>NW_026575126.1:18285000-19735000 GCF_905146905.1 Nyctereutes procyonoides
TCCATGGTGAAAAACATACCATACACTTAACACCTAGCATCTACTTAGAAAGTGGCAAAGGCTCTCTTAGCTACAGAGAGGGTAAGTAACTTTACACCAAACAGGGTAAGGAGACTTGGGTGTGTACTAATTGTATGATAGATAATATTTTCACGTCAATAAAAGAGAGCTGTGATTTCTTTAGGGAAGGACAGATCGAAGGAGATGGGAAAGTTTTTGTTTCAGCTGCTATAAAATAAAGTTGTTTTTTTTTAAGATTTTATTTATTTATTCATGAGAGACAGAGCAAGAGAGAGAGAGAGAGAGAGAGAGAGAAGAGGCAGAGACACAGGCAGAGGGAGAAGCAGGCTCCACGCAGGAGCCCAACGTGGGACTCGATCCTGGGTCTCCAGGATGGGGCCCTGGGCCAAAGGTGGTGCTAAACCGCTGATCCACCTGGGCTGCCCAGCTGCTATAAAATAAATGTTTTTGTGCTTTGGGCATGAAAATTTTAGAAGACACTTTAAAAAAATAGGCCTATTTTTTTTAAGCTCCCAGCATGGAGCTCAGTGTGGGGCCCAAACTCATGACCCTGAGATCAAGACTCAAGCTGAAATCAAGTCAGATGCTTCACTGACTGAGCCATGCTTCACTGACTGAGCCATGCAGTCGAGAGATTAGGGATGCCTGGGTGGCTCAGAGGGTTAGCGCCTGCCTTCAGCTGTGGGCATGATCCTGGAGTCCCGGGATCGAGTCCCACATCGGGCTCCCTGCATGGAGCCTGCTCCTCCCTCTGCCTGTGTCTCTGCCTCTCTCTTTCTCTGGGTCTCTCATGAATAAATAAATAAATAAAACCTTTAAAAAAAAAAGTCAAGAGATTAAAATTAGGTTAAATATTATGAAATTGCTAATATTCACTCATTTTGACCTATGAAAATGACAATCAGATAACTCAACTCAAGATAAAGTACTCATATACACATCATGATTTTGCCTCATTTGCTTCATCTCTCCCCTTCTCCTTTTAAAATCTTTTTCTATTGCCGAATAAGCAAATCTTAGATGTTAAGTCATTTTGCCTCTATGTACTTGGCATATATCTCTAAAACTTATCAACATTTTCTTATAATAACTCTGATGCCATTATCACATCTAATTAACAACAGTTCTTTGGATCCATTGGTAAGGCTGTCTCAGTTTCAGTTTTGCTCTTTTTGTGTTTAAGCTACTGATCCAGTTGGCTTGCCAGTCCAGGGCTGATGAGTCCATCTAGACTGACAGGAGGCTCTAAGGAAGCATCAGTCTTTGGCCCTTGGCTCAGTCTCTAATTCCACGTTATAATCCTCTTCCCATGTCCCATCCATAGTCTCCCTGATTGGAGTCACCTGGTTTAGCCCACACTGGGCATTGCTGGCAGTGCAGAGGCTTTCTTTTGGCTAGCAATGCTTTAAATGCTACATGGTTTGGTTACTGATGGTATGTTAAGGTGCACACATTTGTTTGTCTTGTTTTGTGTAAGTAAAGGCAACTGCTTAGCAGGGATCTGGGAGGTCAAAAAGCTGCAAAAATTGGTGGGCATGTAGAGAGCTGTTAGAGCACTTACCACCTTAAGAAGACCCCTCCTTCTTCTTGGTCAAGGAACTGATTAGATTGACACTAGGTCACCTGCCAACCTCAACAAAGCTTCCATTCAACAAGGCACACTGAAGAACAATACATAATTCCCAGCCCCAGGGCACATCCTTTTAGGTGTCAGTTCAGCTCTGAGAGACCCAAAAGCTAATGGGATCCTTCAATTCTAGAGTGAAGCATTCTTATATTATGTCTAAAAACTATAGTGCTGGGAGCTATAATATCTACAGAAATTGTAACATTTTACTGAAAACAACTTGGACTTGCACTGGCCTTTAAGGGAAATGTTCCAGTTAGACAAGATCACTCATTCGAAAAGTATACTTGAAAATAAGGATTTCCAAATTAAACAGAGTGGGATACCTATTCTAATTGGTGTACAGAGGTTTCCAAAAGGCTTCAAGATTCTAAAATAGCTTCATTAAGAGACTCATTACAAAAAGCTAATGAAAAAATAAAAAACACAAGAGGTGCCTGAAACAAAATATACTAAGACCGATGTGACCCCTACTGCTCCACTCCATCCTTCTTTACCTGAGTCCACAGGTTTTTACTAAGTCTCTCTCTGAACTGCCTTTCTACTCCGAAGAGACTATTGAACAGTTATGTTTTAAAATTAAGCTACCTAAAGTTGTATATAATCCCCCTCAGGTATCTTTCATGCCTTGGTCAAAGGCAACTTAAGAGACATAGTTAAAGAATTTCCAAAACCCAGGGAGGAAACCTGAAAGTTTTTAGAAGAATTTAGTCCTAACTGGGACCTATGACCCTGGTCTGCCATATTCTGTTACTTTGTGTGCATGCTGGTAGGACCTGGAGAGGCCATAAATGGATGCAGGAAGCGAGATGGCAAAACCTCAAGGATGACATCTGAGATTTTTGTGTAGAAAGAGCTTGCAAAGTAAGCAACTGAACTTTTGCGAGCCATTCCTAAAGTCTTCCCTGCCTGCACTGATTGGTCTGTTCTTCAAGCGTGCAAACAAAAGAAAGATGAATCTGTAGCCGATTTGAAGGCCCATTTGGAAATGCTCTTCCTATACATTCTGGGTTCCTTATAATAGACAAGGCCACACAACCTGCTCTAGCTGGTCTATTTGTAAATGGGTTATCCTCTGACATTGGTAGGTTAATAAAAAGGCAGAAAATAGGATGGAACGCCACTGGTCTTTCTGCACTCATGACCACAGATGAACACTTTGAAAGCATTTTGGATCAAGATCATAAATAAAGGACTTCTAGACTCATGGCCTTACAGCCACAACTCCAAGGCCAGAGGCCTCAGAAAATATCTGGCCAACTTATATTGCATCCCCAGAGGTTCATCATCGGAAGGCTGGCTCAGAGGCCAATTTCTCAAATGTAATCAACTAAGGATTAGAAGAAAAATTGTTCTGAAAGTTCCTATACAAATTCCTTGATCAAATCCCCTCAAGGGAGAGACCCCACAGTCTGTCCACAAAACTGGTGGGGGCCTGTCTCAAAACTGAGGGGGCTCTGAGGAACCCTCTGGTAAACTACTACCCTCCAATCCTCTTAAATAGCCAAGGAGAAACAAAATTTAAAATTAATGGGAAACTGGGGCACCTGGGTGGCTCAGCAGGTTGGGCATCTACCTTTGGCTCAGGTCATGATCCCAGGGCCCTGGGATCAAGCTCCCTGCTCAGTGGGGAGCCTGCTTCTCCCTCTCCCTCTACTGTTCTCTCAAATAAAATAAACAAATCTTTAAAAAAAAAAAATGGGAAACTGTGCCAAATTCTGGCAGACACTGGAGCTACAGTTCATACTTTAAACTCCACTCTCATATGACAATAGTTCCCTTGGAGTGAAAAATAAGTTTCCATAGTGGGGTTATCTAATAAAATTCAGAGAGAAATTCTATCTCAACCAGTACAAATGACTCTGGAATCTTTTACTAAAAACTTTTCCTTTTTGCCCGCAATCTATTAGGTGACCATCTCCATCTAAGTTAAAAAGGTTAAAAAATTAATTAATTAAAATTAATTAATTAAAAGGGTTAATATGGTTTGCCTCCAATGGATACATCACCTTACAGTTCCGTGACCAACCTGAACCTGATCTTTTATTTCTTTATAAACTGTCCTTGAAATAGAAGAATTCTAACAAAAGTTCCTTAGTTTAATCAAAGTGCCTGAAATTCAATGGGCTACTTCCAGTATTGATATTGGGAGGATAAAAAGTGGAGCACCTACAAAAATTCATATAGACGTGACTAAACTTCTTCCTCAATTGTCTCAACATCCAAGCAAGGCCTTGATTCAATAAGAGAAGACATAATTGGCCAGGAGTTAATTAACTCTTGTACTGACCCCTCTAACAATCTAGGGTCTTGCCAGTCTGGAAACCTAATGGGAGGGGATAGCAATTTGTCCAAATCTATTAACAAGACAGTTATTCCCCCTTTCCAAAACATCCTTTTGGCACAAGTTCCACCTGACTCAAAACGGTTCACTGTGGCAGACCTCTATTCAGCCTCTTTCAGCATCCCTGTAGATCCTGACAGCCATGATCTATTTGCCTTTACTTAGAATAATCAACAGTACACCTGGACAGTTGTATTCAGAGGCCAAGGTTCACCGTAACTGCTTCTTATTTCTCCCAACCACTCCACCAAGATAGAAGTACACTCCAATTCCCTAGGTAACCAAGCTTTTTACAATATGTGGATGATTTCTTGCCATGTTCCATTATCAAGAGGCACCCATACAAGATTCTATTTATTTGACACAACAGTTAGCTGAAAAAGGGCATAAAGTATCTGAAGAAGAATTATAATCACCTACGGACACTGTTCATTACTTAGGTCATAATCTAACTGCCGAAGGGATCTAGCTATCTCCAAAAATAATTACGCGAATCCAGGAATTTCCTACAACAAAGTGACAGCCTCATGGGTTTCCAGGTTTAGCTGGCTGTTGCAGACTATGGGCTCCTACTAATTTTTATGTGCTTCCCTACTCTATGAACTTACTAAAATTTTGGTTCCTGAGCCTTTTTCCCTGGGAAGATCAACATGAATAGGCCTTCTAAAACTGAAACAAAACTTAGAAGACCTATCCCCGGTGCCTTATGACTACAGCTGCAGCTTTAGTTGGTAGAAGCCTCAGCAGATCTAAACTTTTGGAAGTGATGTCTACTTACAAACTCCACTGTCCAAAGCCTTCCTAACTCTGGATTAACCCATTTCTCTGCAAGCAGACTAATGTCTTATGAAGTCCTTCTGCTTTCACCACTAATCTTAATCTTAAATGTAACATTCCTAATCTTGTCACATTACTACCCCTGTGTAATGAAGGTGAGCTGCACAACTGTGAGGTACTAACATCCCATTTCATGACACCATATCCTGATCCAAGGGACACCCCTTTGACAAATTCTGATCTAATTTTGTTTGTTGATGAGTCATATAGTAAAAAATGAAAAAGGGGATTTCCGGGCTGGTTATGCTGTTACCACCCGATACGAACTACCTAGAAAGGGAAATCTCCCACAAGCTAAATCGGCCCAACAAGCAGAGCTCCACACTCCACCAAAGTGTGCTGGTTATCAAAAGGGCAAATTGGGGGATCCCTGGGTGGCTCAGTGGTTGAGCATCTGCCTTCAGCCCAGGGCATGATCCTGGAGTCCTGGGATCGGGTCCAACATGGGGCTCCCTGCATGGAGCCTGCTTCTCCCTCTGCCTGTGTCTCTACCTCTCTCTCGCTCTGTCATGAATAAATAAATAAAATCTTAAAAAAAAAGGGGGCGGTCAATTGGTAACATTTATACCAATGGCTAATATGCCTTTAGGGTTGTCCATGAGTATGGAATGTATGGAATATATGGAAACAAGGAGTTTCTCATGTCCACTAGGATCCCAATCAAACATGGACAAGTACGTGACCTCAGTGCTCTTCTATCTTCTGAAGTTGCGTCCTCAAATACAGACATACACTTAAAGGCTTAAACCTATCAGGGAAATGCTCCAGCTGACTTTCATGCAGAGTCAGCAGCAAGAGAATCCATAAGGTTGTGGTACATGCAGATAAGGTCCATTCTGCTTCTACAAAAAAAAATGACCTCTTGTTGCCAGGCTTGCCATCCTGATGTCTTTGCAACATGGCAACAGTCTGCTCCTGAATCAGAAAAATTAGGATGAGCACATAATGGCTGTAATCTCAATGAACAGTCAGGGATATGGGAAGCCCAAGATGGTCCCTTGGTTCTTCTCATCCACTTGGTAAATTCTATTTTTTGAATTTTACATTCCTTCACCTACCATGTTTTTTTTTTTTAAATAACAAATTATAAATAAACATTGGTGGGAAGGCTTATACAAGACTGTAAAAAAAAAAAACAACAACCCAGTTTACCATCAATGTGTAATGTCTCAGATCCATAGTTCTGGAAAACCTGTTTTTGTTCTCAGAAGCCTCAAGCCTCCACCCTCTGGACCTTCTGAACACCTGCAGCTGGACTTCATTCATTTGCCACCATTCTGGGGTTATCAATATGTTCTTGTTATTATTTGTATGTTTTCCAGCTGGCTAAAGCTTTCCCCTGCTGCAAAGCTAATGCCCTCACAGTGGCAAAGAAACTGTTAGAAAACACATTTCCCACTTGGTGTATACCTTCCATAATTTCTGGTGATCAAGGCACCCATTTCACTGGGAAGATCATACAAGCTTTAGTAAAGGTCTTATAAACATCTTGGAATTATCACTGTTCCCACTGCCCTCAATCATTGGCAATGTTGAAAGAACTAACGCGATTTTCCAACTTAAAATCTCTAAACTCCCTGAAACTCCTGGATTCCCTTGGTCTAATAAGGTACTGCTGCTAGCATTGTTGATAACTCACAATATCACCGTAGGGAAACATACACTCACTTCATATGAAATGGTCATTGGTAGGACAAAGTCTACTGGCATGCAACTTTCTACTGATCCCTTGCCAGTATGATCCCTTCTGCCTTCATGCCAGAAAGACCAGCTACTGTAAGTCTTTAATATCTTATGCTAAAGCCTACCATCAACAGGTTAAGGAAACTTTCTCTGACCCCAGTTCAAAGTATTCTGTTGGTCAGTCTGGAGTTGCCCAGTCTGGTGACTGGGCATTTTGGAAGCACCACTGGGATAGGGGAAAAAAGCAGCTCACAGCCAATTGAGAAGGACCTTACCAAGTGTTTCTGACCAGTGACACTGTTGCAAAACTAGAGGGCAGAGTCTTGCATAAACACCTGACAGCTAAAGACAGCCTCACCTGACTTCTGGTCCTGTACAGACATTGGAGATCTCCAAATCAAATTGACAGGGAAGATAAGTTGTTCATGTCAAGGTGAACTGCTTCTGCCCAAGAGGAGGGATCAAGACTTCATTCTTTGACAAGAAATATTTTTTTTCTCTTTTTTCCTTCAGCATTAGTCTGGAAAGATAGTGCCCTCATGGGTGTCTCCCAGGCCATTGCTAAGGTGGGGGGTGTAATCCTTCCGACTGCTGGTTTGTCATCAAAGATTCCAATCTGTCCATGATGCTAGAGACCCCCTGGTCCCCCTGTGACTAATTTCTCTTCTTTCCTAATGTCACCGCAAATTACAATTAACTCCTTCAAAGCATTCCATTGATTTCAACTTTTTTAACCAGAACAACCTGTGCCTTTATTTTCTTCAATTATAAGGGTATGCACCAATAAATAAATAAGTAAGTAAGTAAGGGTATGCACCCAATAAGACACAACTACTTATGTAAATCTTGATACATCTGTACCTCCTTGTTCTCCTGATCATCTAGCTTACTTGCGCCTCCCTCTAAGACATCACACCAGCAACACCCATCTTTGCAGGGTGTTTATAACAACTCATTCTTATAAGCTAGGAGGTTTTCTTCTGGTAGATGCTGAAAACCTAACTGACTCCAGGCTTGAGAGGGTGAATGCAATAGCGCCTGTGAATGAATTCATTAATAGCAGCACCTAAAGGGAACAGTTGTGTGTTTTTGTGGCAGTTATCATTCTCCTTGGGCCTAAGAATGCCTAGTTGGCACACAGCTGGGCAATGATTCTTAAGCCATCTAATTGTACTGATAACTTTTCATAAGCAAACTAAAACATCTCATTGAATCTATACCACCGAGATAAAAAAGACCTACTAGGAGGCATCCATGATTCAGGATTTGCTTCTTTTGGCAGGGCCATGCTTTTCTGGTCAGGAGTTCATGAAAACAAGATGTGATCAGAAACCTCTCCCTCACGTTTGAAGATAATGCACAATCTGTTGCTAATGGGATAGTTGCCCAACAAAGATCTTGAGCCTCTCTAGCAAAAGTTGTCCTTGATAATAGAACAGCTCTTGATTCTCTTTTAGCTGAACAAGGAAGTGTCTGTGTTCAAGCCAACGCCACCTGCTGTGCCTGGATTAGCAAATCTGGAAGTTGAAACTAAATTACATAAAATCACAGAAAAAATGACTCCTTCCATGGGGTCTTTCTTTGACTTTAACTTACTTGATTTTGATTAGTTTGGGTCCTGGGACCATGGCTCCAAAGTGCATACCAAACACTGGCAATTAATTATCCTCCTTATAGTAATCATAATAATCCCCCTGATGTATTATATTCTCTCAAAAGCTTTAAATGCATGTTTGTGGCCACTAACCACCAAGCAAATGAATGGGCCATCTAAGGAATGAAGTAACCAACTTAACAAGTGTCAACTGAAAGTTGTGACCTGTGAATATCAAGAGGTTAAGCAGGAATATCATGACCAATAGGTACCACAAAAAGGAAAAATAAAACCTGTGAGCTTAAGAATAGTAGCTGAGAATGGTGTTAATGTCTTAAATGTTGATCACATCTCTCAGTTACTTGGAGAGCAAGAGAATTGTTCAAAACAAAATCACAAGCCCAAAGTGATGTCACTTAGACCAAGTTCCCAAACTGGGGATTAATACCTAATGTATTAGGTATTCAGAAATGTAGTCTAACCAGTCAGTCAGGAATTTTTCAATTAGTGTCAAAGAATCTACCACGTGGGCCCTCCCACCCCCCAAAGAAAAATGAGGTAATCTGCATAAGACCCCTTGATTTTCCTGCTAGGGAAAAGTTACCTGGCCTGGAATTAATTACTCTCCTTTGCTAATTACTTTCTTTCTTCACCGTCCTTCTACAAAAACCTTCCATTCTGTACAACTCCTTGGAGCTCTTCTCTGCATCCTGAGTGGGATGGGTGCCCTGTTCATGAGTCATTTAATAAACAGCTAGATCTTCAAATGTTCTCAGTTGGATTTTGTTTTATTAACAGTATCACCTGGTACCCAATCCATATTCATATTTTTCTGATTCCTTCAAAAATATCTTTTTTACAGGGTCACTTGGGTGGCTCAGTTGGTTAAACATCTGACTCTTGATTTCTGCTCAGGGCTCTGTGCTCAGCAGGGAGTCGGCTCCACCCCCTCTCTCCTTGGCCCCCTCTGTCCCTCCTCCCTGCTTATGCTCCCTCCTCCCTGCTCAAGTATATGTGCTCTCTATAAAAAATTTTTTTTAATATATATCTTTTTTACAGTTTCAGTTTATTGTATCAAGTCTCTAAACAAGGGCCAGGCCAGGTGGTTCTGCGGTTTAGCACCGCCTTCAGCCCAGGGTGTGATCCTGGAGACCTGGGATCAAGTCCCATATGGGGCTCCTTGCATGGAGCCTGCTTCTCCCTCTGCCTGTGTCTCTGCCTCTCTCTGTGTGTGTCTCTCATGAATAAATAAATAAAATGTTTAAAATATATATATATATATATATATATATATATAAGTTTCTAAACAAGGTTCATATGTTGTATTTGGTGGATGAAATTTTCAAGCCTCTTTTCAACCTGGAGTAGTCCTTCTGAAATCCCCCCTTCCACTTTTCTCCCATGCCCTGACATGTTGAAGAAACTGGGTTATCTATTCTGTGGTTATGACCCACGTTTTGGACTTGTTTGCTTTCCCATGATTTCACAGAACCTGTTCCTCAATCTGCCATATTTTCTATAACCTGGAAGTCATGAGGCCAGCCCTTATAGTCATTATAATATCCTATTTCCAGTAGACAAGGCATGCCCTTGAGAGTGCCAGAGCTGGACAGGAGTGAGTGTGGTATTTTGGTTATGCCACTTAAAAGCTGTAACCTTGGGCAAGTTCCTACATCTATCTAAGCCTCCACCGTCTCACCTGTAGAACAGGAATATAACAATTCATAACTTAAGAGTTTTGTAAAGATAAAAAGAGAAATGAATAGGCAATGCCTGGCACGGTGTCTGATACATACACAAGCAAGCAGTAGCTCAGGGAACGTCAGTTCCTGCAATGACAAATGATGCCTCTGGTTTATGTATCATAGAAATACTCATTCCAATAAAATGCTTACAAAGTAGCTGAAAAATTGTATCTTTTTTTGACACCACAAGATATGTACAGTATTTATCTATATGTGTGATTAAGTAATACTTACAGCAGAAGTAGGGAGTCCAAGGATTTTTGAAGAATAAATTGTCTTCAGGAATTTTGCTCTACTCTCAAGAGAGCAGAGTCTCCTCTGGGCCAAAAACATGCTACAGAATAAAAGAAAATTTTTAAAAGGAAGAAAATATATGATACTTACATCATTATCAGACACAGGTACCAATAGACCAGAAACTTATACAAGTAAAAAACTTCTGGGGATCCCTGGGTGGCGCAGCGGTTTGGCGCCTGCCTTTGGCCCAGGGCGCGATCCTGGAGACCCAGGATCGAGTCCCACGTCGGGCTCCTGGTGCATGGAGCCTGCTTCTCCCTCTGCCTGTGTCTCTGCCTCTCTCTCTCTCTCTCTGTGACTATCATAAATAAATAAATAAATAAATAAATAAATAAATAATAATAAATAAATAAAAATTAAAAAAATTTAAGTAAAAAACTTCTGATAGTTGTTTTGTTTCTATATATAATCTCTTGTCACTAGAATCATTATAATAGAATCCTCTTTCTAAAAATTTACGCATCTCTTTTTAAACTAGAGATGTGTAAGGATATTATAAATTCAAAAAATAAGGCTCTAATTTAGTCAAGAGCATAAAATTATAGTAAGTAAAAGTTTCATTTGTATGAGCTATAAAAACCAGAATATTTCAATCTAGGAACTACTCAAATTTCAGAATTTTCTGGAAAATAGTCACTGGTAAAACAGCATAATTTTTGACAGTAAATTAAAGTGGTTAGAAACAGAATTTAGCAAGTTGTTTGAAAAGGACTATAGCAAGTCCTTGACAAATAGAAGGAATATATGAATGAATCTTAGATTATTTTCACAAATGATACTTTCCTCAACAATCCCATAGAGAGCTAGCAAGCTATTTCAACAGATTCTAGTTACATAACAGGCATGCATTCTGAATTACATCTCTACCTATAAGGAAAAGTGTTATCAAAGAAATAGGAAATTCCATTATTACACTGCTACTTACAAGCATAAGAACTCAGCTTTCTAAAAAACATTCAAGTTCACAGAAACTTCTAATAAGGTTTTACTGTGAGAATATTGTATCAGTGGATGGCACTGCCTCCATCTCTAATAGTTAATTAAACTTTAGAAAAAGAGACACACTCTATGGATTCCAAGGAATCCACTGAAGCTAGATAGCTACAAATCTTTTTAAGTTACTGAAACGTTAGACTAGAGAAAGCTCTAAAGGTAAGAAATAATATTTTGTAGTTTCTTAAAAGGTTAAATATAGGGGATTCCTGGCTCAGCGGTTTAGCCCCTGCCTTCTGCCCAGGACGTGGTTCTGGAGTCCCGGGATCAAGTCCCATGTCGAGCTCTCTGCATGGAGCCTGCTTCTCCCTCTTCCTCTCTCTCTCTCTTTCTCTCTCTTTCTCTGCGTCTTTCATGAATAAATAAATAAAAATTTGAAAAAAGGGATCCCTGGGTGGCGCACCGGTTTGGCGCCTGCCTTTGGCCCAGGGCGCGATCCTGGAGACCCAGGATCGAATCCCACGTCAGGCTCCCGGTGCATGGAGCCTGCTTCTCCCTCTGCCTGTGTCTCTGCCTCTCTCTCTCTGTGTGTGACTATCATAAATAAAATAAAAAAAAAATAAATAAAAATTTAAAAAATTTTTGAAAAAAAAAGGTTAAATATAAAATCCTGACTTTGTCAACAAGATCTCAGCTTAAAATGACAGCCTCTTAACCCTTCTACATCACATCAGTCTATTTAAATTCTCTGCAAAGCACTTCTGTTGTTTGGTTGGTCATTCATTCATTCACTCATTCAGTGCTTCATGTGTGTTTTTAGTTTACCACTGCATTCTCTGGCACATAGTAGGCACTTGATAAATAAAACTATTAAATGACTGAATGAATACATAAAATCCCATTATAAATTAATGATGTAAATGGGCAACTTATGAGTCCTTTTACGAAATACTGATTGGTTTGTAAAGTAAATAATTAACCCTTATGTTGTCTTTTTTTTTCTTCTTAAGATTTTATTTACGAGACACACACACACAGAAGCAGAGACCTAGGCAGAGGGAAAAGCAGACATGCAGGACTCGATCCCAGAACCCTGAGATCATGACCTGAGCCAAAGGCAGACGCTCAACCACTAAGCAATCCAGGTGCCCCTGTTGTAAGTCTTTCAAGTTGAAGGACAGGTTTTCTTGAATCAAAAGATGCTTATTTTTATGTCATTAACTCTTATGTTCAGGAATAAAATATTAACTAGGTTAGACAATAGGGATTGTTTTAAGGAGAGATATTACCATACCACAGCTACAACATAAAAAAATCTTTATTCACTATCCTGGAGTTATTTGATTTAGGATAACATAGTTGGGGTTTTTTCCCCCAGAAAATAAATGCCCATTTATTTAGCCTAATTTCTATTAGCAATAATCGCGCCTCAGATAAACCTCATTGGCTAGATACTGCCACTGCACAAAGCTATTTATTTAGCCTAATTTCTTAGGTACTTAACGCAAGTATAAGCAAAATGCTTTCTTGCAAGTAGACAATTGAGAAAAACCTCTTCTATCTTCTTGAGATAAACTAGGGGAAAACACAGCACTAGGAATCAGGATACCTAGATTCTAGTCCTTAGTCTGATATTACAGTTTTCTGATATTAGAGTTTGCTATCCATGGACTCTTGCTGAACCTTGGTTCCTTCATTTTTCAAAAGAGATGAATACATGAATCCTTGATTTGAAGGTAAAGTCAGAAGGTGCTGGTAAGTGAATGACTGATCATGTGTGATCTTAGACTGCAGCTCTTGGGGGATTTCTCTCTACATGCGTGAACCATGCCATCTGGCCACCAGGTCTCAGTACCCATTCTCCTTAGGGAGTCAACACTAAATCCACCTGTTTTCATCTGGAAATCCCAAAGCCTAAATCCCACATCCTCTCTAGCTACCTTCAACAGTATATTACCTCCATGATACAACGTACTCTCTGGCAAGTGATCCAGTTCTTCCATTTCTTTTCCACTTTCCAAACCTTCCACTGTATCTTTTGAAACAGATGGATCAAAATCAGCAAATGCCAACATATCTTTATGTTCTCAGAGTGTTCTTGCTTTAATGCAATCTTTAATGCAAAATTGTTGCCTGAAGATACCATTTCTATGTTCCTCAGTGCTGGCTTTTGTTCTCATACGCTGCACCTAACTAAGACTTTCTTGCTGTCCATTTTACCACCGCCAGACTACTAGTTCCCTCATCTGCCTCTCTGATGTTATCTCCTGGTCTGCTGGTATCTTCCTATCATTGTTAAAGATTTTGGCATTAGGTATACAGTTTTCTTCTCAACTCAAAGTACGGTGATCATCTCAGATAATTTCAATGGCTTCAGAGATGATAGACTCAACAGCTGGTATCCCCATGTCCATTGCTCATTTGCTCCATTCCATCCTACTTTCCTACCATCATATCCTAACCCTGCACCTGGCCATTACCTTAATCTGGTCTAATTCGAAAATAACTAATTCAAACATTCTGCTCCTTGACCATAAACTACCATTCCTTTCAATTAATTATCCTATTCTTCAATATTATCAAGATCACTAGGAGGCTGCCTCTCCTTTTCCCAATCAGCTTTCCCTTTCCTTTATTTTCCAATTTAGATGCCAGTTCTACCACTTGGGTAATGTTCTTGATGATGCCTTATCCATCTTATCTGTCCTTTCACCTGTTTGTGACACTGTAGCCCTGGATGAACTCTTCCACAGTGTCTGGCTTTGCCAAGCTGCGGAATGCTGGGGAAAAGTCACATAGGATATGTCTGGTTTCACCATAAATTTGTGGTCATTCATCTCAAATTGACCCCTAACACTCTCCAGCATTTACACTATATTTTGCTGGGGAAGGATGACAAAATATGCCACTTTAAAATAAGAATTATTTTGGGCTAAAGGCACTTGGAAAACAGCAAATGCAAGAGGAGCAATCCTCTTTCTGAAAACCGGAGATAAAACTCCTAAAAAAGCATTTGTTTCTGCCTCTTCCTTGGGTCTTCATTCTCTTATGAGGACTCCTGTGTCACACAGAACTTATCTTAAATGTGTGTGCTCTTCTCCTGTCACCTGCCTTATAGCAGTTTAATTCTCAGGCCCAGCTGGAAACCCTCAAAGGATAGGCCACACTTCTCTCCCATAGTCCAGAATGATTATTTTAATTTTTCCCACACTCCTCTAACCTAAAAGCTCTTAATTCTAAGTAGATGACCTTGCTTCCTATCACAGAGAAAACAAAAGCTATCAGATTCACCATTTCAATTTTCCCAAATCAAAAACACCAAACCCCCCAAATCCTTTGTTTCTTCCCATCACAATAAAGGAAGTGACCCTCCCACAAAAGGATAATTCTTCCTCTCATGACTAAGATCTCATTCACTCCCAGCTCTACCGCGACCTGGCTCCACTGATTATTACCCCTTTCTCTGGTATATACAGCTTTCCTTGCCCACATCTCTTCTAGTTAAAAAACAACAAATACAAAACATAAACAAAAAGTAATACTCTTGACTCTACCTTTTCATCCCTGTTGCTCATTTCCTCTTCAAATCAAAACTCTGTTACTTTCTCTTGAAAGCAAAGCTTTTACAAAGCTATGTTATCAGTTGTCTTCTTTTCCTCAATATACACTCTTTAACCTGGTGCAATCTGACTTTTGTACCAATTACTCCACAGAGGCAGCTCTTGCTCAAGTCAATTTTGATCTTCATATTGTTAAATCCAGTGAACTGGCATTCCCTCACTTTCCTTGAGCTCTCTGCAGATACTGCCTGTCAAGCCCTGTCTCCTCCCAGAAACACCAAGTTCCCGTGGCTTTTGACATACCGTAATCCCTCATTTCCCTCCTACCTCTCCTCTAATCTGCCATTAAATGATGGAATTTCTCAATACCCACATCTGGACTCTCTTCTTCTCATTCATTACTCTCTCACTAAGCAATCTGAATGCAGGAAGAACTGTGGGGGCATCAGTGGAAAAAAAAAAGGCTCCAAAAAATATCTAAGTAGGCTGACTTACGGATTCCGAATCTCTGAAGCTATTTTTTTTTCTGCAATTTACATAAGCACGTTTGACCAGTACTTTCTAATGCAATTAATGCTCCATACATATATTCACGAATAACAAAAATGGATTAACAAATCTGGATGTCATTGAAAAGTTGGGAGAAAACCCAAACATATATGATTTTTTATTGTAAACAATATTTTCATTGTATTTTTCCAGCTTCTCCTTAAAAATAATGCTCTGTGAAGAAGACCAGGCAACTGTGAATCGGGGTGATCTGCTAAACCGGATTAAGGCATATTGTAAATAAGGTCAGTTCCATGTCCACAGATGCATGATCAACAGAAAATTAAACTATTTCTTATCATCGGAGTAGACTATTTAAGATGAAGATACTAGAAGGTATGTGTGGCAGAAGCTGAGAAGGCTGGTGAATTGTTGGGGCACAGAAACCACAGCTACAGTGTAAGCAAAACAGTCAAAATGAATTGTACCAAGTTTGAAACTCTGGCCTTAATCTCAAATGATCAATTTAAATATAACCACTTTGCACAGGCAGGAGGAGAGGTAGGAAGAGATTTAGGTAATCTGATTTTTTTTTTCTTTATAAAAATCTTTAACATTTAAAAGAAAGAATCACATGTTCATCCTGACAGCTTTACCGGAATTGGCCGCCCAATAAGTCACACACACACACACGTAGGCACTTAGAAGGTTATTGCACGCCTCTTTCACTGATGGGGTCACGGCGGGGTGGCCACTCTCCCCGCAGTAGGCCCGGAGTGGGTCCTCCACAAGGAGGCCGGTCTCGAACCAGGCTGTGGGGAGGTCCAAGGGAACCTCACCTCCAAATTGTGAAACTAGTGACCTGGCACCATTCCTGTGGCTATTTTCACTCCAGAGCATACTGTTCACTTAAGTAGACTCGAGTGGGTCGGGAGCTCAAGGAAGGTTAAGGTGAGTGACTGCAAAAAAAAAAAAAAAAAAAAAAGAGGCTGACGCTGATTAACGCACAGCCCACGCTGTTAACAGTCTGAGCAAAGATTACTTCTCCTTTAGGCTCTCCCTGCCCGTCCGCTTCTAGAATGTTTGTAAGGTTCACCGGTGCAACAGATGGCATCCAGAAGGTGAACAGGTGCTGGCTGCGGGAAACAGCGGGAATGATAAGCCTCAAAGTCACGTCATTGGGGCAAGTGTGGAAAGAATCAGCCGTCTCTGGCCCGCACGGGCTGACGGAGCAGGCCCGCGACCTGCTGGAAGGCCGCTCGGCGAACGCGGGCTCGTGGACACCTACGAGCCCAGGGGGAGACGCGGCTGCGAGCTTGCGGGGAAGGGACGAGCTTCCTGCACAGCTCCAGGGGACACCTGCCCCGCGGGCGCCGGCGGTGGAAGGGAGCAGCCGCCCACGTCGTCTGGGGGGCGGGGGGGCAGGCCTCGGGGTCGCCCTCGCGGACGGCGGACGGCGGAGGGCGGAGGGCGGAGGGCGGAGGGGGCGGCCCCGCTCGCCGCACGCGCACACCTCAGTTTCCACGTTCACGGACGCGGCCCAACAGCCTCCGTTTCCTTTATTAGGATCCCGGTTAGGGATGAAGCGGAGTCGGGGTTTCCAAAATGCCAGACTCGTAAAATGCGGGCGCAAAGCCTTTTTTTTTTGGATGCCCGGGTGCAGGCCCGCGCCCTGGGAGGCCAACCTCCTGTCCTGTCCTGAGGACGGTGAACTCCAGCGCCGACGCCCTGCAGCGCCCCCGCGGCCCTCCGAGGCCCGACCCGGGTCACGCCGCCGGCTCCCGAGCGCGAGTCCGGCTCCTCAAGGGGATCCCGCCAGGCCAGGCACCCCCTCCGGCCGCCTCCCGCCTGCCCGGCCTCGATCCTCCAGGCTCCGCCAGGCTCCGCCAGGCTCCGCGAGCCCCGGCCCCGAGCGCCCACCCGGCGCCCCACTCACCTCCTGCGCACCAGCCTCGCCTCGGCGCTGCCCGCCTGCCTGCGCGGCGGGGCCGGGGGCGGGGCCGGGGGCGGGGCGAGGGTGGGACTCGGCCGCGGGGGCGGAGCCTGGGCGGACGCGGAGCGCGGATTGGCTGAGGCGCCGGCCGCGGGGGCGGGGCGGGTAGACCGGGTGCGCGGGGGGCGGGGGCGGGGGGCGGGGCAAGGCGCTGCCGCCGGGGAGGGGGTCACGCTCAGCGCCCTGCAGGGGGCGCTCCCGGGCCGCGCGCCGTAGGTGGGGTAGCGGCAGGTCAGGGCAAGGGGGTGGGGCGGGGAGAGCACCTGGGTGGGGCCGGGGTTGGGCGTGAAGACTAGCCCCGGGGCACTGAGCAGATGTGGGTCCCGGTTTGGGTTGGGGGGGGGTTATAGGACAAAGCAAAGTGGGGCACTGCGCTTAGGGCAGGGAGGGGTTGTAGATAGAGTGATGTTGGAAGGTGCCTGAGACAGGGCGAGCCTAAAGAGAACGTGGACAGGGGGTTGTACATGTCTACATGGCCTGTGATGGGGGGAGGGAAAAAGCAGGAATTTACATTTCTGAAGAGAAAAACAAAATCAGTTTGATTAGAGAACTGAGAAGAAAGGGTAGGGGTGTGACACTGAAGGAGGAAAATGTGGGACCCAGGGAATCTAACAAAAATCCCCCACCCCTGGACAAGCAGGGCAGGACTAACTCCATTCTGTGCTACACCCACCATCTCATGTAAAACCCCCCACAGGACCTGCCTATTGTTTCAGGCACTCCGTCACCCTAGTTTAGCTGTTAAGCACACCCTTATCAGAAACCAGCACACATAGGAATGCAGGACCTCTGACCTTTAACCAGCCAAGGAATGAAAACCCCTCTTTTGCCCACCAAACCTGCGAGCCAATTCTAACCAGAATAATAGGCTAGTTCAAATGGTCACTATAGGGTGAATCGTGATTCAATTGGCCACCTGCATGTGGACCAACATGACTGTGCAACTTTCTGCGTATGTTACAATCTCATTGGCCACTGACCCCTATAACACTGCTGTGCTTCTTAGTCTCGGGGTCCAAGCCCCTGCTCTGCTGTATGGAGTATACTTGGACCCAAGATCCAGCTTGTCAATAAACCCTCATGTACTTGCATCGGTGTCAGCTCCTTGGTGGTTTCTCGGATTCGCAATCTTGGGCACAACAGAAAACACATGACATATTAAAGGTGAAGAAAAAAATCGCCAAAGAGAAAAGGACACCACCTGTCCTTTGGGGGAGGCAGTGCTAACCAAAGCAGTCTGTGTGAAGAATCAGCTTTCACAATTAGATTTTCTTCCTGTCCTATTTTGAGAAGGCTAGAGGATAGATGAAGTGAGAGTGGCAGGAGCATTGTTATTCAGGCATAGAGGGAGGAGCAAAGATCATCTTTGGTTGAAGAAATACTCTTTGACTAGGTACAAAGAGGTTCAGGAGTCGATTAATAGAGAAATTACTGGGTGCTACAGAGTCCCTACCCCTAGATTAGGAACTATTGTGAAGGCCATTCAGCTGTCAGTGTTCTCCATCAGTTTGCCAATATTCCCCATATTTGCTGGAGAATATTGGTGGGCTTCTGGACCACCAAGAACCCACCTGTAGCCAGAAAGTTGGGTGTATTACTCACTGCAATGAGGGAGAACACACACCTCGGGGAACCATGGATCATTTCAATAACAGTGTTAGAAATGACCTAGTATAAAATTTGGGCATGTATTACGTGATTTGGGGATAGGATCCAGGAAAGGGAGGTTCATTCTGTTTTGGGTGCTGTCAGGAAGTAGAAGTGATTGTAAGATGAGGTATCATATGACATTTTATGTAGAAGGACAGAGGAAAATTGCAAGGCAAATCCATAATTGCTAAAGAGGCAACGATTTTACTAGATGGGAGAGGAGGAAATTTAGTATTTTTGTAGTTTTCACAATGACTTTGTTTTCCAATCTGCGTTTAGGTAAGATTATTAAGTGATCTTGTCTGTTGTCTCACTTCATCATGATCACAGAGTGATTTTGGTTCATGTTGATGTTCTGTAAGATTGTTATATTCTATAAAGGAAGACCGCAGCCAGTTCCTAACAACACTGAAGTCTTAAGAGTAAGTGCCAGTTCAGTTCCCAATGCCTGGTGCTGCTTTCCTTTTTCTCACAGTTAACAAATATGAGTTGAATACATAGGTGCTGGGGCTACTTGAGAAAATGAGGCAGAGCAAGTGTATGTCATAAACCTTACAGAGGGAGAAACACACACGACAGAGGAGTTCCTATGTACAGGGACTTCAGAGGATGATAAGTGCTGTAATAGAAGCAAAGATGGGTGGAGACAGCAGATGGTTTAAATAGAAAGGTCCGGAAAGGGTTTTTGTTTAGTTTTATTCTGTTTTTGAGGTAACATTCTTTTTTTTTTTAAGATTTTATTTATTTATTCATGAGAGACACAGAGAGAGAAAAAGGAAGAGACACAGGCAGAGGGAGAAGCAGGCTCCATGCAGGGAGCCTGACGTGGGAGTCGATCCCAGGTCTCCAGGATCACACCCTGGGCTGAAGGTGGCACTAAACTGCTGAGCCACCAGGGCTGCCCTTGAGGTGACATTCAATCCTGAATTGAATGATGAAGAGGCAACCTTGCAGAAAATGATTCTGGAAAAGAAAACAGTAGTGGTAGAGGCCCTGATAGGGAAACAAACCTGGCATGTTCAAAGAATAAAGGAGACCAGTGTAGTAAAAGCGTATCAATCCAGAGGGAAAGTGTTCCCAGATTGGGGTGGAGAAGAAGGCAGGAGCTGTGTCATGCAAAGCTTTGTAGTCTACAGAAAGGAGTTTAAATTTTATTCTGAAGCAGCCATTGGAAAACCTTTAGCTGAGGAATAATGTAATCTTAATTACATTTTTAAAAGATACTCTAGGGGATCCCTGGGTGGCTCAGTGGTTTGGCACCTGCCTTTGGCCCAGGGCGTGATCCTGGAGCCCCGGGATCGAGTCCCGCGTCGGGCTCCCGGCATGGAGCCTGCTTCTCCCTCCCTCTGCCTCTCTCTCTCTCTCTCTCTCTCTCTCTCTCTCTCTCTATGTCTATCATAAATAAATAAATCTTTAAAAAAATATTTTAAAAAAATAAAAGATACTCTAGGTGCTTTGGAGAAGAGACTTGGGAGCAGGCAAGAGTTGAGTCCTCTGGGGGTAAATCTATTGCCTTTTTTGGCTTTCTTCATGACTGGTCTAGAACTCTGAATCTGCTGTCTACGACCTGCCCATTTACTTTCTAACTTCTACAATTTTTGTTGCCACTCTCTTTCCTCTTGTTTTTGTTCCCATGGGCTTATGGCTTAAAAGAATCTCCTTACTGTTATTTTAGCGGGGCTTACGTAGAGCCAAAATATAAGTATCTTTGATACGCCATCTCTTGGTGGTGTTGTTATTGGTTTATATACATCTTCATTAAATGACTGGATGACCAAATGCTGAGCATTCAAATGTTCTGTTCGTATATGTTAAACTCATGTTGGTATTTAAAAGAAAAATATAAGTGACTCCCTGGAATTAATAGCTCATAGGTATATTTTCCTTATAGCTTCTGCTTTTTTGAAAAAGATTTTGTTTATTTATGAGAGACACACAGAGAGAGGCAGAGACTTAGGCAGAGGGAGAAGCAAGCTCCCTGTGGGGAACCTCATGCGGGACACCTTCCCAGGATCCCAGGATCATGACCCCAGCCAAAGGCAGATGCTCAACCACTGAGCCACCCAGGTGCCCCTGCTCATTTGTTCTGTGACTATAAAGACAGTATCCTCCTATGTAGTTAAAGCCTTTCCATTGCTTCATATAGAGAACTAAAAATACTCTGAAATATAGCATAGAGAAGACAGTATAGCACAGCAGCTAAACCGAACTCTCTGGTTCAAATCCTAGCTCTGCAATTATCTAGCTGTGCAACCTTGGGCAAGTTACTCTATTTCTCTACACTTTCCTCATCTGTAAAATGTGAGTAGTAGAGCCTTACTTATAGTGCTGCTATGAGGATTAGATGATTTTCTAGACCACAAAAAAGCTTAGGACAGTGCTTGGTTCTTAGTAAGTACTATAAAATTGTTCCATAATGAAAGAGAATCTTTGGGGGGAAGCTGCTAATTATCCCCTAATCTTTAGTATTCTCTTCTTCTGTAGTAAAAGAATTGTAACTGAACTAATGTGACCTCCTTCCTTGGTGAGTCGCAGATAGAAACTATACAAGGTCAGTTGTCGCACAAAGGATACTTTATTTGCAGCAAATAAAGAGAGCATGGAGAGTAGCTTCCAAAGCCCTCACTCCCCGAGCAAGGGTGAATGGATTCTTTTACTTTGAGTTAGGACGAATATTTAGAAAGGGAAGCCTTGTCATCATTGTAAAGGCAGGCATAAGGTCATGCATGTGCTTTCAGGAAACATGCCTGTACACGCACTGTATGTTATGTAAATGAGACTTGTGTCCTTCTTCAGCGGAGGTAAAGGTCATTCTCAGTCATGGAGGTCTCTCCATGGTGGGTCTGCACAGGTGTGAGTGGGCGCAAGGGCGCTCAAACTGGTCTGGGTGGTCTGGATGGTCATTATTGCTGGAGGGGCCATTTTGGCTTCCTTAATGGGATGTTCTGCCTATAGGGTCTTTTGTCAGAGTGAAGAGATAAACTGGAAAGAAGAGCTTAGAGAAAAATGTGGGACGAAGGTCAGTAGATATGAGCAGGTGAGCAGTTAGTAAGTTAGTTCAGGTCTTGGGGTTTAGCTGATGACAGAACTTTCAAGTTTCAGCAGAGTTTGTGGGTATTTGGTATAAAGACTGCACGGTAGCTGGGTTGGACCTAAAACTAAATTCTGGCTACTTGGATATACATGAAAACTCTATGGGCTTCATCCAGGAAAAGTCTTAAAGGGCTAGCATGCCTTACTGCTGTTTTGTTTTGCACTTTCCCTGACAGTTTGAGTACAGACATGATTGCTGCAGCTCGAGGGGACCACCACATGGAATCTGCAAGTTAAAGATGGTAGAGCAATAGAATGGGAGAGAAGGAGCCTGAGCCCTGACCACTCCAGCCCGAGACCTGCTATATTTAAGTGAAAGAGAAATCAACCTTGATTTTAACTCTTTTATATGAATTTTCTGACATACTCTTGTACTATGACCGTTGATGGTTTCCTGACTCTTCTAGTTTGCTTAGGAAAGGCATTCCACTTTACTTTTACATGACCTCCCAGGTGACAATAGAGGAGTGACCTGGAGGAGAAGACGGTGGAAGCAAAGCCTCATTATCTGGAAATGCTTCACAGGAGGTATCAGTCACTTCTAGGTACTAAGAGGCAGGCAGGCCAAACAACATTCTCCTTTTACCTTTATAACCCAATGGCAGTGCTAAGAGGGACCTTCTGGGAAAGGAAGACAGTTAAGTCTGGCTTTATAACTTCTTAAAACCTTTTCCACCTTAACATTCCTGCTATGAAGAGGTAGGTTCTTGAAAGCAGATGAGAATAGATCTTTGGCATTTCAGCATTTTCACCACACACACACACACACACACACACACACACACACAGAGTTGACTTAACTATGTGAGATGATGGATGTGGTAATTATATTGACCTTGGTAATCATTCTACTCTGTGTGTGTGTGTGTGTGTGTGTGTGTCTGTCAAAAAAATAAAAAAAGAGTCGTGTCCAGTTTTCACCCTCATGGAGCTATTTTAAACACAATATTTTGAGTGCGTTATTACATTAAATTAATGCTTTCTAGCCAGATAAATAATAGCTGTACAAACATTCATTTAAGTATTTCAAAAACTGTAATAGAAATTATACATTTACTCATAGAAAGCCTGTCTAAAGTAACTATGTATCTATTTATCTATTTGTCTATCCACCTGACTGTCTATCCACACACACATTTGGCTGGATTTATAGCAATTTAGCTATTAGCATTAGTTACTTAAGCCATTCAGGAAGTCTTCGCAGTGTTCGAACAATCTTTTAAGAGAAAAAATCAAGTTGATTTAAAAAATCAACTTAGTAGGAAAAAAAATCATTCAAAACATGGGGTCCATATGTAAGCTATAATAAAAGTTGTCCTTATGAAGGCTTTGGAAAGTACTGTACCCTTCTAGGCTGGGTGTGTGGCTTCTGGCTACATAGTGTTAGAAAATGTCCTTACACAAGTGAGTATCATTGTGTTAGAACCTAGTAGAAATTTCTCTTCTCAGGAGGTGTCATGTGTTCTTTCTCAATCTGACTTTGCCTCTGGATTTCCTGGTTCACATTCGTGATGTAGATCTCCAGGGGCCTCTCTCTTACAGGCTATATGCAGATTCTCAGCATACAGTTGATGGCCTTTTAATCCCTCAATCTGTCATAGTGTGCAATATCTCTTTGGCACTGCTGCCTGTCCAGTCAGTACCACAGGCTTTATGCTGGGTGGATCTCCAGAGCAATGGCAGGAAATGAACACCAGATTCTCTAGGCCTGTAAGGAAGAGGCAATGATGAAATCCTATGGGGAAGAGGGAGAGAGAGAAGATTCTCCTTTAAATAGTGCAGGAATATAAATAACTATCAAACTCTGGCAATATTCAGGGATCCCTGGGTGGCGCAGTGGTTTGGCACCTGCCTTTGGCCCAGGGCACGATCCTGGAGACCCAGGATCGAATCCCACGTCGGGCTCCCGGTGCATGGAGCCTGCTTCTCCCTCTGCCTATGTCTCTGCGCCTCTCTCTCTCTCTCTGACTATCATAAATAAATAAAAATTAAAAAAAAAATAAAAAAAAAACTCTGGCAATATTCAATATGATGTTAAATAACCAAGTGGTAAACTTTCAGGGAGAAACATCAGGACTGGAGTTGTATTGATAAATAGCCTACAGATGTTCATTCATATGTTTAAAGATATTCATGGTTTGAAGTGTTTACTATGCCAGACACCCTTCTGGACTCTGCTGATTCCAGTGATGAATGGAACAGTTCCTGTTCACATTCTTATATTCCAGTGAGGGTGACAGGCAATATAGCTGGGCAAACTCACGTGGTTACAGGCAGTAATAATACTGTGACGAAAAATTAAAATATTGGCCACTAGATGGAGATCATTGCCTTCTCATTTCACTTACCAATCCATTCAAAAAGAGAGAGATGCTGAGTGCATGATACACTATTAAAGTTGTGTTTTGGGGCCAGGTGATATAGGCTGTCTCTCTCTCTCCCTACATCTCCCTCCTTTTTTTAAAAAAAATATTTTTTAAAAATTTATTTATTCATGAGAGAGAGAGAGGAGAGAAAGACAGAGACATAGGCTGAAGGAGAAGCAGGCTTCATGCATGGAGCCCTACGTACAACTTGATCCCAGGACCCCTGGATCATGCCCTGAGTCAAAGGCAGACCTCTGAGCTATCCAGGTGTCCCCCTACATCTCCTTCCTAATATAGATTTTCTTTTTCTACTAATTGAAGGGGGGAAATATAGTGAAGACATGCTACAGAGTCAACAGAGACATCTAGTGATAGGTGGATTAGATCAACTCCTCCCTAAATTGTACAAATCCTCTCCCCTCAATTTCCTGGGTATTTACTTTTATGTATTTATTTGTTTGATATCTGTATTTGCCACTAGACTATTAACTCCTTGAGAGAGGGACCATAGGTATGCTTCCCAGTCCTTGACAGAGGACCTGGTAGGTACTTAGTAAGTACCTTTTGAGTGAATGAATACATTTAGCCCAAGCCATTGCTGTTTTCCATGTGATCACATCTAACTCCCTAGGGACTCTGTTTTGATGTTTGGTTGGGGGAAAAATCTCCATAATAAAAACTTGGGTGAGTTTGCCTGTCTTGTATTCTTCTCTATCAAAGAACTCTCGGTAGGTGTGAAGCGTGTGTGTGTGTGTGTGTGTGTGTGTGTGTGTGTGTGTGTATTAGAAATATTTTTTGGCATTCTGAGTTTGGGGCCATATTTTTTCCTTTTAATACTTGGAGAAAGCCTAACACACAAAATGGACACACACACACTCTTTCTTTTCTTTTCTTTTTCTTTTTCTTTTTCTTTTTCTTTTTCTTTTTCTTTTCTTTTTCTTTCTTTTCTTTTTCTTTTCCTTTCCTTTTCCTTTTCTTTTCTTCTTTCTTTCTTCTTTCTTTCTTTCTTTCTTTCTTTCTTTCTTTCTTTCTTTCACTTTCTTTCTTTTTTTTAGAGCGTGCACATGCTCCAGTGGGAAGGGGGAGGAGCAGAGGGAGAGGGAGAGAATCTTAAGCAGGCTCAGTGCAGAGCCCATGACCCTGAGATCATGACCTGGGCAGAAATCAAGAGTCGGTTGCTTAACAGACTTAGTCACCTTGGTGCCCTGTACAATGGACATATTTTTAGTGCCCAATGGAACATAACCAATGTTAGGTTATGTTTTTATCAGAGCAGACACTAGAAAAAAGGGTCTTGAACCTTCTCTTCAGTGAGTAGAAGGAACATCATAAAAACTAGTAGGGAGATAGAAACTAAGGAGATTCATGTGTCATGATCTCTCCTACAATCTCTCAGTCTTAGAAAGGTTTTCAGCTTAGAGACCTTCTGCATGTTTGTTACATTTATACCTAAGTTTCTTTCTATTGTCGTTGCTGTTGTAAATGGCATTTTTATTTAAATTCTGGCTTCCAATTGTTCATTGCTTGTATATAGAAATTTTTTATATATAAAAAAATTATTGAAGTGAAATTGACATACAATGGTACATTAATTTCAGGTGTGTAATTACCTTTTTAGAAGGTAGAGGAGAGACAGGAAAGTATCCCCCAAACTGAGAACCCGCTTTGAGACAGAAAACAAAGGAGGCCACTTCATACAGTTTACATAGTTTTATTCAGGGAAACTTACTGACAGGGAAGATTTGGTGGAGGATGATCCATATCAGTTGTATAGTTATTCTCCACAAAATTCATACTTTAGTCCCCAGATTTTATAGAGAGAGGGGACGTGCAGAATGGGCACTGTAGTGAGAGCAAAGGGTTCACACTTACCTTAAAGGGTTTTCATAGGCCTGACAACTACCTTTCAGTTAGATTTTGTGGTACTACCTATGTGTCAGGAGAAAAAGATATTTTCTCTAACAGATTCCTGGGAAGACAAAGCAAGCCTGCCCCCTTCCCTACCTTAACAGGCACTTCTAAGGTATGTATATCAATCTCCAAGGGGCCTGAACACATAGCCAGTGATGGAGTCAGTACTGTCAGCACTTCTACAGACATACTACAGACCCGACAATTCTATGCATTATTTAATGTTTGCCCCAACTCGTATGGTCACCATCTGTCACTACACAACATATTACAATATTCCAGACTATATCTCCTATGCTGTACTTTTCATCTCCATAACTTATTTTAGAAATAGAAGTTTGTATCTCTTAATCCCCTTCACCTATTTCTTCCATCTTCCCACCCACTTCCCCTCTGGCAACCACCAGTTTATTCTCTGTACTTAAGAGTCTGTTTTTTAACTGAAATCTTTGTTTGTTTTTGTCTTTGTCTGTTTGGTTTATTTCATTTAGCATAATACCCTCTATGTCTTTGTCTGTTTGGTTTATTTCATTTAGCATAATACCCTCTATGTCCATCCATGTTTGAGAGAGTGAGTGAGCACTAGCAGGGGGAGGGGCAGAGGGAGAAGCAGAAGGAGAAGCAAACTCGCTGCTGAGCAGGGGCCCCATGCGGGCCTTCATCCCAGAACCATGAGATCATGAGACCATGAGATCATGACTTGAGCCGAAGGCAGATGCTTAACTGGCTGAGCCACCCAGGTGCCCCTAAACTGACCTATTAGTTCTAAGAGGTTGTTTTGGTAGATTCTCTGGGATTTTCTGTATGGACAGTAATGTTGTCTAAGAATAAAAAGTTTTATCCTTTCTTATCTATATGCCTTTTATATCCTTTTCCTGCCATACTGTGCTATAACTTTCGGTATAATATTGAACAGGAGTGGTAAGAGTAGATATCCTTGCTTTGTTCCTGGGCTAGGGGCAAAGCAGTCAGTTTTTCTTCATTTAATATGATGTTAGCTGTAGGGTTTTTGTAGATACCTGTTATCAGCTTGAAGAAGTTCACTTTTACTCCTAGTTTGCTGAGAGTTTTATCCATAAATAGGTCTATTATTTTGTTGAAGCTTTCTGCATTTATTTATATTCTCTTGTTTCCTTTGCTCTGCAGAAGATTGACTTGATGTAGTCTCACTTGGTTTGTTTTTGCTTCTGTGGCCTGTATTTTTGGGTTATATCTAAGAAACCATCACCAAAGCCAATGTTAAAAAGATTTGCTCTGTTTTTTTTTTTTTTTTTCCTAAGAGTTTTACCATTTTAGGTCTTATGTTAAAGTCTTCAATCCATTTTGAGTTGATTTTTGTGTATGGTTGTAAAGGAAGGATCCAATGAAATTTTTTTGTATATGGATATCCATTTTCCCCCAATACCACTTGTGAAAGACACTATCATTTCTCCACTGTGGAAGAGACTACCATTTCTCTATTTTTGTTGGCATCCTTGTCAAATATTTGTTGATTTTTCCCTGAGATGCAAGGTTGGTTCAACATACACAAAGCAATAAACAAGATACACCACATTAACAGAAATAAAGATAAAAATCATCTCAATGTAGACACATGCGCATAAAGTATTTGATAAAATTCAACGTTTTTTCATGATAAAAAAACTCATAAACTAGGTATATAAAGAGTGTATCTCAACATAATACAGACTATATATGACAAGCCCGCAGCTAACAATATACTCAATGATGATCAGGAACAAGACAAGGATACCATTCTCACCACTTCTGTTCAACATAGTACTAGAGTCCTAGCCAAAAGAATTAGGCAAGAAAAAGAAATAAAAGAAGTCCAAATCAGAAAGGAAGATTAATGTTATCTGTATTTGCAGATAACATGATCCTATAGGTAGAAAGCCTTAAACTCCATAAAAATTCTTAGAATTCATAAACAAAGTTAAGTCTTTGTGTGCCCTTAAAGCTAAATGGAATTTCTAATAAGCAACATATTGTTGGATCCTGTTTTTAAAAAATTTTTTACAAATTTAAATTCCTGTTTTTAAAATCCATTTAATGATTCATTTAATTGGAGAATTTAACTCAATTACTTTTTAAAAAATATTCATTCACTTTTAAAATAATTATAGATAGGTAAGGACTTATACCTACCATTTTGTTAACTGTTTTCTGATTGTTTTGTCATTGCTTTGCTCCTTTCTTCCTCTCTTGCTTCTTCCTTTGTGATTTGTTGATTTTTTTATAGTGCTTTGATTCTTTTCTATCTATTGTGTGTCAACTAGAGGACTTTTTCTTTGTGATTATTATGAAGCATATATAAAATATATGTCTATTTTACATTGGTAACAACTTAACTTCAATCACATACTAAAACCACACTTTTACATTGCTCCTCCCACATTTTATGCTATTATGCCATACTTTACATGTCTATATTGTGTATCCATCAACAAATTGTTGTTCCAATTATTTTAATAATTTTATCATGTAACTTTATACTAGAGTTAAAAGTGATTTGTGCACCATCATTACAGTATTAGAATATTCTGAATTTGACTATATATTTACCTGACCAATAAGCTCAATACTTTCACTGTTTTCATTTTGTCACTTAGTACTCTTTTGTTTCAATTTGTAGGAGTATCAATAGCATTTCTTGTAAGTTAGGTCTTGTGTTAAAGAAGTCCTGTGGGGGATGCCTGGGTTGCTCAGTGGTTAAGCATCTGTCTTTGGCTCAGGGCATGATCCTGGGTCCTAGGATCAAGTCTCACATTGAGTCCCACATCAGGCTCCCCCCAAGGAGCCTGCTTCTCCCTCTGCCCTCTGTCTTAAAAAAAAAAAACTGTCTTTCAGACATGAGGAAGAGTTAAAGACATTCTCAAACAAACATGAGGGACTTTTTTTTTTTTTTAGATTTTATTTATTTATTCATGAGATACACAGAAAGAGAGGCAGAGACAGAGGCAGAGGGAGAAGCAGGCTCCCTGCAGGGAGCCCAATGTGGGACTCCGTCCCAGGACCCCAGGATCATGCCCTGAGCTGAAGGCAGATGCCAACCACTGAGCCACCCAGGTGCCCCCAAAAGACAGTTTTGCTAGGCATAGTATTCTTGTTTGGCATTTTTTTCTTTTGGCATTTTGAGTATATTATCTCTCTGCAAAGGCTAAGCTATTCACTGATAACCTTCTGGGGATCCCTTTGTATGTGACAAAATACTTTTCCCTCGCTGCATGCAAAGTTCTCTTGTTTTTGAATTTTGAGAATTTGGCTTATGATATTGCTCAGGGTAATCTTCTTTGGTTGATTTTGCTAGGAGTCCTTTTAGTTTCATGAATCTGGGTGTCCACATCCCTCCAAAGATTTGGGGAATTTTCAGCCATAATTATTTAATTATTATTTAGATAAGAGAGCCCTTATCTCTCTTCTCCTTTTTGGATTCCCTTAATGCATATATTTCTTTGTTTGTTGATATCCAATATGTCTCATTGGCTTTCCTCATTCTTTTTCTTTTTATTCCTTTAACTGGTTAATTTCAAACGACCTGTCTTCAAAGCCATTTTTATCTTGATGAAGACTTAATAGTTCATTTTTGCTTCTGTTTACCTTGCCTTTAGCAATGTGTCTAGGAAGAAGTTACTATGGCCAAGATCAAAGAAGTTTCTGCCTGTGTTCTCCTCTAGGATTTTGATGATTTCCTGTCTCACATTTAGGTCTTTCATCCATCTTAAATTTATTTTTGTACATGGTGTAAGAAAGTAATACAGTTTCATCCTTTGGCATGTTGCTGTCCAGTTTTCCCAACACCGTTTGTTGAAGAGACTGTTTTTTTCCACTGGGTTTTCTTTTCTGCTTTGTGAAAGATATAGCTGTGGGTCTATTTCTGGATTTTCTATTCTATCCCTTGATATATGTGTCTGTTTTTGGCCAGTACCATACTGTCTTGATGACTATAGCTTTGTAATATAGCTTGAAATATAGAATGGTGATGTCTCCAATTTTGCTTTTCTTTTTCAGGATTGCTTTGGCTATTCAATGTCTTTTGTGGTTCCATACAAATTTTAGGATTGTTTGTTCTAGCTCTGTGAAAAATGCTGATGTTTTGTTAGAGATTACATTAAATGTGTAGATTGTTAAAATAGACATTTTAACAATGTTTGTTCTTCCAATCCATGAGCATGAAATGCTTTTTCGTTTCTTCGTGTCCTTTTCAATTTTTTTCATAAGTGTTCTATAGTTTTCAGAGTTACAAATTCTTTTATCTCTTAGGTTTATTCCTAGGTATCTTAGTGTTTTTGTGCAATTGCAAATGGAGATTCCTTGGTTTCTTTTTCTGCTGCTTCTTTATCAGTGTATAGAAATGCCACAGATTTCTGTACATTGGTTTTTTTGTCCTACAACTTTGCTTCTAGCTAGAACTAAGTTCTAGCGATTTTTTGGTGGATTGTTTTGAGTTTTCTACATAGAGTATCATGTCATCTGCAAATAGTGAAAGTTAGACTTCTTCCTTGCTTATTTGGATACATTTTATTTCCTTTTGTTTTTTGATTGCTGAGGCTAAGACTTCCAGTACTATGTTAAATAGTAATAGAGTGGACATCGTTGTCTTGTTCCTTCTGTGAGAGAAATGTTTTTAATACAAAAACATCATAAGGTTAAGCAAATAAGGTATTTTTTAAGGTTTTATTTATTTGTGTGTGTGTGTGAGAGAGAAAGAGAGAGCATAAGCCGGGGGTGGGGGTGGAAGCAGACTCTCTGCTGAGTGTCCCTGGACTCCTGGATCATGACCTGAGTTGAAGGTAGATGCTTAACTGACTAAACCACTTGGGTGCCCTGTAAATATAGGTCTTAACATTGGTAGCTTTGGTAGACTGAAAGCTTATAGGCTTGATTTACCCTTTTCTTGTTATTGTATTACCCAATGACCCATCTCAGATCTACTATATCAGAAATCACGGGAAGAGTAAGGGCCAGGGAATCTTTATATTGAATAAAATAGTTTTAATGCATAGCTGGATTGTGGACCACTGGCAAAAGCAACATGCCCCCCCTGGAGAGAGAGCTTTATTTTATTGTATAGTAGTGTATACAATAAAAGTATATTAGTATACTTTTAGTATACTAAAAGTATAAATAGTAGTGTAGTGTATAGAAAAAGCACTAAACGAGGTATCAGATCATCTGAAATCTGAGCTTTATACTTTATACTAAAAGTATAAATAGTAGTGTAGTGTATAGAAAAAGCACTAAACGAGGTATCAGATCATCTGAAATCTGGTATAGACTCATGCTACCAAGCTAGAAAGGAAGTTGTGTAGATTTGCTTAGTTCCAATGTTCTTATTTTTAAATGGTCATTAAAGAGACTACTATTTGGTTTTGAAGGCATATTTGTTCTTTCTACTATGAAATTTATCTAGTTAATAAAAATGTATTTTATTTACTTCTTTGTTGCAATGCAGCTTGGAAAAGAAAATATATAGCATATTTACCTAAACACCATGGGTCTGTATGCATACCTACACACATGCTGTGGGTCTCACCTGGTCTCTTAGGAAGTTGCAGTCAAGTAAAAAAAAAAATGCTTAGTTTCATCTACTCAACTGTGGAAAGAAGCATTCATCACTTGATGGGATGTAAGGGGGTTCAATGGAATAATATGTCTCCATGCAATCAGAAGAAAGCAGGCTTATTAATGTGGATTTAATGGCATTAGCTGTTTCCATACATTTTTCTCATGTTCTAATTCATTGAAACATTGTGTAATACTTTCAAGATCCTAACATACAGTTTAATACACATTCCCTTACAAATGTAAACAACATAAGGCAGATACACAGAATTTGACCAATGATTTAATAGAGCAATCATCTGGAAACTATGGCTTGTGGGGACCACCTAATTTTTAAAATAAAGTTTTATTGGAACACAGCCATGCCCATTCATTTATGTATCGTCTATGACTGCTTTCATACTACATGGTAGAGTTGAGCAGTTGAGATAGAAACTGTACAGTCCACGATGCCATGAATAATTATCATCTGGCCTTTTGGAGAAAAGTTAGCCAACCATTGCTATGAAGAGTCCAGCCTTATCTTTTGGTGAACACTGAAAGAAACAAAGAACTATCACAAATAAAAAGCCTAGTGAAGAATATTTTATTTTCAGCCTGAAAATAACTTTTAGTCATTTTAAGAAACATCAGCCATTTACCTAGGACTTTAGAAAATAGGATAAAGTCTATATATACTAAGTAATACCAAGAGCATTACTTTGTTGATCAAAAAATATAAAAAACAATCTATAATTTCTTTGGGGAAAATCAGCAAACTTTCAAGTGCAGGCTGTTAAGAATAGGGAAAATACTGCCTAAGTTATAAGATTATAAATTATCTAATAATTTAGTTCGGTTTTCTAATATATTATTTGTCATCATTTAAGGTCCATCTTTGTGAATTATACACAATGCATAACTGTCATCATATTACTATGTTCAGCCCAGTGTCAATTATCTAAAATTCTTTTTTTAAAAATTTTTTATTTATTTATGATAGTCACACAGAGAGAGAGAGAGAGGCAGAGACACAGGCAGAGGGAGAAGCAGGCTCCATGCACCAGGAGCCCGACGTGGGATTTGATCCCGGGTCTCCAGGATCGCGCCTGGCAAAGGCAGGCGCCAAACTGCTGTGCCACCCAGGGATCCCCAAATTCTTTTTTTTTAAAGGTTATTTATTTACTTATTTATGAGAGACACACACAGAGAGAGAGGCAGAGGCACATGCAGAGGGAGAAGCAGGCTCCATGCAGGGAGCCTGACGTGGGACTCAATCCCGGGTCTCTGGATCACATCCTGGGCCGAAGGCAGCGCTAAATCACTGAGCCACTCAGGCTGCCCACTTATCTAAAATTCTAAAGTGTCCCATTAAAGTTATAATTTGGGTGAATTGAGCAGGAAAGGAGAGTTTCCTTTTTTTTTGGCCCATTTCTTGATGACCCAGCCCCTACTCATGCTAATGGTTTCTTCTATCTTCTTATGAAAATTCTGTAGAGATTCTAGATCTCTCTATATAAAGTGGTTTGCTTTAGCTTGGAATCCATCAGGGAGGATTGTCCATGGCCAGGGCCTAGTGATCACATAACTGCTCACAAATGGTGTAGTTGTGATACTATGGAAAACTGCATACCGTCTTCACTAGAAGCTAGGATGGTTGTCCCTAGTATTGAAACCCACTGTACACTTGGCCAAACTGATGCCCAACTATGTTCCTAAACTTTTACCTAAGACTTGGCTCAGTATCAATTTGTTAACTAAAGGTTACCCAGAGGAATAAACTGCTCCTGAATGGTACCAGCTCATACTTTCTATGTTGTTAGAGATATAAAATGGACCATTGTTATAGAACTTACAATTTTCTTAGGAAGAGGGACATGATTTTAATTATAGTACTGCAAATCTTTGCAAATTTCTAGTGTTATAAAAATGCAAGACTTAATTACTTTCAAGTATAATGATATTTTTCCAAATTCAGAAATTATTTAAGTTACGTGTTGGGTAAGGGTAACCAGGAAAGCTCTGTTCTTTAGGTCTTCAGCTTATGACACATATTCTCCTTGGTCTTGCCATGTTCTGCTGAAGATTTTGTATCTCATTATGAAGTCGTTTGCTTTCGTTTTGAAATCCTTCCTTTAGTAGACGGGCTTGTTCCTATAAAAAGGGATAAATGGAGACTGAGTAAAGTGTAGCACTAAGTAAATCTCTAATTAATATCTACTTTCCACATTCATAGATTTTTTTTTGATATTTAATTTCTTCTTGGGGGGATCCCTGGGTGGCGCAGCGGTTTAGCGCCTGCCTTTGGCCCAGGGCACGATCCTGGAGACCTGGGATCGAATCCCACGTCAGGCTCCCAATGCATGGAGCCTGCTTCTCCCTCTGCCTATGTCTCTGCCTCTCTCTCTCTCTCTCTCTCTCTCTCTCTGTGTGTGACTATCATAAATAAATAAAAATTAAAAAAAATAAATTGAGTTGTGTTTAAAAAAAAAAAAAAAAAAAAATAATTTCTTCTTGGCATTTTCTCTACCCTTAATTTTCATTAATTTCTTTTGGGCATCCTAGCTCTGTGATTACATTTCTACTAAGTGGTGAAGACAGTTCAGATATCTTTCCAAGCTGTGTGACCCTATAAAAGTGATTTGATCTTTTTTGAACTCTTGTTTCTTTTCCTAAGTAATAGAAACATAGTGGTTCTTGCTTCATATAGTGTTAAGCAAGAGATAATATAAGTGATTTTTTAGAAAGCCTAGCAGATAACAGCCACCACTGACTGAAAGATATACAAAGGACTAGATGTGACCTAACTGCAAATAAAATCTTTTAATAACCAGACAGAGGGAAAGGCCAGGTCAGGCAGGCAGACAGAAATTGAAAAGTGCAAGTGGCAAGCAAGGTCCTTCTTCTAGGCATCATGTTCTCACTGCCACACTAAGATATGATCAGGGACAGTAGAGAGAAAAGAGAAAAACAAACCTCAGGGTAATGCAATTAAATACCTGAAGTTTCAAAGCTAGAGTTCTCTCTTGTTCTTCTAGCAACTGGATTCTATCCTTCTCCATCTTCTCAGTTAATTGTTTCACATGCTCTTGATAACTCCTTTCTTTCTGTTCCATTATCTGCTGATTTTTTATTTGCATTTCCTCCAGTCTTTTTGTTGCAGCCTGTGCAGATTCAGCTTTCACACGTTCCACTGTGAGGAGGAAGAAGAAGAAGAAAAATGTACATGTGTAAACATGTTTTCCCTTTCTTCCCAGCACACTCACCTGTCCTGTGGCTACTCACTGCATATGCCCTGCTCAGAAATGTCTTTAGCAAGTAAGAGGCATCTTTGTTCTTTTTGCCCTAGTGTAAGGATCCCAGGCTTACCCCGTCAAATTTTTTTAAAACTTTGAGCGCTCTAGAAGCTATTTAGTCTCTTGACTGGCTCCTCACCTTCAATCTCCTTTTCCTTTTCTGTGAGTGTCTGGTCTGTCTGTAGAATTGCATCGGTCATAGATTCCTTGGAATCCAAGTACTCCTGAAGAACCTCTTCAGCCTTAGGACCCAGAGAACACAGTTAGTAATAGGAATTGGCTAGAAACACTTGTTCCTGATTGTCTTCCCACCATCTTTTCCATATTTTCTAGGAATTGCTCCTATTGGTCCTGGTGTGCCTTGTGGTCAAGACTGCTGACCACAGATGCAGGCACTTGCACCAGGCTGGCCAATCATGGGAACTTACTAAGCAGAATCCTTTAAAAGAGACTGATATAGACACTGGGAAAAAGAGATTCTTTGTTCTTTCAGACTAAGGGCTCTAATTTTGGAGTTGTTGGTGTTGTGGTCCCCTATAGAGTGAGTTGCTGAAAAAGGAAGCCATCATGGAGAAAACAGATCAGAGGAAAGGTGGAGGGAAAATAGGAAAGACAGAAGTGTTGGGTTGAGGAAAATAACAGAGAGACAGAAGATGACATTCCTTGAAATCTTGGATCCAGCTGTCCTTAAAGCCAACTTGTAGCCTAAAATGACAAATTACCATTTTTGTTTAAGGGATCATCATCGAGTTTCTCTCCCTTATAGTATAAAGATCCAGCTGTAATAGTGAATTGCAATAACAACTTGGTGGTTAATCTGAAAATCAATTAATAACTCAATTATTAATTGAATATATTCTTGGATAGAGGACATATCTGATATAACAGGCTCTCTGTATATGTTTATTGAATGAAAGCATGGATGCTGTTGTTCTTGTAATGTGTGCAATTATACTTGGTTATGTTGGTCTTTCAAAGAGGCATGTCAGCAGCTTTCCACAATCAGCAGGTAAATCTTGATTACCTGTATCCCCTTCCTAGGTTTCTGAAGGTATGTTTTCTTTAGCTCTTGTGTCTTCTGGATGAAGAGACGATACCCTCCCGGTTTGGAATAAACCCCTTGCTTCACAGAGTCTTCTAGAGGACTGAAAATTTCCTTAAGTAAATCTGAGCAACGATCTGTTGATGCTTGCAGGTTCTGTTTACAAAACTCATCTCTCTTTTTTTCTAGTTTGGCCTTTAATGTAAAAATAGGAAGTAAAAAGAATAACAGGGAAAAGACATTAGCTTGACCTTGGGATTTCTGGGAAGGCTTCTCAAAAATAAATCTATGACCCTAGAAAAAGTTACAGGCACCTTAACATGGCCCTATCCTTCCTCCTGCTCCTGACTTTTACAGAAGTCCCCTTTTCCTTGCAGGTGAAGTTCAGAGAAGAGGTTCCTAGCTTTTTTTTTTTTTTTTTTGCTACACCTTTAAGAGAGAAACTTCAGTTTTTCAAGTTGGACCAATGATTGCATATGGAATAAATGTGGCTGGCTCAACATAAGCTTGCATAAGGTAATCAGGACTACAATTTTCTTTGCTTTTGACTAGAATATCAAATCAGTCTAATAATAGTAGGCATTTGATTGAAGCTCTAATTGTTACTTATATTTATTTAGTTAAATTATGGGGAAGATTATTATTCGTGAAAGAAAAATGTTTTAAAACTTTGAGTTCATCATAATAAACTTTGTTCTTCTTTTTATGATAATAACAAATAGTGGTTATCACCATTTTAAAGTCTAGTAGGAATTCTCTCTCTCAAAAAAAAAAAAAGACCCATTTCATTTTCTGGTAGTACTTTGCTTTCCAAGACCCTTATCCATATAAACTTGAGAAAAAAATTACCGCTAAGTCCTTTTGAAATAACTGGTCTATGTCTTTGAAGGAATTGCTCATGAAGAATTCAATGGCCTCTTTCTCACAGGCCCTGTGCAGGTCTAGCAGCTCCTGGAGGGTTTCTGTGGGCAGTTGCACCATCTGGTTCATCTGCTGGTCATAGTGGGCAATGGCCTTTTGCACTGCAGCTGCATTCTCTATCTGGGCTAAGGCCAGGACTGCATTCTCCATGCAGGGCAGATCCCCACTGCTGATGGCATTGACATAAGTCAGCACCAGGTTCTCTAGACCTACAAGTTGAGAACAAATGAGGATGCTTGTTGTAGGTGGGATGAGGAAACATTTTATTCTGTGTAATTCTGATCATATCTGTTACCACTCATTTGTCTCACAGTATCAATGTCCTCAGATCACCTAGAAGCTTGCTAGAAATGCAAACTCTTATCCTCTGCCCCAGATCAACTGAATTAGACCCTCTTTCCTGGCAAGATGCCCAGGTGATATGTATATACATAAAAGGTTGAGAATTTCTGTTATAGATAGCATAGGCCTATGTTTATTGAGTGTTTGTAACCATTTTATTACCCCCAAGCACCATTAGGACAGGAACTACACCTCTCTCATTTATGTCTCTATCATCAGCCCTGGTCTGTGATGAATATTTGATCACTATTGTAGAACAAATCAAAAAGAGTCCTCAGTTTTGTTTACTCTGGCATAGTGTTGTCCAAGAGAACTTTCTGTGATGATGGAAGTGTTCTATGTGTGCCCTGCAGAATGTCATCCAGCTACTAGCCACATGTAGGTATGGACCTTTGAAATATAGCTGTGTAATTGGAATTTTAAATATTTTTTAATTTTACTTAATTTAAAATTAATTTAAAATTAATTTTAATTAATTTAACACTTGAAGTTGGATAGCCACACTTGAATAGTGGCTACCATATTGGGCAGTGCAGGTTCAATTAACTAGGGCAATTTTAAGAATTAGAGCCTTTTTTTCCTTTTCCTATCAATTCTCACCCAAGAAAATTTGGCTAGTAAAATCTATTAGAAATGTTGGTGTTATTCAGAATTTAAATGATAACAGCAGTAGATTTGCATTTTTCAAAGCTAAAATCAGGTGGAGGTAATTCTACCTTCCTCTAATCTTAAAGATGAAAGAAAAAGACTGAGAAGAGGACTCACGAGGTCCATTGACTTTGATGCCTCCTGAAAGAGTTTTAGTTTTGGAATTGCTAAAGATGTAGGAACAGAAGACTGCAGCTTGTTGCACGAATTCAGGATCCAGCTCATCATCATGCATTGTCTCAAGCTGGCCTAGCTTCTTCCGGTGAGTGGGTCGATCAAAGATGAAACATTTCTTCTTTGGGAAGAACTTCCGGATACAGAGTCGGGGCAGATTAAAATTTTGGTCCTTTTGAGTGTTGCCTGCAAGAAGATAAAAAAGGAATTTCCCAAATATAGAAGCTTGCAAACTTTTTCTGTAAAGGGCTAAACAGTGATATTTTAGGCTTTGCAAGCCAGGTGGTGTCTTTTCCAAGTACTCAGTTCTGCTGTTGCAGCATGAAAGCCGCCATAGACAATCTAGAAATGAATGAACATAGCATTATTCCAATAAAACATTATGTACAAAGACAGCTGGCAGGCTGGATTGGCTGTCATTTGCCTGTGGACCATAATTTGCCAACCCCCTGGACTAGAGCACTGTTCATGCTTTAATATATTTTCTTCCAATCAATGCTATTCTATTTCATATTCTTTAGCTAATCATAAGCCCTCAGCAGGGAAATAAATCAATCTGATAATAGCACAGGAAAAGATGAAAGAAAAAAACTATTCTTAGAGAAGGAGAGTATAATTTAAAATCAAATCTAGTAATTCATATACCAAACAAGCATTACTTCTTAATGATAGCCAGCTAAGAATAAATAGAAAACTATAAATGTAAGAAAACTGTAAACGGAACACTAAAAGATGATAGTTTCTCATGTTATTTCCTTTTATTTCTACGTCTTCCTTTTACCTTGTTTAAGCTTGAGTGAATTCTCCAGGTACTCATCTGCTGTGATAGGTAGACCATCTGCTTCCAGCTCTAAGGAAAAATCCCTCAACGTCCACACAAAATCTGGAAAGAAGCTCACGAAGTCAGCTGAATCTTCAATCCCATTGGCATCAGGGGAGGATTTCGCCCTGATTCGATCTGACAGCTCTGTCACATAGCTGAATAGCAAACTAAGGAAAACTGGCAGAAAAGAACTGTCCTCCATCCCATAATAGTTCCCCATATCTACAACCTTCATGTTACCTTTGTTTTTAACCCAAGTGTCAATTCTTCAGTGGGTACCTAGGATATTTCCCTTGCCCTTGAATGATTTCTTATGTTTTCTCTTTTTATGCTTGATTCACTAGGATTCACAGCTACACAGCTGATTTTTAAACATAGGGCTCCCCACCCCTTACACTGATCCTATTTTGAACAGCAAAAAGGATACTGCAGTTGGTCCATGGCCTGCTGGTTGATGGTTCCCATGCTATTGTACACAAAGGTGCTACTCAGAAGTATTGCTAGGGCAAAGATCCAGGAGTCATTCTGGTTGTTACCCTGGAAATCAGAACACATTTAGGCTGAGATTATGTTTCATTCTCCTGGTACTTCCCAGAGTAGCAGTAAAAAGATACTCGTTTTGTTAGTCTTTTTTAGATTAATGACCTTTATGAGAAAATCAAATCCAAACAAAAATGTGAGAGGGACTTGAATTTTGAATAATTTTGTGATTAGTATCTTTACACTGATTCTCACTAGGTTCTCTTATGATCATTGGCAGATAATTACAAGACAAATAGTCAAGGTTGGTGGGCATTCTAAGGCCTTAAATAGAATTTAAGTTTAACATTTTCTTTTCCTTTTCTATAGCAAAATTGACTTATATAAGAATAATAATACGTGTGGCAACTTTATTGAGCAATTATTATGCACCTCATATTTTCCATTACTTATCATATTCAAAACAGTACTATGAGGCAAATGTAGATCTATTACATCTGTTTTACAGATTTAGAAAGCTGAGGCTAAAAGAGGTCAAACTATTTGCCAAGGCCACTGAGTTAGTGACAGGGTTATATTTAAACACAAGGGTATGGAGTTTCAGAACCTAAATTCTTAACTAAAATTCTCTGCAGGATTGAATTCATGACACTGATTTTATTTGTACTACCTTTATGCATCTAGGTTAACTGGCTTAGCATACAGCCTATTGTTAATGATTAGAATACTACCTACTGACCACTATGATCTTCCAGGATTCTGTCTTAAGAATATTTTCCTGATGCCTGGTTGCTAAACTTGGTCTTAGGGCACATAAACGGAAATGAAAAAACATATTAAGTGCAAGCTCTTATTTAAAAAAAATTAAATAGTGTAGAGAATATTCAGGGATGAGGGTCTTATTCCAGAATTGAATCCTTAACCCTTACCTTCTCTACATCTCCCAGGCCCTCAGTGTCCAGAAGAACTAAAGTGTGGCTTGGCTTCTTGGGATGAGGCACACACCACATCCAGATTCCTTTGGTGTGAGACTGCACTGTGGAGCCCAGAGAAAAGCCTGCAAGGGGGAGTGGGGGGTAAGAAGGTGGAATTTTAATGGTAGATGGATATAGAAATCCTACAAAGCAACATAAAACACCAACGTCATTAAAAAATGAGCAAAGCCTCAGAATAAATCCCACTTGATTGTGATGAAAAATCCTAAGAGATGCTGAATGCTAGGAAACTGAGGTGGGAAGGTGGGTGGGGGAAGGGAAAATTGGGTGATGGGTGTTAAAGAGGGCACTTGAGGAGTTCCTAGGTGGCTCAGTTGGTTGGGCGTCTGCCATCAGCTTGGGTCATGATCCCAGGGTCCTGGGACTGAGTCATACATCAGAATTCCTGCTCACTGAGGAGCCTGCTTTTCCCTCTCCTTCTGCCTGCTGCTCCCCTGCTTGTATGCTCTCTTTCTGTCAAATAAATGAATGAAATCTTCTAAAAAAGAGCATTTGATGTAATGAGCACTGGATGTTATATGCAACTCATGAATCACTAAATTCTGCCTCTGAAACTAATTAAAATTTATTAATATATTTATTTTAAGATTTCATTTATTTATTCATGAGAGACACACAGAGAGGCAGAGATATAGGCAGAGGGAGAGGCAGGCTCCCTGCAGGGGCGGGGGGTAGGGGCTGATGTGGGACTTGATCCCAGAACCCTGGGATTACAACCTGAGCTGAAGGCAGACGCTCAAACACTGAGCCACCCAGGTGCCCCTAATTTTTTTTTTTAATGAAAAAAGGACTTGAATAGATATTTCTCCAAAGAAAATATACAAATGACCAATAAACAAATGAAAAGATGTTCAACATCATTAGTCATTAGGGAAATAACAAATCAAACCACAGTAAGAAACTACTTCACACTCATGATAACCACTATCAAAAAAACAAAAGTGATAAGTTTTGGGGAGGATGTGGAGATATTATAAACCTTGTGTGTTTCTGCTGGGAATGTAAAGTGGTGCAGTTACTGCAGAAAACAGTATCATTTCTTAAAAATTAAACACAGAATTACCAAATGATTCAGCAATTCTACTTCCGGATATATACCCCCCAAAAAGCAAAAATGGGGACTTGCACAGATATTTGTACCCTCATGTTTTTAGCAGCATTATTCATAATAGCCAAAAGGTGGAAGCAACCCAAGGGTCAAATCGGATAAACAACGGATAAACAAATACGTATGGACATAGAGTTGTTCAGCCTTAAAAAGGAAGAGAATTCTGACACATGGTACAGCATTGATGAACTTTGAAGACATTATGCTAAATAAAATAAGCAAATCACAAAAGGACAAATAATGTCTGATTCCTTTTTTTTTTTTTTTAAGATTTTATTTATTTATTCATGAGGGACACAGAGAGAGAGGCAGAGACATAGCCAGAGGGAGAAGCAGACTCCATACAGGGAGTCTGATGTGGGACTCCATCCTAGGACCCCAGGATCACACCCTGGGCCAAAAGGTGGCGCTAAACCGCTGAGCCACCCCGGGATCCCCTGCCTGATTCCTCTTAAATGAGATTCCTAGAGTAGTCAAATTCATAGAGACAGAATATAAAATGGTGGTTACTGAGGGCTGGGGAGTTATTGTTTAATGGGAACAGAGTTTCTGTTGGGGAAGGTGAAAAAATTACAGTGATGGGTAGTGGCAATGGTTGCATAACAGTGTGAATTTACATAATGCCACAGAACTGTATGTATGTACATTTTAAAATGATTACAATGGTAAATTTTATGTATATTTTACAACAGTAAAAAAAAGACCCAATACAGACTAATACAGACTTAAACATTCTTTGAATCTTAATGATCGATGGAAATTTCCTTTCACTACACAGTGTAGTAAATGTCTTATAGTTATATATTATTATGTACATTAATTATTTTTTATTATTGCATTAGTCTATGAAAGAAACCATTTATGCTTTTAAAAGGGGAAACTAAAGCAGAGTGGAAAGAGAGATGACTTGCCTCTTTCAGACCATAGTGAAGATAGGAGCATAACTTTGGATTGAAAGATCACTTTCAGTATTTCTTTGCATCTCTAACTTTCTTTCCAGGCTCCATGCTGACAGTGTGGGTGGGCAGAAGGGACTAAGCAGAGCTTTGTTGGTGCCACTTACCCTTGTTCTTCCCAGCCAGCTTGTTCATCAGGTAGGATTTGCCTGTGCGGTAGAGGCCCACAATAGCCACCACCACAAGAGGATTCTTAATGCCTGACAGGATCTCCAAAGCTTCCTGATTAGCCAGCAGTTGCTCTTCAGTGTTCTTAATGAGGCACACTGGGGCAGACATGTGGATCTCTGAGTCCATGTTGAGAGTGTTCCCTGATCTGTAAGGGAAGAGATGGGTTGAATTAAAATTTCCAGTTTAAGTAGATAAAAAATTTTACCAGCTTATTTTACTTTCAGAAGCTAGAGTACATGATGTGATGAGCACTGGGTGTTATACACAACTGATGAATTATTGAAAACAACATCTGAAACTAACGATGTACTATAATGTTGGCAAATTGAATTTAAATTAAAATAAAAACAATGTTTTAAAGGAAGCTAGAGTCCTCAATTTACACAAATGGCCAAAAGTTTGCTGTCAACATTGAGATAGATGGGAGTAATATCTGTATTTTAGAAAGTTAGAGAAGTATTGTCAAAGCAGTTCATTGAAAAAATATTGGTGTGACAGGATCTTAGGAACATTCAGCCACTCTCATAAACAAAATCATTCATTTAATTCACCATGGAAAATTTGCATTTGGATTCTCATTAAAAAGTTAGAGTAAACTTTAAATGGAAAATAGAATAGAATTTAGAGGGACTTATTTGATATCCTGATTATATGTAAAAAGTCAATGTTAATTTATTTATTCATTAAGTCTTACTATGAATAGACTTTCATACATCATTTCATGTATGCCCTTTGAAGAGCCCCCAGAGATTTTAAGTGTTTTTATCTTCTGTAGTTATGCTTATTTTGCTGGAGTGAGGGTCCACAGAACATCTCACCCTGCCATTCCAAAAGTGGAACCAATATAACTTACTTTTGCAAATTTTATAAAAATACATGATCACGTGAGACACATGACTAGAGAACTTTCCAAAGCTTTGGTGCAGGTTTGTGTAAGCAAGGGGCCTTTAAATTTAAGCTTCATTAGCCTCACAGTAAATTAGCCTTAACTACATGGGGGGCTACAAGTACACAATTGGAAGCACTTAATATGGCTAAAAATTATGTTATATGTATGTATATATGTACACAAACATATACACACATATATGAGTAGGGAACAAAAGACTATGAAATAAGGATTAAAAGATCAGGAGGCAGAGGAGCCTGGAGAGATGGACACACCTAGATAACAGCCACATCAGTGTAATTAACTCAAAATGAACCAAAGACCAGAAGAACAGACTGTCCACAGTTAATTGAAGAGAGGAGACCACATTGAAAACAGTACAAAAGGGTGAAGTCTGGTTGGAAACCAAAGTAATATGCAAGACTAACCACAGGCAGGAGGGATACCACAAGTACAGAGATGGGAGGGGAAAAGACCCCCCATCAGACATCCCAGACACGAGGGACCTGCACTGGGAATACAAGTCCCCATTACATCAGCTTTGACAATCAGAGGAGCTTAACTTCTTGAGTTTTTACAATCAGTGGGGTTTAACATCAGGAACTTTAAAAGGCTTGGCTCTGAGAGAGCCTGGAGTGTGATAGAAAACTGAGTTCCCACTCTTAAAGAGCCAAAATAACAAACAACCCCAGTAAGATACATCATAGAAACAGCAGTTTGGGAGGCACCTGGGGTATATGAGATTTATTTACTAATCCCAGAATGTGCATAGGAGAGGCAAGGATCTTTAGGAGACTTTTCCAAGAACAAAAGAACTGGTGGATGCCTTTTCTCTCTTTCACCCCAGGCTAGATACTTGGACACCTGCAGTAACTAGTGTGACCATTTACAATCTAGTTTGCTAACACCACATACCCTGTTCTCCTGTAGATTCCCCCCCTCCAGCCCACCCCACTCAAGAGGAGTTCCTCCATAGTTCTCTAGCTAGGTCTCATTCTTCGAGCAGCCATAACACTTGCCAGTACTACTCCAAAGTACCCGAAGGTAACTGCAGACACACCACTTTAACTGCATCCTCCTGGGTCTGATCTGACTGCTAGCTCTGCCCACCAAGAAAAACTTCATAGGGGTAGCACAGAGAGCCCTGTCGTTTGGGGTCACTACAAACCCAACAGACAGACTGGGGATCAGACATCTGATCTGACCGCAGATCCTGCTCACAAATGAAAGCCTCTCAGAAAACAATGCAGGAAGAGCACCCTGAAGTTCAGTGCGACCACAGTTCTGGCAAATGGGCTGAAGGCAACCATCTGTTCTGACCTAACTGTAACCCAAGGCTGCCCCAAATTGGCCCCTTAACAGAGACCAAACCTTGCTCATAACAAGGCAAAGACATTGTAGACAAGTTACTGAAGGCAAGCATGGCTCAACCACAATAGAAGAATTCCTACAACACACATAGGAGGCACCCCTGCCAAGTTCTAGTGAACAGGGGTCATTGCACCATTTATGGGACCTCTCTTCATTAGGCAACTACTTTCAAGATTAGGAGATATAATGACTTTCCTAATACATAAAAACAGAGAGCTAGACAAAATGAGGAGACAGAGGACTATGTCCTAGATAAAAGGACAAGATAAAATTAGAGTAAAAGAGCTAAATGAAATGGAGATAAGCAATAAGCCCAATGGAGATTTCAAAATAATGATCATAAAGATACTTACTGGACTTGAGAAAAGACTGGAGGATCTCAGTGAGACAAACAAATGGAAAGATATTCCATTGAGTATATTCCATGTTCATTGATTGGGAAAATAAATACTGTTAAAATTTCCATACTATCTAAAGAAATCTATAGATTTAATGCATTTTTTATCAAATTACAAATAGCATTTTTCACAGAACTGGAACAATCCTAAAATTTGTATGGTTCTACAAATAGCCAAGGCAATTTTAAGAAAGAAGAACAAAACTGGAGGTATCAGAATCTTGGATTTCAAGATATACTATAAAGCTGCAGTAATCAAAACAGTATGGTACTGGCACAAAAAGAGGCACATAGATCAATAGAACAGAATAGAGAATCCAGAAATAAACTCATGCTTTTAGGTCAATTGATCTATAACAAAGGAGGCAAGAATACGCAATGGGAAAAGTGCCTGCGTGGCTCAGTTAATCAACTGAGCATCTGGCTCTTGATTTCAACTCAGGTCATGGGGTCATGGGATTGAGCACCACATTGCGTTCCATGCTGGGCAGGAAGCCTGCTTGGGATTCTCTCTCTCTATCCCTCCCCCACTCATGTACTCTCTCTCTAAAATAAATAACTCTTTAAAAGAAAAAGAATATGCAACTGGAAAAGGATGTTTCTTCAACAAATGGTGTTGGGAAAACTGGACAGGTATATGCAGAAGAATGAAACTGGACCATTTTCTTATACCATGTACAAAAATAAACTCAAAAATGGATTAAACACCTAAACATGAGATGTGAAACCACAGAATTGTAGGAAAAAAGATAGGCAATAATTTCTTTGCCATCAACTGTAGAAACGTTTTTCTCCAGAGGCAAGTGTAACAAAAGCAAAAATGAACTATTCGGACTACACTGAAATAACAAACTTGCACGGTGAAGGAAACCATCAACAAAACAAAAAGATAACCTACTGAATTGGAGAAGATATTTGTAAATGACATATCTGATAAGGGGCTAATATCCAAAATATATATAAAGAACTTATAGATTCAATACCAAAAAACCAATAATCCAATAAAAAATGGGATGGACATAAGACATGAATAGACATTTCTCCAAAGAAGACAGAGATGGCCAACAGACACATGCAAAGATGCTCAACATCATTCATCATTAGGGAAATGCAAATCAAAACTACAATGTGATATCACCTTACACCTGTAAGAATAGCTAAAATAAAAAACTCAAGAAACAAGTGTTGGCAAGGATGTAGAGAAAAGAATTCTTGGTGCATTCTTGGTGGGAATGCAAACTGTGTGTAGCCACTGTGGAATAGAGGTACCCTGAAGATTAAAAATAGAACTACCATATGATCCAGTAATTCTACTACTGGGTTTTTACCCAAAGAAAACAAAAACACTAATTTGGACAGTTATATGTACCCCTCTGTTTACTGTAGCATTATTTACAATAGCCAAGATATGGAAGCAACCCAAGTGTCCATCTATAGATGAGTAGATACAGGGGATAAAGAGGAAGTGGTATATAAAATATATTAACTATACCATTAATATAATGGAATACTACTTAGCCATAGAAAGAATGAGATCTTGCCATTTCCAACAACATGGGTGGATCTAGAGAATATTATGCTAAGTGAAATAAGTCAGTCAGAGAAAGACAAATACAAAATACAAATATGATTTCCCTCATATGCATAATTAATTTAAGAAACAAACCAAACAAAGCAAAAAAGAGAAAAACAAAAAACAGACTCGAATATAGAGAACAAACTGGAAGTTGTTAGAGGCAATGGGGGTGAAATTTAAGAAACAAACCAAACAAAGCAAAAAAGAGAAAAAAAAAAACAGACTCGAATATAGAGAACAAACTGGAAGTTGTTAGAGGCAATGGGGGTGAAATATGTAAATGGAATTAAGGGTGTACTTATTGTGATGAGCCCTGAGTAATGTATAGAATTGTTGAATCATTTGTACATCTGAAGCTTAAAAAAAAAAATCAGGAGGTAGATCAGGAGAGGTAAAGGGAAATTGTCCAAAGAAAACACTTGTATTTTCAGCCATACACTTCTAGGTTTTGTTTTGTCTTGCTCTTCTATTTGATAGAAAAGGAGAAGCATGGAAGAGGAGGGGGAGAGGAATGAGAAATGAGGGAAAAGAAGGAGGTGAAACTGAAAGGGAAAGAGAGAGAGTTATCAGACGAGGAGATGATGAATAAAGCTCATGCTGAACCAAGGAATCAGAGCAGAAGTTTCCACAAAGCAAATCAGAACTGCTTGAGAGCATAGAGAGGTCAAGGCAAGCAAAGATGTTGCCTGTAGTGATGCATCACACTCGATTCTCTAAAGAGGAAACTCTTTAGTAAAATAGGACTGCCGATTCCACTTGTAAGGATTAAAGAATAAGCTGGCACTACGAAATTGAATCTACTGAACCTGGGCTACTTCTAAAGGAAGAAACATACTTGGAAACAAAGTTCAAGTGTGTGATTAAAAAGTAGAGGGTTTTTGTAAATCTTCATCTTTCACTCTGGGTTTCCATCTTTTCTTTCATTGTCTTTAACAGTGTCAGTGGTTGTTTACACTGCACCTCATTTACTACTCTTCCCTTCTCATGAATATAACATATTTCAGTTGCCTTTCAGTTTCTTAGCTGCAGTCAGCAAGTTACATCAAAGACAATGGCAATTTACTTGTGTCCCCAGTCAACACAGACAATGTCAGCAAAGAGAAGGACAATCCTAATGCATTTCAAACTTCATTTAGCGCCATGTCTACCAGTGCCCAATTCTGCACAAGCACAGTGGGAACAGGTAGGAACATACTACCAACTGATAACACCAATATTTTATCATCTGACCTGTGTCCCACAGCAGGCTCACCTGCAGCCTGTCCTGATGCTGGTCACTTCTTAAGAAAATTGACCCTTATAAATTCCCCTTCGCATCCCCCATCCAACCTTATCACGAGCTCTGTTTCCCAGAGAAAAGTTCCTTTCAAGCTGAAAAGAAGGCTGCTTTAAGGAGAAAGTGGAGTTCTTACCTCTTTTTTTTCTCTCCTCAGTTAGGTGGAGTGGTTTCTGTTACTTCTCTGTCTCTCACTGGATTGTGGATCTTTTATTTCACCTATTCAGTGTCATTGGAATTTCCAGATGTCCTTTAAAGACAAAAATAGAAGTAAAGCAATGGCTATAGCAGACTTTATAGTAACATGAAAATGAAAGCACTGAACACAAAGCAATAAACTCAATGACCATAAAAGGAATTCCTGGAAGTTAAGCCAATGAGAACGTATGTGGGCTTAACACAATTTCTCAATCAGAACTTTCACATTTCTTTGGAAGATATTTTAGAGAACATTTGCTGATTTTTAAAAACGTCTGTCAGATATTTAAATATAATGAAATGGATCTCAGAGTTGGGGTTCAGTTTGAGGAACCCAGAATGAGGAAGCAATTGTGTTAATTTTTAGGTCTAATTTCTTTAAGTAATGAACACACTTACAGGGGACCTGGTTTCTCATTTATACATACAGTAAGTGAGGAAAATGTCACGCCTCACACACAAACACCCAGCACCCGGCACTAATCCCCAGTGCACAGTTAGGAAGAGGCTCCATCTATTGCACACATGCTCCAGACTCTATGCTGAGTGCTTTACATGGGTTTCATAACTTATATCGCATGCTAAACATTTCCCCATGGTTTTATAGAAACTGATGTGCAGAAGGGTTGAATGTCTTAACCCAAATCACAGGACTATAAGTTATCTGAACTGAATCATCCATGACCCCAAGCCCTTTTACTAAACTTCTTCACTCTACTGCCTTTCAAGGTTTCCTGATGAATAGCAATAGAAGTAGCAGCTTTATCTCATTATTGGTTTTTTGTGTGTTACATGTCTAACTCATTCCTGTTTGCAATCATGCAAAATAAGTGACACTGTCTTCATCTTACAGTGAAAACAAGGAGACTTGAGGGATGGTAATATGCCTGTCCATATTCACTAAGCAAGTCATGGGGGTGAGAATCAAATTTAAAGTCTTTTTACCTTTAAACTCTGCTTTTTCCTCCTCTTCTTCCTCCTCCTCCTCCACATTGTTTCTGAAAGAAAGGAATAGGGAAATGAGGCAAAAGGGAGAGATTTTCCAGGTTCTCTGCTGATCCCAGATATTTCTCTACCTCTGGAAGCCAGAGTGAGAAAATTAACAAATAGAATTGAACCCTTTCTTTACTTGTCCCTTTTTGCATTATCTTTTCAAATGTCTCTGAGTAAGTAGCACTTCAAATTGTTTTGAAAAGTATGACTTCCCTAAGTCTTTCCGTTGCTGGTACACACTTAGTTTCTTCCTGCCTTACTGGTCTGGGTGTGGTAGTTTTGCAGATCTGAAACTTCCTTTTTTTTTTTTTTTAATTTAAAAGATTTTATTTATTTATTCATGAGAGAGAGAGAGAGAGGGAGGCTGAGACACAGGCAGAGGGGGAAGCAGGAGAAGCAGGCTCCCTACAGGAAGTCAGATGTGGGACCCAACCCCGGGACTCTGGGATTATGCCCCAAGCCAAAGGCAGATGCTCAACCGCTGAGCCACCCAGGTGTCCCGCTTGCTTGCTTTCTTTCTTTCTTTCTTCTTTTTTTTTTTTTTTTTTTGATCTGAAACTTTCTTATCCTTGATCTTGGCAAGATTGGTCCCCTCCTATTCTACTCGTATTCTGGGAGCCCTTTGCCAGTCTCTCATCATGTCACCTTGATTTTTTTCCCCTTATGTTACCTGAAATTGAAGTTCATAAAAGCAGGTAACTCATATATTCACAGCACCTACAATCAGGTTTGGCAGAGAGCAGAAGTTCAATAGCTATTATGTGACTAAATATAAAATGGCCCCAACTATGAAAGAAACACTACACTTTTGCCAGTTTGGATATACAAACTTATTGAAGTGTGGAAAAAAATAGTAAAATGCCTATATAAAGCATTTGTTTGCTAATTTCATTACACATGTTTAAAATTAAATATCACATGTATTTATAATACAGATATTTTTTCTTACACTTTATAAAATAATTTTTTCAACTCTTCCCATTCTTTTTTTTTAACATTTATCTTCATCATTATTAAAGCTACTTTAAAATCATTTAACTCATATTTTTTCAGACACATCATTCTTCTGTCAAATAATTTGAACTATTTAAAATATCTGTGGGATTACCTGGGTGGCTCTGTCAGTTAAGTGTCCAACTCTTTCTTGGTTTTGGCTCATCACCTTGTAGTTGTGAGATCGAGCCCTGCATTGGGCTCCATGCTGAGCGTGGAGCCTGCTTGAGATTCTCTTCTCCGACTTGTGCATGCGTGCTCTCGCTATCTCTCTCTTAAAAAAACTAAAACTAAATAAAATGTCTGTAAGTTGTTCTAAAGTCATACATCAAACAATGAAACATTTATTCAGGAAGATCTCCTACAACTCTGATGAGAAAAGCTGAGAATCTATGGCAACTGACCCAGAACATACTACTTCCCCATTCCCAGTTCAGTTTGACAAAAGTTCCACTCCTGGTGGGTATGGCGAACAAGATGTGACTTGCTTTTCCCTCACCTTCCAAGCAGATATAAAGTATCTCACTGGTAAGGGCAGGTCACCAATATTTCTCATCCCCTCCAACACTGAGTTGCAGAGACTAAATTCCTGGTTAGTGTAACAAAGGCTGGGGGGCTCCCAATCTCCACCCAACCCTGCTTTTAGAGTGGAGGCTTTAGCCCAGACATGGCAGGCTGAGAACACTTGGCTTGATCACCCTCACTCTGGCTCACTTATAGGGTGGAGTTTCCATGTTGGGAGTGGCAAGTGAAGAACACCAGGGGCCACCATCCCTGGCCAGTAAAGGGCACAGAGACTTTTGTCCAAGGAGAGAGGCAGTCCATAAACACAGAGTAGTTTCAGGCTCTCCCCAAAGGGACTGACTTTATTTAAAACAGAGTGTGAGGAAAAGTTCAAGCCTAAAAACTTGAAGAAAACTTATTGCTAGCAGATTGACATTATGAGAAATACGAACAGAAGGTTTTCAGGCAAGAAGCAAGTGACCCCAGGTGGAAAAACTAACAACATCAGTCAGGGAATATGTGATTATAAAAGACAAAATAAATGCATATTATTTCTCTTTTCTTAACTGAGTTAAAAAGCAATTGTATAAAATATGTGTATAATTGTAGAGTCTATAGCATATATAAATTTAACATATTAATAGAGCAAAGGAGCTAGATGGGTGCAGAGCTTATTGAAATGAAGACAAAACACCAGACATTGACTTGAATCCGTAGGAATGAATAAAGAGAACTAGAGATTGTAAGTAAGAAAGTTAATATGACAAGTCCTATACATTTATACTTTCTCCCTCAGCTTTTTTTAAGAGACACAAAATTATACAAATTAATAATTACAGCAATGTATTGTTGGGGTTGTAATATATGTAGGTGTTATATGTAATATATATATAAAATAGTAGTAGGAGGAAGTAAGAGTATAGGAGTAACAATTCTATTGGGCTAAGTTAGCATAAATTCAGGCTTCGGGAAGATCTATATCTCTCCCTATTTATATCTATGTTTATATGTGGCTAGCCCTGGAGCAGTCATACATCTCAAATCAGTATATTTTCTTTCTTTTTATTTTATTTTTTTATTTTTATTTTTTTAATAAATTAATTTTTATTGGTGTTCAATTTACCAACATACAGAATCAAATCAGTATATTTTCACCTTAAGTAACTGTAAAAGAAGAACAAACTAAATCCAAAGCAACAGAATGGAGAAAATAATAAAGATTTTTTTTTGTAAATGAATGTAATAAAGTCAAACTGGCCGAGAAAAAAGGATGGAAGACTCAAATTACTAAAATCAGGAATGAAATACAGAATATTACTATTTACTTTCAGAAATAAAAGAAAGGTAAAATGATACTATGAACAACTGTATGCCAACAAGTTAGATTAAAAAATGTATCAGTGCTGTGGCACCTGGGTGGCTCGGTGGGTTAGGTGGCTCACTCTTGATTTTGGCTCAGGTCATGGTCTCAGGGTTGTGAGACTGAGCCCCACATCAGGTTCCCCGCTCAGGGCAGAGTCTTCTTGTCCCTCTCCCTCTGCTCCTCTCGCTGCTCACACATGCTGTCTCTCAAATAAATAAACAAATAATCTTAGAAAGAAATGAAAAGAAAGATGGACCAGTACTTAGAAAGACACAAACTACTTAAACCATCTCAAGAAGAAATAACTCATCTGAATAGACTAAAGTAGACAATAGATTGAATTACTGATAAAATTCCTCACAAACCTGGCAAAAGAAAGAAGAAAGCTACCCAACTTCCCAAAGGTTATTTTACCATATGTATTTTCCTTCTCTCCCTGAACTCTTTGAGAGTTAGTTATGAATGTAATGCCTCTTTACTTCTAAATAATCCAATGTTTATTTCCTAAAAAAATGATCCTCCAGAACCTTACTATCTCCTTAGGCATGTACTTTTTTTGGTAGTTGCTGTTGTAAGAAGCTGGCATTCTGTTTCCCATCCCCCTTGGAAGGGACCATTGAATGTCTGAACAGACATTTCAGACCAATCATTGCAAATGTAAAATAGAAGTGAAGCTGTAAGAAATGAGTAGCTGATGTCTCTTATCCACATATCTATCTTTTTTATTGTGAAATGATGGAAGTTTGAATCAAGACTGTGGCATCCTTTGGTGCCATTCTTTAAGCTTTTAAAGTGAGGGATTAGAGTCATTCTGTTGGGACTACTTAGGCCTGTATTTGTCCCTGAGCTTATGGATAATATTCAAATTTTAAAAATTGTTCAAACTACTATGAGATCCTAACTAGTCTATTCTAGAACTATAAGTTCGTCTATGTTGTTCAGTTAGTGAATAATTTTCATCAGGACATTACTTATGACATGTTGTTTCCAAACTGAGTAAAAAAAGAACCCTCAAATTTGATGAAGACTCCACAGAGCATAAAAAGCTTTGGATTTACTTGAATTCAATGTAAATCAAATATGAAAGTATCTACTAATTCCTTGAAGAAACTTCACTATTATTTTGAATGAATTGTTGCAATTTTTCCATTTTTGAATGAGGTTTTCTCTACTGGACATCATGAGGAAAAGTGACTTCATACAAATGTTGTGGGAATCTTCAAACTATTTGCTGGACTTAATCTCCTTTTGTATGACTACTTGGAAAAATACTAAAAAAAATTTAAAAACACAACAAATGTAGTATCTGTATCCCAAATAGATTATGATGAATTAGTCAAAATAAAAGGAAAACAACATAAAGTTAAGTGTTAAATAGAGTCCAAATGCTACTCCATTATTGTAGATTTTCCATGATTTTGACAAAGACCGATTTTGTCTTTGTTTAATAGCTAAACTGGCGATGTTGTGTGTTTAAGTTATTGCAGAAAACCGTGAGAAATTTGTGGGTTTTTCCCCCAACTGCAATAGCTTATCTATGACTATTCAACAAAATAAAATATATTTTGGTGATTGTAACTTGCCACTGAACAGTATTTGTGGGCGATAGTATGAGTATGTCATATAACAATGCAGCCATATAAAAAGTAAAGACAAAGGGCTGCACGCACACTTTATAAACATTAATAAGTAAGTAGAATGTGCTATCTCCACAGGAGCTCATTACCTTTTTTCCTTTTTTATATATTTTATTTATTTATGAGAGACACACAGAGAAAGGCAGAGACACAGGCAGAGGGAGAAGCAGGCTCCATGCAGGGAGCCCGATGTGGGACTCGATCCCGGGATCACACCCTGGGCTGAAGGCAGACCCTCAACCACTAAACCACCCAGGCATCCTATCATTACCTTTTTTTCATCAGAGGACAAGCTGATCTTCTAGTACCTGAAGTTATTAAATCCTAAAGTATCTTTCCAGGTATACTTTCTCTTTGGGTTAGTCTTGTTTAGTAGAAGGAATATTTTAGGCACACAGTTCAACTTTGTTTAATAGCTAAAGCAGAATGCCTCCTTTTGGTTATAACAAGGGAAATCTAGAATGAGTGGTGGCAGAGGGACATGATGAATGTCAATTATGGTCTATGACAAGTTGCAGGACTTAAAGTTTGTGGTGTGTACAAAGTCATGTGTATTAAGTCCTTTATAGAATTGTAGCTAGTCACCAACTTGAAGACATGATGATGCATTGCATTTAACGTAAGGCACAGTGAGAGTGGTGTAAGGGGTGAATCATTTTAGATGCTCCTGGTGCACTGACTCGAATCTTCTGTTTCACCTCTGATCCCAGCTTTGGCTGTAGTGGACAGTTCAGGCAAGGCCTGAAGTTACCTCAGGCTGATAGCATCTTGCTTTCATATGTATAAAAACCATGTCCTCACAAGAGATTACAGGGGTTATAGGATTGGGCTTTCTCCCCAATAACTTCCCTCTCTTGGCCTCTCACAAGTGCTGCACATGACCTTTCCCTGGAGCCTTTGTACCTGCTGTTTCCCCTGCAACTTATGCTGTTTCCCCAGATAGGTTTTTGTTTTTGTATTTTTTTAAAGATTTTATGTATTTATTCATGAGAGACATACAGAGAGAAGCAGAGACACAGGCAGAAGGAGAAGCAGGCTCCCTCTGGGGAGCCTGATGTGGTACTAGATCCCAGGACCCTGGGATCACTACCTGAGCCAAAGGCAGATGCTCAACCACTGAGCCACCCAGGTGCCTTCACCAGATAGGTTGTAATTAAATTTCATTTATTCTTCAGCACATGCTTATGATGTAGGTATTGTTATTTGCATTTTACAGACCAGTAAATACAGCTTAAAGTTTATTTATTTATAAAAATCAGTTAAGAAAAATATTTATTTATACTGTCTTATAATTACATAATTTACTAGTGTTCTCTTTTCAGGTGCATTCATATTATTATCTGGTCTCACTTTCAGTCCGAAGAATTTCTTTTACTATTTCCTGTGAGATGGGTCTGCTAGCAAAAAACTCTGTTTTTATTTGTCTGGAATTTTTAAAAAAAGTTTTTATTTGTACACCTGAAACACCGTATGTTAACTAACTGACCTTTAAAGATGTTTTTTAAAAAGCAGTTCACCAGGCCGCAAGATCCTGACAATCGAGATTTCCTCAAGTGATGAGTCAGCATATTAAAAGAGGAAGGTAAAATTAAGTTCATCCATGGCCCTGCATTTGCAAAAGTGGCCTGGAACACTCTAGGGCTGTATATCTCTCCCTTTATCCTCACCCTCTATGATAGTCTGAGTATTCCTTTAATCAAATAAAGTCCCTGGCTTTCAAATAAGGGATTTCTTGTCTCAGTTAAGGACAATTGAAGCTATTTTTACTGAACACAGGTTCAGGTGAAATTGAAAGCAGAAACAAGCTCTTAGTTTCTCAGAAATAGGCTAGATGTTAAGAAAAAGCTCCTTCCTGTGTAGTTGTGTGCAGTTTTTGTGCATGTCGTTTATATGCCAGTCTTGAAAATTTTTCTAGGGATTTTTTCTTTTAAACATTGAGTGTGAAGAAGCTTTATTTCCTCATTTTCCAGTGTACTTGGAGCTGCAGCCTCTACGTATTCTAAAGGACAGACACACTCATATTTCCGACTCATTTTCTCTCCTTTCCCTGGTAATCCCTTTCACCCTTTTTTATATTCCCCGTATGAATGAGACCATATAATGTTTGTCCTTCTCCAATTGACTTACTTCACTCAGCATACTATACTCCAGTTCTATCCACATTGAAGCAAATGGTGAATATCAGAGAGGGTGATGGAACATGAGAGACTCCTAACTCTGGGAAATGAACAAGGGGTAGTGGGTGGGGGTATGGGGTGACTGGGTGATGGGCACTGAGGGGGGTACTTGATGGGATGAGCACTGGGTGTTATACTATATGTTGGCAAATCGAACTCCAATAAAAAAATATCAAAAAAATAAAATAAAAATTTCAAAATAAAAGACAGACACAGATCAAATTAATTTGTATGTTAGTATTATTACATTAAAATATATATGTAGATATATATATAATATATATGTTCATTTAATGGTTTCAAATGTTATCCAGAATTATAGGTTTAGAATGTTTTTACATTAAGCTCTTTTCACATGGAGAGCCCCACACAGAACATTTTAGAGTACTCAATAACAGGAGTTCATTTATTTAGTTGGGGTCACTGAGTCTCATATATAACAGGAGACAAGACCAGCAGGTTAGAAAAACAACTTTCAGTGTGTGTGTGTGTGTGTGTGTGTGTGTGTGTGTAGACATAGAGAGAGTATATGTAAATTCCATTCTACTCTCACTCCAGCCCTTGGCAACCACCATTTCTACTTTGTGTCTATGAGTTTGACTACCATAGATATCTCATATAAGTGAAATTATAAAGTATTTGTCTTTTGTAATTGATTATTTCATTTAATGCTTTCCTGGTTAGTCCTTGTTGTAGCATGTGACAGATTTCCATTTTAAGACTGAATAATATTCCATTGTATAGATAGACAACATTTTCTTTGTCCATTCATCTGTCCATATGGACATATGGGTTGCTTCTACCTCTTGACTATTGTGAATAGTGTTGCAATAAATGTGGGTATGCAAATATCTCTTCAAGATCTTGCTTTTAGTTCTTTTAGATGCATACTCATTAGTAAAATTTCTGAACCATATGGTTAATTCTATTTTTAATTTTTTGAGGATCCATCTTAAAGTTTTCCGTAGCAGTGCACTGTTTTTCTTTCTTTCTTTTCTTTTTTAGAGAATAAGAGAGAGAGAGAGAGAGAGAGAGAGAGAGCGCACATAGCAGGGGGAGGGGCAGAGAGAGGGGGAGAAAGAGAGAGAATCTTAAGCAGACCCCATGCTCAGCATGGAGCCTGATTTGGTGCTCAATCTGACAACCTTGAGATCACAACATAAGCCAACATCAAGAGTTGGATGCTTAACCAACTGAACCACCTGGGTGCCCTCATTTTCTATTTCTATCCACATTATACAAGAGTTCCAATTTCTCCATATTTTCATAAATATTTGTTCTTTTCTATTTTTTTGATAGTAGGAATTCCAATATGCATGAGATAATCTCTCATTATATTTTTTATTGCATTTCTCTAGCGATTAGTAGTATTAAGCATTTTATCATATGCTAGTTGACTATTTGCATCTTCTTTAATGAAATGTCTGTTCAACTTTTTTGAACATTTTTTAAACTGAGTTTCTTCCTTGTGTTTGTGAGTTGTAGAAGCTCCCTGTATATTCTAGACATTTGTCCCCTATCAGATATATGATTTTCAAATATTTTCTCTTATTCTTTTGCATTGCTTTTTCACTCTATTGGTTGTTTCTTTTAATGCACAGAAGTTTTAAAGTTTGATGTAGTCCTGTTTTTTCTGCTTTTGCTTTTGTTCCTGTGATTTAGTATCATATCCAAGAAATCATTGCCAAATCCAATGTCATTAAGTTTTCCTCTATGCTCTCTTCTAAAAGTTTTATAGAGGTGCCTTCAGCTCAGGTCTTGATCTCAGGGTTCTGGGATCTACCTCCATGTCTGGCTGCCTGCTCAGCAGGGAGTTTGCTTTTCCCTTTCCTTCTGCTCCTCCTTTTTCTCCTTCTCTCAAATAAATAAACAACATAAAAAAATTAAAAAGTTTTATATTTTATATTTAGTTCTTTAATGCATTTTGAGTTAATTTTTATACCTGTTTTAAGGATCCAAATTTATTCTTTTGGATATGGATGTTCAGTTTTTCCAACTGAAGAGACTGTCCTTTCCCCATTGGGTGGTCTTGATAAGCTTGTTTAAAGGTCATTTGAAAAAAAATAAATAAAGGTCATTTGACCACATATGTGAGGGTTTATTTCTGAGCTGTCTTTATGTCTATCTTTATGCCAGTACCTGACTGTTTTAATTACTGTAGCTTTATAATACATTTTGAAATAAGGAAATGTGTGGCCTCCAACTTTATTCTTTTTCTTTATTTCAAGACTGTTGGGGCTATTCAAGTTCCTTGAAAGTCCATATTAATTTTAGGATGCTTCTTATGTTTCTGCAAAAAAATGTCGTTGGGATTTTGATAGGAATTGCACTGAATCTGTAGGTCATGTAGCATAGAACAGACATTTTAACAATATTAAGTCTTGTAATTCATGAACATGGGATGTCTTTTCATTTATTTGTGTCTTTAATTTTTTCAGCTCAGTTTTATAGCTTTCATTGTACAATGTTGTCTTCTTTTAATTTTATTACTTTAATAATTTATCTTTATATATAATTTATATTATATACATTTTAATATATATGTTTATATTGCAAAAATTATTTTAAAGTTTGGAATAAATTTAACAAAATGTACAAAGAATATGCTGCAATATATAAAATATTACTGAAAGACTTAAAAGGGCTAACACACTGTGGGACATATGCTGATGAATTGGAAGAACTATTTTTTGAGTGTCATTTCTCTGTATATTTATATATTTCATACAATTCCTAGTTCACATATGTAAGGAAAACTGATTCATGACAACTATAGCAAAAAGTCTTCTCAAAAAATGTTGCTAGGTCAATATTACATACTCATGGGGAAAAAAACTTGATTCTTACCCTCTGATATTACAAAATTGATTCTAGGTGGATTATAAATCCCATTGTGGAAGACAAAATGATAAAATGTTTATAAGAAAATCAAAGAGATTATTTTCATGTCCTCCAGGTCAGGCAATAGGAAAAATAAATCAATAACTTGTAAACAAATAATTGATAAATGTAACTATGTTACTATTAAAAACTCATGTTCATTCAGACATCACTAAGAGAATTAAAAAGCAAATTAATACTAACAGAAAAAAATATGGAATAAATCAAGAAGAAAAAAAAAGGGACAGACAACCCATTAGGCACATATGCAAGAACACTGAACAGGAAGGTATGCAAAAACTAACAAACATGAAAATGCACTCAAACTTCCTAATTATCACTAATTAATAAAAATTAAACCCACGATTAAAACCATACAATTACTGTAATGACTAAAATTTACAAGTCTAGCATTACTAACTGATGATAAGAATGTAGAGAACTGGGAATTTTACACATCATTTATGACTATATAAATTTGGACAATCACATTGAAAAACTGATATTACCTATCATAAAATAAGCAAACAGATACCCTATGAGCAAATAATTTCACCTTGTTATATGCAGAAATATTATTACTGAATCCAATAATTTGGATGATTTTTAAAAATATAATGTTGAACAAAAGAAGCCAACATGTGATGAATCATTTACATAATTCAATTTATGTAAAGACAAAAACCAGACAACAGCAATCTATGGTGTTAGAAGTTGTATAAAAGTTTCTGTGTTAGTTATCTGTTACTGCATAACAAATTTTCCCCAAATTTAGCAGCTTACAATAACAATATTTATAATCTCAAAGCTTCTGTAGGTCACAATAATCTGGCTATGATTTAGGTGGGTCCTCTGCTTCATGTCTCCTATAGGCTGTATTCACAGTGCTAACTGGGGATAGTAGTCAACTCAAGGCACAATTGGGAAAGAATCACTTCCTCAAATTACTTCCCAAAATCACTGATGTGGTTGTTGTCAAGGTTTGTTTCATTATGGTTTGTTAAACTGAAGATCTCAATTCCTTAAAGGTTGTTGTCTGAAGGCCATCCTTAATTCATTATCATGTGGGTTTCTCTATCATGGTAACTAGCTTCATCCATGTGAGCAAGCCAAGAAAGGGAATGAGAAGGATGGGAGGAAAGAGAGAGAGAAAAGAGAATGGAAGAGAGAGAGAGAGGCAATAAGAGAGAGAAAGTAGTTATCAAGGTGGAAAGCAATCTTTTGTTACTTAATCATAGAAATTACATCTCATGTTTACGATATTCTATTCACTAGAAGCAATTCACTAGGCTCAGCTCACACTCAAGGCAGAGGCAATTGACAAGAGTGTGAATAATAGAGGCAGGGATCGTTGAAAGCCAGTATCAGAAATTGCTTTCCACAGTTTCTTTGTGGAAAAGGGATGGAGTGGAAATCTAGAGGGTGCTATGACTAAACTTCTGGGCATATTTGTAAAATCCTATTCCTTGACTTACATAATAGAACAAAGACATGCTACTTTTTTAAAATCTCCGTAATATTATAATCTGGTTATTATTCTTTATGTATATGAAATTTTGATTAATTTTTAAAAGACAAAAAACCCTAGGACTAAATTAGGTCTAGAAAGGTAAGACTGAACATAGTTGGCAAGTTAAGAACTTAGTATAGAATTCTATGTGAATGATGATATGGACATGGATTAGAAAGAGTGATTTTGTCTGACTCTAGACGTTTGTCAAATTTAGAGTTCACAGGTTTTGCTGTTGGACTAAATTTGAGGCCTGAGAAAAAAATAGGAATCAACAGTTTAGCGCCGCCTTCAGCCCAGTGTGTGATCCTAGAGACTGGGGATCGAGTCCCACATCGAGCTCCCTGCGTGAAGCCTGCTTCTCTCTCTGCCTGTGTCTCTGTGCCTCTCTCTCTGTGTGTGTCTCTCATGAATGGATAAATAAAATATTTAAAAAAAAACAAAAAAATAGGAATCAAAGATAGATTAAAGTGGTCATTATTCACCAAGATCGAGAAGATTGTGGAAGGATTACATTTAGGATCACAGGAGACAATCAGAAGTTTTAGTTTGGATATGTTAAGCTTTTAATAATTACAGGATGAGATATGGGGATGTCAGACAATGAACTGAATTTATAAGTTTGAAACACATAAGTAAAGTTAGAGCTGGAAATACAAATTCAGGGATTTTATTATTTTTTTTTAAAGCAGGCTCCACACCCAGTGTGGAGCCCAATGTGGGGCATGAACTCACAACCCTGAGATCAAGACCTGAGCTGACATCAACTCCATCAACAGTTGGAGTCTTGGGCAGCCTTGGTGGCTCAGTGGTTTAGTGCCATCTTCAGCCCCCGCTGTGATCTTGGAGACCCAGGATCAAGTCCCACATCAGGCTCCTTGCATGGAGCCTGCTTCTCCCTCTGCCTGTGTCTCTGGCTCTCTCTCATAAATAAATAAATAGAATCTTAAAAAAAAAGTTGGAGTCTTAACTGGCTGAGCCAACCAGGCTCCCCTTGGGGATCATTTTTATATATTTACCTCAGCCATGGCAATGGAGCACAAGAAAAGAAAGATTTCAAACAGAAGAGCCACAATATTTGGAGATTAAGACAGCAGAGCAAATTCTAGGGGCACATGAGTGGCTCAGTCAGTTAAGCTATTGATTTTTTTTATGTCAGCTCAGGTTTTGATCTCAGGGTTGTGAGTTCAAGCCCCACATTTGGCTCCCCGTGGGTGTGAAGCCTACTTTTAAAAAAAGTAGAGTGAGTCTAGAAAGAAAACTGAATAAGACTGTGAAATAAAGCAAAATATAGTATATAATAGAAAAGAAGCCAGAAAATTGATTGTTTGATGAAGCAACATAGAGAAGGTCTTGAGAGGAGCTGATTGCATGGGATACTCAAAACTGAGATAATGGAGAAGTAATAATTGTTGGTAAGAAAATGTGGATAAGATAAAATGGCAGAAAAGATTCAAATATGAGGAGGTGCAGGAACTGAAAGATCAGGGCATTAGATGCTTGTGTAATGGATCTTCAAGGCCCCAAAACTTGCAAATTAGTGGAAAGAGAACAGCTGGTGTTAACATTCTCAGTGAAGGAAAGGATTGGGAGATCAGGATGCCTGGAATAAGGAGTAATTAGTATAGTCCAATGACACTAAATATGTTTTGTTTTTCTTATTTGTTGTTTGTGTTCTTTTGGTGGTGGGGAGGGAATGAAGGGTTTGAAAGAGGAGGAATGATCTGGAAGCCAAAATGAGGAGTAATAAGGTCATCTAATGTAGTTCATTTCCAGCTCTGTCAAATTAGGAAATGTGGAGAAAGAAAAACTTGAGGAAGGTGCCAACTTACCAAGTAGATAAGCCTATTCAGCTACTCATTAGTTTTACAACTGAGAATTAATTGAGATGATGTATATAAAAGTCATATAATGTCATTATGGTCAATATTAACATTTAAAAATTAGTACCTCTTTTATTTAACAATTAAATAACAAAGACATTTTTCTCAACTTGATAGATATATGACCCTTCTGGTTAAGTTTTCAGGATACAAAATTTATAATAATGCTTAATCCTTTATGTTATTATTAGTTCTTTACTTAATTTCTCTCTTCATTTTCATACCCTCTTGTAAAATATCGAATTAGGATTAGAATATATACAATGATCTTACTGTGGAGCATTATTTCAATGTTAATAAAAATGCCTTAAATATTGTTAGACCCATGGCTTTTTTTTTTAATTTTTTTTTAATTTTTATTTATTTATGATAGTCACAGAGAGAGAGAGAGAGAGGCAGAGACACAGGCAGAGGGAGAAGCAGGCTCCATGCACCGGGAGCCCGATGTGGGATTCGATCCCGGGTCTCCAGGATCGTGCCCTGGGCCAAAGGCAGGCGCCAAACCGCTGCGCCACCCAGGGATCCCCCGCTGCGCCACCCAGGGATCCCGACCCATGGCTTTAATAGATATTATATCCTAATCAAATGACTTACCCATTTTTGTCCAATGTTCATACAGTGTGAACAGTGCAGAGGCACAGGGAAGTGAGCACTTTACATGTTTAAATTATCTGCTATTGGAATTTTATCCTTATACGATGTTGGGTGATCAGTCTGGATTCAGCCAGGAAAACAGAGCCACCACCAAGCATTATAGAGAGAATCTGTTTTATGCAGGAAGTATGTGACTACTCAGGACACATAATGACAACTTAATGACAAAAGGGTGTAGGGGTATGAAAGTCGGGAAAGAGGAGAGCCAGGAGAGAATGGAGATATAAATACTAACCACTATAACCTAAAGCATTGGTGAGGGTAGAAAAGCTGTTGTTGTGGGGAAGTCTGAGTTCCTGTGCCATTTGTTCAAAGTGATCCTGGACAAGTCTGCTGAAACATCACATCTGACTACCACTGTGTATGAAGCCACAACTGCCCGAGAATAACTGCATTGTCTTTACTTGTATCTTCCAAATCTCCTTCAATACTTTCATCTAGAATATATAAAGAATAGACATTTTTCTAAAGAAGATATATAAATGCTAGTACACATGAAAATATGCTCAAAATCATTACTTAAGAGGGAAATGTAAATCAAAATCACAATAGGGTACCATTTCATACCTACAAAGGTGGGTATAAACAAGATGACAGGTATCAAAAAGTGTTGGCAAGCCTATGGAGAAATCAGAACCCTCCTACACTGCTGGTCGAGATGTAAAATGGTACAGCCAATTTGGAAAACAGTTTCACAGTTTCTCAATTCTGCTTCTAAGTAGACAAAATGAAGCCAGTCACAAAAGACCCATTAAATTCTATTAATATGAAATATCCTCAGCAGGCAAATCCATAGAGACTAAAAAGTTAGTTGGTTACTTAGGTTATTGAGCAGAAATACTGTTAATGGATACTGGGTATCTTTTAGGAGTGATGGAAATTTCCATAATTGATTGTAGTGATGGTTGCAACAACTCTGTGCATATACTAAAAACCATTGGGTTGTACCTTTTGAATTTGTGAATTTTATGTATGTGATTTATATTCCAATAAAGCTCTTAATTATCTGTTTAAAAATGTTATGTGACCTGAAATCATGTATAGTGCCACCTCTTTCCACGTCAGCTCCTCTTAGTTCCATTTTTCCTTGTGTCACGTGATGTGAAATTTGCTATGGAATTTTTGGGTATTTGCTAAGAACGGCTGAGGTTAAGATACATTTAATTTGGGTCTAGCGGGATATGTATGTATTTTGGCTTGCAATTACTTTCATAAATAGCTACCTGTCATGGTGCAGTAATAATGGCTTGTTGGAGTTTTCCTACTGCTGATCATGCATCATGATGTAATGGTGTAGGGATAGAGGCCACATATGGGATCACATCTTAAGGTCTTCAGCACCAGTATATGTGTATAGTGGATATAAAACACAGTTTGTAGTGCAAAGCACCAAAGCTAGTCTCTGCAAACATTTTCCAATCATGAGTTGAATAATCTTTTAAATGAGGAATTCAGTTCTCCAATTTATATGGTATTTGTCTTTCTTTGACTGGCTATTTTCCTTAGCATTATACTCTCTAGCTCCATCCACATTGTCGCAAATGGCAGGATTTCATTCTTTTTATGGCTGAATAATATTCCATTCTACATATATACCACTTCTTTATCCATTCATCTATTGGTGGATACTTACATAGTTTGGCTATTGCAAATAATGCTGCAGCAAACATAGGGGTGCATATGTCCTTTTGAGTTAGTGTTTTCGTATTCTTTGGACAAATGACCTGCAGTAAAATTACTGGATCTTAGAACAGTTCTATTTTTAATTTTTTAAGGAACCTATACTACCTTCCACAGCGGCTGCACCAGTTTGTGTTTTCACCAACAGTGAAAGAGGGTTCCTCTTTCCCCACCTCCTTACAAACACTTGTTTCTTGAGTTTTTTTATTTTAGCCATTTTTAAAGCCGTGAAGTAATATTTCTTTGTGGTTTAGGTTTGCATTTTTCTGATGATAAATGATGTTGAGCATCTTTTCATTGTCTGTTGGTCATCTGTATGGTTGTTTTTTTTTTTTTTGGAGAAATATCTGTTCATGGCTTCTGCCCATTTTTAAATTGGATTATTTGTTCTTTGGCTGTGTTGAGTTATATCAGTTCTTTATGTATTTTGGATACTAACCCTTTATCAGATATGTCATTTGCAAATATCTTCTCGCATTCGATAGGTTGTCTCTTTTTTTGGTTGTTTCCTTTGCGGTGCAGAGGCTTCTTATTTTGATAAGTCCCAATAGTTTATTTTTGTGCTTGTTTCCCTTGCCTCAAGAGACATATCTAAAAAAATGTTGTTATAGTCAATGTCTGAGAAATTACTGCCTGTGCTCTCTTCTAGGATTTTTATGGTTTTGCGTCTCACATTTAGGCCTTTAACACATTTTGAGTTTATTTTTGTGTATGGCATAAGAAAGCAATACAGTTTCATTCTTTTGCATGTAGTTGTCCAATTTTCCAACACCATTTGTTGAAAAAGACTATCTTTTTCCCATTACATATTCTTGCCTCCTTTGTCAAAGATTAATTGACCATATAGTAGTGGGTTTATTTCTGGACTCTACTCTGTCCCACTGATCTGTGCGTCTATTTTGGTGCCAGTACCATATTGTTTTGATTACTATAGCTTTGTAAAATAACCTGAAATCTGGAGTTATGAGGTTTCCAGCTTTTTCTTTTTTTCTTTCAAGATTGTTTTGGCTATTTGGGGTCTTTTGTGGTCTCATACAAATTAGGATTGTTTGTTTTAGTTCTGTGAGAAATGCTTTTTTAAAAAATTATTTTTATTTATGATAGTCAGAGAGAGAGAGAGAGAGAGAGAGAGAGAGAGAGAGAGAGAGAGGCAGAGACATAGGCAGAGGGAGAAGCAGGCTCCATGCACCGGGAGCCCGATGTGGGACTCAATCCCGGGTCTCCAGGATCGCGCCCTGGGCCAAAGGCAGGCACTAAACTGCTGCGTCACCCAGGGATCCCTGCTGTTGTTATTTTGATGGAGATTGCATTAAATGTGTAGATTGCTTTGGGTAGTATGGACATTTTAACAGTATCTTTTCTTCTAATCTATAAACATGGAATGTCTTTCCATTTCATTGTGTTATCTTTAATTTCTTTCATCAATGTTTATAGTTTTCAGAGTACAGATCTATCAACTCCTTGATTAGGTTTATTCCTAGATATCTTACTGTTTTGGTGCAATTGTAAATGGGATCAATTTCTTAATTTCTCTTTCTGCTGCTTCATTATTGGTGTACAGAAATGCAAGATATTTCTGTATGCTGATTTTATGTCCTGTGACTTATTGAATTCATGTGTCAATTTTAGCCGTGTTTTTGTGGTCTTTAGGGTTTTTCTTCTCTTACCACCATACTCTTCTGTAATAAGACTTATTGGGATGGGTTAAATAGGTTATGGGGATTGAGGAGTGCACTTGTTGTGATGAGCACTGGGTGAAGTATGGAAGTGACCACTCTATTGTATACCTGAAACTAATATAACACCATCTGTTAACTAACTGGAATTAAAATAAAACTTTAAAAATGCCTTCCTAAAGTAACAGAATGTAATAAATGTCAGTTTGATGGAACTGAAATTACATTATTTGATGCCCTACACATTTTTTAAATTAATAGTAAAGTCTACCTTTTTTTTTTTTAAGTTTTAGGTTTACAGAAAAAAGGCAGAAAGTAAAGTTTCCATATATCTCTTAAACCCTCTTCACCTCCCAAATTTCCCCAATTATTTACATCTTACATTGGCATGTACATTTGTTATAAATCATGAATCAGTGGTTTATAGATTAGATAAATTCCATATTAGAGTTCACTCTTTGCATTGTACATTCTATAGGTTTTGACCAATATATAATGACCATTATAGTATCATACAGAATAGATTCATCTCTCTGTACTCCACCTATTCATCTCTCTCTCTCTTTCTCTCTCTCTCTCTGAGCCCCTAAGAACCACTGGTATTTTCATTGTTTTGCCTTTTCAGAATATCTTATAGATAGATGACAGTGGGCCTCCTGGAGAGGCTCCCGCAGAGGATCAACAAGCGGCCGCCCTACTACCTGGGCCGGGACTACCTGGAGACTTTCATGGCCAGCCAGAAGGCAGCCGACTGGATCCGGATCAGTGAGATGCTTCTGGGATCTGTGCCGCCCAACTTCGTCTTTCTGCCAAAGCACAGGCCAACGCGTACAAGTAGTCACAGGGTGGAAGGAGGCATTCGAGGGCCCAGCAGGGCCTCTTACTGCACGAGAAGACAATAAATTTTATTCTTAAAAAAAAAAAAAGTCTTTCAAACGGGCTTCTTTTCATTTAGCAGTATGTACTCAGCCCCATTCATGTGTTTTCGTGTCCTGGTAGCTCACCTCTTTTTAGCACTGAATATCATTCCATCGACTGGATATATCACAATTTGTTTATCTATTCACCTGCTGAAGCATATGTTGGTTGCTTGTAACTTTTGGTAATTATTCATGAAGCTACTTTCAATATCTGTGTAGGTTTTTGTGTAAATCTAAGTTTTCAACTCATTTTGGTAAATAACTATAAGCATGCTCCCTGGTTTGGATGGTAATAATGGTAAGCTTGGAGAGAAACTACAAAAATTTCATCCAAAATGGCATTTTGCATTCTCACGGCAATGAATGGAAGTTATTACCACTTCACATCTTTGACAGTATTTGGATTTTAGCTGTTTTAGTGGGTATTTAGTGGCATCTTACTGTAGTTTTAAGGTGCAGTTCTCTAATGACATATGATGAGGAGCATCTTCTCATATGCTTGTTTGGCATCTGTGAATCTTTGGTGAGGTGTCTGCTCAGATCTTTTGCCCATTTCTATTTATTTTATTATTTTTTAATTTTTTGAGGAACAAAAACAAAGTTTTTTATTTGTTCATATCCTGCATTTGAAGTATTCCTCAATAACATTCTTCACTGAGACTCTGCCATAGCCATAGTCCTTAACCACCACACGACTGCAACCAACAACTTTATGGGATTTTTCCCTCTGTCAATTTTATAGAGGCCTACCCATTCCCTTAGTTTCGTGTTGTCATCAATCTTGATTAGATTGATATGGTGTTCAGCACAAAGGGCCTCCACCAACTTTACATACATAGGCTCATCACAGTTGGATGCAAGCACACAAAGACGAGCTTGGCACTTGTCTAAGGCTTTGGCAGCTTCATGAATTCCATGTGCTAGGCCTTCATGGATGAGGCCAGTCTTCAGCACCTCTTGTAAAGCAGTATTAATGTCCATTAGACCCCAGCAGCAATGCCTTCCTAGGCCATGGCGGTTGATAAAGAGTGTAGCCAAATCTTGACCGCAACTGAGTCTCTGCCTCCACGCAACTTGGTGGTCGCAGGGAAAGAGCTTTTGCCCATTTTCAAATTGGGTTGTTTTCTTATTCTTGAGTTTTAAGAGTTGTTTGTATATTTTGGTTACCAGTTCTTTATGAGATATATATTCTGCAAATATTTTCTTCTAATGTGGCTTGTCATTTCATTCTCTGAATAGTGTCTTTTGAAGATCAGAAGTTTTAAATTGTAAAGTATCAATTTTTTTTTTTATCATGGCTTGTGATATGTGGTTGTTTATCTAAAAAGTCATCACCAAACCTAAGGTTCACCTAGGTTTTCCTCTATGTTATCTTTTAGGAATTTTATAGTTTTACATTTATGTAAACATATCTATGATCCATTTTGAGTTCATTTTTCATGAAAATTATAAGATGTGTCTAGATTCTCTTTCTTTTTGGTATATGGATGTCCAGTTGTTCCAGTAGTATTTATTGCAAGGGTTATTCTTTACCCATTGAACTGCTTTTGCTCCTTTGTCAAAACACCCCATTCTAGATTACTGTAACTTTATAGCAGGTCTTAAAGTTGGGTAGTTTTAGTTTCTGACTTTCTTCTCCCTCAGTATTTGTTGTTTGTTCTGGGTCTTTTGCCTCTCTGTATGAACTTTAGAATCAATTTTTCAATATCCACAAAATAACTTGCTGGAATTTTTACTGGGATTATACTAACCTCTAGAACTGACATCTTGACAATATTGAGTGCTCCCATTCATCACATGGACTATCTCCCTGTTTATTTAGATTTTCTTTGCTTTCTTTCATCAGAGTTGTTATTTTCTTCATATAGATCTTGTACTTTTTTTTTAGATTTATAACCTAAGTATTTCCAGAGGTGCTAATATAAATGGTATTGTGTTATTAATTTTAAATTCCAAGTGCTCACTGTTGATAATAAGCAAAAACTTGATTTTTGTTGGTAAGCTTTGTATCCTGCAACCTTGCTACAATCACTTATGAGTGCCAGGAGTTTTGTTTTTGTTGATTCTTTGAGATTTTCTATGTAGATAATCATGCTATCTGCAAGGAAAGATAATTTTATTTCTTCCTTCCCAATCTATATGTCTTTAATTTCTTTTTATTGTCTTACTTCATTAGGACTTCTAGTATGATGTTTTATAGAAGTGGTGAGAGCAGACATCATTGCCTTATTCCTAATCTTAGTGGGAAAGCATCTAGTTTTTTACCATTAAGTATGATGTTAGCTGTAGGTTTTTTGCAGCTATTCTTTAAGTTGAGGCAGTACCCATTATTCCTCATTTGTGAGAAGCTTCATCATGAGTAAGTGTTGGATTTTGTCAAATGCTTTTCTTTTTCATTAATTGATATAATTGATGATTTTCTCTTTAGTTTAATGACTTGTGTATAACCTAACTCTGTGAAAGCTGGTATGGCACCTTGCTTTTGAATTGTTATCTAGTACCTAGTGTTTTCAGTATGGGACTTTTAGTGGACCTCCCATAGGAAGATCCCCATTTAGCATCCTGAAACATACAAAGAAGGAGCTCCAAATCAATGATATCCTGATCTACATGGGGTTCCTGAAAATGCAGGCTTTAAAGAGTTTCAGGTCATCAATCTATTTAATGCAATTATTCAGCTGATAAAAATCTGGGGATAAAGGAATAAATAATTTTAGAGTCAAGATTTATAGCCTTACAATATTTTTGAACAAAAGAAAGAGGTACTAGCTACTGTGAAAGCTAAACACAACAAAACAAATACTCTGATATTGTTTGGATTAGGAAAATTTATTTTAAAAAAGAAGAAAGAAAAAACTTTTACAGTACAAATTTGAGCCAATGAATCAGCTTGGTGAGATAGCTGTAATAAATATGTCATCTTGTCTATAATCAGAGTAGGGTGAGCCAGTTGAAAGAATAGTTGCCCTTTGTTCAGCAGTTAGTATTTTTGAGCCTGGAGAGAAGGACAGAAATTAAAATCTTGGAGACTTTTATATTTGTATGATTTATATCAAAAGGATAGAAGCTTTCCTCTATGACCTGGGTTCTGGATGCTAGCATTAAATATTTGTGAATGTGGAAAAGACAAAAGGATTACTAATGCCATTCTCTTAAGAGGTCCTGATGTCCCTCTGTTAATTTCCCTTAGCACAGGTTCAGCTGACTGTGACTTTTCCTCCATTCCACCCTGAATTGAGTATGGTTTGTCTCATGATACATCTTTGATGGTGATTACAGCCACTTCCAGTATGTACCATCCTAGTTTTTGGCCATTCCTCAGCTTGCCCTGAACCCCCACCCCCCTTTTTTTTTTAAGTTTTTATTTATTGATTGATGAGAGACACACAGAGAGAGGTAGAGACACACGCAGAGGGAGAAGCAGACTCCCTGTGGTGAGCCTGGTGTAGGACTCAATCCCAGGATCCCTGGATCCCAACCTGAGCCAAAGGCAGACATTCAACCACTGAGCGACCCATGTGCGCTGTCCTGACCCTATCATTCCAGGAACAGATTCAATGGCTGGCAGTGAGGCTAACTAGAAAGAGCATCTTTGCCCTTGACCCAAAGATCTAATCTGTGAAATTAAAATAATAGTTAGCTAATTTGGTCTCCCTTCATTGTCTATGATATCTGGTTCAAGATAGCAAATATCTAAACAAGTAAATTTTTGTCAATCTCCACTTTTGTAAGTATATTTTATATATATCATCAAACCTTTTGAGGATATTTCATTTAAAGTTAAGGAATTTTCAAATTTGAGATTTTGTCATTAGCCCAACCAAAGTCTGCAGACAAAAGCTATTATTTTACATTTTGCCCATTTGTTTTTATTATATACTGTCCAGTCCTTCAAAACTAGCATTTCCATTGCTTCTATATATTTAAAAACAGAGAAAAGCTCTCATTCTTGGCTAATCTGCATCTTGAAAAGGACAAATATTTTACTATTAAATAAGATGTGATAACTACTAAAATAATGTTAAAAATTAAGTACATAGGGGGCACCTGGGTGTCTCAGTTGGTTAAGTGTCTGCCTTGAGCTCAGGTCATGATCCCAGAGTCCTGGGTTAGAGCCCTGTGTTGGGCTCCCTGCTCAGCAGGGAGTCTGCTTCTCCCTCTCCCTCTGCTCCTTCCCCTGCTTGTGCTCTCTTTCTCCCTCTCTAATAAATAAATAAATAAATAAATAAATAAATAAATAAATAAATAAATAAATAAATAAAATCTTCAAAAAATGCTTAGTTGGATGTAAAAGCAACAATCCAAATGGATTTTAGATGGTTTCACAGAGGAGGTGCCATTACTGCTAGATCTTGAAAGAGGGCTCAGATCGCAGCAAAGAGAAATTGGAGGAAATGTATTCTAGACCAAAGGAAGGGACTGAACAAATATACAATGGTACATTTGAGCAAATGCTAGGAATTAGCTGGAGTTCACTAAGCCATAGGTTCATTAAGGATGAGGCTGATAGATGAGTTGGGACCTGAGTTATGGAATTTATTTCCAAGGCATATAGAATATAGAGGCTTTGAAGGTTATTAGCTGTGCTCATAACAGTACTAAGTTTCACATGCTGATGGCATGAGGAGAAAGAGTAAAGTGAGGACACTGGAGACAGAGATCACTTCAGAGATTGCTCCCACAGCTTAGAAGACATATTACTGTTCTACCACTCCAGGGATATGTAGAAGCATTGCTCTGCAGGGTTGTTCAGGGGTTCAGGTTCATTCCATCTTGCTGTTCTGACCCACTAAGAAAGCTTATTTATCTGCAAGGTCAAAGCTCAGCTGCTGCCTAATCTTATCTAATAGGAGGGAAAAGAACTGGTGGAGCACATGAGCAAAATTTTAGGCCCAGACTCTCAAGTGACATACATGCACTTCTGCTTGTATCTCATATGCAAACAAAATCACATGACCATTGCTAACTCTAGGAGCAACTAGAAAAATCTAAGGTCTAGCAAGGCTGTCATGAGCTCATTTTGATAATAGAACCTTATAGTTCGTAGAGCTGTTATTACTGTAAAAATACATGCAACAATATCCAAAACAGATATTTTATTAAAGATTTGTTTATTTATTTTAGAGAGAGAGTGTGTGTGGGAAGGAGGGACAGAGGGAAAGAAGCAGACTCCCCACTGGGCATGGAGCCCTACATGGGGCTCAATCTCACAACCCTGAGACTATGACCTGAGCTCAAATTAAGAGTCAGACATTCAACTGACTGAGCCAACCAGGTGCCTCTGAGACAGATATTTTTATGAGTCCTGAAATTAAACCTGTCCTTTTAAGGGTTGAACCCAAGCTGGGCTAAGTATAGAGGCCCTCTACTTTCTGAAACACAGACACTGTGTTTATAGGAGAAGGGTGGACACATGACTATAGCCCACATAAAAAAGTCCTTCATCACCAACTGGATCAAAGAATCTTCCTTTCTCTCTTATTTTTGTTGTTATTTTTAATTTTGTTTATGAAGCTATAAAGATATAAATCTAGAGATGATAGGTCTAAGGCTTGCTAATTATTTTGGATGTCTAGCAAGATGTTTTTATTACTTAGCAATGAAAACAAAATTTAGAGACTTTCTTCCAGGTTCCATTATTGTAAATGCTGCAATGAAAAATAGCTTTTTATATTCTATAACTCTAAATAACAAGAGTATACTACTAGTAAAAGAACAATTATTAAAATAGTTTCTTAAACTTGTTTAAATTTCTAAAACTCAAAAAAAAATTTCTAAAACTCAAACTTAAGCTAATGAGTCTTAATCTAATAGAGATGACTTTTTCATATTTTATTAATTTAACTCCAAAAATGGGGGTGGCACGTTGTTTTAGAAATTGTAGTTTTTGGCACCTAGTGCACTCATGTTTAAAGCACAGCGGAAATTCTCAGTCAGGAAGAGTCTCATTTAACATCCTGCTGTACAACGTTTAGTGAAAAACCACAAAACAGCATATGTATCAGCCCTTCCAGAAAAGCACAAACATAAAACAAATTCAGTTCAGAAACATTGTGAATGCAACTGTCCAGTTAAAAACTGCATGTTTTGCAAAGTAATAGCCTTGTAGGGACATAATTCACAGGTTTCGGGAATTCTAGAACTGGAGAGTTTAGCCACTGTGACATAAGAGTAAAAACAATCCAAAACCCAAATCACCTTGCATTTGCTGGGCTTTGAAAAATACAGAATAAGAGAAGAGAAATTCAGATCTAGATAAAATGAAAGATGATGGAACTTGCTTAGTGGTTTGGCTGTGATAAATATGGTACCTTGCCTGCAAGCTGGTTTGAAAATTGTATCAATAGAGAGAAAGTATACCTTAAATTCAATCTTATTGCTCTGAAAACATAAGTCTTTTTTTTTTTTAATTTATTTATTTATGATAGTCACAGAGAGAGAGAGAGAGGCAGAGACACAGGCAGAGGGAGAAGCAGGCTCCATGCAGGGAGCCCGATATGGGACTCGATCCCGGGTCTCCGGGATCGCGCCCTGGGCCAAAGGCAGGCGCCAAACCTCTGCGCCACCCAGGGATCCCTGAAAACATAAGTCTTAAAGAGAAAACTGAAATTACAGAGTATTTTAATTTGCAGGATGGATATTTAGGAAAGTCTCCAATAAGACTTGGATAGTAAAGTGCCAGTATAAGATATTTATGAGTTGACAAAAGTGTCTTTTAAGCTATTCTCTCAGTGAAGCTTTGTGCTCATTCTCCAAAGAGGTTCAGGCCATGTGCCTCTCTCCTTTCATCCACCCTCACATGCAGTAAGACAGGGGCATTTGTGTGGCTCAGTTGGTTAAGGGTCTGACTCTTGATTTCAGCTCAGGCCATGATCTCAGGGTTGTGAGATTGAGCCTTCCCTGTGTTATGCTCCACACTAGGTATAGAGCCTGCTTAAAATTCTTCCTCTCGGGGAACCTGGGTAGCTCAGTGATTGAGCATCTGTTTTTGGCTCAGGTCATGATCCCGGGATCTGGGATCGAGTCCCACATCAGTCTCCTTGCAGGGAGCCTGCTTCTCCCTCTGCCTGTGTCTCTGCCTCTCTCTCTGTGTGTCTCTCATGAATAAATTTTTTTTTTTAAAAAATATTCTTCCTCTCCCTACACTCCTTCTCTAAAAGAAAAAAAAATAAGTATATGTTACATGGGGCAAGATAGCTTTGTGTCACATTTCTGATAGTGACCACAGGTGGAGTCCTAGGCCTTTCCGATTCTTTTTTCAGGAGGACCCTTCAAAGATTCAGATTGTTCTGATTCCCCTATAATAGGTTAAAGTAAATGTACTAATGTACTAATGTGAAAAGCACCTCACCCTTCTTCCAGAAACCCAATCTGGAGAACATCTTAACAAGTCAGCCGGTGTGACCTCTCTGTAGCCTATGGTTTGGTGTATTGAAGGCATATATAAGTGCACCCTACCTCAAATGCAGTCTTTTTACACATTTCCAACACGTGTCAGGAATGATCCATCTTAAGTGGAGGAATTGTTAAATTTGTAACTTAAATGTGAGGTCTCATTATTAAATAGTACACATCCAAAGCCTCTTCAAGTCCAATTATAAAGGGAAATCATTATTCCTCTGGCCTAATATTTCCTTTTTTGTCATTTTGGGGCATCAAAAAGTTCACACAATTAGAGGTTAGACTTCGATATCTGGGTGCATTAATTATCCATACAAGCTACCCTAGAGAAGAAAGCAGGATCTAACAATATCTGAATTTCTAAGTGTGCATTGGTCAGTATACACTTTACATCTATAAACTTTATATAGTGTTGTGTCCCCCAAAGATTAATACATAAGTTTTAGGAACAAGAGCTAGAATAATGAGTGGACTCACTATCATGCACAATGATATCCTGAGGGAATTTATGCTTCCTGTCCCTGGAAACTGGAAACTTCTAGTAACTATTAAATAAATTGAATCAGTGAAAAAAATTTTAAAATAAAACCTCTAGGCTTAGATAATTTAACTCTGATTACTACAAACAAACATGTAATAATAGTCTTTACATAAATTCTTGTTGGGCATCAAAAATGAGGCATGTTACCCAATCCATTATTTGAGAAAATACTTAATACCAACTACGACCACAGTTGTATAAAAAAAGTTTATGTCAATTGTAAATATGGAGGCAAAAATTCTAAATCAGTTATTAGTAAACAATGCAATCCCTATCAAAATTCTAATGCCATTTTTCCAAATGACAGAAATTCCAATGACAGAAATAGAAAACGTAATCCTAAAATTTATATGGAACCACAGAAGAGCCCAAATGGCCAAAGCAATCCTAGAAAGCAAAACAAAGCTAGCAGCATCACATTTCCTGTTTTCAAACTTTAGTACCAAACTATAGCAATCAAAACAGTGTGAGACTAGGATAAAAATACACATATAGTCTAATGGAATGGAATTGAGAGCCCAGACATAAACCCATGCATGCACAGTCAACTAATATTTGATATGGAAGCCAAGATGATTCAGTGGGGAAAAGGATTGCATGGTGAACTCACTAAATGGTGTTGGAAAAAGATATAACCACATGCAGAGGAATGAAATTGAACCTCTACTTCACTCACAAAACCCCACTCAAAATAGATTAGAGAATCATCACATGCAAAACTGAAAACTATAAAACTACTAGAAGGAACCATAGGTCCAAAGCTCCTTGGCAATGGTCTTGGTAAAGATTTTGTCAGATAACACCAAAAGCTCCAGAAACAAAAGTAAAAATAAGTGAGACTACATCAAACTAGAAAGCCTCTGCAGAGCAAAACAATCAGCAAAATAGAAAGACAATATATGGAATTTGAGAAAATACTTGTAAATCATCTATTTGGTAAAAGGTTAATATCCCAATATATAAGAAATTCATGGGGCACCTGAGTGGCTCAGTCAGATAACCATCTACCTTCAGCTCAGGCCATGATCCCAGGGTCCTGGGGTCAAGCTCTGCATCAGGCTCCCTGCTCAGTGGGGAGTCTGCTTCTCCCTCTGCCTGTGCCCAAACCCCTGTGCTTGTGCTCTCCCTCTCTCTCTCCCTCTCTCAAATAAATGAATAAAATCTTAAACAACAACAACAACAATAACCTCATACAACTCAATAGTAAAGAAATGGTTGTGGTTGGTGGCAGGAGGACAATACTGAACCTCCTTTTCCTGGACCAGGCCAAGAGGGTCCTTCCAGAGGAGGCTTTTACAAAGAGCAGAGAAATCCTCACTCAAATGTTAGTCTCTTATCAAAAATACCTGCCAGCCCAAGGATTGCCCCCAAGTTATGGAAGACAAATCCAACAGCCCTGTCTACTGACATATTGCCAAAAAGGGCCACTGGTAGTATGAGGATCTCTGTGCCTTCTACCACCCAGGAGTCCAGGGCCTTCTCTGTGAGACTGTCTTCACATCCAGGATGGAAGGAGCCCTTTGTGACCTAGCCATGTATTTCCCTGTGGCCCTGTGATGGCTACACACAGCCACCCAGGTGCCCCATATATTCATTATATTTAAATTTACTAGTAGCAACTATGTTTACTCGCTGCATCTTTGTTTTTTCACTTTATGCTAAATCTGGAGATTTTCCCGTGTTAGTACAAACAGAATTTTCCCTTTCATTGTGGTGACAATGGAATATTCTTTTATACAAATGCCCCATGATTTCTATTATCAGTACGCGACAGAGAGACAGGTTTTTTTGTTTTTGTTTTTGTTTTTTGCCATACACAAGTGCTACAACATATACCCTAGTATGTATGACATCTGGCACATGGACAATGAAATCTATAAGATAAATTCCTAAATTTGACCTTGCTGGATCAAAGGTATGTGCATTTACTTCCTTGATATATAATTGTTCCAATTTCCAATTACTAGAAAATATGGGAGATTTTCTATTTCTCCAAATCCTTGGCAACCTAGTATCCCATCAAATGTGTTTTTCTGTGCCAATCTTAGAGATGAAACAGGATCCTCATAACTTTATTTTGCACATCTCTTATTAGTAAAGTTGAATATATTTCATTTCTTCTAATATATTTGCCCAGTGAAAGAAAGAAACTGGCTTAAATAAATTATATCATTTTTTCCTGATATATATTAAAATGTATTCCTCATTTTGCCCCATTTCTATTTTTACTTTGCTTATGTTTTTCTATGAAGATCATTTTTTCTTAGATAGTTGATAGTTCAGTTTATCAGTATTTTCTCTTATCCATCTAACTTATTTTACTTAGTATAATACCCTCTAGATCCATCCAGGTTGTCTCTAATGGCACAATCTCATCCTTTTTCATGGCTATGTAATATTCCATTGTATATGTATACCACATCTTCCTTATCCATTCATCTATTAATGGACACTTAGATTGCTTCCATATCTTAGCTGTTGTTAATAATACTGCAAAGACCATAGGGGGGCATGTATCTTTTTGAATTAGTGTTTTTGTTTTCTTTAGGTAAATACTCTGAAGTGGAATTATTGAATCATATGGTGTTTCTATTCTTAATTTTTGAGGAGCCTCCAAATTGTTTCCAAAGTGGTTGTACCACTTTACATTCCCACCAACAGTGTGTGAGGGTTCCTTTTTTTCCACATCTTTGCCAACATTTGTTATTTCTTGTGTTTTTTATTTTAGCCATTTTGACAGGTGTAATGTGACATTTCACTGTGGTTTTGATTTGATTTCATTCCAAATTGAACCTTAAAAAAACACAGATGACTAAACAAACAAACAAACAAATGGAACCAGACCTGTAAAATACAGAAAACAAACTGATAGTATATCAGAAGGGAGGAAGGTGTGGAGATGGACAGAATGGGTGAAGGGAGTGGGACATACAAGCTTCCAGTTATGGAATGAATAAGTCAGGGGAATAAAAGGCAACATAGGGAATACAGCCAATGATATTGTAATAGCAATGTATGGTAACAGAGGCTGGCTACGTTTTTGGTGAGCATAGAGCAATGTATAAACTTGAGAAATCACTACATTGTACACCTGAAACTAATGTAACATTGCATGTCAACTACATTCAAATAAAAACATTTAAAATATATTTTCTTTTATCTATTTTCATTATTTCATACTTAGAAAGGTATGAAATACCTTTACCTATCTATTCCAATATTGTTTTTTAACTCCATCCCCTATTATTTAATTTTATGGTATAATTTTTCATGTTTGTATCTTTGAAGCATCTGAAATTTACTTGGTATAACATGTAAAGGAGACCTCAACTTTTCTTTTTCAGATGGCTACCTATAGTTCAAACACCATTTGCTGAATACTCCATATTCCTTCACAAGAGAATATGCCCAAATTATCATCTGCTGAATTTCTGCATCACTTTCACCAATTTTCTGTGTCTGTTTTGTGACTGTTTCAATATTCAGATGTTAGTACCACAATGCTAATTGTTGGGATGTTTTAACATGTGGTTAAAGCTAGTTCCCTCTCATTTGTCTCTTTTGCAGGATTGCACTGGATATTTTTGCTTGGGGCTTTTCCATAAAAACTTTAGAATTAAAGTGGAAACCACTTTCTGAAAAATTATGTTTGACGTATTTTTTGGATCAAATTAAATGTACCTAACTAGTTTAAATAATACTGACATTTTAATTTCTGTCAATTTTTGTTTCTTACATATAGCACTTAAAAATTTCTTCATATAAATTTTACATACTTCATGATAATTTTATTCTGCAGTATCATATTGGTTTTGATGCTACTGCAAGTTTGGTCTTTTATTCCACTCTGTCTTTTAACCTGTTTCTCATTTCTTCAAGTTAATTTAATCAATAATAATTTGTATTTTCTGGGTAAGGCCTTCATATATTTAGATAGTCACTTTAGTTTTAAACTTATATTAAATGAAATTAACATGATACATCTCACTTAAAAGTGAGTCACAGCATAACAAAACAAGCTTCATTTTATAATTTCCTCAATGGGAATTCTGAACCTATTTCATTTGTGATCTCAGAATTTTAAATCTTTCAACAAGCAATTTTTCTTGGATTTATAAAATTTTCACTTTTGAAAATTCTGCTATCAAGTTGGGTTTCATAGTTAACACTAGCAGCTAAGCTAAGCATATCCATCTACTTTTCTAACTTTGTAGTATTATTTGATGGGGTTTTTCAATATTTCTATGTGTTTGATCTGGATGAGAAGACTATCTATGACTTATAATTTCCCAAGATTTGCTCAGGATCATCTTGCTGAGGGTGGGGAACTGTTGGGGCTAAGTCAAGACTGAGAACTATCACAGAAATGTATTCCAGTTCTAATGATGCCCTTTGGGAAAGAATGTAGGTTTGATTCTAATGAACTCTCAGTTCTATTTGAGGTAGCATGTCCACACCCAACTACAAAAAAAAAAAAAAAAGGAAATTGCTAGCAATGTGTAGAAAACAGGTAATCGAGCTGCATGTTGGAATAAAGAAGACCATTCTCATACTTTATAGAGTAACTCCTACAGATCTGGAAACAGCAAGTTACAGGGCTTTCAGAATGCTGTATTTCATATCAAGCATAATTTGATACTTTCAAGACACAGTGGATCTATTTTAGATATATCTGATGGATGTACAAATATCCTAAGGACTATAGGACTAACATTTTACTCACTTCAGACAGTACGAAAACATACTATAGTCACTATAAACAGCAGCCTAGCAACCTGGTGATGCCATGTGTTCACTTCAAAGACTAACACTACAAAAAGTGCTGGAGTCTTGTGGATTTAAGGACCTTAGCAGAATCCAGATGGATCTGAGGCATTAAGTGAATCATATGGATTCTCCCAAGGATCATCATTTTTATTAGGTTTGGCCCTTCTCTTCCTGAAGAACCAGGGCACTGTCCATTGACACTGCCCAGGCTCTGTGCAGGCTTACCTTCAACTTGCACTTCAACATTTTTTCCTGCTTCCTACAAAGGTTTTCTCTTTCCCTCTCCAACTTCTCTCTCAGCTGGGCTATGTTTTCTTTGAAGCTTCTCTCTTCCGCCTCCAGTTTTTGCTGTTGCTCCTGTATTTCTGTCTTAGCATTGCCTGTTCCTTCTCAGCTGCCTCCTTCAAATGTTTTAGAGAGAGAAGAAAACAACACTCAGGTCTGATGATTTTATTTTGCGATATTTTGTCTTGCTGCAACTGCAAATTTGGCCTTTTCTTACATTTATCTTTTAATAAGTAAAAGTAATCATTAGTAAGCACAGTTATCTTTCAACTTTTGTTAGAAGAAACTAATATGACTCATGCTTTCAAAGGATGTCACAGCATCACAAAACTCATTTTATTAATCCCTAAAAGGAATTCTGAACCTATGTCATTATGAGCCCTAAATTTTCATCCCCACACCAGGTAACTCACTAGGATCTGGCGTTTCTTCACCTAACACTCCATCGATCACATCAAAGATCCATGGATCCAATGAATACTTTTCTTCTTTATTTGCTGCAATCTCTTTTTTTAGTAGCTGTATCTCTGTATGCAACTTGTCAGATTTCTTTTGACACCCTTCATTAAGAAGTTCTTGGATCTATAAAAAAGGAGTCTACTTTCGAAAATCTTCTATTATCGAGAGGAAGGGTTTTGAGTTTAACAGTTTCAGCATTGAAGCACTGTGTCCACTGCTCTATCATCCAAGAGTGCTCTTTGATGAGTCTGTCCTGTAAAGTGGGGTTATGCATGGTTTACACCTTCCCACAATTCCCTTAGTACCATCTCACCACGAGTGGGGTCAGTCTAGGTCAGACCTGAGAACTATCCTCACCAGATGAATTCCAGCACTGAGGATGTCCTTCAGAGGCATGAAGGATTAATTCTATCTCAGTTCTACTGAGGCAGCATGAACACACACATCTAACAAACAATGGGAACTGCTGCCCCCCACTAGAACACTAGTTATCAAGTGCCAGGTTGAATTGAAGAATTAATTTTCCTCTGTGCTTTGGTGGATGACTCACACAGATCTGGAAACAAATGCAGCAAATTTTAGATCTTTCAGATTCCTGTATTTCAAATCTCATCCGATACTTTTAAGAGAAGATGGAGTTCTTTCAGGTCTGTTTGATGCTTTAACCAAGAAACCTAAGAACTAGTGGACTAAGGCCCTATTTACCCAGGGCCCAATGAGACTACCCTAACAATCCCCATCAACAGTAGCCCAGCACCCAGCAGATGTTAACTGCACACTGCAAATTCTCACACCACATATGGCACTGGACTTTGTGTATTTAAGGGCCTAAGCAGAGTCCAGATGAATTTGAGGTTTCAATGAATTATATGTCTTTATGACTCTCCCTGGGATCTTGATTTTTATTAGTTTGGGCCCTCTTTTTTCTGAGGAACCAGGGCACTGTCCATTAGGCACTGCCTAGGCTCTGGTGCAGGCTTACCTTCAGCTTGTGCCTCAACATTTCCTTCTCCAACGTCTCAGTTAACTGGGCTGTGCTTTCTCTACAGCTTCTCTCTTCAGCCTCCAGTTTTTACTGTTGCTCCTTGTATTTCTGTCTTAGCAGCACCTGTTGCTTCTCAGCTGCCTCCTTCAAAGCCCACTCAGCTGTTCCACAAATGTTTTAGAGAAGAAGAAAACAACACTCATGTTTGATTCTAGCCTCCCCAGCACAGATATGAAACTGACTTTGAAAAGGTAGCTGAGAAACCTCTGAATTATGTGGATCCCCAAGAGCACATTTCTGGATGTGACTGAGATGGCCTTCCTTGTCTGCCAGATTTAAAAAGACAGCTCTGATGGTTATATTTAGCAGTGTTGTTCCACAGAAAGAGAAGAAGCTCTTTGTTTCAGGGAGGTTTGGCCCTCATCTTTGTCTGAAGGTAATGCAGCAACCTACACACTCTGCTATATGCTCAACCCCACACCTGTACCAGATAGGGCCTTCTCCTGATAGGTGAGGCCATAGTCTCCCTGTAGAATAGAGTTCACTACTGCCAGCTGGTTCTGTAAGAAGTGCTGGAGAACTTCATTTGCCTGAAGAAACAAGGAACAGAGACATGTCATGTAGCAAAGATCCTGTCTTTTTAGGGAAATCACTGTTCTATAAAGTCACAAATGTGGCCTTGTAAGTTTTGCATTTGCTTAGACATCTCTCACTAACTTTCCTTCCACGGCTCCAATATAAATCCTGAGTTCTCTTGTGAGACCTGAACCTCCCATTTCAGCTGCCTTTGTAGCACCCCATCTTTCCCTCCAGAGAAGCCATCCACTATTCACCCCAGGTACAGCTGACCAGACTTATGTGCAAGTATAAATGGGAACCTCCGGTGTTCTCAAACATTTGCTCAATCTTTTTTCTGCAAGGAAGGATGCTCATGTACTCTTTCTTAACTAGGATAACACTTATGGATACTTTCATCTTGCATGTCTTACTCCTCTTGCAGCGTGCTTTGCCAAACTGCCTTTGTAGTTATGAAGATGGTCAATTACTCTAACCTGCCCTACTAGCTCTCTCACTTGCTGGTAGTATGACTTTGGGTAACTTGCTTACTACAATGTATATCACATTTCTTGACTGCATAACTATAGTATCTAAATTATAGTAATATTCTGAGCATTAAATTGAGGATCCAATGGAAGTACCTAACTATAGGTTACTTACTATATGCATAGTGTAGTAAAAAGGTACTGGACATGTCAGCCATTATTATAATTATTGTTATTGTCATCATAATCATCACCATTAGTTTACAATCTGTTCACGAAAGTATGATAACCCTACAATTGCCTATTATTTGTCTTCATTTCAGATAATATCACCATCTTGAGAACAAAGATTGTGTCCTTACTCTTTGCATCCTCTATACTCAGCAAAAAAATGATCACATTGTTTGATAAAGAACAATTGTTCTCTTTAAACCAGAATTTCCAATTCTACATCCTTTCTTGGGGAGAAACATTTCTAGTCTCCTCAACAATATATAGCTAATTTGGATAAAAACTTAAGGTGTGGAGATATCTTCATGCTCTGCTTTCTCCCTCAAAATGGTGCTGTGATCTTAGATTTTCAGTAAAAGCAACAAACATCCTTTGACTCTAGGATTCTGACAACTACCACTCTCTCTTTATTCTTCACCTTAACCCCTTTCCTGGGCACTAGGTTATAGTCCCATTCAACCTTGTTCTTTGTTTCTAAGTAGAGACTGTACCCTCTAGGAACAGAGAAGATTTCTCTTGAAATGCTTTTCATCAGGGACTCTGAAAGTTGCTTAATCTTTGCCTGGGAATATTTGACAGATGCATCTTCACTCTGCAGCAAGCAATCTTCCTTCTTTTTCTCTGTGGTGTCCTGTCAGGGAAATCCAACAGAAAGAAGCTGCTAGAAAAAGCATCCTGATTACCTTGGAGTAGACTGGAACATGGAATGGACTAGGAATCAAGAGACTTTTAGTCCTAGGTTTTTTTTTTAAATAGTTTTTATTTATTTATTAGAGACACACACACACAAAGAGGCAGCAACACAGGCAGAGGGAGAAGCAAGCTCCATGCAGGGAGCCCAACGTGGGACTCGATCCCAGGACTCCAGGATCAGGCCCTGGGCCAAAGGCGGTGCTAAACCGCTGAGCCTCCTGGGCTGCCCCGTTTTTTTTTAAGATTTGTTTACTTGAGAAAGAGAGAGAAATGCATGCGAGTGGGGGAAGGGGCAGAGGGAGGAGAGGGAGAATCTCAGCAGGCTCCCCGCTGAGCTCAGAGCTTGATGGGGGGGCTCGATTCTACAACCCTGAGATCATGACCTTAGCCAAAATCAAGAGTCAGATACTCAACTGACTGGGCCATCCAGGTGCCCCAAGAGACTTTTAATCCTCGTACTGATCAATTCTCCGTGTTACTTGTAGAAATCCCCTTAATTCCTTTGGGGAATTATCTATAAAATGATAGAGTTGGAAGACATAAGCTCCAATTTTACTTCTGCTGTAGTAGGATTAACAGTGACTCAACCATCAACAATGAACAAAGAAAGTTGAATTGTGGCTAGAAGTAGCAGTTCCTCAGAGAATTTGGGTTGCTCTGGATGGAAATGTGTACAAAGAAAATAAAATCATCCAGTGATGACTGAAAGGATACTCTGAACAGAGTTTGGAATCTTTCATGAATTCTTCCACCAAGGATTCCAGCGTGTGAAGATAGAAGTACAGATCTTTTCCCCTGAATTTGTAAATTGCACTCCAAGGGACTGGATATGCCAACAACCTTAATGAACAAACTAGAGCCTCTTCAGAGGGCTGCAGATGACCTTGGTCAAGCTGACACCTTGTTTTTAGTCTTGTGATATCAGGAGCAGAGCACATGGTCACCTCCTGCCAGACTTCTGACCTATATGGACTGATGAGCTTATTCATATTTGTTGTTTTAAACTGGTATATTCATGACAATTTTTAATGTAGCAATACAAAATTAATAATATGCCTGTATAATAAAAGAGAAAACCATTTCCTATAGAACCCTGTCATACAATAATCCAGGCTCCTTTGACCACAGTAAAGAGATCAGCTATTTGATAAAAAATATAGACTTCCTCAGGTATCATTTCAGAAGGGGAGAAATCAGGAGTGCTAAATGCTAAGACAACTACCATCAGTTTTTTCTGGAATTCCCACTTGTCATTCTTGAAGGAGTGCTCCATGAACACTTCCATGGCTTCCCTCTCAGTCTGCATGAACATCCAGCAGTTCCTGGAGCGTGTCTGTGGGGAGCCTCAGTTGCTAGGCCATCTGCTCGCTGTAGTGGTCAGTTGCCACTGAGTTCTCACACAAAGGCAGAGTGGTCAGCACATTCTCCAAGCAAGGAACTGCTCCCTTCCTGATGGCCCTCACAGAGGCTTTCAACAGAGTCCCCAGCCCTGAATAAGCCAGGAAATTTGAGGATAAATACCGAGGTCTCAATCATTAGCTTACAATTTTGATGGATCATCATCCTTAGATCACACACAAAAAACCCCATTTTATTTACAAGGAAATCTTATTTTCTCATTTTGAGAATGTATTCCTTTCTTACAACGTTACTGTTTTCCTGTTCTTTCTTTTACTGTTCTCCCTTTCTTCAAATTACAATTACCAATTACATATGCACATGGGTCACTGGAAAAATGGTTTCCCATTCAATGAGAATAAAAAGGAATAGATTCTATAGGTGAAGTAATATACACAAACAAGACCAGCTACATAATTCCTGTGGCCCAGTACAAAATAAAAATTTGGGCTCCTAGTTGAAAATCCTTGAGAATTCAAAGCAGAGATGGGCCCAACTCCACACAGGGTACTGCAGGACTGCTTAAGTCACATGCTCATGAAGCCTGACCTGCGTATAAGATGACACAGAATCTTGTTTCTCAGTGGGTTTGCAGGAACTCACAGCTTCCTATTTATTATCTGACACATGTAAATTTACAAAATATCTGCTATCTCCTTAAAGAAGTTATCCCATAGGATTTCTCAATATACAGATGTTCTCTCTTTAATTCCATCTTGCCTTTTTATGATTAGTGCATTAGGTTCCTGTGTAAGTCTCAGCAGACCTTCACATACAGAGACTTTGATAAACACACATGGAGATCTTTTCATGGCATGGATATCTGCTTCTCCATAGTTATACACAGATGTAAACAAAATTACTGATAAACCCAGGATATAATCAAAGCCCCACTACACACTGACACAGAGATATGCTTTGGACAAAGGGGACTCATGGATGCCCGTGACAATGATTCCCTCTGTTAGGGTCTTGGTCTTTGAGTGAAAATATAGGTACAGGATTTCTTTGATTGCTCCTGGAAAGTACTGTCCAGCTGGTCTTCTGGCACCTTATCAAGATGGAATAAGAGGTTTTTATCATTTGTAGGCCAAAGATGAAGTACTTCCGTTTTGAAAAGAACTTCCTGATACACTCTCCAGGCATGTTGGAATTCTGGATTTTGGTATTTGTGCCTGCAAAGGTGGAAAAAAATTATCACTGAAAAGTGGCCTTCAGGTAAGGGGGTCAGGACTTTCATTTCCAGGAATCTTTGCATCACTGTAGCTCCTGTGCCTATAAATCTCCTTTAATCCAATCATTTCAAACCAACCTGGGCCATCACTATAGGCAAGGAAAATCCATTTCTGCATGGAGCAGAACCAAGAATATATGGGAGAAGAAGGGAGAAGCATCAGTCCCAACCGAAGCAATTTATGGTCAGTATCCTTAGCACTCTTGTGGAATTTAGTGGTTTACGTATTCATTAAATGTTTATCAAGTCACTGATGAGTGAAAAAAATGGGGACTCCTGGGTGGCTCAATGGTTGAGCGTTTGCCTTCAGCTCAGGGTGTGATCCTGGGATCTGGGATCAGGTCCCACATCAGGCTCCCCTCAGGGAGCCTGCTTCTCCCTCTGCCTATGTCTCTGCCTCTCTGTCTGTCTCTATCATAAGTAAATGAATAAAATCTAAAAAAAAAAAAAGATGAGAATTCCTTTTGTGATCTGACTATGTCCATATTAGATATGAAATATGGGTCCTAAAATAATGTAATACCAGAAAGAAGAGTAAGATATTGCTTGTGAAAATATCAGGAGGATGACAAATAATACCAACATAAGAAAAAAACTTATAAAATTCAGAGTAAAATCACAATAAATAAATATATTTGGAATTCTTTCAGCAGAAACATTCATAGGGTAAGGTTAATCTAAAGGTAATTTGGAGAACTTGACACTGTCTATCTCAAACTATGTCTACCTTGACAGTGCTTCACAGAATGATTTTGGGGAGTATGTCAGGGGTTCAATAAAGGTTTTTGAAGGAATGAATACATGAACAATTAAACAAAATATGTATTACTTCCAAGTGCCATCAGTTATTCACCTTGCTAAAATAAAATAAAATACATGTAAAATTTACATGTAGTAAATTAACAATATTAAAATGGTGATATAATGTACAAGATTATAAGAAAGAAGAAAGTGAAATGATGAGAAAGATCACTGTGAATCTGAAAATCTTACTAGATAGATGGATATTTTTTTCCTGTACACTTATTGGATAAATATCCTTTGTCTGAAATTTGTAACTATTCGGGTACTAGTAAAATCTTCATAGAATATTTCATAGATACATGAAATATATTTTAAAAATTAGATCATTTAAATATGGTATACACATGTAAAAAAATGTTATTCAGGGATCCCTGGGTGGCGCAGCGGTTTGGCGCCTGCCTTTGGCCCAGGGTGCGATTCTGGAGACCCGGGATCGAATCCCACGTCGGGCTCCCGGTGCGTGGAGCCTGTTTCTCCCTCTGCCTGTGTCTCTGCGCCTCTTTCTCTCTCTCTCTCTCTCTCTCTGTGACTATCATAAATAAATAAAAATTAAAAAAAATTTAAAAAAATGTTATTCAATCTCAGAAAGGAAGATATCTTAACACATGCTACAGCATGAATGACTCTTGAGGACATCATGGTTAATGAAATAAACCAGTCATAAAAAGACAAGTAGTGTATGATTCCATTTATATGAGGTATCTATATGGAGACAGAGTAGGATGGTGGTTGCCAAGGGCTGGAGGTAGGGAGTCCATGGAGTTAGTTTTTAACAGGTACAGAATTTCAGATGGGGAAGATGAAAAACTTTTAGAGTGGGTGAGTGGTGATAGTTGCACAACAATGCGAGTATACCTATTGCCACAGAACTATAAACTTAAAAATGGTTAGAATGGTAAATTTTGTTTTATATATTTTTCCATAAAAACTTTAGGGTCTTTTCATTTCTTGTGATTCTAGGTTTACCAACATCTAATCTGATAAGCTATTTTTGTTAGTATGGAACAGGAAGAGCACATAATAAGAAGCTCAAGTATGTGAGTCTTAGGAAATTATAGCACTGTAACATAGAAAAATGTTTTCCCATACGTATTTGGTCTAAAGTCATTTGGTTGAACATTGGTCCTTAAACTTCCTCAGTAAGCTTTCTCCAGCAGCTAGAGTTTCACAAGCAATAACATATGATAAACAATCACCAAACGCCATTCAACAATCACCGCTATTAGATTGCATCTCCATCTGATGTCAAACAAAAGTTGAATTCAAGTGCCGACTGACAGGGCTTAGTTGACTCCCCCCCGCCCCTCCCTGTTGAACCTTCCACCACCCAGAGCATGCTCTGAGACCTGGAATCAGCTTTACAGCATCCTCTGAGTACTCATCTTCTGTGATTGATGCTCCATCTATCTTCAACTCCAGGGTAAAATTCCAAACAGTCCAAACAAAGTCTGGAAAGAAACTCACAAACTCGGTGGGGTCCTCTTTTTCATCAGAGGTTGAGGATTTTGTCCTGATTAGCTGTGTTAGTTCAGTCACATAGCTGAGAATTTAGCTAAGGAAGGAGAAACACCACAGTTTCAGCTTGTATTTAAAAACAAATTTTATAAACATTGACTTATGTCCCATGTCCCCTTCCCCTCAACCATGACAATTAAGTCACAGGAAAGATGACAGTATCAGTTGCCATTCCTGTAAACTCGGTAAAACTTGGTGGTTTGGTCCCTGGGAGGATACTGCAGCTATTCCAGGGCTTGATTTTTGATGGTGCCTATGCTATTGTAGTTCAGGGTGCTGCTCAGAAACACGGCAAATGGATCTTTGGGTTGACCTATGAAACACATTAGAGCAAAAGGCTAAAGAGTACACTCTTCATTTACTTGTTAACCTGCTTTTAGCACAGTGACTAGAATGTAGTAGGTGTGTACCAAGTAGCAGGAAATCATTCCTACAGCAAATTTTATGTGCCATGGTCAACATTAAAAACATAATGTTACTCAGTTAAATTCAACAGCTATTCATTAGATATTTTCTAAATGACAGGCAGTGCATTTGGTTGGGTAGATGCAAAGTTCCATATGACAGTCCTCGCCCCTGAGAAGTTAGTTGACTTTCTGGGTTAGCAGACCAGACTAATATGTAAACATATAACCGTAACTAAGTGAATGCTTTGCCAGCAGTCCTCGCCCCTGAGAAGTTAGTTGACTTTCTGGGTTAGCAGACCAGACTAATATGTAAACATATAACCGTAACTAAGTGAATGCTTTGCCAGCAGTGGAACCAAAAGCTAAAATATAAAAGAGAAAGGGAGTAAATCCAAAAATGTAAAAAAGTATCATGTGAATTCGGAATAAGACTTTACGTCTGACTGTGAAATGATAGGAGTAGGTAAAAATAACAGCTGAGTTGGGCTGCCTGGCTGGCTCTGTCAGTTAAGTGCCTGCCTTTGGCTCTGGTCATGATCTCAGGGTCCTGGAATCAAGTCTCAGGTTGGGGTCCCTGCTCCTCTGGAACTTCTCCCTCTCCCTCTACCCCTTCCTCCTTCTGCCCCTTCCTCCCTCCCTCCCCCTGAGGGGCCTTGCTCGTGCCCACGAGGGCTCTCTCTCTCTCAAATAAATAAATAAAATCTTTTTTTAAAAAGTATCTAAGGAAACAAGGAGGGTGAAATTCCAGAGGGCAAGGAATTGGTTTGGATAGGACCAGTGACAATTCTTCCCCCTCCCCACACATAAAAAGCTGGTATGAAGGAGACAAGGATTACTGCAAGCAACTGTCCCATGAGAAGTAAGAGCTAGCAGGAGCACAGCCAGCAGGAACCATGGACAAGAAGGGCGCTGTGAAGGGTGTCAGGCAGGGGGCAACTGAGAAACATGCTGGAATGTCACAGTATGGAATCTGGAGGGAGACTGCAGCCCACATGCACCTGCCACCTCAGAGTGGCATCTTTTGAGAAGTGGGCTCCTTATGTCCCAGGAGCTATATAGGTGTTTGGGCCCAGACCCTAGATCCCCAGTCCTGGTAAGCCCCAGCTCTCCAGAGTTTACTGAAGGGATGTGTGTTGCACGTGCACTTGAAGGTCATTTCAGAATTGTCAGTTGATGTAGAACATGGCAAGGGTTCGGAGAGGCTGATTGCAGGGGCAGGATCTTAGGGGAATAAGGCCTTCAGCTCAAGTCATGATCTCAGGGTCCTGGGATTGAACCCCATCTGCATCTGGCTCTCTGATCAGCAGGGAGTCCGATTCTCTCCCTCCTCTGCCTCTGCCCCTCCCTTTGCTCTCTCTCTCTCTCTCTCAAATAAATAAATAAAATGGCTTCAAAAACATATAGCACCAAAACCAATAAATTCTTAGGGATAAACTTAAGTAAGGAAGCTGAAGACTTATATACTCAAAAACTACAAAACGTTGCTGAAAGAAATTCAAGAAGAAATGTGGGGTCTTTTTTTTCAGAAAAAGAACAATGCTTAAACAACAAAGTGTAATAAACAACATCCTAAAAGTTACATGAATCTCAAGGGACCCAGAGTAGCCAAAACAATCTTAAAAAGAAACAATAAAGTTAGAGGTCTCACACTTCCTGATTTTAAAACTACAATCCAAACAGTGTGGTACTGGCATAAATAATGACATATAGACCAATGGAATAGAATAGAGAGCCCAGAAATAAACCTTGGCTTATATGGTCAAATGATTTTCAATAATGGTGCCAAGACCATTTAATGGGGAAAGAACAGTCTTTCCAACAAATGGTGTTGTGAAAACTGCATTTCCACATGTGAAAGAATGAAATTAGACCTTTACCATACATGCACTATTTACAGAAAAAAATATAAAGGAATCAAAGACCTCGACATAACACCTAAAACTATAACAGAAAGAAAGAAAACATAGGGAGAATGCTCCATGACATTGGACTTGACAATGATTTCTTGAATATGACACCAAAAACAAAGGCCAAAAAAAAGTATATTAAAATTAAAAATGTCAAACATCTGTGCATCAAAACACACAATCAACAGAGTGAAACATAACCTTCAGAATGGGAGAAAATATTTGCAAACCGTATGTTTGATGAGAGGTTAATATCTTGAATATATAAAGAATTCCCACAACTCAACAACAAAAAGCAAATAACCCGACTTTAAAAATGGGTCGCTCCCTCCACTTCCCGATGCCCTTCCTCCTCACACGGGTCCTGCTGGGCACTGGAAAAACAAAGAGAAAAGATGACCCTTACCCTAGAGACAATTTAAATCTAAAATTTGGACTGCCGATTGTTCTTTTATGGGTAACATCCAATATCCTGAAAATACTACAAAGCTATATTGCATGGAATAATTCAATGGCAATCTTCCTAATCTCAGCTGTTAAAAGTAACTTGTATGACCTAACTATATGGTTTATTCATCGTGCATTGTTTTTAAATGCACGATCCCCACAAATAACTGGCAGTATTTATTAAAAATCAGTTTTTGGGGATCCCTGGGTGGCGCAGCGGTTTGGCGCCTGCCTTTGGCCCAGGGCGCGATCCTGGAGACCCGGGATCGAATCCCACATCGGGCTCCCGGTGCATGGAGCCTGCTTCTCCCTCTGCCTGTGTCTCTGCCTCTCTCTCTCTCTCTCTCTCTCTCTCTCTCTCTCTCTCTCTCTCTGTGTAACTATCATAAAAAAAAAAGCTTTAAAAATCAGTTTTTGAGCATTTAACCATCACTCCAGAAAACTCTTACAGAGAGTAACTTATGAAACCAATGATCATTTATCTGTATATAATAGAACTATCTCATTCAACTTGTTTATTTGGGAGATAAAAGCTTCTTGCCTTGCTACCGCTGTCCCGCTTTACATTAAATTTTTAAAAATCACTTTGTAAGGGCAGCCGGGGTGGCTCAGCAGTTTAGCGCCGCCTTCGGCCCAGGGCCTGACCATAGAGACCCTGGATCGAGTCCCACATCAGGCTCTCTGCAGGGAGCCTGCTTCTCCCTCTTCCTGTGTCTCTGCTTCTCTCCTTGTGTGTCTCTCATGAATAAATAAATAAAATCTTTTTTAAAAAATCACTTTGTAAGATCATCTCCTCCCCAAAGCTTTTCAAAATAATAACTATGGGAACTCTACATTGCCTTCTAACATAGCAAAACTAAACGCATGTTTTACTTCTAATCTCTTGCACAGAAGTCTGTTAAGAATCAAATTGATTTTTTTGACAAAAAATATTTTAGTTACCCTAATATTTCTTAGTATTTCCCAGTTTACAGACCTATTGACACCGAACTTGTTGCTTCAATTCTCTTTGGCTTCCCAGGCTCGTTGTAGAAATAGTACATTAACTGTGGAAAATTCAGTGTACTGGAAGGCTTTTGTTATTGACCTGCACAGTAATGAATAAGTAGGAGTTACTTTTTTACACAGTACAGGATGAGAAAGTCAAGATTTACAGAGGTAGGTTCCTTTTTCAAAGTCTCCCAGGCAGTAGATAATTAGAACTCCAGGTGTTGAACGATAGCAGACTTAACCAAGACCCCACATTTCTTCTTGAATTTCTTTCAGCAACGTTTTGTAGTTTTTGAGTATATAAGTCTTCAGCTTCCTTATTTAAGTTTATTCCTAAGAATTTATTGGTTTTGGTGCTATATGTTTTTGAAGCCATTTTATTTATTTATTTGAGAGAGAGAGAGAGAGAGCAAAGGGAGGGGCAGAGGCAGAGGAGGGAGAGAATCGGACTCCCTGCTGATCAGAGAGCCAGATGCAGATGGGGTTCAATCCCAGGACCCTGAGATCATGACTTGAGCTGAAGGCCTTATTCCCCTAAGATCCTGCCCCTGCAATCAGCCTCTCCGAACCCTTGCCATGTTCTACATCAACTGACAATTCTGAAATGACCTTCAAGTGCACGTGCAACACACATCCCTTCAGTAAACTCTGGAGAGCTGGGGCTTACCAGGACTGGGGATCTAGGGTCTGGGCCCAAACACCTATATAGCTCCTGGGACATAAGGAGCCCACTTCTCAAAAGATGCCACTCTGAGGTGGCAGGTGCATGTGGGCTGCAGTCATTCTCCATTTAGTTTTGCTGTTGATTGGGTACAAATCTCTCCCAGTAGAGCTCCAAGGTATAAGCCACCATATCTTCCCTGGCAAGTCAGCAGTAGAGTATCCTCCAGTATCGCCTTCAGGGGGAATAGGATCATCTGTGTAGGTGAGAGTTTGGAATTAGGCAGATCCTTGAACTCCTAAGATCTGCTCCTGTGACCCAGTCTTTCCCTACACTTGGATCACTTGCCTGATCCATGTCCCAGGCTACTCTGACCTGCTGGCCCATGTAGTGGACAGTACACACCCTGTCAGCCAGCCTTGGGCAGCCGAGGCATTCCAGGCATGAGAGACTTGAGCCTGTCCCCAGTCACCTGGATAGCCTTAAGGGAGAAGGAAACTGGCTCACCACAAATCTTCCTGAGGTGGGAACTTGAAACTGATGACAATAAGTCCCTATTTGCATTTGCTGCCTGACGGGGTCCTGGACTTCTCCACCAATCAAGGGTCTTGGGTGTCTTTTTTTGGAGGCTATCATGGCAAGTCTGCCCGACAGGGCAATCCAGCCTCTTCCAGTTCTGCCTTCAGGGAGAATATGCACCTTTGTGTAGTTTACGATTTGGAATGAGGCAGATGCCAGTACACCAAAAAGCCCATTTCTGTGACATGGCATATTCGGACATTTGCTCTGTTCCAGGTCCCTGGCTACCCTGTCCTGCAAGGGTATATGCATGTGAACTATGCAATCCATTGGTTGGCTTTGGACAGCCTGAACCTTCCATGCTTGCGTGGCTCAGGCTAATCCCCAAAGACCTGCGACCTGCACAGTCTCAGGGTAGAGAGAGTCCACCCCAAGAATATTATTCTGAGGGAGCACCCTCCAACAGTCAATAGTCCCCACGTGGTCTTCTTGCCTGATGGAGACTCGGGTTTGTTTTCTTTTTAAAATATACATAAATATTTTTATTGGAGTTCAATTTGCCAACATATAGCATATCACCCAGGGCTCATCCCGTCAAGTGCCCCGCTCAGTGCCCATCACCCAGTCACCCCAACTCCCCGCCCACCTCCCTTTCCCTTTCCCTTTCCACTTACCCCTTGTTCATTTCCCAGGAGACTCAGGTTTTTCTCGGAACCAGGACTCCTAGGTTTGTCAAAGCAGCTGAATAACTTACAGTTTGCCTTCGGGAGGAATATCCACCACGAGGTGCCTAGGGCGTGGGATTCAGCGGGTGCCTCGCACCCCCAAAAGCCTGCTCCCGAGGCCAGACTCCTCCCAGCACGTGCACTGTTCCCGCGCGGCGCGGGAAAGCCTGCGCATGCGCAGCACGCATCCATCAGCCAACCCCGGGCAGCCGTGGCCCTCGGTGCCTGAGGAACTCTGGGCGTCCCCAGCACCCCGGGGGCTTCCAGGGCAGAGCCAGCCCGTATCTTGAAACCTTTTTGAGGCAGTAGCTTTGAACTGGTGACCGTGAATCCTCATTTGGACTGGCTGCCTGATGGGGTCCTGGGATTCTCCAGCGTCAAGGTTCCCAGGAGTCTCTTCCAGAAGGAAAACCCGGCCAGGCACCCCTGGAGATTGCCCCAGCTCTGCTTCAGGGGAACTACTGCCCACTGCGTCGGCCGCCCAGCTGCCCAGTTACCCGCTGCGGGTGCTCGGCGGCGTGCAGAGGGCGCAGGCGCTGAGACTGCGCATGCGCACCGGGCACCCCGCGGGCCGGCCTGGGGCGCAGAGGCTCCCCGGGGCTGCTTGCATGGCCTCCAGGGTGGACGCACCCATCCCTGAAAATCCTTTGGAAGTTTCAGACGGTGATGAGTCTCAGGTTCCCCTTGAATCTGCTGTTTGGTGGAGTCCCGGCTTCTCTAAGATTCAAGTCTCCCAGTTATCTTTTTTTTATTTTTTATTTTTTTTATTTAAAGATTTATTTGTTCATGAGAGACAGAGTGAGAGGCAGAGACACAGGCAGAAGGAGAACAGGCTCCCTGCGGGGAGCCCCCTTGCGGTACTGGACCCCAGGACCCCGGGATCACGACCTGAGCCAAAGGCAGACGCTCAACCGCTGAACCACCCAGGGGCCCCTCTTAATGGAGGATCAGCGCACTAACCTGTCTATCCAGAACCAGGTAAGGCAAGCCACATTTCTCCAGCTCTGCTTTCAGGGGGAATTTGTGATTTGTGTAACTAAGGGCTTGGAACTAGATGCTTTGTACTCCCAAGAGTGTGTCCTGTACGTCGGCCTTTGCCAACACTTGCCCTGCTCCAGGTGCCCGGCAGGGACCCCACATAGGCGGTAGGCACCTCCTCAGCTGGCCTGGGGCAGCCTAAGCCCTCCTGGTCTGTAGGGATTGGAGGAAATCCACTTGGTGAAAATCATTTAGAGGGGGCGGCTTTAAATTGGTAACAGTGGATCTCCATTTGGATTTGCTGACTCCTGAGGTCCCGTGCTTCTCCAGCAGCCAGGGCCCCCAGGTGTCACTTATTGGAGGATCACCTGACCAGCAGGCCCCGCCTCTCCCTGGCAAGGCCACTAACTCCAATTCTGCCTTCAGGGGCATTATTCTCCACTGGGTAGCTAGGGTTTGTGATTAATGGGATGCCTTGTTCCCACCCACCACTTGCTCCCAGGGGTCCTCCCTGCCTGTGAAAGTCCTGCAAGGCCTCAACCACCTGCATTGTCTCAAGGGTAGAGGGAGGCCACTCCCCAAAAGTTGCTTGGAAAGGGCTGCTGCTGATGGGTTTATAGTCATCCGCTTTTTGGACCTACTTTCTGATTAGGTCCCAGGCTTGCTTTATTGGATGAAACCCCTTGTCAGCCAACCCTGCCTTATACTGGGATTGAGATAGGATTCCTCCTGCCTTGCCTTTAGGAGAGTATACTAAGTATAAGAGGAAAGTATAGGAGAGCTTTTCTGTAGGTCAGGTCTTGGCTTTAGGTCTATACTTTGTACACTCTAGGAGCTTGCTCCTGTGATTAAGCCTTGTTGACACTTGTCCTGTTCCCAGTCTCCAGGTCTCTTCACGTTTGAGTCCAATGCATGTGCAGTCTGCACCCATTCAGCTGGACTTGATGATCTAATGTGTTTTCCTCCCCTCTCTTAAAATAGTTTAAAAGCCCTGGTTGTGCTTTATGTAGCATCAGAGGCCCTGGTTCCTTTCATGTGATGCTTAGCTGTAGTTTAACATGCCACCTCATGGTTAAAATTTTCTTACCCTCACATGTACCTTGCACTCAACAGAAGAGTATAGGGAAAAGCCACAATGTTGCCTCCCTTTAAGTACATTTCCTAGAGGACTGATTGTACAGAATAACATATCCTTATAATTATTTACTAGAATTACATCTCATGGCAAGATTATCTGCAAAGAAGCCCAAACATTTAGTCTCTCTTATTCTACTTGAATTAGAAATTCTAATTTCTAATTATAACTGCAACCAGTGTGCCATGTGCCTGGGTAAAAATTCTTTTTCAATGAGAAAAGGAGAGTGACTACTAAAGATAAATACCAGTGTCTTCCACAGCAACCACGAATATCTCTAGAACTTATGTTGTACTGAAGTAGACAGACAAAATATCATTGTACCCTGAGTAGAGAAAGCAGCACGATAGATATATGCACAGGGTAGTGCCTGAATAAAAAAGAAGGAAAATCCAGGTGGAGTGGGAGATACAGCCTTCCAGGTATGGAATAAATCACAGAATAAAAGGCACAGCATAAGGAATACAGTCAGTGATACTGTAATAGCAATGTAAGGGGACAGAGAGTAGCTACACCTGTAGTGAAGATAGCATGATTTATAAACTTGTGGGATAACTTTGTTGTACACCTAAAACTAATGTAACCTTGTGTGTTAACTATATTCAAGGATAATCTAGTATCACTGAAGAAAGACTGAGCCAAGAAAACTTCCTAAAAGGAGCAAGCTAGTAAAGATAGTTAAAAATTGAAAAGTAGCAGCATATAGAATGATTTAAAGGATGAAGATGATTAGAAGGTATCCAAATGATTCCTAGGCTTTTCACTGAATAAACAGATGTCAAAAAGTAACAAAAAATAATCATAGCAGTGTCTTTTAAGTGGTTGTTGAATTTTTTTCTGGATGTGTTTAATTACTTGTATATTCAAAGAACATTCAAATGGAATTGTATAGCCCTGAATACAGGTATCTCCTGCTAGAAAATAATTTACAGTTTATCATGCTCATTTGTATGTTCTGATATAAGTTCTCATCTCAGTAAGAAGCTAATTCTCAGTACATACAGGATAACAAGTAAACATTGCTACCTTGACCTGATGTGCAGCTCAGGAAAAAGTTCTGCCTGGGAAGTTAGATACACATTCATTGTACATCTGTAAGACTGTAGTTTATGCATGGAAACTATAGGAATGTCCTTATAATTTTGCTCAGAGGATGCACAGAATTAGAATGAGAAAAGCAAAGGATTGATGATGGAGCCCTGAGGACACTAATATTTTGAGTATTATTACAAACAGAAAAAGACATGAGGGAAAATGAGAAAGAGTAGTCAGAGAAGGTTCTAGGAGTTCCAGGAGAACATGCCTCAGAAGCCTAGGATGAGTGGGTGTCAAGAAGGAGGCAGTGATCAATAATATTAAATATATTCAGACAATTCACATTGAAGGACCAGATATATCATTAAGTTTGTCATTATGTATTACATCAACGAATACACGCTGAGTACTTGCTATGTGCTGGGCATTGTTCTAGATGCTCAGTATCCAGGATTCAAAAAAAAAAAAAAATGAATACAAACCTCTGCCTCATGAAGAACTAGGAAACCAGAAATATGTGCATGTTAGGTGGTGGGAAGTGCTCTGGAGAAAATGAGCAGGAAATGAGGTTACAGCAGCATATTGGGAGTTGAACTTATATGGAGAGTATTCTGAAAAACAGACAAAATGAAGGTGATCTGTGACCTTGTTGAGGACACGTTTAGTAAATCTTTGGCTTTGGAGGCAGGTTGGGTGGAGAAGTGATCTTGAGAGAAGAGATAAAGAATGTGGTGCTCTCTCAAGTAAAGAGAAGGCACATCCTGTCAAGAGGAAGAGCAGGCAGGAGAGAGTTACCAGCAATTGCTGACTGGGAGGGCACCCCTGGAGGGTGCAGGTAAGAAGAACCCAGTGCCATCTAGGGCTGTCACAACATGCATTCTAGGGTCAGGCTGTCAGAGTTCAAACGTTCAGTTCAAATCGCTGCCTATGAGAGCTTGAAAAAGGATCTTACCTCTGTAAGCCTCAATGTTCTTCTCAATATTATGGGTAAAACAGTTTCTTTCTTGATTTCATTGTTGTACTGGTTAATGCCAAATAGTTTCTTAATAAATTATTTTTAAATTCCCAGAATCAATATATAGTTTCTCCAATAAGCAAGTGAGACAATGAGTTCATATGTCAATAAGCTCCTGTAAGCTGTAAAATACCAAGAAATCTAGATAAACTGAAAATCCTTTTGTCAGAAACAAAAAACAAAACAAAACATTGTTTAACAGACTTCCTCTGAACAACATATCTGATTTTACATTAGCTGTTGAGGGAGTAGTATGAGGGAGTAGTAAAACATGAGTCTTTTCTTGGTGTGTTAGAAGCAGGAAAAGTTGGAAGAGTTCTTAGAGTTGATATTTCAGAAAGCTTTGGGAAGGAGTAATGAATGAGCTTACAAAATTGGAGGTTTGCTTTTGTTTCGTTGGTTGGTTGCTTGTTTTCGTTTTTCCTGCAAAGGAGGGCTGAGATATCCAAGCAAAGAAGCTTTTAACTACAAATGAAACAAGCAGAATGAGGTAATTCTATTACATCTGTAGACAATCAGCAGTGTCCCGAAAAGTTGTCCATAAGAATCATCTAGAGCGATGATTAAAAATGTCCCCAGTCCGTATTGGCAACAACTGCCACAGGTCATTCTTGATGTAGTTTGTGCATGGACCATGTATTTTCAAAGTAAATGATAAATAAACATAAGTAAACTTTATATTTGGTTGGTGTAAACGAGACTGAATTGTTGCACATAATGCAGCTTTGTAGTCTATGAAATGAAATATACTTAATACAAAATAAGCCAGAAATCACCCTCCGGGATTTAAGCGGTGGGGGCGGGGGAGGGGGGGGGTCAGGGCCATCCGGGCTGTTCCCGCGGCGCCCGGCAGGGGCAGGCTGCGCGGCCTGTACACTCGAAGAACACTCGAATGGAATCGTGTAGCTCCGAATACAAGTCCCTCGTCCCTCGTGCTAGATAAAAAGCTCTGAGTCCCACACACGTTCAGCGACCCCGCCCAGCGCCCCTCTCCTGCGAGGTGGGGGGAGGCTTCGGCCCGCTTCCGCCGCCGGGCGGGCAGGCACCGGTCCTTCTCCCGTGCGGGGCTCCCCGCGGACCCCGGGGTGGGGTGGGGGTGGGGGTGGGGTGGGGGTGACGGCACCTGTCGGGACCCGCACCCGCCTCCCTCCGCCTTCCCGCGGGCAGCGCGGAGCCTGAGCCCGGCCTCTGCTGTTCTTGCACGTTAACCGAAACGTGCACGCGAAGCCACGTTTAGGAGCGCCCTCAAGGTGGCGCGGGCGCCGCAGTCGGGGACAGGCTCTCAGACGCCCCTCGTTCCACCCTCGCGTGCTCCGCTGCTCCTGGCTTCGCGGGAAACCGCCCGTTCCCCTTGGAGGCGGGAGCCCGCCGTGTATTGCAGCCCCGCACGGCGGGGGCGGGCGCCCGAAATCGAAAGCAGACGCATGGTCGGCGGCTCCGGTGGCGGAGATTTTGGCTTGTGGGGCGGAGACTCGAGAGCCGGGCGCGGGCCGGGGCGCGGGCAGGTGCGCGGCTGCGCGCGGTTCTTGCGCCTGCGCCCTGCGGGCCGGGAGGCCGGGCGGGAGCCGCCTGCGCAGTGGGCTCCGCGGCCTCCGCCCGAGAGAGCGGGGCGCGGGAGATGGGGCAGGCGGCAGGTGCGCGGCTGCGCGCGGTTCTTGCGCCTGCGCCCTGCGGGCCGGGAGGCCGGGCGGGAGCCGCCTGCGCAGTGGGCTCCGCGGCCTCTGCGGGAGAGAGCGGGGCGCGGGAGATGGGGCAGGCGGCAGGTGCACGGCTGCGCGCGGTTCTTGCGCCTGCGCCCTGGGGGCCGGGAGGCCGGGCGGGAGCCGCCTGCGCAGTGGGCTCCGCGGCCTCTGCGGGAGAGAGCGGGGCGCGGGCGGGGATGCGGGGATGCGGGGACGGCTTTGGGGCTGCTTGGTTGGTTTGCTTGAATGGGTTAGTGTGACGGATTACTTTTCATAATAAAAATACATAAGCATTATAGGATGATATATGTGACGTAGGTATAGGACTGGTATAGTCCAGAGACAGTCACTAGGATTCTGTTGCATATTTTTCTTGATTTTTGCTCTGCTTTTTCTGAGGTACATATGGGTTTTGATACCGTGGAGCTGGTGTAATTCGGGATTCTGCTTTAGGTTAAACAATGACTCAAAAGTAAATATTAAAAACGAGCAAGTGAATCTTCAGCAATATTTTTAAAAGCTGACAAATGCAACCAACATTTTATCTTAGTTTCCAGTTTTTACTGGGCACTAAGTTAGGGCACTTCCTATCATATTTGAATTTAGGTTTGAGCAGTAATTCTGGCATATAGAGTTAAGGCATACAGACGAACCATTTTAATGCATCTTACAGTTTTATTCCCTTATACTGAGCAACAGAACAAGAATTGAAATTAAATCAGTCTTTTATGACATCTTGTTGTCTTTTGGATGAATATAGGTAGGAACTGTTTTGCTAGAACGGTTGGTCTCTGGTTCATCAGCTGTTTTCCTATGTCCAGAATGTTCTGAGTGAATTGGGAAGATATTAAGGATCTTACCCAATTTCGCTGATATATTTTTGTGAAATTGTGACAATAATGAGCTAAAAACTAAGTACTGATGTTTATGTATTAAAGATTCACTTTCATAGCTTTTTTAAGTTCCTAATATGACAAACCTGTGTCATAATAGTGTAACCCACGTATGAGTAGAATTTCATATTGGAGTTTTAAAAATCTCTTTTTCCTTTGATTTATTACATAATGCCATTAATCACATTTTTATTGGAAAGTTGAGCTTAAACTGAGTTTGTATACTGTCCTTCCTAATATTGAATGTCAGACTGTACTCTTCTTATGTAATATCATGTTGAAATTAGATTATTGATTTTTTTAGTTGTCTTTACTTGAGATTATTCAAATTGGGCAATGAGGTTTTTTTTTTCCCCCTGCAACACTTGAGGGCACATTTTACTAATGCACATAAATTGTGAGGGGACCCATCGTTAATGGATATTTAAAAATGACCGAAGTTCTAAATTTGGTGAGACTATACCTTGAAGCACAGATACTATAAATAAAATGAGAAGTGATCAGTGCTAATATAATGTTAGAAAGGAAATATTTGGATCTCTTTAAAAGCAACAATTCTACTTGGAGAAATTATAGATGGCTTCACAAGAAGGTACCATTTCTGCTGGGATCTTGAAGGATGACTCTGATTTCATCAAAGAGAGATAGGATGAATTGTATTTTAAAGCAAAGGAAGGGAATGAGCAAATGTGCAATGGTCATGAGTAAATGCTACAAATCAGCCAAAGTCCACCATAGCCAATGGGCTCTTTGAGGATGAAGTTGAAGGATCAGTTGCAACCTCAGTCATAGGCTTTATTCCAAGGGCAGATAGTCTTGAAGATTATTAGGATGTACAGAGCTGTGCTTGAGGTCTATCACTCTGATGGCAGGGGAAGAAGGAGAATTGGAGAAGGGATACTGGAAAGTGCTTATTCAGGAGGCTCTGGGTACAGCTTAGAAGGCATGTTACAGTCCTTCTACTCTTGGCTCGAATGGAAACATTGCTCCACAAGATGGTTCAGGGATGCAGGTTCCTTGCATCTTGTTGTTTTGTACTAAGTCATTGTTTTCATCTGCAAGATCAAAGCTTGACTGCTGCCACATCTGTGACCCAGACAATAGGAAAGAAAAGAGATTTGTGGAGTACAGGTTCAGAGTTCTGTGGCCCATATCCACAAGTGACATACGTATACTTATGTTCATATTATATATAGAACTTAATCACATGGCCACATCAAGCTAGAAGTGTAGCTAGAAAAATATAATCTCTAGCCGGGTTGTATGAACTCATCTTGCAAAATACAACCATGTAATATTTAGAAGTGCAATATCTGTTATAAATCTAAAAGTGTATCCAACAGTATCAGAGGCAGATTTTTTTATGGGTCCTGACATTAAACTTAACCATTTGGAGAAGTGAATCCAAGCTGGACTAAGTATAGTGGCCCTGTACTTTCTGAGACACAGACATTGAAGTAGGAGGAATACAGGCACATGAATAAGGACAGTCTTTTCTCTCCTAACTGGATCCAAGAAGTGTACCCCACTTACGGTTTTGTTTTTCGTTTCATTTATGAGGCTATAAAAGATGTGACTCTGGAAAAAAAGGGATCTAAAGCTATTTAGTTCTTTTAGAATATAAACAAGATTTTTAAAATTATTATGCAGTAATGAAAGAAGAAAATAAATCTGAACTGTCTTCTGGATTCCATGGTTTGTAATTGCTGCAAGGAAGAATATCTTAAAATTATATTCAATAAATCTCTGTCATAGGAGTGTATTATTGGTAAAATAAGAATTGTCAAAATGTTTTTCCAAACTGGTAGCGGTTAATGAGGCTTCATTGAATTGAAATGAAGTTTTTTCATGTGCTATTAGTTGAACTCCAGAAAGGATGATCTACTATCTTGTTTTAGAAAGTATGGGTTTTTTGGCACCTACAGTCCTCAACCTTGGGCCTAGTAAAAATACTCAGACACAAAGAATCTCATTTTGTAATATCTTGCTACACGAAGGTTTCGCAAAAGACCATAAAAGCGGCTTCCATCAGGTAAGTTTAGTGGGGGGGCAGGAGACATGAGGGACCCCCCCTTGGCTGGGTGGGCAGCCTAAGCATTCTATAATTTGAGGCTGCAGCAGTACCAGAAGAACAGAGATAACCCATGCCTCACCAGGAACCTTGAAACGGGTTACAAGTAACAGCAGCCCATCACTGGGGTAGGAACAAAAGATAAAGAAAAGACACATGTGACATAGGTATCTCAGGTCTGCTAAAACTGGGAGAGGAACAACAATACCAAGACGACTTTCTGGCATTTCAGGCTTTACATAAAAAACAGAATTCCACTGGAGAAATTTGAGGCTTCTGGAACACTGAAGGTAGCTATAGAAAAAGCAAAAGCCAGATCCATCTGAACTACAACTGCATTGAATCAATGCTTGCCACAAACCTTGTAATATAAAAGAGGTCTCATTTCCAGGTGTAAATATGATTATCTCAATCTTAACTATTTTTTAAACAATGCCTGGCATTAAAAAAAATGAGATACACAGAAAAATAAGTTAAACTATCCATTGTGAAGAGATAAAACAGGCAACAGAAACAGAGATAGACCAAATGTTGGGATAATCAGACAGGGCCTTTAAAACAGTATGATTATTGTGTTTAGGGGTGTAATGAGGGAAGTGAACAGCACAAATAATCACATGTGTATATTCAGTAGAGAAATGGAAACTACTGATAGAGCTAGATGGAAATGCTATAAGTGAAAAGCACAGTATTAGTGATTCATATACTATTGTACAGGTAATTGGAACATGAAAAGAAACGGAAAGGAAAGACAGCATAACTGGTAACTTTCCAGAATGATTGAAAGACAATAACGTACAGATCAAGTTCAGGGAAGCCCAAACAGGATAAACACAAAGAAAAACACAAGTAGGCACACTACAGGCAGAGCAATGAAATCTAAATATAAAGAAAAAATCTTGAAGGCTGCTGGAGAAACACAAACATTACATACAGAGAAACAAATGGAAGAATGTGAGGGGTTTCTTTATGGAAGCTGTACAGGGATCCCTGGGTGGCGCAGCAGTTTAGCGCCTGCCTTTGGCCCAGGGCGTGATCCTGGAGACCCGGGATCGAATCCCACATCGGGCTCCCGGTGCATGGAGCCTGTTTCTCCATCTGCCTGTGTCTCTGCCTCTCTCTCTGTCTCTCTGTGACTATCGTAAATAAATTAAAAAAAAAAAAAAAAGAAGCCGTACAAATGAAAGTGGAAAAATATCTTTTTAAGTACTGAGTAAAAACTAATGGCAACACAAAATTCTGTATCCAGTTTAAAAATTTCAGAATGAATATAAATACAGATTTCAAAGTAAAGCTGATAGTAATATTTTTTAGTGGATTCAGTGTAATCCCAGTGAAAATCCAAACCATTGTTCAGGGAATAAGATTCTAAAATGTATATAGAAACACAAATGATCAAGTGAAGTCAAGATACTTTTTGAAGTACATTCTGGAAGGGTTGCTTAGAGCAGAAATTACTTCCTAAAATTTACTAAATTTTAGGAAGTAATACGTCATAACGTTTGTGCCTGGATGAGTAAATAGACCAAAATAACAATGGAGAGAGCCTCCAGTGTACTCATATATTGACATTTAACTTAGGGCAGAGTTAATTGACCCTGGGGTTACCTGACTGGTTCAGTCAGTAGAGCATGTGACTGTTGATTTCAGGGTTGTAGGTTCAAGCCCCATGTTGGGTATACTTAAAAATAAAATTTTTGAAACATAGTAAAAGATGATAGAGCTAACCTTTATAAGGGTGGGGAAAAGCTATCTTCTGTTAAATTGTTGAGAAAATGAGTTCTCCAGAAAAATACTTTGCATTTGTACTTCCCACCACATGGGGAAAAAAGTTCTCAGTGGATTATGGACATAAATGTGAAAGGAAAAAATGAAAAATATTTTAGTATAAGAAAAAGAATTCTTACAGAGCACACACACATAAACACATAGAGGCTCCATTATCCATAAAATAAAATAATTGTTAAGTCAGATGACATTAACACGAAAAAATTCTTTTCATGAGAAACACCATAAGAGTTAATGCAAGTCACAGAGTGGGAAATGACATTTTCAAATCATCAGTCCGACAAAAACTTATGTCCAGAATATGTAAAGAACTCATACAAATCAAGGAAAAGACAGACAACCTAATAGAAAGACAGGAACAGCCCTTTCACAGAAAAGGACAAAGTACTAGCACACAAGCATGTAGAAAGATGTTCTATCTGATTTGTGTGAGGAAAATGTAAATTAACATATTTTTTAAAAGAAAATTATTTTTTTATTTTTTGTATATTTTTTATTAGAGTTTGATTTGCAAACATATAGTGTAACACCCAGCGCTCATCTTGTCAAGTGCCCCCCTCAGTGCCCGTCACACAGTCATCCCATCCCCCCACCCACCTCCCCTTCCACTACCCCTTGTTCGTTTCCCAGAGTTAGGAGTCTCTCATGTTCCGTCGCCCTCTCTGATATTCCCCACTCATTTTCTCTCCTTTCCCCTTTAATGCCTTTCACCATTTTTTATATTCCCTTAATGAATGAAACCATATAATGTTTGTCCTTCTCCGATTGACTTATTTCACTCAGTGTAATACCCCCCAATTCCATCCAAGTTGAAGCAAATAGTGGGTATTCATTGTTTCTAATGGCTGAGTAATATTCCATTGTATACATAGACCACATCTTCTTTATCCAGTCATCTTTGGATGGACACTGAGGCTCCTTCCACAGTTTGGCTATTGTGGACATGGCTGCTATAAACATCGGGGTGCAGGTGTTCTGGCGTTTCACTGCATCTGTATCTTTGGGGTAAATACCCAGTAGTGCAATTGCTGGGTCGTAGGGTAGCTCTATTTTTTTTAACTCTTTGAGGAACCTCCACACAGTTTTCCAGAGTGGCTGCACCAGTTCACATTCCCACCAACAGTGCAGGAGGGTTCCCCTTTCTCCACATCCTCTCCAACATTTGTTGTTACCTGTCTTGTTAATTTTCACAATTCTCACTGCTGTGAGGTGGTATTTCATTGTCATTTTGATTTGTATTTCCCTGATGGCAAATGATGCAGAGCATTTTCTCATGTGCTTGTTGGCTATGTGTATGTCTTCTTTGGTAAAATGTCTGTTCATGTCTTCTGCCCATTTCATGTTGGATTGTTTGTTTCTTTGCTGTTGAGTTTAATAAGTTCTTTATAGATCTTGGATACTAGCCCTTTATCTGATAGGTCATTTGCAAATATCTTCTCCCATTCTGTAGGTTGTCTTTGAGTTTTGTTGACGGTATCTTTTGCTTTGCAAACGCTTCTTATCTTGATAAAGTCCCAATAGTTCATTTTTGCTTTTGTTTCCCTTGCCTTCATAGATGTATCTCGCAAGAAGTTGCTGTGGCCATGTTCCAAAAGGGTGTTGCCTGTGTTCTCCTCTAGGATTTTGATGGATTCTTGTCTCACATTTAGATCTTTCATCCATTTTGAGTTTATCTTTGTGTATGGTGTAAGAGAATGGTTTAGTTTCATTCTTCTGCATGTGGCTGTCCAATTTTTCCAGTGCCATTTATTGAAGAGACTAGTCTTTTCTGCGATGTCGAATATTAGTTGACAATAGAGTCAAGGGCCCATTTCTGGGTTCTCTATTCTATTCCATTGATCTATGTGTCTGTGTTGGGGCTAGTACCACACTGTCTTGATGATCACAGCTTTGTAGTACAACTTGAAATCTGGCATTGTGATGCCCCTGGCTCTGGTTTTCTTTTTCTATATTCCCCTAGCTATTCGGGGTCTGATTCCACACAAATCTTAAGATTATTTGTTCCAACTCTCTGAAGAAAGTCCATGGTATTTTGATAGGGATTGTATTGAATGTGTAAATTGCCCTGGGTAGCCTAGACATTTTCACAATATTAATTCTTCCAATCCATGAGCATGGAATAATTTTCCATCTCTTTGTGTCTTCCTCAATTTCTTTCAGAAGTGTTCTGTTGTTTTTAGGGTATAGATCCTTTACCTCTTTGGTTAGGTTTATTCCTAGGTAGCTTATGCTTTTGCGTGTAATTGTAAATGGGATTGATTCCTTAATTTCTCTTTATTCAATCTCATTGTTAGTGTATAGAAATGCCACTGATTTCTGGGCTTTGTTTTGTATCCTGTCACACTGCCAAATTGCTATATGAGTTCTAGCAATCTTGGGGTGGAGTCTTTGGGTTTTCTATGTATAGTATCATGTCATCTGCAGAGAGGGAGAGTTTGACTTCTTGGCCAGTTTGAACACCTTTTATTTCTTTTTGTTGCCTGATTGCTGAGGCTAGGACTTCTAGTACTATGTTGAATAGCAGTGGTGAGAGTGGACATCCCTGTCGTGTTCCTGATCTTAGGTGAAAGGCTCTCAGTGTTTCCCCACTGAGAATGATATTCACTGTGGGCTTTTCATAAATGGCTTCTTTGGTATTGAGGAATGTTCCCTCTATCCGTACTCTGAAGAGTTTTGATCAGGAATGGATGCTGTATTTTTTCAAATGCATTCTCTGCATCTGTTGAGAGGATCATATGGTTCTTGTTTTTTCTCTTGTTGGTATGATCTATCACATTGATTGCTTTACAAGTGTTGAACCAGCCTTGCATTCCGGGGATAAATCCCACTTGGTCATGGTGAATAATCTTCTTAATGTACTGTTGGATCCTATTGGCTAGTATCTTGTTGAGAATTTTTGCATCTGTATTCATCAGGGATATTGGTCTATAATTCTCCTTTTAGATGGGGTCTTTGTCTGGTTTTGGAATTAAGGTGATGCTGGCCTCACAAAATGAGTTTGGAAGTATTCCATCCCTTTCTATCTTTCAGAACAGCTTTAGTAGAATAGATTTCTTCTCTAAACGTTTGATAGAATTCCCCTGGGAAGCCATCTGGCTCTGGACTTTTGTGTCTTGGGAGGTTTTTGATGACTGCTTCAGTTTCCTCCCCGGTTATTGGCCTGTTCAGGTTTTCTATTACTTCCTGTTTCAGTTTTGGTAATTTGTGGTTTTCCAGAAATGCGTCCATTTCTTCTAGATTGCCTCATTTATTGGCATATAACTGCTCATAATACATTTTTAAAATCGTTTGTATTTCCTTGGTATTGGTTGTGATCGCTCCTTTTTCATTCATGATTTTATTAATTCGAGTCTTTTTTCTTTTTAAGAAGGCTGACTAATGGTTTATCTATCTTATTCATTCTTTCAAAGAACCAACCCCTGGTTTTGTTGATCTGTTTCATTGAGTTCTGCTCAAATCTTTATTAACTCTCCTTCTGCTTGGTGTAGGTTTTATTTGCTGTTCTTTCTCCAGTTCCTTTAGGTGTGAGGTTAGCTTGTGTGTTTGGATTTTTTCCAATTTTTTGAGGGACGCTTGTATTGCGATGTATTTCCCTCTTAGGGACTGCTTTTGCTGTATCCCAAAGATTTTGAACAGTTGTATCTTCATTTCCATTAGTTTCCATGAATCTTTTTAATTCTTCTCTAATTTCCTGGTTGACCCACTCAACTTTTAGTAGGATGCTCTTTAACCTCCACGTGTTTGGGTTTCTTCCAAATTTCTTCTTATGATTGAGTTCTAGTTTCAAAGCATTGAGGTCTGAAAACATGCAGGGGACAATCCCAATCTTTTGGTATTGGTTAAGACCTAATTTGTGACCCAGTATACGGTCTATTCTGGAGAAAGTTCCATGTGTACTTGAGAAGAATGTGTATTCAGTTGCGTTCAGATGCAAAGTTCTGTATATATCTGTTAAATCCATCTAATCCAGTGTATCATTTAAAGCTCTTGTTTCTTTGGTGATGTTGTGCTTAGAATATCTGTCATTTTCAGAAAGCGCCATGTTGAAGTCTCCCAGTATAAATGTATTATTATCTAAGTATGTGTTTACTTTGGTTATTAATTGATTGATATACTTGGCAGTTCCCACATTAGGGACATATTCATTATTGTTAGGTCTTCTTGTTGGATAGACCCTTTAAGTATGATATAGTGTCCCTCTTCATCTCTTACTACAGTCTTCGGGATAAGCTTTAATTTATCTGATATGAGGATTGCTACCTCAGCTTTCTTTGAGGACCATTTGAATAGTGAATGGTTCTCCAACATTTCATTTTCAGGCTGCAGGTGTCCTTAGGTCTAAAATGAGTCTCTTGTAGACAGAAAATAGATGGGTTTTGCTTTTTCATCCAGTCTGAAACCCTGTGTCTTTTGATGGGATCATTTAGCCCATTCACGTTCAGAGTTACTAGTGAAAAATAGGAATTTAGGACGGCCCCGGTGGCACAGCAGTTTAGTGCCGCCTGTGGCCCGGGGTGTGATCCTGGAGACCTGGGATTGGGTCCCATATCGGGCTTCCTGCAGGGAGCCTGTTTCTCCCTTTGCCTGTGTCTCTGCCTCTCTCTTTGCTCTCTCTGAATGAATAAATAAATAAATCTTTTTTAAAAAAAAAAGAAAAATAGGAATTTAGTGTCATCATAATACCTATTCAGTCCCTGCTTTTGTGGATTATTTCTTTGGACTTCCTCTTTCTTTTACAAAGTCCCCCTTAATATTTCTTGCAGAGCTGGTTTGGTGGTCACATAGTCTTTCAGTTTCTGCCTATCTTGGAAGCTCTTTGTCTCTCCTTCTATTCTAAATGAGAGCCTAGGGATCCCTGGGTGGCGCAGCGGTTTGGCGCCTGCCTTTGGCCCAGGGCGCGATCCTGGAGACCCGGGATCGAGTCCCACATCAGGCTCCCGGTGCATGGAGCCTGCTTCTCCCTCTGCCTGTGTCTCTGCCCCCCCCCCTCTCTCTCTCTGTGACTATCATAAATAAATTAAAAAAAAAAATAAATGAGAGCCTGCTGGATAAAGTATTCTTGGCTGCATGCTCTTCTCATGTAGACCCTGAATATATTCTGCCAGCCCTTTCTGGCCTGCCTCTCTGTGGAGAGGTCTGTTGTTAATCTAATATTTCTCCCCATATAAGTTAGGGATTTCTTGTCTCTTGCTGCTTTAAGGATTTTCTCTTTATCTTTGGAATTTGCAAGTTTCACTATTAAATGTCAAGGTGTTGCACGGTTTTTATTGATTTTGGGGGGGAAATCTCTCTATCTCCTGGATCTGAATGCCTGTTTCCCTCCCCAAATTAGGGAATTTCTCAGCTATGACTTGTTCAAATATGCTTTCTGGCCCTCTGGCCCTCTCGCCACTCTCTGGAACCCCAATTAAACGTAGATTTTTTCCTTCTGAGGCTATCATTTATTTCCCTTAACTTTTCCTTATGGTCTTTTAATTGTTTTTCTCTTTTTTCCTCGGCTTCCTTCATTGCTATCAACTTGTCTTCTATGTCACTCATTCTTTCTTCTACCTTGTTAACCCTTGTTGTAAGGACCTCCAGTTTGAATTGCATCTCATTTAATTGATTAGATCTAAATTTTGCAGTCATGAAGTCTCTTGAATCCTTTATGCTTTTTTCCAGAGCCACCAGTAGCTTTATAATTGTGCTTCTGAATTGGCTTTCTGACATCGAATTGTAATCCAGATTCTGTAACTCTGTGGCAGAGAGTACTGTTTCTGATTCTTTCTTTCGTGGTGAGTTCTTCTTTCTAGTCATTTTTCTCAGTGCACAGTAGCTGTATGAGTGGGCTCAGTCAAGAATATCAACCACGACCTAAGTAAATTTCACCCTAGATGAGTCTGATGAGGTCAGAGACCGGAAATTGAAAGCAAAGATCAGAACGAAATAAAACAAAAGGACCACTAAAGTGAAAAACAAATTTTAAAACAAAGTAGTAAAAAATAAAAGGCCAAGAATCCCAAAGAAGAAGAGAAAAAAAAAAAAAAGAAAGAAAAAAAAGGGGGATGGGACTGGGAGATGGTGGTGGTGAGGAAGTTGTAGTGAAGGGAGAATGAGGGGTTCTAGAGAGTGATCTTCTTGGTTGAGTATATTCAGTTCTGTAGGGTAGAAGATGCTCAGTCCCAAATTTATAGGAACTATAAATACTTGCAGAAGGCCCCAACATTGACCACCAAAACATAAATGAGATAAAAGAGGGGGGTAGAATGGGAATGAGGAATCTCACAGAATGAACCAGCATGGTATACCACTTGGTTCTGGGTGCATGCTGGTCATGTTTTAGAAGGTATTAACTTGGGATCCCTGGGTGGCGCAGCGGTTTGGCGCCTGCCTTTGGACCAGGGCGCAATCCTGGAGACCCAGGATCGAATCCCACGTCGGGCTCCCGGTGCATGGAGCCTGCTTCTCCCTCTGCCTATGTCTCTGCGTCTCTCTCTCTCTCTTTCTCTCTCTCTCTCTCTCTGGGACTATCATAAATAAATTAAAAAAAAAAAAGAAGGTATTAACTTGCGCCATTGTAGAACAAAATGAGGCTGAGAAAACAAAAAACACAAAACACAAAAAACACACCTTGTATATCTCCCAAATTAAGTTGATTTATGTTGAAGGGAATCTAGAAGTGGAAAATATACCTAGGACCTGTAATTGTAGAAATATGAAAGTCAAAGAGGAAGAATCTTAAAAATGAAGAGGGGTAAAATATTGTGGTTAAGGTAGGAAAAGAGAAAAAAAATGGAAATTTACAGTCTGATATAAAAATGAGTTGTCCTGGAAAAAGGAAGAAAAAAAATAGGAGGGGTCCCCTCTGGTTCTATATACTGTAGATCCCTCGACTTCCCCTGGAGCTTTCCAGTGCTGCTCAGCCAAGAACCTGCTCTTCCCCTGTCCCTCCAGCTGGTCTCTGGTGGAGGGGCTGCTGTGCTGACTCAGGTGTGTGCACCTGGGGGAGCTGCCCCGCCCTGCCCGTGCCGGGCTCAGTGGGAGCTGTTGACCCCGAGAGGCCCCCGTTCCCTGGGGCCCCTCCCCTCCCAGGCACAGGGTGACACCAGGAGGAACACCACCACTGGCGGTGGCCAGGTCCCCAGCCCTGGAGTCGGCTCCCACAGTAACCACCGCAGCTCCCAGTCCGCACTGGGGGCGCTGATCCGCACAGCCTGGGGGTGCCCGGGGCAGGAGCTCCCCGCTGTCCTGTGCCCTCCCCGCCTCTGCCTGCCCCGGGAGGGACACAGTATCCTGGACTATGTACCCCGGGACCCTGGGATTGCGCTCCCGGGAGCTCCCAAGGCAGTAGGGCACAGCCCCCTCCGCCTGGAGCCCCCCCTGACCCACCGGCTTCTCCCCCAGGCCCCCCCGCCCCGGGCGCAGGCTCCAGCCCTTTACTGAGCTGGGCCCGGGGTGTGTGGGGCGCTCTCCCCTGGGGCCCTCCTCTGTTAGTGACCCCAGGAGACTGGAGGTGTCCCTGCCCCCCACTGCGGTCCTGCCGGGTTTCCCTGCTGAGCGCCTTTCCCTTGGGGAAGAATCCGGTGCAGATTTTTAAAGTTCTCGCTTCTTGGGGGGGGGGGCCCTGTCCCCAGGCTCTCGCTGCCCCCTTAGCCCGGCTCCTCGCGGGGCCCCTCCCCCACTGGATTCTTTTTTTAATCCCCCCGCCCCCCTTTCCTACCTTGTTAGAAGCAAAAACCCTTCTCTCTGTAGTTCCAGCTGTTCTCTCTTTAAATCTCAGGTCGAGTTCGTAGGTGTTCAGGATGGTTTGAAAGTTATCCAGGTGAGGTGGTGGGGCCCGGTGAGGTGAGGACCCTGTTTCATATTTCATAATTTTCAAAAACAGATGCAATTTATCAAAATATTTCTTTGAAAAGGAACAAAAGATTGGGTTGTGATTGAAATATGGAAGAGATGATTTCTTTTATCTTGCCCCTTTACCATTTTCTTCTCCTTTGTTTTACCTTAAATTGGAAATATTCAGTGTTGAAGAGAAGACTTCTGTTTCCAGAAAGATAAAGTAGAAATGCTTTCCCTACTCCCCCCTACTAAGTACCAGTAACTACCCTATTGTTTTTTTTTAAGATTTTATTTATTTAATCATGAGAGACACACAGAGAGAGAGAGTACTCTATTTTATACATAACAAACCTTAGAAGATTCTGGGGGATCCCTGGGTGGAACAGCGGTTTAGCGCCTGCCTTTGGCCCAGGGCGCAATCCTGGAGACCTGGGATAGAATCCTGCGTCGGGCTCCCGGTGCATGGAGCCTGCTTCTCCCTCTGCCTGTGCCTCTGCCTCTCTCTCTCTCTCTCTCTCTCTCTCTGTGTGTGTGTGTGTGTGTGTGTGTGTGACTATCATAAATAAATTAAAAATTAAAAAAAAAGATTCTGGAAGGGGAAGAGAAGGCAAATTAGATGTGTGGCAGTTTTGGTACTGGAAAAGCTGACAACACAAATACCAATAAGCTTCCAAACAAAAACAGCATCAAAGCACATTTTCTTTAATCAGAGGCCTAGGAAAGAGGCAATGAGGCAAGACAAAGAAAATTTTAGACGAAGTGCTTTATTCCAGCCCAAAAGCATAGTAAAATCTGGACCAACCTCTCGCATATAAGGAAAGGCTTAGACTTCTGTCCTCGCCTGGCTGTGAAGAGGTACTGCTACCCATAGCCTGAATGGTGTCAGAATAGCCAGTAGGAATTTAGACCCTTACTCTTACTATATAATCATGAGGCATCCTTCCCCTTCTCACTGGATAATGTCAGAAAAGGTCTAGTGGAGGGACAAAACATTCAGGGGTAAGGAGGCCACCAATGAGTGACAATGGAGGCCATGTTGGGAGCAATAGTGAGGATTCCTGTTCTTCCTCAGCCAGGATTTTATCAGCAGAAACCTTATGGGAGCTGAATAGCAGACCACTAAAATGAAAATTTAGGAGGATTTCCTATTTGTAGAATGGTAACTTGGAGAACAAAAATACCTTCCTTCCGAATATGGTATCACCTATATGTAAATATAAAAGACACAAAAGGATCTTTTATATCACACTATAAGAGGCACTCTGGTTCCTTCTTCCTTGGCACAGGTTCAGCTGACTGTACATTTTTTCCTCTTTCACCTCTAACTCTGTATATTTACTTCATGACACATCCTCAGGAGTGACCACAGGTATTACTTGCAGGTATTGCCCAGACTCTGGATCTTTCCCAGCTTGCCCTGACCCCATTCCCCAGGAACAGATTTGGTGCCTTGTAAGTGAGGCCAATTGGAAATCCCAAGTTGGTCCCAAGGTCCCAACTGTGAAATTAAAACAGTAGGTAGGTAATTTGGCTTGTGGCATTGGTTTCCAAATGGTGGATATTACATGTGAGTAGATTGCTGTAAAGTTGAATGTGCCCATAATACATTTCCAAAACTTTTCGAGGATCATTCATTTTAGGGTAAGGAATTTTCAGATTTATGACTTGGGCATCATGTCAGTTAAAATACACTGTTAAATGCAATTGACTTGCAAAAAAAAAAAAAGGTAATTGACTTGCCTTTTGCCTATTTGTCATTATTATAGCTCCAAGGCCCTCAAAACCAGCATTTGTGTTGATAAAACAGTTAACAAATATAGCATAATCTAAGAAAAAGGCTCACACTACGAAATGTACTGACTTTGAATTCCCTAAGTTTCCTCCTGAGTGCTCTTTGAAGGGTTCAAGGTCTTGGAACATCCTGGAGTCTGGGAGTTAAATGGGCTTTCCCATATTACTTGAGGTGCAGTAGTCAGAACCTCAACACCAGAGTTCAATCACTGATTGGACCAGCTAGCTAATCAGAAAAAATTCCTTCTCCAGTGTGAGAATCCTTCCCGTGTGGGAGCAATGGCCAAACTTGAAGGAGAGTAGAATCAACCCCTTGTAGCTGAGGAGAGCTGTTATTTTTATAATGATGCCACTTTTTGCTGAGATGGCATGCCCTGCATATTTCAGGGAAGTTTGGCAGAATCAGCATCTTTTCCTTCTCTTTTCTTCCTGTGTTTTCCTCTTTTTCTCCATCTCTATAGCCAAACATCTTCTCTGTATATAGCCTGTTGAATCAGAAATATGTGTTGGTTACAAAATGTATTCCACACATAATTTTGCTGTTTTGCAGGAGTATATCATTTGTAAACATATATTTACTATGAATAGGCTAATTAAACACACACCTTGTTTTGGCCTAAAAATACTACTTCTGAAAAGCTGCTTCTGTTTTAGAAATTGTTAGGGTGGCTGGTGATGTGGGTGGTGAAGACCTGCACAAAGAGTAGCTCAACAAGCAGGACAGAGTTTATTCACTTTCCAAGGGAGGAGAGGAGCCAACATCCAGAGACATGTCTGCCCTGAGTTTTTGCCAGGCTTTTAAATGAGTTTTGCAGGATGTGAGAGAGTTGCAGCTGTGCCCATGCCTGGAGGATAGGGGGAGAATTGACTCTTGGCCAGGTAGAGAAGGAGCTGGTAGGTTTTTTGAGGGCTCTGTGTGGGGCTCATGGGTTGCGGTAAAGCTAGAGGAGAATATGTTTTGTAGTTGGGGTCTACTTTCCAAGAATGGAGGGCACCATGACCCAGAAAAACAAAGAGGGCTAAGTACAGACAGCTGTGAGTTTTGTCTTTAAGTTTGGGTTTGGGGGTGGTAGTGTGTGTGAAGGGGGACTTTAAATAGGTTCTTTTCAGAAATCATTATAATTTTGAGGATGATTTAAAGTCATTTTGAAAAAGTGTTTGGAATCATCTACTAAGTTGCCAACTGCCTGCCCATTTCACTCCTAATTATACATCCAATAGATATGTATGCACATACCCAAGAAAGCAGAATAAACATAGCAGAAGTACTTACAATACAGCTACTGTAATATGTTTAGTGCCCATTCAGACTAGAATAGTGTGATAGATTTTAAAAATGGCCTATCAAACGCATATCCATGTCCTAATCCCCATAACCTATGAATGTTGCCTTTCTTGGAAAAAGGGTCTTTATTTTCTTGATCTGGGTAATAATTATAGAGATATATTCATTTTGTGATATTTCACTGACTATACACTTTCCAGCTAACCATTTTACAGTTTCTATGCTACACTTTAATTAAAAAAGTCAAAATTTCTCTTAGAAGTCTTTTTGTTAATATAAAGGACTCTTGAGAGAACCTGGGTGGGCTCAGTCAGTTAAGTGTGTGCCTTCAGCTCAGGTCACGACCCTGGGATCCAATTCCACATCCCTGCTCTGCCAGGAGCCTGCTTCTCTCTCTGTCTCTCATGAATAAATAAATAAATAAATAAATAAATAAATAAATAAATAAATAAATAAAGTCTTTTCTAAAAATATAAGGGCCCCTTGAGACCTTTAATTAATTTTAATCACAAAGCAAAAGAAAACAAACATACTCCAAATTGCTAACTCTTCTATATCAAAGTTATCAAATAAAATTGGGACACTTGGGGGGAATCACTGGACAATTTAAAACCTGATATAAATTAGAATTTTTATCCAAGCTAAAGGAAAAAAGTCTCAGATCCTAAAATGAGTGGTCAGTGTATCAAAACTTTATAATTATATTCTACTCTAATCTGGGAGATATTAGTCAAGGACTCATTGATTCTTGCCTCTCCTCTTGTCTCCTTGAATTTCTGTCTGATAATTTTTTTTGTAGTTGATAAGATCCAGAGTTACTCATTTCTCCATGAATGTAAAGATGGTTCCAATTTCAAGATAAAGCTTAAAGCTTTATTTTCTATTAATATAGCTGAGACTGAAAGTAACAGTAGGGCAGGTCTACTTTGAAATTGACCTAATGCTGAGAAATCAGCTGCTTTTTCTTATGATCAGTATGGTCTGTTATTTATTCCAAGGAACTAAAAAGAGTTTCAGGGACAAATGAATGTTCTGTGAACTTTGTACATAGAAGAACTGAATTTCTTGTGCATCTTCCAAGCTGCTTTCCAATAAATTTATTGTTTGTAGATAAATTTGGAAATGTGAACTAAAAATAATTCATGGTGTGTATAATATTCTGTTCCTGAAAAAAAAAACATATAAATCAGTAATATATGATATATTCCCAAAAGAATATATAATCCAAAATTAATAGTATTTCTAGCTCAGAAATGTTTTTTTTTATTTATTTTTTTAAAAGATTTTATTTATTCATGAGAGACAGAGAGAGAGAGAGAGAGAGGCAGAGACACAGGCAGAGGGAGAAGCAGGCTCCACTCAGGGAGCCTGACACGGGACTCAATCCTGGGACTTGAGGATCACGCCCTGGGCCCAAGGCAGGCACTAAACCACTGAGCCACCCAGAGATCCCAGAAATATGTTTTATAACAAAGTATTTTCCACATATTGTTTTGCTAGTTTCTAAGGACTAGAGGTTATATATTTTTTTAAGATTTTATTTATTTATTCATGAGACACATACACACACACACACACACACACAGAGGCAGAGACACAGACAAAGGAGAAGCAGGCTCCATGCAGGAAGCCTGATATGGGACTCGATCCCGGGACTCCAGGATCACACCCTGGGCCGAAGGCAGGTGCCAAACCGCTGAGCCACCCAGGGATCCCCTATATTTTGTTTTTATATTTTTATGTGTATTATGCATTTCTTTTCAATGACTGAACTATTTATATAATCACAGAAATATATATATATATAAAACACATTTTTCCACTTTAGTTAAAGAAAAGCACTTCTGGAAAGCTATTTCTGTTTTAAAAGTCATTACAGATGGTCTAATGTATCACCTAGTTTACTTCAGCTTGAACAATTACTACACTGTGTCTATATATATGTATGTATGTGTATGTATATATGTGTGTATGTTTAGACTTGAGACAGTATGTATTTATAACTACACAGTGTATATAAAATAGACACAGTATGTCTGTGCAACTAAACAGTATGTATATAGCTGACACAGTATACATATGTAACTAACTACACAGTGTCTGTATACCTGCTAATGAGAGACATTGTGAAACTCTAGAAAATTGTATGTATACTCACCTCTCTAATACTATGAAAACCTTTGGCCTGGATTTCTACATTGTGAAGACAGTTCAATGATAGTTTAGTCAATGTATAAATGCTTGAGTGCAACCCAGGTAGGCAGAGAGACTTTAACTCTACCATACAACATAACTATGAGCAATCTAAAAGACTTTTTACATCATGAACAGAAACCACTTTTAGACACATAGCAAGTGAGTGAAAATGTCAAGCAAAATTGGTAAGTGGTTAAGTGAAAAGCAAAGTACTTAATATAATGCTAGTTTAATAGTTCTATTGTGTGACCACTACTTTAGTCAAGTGTGAATAAATTGAAGCCTGTGTCCTTATGCAACCTCTCATTTCAAATTCCTCATAAATAAAACAGGACCCAGAATATCTGGCTGGCATCCTATCCTAGGCAAAGTTCTTCAGGTAATAAGGAAGTTATGTGTAGGATCTCTACTCTGACTGAACAATCTGAGACATGCATGTGGCATGCTGAGCACCTGGGAAGCAACTACAGCCAGTATGCCAACATGATAATGATACTCTGTAGCTTCTTTTTCTTTATCACTCCCTCTTTCCCCTCCTCTTCCTCCTTTTTGGAATCCTGTAGCTTCTTCTTCCTTTTTTTTAATTTAAAATTACTTAATTAACATACAGTGAAGTATTGGTTTGGGGAGTAGAATTCAGTGAGACTTCACTTAGAAACAACACCCAGTGCGCATCACAAAAACTGCCTTCTTTAATACCCATCACCCATCTAGCCCATTTTCTACCTACCTCCATCAAACCTCAGTTTGTTCTCTGTCTTTAAGAGTCTTTTATGGTTTGTTTCCCTCTCTCATTTTTTTCTCTCTCCCATATGTTCATCTGTTTTGTTTCTTAAATTCTGCGCATGAGTGAAATCATGTGGTATTTCTCTTTCTCTGACTGACTTATTTCACTTATCATAATACTCTCCAGTTCCATCCACATTGTTGCAAATGTAATATTCCACTGTGTGTGTGTGTGTGTGTGTGTGTGTGTGCATGACATCTTCTTTATCCGTTCACCAGCTGACTGGCATTTGGACTCTCTGTAGTTTGGCTATTGTTGATAATGCTACTATAAATTTTGGGGTACTTGTATTCCTTTCAATCCATATTTTTGTATCCTTTAGGCAAATACCTACTTTACTTCTTTAGTTAGGTTTATTCCTAGGCGTCTTATTATTTTTGATGGAATGGCAAAGCAGATTGATTCTTTGGTTTCCTTTTTCTACTTCTTTGTTATTGGTGCATAGAAATGCAACCTATTTCTGCACATTGATTTCAGATCCTGCTACTTTGCCGAGCTCATGGATGACTTCTAGCAATTTTTTGGTGCAGTCCTTCAGGGTTCCTACAGAGTATCAGATTGTCTGCAAATAGAGAAAGTTTGACTTCTTCCTTGCTGATTCAGATGCCTTTTATTTCTTTGTGTTTTCTAATTGCTGAGGCTAAGACTTCCGGCACTCTGTTAAATAGTGATGGTGAGAGTAGACATCCTTGTCTTATTCCTGACCACAGGGGAAAGGTTCTTAGCTTTTCCCCACTGAGGATGATATTAGCTGTGGGTCTTTCATATATGGCTCTTATGATGTTGAGGTATGTTCTCTCTATCCCTGCTCTGTTGATGGTTTTTATCAAGCATGGATGCTGTATTTTGTCAGATGCTTTTTCTGCATCTATTGAGAGGATCATATGGTTCCTATCCTCTCTTTTATTAATGTGGTGTATCACGTTGATTGATTTGGGAATAGCAAACCAGCCCTGTAGCCCGGGAATACATCCCACTTGATCATGGTGAATAACTCTTTTAATATACTGTTGGATTCCATTGGCTAGTATTTTTTTGAGAATTTGTACATCCGTGTTCATCAGGGATATTGGCCTGTAATTCCCCTTTTTAGTGGGGTCTTTGTCTGGTTTTGGAACTAAAGTAATGCTGGCTTCATAGAATGAATTTGGAAGTTTTCCTTCCATTTCCACCTTTATGGAATGTTTTGGGAAGAATAGGTATTAACTCTTCTTTAAATGTCTGGTGGAGTTCCCCTGGGAAACCATCCAGCCTAGGACTTTTGTTTGTTAGGAGGTTGTTGATTACTGATTCAATTTCTTTGCTGGTTATGGGTCTGTTCAAATTTTCTATTTCTTTCTGTTTCAGTTTTGGTAGTTTGTAAGTTTCTAGGAATTTGTCCATTTCTTTCAGATTGCCCAGTTTGTTGGCATGTAATTTTTCATGTATTTTTAAAATTGTTCTTGAATTTCCTTATTAACCCATTCATCCTTTAGTAGGATGTTCTTTAACCTGCATGTATTTGAGGTCTTGCCAAATTTTTTCTTGTGGTTGGCTTCTAGTTTCCTAGCATTGTGGTCTGAAAATATGCATAGCATGATCTCAATCTTTTTGTACTTGTGGAGGGCTGATTTGTGACCCAGTGTGTGATCTCTTCTAGAGAATGTTTGAGGTGCACTAGAGAAGAATGTGTACTCTGTTGCTTTAGGGTAACAATTCTGGATATATCTGTTAAGTCTGTCTTGCCCAGTGTGTTCTTCAACACCATTGTTTCCTTGTTGGTTTTCTGCTTAGATGATGTGTCCATTGCCATAATTGGGATGTTAAAATCCCCTACTGTTATTGTATTATCATCAGTGAGTTTCTTTATGTATGTTATTAATTAATTTATATATCTGGGTTTTCTCACATCGGGGGCATAAATATTTCCAATTGTTAGATCTTCTTGATAGATAGACCCCTTAATTATGATAAAAAGCCTCCTTCATCTCTTGGTCTTTGTTTAAAAATCTAGTTTGTCTGCTATAAGTATGGCTACTTTGACTTTCTTTTGACATTCGTTAGCATGATAGATGGTTCCCTATCCCCTCACTTTCAACCTGCAGGTGACTTTAGTTCTAAAATGAGTCTCTTGTAGGCAGCATATAGATGGATCATGTTTTTCAATCCGTTCTGATATCTGTATCTTTTGACTGGAGCAGTTAGTGCATTTACATTCAGAGTGATTATTGAGAGATGAATTTACTGCCATTGTGTTACCTCTAGAGTTGGTGTTTCTGGTCATGTTTTCTGGTCCTTTCTAGTCTTTATTGCTTTTGGTCTTTTTTTTTCCCCCACTCAAAGCCTCCCTTTAAATTTCTTGCAGGGCTGTTTTTGTGGTCACAAACTCCTTCAGTTTTGTTTGTCTTTTTAGCAGACTCCCCACTGAATGGGAACCTGATACTATCTCCATCTAATGACCCTGAGATTGTAACCTGAGCCAAAATCAAGAGTCAGGTGGTTAACTGACTAAGCCACCCAGGGACCCAAATAAAGAGTGAGAGTGAGAGTGATAGAATATAAGCAAGGAGAGTGGCATACAGAAAGGGAGAAACAGATCCCCTGCCGAGCTGGGAGCCAGACGGGCTCAGTCTCACCTCCCTGGGATTGTGACCTGAGCTAAAGGCAGATGCTTAACCAACTGAACCATCCAGGTGCCCCCAGATAAATAGATTTTTAAAAAAATGGCTGCAAATTTATTGCCACATCTCCTATAGAGAGATAGATTCCATTTCTCCTTGCCTTGAATTTGGGCTTTCCCTATGAACTATCCCTTTTATTTTCTTAAAGATTTTATTTATTTATTCATGAGAGAGACAGAGAGAGAGGCAGAGACATAGGCAGAGGGAAAAGCAGACTCCATGCAGGGAGCCCAATGTGGGACTCAATCCTGGGACTCCAGGACCATGCCCTGGGCTGAAGGCAGGCACTAAACCCCTGAGCCACCCAGGGATCCTGCCTATGAACTATCCTGATCAATGGAATGCAACAAAAAGGGAGTTGTGTGTAAAATGGGTCTTAAGAGATTTTAAGCTTGGAATTTTGCTACTTCAAACACTGTCTTGGAAGCTAGCCACATGAGTGTGTCATTCTGTGGGGAAACCGTGTTAGACATATGTAGAGAGAGCGAGCCGTGGTGCAAGTGGATAGCTTCAAGGTACCAGTCATGTGTCTGCAGCATTTATGACCTTCCAAATTTTCCCAATTTTGGAGAAGATGAAAACAAAGTAGTAGAGTTATGTTTTTGAAAAAATTAATTGTTATTTATAGTTAAAATATGTACAAATGTATTTAAACCATAATTTTAGGAAAAAATAGTATGCTTTTATATATAATTGCAAAGAATTAAGATCATTTAGCTTTGGCACTAAAGCAAGTATAAAATTAAATGATCCCCATCAAACTTTTTGGCACCTTATCCAGCATTCCTTATACCATTTATTTACAAGCTTTGAAGGATTATAAACATGTGACACAGTTATTAAGTCCAATATAAATTGCTTCATAATATAAAATATCCTGTTTAAGTTATGCCCTTTTTGAGAATGAACAAGGAAAAGTCTTATTTAGCCCGCAGTCTATGATATAGTTTCTATGCTGGTAGTTCTTTCCACCATCTGGAGTACCCTTATTTCATTACCATGTTTTTGTTGTTGTTGTTGTTTTGTGGGGTTTGTTTTTTTTTTTCAGCTTAGAATCTAAGCAGACCATATACTAACTGTATCCAGGAGTCACATCATTGGCAATAAACTGAGCAGTGTCCATACACAAGAGAACCATACATTGTTTCCACGAGGTTAATTGTCTTTACTATTGGTGCCTTCCTCTGATGGCATCCAGCACAAGACCACTTGGCAAGCATGATGCCCATTTGAGCCCATGACTTTGGCCAAATTGTACTTGACTTTGTTCATTGTGGATATCACCCCTTTGGCCACTCCTAATACCCTCAATCCAAAATAGAAAATTGGAGGGATGGAATTGGGTTATAAGACAGTTTCCCCTGATGGAACCAACCCAGTATCACCCTAAATAAGGATAGTGATAAAAATCCTTATTACAGAATTACTGAAATGTACATTATACTAATTACAAGCTTTATAATTTTAGAACTGTACAAAAGTTTGAAACAAGAATTATGAAGTTTATTTAAGTGGTGATTGTTCCAGTTTCTATAATTTCTCAAACTTTTGTGTCTTTAGCAAAAGTGAACAAGAAAAGTTTGTTCTGATATTTAGCTCTTTAGAGTAAGATGCATGTATCATCCAATGAGACAACATTCCTCTGGAGATCCTGGATTTCATTTTGAAGGCTTCTGCGTTCAGTTTCGATTTCCCTATTGAGATTTTCAGCCTCTTCCTAAAGAATGATAAATAAAACAGGAGAGCTTAGCAGAAAGTAATGTCTATATCACTTGTGGGGGGAAACCCAAATCATTGACTTCTTTGTTTATTTTAACCTGTCAGTAAGTAACAAAAGACAGTCACAGAATTCTTCTTTTCCATTCATGTGCATTTCTCATTCTTGGCTTCTTTCATAGATAGAAAAAGGTAAATTAATTTAATAAGGTTATCATAACCAAAGAAGACTATCTAGAGCAATGAACAAGATAACAATAAAAATTGCTAGGGGATAGAAAGGTCCTGGGCTTTTATTTAACACATTTTAGTGCTTATTCTAGAACAAACACAATTCTAAACACAAATGTTCTTATTTAATTATCAAAATAACCCTATAAAATGGGCATAATTATGGTCCCCATTTTCCACAAGAGGAAACCAAGGCATAGAGGGGATAGATAGGTTGTTCAAACCATGTATTTAGTAGGAGGTAGAGCTGGGATTCATACCCAGGACATCTGACTCCAGAGTCCTTGACCTGAGCTGCAGTACTGTGCTGCCTCTCTGCCTTGTCACTGCTTCATGCCCTCATCAATACAGGGAGGAGAGATATGGTTAAAATCCTGAGATGAAATAATTGATGCATACCTGGAATCGACGTTCCAGGGCCCTCTGCTGTTGTTGCAACTGGTATTCTCTGAATATTTGTATCTGTCTTATTTGTTCCTGATAGAGCCGCTCCCTTTGCATCATCATTTGCTGTTTCTGCCTTTGAATTGTCTCCAACCTTTGTGCTACAATCTTCGCAGCCTGTGCTTTCCTATTTGCCTCTGAGGAAGAAAATGACAACCCTCTAGGATTAAGGAGCCTCTTCCTTCTGTTCCCCACTCTTGTTATTGCTACTGCCTCATAAAGAAAACTCCCTGGAACTGTCTCCCTCCCAGGAAACCATATTGCAGCTGACAGCACATGCCCTGTTCAGATTCAGCCTGAGGAACTAGAAATCATCTTTCCCATTCTTGCTCTGGTTTACAGATCACAGGTGAAGCAGATGAAATTCATTAAAATGTGTAGAAAGGTCTATCTTGCATCCCCTCCATTTTCTTCTCACCTTCTATCTCCTTTTGCCTCACTGTGAGAGCCAAGTCTATTTGTAGGATGGCATCGGTTGTAGACTGTCTGGACTGTAAATATTCCTGTAGAGCTCTTTCAGCCTAGGGACCCCAAAAACATGAAGTTAGGAGTAGGAAATGGGGATTAAGAATGTTATAAACCTTTATTTCTTTTTCATCCCTAGATCTTGTCCTTCTTGGAAGTGCTCAGCCCTGTCCTTGGTAAAACTGCCAATTAAACCTCTTCTGTGACAAGGGTGGCTGCAAAGCTCTGGGCTGGCCAATCAGAGCACCCAAGGCTACCAGATGCAGAGAATTTGGGTACAGGTGGGGAAAGACTGCAGCCTGGGTGTTTGAAAGACTGATAGGGATGCTGGGAAATATTCTCTATACTGAGACTGGGAGCACAAAAGACTAATTAAGCTTGGAGCTGTTGGTGTCATTCTCCCACCCTGTGGGTTGAGCCTGCCTGAGAATGAAATCAATAGTGAGGAAAAGAGAACAAAAAGCTGCAGTGAAAACTGGAAAAAGAAGGAAGGGGTAAAATTTATGATATTGTTTGAACTCTTGAACATAGCTATACTTGCAATAGCATTTAAACATTTTGCTTTTAGTTTATATAAGGCAGTGAATTATCATTCTTTCTTACGTTAGCTTCAATTATTGGGATCCTGTGCCATGTAACCAAGAAAGTTCCTTCATTATAATGAATGTTCATAATAGCCATAAAAGTCAGGTGATTATGGTGATATTGTTTGGTTTAATTCCACAGCTATCATTAGGTTATAAATACTCTTCCTGTACTCATTGGTTTTTTAAAGAAGCCCCTTAACAATTTCTGTGATTAATAGATAAAATTTGGAATACCTGCATTCCTTTCCTGGGCTCCTGATAATACTTTGCTTTCAACTCTTCTGTCTTCTGAACGAGGAGATGATGTCCTCCTGGCTTTGAATAAATGCCCTGCCTCACATCATTTTCCAGAGGACCAAAAATAGCCCGAAGTAAAACTGAGCAACGGAATGATGATGCCTCCATGTTCTGTTTATATAAGTCATCCTTTTTTACTTCTAGAAGAGTCTTCAGAGGGACAGAGGTCCATGGAGAAGATGTTAGCAACACTTCATAATTTCTAGAAATGGTTCTCAAAAATAATCTTTGTATTTTTTATAGAAACTAGAGGACTACAAGTAAGACTATATCCTTCCCACCAAGCCTAGAAAAATTCCAAAGATGATATACTGTAGAAAAATTACTTTGCTTTTGGGTTTGAAATTCCCTGAAACCTCTTTCTTTTGCAATTTCTGCTTCAGATGTCATCTTTAGACCACACATCTTTAGCCTCATGCTGTAATTTTAAATGCAACCTACTATTTTTCAACTTCCTGGTTTTAGTGCGACACTGGGCCTGGGATTCCCAGTGAGTATAGGGTATGCAGTAACTGGCCAGAGTGATGTAGTGTATGCTATCAAACCTGGAGACATGATCTTTTAGTAGACTCATTTGGCAATTCTGCATGCTTGATTAATAAAAAAGGAAAGTTAATGAATACTTTGTGAATATAATGCTTTAAGGAATAAGATTACTTAAAAAAATTAGTTCATGGTTGTAACATGGTAAGGTGAGTTGTGTATGTGTGAAAGTTTCAGAATCTATAGGGTCCAGGGTAGTGACACGTTTGCTTGTTTTTTTTTTTCTTTTTTCTTTTTCTTTTTTTTTCAGAATAAGTGATATCTTGATCACATAAGTGGTAATCATTATTTTCCAGTCTAGTGAGGATTGTGTTTCCCTCTTCAGTCCCCATTTTGCCTTTCATAGCAATAAAATGCAACTTTGTCTCTTATTGGTCATAAGCCTCATGAACTAGAGAAAAAAAAAAGATTATTACCTCTAATTCCTTCTGAAACTTTTGGTCCATATCCTTGAAAGAGTTCTTCATGAAGACTTCTGTGGCCTCTCTTTCACTTTCCCTATGCAAGTCCAGCAACTCATGGACAGTTTCCGTGGGCAGCTGCACCTTCTGGCTCATCTGGTGGTCATAGTGGTCAATGGCCTTTTTCACTGCTGCTGAGTTCTTGATCTGGGCCAAGGTCAAGACTGAGTTCTCCATGCAGGGCAGATCCCCACGGCTGATGGCATTAATGTACGTCAGCACGAGGCTCTTTAGATCTTCACAGAAGAGATGCTTGTGTTATTTTCAAGAAAGAGGGCATGCTCTAAACTGGGTGATTCTGTGAATGTTAATTTCACAGTGCATCGCCTGCACTTTTTCAGCTTTCTGCACACGGTGCCAGTGGCCCAAATAAGGTCCTCTGGGAAACGGTATGACCTAAAGCAAGATCTTTCTTTGGGAAAAGAAAGTATTCAAAGGGGAAAACTCAAGATGTATGTGATCATCCACATTTCATCCTTTTCTCATTGAGAAATAAGCAAATGGTTATGCAAAGTTAGGCATATTTGTTTGATTAGAATGCTATAGGCCTTTTGCCTCTTACTCTCCCCTTTTTTTCCCTCTTCCTCAGGTTTCTTTTCCCTTCAGAATGCCCTTTCATCTTTCACTTCGGTATATAAAGCTGGCATGAGCATTATCCTGTTCTGGAAAAGCAGAAAGCGAGTGTTCATTAGACCAGGTCTCCTTTATTCTTTGTTGAAACTTACCTGTTTGTCTTTCTTGTCCTTTGCATACTTTTGTTTGCACTCAACTTCCTTCTTGAATGCAGTAATAATTTACAAACTTCTGAGAGATAGAGACTCTAGTTGAAACTGGACCTAGAAGTCTGCTGGATTTCTTTTAGGGTTTTAGATAACCTGGGCCTCTGTTTAATGTTTGTATGAACTCACTTCATTTTTACAGAGAATATATATGTATTCCTCATTTCGTGTCTCTCAAAAACTGTGACATATAATTAGTATCTACTATATTGGTTGAACAAGTGATGCCAACCCATGGCATGGGTTATCTAGTTCAGTGGTGGACCATTTATGGGGATAACTTTTTTAACTTGACCTTTTTCTCAGGTTACACTTCTATTTTATCCTACTTTGGAGATATTACTTTAAAAAGCACTAGAAATATTTTTGGTACTTACTGGATTTTAATAAATATGATACACATGATTTTCTTGGTATAATTGACTACGCATTTTCAACATTGACAGTGGAAGGAGAAACTTAGGACAGTGCCCCATTCTTTGTGTTGAATTGAAGAATTCTAAAAAGGGTACTCACAGGGTCCATTGACCTTGATACCTCCTGGAAGAGTTTTAGTGTTGGAATGGTTGAAGATGTGGGAACAGAACCCTGCCACTTGTTGCATGAATTCAGGATCCAGCTCATCGTCAGGCATCGTCTCAAGCTGGGCAAGCTTCTTCCGGTGAGTGGGAGAGTCAAAGATAAAGCATTTCCTTATTGGAAAGAATTCTTTTATACATAGACGGGGCAAATTAAAGTTTTTAACACTTTCATTAGTGCCTGGGGAAAGAAAAATAGGACTCATTTAGCATAAGATTAGCATTCGAGTTAACTTATTCTCCTCAAATAAATGTGCTTCCACCTGATGTTATTTTACTACATCTTCACAGACTCTAAGCAAAAAGCTGAAAGGTAACTAATCAAGGAAAGGAAAAAAGAATTTGCTCCAAGAACAGGGGATTAATACAATTTAATATTGAGTCTATTAGTTTACTATAAACGAATATTTATTTGGTAGTTTAGCAAGGTGAGTAAATATATGAAACTATTAATTTAACCACCTACACATGAGATATAATTTCTCTTAGTACTCTTCTCTCTTTTAAAACTCAAGTCCAGCTACCTTGCTTTAGCCTTAGGGAATTCTCCAAGTATTCATCTGCTGTGATGTCTTGCCCATCTATTTCCAGGGTTAGAAAGAAATCTCTCAGAGTCCACACAAAGTCTGGACAGAAGCTCTGAAGGTTAGTTGCATCTTCAACCCCTTCAAGATCAGGTGAGGATACTTTCCTGAGCAGGTTCGACAGTTCTGTAACATAGCTGGGATGCAGTTAAGGAAAACTGATGGAAATAGGACTTCATCTAAGCCCATATATATTTAATTCCATGTCTCCCTATACATTTATTTTCCCTTTGGGTCTTAACTCCTCATTTGATCTATAAATTTAAGGACTCTCTTTCGTACCTTTAGTACTTTATATTTTTTCATTTTCGTGCTTGATTCACAAACTCACAAACACAGCTGGTAAATAGAGTTCTCTCTGGCTCCAGTGCCATCTTGGACCACATAAGGATACTGCAATAGGTCAATAGCCTTCTGATCAATTTTGTTCATAGTATTGTATACAAAGGTACTACTCAATAGTATTGCCAATGCAAAGATCTGGGCATCATTGTTCTTGTCACCCTAAAAGAACAAATTTAAGTCATGTCTCATGGTATTCTTAGATGACCAATCATTAAAAATAGGCCCTTGACTTACGTTAAGCAAGATAAACAAAAATGATTATGAGAAACATTACTATTCAAAGTTCTGTTAACATTGATAAATTTATATAGAATCATATACTGTTAACTCACCAGTTTTTCTTTTTTAAACTATTTTATTATTATTTTAATTTAAATTTAATAGTTAATATACAGGACAATATTGGTTTTGGAATAGAATTCAGTGATTCATCACTTACATAAACATCTTAATACCCATCATCTGTCTAGCCCATCTCCCATCCACCTCCCTCCACCAACCCTTAGTTTGTTCTCTATCATTAAGATTCTCTTATGGCTTGTTTCTTTCTCTCTCTTTTTTCTTTTCCCCTTCCCACGTGTTAATTTGTTCTCTTTCTTAAATTCCATATATGAGTGAGATCATATGGTATTTATCTTTCTCTGACTTCTTTCATTTAGCATAATACAGTCTAGCTCCATCAATGTCATTGCAAATGGCAAGACTTCACTCATTTTGATGGTTGAGAAACACTCCATTGTGTGTGTGTGTATGTATATATGTGTGTGTGTGTATGTATATATGCCATACCTTCTTTTTTAAAGAAATTTATTTATTCATGAGAGACATAGAGAGGCAGAGACATAGGCAGAGGGAGAAGCAGGCTGCCTGTGGGGAGCCCGACAGGGGACTTTATCCTAGGACCCTGGGATCACACCCTGAGCCAAAGGCAGATGCTCAACCACTGAGCCACCCAGGCATTCCTATACCACATCTTCTTTAACCATTCATTGGTTGCCATTTGGGCTCTCTCCATAGTTTGGCTATGGTTGATAATGTTGCTATAAACATCAGGGTGCATGTATCCCTTTGAATCTATATTTTTGTATCCTTTGGATAAATACCTAGTGATGCAATTGCTGAATCATAGAGTACCTCTATTTTTAACACTTTGAGGAACCTCCATACTGTTCTCCAGAGTGGCTGCACCAGTTTGCATTCGCCTCAACAGTGCAAGAGGGTTCCCCTTTCTCTACATCCTTACCAACACCTATTGTTTCTTGTGCTGTTAATTTTAGCCATTCTGACAGGTGTGAGATTATATCTCATCATGGTTTGGATTTGTTTTTCCCTAATGATGAGTGATGATGAGCATCTTTTCATGTGTCTGTTAGCGACCTAAATGTCTTTTTGGAAAAGTATCTGTTCATGGCTTCTGCCCATTTCTTAACTGGGTTATTTGTGTTTGAAATGTTGAATTTGGTAAGTTTGTTGTAGATCTTAGATATTAATCCTTTATCAGATACCTTGTTTGCAGATATCATCTCCCATTCAGAAAGCTATCTTTTAGTTTTGTTGATTGTTTCCTTCAGTGTGCAGAAGCTTTTTATCTTGACAAAGTCCCAATAATGCATTTTTGCTTTTGTTTCCCTTGTTTCTGGTAATGTGTCTAGTAAGAAATTGATATGGCCAAGATCAAGGAGGTTTCTGCCTATGTTCTCCTCTTGAATTTTGATGGTTTCCTGTCTCATATTAAGATGTTTCATCCATTTTCAACAACTCATTTTTGTGTATGGTATAAGTAAATGGCCTAGTTTCATTTTTCTACATGTTGCTGCCCAGTTTTCCCAATACCATCTGTTGAAGAGACTTTTTTCCATTGGCTATTCTTTTCTGCTTTGTTGAAGATTAGTTTATCATATAGTTGTGGCCCATTTCTAGGATCTCTCTTCTGTTTCATTGATTTCTGTGTCTGTTTTTGTGCTAATACCATATTGTCTTGATAATTGTAGCTTTGAAGTAGCTTGAAATCTGGAATCATGATGCCTCCAGTTTTTTTCTTTTTTTGGGATTGCTTTGGCTATTTGGAGTCTTTTGTAGTTCCATATAAATTTTAGGATTGTTTCTTCTAGCTCAATGAAGAATGCTGGTAGTATTTCAATGGGAATTGCATTAAATGTATAGATTGCAACAAACAATGTTGTTCTAATCCATGAATATGGAATGCTTTTTCCATTTCTTTATGTCCTCTTCAATTTCTCTCATAAGTGGTCTATGATTTTCAGAGTACAGATCTTTTGGTTCTTTAGTTAGATTTATTCCTAAGCATCTTATTGTTTTTGATGCAATGGCAAAGCAGATTGATTCTTTGGTTTCCTTTTTCTACTTCTTTTCTACTTTTTCTACTTCTTTGTTATTGGTGCATAGAAATGCAACCTATTTCTGCACATTGATTTCAGATCCTGCTACTTTGCTGAGCTCATGGATGACTTCTAGCAATTTTTTGGTGCAGTCCTTCAGGGTTCCTACAGAGTATCAGATTGTCTGCAAATAGAGAAAGTTTGACTTCTTCCTTGCTGATTCAGATGCCTTTTATTTCTTTGTGTTTTCTAATTGCTGAGGCTAAGACTTCCGGTACTCTGTTAAATAGTGATGGTGAGAGTAGACATCCTTGTCTTATTCCTGACCACAGGGGAAAGGTTCTTAGCTTTTCCCCACTGAGGATGATATTAGCTGTGGGTCTTTCATATATGGCTCTTATGATGTTGAGGTATGTTCTCTCTATCCCTGCTCTGTTGAGGGTTTTTATCAAGCATGGATGCTATATTTTGTCAGATGCTTTTTCTGCATCTATTGAGAGGATCATATGTTTCCTATCCTCTCTTTTATTAATGTGGTGTATCATGTTGATTGATTTGGGAATAACGAACCAGCCCTGTAGCCGGGGAATACATCCCACTTGATCATGGTGAATAACTCTTTTAATATACTGTTGGATTCCATTGGCTAGTATTTTTTTGAGAATTTGTACATCCGTGTTCATCAGGGATATTTGGCCTGTAATTCCCCTTTTTAGTGGGGTCTTTGTCTGGTTTTGGAACTAAAGTAATGCTGGCTTCATAGAATGAATTTGGAAGTTTTCCTTCCATTTCCACCTTTATGGAATGTTTTGGGAAGAATAGGTATTAACTCTTCTTTAAATGTCTGTGGAGTTCCCCTGGGAAATCATCCAGCCCAGGACTTTTGTTTGTTGGGAGGTTGTTGATTACTGATTCAATTTCTTTGCTGGTTATGGGTCTGTTCAAATTTTCTATTTCTTTCTGTTTCAGTTTTGGTAGTTTGTAAGTTTCTAGGAATTTGTCCATTTCTTCCAGATTGCCCGGTTTGTTGGCCTGTGATTTTTCATAGTATTCTCTCATAATTGTCTATATTTCTGTGGTGCTGGTTGTGATCTCTCCCCTATCATTTGTGATTTTATCTATTTGGGTCTTTTCTCTCTCTCTCTCTCTTTGGATAAGTCTTAGAGTGGATTATCAATTTCATTAATTCTTCTGAAGAACCAGCTCTTAGTTTCATTAATCTGTTCTCCTAGTGTTTTCTATCCATTGATTTCTGCTCTCATCTTTAGTATTTCTGTTCTTCTGCTGGCCTTAGGCTTTATTTGCTGTTCCTTTTCTAGTCCTTTGGGTGTAAGGTTAGGTTGTATATTTGAGACTCTTCTTGCTTCTTGAGGTAGGCCTGTGCTGTAACATATTTCCCTCTTAAGCGTGCCTTTGCTGCATCCCAAAGGTTTTGGGCTCTTGTGCTCTCTTTTTCAATTTTTCCTATATATATTTTAAATTCTTCTTTAATTTCCTTATTAACCCATTCATTCTTTAGTAGGATGTTCTTTAACCTGCATGTATTTGAGGTCTTGCCAAATTTTTTCCTGTGGTTGGCTTCTAGTTTCCTAGCATTGTGGTCTGAAAATATGCATGGCATGATCTCAATCGTTTTGTACTTGTGGAGGGCTGATTTGTGACCCAGTGTGTGATCTCCTCTAGAGAATGTTTGAGGTGCACTAGAGAAGAGTGTGTACTCTGTTGCTTTAAGGTAACAATTCTGGATATATCTGTTAAGTCTGTCTTGCCCAGTGTGTTCTTCAACACCATTGTTTCCTTGTTGGTTTTCTGCTTAGATGATGTGTCCCTTGCTGTAATTGGGATGTTAAAGTCCCTTACCGTTATTATATTATCATCAGTGAGTTTCTTTATGTATGTTATTAATTAATTTATATATCTGGGTTTTCTCACATCGGGGGCATAAATATTTCCAATTGTTAGATCTTCTTGATAGATAGACCCCTTAATTATGATAAAAAGCCTCCTTCATCTCTTGCTCTTTGTTTAAAAATCTAGGTCTGCTATAAGTATGGCTACTTTTTCTTTTGACATCTGTTAGCATGGTAGATGGTTCTCTATCCCTTCACTTTCAATTTTTTAAAAAATATTTTATTTATTCATGAGAGAGATGGAAAGAGAAAAAGAGAGAGAGAGAGAGAGAGAGAGAGAGGCAGATACACAAGCAGAGGGAGAAGCAGGCTGCATGCAGGGAGCCCGATGTGGGACTCAATCCTGGGTCTCCCGGATCACGCCCTGGGCCGAAAGCAGGTGCCAAACCACTGAGTCACCCAGGGATCTCAGTCCCTTCACTTTCAACCTGTAGGTGACTTTAGGTCTAAAATGAGTCTCTTGTAGGTACCATATAGATGGATCATATTTTTCAATCCATTCTGATACATTATGTCTTTTGACTGGAGCAGTTTTTACATTTACATTCAGAGTGATTATTGAGAGAATGAATTCAGAGCGTATATCTCTGCCATTCTCTTTGTGGCTCTCATGAATAAATAAAATCTTTTAAAAAAATTCTTGCAGGACTGGCCATGAACCCCTTTATTTTTTGTCTGGAAAACTCTTTCTCCTCTTTTGACTAAGAGCTTGCTGGATGAAGAATGCTTTGCTGCATATTTTTTCCCATTCAACATGTTGAATAATTCCTTTCACTCCTTTCTGGCCTGCCAAGTCTCTCTGGATGGATCTGCTGAGAACCTGATCTGTCTTCCCTTGTAGGTTAAGGACTTTTTTTCCCTTGTTGCTTTCAGGATTCTTTCCTTGTCTGTGTACTTTGTGAATTTGACTGTGTTATGCCTTTCTGATGGTGGGCTTTTATTGAATTTAATGGGAGTTCTCTGTGCTTCTTGGATTTTGATGTCTGTGCCCTTCCCCAGATTTGGGAAGTTTTCAGCTAGAATTTATTCAAATAAACCTTCTGCCCCTTTATATCTCTCTTTATCTCCTGGGACTCCTATGATAGGAATGTTACTACATTTTACTAAGTTGCTGAGTTCCCTACATCTACTTTCACGGTCCATTACTTTCTTTCCCTCTTCTTTTTGGCTTCATTATTTTCTATAATTTTATCTTCTATATCGCTGATTCATTCATCTGCTTCATCCATCCTCATTTTTATGGCCTTCATTTGTGTTTACATCTTAGTTATAATATTTTAAATTTTTGTGTGACAAGATTTTAGTTCTTTTATCTTTATAATGAAGGATCCTCTAGTGTTTTCTATGCTTTTTTCAAGCCCAGCTAGTATCCTTATAGTTGTTGTTTTAAATTCTAGTTAAGATATAATTTACTTAATTCTACATTGATGAAATCCCTGGCAGTGAGTTCCACCTCATGTTCTTTCTTTTGGAGTGAATTCCTCTGTCTCGTCATTTTTCCCAGAAAAGAAAATAAGAAAGAGAGAAAAGGAACAACACCAGCAACTAAAAACATACAAAACCAAAAACAGAAACACAAAGCAAGAAAACCAAAAACCCACTAGACCCTGGGTGTGTTTTGATCTGTTTGTTAAAAGAATCTAGATCATAAAATTTAAAAAATAAGGTAAGATAAAATGAAAGAAAAAAATCAAAAACATGTATGAAAAGTATTAAAAATTAAAGTTAATAGTAAAAATTAATAAAAGATTTGGAAATATAGGAAATTAAATGAAAAAATAATATATTTAAAAGAAATAAAGAATAAAAGTAAACAGGAAGCTCAGTCCTGTTTCTCCTAGAACTGAAGCTTTGCAGCACTCTATGATCAATAAATTTGTTACAAGCTAGTTGTCTGTGCTGGTCTTCTGGGGGAGGGACCTGCTGCGCTGATTCTCAGGCTGATACGTTTCTGTGGAAATACTTCTCCAGGGGCATGGGGGTGGGGCTTGGCGTAAGCAGCTCTGGCCTTCAATAGGTGGCACCGTTTGCTCCCTGAAGACTTTCTGCACTTCCAAAGGCTTTTCTACTTGTATATGTGCAGTTTTTGTTCTCTCAGACTTCTGATTGACTTCTTGGGTGTTCAGACTAATTTAATAACTATCTGGCCGTGTTTGAGGGATAAGACAAGCTTAGGGTCCTCCTACTTCCCTGCCTTCTTAACTCCTCCTCCCTCACCAGTTTTTCTTATAACTAGTTAGGTATTTGGAATGGATAGTCAAAGTTAGTGGAGGTAACCAGAGTACTTAAAATCAATATTTTCATCAAAAACACAAAAAACAATAATTGTTGGTAAGGATGTGGAGAAAAAGGAACACTTGTGCACTTTGGTGGAAATGCAAACTGTTGCAGCCACTGTGGAAAACAGGGTGGAGTTTCCTCAGAAAATTAAAAATAGAACTGCCGTATGATCCAGTGATTCCACTACTGGGAATTTACCCAAAGAGTACAAAAACACTAATTCAAAAAGATGCATGCATCCCTATGTTTATTGCAACATTATTTACAATAGCCAAAATATGGAAGCAACCCAATTGATGAATGGATGAAGAAAAAAAAAATACACACACACACACACACACACACACGAATATTACTCATTCATAGAAAAATGAGTTCTTGCCATTTGCAACAACATGGATCTAGAGGGTATAATGCAAAATGAAACAAGTCAGATAGAGAAAGACAGATACCCTGTGATTTTACTCATATGTGGAATTTAAGAGACAAAACAAACAAAAATTAAAATTAAAAAATTTTGGTCTCTTAACTATAGAGACCAAACTGATTATGGGGAGGGTGGATGGATGAAATAGGTGAAGGGGATTAAGAGTACATTTACAGTGACAAGCACTGAATAATGTGTAGAATTGTTGAATTGCTATATGATACCCTGAAAATGATATAACACTGTACATTAATTATACTGGAATTAAATAAAGGGAATAAAGGGAAAAATCAAGATCTTCAATTGTGTAAAACAAATTTGGCCTATACACATAATACATATATTTACTTTATTGACTAGTTATTATACACAGGACAATTCACATTACTGATTTTGTCTAATACTCAAAACAGTGCCATGAGATATGCTTATAACTACTGTTTTCATGTTACAGATGAAGAAACTAAAGCACAAAATGAGTTAACCATCTTGACTTTGTGGCAAACCAAAAAGCAAAATGGAAACAAAAAACAAGAGAAGTGGGGATCCCTGGGTGGCTCAGCAGTTTGGTGCCTGCCTTTGGCCCAGGGCGTGATCCTGGAGTCCTGGGATAGAGTCCCACATCAGGCTCCCTGCAGGGAGGGAGTGGCCTCCCTGCCTGTGTCTCTGCCTCTCTCTCTCTCTCTCTCTCTCTCTCTCTACCCCATCTCTCATGAATAAATAAAATCTTTAAAAAAAAAAGAGAGAGAACTGAAAGGGAAAATTTCCATTGTATGCTAGAGCCAACTCATACCAGCTTACAGGAGCTGACTGTACACATCTCTTCTGAACCCAGAGTTTAGTGACTTCACTTTGGAAGCTTGGAATCAGCTTTAATGAGAATATTTAAAAAACTGGCAAGTGTTACAAATCAAATCTTTCCCCTAACTCCCACACAGTTAGCTGGTTGTTAAATATCAATATAAAAGTGGAAAAAGCCCACATGTCTACTGTCCAAATGCTAAGTTGGATAAGGCCAAAAGGGAAGTAAAAGATTTGAGGAGATTTGCATGTCAAGGTCAGAGAGCTACAAGTGCCAGGGCCTTATTTTAACCCAAGGTCCTCTGACCCAGAACTCACTACTAATTACTCTTTTCTGCAGGATCAGACTCGTGACAGTGCTTTGATTTGTACCATCTTTTCTGGATTTCAGTTAACTGCCTAGCTCTATGTTAGTGTCTTGTTCCAGTCATGATTCTGGCTTATAAATATATTTTTCTCATCTCAGATTTCCAAATTTCAACTATGAAAAATAGAAAGGGGGGAAAAGTTATACTCTATCAAGTAGAAGTACAAATTTAGAAAAACAAAAAACCTCCCTTCGTAAAGAATGTTCAGAGGAATCTAAAGGTATTTTTGTTCCTTACCTTCTCTACATCTCCTAGACCCTCCGTGTCAAGAAGAACTAGAGTGTGGTTCGGCTTTTTGGGATGAGGCACACACCACATCCAGATACCCTTGGTGTGAGACTGCACTGTGGATCCAATAGAGAAGCCTGCAAGGGGGAAGGGAGAGGTAGTAACAGAGGAGGGGATCTGGAAGTTAGACACCTTCTTGACAACTGAGCTAGGGTTTAAGGGATGTAAGATGAAGACACATCAAAAAGTATAACCAGTACTGATCTGAATTAGAATAGAGGATTGGAAAAATGAGAGTCTCAAATACCAGAGTTTAGAAGTTTGATATTTTTCCTTTTTACAAGAATGTCACACTACTAAACATTTAATAGTTTGTAATTACATATATAGAAATTATTTTATTGATGTTTTACTCCTTATGATTGGAAAATATGCTTTTTCCAGGGAGAAACTAAGAGAGGAAAAGGAGGTGACGTGTCATGAATAGACCTCTGCCTTTGTTTCCAAAAGATAATTAGCCACCTGTGGCCCAAACATTAACTTTCAGTATTCCTCCCAGGCTCTAACTTTCTCTCCATGCCTCACTGCACTCAGTGCTGGCAGTGTGGGTGAGCAGAAGGGACTGAGCAGAGCTTTGTTGGTGCCACTCACCCTTGTTCTTCCCAGCCAGCTTGTTCATCAGGTAGGATTTGCCTGTTCGGTAGAGGCCCACAATAGCCACCACCACAAGAGGATTCCTAGTGGCTGACAGGATCTCCAAAGCTTCCTGATTAGCCAGAAGTTGCCCTCCATTGTTCTCAATGAGGCACACTGGGGCTGGCATGTAGATCTTTGGCGTCATGTCTAGGGTGTGACTTTGTCTGCAAGGGAAGAGATGAGATAGGTTGAAATTTCTAGTCTTATAGAAGAAAAAGTCATTTTGCTTTCTGGACTTGGGGACATATTACTTTCCAACATTCCCTAAATTCTTGAAGAAATTTTGAAAAATGGAGAGCAAAGATGGTCATAGTAAAATAAGCTCTACGCCCTATTATAGGCTACCCCACTGGTCTTTAAATATTTGTTGGGCATAAGGAAATCGATTTCCTGAGTTTTACCTACTGCTAATTTAAAATCTGACTCTCTTTGGTTTTTGGCTTGCTTGTAATCTCTAGTTTTTACCTCCCTAAATCCTCAGACTGAATCTTTATAAACATTATTTGTTATATTACACTTCTTGCTTTTACCCTTTATCAACTTGCTTCTGTCTCATGTAGGGCTATGTCCAGTCAAACTGTATTATACTAAATCCCACCAGGTCATTATGTAGCATAATCTAACAAATCATAATTTTTTACTTTAAAAAAAAACAAATTTATTTCTTTTTATTCCTTTTTTTTTAAAGAGAAAGAGAGAGAGAGAGCACAAACCAGGGAGGGGCAGAGGGAGAGGGAGAAAGAGAGTCTCAAGCAGGCTCTACACCTAGCATGGAGCTGGATGTGGGGTTTGATCTCATGACCCTGAGATCATGACCAGAGCTGAAACCAAGAGTTGGGATGCTTAACCAACTGAGTCACCCAAGTGCCCCTTATACCTACTTTTAAGGAATTTTTTTGTATAGGTATAGTAGTGCTTTCTTCAGTCAAAACTTCAGTGCATGATTGTTTTATGAACGAGGGAGCGAGTGAAAATGCCTTCTTAAATAATACTTGACTATTGACTTCTGAGCATCAATTCCTATAGAGTTCCTGATAAAGCATTTTTAGGCTGAGACTCAAGCAAGTGTTTGCTTTTCTGCCTTATGAAGAGCAACTTTCTTCCATTTTAGGAGTGATTATTTACTACAGAAGCTAAAAATCCAACATCTGCTTGAATTTTTCTTTCATTAAAAACTTACAATGAAGAGTTATGGATTCCTTTATTAGCCAGCAATAAAAACTGTTTTTTAAAAATTATAAAAACCCGGGATCCCTGGGTGGTGCAGCGGTTTGGCGCCTGCCTTTGGCCCAGGGTGCGATCCTGGAGACCCGGGATCGAGTCCCACGTCGGGCTCCTGGTGCATGGAGCCTGCTTCTCCCTCTGCCTGTGTCTCTGCCTCTCTCTCTCTCTGTGTGTGTGTGTGTGTGACTATCATAAATAAATAAAAATTAAAAAAAAAATTATAAAAACCCATTCTTCCCTCTTCCTCATAGCTAATGCATTGGAGATTATTCAGGTGACAAATGAAAACAAACTGCTTAAGAGCAGTTCATAAATGATCCTTTGCAAAGGATGGCACAAATGGCACAGCACCATGGACATGGGAGCCAGGAAATGCCCAGGCCAACCTGAACCCACAGAGAGATTCCATGATTTTACAGACTCAAATGCTAATTCTCTTTCCATTCTAATGCATCTCTATTGCAGTATCAGTTCCATACATTTGTAGATTTCTGGTTGCTTGATTTGTATAAAGCAGGGGTCATAATCATTTTTAGATTACAAAGGTACGGGGAACTGGCAGTGATGATCTACAATTAGCTAGAAAAACAACATACACAATCCAAATCTATTTGCAGATATTGGAGGCTTACAAACTCTTGTACTTTGGGATGATGTCATTAACAGGAGGAACTAATCGGTCTGAATTTTCAGACCTCCTAAGGAATAACATTTATGTTAATAGAAGTATTTATGTTAATATGTGTATTTATGTTAATAGAAGTATTTTACGCATTGCCCCCAAATGTTATCTAGGTGACATCTTTAATTCTTTTCGGAGAGCCCAATCTTGAAAACATCTTTGCAGTTGTGATATGAACACACCCACATATAACTAACTGTTGCTCTGCCATTCTCAGCTCAGTTTATAGGTATAAGCTCTAAGGGGCAAACAAAATTGCCAGACAGTATTGATGGGCCAAGTTGGGCAACTGGAATTAAATGATTCATAATAGTAGAGACAATAGAATAGAAACAGAATCCAGCACAAAAAGCCTTAAGGAATGAGTGTGTTCCAGGAAATCAAAATTAATTAATCCAGGGTTATTTTTTAAAAAAAGATTTTATTTATTAGAGAGAGAGAGAGAGAAAGAGAATGAGCAGTGGGAAGGGGCAGAAGGAGAGAGAGAGAGAGAGAGAAACAGTCCCTGTTGAGCAAGAAGCTTGATGTGGGGCTCGTTCTGAGAAGCTGGAGATCATGACCTGAGCCAAAGACAGATGCTTAACCAACTGAGCCACCCTGGCACCTCAATCCAGTGCTATTTCTAAAGGAAGAAACCCACCTTAAAAAAAATAAGACTATGACTAAAAGTATATAGCTGCTTTCAATGACCCTCTGCACTGTTCATTCTGAGTTTCAATTTTTTTCTTTTTCTGTTTTTAACAATGTTAGCAAGCTACTTACATCTCATTCATTGCTCTTTCTCATAAAAATTATTCAGTCGCAGTTCTTCAGACTATCAGACTGCAGTTTGAAATAACTTAATTAGGTTTTATCAAAAAGAAAGGATCTCAAGGTGGCAAAGGAAGAAAAACAGTGTTAGGACATTTCAGGCTGTCAGTTTATTCCTCCACACATGCTTGTGTCTGATTCAGCAGTAACCAAATGTATCTGGGGCTCAGTTAATTCTGGGGATCCCTGGGTGGCTCAGCGATTTGGTGCCGCCTTCGGCCCAGGGCGCGATCCTGGAGACCCAGGATCGAGTCCCACATCAGGCTCCCTGCATGGAGCCTGCTTCTCCCTCTGCCTGTGTCTCTGCCTCTCTCTCTCTCTCTCTCTCTCTCTCTCTCTCTCTGTCTTTCTCTGTGTGTGTTTGTGTCTCTCATGAATAAATGAATAAAATATTTTTTAAAAATTAAAAGAAAAATTCTGCTACCTGTCTTGTAACATCACAATTTAGTCTTTAAAGGTGTCTAATGTCCACATCAGGCTTGGCTGCATCCTATCCTGGATAGAAAGTTTTAAAAACATTCTGACCCTTGTAAATCTTTTCCACTCCTGCCCTAGTCTTACCTTATATAACTGCAAGATCAGTAGCAGAGATCCTTCAGAGCTGGTAAGAAAGCTGCTTCCCTGAGAAGGTGCTAAGAGCTCTTTGTCCTTCTTAAGTGTGTTGATTTCTGATATCTTTGCTTTTCACAATTCTGGGAATTTCTTACTACCACCCCCTCCCCCAGACCATCAGAGAGCAAAGGATTAGAATATGAAATACCAACCAAAAGTAGAAAGAGTCTTCAAAACCTCATACATATAGAAACTGAAACCACAAGACAATCTCAGGGACTAGTCACTTCAACAGTAATTTCCTGAGTATTTCCTGGTGAATGGGCTGGATGTTGGGCCTGAATTATTAGAAACTGCATGTTGTTAGTGGAAGAGACTGTTTTTGCAATTTTTGAGATTGCTTCTTTGAGATTGAGATCAGTTGTGGGTTTTTTTTTTTTTCCTACTGTAAGCCTGGTCCTCAGAGCTGTGAGGAACCATAATAGGTCTACAGTCATAGTGAATATAACCCCAAAGTATGCCTGAGTTTTGTGAATGTGCCTTTTCTGTTTATTTTTAAGGAAGCCCTCCTCCTCTGCCTCTGCCTCCTCTCCCCCCCCCCTTCTTCTAAGATTTATTCATTTATTTTATAAGGAGAGCACACAGCAGCTGGGGAGGGGCAAAGGGAGAGGGAGAGAGAGAATCCAAGCAGACTCCCTCTGGAGCACAGAGCCAGATATGAGGGCTCGATCCCAAGATCTAACCTGAGCCAAATTCAAGAGTTGGTGCTCAATCAACTGGGTCACTTAGGTGCCTTAGGACACAGCCATTCTACAACACACAAAATAAATTGCTGTATAATTTCAGTGAAAGAAAATTAACTTCCTAAGGAGATAAATGCTGACAAGGTTTAAATAACTTGAAAAATGATCAGTCATTACTGGGTCGATAGTTTTTTGTAAGTGTATCTTTCACAAGTCAGGCAAATACTCAAACCAAACCCTTTGAATACCTACTATATACTGCAGCATTTAAAGACAAGCAAAAAACAAACAAGCACATCATAATCTCTATAAGGATAGTTAAGTCTAGATAAATACAATCTACTGCTTCCCCCATCTCCCTAAATCTGTTTTCCCAAGCATGTAAATATTTTGGGGGTTTGTCTTCCTTATTTTCAACCATTGTCTAATAGTATTGGCACATTTTTCAGAGCTTCATGACTTAGCTTTAGCTACAACTGTCAACTGCCCAAAATATTAATAATAAAAAGTACTCTAAGGTCTTTTTCTTATTATTAAGATATTATCAACATATAACATTGTATTAGTTTTAAGTGTACAACATAATGATTTGATATATGTGTATATCCTGAAATGATTACCACAGTGGGTTTAGTTAACATCTATCACCACACATTGTTACAGATTTTGTTTTCTTATAATGAGAACTTTTAAGATCTACTCTCATAGCAGGGTACAGTACAGTATTGCTAACTCTAATCACAATGTTTATTTATCTCGTAACTGAAAGCTTACACCTTTTGACCATCTTCACACATTTCTTCTCTTGCTTCTCTCACATTCTTCCTTTGTGACTTGATTTTTTTAAATATTTTATTTTTTTTATTCGAGAAACACACACACACACACAGAGAGAGAGAGAGAGAGAGAGAGAGGCAGAGACACAGGCAGAGGGAGAAGCAGGCTCCATGCAGGGAGCCCGATGTGGGACTCGATCCTGGGTCTCCAGGATCAGGCCCTGGACTGAAGGTGCTAAACTGCTGAACCACCGGGCTGCCCTTGATGATTTTTCTTGTAATGGTGTGCTTAGAAATTCTTTATCTTTTTATCTTTTTGCCCCTACTATGGGTTTTTGCCTTGTGAGTACTTAAAACAGAGTAATAACAGTATATTTTAAGTTGAAAATAAGTTTGAATGCATTCTAAAGCTCTATATTTTTACTCCCTACACCTAAAACATTTTATGTTTTTGACACAACAGTTTATACATTTTTATCTTTCTATCCATTAATAAATAAGTGTAGTTATCTGTTTTTACCACTTCTTTTAATTTTTATATTAGATTTATGAGCGACTTAGTTTATTCTGAATTTAACTATATATTTACCTTAATCTTTACCTGAGATTTATACTTTCATGTGTTTTCCTGTTATTAATTATTGCTTTTTTTGGTTTCAGCTTAAAAGAAGCACCCTTAACATTTAATGGTGATGAATTCCTTCAGCTTTTGCTTGTCTAAAATATCTTCATCTTCTTAAATTCTCAAGGACAACTTTATTGGCTAGAGTATTCTCAGTTGGTAGTTTTTTCCTGCATATATCTTAAATATATCTTGCCACTCCGTCTCTCTTGCAAAGTTTTAACTGAGTTTTAACTTCATACTTTCATACTTTTTAACTGAAAGATCTCCTGGTGGTACTGCAAAAATTGTTCCCTAACAAGTAGTTTTCCCTTGCTGGGTTTAAGATTCTCTCCTTGTCTTTAACTTTTCACTAATTATAATGTGTCTTATGAGTCTTCTTGGATTCATTTTATTTGGAACTGTATAGATTTTTGGATTTGAGGGTCTGTTTTCTACATCATGTTAGGGAACTATTCAACCATTATTTCCTCAAGTTTTCTGCTCCTTTGTCTTTCTTTTCTCCTTCTGGGATCCCTACAGAGCAAATATTGGTCAGCTTGCTATTATCCTATAAGTTCCTTAAACTATCTTCATACTTTTTCTTTTTTTCTTTTTGCTCCTCGATTGGATGAATTCCACTGCCCTATCTTTGAGTTTGCTGATTCTTTCTTGCCTTTTTTTTTTTTAATGGGAAGAAGAGAGAAGGGGATGGGGGAGAAGCAGAGGGACAGAGAGAGAATCTTAAAGAGGCTCCCTGCCCAGCATAGAGCCTGACATGGGGCTTGAACTCACAACCCTGAGATCATAATCTGAGCCAAAATCAAGAGTCAAATGCTTAATTGACTGAATCACCCAGGTACCCCTTTCTTGCTTTTTGTATTAAATTTTTATTTTAATTCCAGTATAAGTAACATACAGTGTTATAGGGGGCACCTGAGTGGCACAGTCAGTTAAGTGTCATACACTTGATTTCAGCTCAGGTCATGATTTCAGGGTCATGGGATGGAGCCCTGTGTTGGGCTCTGCACTCGGTGTGGAGTCTGCATGAGATCCTCTTCACCTACCCTTCCCCCTGGCTCATACTTGCTGTCTTTGTCTCTCTCTCTCTAATAAAAAAAAAAATTAACCACCATATGGTGTTATATTAGTTTCAGGTATACAATATAGTCATATGACAATTCCATAAATCACCCAGTGCTCATGACAAGTGTCCATCTTAATCCCCATCACCTATTTCCCCTATCTTCCCATCCACCTCTGCTTAGGTAACCATCAGTTTGTTCTCTATCATTTAGAGTCTGTTTCTTAGTTTTTCTCTTTTTTTCTTTTTCCTTTACTCATTTGTGTTGTTTTTAAATTCCACATATGAATGAAATTGTATGGTATTGGTTTTACTTATTTCACTTAGCATTATACTCTCTAGCTCCATCCATGTTGTTGCAAATGACAAGATTTCATTCTTTTTTTTACAGCTTAGTAACATTCCACTGTATATATACATAGGATATATAGGATACATATACTGTATGTATAACAGGATCCCATGAAAACAAATCAGACAGTATAAGTCCTTGAACAGGTGATAGCCAAAGCACTCTCAGCAGGGGAGGCAAGCCCATATCTAGAATTCATACTAATTCTAGGAAGAACAATTGTTATCTCCTTCAGGGTATAAAGGGACTGGTGTGATCATCTTGTCATTTAGTGACTGGTTGGTATCCTTAATAGATGATAACACATTAAAGGCTCAGCATTGAGCTCTGTTGCCTTCAGGTCAAGCATTTAACATGCAATGTGATTAGCTTTGGTGAGATATAGTCCAGGCTAATAGGTTCATATGAGGCCTCTATCCCTGCTACCGTGTCTACTCTGAAGAAGAAATGGGTGGTTGAGGAGAAAAAGTGACTCAAATCTACTGGATGAGTCTTTCTAGTCACCTGATTGCTCAGTGTCTCTGGAGTGTATACTCTATGGTGAACATTGACATAAAGATCCATGTAGGTTATATGCCCACTCTCCAAGTTAATTTACAGACCTCCTTATCTCTGATGATCCAGTAATGGTCCTTCTAAGCTGTGGCCAACTAGATAAACCATTGCCACTGCTCAAGATTCTATGTGTATTTTTACTTCAGACCACTTTTTCCTTTATATAAAACAGATAGCCTGTTGTTTGAAACTCTATCCACAGGGAAGATTTCTACACATCAGTATCTTTTGGGGTCATCCCTACATGTAGCAGCAATAAATGTTCAATTTGGTTTTTTAAATAGAAAAATCCAAACATTGGAGTTAGAACAACTATAACATTTCAGACTCTGAATTGAGGTTCTAAGATGTATTGAAAATGTCTTACACAGAAATTCAAAATTCTGTTGGCTTCATGTCTTCCTCTAGCCTCTGCCATTTTTACCATTTCAGCAGCTTTGTATGGTTTTTCGCCTGGGTTGGTGCTTCTTATCTTCTATGCTTTTACAGTGTGGAACCCTAATGAGAATTTACTTGATATTCTTTCACGTATAATCCCAAAGTGTACATTTATATGGATGGAAGCCAATGAGGAAATGCTTTCCTATTTTTTTTTCTGTGTGTTTCATTCTGAGATCGTTTTCATAAAATATCTCAGAGTGTTCTGCTGAGATCAGTTAGCAATAACTCACAGTGGTGACTGTATGATGACTTATTCTTTCACTGTTTTTTTCATTGACCTTCCCTTCTTGTTTTACTCCCGTGATCCTCTATCCTAATCTCTATCCTTTCCTGGTATCGTTTTTCTAAAACAACTCTTTTCTAAAGATTTATTTATTTATTTATGATAGACATAGAGAGGGAGAGGGAGAGGGAGAGGGAGAGAGAGAGAGAGAGAGAGAGAGAGAGAGAGAGAGAGGCAGAGACACAGGAGGAGGGAGAAGCAGGCTCCATGCTGGGAGCCTGACGTGGGACTCGATCCCGGGACTCCAGGATCGCGCCCTGGGCCAAGGGCAGGCGCCAAACCGCTGAGCCACCCAGGGGTCCCTAAAACAACTCTTTTCAATCAGGCCTTGGTGTCAGGCTCTCATTTAAGGAGAATTCAGACCAAGATAGCTGGTAATGGAGATCCTAGCAAGCAACCCTTATGGTGGCATTCAGACTGGATGATTTACTTGTCGTAGAATTATAAGGGTTCTATCAGTGGTAATCAGTGGGATGTAATAATCTCTAATATATAAGTGAATTAAGATGAAATGCAGGTGGAAGATGAGCATTGGATTATACTGTGAGATTTTAAATAGTATGGGTCCATGGAAATGATAAGAATTTTGGAATCACTGACTCTTGTTAGTTGCTTAGAAACTCAAGAAAGGAAAAATAGGAGGGCCTTGGTAGCTCAGTGGGATCTAACGGCATCTGCCTTTGGCTCAGATTGTGATCTTGGGGTCCTGGGATAGAGTTGGGCTCCTTGCTCAGCTCCCTGTTTCTGCCCCACCCCCTGCTTATGCTCTCTCTCACACACTGTCTCTCTCAAGTAAATAAAATAAATGTTTTAAAAAATAAAATGAGATGGATTATCTTTCTCAAAATTGGAGTATACTTATTGATTTTGAATTATAAAACCTCATGTTCACTGTTACAAATATGGAAATCATGTAGAAGATAAATGATTCACATCTAATGTCATCATCCAAAGAGTAGGATAACAGGTCCATAATGTTTTTGTGCCTATCTTTCTGGCTTTTATATTATTTAAACATTTTTTATACAATAAGAGAATATATGATTGATTCTTAGCCACTTTTTACAAGGCTAATGGGCATTAGCCAGTTCAGGTAAATGGCAACAGAAAACAAACAAACAAACAACTTTCATATACCTAGTTAACAGAAAGCTTAAATTGCTTTGAAATATTTTTCAACAATTATAGAAAATTTGTATGAATGTAAAAAAGAAATAATTTTATTTGAGTTACATAGAGCCAATTTTTTTTGAGCCAATTTCTTATTGGCAGACCACTTTCAAAATAAACTAATAGAACTTTCATCCTTTCAAATTCTATTTAATTAGTATGGATACAGGTTTTCCTAAATATTTCACAATTTAGACAGGCTTCTTTAGGGGAAAGAATATTTGCAAAGAAAAGAATACAATCTTCCACCCTGAAAATACAAGAACATCCAATTGAAAAGTTATTAGAACTAATAAGAAAAAATACTGAAGTGGCCAGATACAAAAATCAATAGCATTCTACTTATCACTGTATTAATCAAGGTAGGTTAAAGGCTATAGTAAATAGCCCCCAGTCTCAGTCACCTAAAGCAAGAATAGCGGATTTATGTATTTGGGCTCATATGCATATTGGCAGGGGTGAGGCCTCTACTTAGTGCAGTTCCTAGGGGACACAGGCTCCTTCCATCTTTGGCCTAATCCTCTATTACCACTATTAACCATAGTGGTAATACTAAATTCCACTGACTCAGAATACTCCAACCTAAAGTGTTTGACATTTCACTTTCTTTTCGGTGATTATTAAGTGATAATATTGTTTGGGGCTGCTATCAGGGGTGTTAGGGAAATAGGCTGCTATCCACAATCCATTTAATTACTAAAATCCTCTACTGAGATCACACTTTGGTGAAGATTCACATGGGATGCAAATATCTTTGGTTTTTGCCTATTAACAGAGATCTATAGACATATCTTTTCTTCACATTTCTTTTTTTTTTATTTTTTTTATTTATTTATGATAGTCAGAGAGAGAGAGAGAGAGAGAGAGAGGCAGAGACATAGGCCGAGGGAGAAGCAGGCTCCATGCACCGGGAGCCCGACGTGGGATTCGATCCCGGGTCTCCAGGATCGCGCCCTGGGCCAAAGACAGGCGCTAAACCGCTGCGCCACCCAGGGATCCCCACATTTCTTTCTTACCAAATTTCCAGCCATGTTCCCTCCAAGTCCCTGATCTTCCAGCCAAACCATTGGCACAGCCACCCATGAGTCATTTTATAATCACATGTCTGGCCATTACTCCTTCTGAGCCAATTGAACAACCAGGTGCACTGGCATGTTGGTCACATTAAAAAAAATTAATTCCAGGTGGCTTTTAGAACAAACCATGAAATGAGAAAACAAAATGTTTAGAAAATATCAAAGACATTATTTTCATGTCCTCCAGATTGGCAAACAGGACACAGAACACTAAATGCAAAGAATTAGTGAGTTTACATAAAAACTAAGGACTTAAACAGCTCACATTCAGAATATATAAACCAATTTTTATATCAAGAAAAAAAAGACAACCTGTTAGAAAAATATGTAAGTCTTGAGTATGCATGACAGAGTATATCCAAATAATCAATAAATGTGCAAAGGTCCTCAACCTCCCTAATTTTCAAAGAAAAACGAATTAAACTTTAATTAAAACTATACACTCAGCAAGATGATTTAGATTTAAAGGTTGGATCTATTTTTTTTTTTTTTTTAAGGTTGGATCTATCTAAGTGAAGGTGAGTCTATGGAAGATTGGCAATTCTTATGTGTTGATGGTGAAAGTAAAAATTGGGACAGTCACATTGAAAACTATTCATAGGCTTGTGAAGTGAAATGATTTTACTGAATCCAACATCTTGAGGGAATTTAAAAACATAATGTTAAGCAAAAGAAGTAAAACATAAAACAGCTTATATAATTTAATTTATATAAAGATGGAAAACAGATAATAGCAATCTGTGGCATTAGGAGTCAGATAAAAGTTGTCTGAATTAGTTATATTACTGCATAACAAATTTCCCCAAAATTCAATGGCTTTAAGTAACAACATTTATTATCTAAGAGACTATGAACGTCAAGAATCCATGTATAGTTTATCTGGATCCTCTGCATCAGGGTTTCTTCAGGCTGAAATCAGAGTGCCAATTGGGACAGTGTCATCCTAAGACTTGACTGAGGATCCACTTCTGAAGCTCACTCCTGTAATTGTTGGCAGCATTAATTTCATCATGAGATGTTGGACTAAAGACTTTAATTTCTCACTGTCTGTTGCCTGGAGAGTACCCTCAATTCCTTCCATGTGAGCCTCTCTATTATGGTAATTTGCTCCATCAATGTGACCGAGGAGGACCAATGAAGAAGGAGGAGTGAGAAAGAGAGGGAGAGAAATAACTTTTTTGTAGCCTGGTCACAGAAGTAAAATCTCATAACTTTTGCCATATTCTTAGAGGCAATTCACTAGACTAGCCCATACGCAGAGGGGAAAGGACTGAACAAGGGTGAACAGTACGAAGTGGAATGATCCTAGGGTCATTGGGATTGTGTCAGAAACGGTCTACCAAAGTTTTCTGGTGGGAGAAGGGAGGGAGTTGAAATTGCAAGGCTCTGTGACTGAGTTTCTGAAACTATTTGTAAAAATTTGCTCCTTGACTTATAGTACAAAAATATGCTTACTTTTTGAAAATCATCTGATATAAGTGTATAATTTTATTTCAACTCTTTATGATTTTCTAGTTAATGTTTTTGAAGTAAATATTCTAGATTTGGAGTAGAGTCTAGCAGGGCAAGAGTGAACATGTTAATTGAGTTAGAAGTCTAGAATTCCAGGTGAGTGGTGATGTGAACTTGGACTAGAAATGGTGAGATTTTTGTCTGCCTCTAGACATACTTCAGATTTCAAGCTGATAGGACTTGGTTTGAATTTGAGTCTGGAGAGAAAAATTGGAATCACGGATGGATTAAAGGAGTTATTATTTACTGACATATAGGTCTATGGGAAGATCAGATTTGGGATCATGGGGGAATAAAGAGTTTTAGCTTAGATATGTTAAATTTGAGATATTTATTGAATACAGAGGTGGGAGAGGTTAAGCAGAATTTAAAAACTTAAAGCTCAGGAGTGAAGATAGGGCTGAAAATATAAATTTGGACATTATTTATAATGTCTAGCCATGGCCCTGGAATAAGAAAAAGAAATCCCAGAATGCCTGGGGGGCTCACTTAGTTGGGTATCTGTCTTTGGCTCAGGTCAGGACCTTGGCTCAGGCTCAAGGTCTTGGGATTGAGCCCAATGTCAGGCTCTCTACTTGGTGGGGAGACTGCTTCTCCCTCTTCCTCTGCTATTTCCCCTGCCCATTCTCTCTCTTTCTTTCTCTCTCTCTCTCTAATAAATAAATAAATTTTTTTAAAAAAGAAAAATCTCTAGAAATGAGAAGCTATAATATTTACAGATTAAAAAGTAAACAGAGGATATGGAATTGGAAACAAAAACACTACCAGTGAGATAAAGAAAAACAAGGACTGTATGACAGAGAAGCAGCCAGAAAAATAAAATACTTAAGGAAGCAAGGAAGCGGTGATTTATGAGAATGGATAATTGACCACTTGCTGTGGCAGCATGGAGGCAGTCTTGAGAAGGACTGATTGTGTGGTATGCTTGAAATTGATATTTGAAACCATAATCCATAGGTACCAGTGGAAAAATGTCTAGGCTATGGTGAAATGGTTGACAAGACTTTGGATATAAGAGAATCCGGGGACTCAGAGGTCAGGGTATTAGATGGCAGTCTGCTGGATGAAAAGGCCCCAAGAGTAGTAGTAAAATGGGGAAGAATCAGGTGCTAAAATTTTCAGTGGATGAAAAGACTGTGAGATCGAGGACCCCTGAAATAAGAGGGAATATTAATAAGTAATGTAGTCTGATGACATGTGCTTCAAGATACTTGGTGTTTTATTTTGTCATTTTGTGTTTGTTTGTTTGTTTTTTTCTGAGAGGGCTGGGGGGCTAAAAAGCAAAGGGATAAATGATTTGGAAGTCATAATAAGGAGCAGGAAGGGCATCTAATCTACCTCACAGCTCTGTCAAATCAAGAAAGTGGAGGAAAAAATACTAGAAGGAGCTGCCTGCATAACACTTATGTAAATCAAATGCCCCTTATGGGCTTTCGGTTCTCTGTGGCCTCTTCCATCATCCTCTCAATAGGTATATTAATAGTCAGTTCATATGGACTTATGAGGCTTGAGATGATGCATATAAAAGACTTATCGCATATCAAGCTCATCATGATCATTTAAAATTTGGTAATTTTTAATTAACTCTAAAAAATCAAAACATTCATGATCTTATTAATTAAATACATATTCCTTCTGGGAAAGTTTTCAGGACACAAAATTTGTAATAACATATTATCATTTATGTTGTTCCTAGTAATATCTAATTTCTCCTTTAGTATTTTATACACATGTGTAAAATGTCTATTTCAGGATTAGAATATATACAAGTCCTTAAAATTGAATTTTGCTTCTGTATAAAAAAAAGATGGCTTTATAGACACCATATTCTAATGAAAATGATATGGGGAAGCTGGGGTGTGAAGGTCTAGAAGGGGATAATTTGAAGGATTGAAATCACTAACCATTTTAGCCTGAAGCACAGGTAAGGATAGAAAGAGTGAAGCTTTGGAGAAGTCCAAAAGTCTATTCCTGTCTGGCTGCCAAAGTGGGACCAGAGAGGTCTGCTGATCGGCTGTATCCAACTAACACTGTAAATGAGGCCACAACTACCCAAGAATAAAGGCATTGGCTCTACTTCTGCCTCCCAAATCTCCTATGCCTTTCCTTCATTAACAACCTCTCACCTAGATACATAGAGGGAATGGAACTAGCAAACTAGTTCCCAGCCTTAGACAGGTGTGGTGTTGCCAAGATGATAACAAACCATGCAGCACAGCTCGTTTTGGTGTCCTCTGAATTGAATTCACTGACAGAACTTTCCCTTTACTATGTAGAAAGAAAAATGATACATTTATTACAGTAAATTATAAGCCTGGACGTAGTTAAAAAAGCATTTAAGGATGTACTGTTACTTTGACACAGGGAGTATTTTATTCTCTTCGTTAATTACCCAGTATCTCTTAGTCCCAAGCAAAATTCTTGGGATGAAGTGCTCACTACATCTAGATTCCCTTAGTGTGAGGCTGCACTATGGAGCCCATATTGAACCTTGCAAAGGGGTAATGGGACTGTGAGCTGTAGCTGTAAGAACAGGGACTCTGGCAATCAGAGACTATTTTGTTAAGTGGGGTATATCAAATTAAGGTAAACAGGTGGAGATGGGAATGACATCACTAGTTATTACCCCTAGTGACCTACCAGCAAAATGTTTACTTTCTGTTCTCACAACTTTGTTGTGAACTTTGCTGTGTTGGTCTAGAGGTCTTAGTTCCAGAGGGAGGAATCCTTCCACCAGGAGATACAAGAATGATTTCATTGACCTGGAAGTTAAGACTGCCACCTGGCCACTTTGAGCTCCTCTTACCTCTGAATCAAAGGGAAAGAAGGGTGTTACAGTGTTGGGTGAGGTGATTGATCCTGACTATCAGGGAGAAATGGAACTGTAATGGAGGTAAGGAAGAGTATGTCTGGAATATAGGGGATCCCTGAGGACATGTATTATCATACCCCATGATTAACATCAATGGAAAACTATAACCACCCAATCCAAGCAGGACTACTAATGGTTTAGACCCTTAAGGAATGAAAGTTTGGGTTACTCCATCAGGTTAAGAACCATGGCCAGCCGAAGTGCTTCTTGAGGCAAAAGGAATATGGAATGGGTAGTGGAAGAGAGTAATTATAAATACCAGCTATAGCTACCTCACCAGTTACTATAATTATCATGAGTATTTCCTCCTTATTCTGGTATGAATATCTATGTGTAAATGTGTATGTGTGTTTTCTCTCCTCTCTTATTCTCTTAACATGTAACATAAGACATTGATTTTATGTCATAGTATTGAAGTACTGTTATTATAGTATTTAAATTATGGGTTGTCAAGGAGAAGAGTCAATATCACTCAAGGACTTCATCTCCTCTTCTGGAAAAAAAATTATGACCTTGTTATTTTCTTTATTTGGAGACTAAGTGTGATTTAAGGAGATGCATATGGGCACCAACTTGACAAAGGGTGGATTTAACAATGGTTAATTTTATGTATCAATTTGGCCATGGGGTGGCAAGATGAAACAATATTTCTAGGTATATCTAAGAGGGTGTTTCCAGATTAGATTAGCATTTGAATTGATGGATTTAATAGATTATCCTGTCCAGTGTAGGTGGTCATCATCCGGTCTATTGAGGACCTGCATGAAACAAAAAAATGGTGGAAGGAGTAATTCACTCTTTTTTTCCTGCCTCGCTGTTGACCTGAAACATTTTATCTTCTACACTCAGACTGGGATTTACATCATTGGTTTCTCTGGTTTTCAGGCCTTGGGACTCAGACTGAGTTATACCGCTAGATATCCTGGGGCTCTAGCTTTCAGATGGCACATTGTGAGACTTCTCAGCCTTCATAATTGCATCAACCAAATTCTCATTTATATGTATGTATATATATATACACACACACACACAGTACTTTGTAACTATATATATATATATATATATATATATATATATATATATATAACCTCTTTTTGATTCTTTTTCTCTGGAGAACCCTCATATACCCTCCAGAGGGAAAATAAAGATTAAGGAGTAAGACCATTATATTCCTATGATATGACATTTGGGTAGTTTTCCGGGGCTAGCCGAGATCATGCTGGGTCAATGTCTGATCACTTGCAGCATGACTTTTGCCATCATGGTGAAGGTGATGTCTCAGTTTTTGGATGGTAATTTATCTGAGATAGAGTTGGATATAGCAGCTCCTATAGATCCCATTCCCAAATGCAGGCTCTCCAAAAAAAATGTGTGAGTGTAGTAGATATCATTGAAGATGTAAGGCAGGGACATCTTTTTTCCTAAGATTTCTTTCCCCATCATAACTTTGAGGGGAACAGAACCTTCTACTCCACTGAAGATCATCCGCTTTCTGCCTTGATGACTCCACTCTTTTCTTCCTAACACTATATGCTTTCCTTTACTTACTACCTTGCTTTTTGAAGCAAGCAATATTACTCCAACAAAGTAGTGGAGAAGTCATTTTTCATTGCTTAGGTTTCTGCTGAGATTTACACCTTCTATTTTCCACTTCTCCAGTTGGCATGCCAAAGAATTTTTACAAGCATGCACATTTCCCTCTCAATAATTTTGGGGTGAGATATTCATATAATAAACATTTTATCTTTTATAATGTTATCCCAGTAGCTCTCCCCCTGCAAGAGAGAAGAGGCTATATTAAAAATAGGAAGAGTTGTAAATTGTGTACAGAATCCTTTGCTTTGGAAACTGTAGAAAAATATTCCTACAGAAGGGCAGAGGCATGCAGCTTAAACTGAATTACATGTTTTGAGGGTTTTGGGTCTTTGGTGAAGTTTCCAGCCAAGCAGCAGCTCACATGCCATCCAGTTTTTCTAGTCCTGGAGACAGAGGGTGGAGGGGAGGGAGGAAGAGGGACCTGAGTGGAAGAAGGAAGAGTCTAGAGGGAGTCTGTAAAGGTCCATTCAGGACAGTGGTTTAGTTGTCCTTTGAACAATTTTTCTGCAGTCTGGTACAAGTTTAAATGCTTTAAAAATCATGTTCTTGTTTTGCTAGAATGGAAAAGCAGCTGATTTTCCAGAATTAAGCCTATTACGTAGGTAGCTCTTCACTGCTTTCAGTTTTAATCTGAGATATATTCCAGGAAGTGCCATTTCACATAGCCTTGAATTGACCTAAGAAATTGTTTCCTTGGCCAAGACATCTTGATGTTAGGTTGTTTTAAAACTTAATATCTGGGGGCACCTGGGTGGCTCAGTAGCTCTGCCTTTGACTCAGTGGCTCAGGTCATGATCCTGGGGTCCTGGGATCAAGTCCCACATCAGGCTCCCCACAGGGAGCCTACTTCTCCCTCTGCCTGTGTCTCTGCCTCTCTCTGTGTGTCTCTCATGAATAAATAAATATTTAAAAACAAACAAACAAATAAAAACCTAAAATCTAGTAGGGCATTCAGTCTGGAGGGGCTAAAGAGAGAGCAATTCCCTTTTTGTTCTTCCAGAGCATGAATCTGGCATTCCGTCTTACTACAAACAGTCTGGCTCAATGTAGGAAGCTGCAGGCAGGCCTACTGCCAGAGCTGATGTCATGACTTACAATCATTCTTCTTCTTCTTCTTCTTCTTCTTCTTTTTTTTTTTTAACCTTTTTTTAAAGCTCTTATTTTAATTCCAGTATAGTTAACATACAGTGTTATATTAGTTTCAGGTATACAATACAGTGATAATATGATAATTCCATATGTCACTTGGTGCTCATCTTATATTCTCTGCTTTGTCACGTGGACTTTTGTTCAGGACCAGTCATGCCAGGCTGTTCCCAATTCAGAGTTCTGCACAAACTGTCCTTCTGCCCAGAATTCACCTTCGTGATTTATTTCCTAATTGCACTCTTATTGAAAATTATTTTAATGTTCATGTTCTCAGGGAGACATTTCTGATGGATTATATAAATTGGTTCTCTCCTCTACATTTTTCCTGGCCCTCTGTACTTCTTCTTCATAATGCTTGTCAGAAATTGAAGGTTTTACATTTGTTGATAGGACTGTTTGTTAATGTCTAACCTCAATCTAAAAAAAAAAAAAAAAAGCACAAAGGAGGGAGGCAGGATGGCAAAAGAGCAGGGGTCCTTGATTCATCTGGTCCCCCAAACTTACCTAGATAACTTTCAAGACATCCTGAACACCCATGAATTCAACCTGAGATGTCAAGAGAGAACAGATAGAATGCTACAGAGAGAAAAGTGAATGCTTCTGACAAGGTAGGAAGGCAGAGAAAAGGAACAGAGGAGATATATTGGAAAATAAATGGCAGGGAAGGGAGCCATGGAAAGCCACTGCAGGAAAGTGGGGCAGCACATGATTGGGAGCTTTAGAAATCTGTGCCTGGGGCAGCCCCGGTGGCGCAGCGGTTTAGTGCCGCCTGCAGCCTGGGGTGTGATCCTGGAGACCAGGGATCAGTCCCACGTCGGGCTTCCAGCATGGGGCTTGCTTCTCCCTCTGCCTCTCTCTCGCTCTCTATGAATGAATGAATAAATAAATAAATCTTAAAAAAAAAAAAAAAAGAAAAGAAAAAAAGAAATCTGTGCCTGAAAGAGTTTTCCGGGACTGAAAAGTGCTCAGTGGGGAAATAGGGCAGAATCACAGGAGGGGCAGTGAAGTCTCAGTATTTCCCAGAGACACAGACACCTGAGAATCAGTGCAGGAGACCCCTCCCGCAGAAGACCAGCTGGAAGAACAAGGGAAGAACAAGTTTACTGACCAAGCAGCACTGGGAAAGCTCCAGGATTGAGGGAAAATAGTATATAGAAGTCTAGGTTTTTCCTTGTGATTTGTTTATCTTTCAGGTTAAAATTTTCCAATATTTTTTCTCTTTTCCTGCCTTAGCTACAAAAGTTTACCAACTCTTTGTTGTTAATTTTTTTCCTTTTTGACTTTCATATTTCTAACAATTTCTAGCCTTAGATATATTCTTCATTTTTGGAGTCCTTTCAACGTATTCAATTTAATTTAGCTAAATATATGTTATGGATTTTTGGTTTTGTTTTTTGGTCTTGTTTTGTTTTATAATTGTGGAATTTAGTACCCTCTAACATAGGGACCAAAATACACTCAGAACCAAGTGGAGCACCATGTTGGTCCATTCTGTGAGATTATATTCTCTCTTCCTTCCCTTTCTTCCCCCCTCCCTTACCTCGTTTCTGTTTTTGTGGTTGATGTTGGGTCTCTATATAAGTTTTGCAGGTTATATAAATTTGGAATTTAGCGCCTTCTAATATACAGAACAAAATACACTCAAAACAGAGAGGATCACCCTCTGGGTCCACTCCGTGAGACTATATTCCCTCTCCATCACCACTTCCTCCCCACCTTTTTTTAAAATTTGTTTTTCACTTTCATGGTCTTTTTGTTTGTTTTGTTCTGTTTTTCTTTTATTTTCTGGTCTCTTCAAAATTGTCTAGCGTGTATTTTACTTAGGTTATGGTTGGTATTTTTGACTCTGCTCACTCATACATCCATTCTGCACTGGACAAAATGACTAGAAGGAATAATTTACCAGAAAGAACCAGGAGTAATACTCTCTTCCACAAACCTACTAGATATGGAACAAACATTTATAGGTTAAAAAAGCATTCTACTAAAAAAAAAAAAAAAGCATTCTACTGAAAGATGAATGGGTCAACCAGGAAATTAGAGAAGAATGAAAAAGATTCATGGAAACTAATGAAAACGAAAGTACAACTGTTTAAAATCTTTGGGATAGAACAAAAGCAGTCGTAAGAGGGAAATACAATACAAGCCTCCGTCAAAAAATTGGAAAAATCTTAAATACACAAGCTAGCCTTACACCTAAAGGAACTGGAGAAATAATAGCAAGTAAAGCCTAAGCCAAGCAGAAGAAGAGAGAAAATAAAGATCAGAGAAGAACTCAATGAAATAGAAACCAGAAGAACTGTAAAATAGATCAATGAAATCAGGAGCTGGTTCTTCGAAAGAATTAATAAGATAGATAAACCCCTAGCCAGACTTATTAAAAAGAAAAAAAGACTCAAATTAATAAAATGAATGAAAGAGGAGAGATATAACCAATACCAAGGAATACAAATGATTTTAAAAACGTGTTATGAGCAACCATATGCCAACAAATTAGGCAGTCTGGAAGAAATGGATGTATTCCTGGAAACATCAAATGACCAAAACCAAAACATGAAAAAATAGATAGAAAACCTGAACAGCTCAATAACCAGTGAAGAAATTGAAGCAGTCATCGAAAACCTCCCAAGAAACAAAAGTCCAGGGACAGATTGTTTCCCAGGGGAATTCTACCAAAGATTTTAAAAAGAAATAATACCTATTTTATTAAAGCTATTTCAAAGGATACCAATGGAGGGAATACTTCCAAACTTGTTCTATGAAGCCAGCATTACCTTGATCCCAAAACCAGACAAATACCCCACCAAAAAGGAGAATTACAGACCAATATCCCTGATGAACACGGATGCAAAATTTCTCACCAAGATACTAGCTAATAGGACCCAACAGTACATTAAGAGGATTGTTCACCATTGCCAAGTGGTATTTATCCCCGAGATGCAAGGGTGGTTCAATATTCATAAAACAATCGATGTGATAGATCACATTAATAAAAGAAAAAGACAAGAACCATATATGATCCTCAAATAGATGCAGAGAAAGCATTTGAGAAAATATAGCATCCAGTCCTGATTAAAACTCTTCAAAGTGTAGGGATAGAGGGAATATTCCTCAATATCAAAGAAGCCATTTATGAAAAGCCCACAGCGAATATCATTCTCAGTGGGGAAACACTGAGAGCCTTTCCCCTAAGATCAGGAACACGACAGGGATGTCCACTCTCACTACTGTTATCCAACATAGTACTAGAAGTCCCAGCCTCAGCAATCAGACAACAAAAAGAAATAAAAGGTGTTCAAATTGGCCAAGAAGTCAAATTCTCCCTCTTCACAGGTGTCATGATACTGTATATAGAAAACCCAAAGACTCCACCCCAAGATTGCTAGAACTCATACAGCAATTTGGCAGTGTGGCAGGATACAAAATCAATGCCCAGAAATCAGTGGCATTTCTATACACTAACAATGAGACTGAAGAAAGAAATTAAGGAATCAATCCCATTTACAATTACACCCATAACCATAAGATACCTAGGAATAAACCTAACCAAAGAGGTAAAGGATCTATACTCTAAAAACTACTGAACACTTCTGAAAGAAATCAAGGAAGACACAAAGAGCTGGAAAAACATTCCATGCTCATGGATTGGAAGAATTAATATTGTGAAAATGTCTATGCTGCCCAGGGCAATGTACACGTTCAGTACAATCCCTATCAAAATACCATGGACTTTCTTCAGAGACTTGGAACAAATAAAAATAATCTTAAGATTTGTGTAAAACCAGAAAAGATCCCGAATAGCCAGAGACATGTTGAAAAAGAAAACCAAAGCTGAAAGCATCACAATGCTTGACTTCAAGCTGTATTACAAAGCTGTGATCACCAAGACAGTATGGTACTGGCATAAAAACAGACACATAGATCAATGAAACAGAATAGAGAACCCAGAAATGTACCCTCAACTCTATGGTCAACTCATCTTCAATAAAGCAGGAAAGAATATCCACTGAAAAAAAAAGTCTCTTCAATAAATGGTGCTGGGAAAATTCGACAGCCACATGCAGAAGAATGAAACTAGACCACTCTCTTATACCATACACAAAGATAAACTCAAAATGGATGAAAGATCTAAATGTGAGACAAGAATCCATCAAAATCCTAGAACACAGGCAACACCCTTTTGGAACATGGCCACAGCAACTTCTTGCAAGACACATGTATGAAAGTAAAAATGAACAAAACCAAAAATGAACTATTGGGACTTTATCAAGATAAAAAGCTTCTGCACAACAAACAATCAACAAAACTAAAAGACAACCTACAGAATGGGAGAAGATATTTGCAAATGACATATCAGATAAAGAGCTAGTTTCCAAGATCTATAAAGAAGTTACCAAACTCAACACCCAAGAAACAAACAATTCAGTTGTGAAATAGGCAAAAGACATGAACAGACATTTCTCCATAGAAGACATATACATGGCCCACAAGCACATGAAAAGATGCTCAACAGCACTTAGCAACAGCAAAATACAAATCAAAACCACAATCAGATATCACCTCACACCTTTCAGAATGACTAAAGTCAAAAACAAAAGAAACAGCAGATGTTGACAAGGATATGGAAGAAAAAGAACCTTATTGCACTGGAGGTGAGAATGCAAGCTGGTACAGCCACTCTGGAAAACAGTGTGGAGGTTCCTCAAGAAGTTAAAAATAGAGCTACTCTATGACCCAGCAATTGCACTACTGGCATTTACCCCAAATATACTGATGTAATGAAATGCCAGGACACTGCAACCCAATGTTCATAGCAGCAATGTCCACAATAGCCAAACTGTGGAAGGAGCCATAATGTCCTTCAACAGATGAATGGATAAAGAAGATGTGGTCTATAGACACAATGGAATATTACTCAGCCATCAGAAAGGATGGATACCTACCATTTGCTTCAACGTGGATGGAACTGGAGGGTATTATGCTGAGTGAAATACATCAGTCAGAGAAGGACAAACATCATATGGTTTCACTTATATGTGGAATATAAGAAATAGTGAAAGGGCCTATAAGGGAAAAGAGGGAAACTGAGTAGGGAATATTAGAGAGGGAGACAAACCATGAGAGACTCCTAACTCTGGGAAGCAAACAAAGCATGGTGGAAGGGGAGGAGGGTGGGTGGATGGAGTGACTGGGTGACAGGCACTAGGGAGGGCACTTGATGGGATGGATGAGCACTGGGTGTCATACTATATGTTGGCAAATTGAATTTAAATTAAAAAAAAAATTTAAAGCACAGGGCCTCTGACTATTTAGCTAGCTAATCACAGGATCCTCAGTGCTTTCTGGGTGCCTTTCACAGTATCCAGCACATGATGAGGGGTCAGCAATACTCAGTGAATGACAAAACGCAGTCATGTTTAAAAGTGCCTGCTTTGGTGTCAGTGAAGTCTACGTGTAAGTTCCACTTGCAACTTCCTGGTTATTTGACCTAGTAAATAAAATATGGAAAGTGCAGCTCCCAGTACTCAAACACGATTCTTTGAATGTGAGCTCCTGTTACCAAACTATTTGTTGCTGTAATCATTATCATTGTTGTCATTGTCCTCCCCCTCACACCTCATCTCATCTTGTTGGGTTGGACCATCATGGTTCTGTGACCCAAAGTAATCCCTGTCTCTATGAGATAAATACATTGTACAAGAAGCAGTATGTTTAGAAGTTTTGTTTAGATTTGTATTTTCTGTTAGAGTTTTGGATTTCATTCTGAGTTACTTAATATTCTGCATGAAAAATAAAAGGAAGAATTAGGAAAGACTTTTGAATCTAGCAACATTTTTAACTCGATAACATGAAAATTCTTTCATCAAAAACATTGAAAAAAATTACCAAAAGATGGCAAAAAGCCACAACCCTCCACCCCAAGATCTGAGGAAATACAGAATCAGCCCACAGGTTGGATCATGTTGCCTCATCTTCTATGCAGAGTCAGATAACTTAAATCTATTTGAGGTAAAGAAGATTTCTTCTTAGACATTGTTAAGTGACCTCTCCTTCACGTTTCTTTAGCTCTCATGGTTGTTTAGACCTTGAAATATCTTTTATGTCTGGGATATGTTTGAATAGAACCATCTAAATTATAAATTATCTGAAATAAAAGTCTCATTATCTTGTATGTGTGTTTTGTCTTTTATTGATATCATCGTTTCTCACTCAGAATCATGACTTTAGGCAGTTCTGCAGTTTTTATGAACTCTGGCTTTATAGGCATTGAAATCGCACACAAAGATATAGACAAATATCTAATCTTCTCAACTGTACTTTCTGATTATTTCCCTGTTTTGCCTCATTTTTTCTAAATCTGATGATGCTTTTACTGTTGCTGCTTAGGTCTATGGGCATATTACATGGCAAGATGAATAATAAGTGCTATTCCAGCATACAGAATTTTCCATCATTGTCATGCAGATGACCACATTGTGTGCTTTTTCTTAGAGGAGAGAGTATAGTTCTTCTTTCTTTATATGACCTTGTGAAGTCAGTCATGAACTGCAACAAACAGAATGGAGGACTTTGTCTTCATTTGGCAAGGACTAACGGTTTCTGTTTTCCGAATTGAATGGTGAATAGATACAAGCAAGAAAATATTTCAGTGCCTTTATTTTTTTGCATATAGCACTGTGGTTAACTCCTCTCCTACCATATAAAGCAAACAGAGAGTACTGGCATTCCTAACACAACCCTGATCCTTTAACAGCAGAGGCACTAATATAGCTTAGATTCTTCCATAAAGATTAATTTGGTTTCTTTTTTTTTTTTTTAAGATTTTATTTCTTTATTCATGACAGCCACAGAAAGAGAGAGAGGCAGAGACACAGGCAGAGGGAGAAGCAGGCTCCGTGCTGGGAGCCCTACGTGGGACTACGTGGGACTCCAAACCGGGTCTCCAGGATCACATCCTGGGCTGAAGGTGGTGCTAAACTGCTGGGCCACCCTAATTTGGTTTCTAAAAGAAAACTGTTCCTCTGCACTTAGAACACTCCTGACACTAAATGTGTGGGGTTTTCCATACCAACTCTTCATATACTGCCCAAGGGTCCTGCAATTCAAATCAACTTGATGCTGTCTACCTAGAGTTGACATCAGAACCCACAGGGTAAGGGCTCAGTCCTGATGTGGTTTGAAGAAGTGGAGTTCTGAGCTGGTGGCCAAGAAAGAATTCTTGAGACATTTTTGGTGCAAAAGTGGTTTTATTAAAGCCTGGAGACAGGACCCATGGTAGAAAGAGCAGCATTGGGGTTGTGACAGGTGACTGATTATATACTTTCAAGGTGGGAGGGGGTTAGGGACAGCACAAGCCTCCAAGGTATTTTGGAAACAAGGTTATTAGGACCTTGAGAGGGCTAGCTATTGTTAGGAAAAGGTCATTAGTAAAAGCTCAGTCATGAGACTCTTCAGGTCTGTATCAATGGGTCATGTGCTTGGAGGATGATTGCTAACATATATCTTGGGGAGTCGAGATAAAAAGTTTCCAAATGAATTTTTATATGTTGAAGTAGACTTATAGGATCCTGGGGGGTTGGGATAATTTTAAGCTAAGATGGCCGTTTTCTCTTAGCAAAGTATTAACATCAAGGCACCTGAGTTCCTAGAGGAATGTCCCTTTGCCTGTTTCAAGGACTTGTCAGTGGGCTGTAGGAAGAACATTTAATTTTCTTTTGCCTTTGTTTCCCATGTCAAGTCCCACATCAGACATCAATCATGAGTCCAGGCTTGTAGTACTTATGACTAGATTGACTGCAATTTGAGGGTTCTCCTGACCTCCTCCTTGGGTTTGATAATTTGCTGGAATGGTTCACAGAACGCAGGGAAACATTTATGTTGACTGGTTTGTCATAAACAATACAAGTAAAAAGCTCCAAAAGTAGAGCTACAGAGGGCAAGGTATAAAAGAGCATGGATCTTCCATACACTCTCAGATCACACCACTATCCCAGGATCTCCATGTGTTCACCCAGCGGAAGCTGTCCAACATCATTGTGTAGGGTTTTTATTTTGTAGGTGTGATTGGTAATTAAGTCAGTCTGCAACCCCTCACCTCTTGCTGTGCCTTGGGAAGAGGGCATGAAATCTCTAACTCTCTAATCACACGGTTAGTTCCCCTGGTAACCAGCCTGCCTCTTTCAGGAGTTCTTCATTAGCATAAACTTCAGTATAGTTGAAAGAGGCTTATTATGAATAACAAAAAGTGTTCCTCTCATTCCAATTATTCAGAAATTTTCAAGAGTTTTTAGAAGTTCTGTGCCAGGAACCTAAGACATTGACCAAATGTGTATTTCTTATTATATCTTATCAAGATGAATACAATGGCTTGTTTTCATTTTTGTTTTTTAAGACCTTGAATCTGCAAATATCTGCTAACAGAAATTAGTATTCTTACAAGTAAGTCCCTTCTTCTCCTTAAAGCTATCTAGTTAAAGATGAGAAGGCATAAGGTCATTTCACACTTACTGCTCCATAGCCCTTTAAAACATTCCCAACTAGTCCTTCATGTCTATTTCAGAGACTAAACGATTGTGGTACATCTCCTTTAAAGGATGCAGGTATGACTAGCAATGATAACTAACAAAAAGGCATTTAAAAAAAAAACCTTATAAATTGACAGCTGCAGTGTTTTTTCTCTTTGTCCCCACAAATTGAATAAAAACCAAAGTAATGAAACAATTCTAACCTGGAATTTCACTGATCCCTTTTGATAAAATTTATTAATCAGTTGTATCTCACAGTGTCCTAAATGTTGAATTTCTGGAATTTACATGTAGTCCTAATCATTTAGCAATTTATCATTGCTGTTTTAATTAAAGTCAAATCTGCTTCTTATTACATTATGCTTAAGAATAACAGCACAATTGAAAAATCTTAGAATATGAATATACTTGATTTTCTAATAGACAAGCTGATGAAAATCCCTAATTGCAGTTCAGAGTATATGAAGTTAATTGGAGCTCCTTGAAGCCCTCATCAAAACATTACCTAAAGTCATATACAAAAGATGTTACACATCCTTGCAGTGTGTCTGTGTCAAGTCATTAAAGAGCAAATATGGAGTGCTGCCAAAATCAGAAAGAATGTATTTATGTGGGAATTAAGAACAACAACTACAATTTCAAAACATCAAAAGTACACATAGGTTTATCAGATGAAAAGGAACATTTGTATAGGAAAAATCCCGATGGTGAGTAATTCAAGTACAGTGGTTCATAAGTAAGCATAAAAAGATGTGAACCACAACCATAAAAAGATGTGAACCACAAGCATAAAAAGATGTGAACATTGATTTCTCTTTTATATTAGATACTGGACATTTGTCCCTTTTCTATGTTCCTTTAGCACACTTGATAGAATTTTGTTAGTTTTCTTAGTTTTTCCCAGTAACAAAGTGGGTTTTTTGGTTTCATTTCTGCTCTTAGGGCAATTATTACTTCTTGCAGAAGATTCAATTTATTTTCTCTTTCTAATTTCTTTTTTTCTTTCTAATTTCTAAGATAGATGCTCTGCTCAATTATATTTTAACTTTTCTTTCTCCTAACGTGTAGATTTGTAGGCCATAAATTTCTCTGAAAGGACTGTTTTAGCAGCATCCTAAGCTTTATATGTGACATTTTCATTGCTGTTCAAACAAAATAGTTCCTACTTTCAAACACTTCTGCTTTTTTCATCTATGAACTATTTGGAAATGTGAGGAAATGTGAGGTTCTTCCGGTTGCTCTTTTAAAATTAATAATTCTTAGTTTATATGCATTGTTTTGCATGGGCTTATTAAACTTTTCAAATTTCTTGAAACCTGCTATCTGATGGACTACGTGTAAATTTTATGTGAAAGTTCCAAGTGTACTTTGAGATTCCACTTACCCAGGAACCTGTCAGTTCTCCCTGCTTATCCTACTTCTTTGGGTATTCTACTTTGGGTTTAGGTCTCTGCATTAATAAAATAAGCCATATTTGTTCATCACTTTTTCAGATATTTTCTGACTTTTTTGATGTATATGGTTTGCATTTTTTCTGCATTACTGAAAGATGTGTTAAAAATCTGTCATGATGATTGTGAATATGGCTATTCTCCACAAAGTTCTGTATAGGTTTTGCTTTCTTATGCATTTGAGGCTATGTTATTAGAAACTATTGTTTTCAACTTTGTACATTATTCTGATAAACAAACTGAAGTGACACTTTTCAATTTGTTCTTTTATTTTTCCTTTGGTGTAAAACCCACTTGTTCAATATAAAGTTGGTTATGGATGCTTTTCTTTGTATGGTGTATCATAATGATGTGGCTTGGAGTAGGGTCTGTGAGCCAATGGCCAAGAAAGAATTCTTGAGATATTGTAGATGCAAAAAGCTGGTTTAATTATAGCACAACAGGACCCACAGGTAAAAAAAGCTGCACTGGGGTTGTGAGGAGTACTCATTATATAAGATATTCTATCCTAAGGAGGGGAGGGTGATGTTAGGGCACGAGGAAATTGAGTCTATAGGTTTCTAGAGATTGCTTCCTTAAGACAGTTGTAAACTGATGGAGATTCATATCCTGCAGGACAGTAATCTCTATCAGTCAACCATTTGTTTTTCCCTTTCCTTTGTTCTAAGGCAGCCAGGAGTGCCTGAGGAATATCGCACATACTCAACCTGGCGTGTGGGCAGGGGTGAGGGAGGTCTTGGCAGGTTGGCTTGTGCTTTGCCCTCTGTTTGCCTTTTGCTCCCTCATCGATAATACATCATTAACATTCTTTTACTTCTTATGTTTCTGTGTTTTTGTATTTTCTATTATTCCTTTCTAACTGGCATGTAGTTTGGTATTGAATGAGAAGATCTTTACCTCTTAAGTGAAGCATGTTGTTCATTTACATTCAGTGAGTTCACCATCTATTTGATTTAAAACATTCGTATTTGGGCTTTCTCTTTGGCCTGTCTGCTCTGTTCTTCTCAGTCAGACCCTGAAAGAGGCAAGGAATGTTGTGCCCAAGATTGCAAATCCGAGAAACCACCGAGGAGCCCACACCGATGCAAACACACGAGGGTTTATTTACAAGCTTGAGTTTGTGTCCAAGTATACCCGACAGAGCCAGAGCGGAGCAGGGACTTGGACCCCGAGGTGGGTTTCAGCTTAGTTTTAAGGACTGGTCTAGGGGACCTCCAGGAGGGGTGGAGCAATTCCCCAAGTTCTGTTTACATTTTGATATGGGGCCTTCAAGGGCATTGAGCTCTGTTCTTATTCTAATAAGGGCTTCCTGCCCTTGACTTGGGCTCTGTTTTTATTCTAATATGGGGCTTTCTAGGACCTTAAGCTGTAAGCTGTTTTCTTCCTGTAACTGAAGTAAAGTTCAGCTCTTATTCACAGGGGCCTGGGATGGCTGTACTTGTGATAACGCTGAACTTAAAGTGGAATGGCCTTAATTTTCTCGGCCTCCACAGGAATCCACTTAGCTGGGAACCTGTCCATTATCCCTGCTTATCCTCAGACATCTCAACTTAATCCCTGCTCTGGGCATTTGCATTGTCTCTGAAGAGTATGGCCCCCCTGAGTTGATGTAATTTTATTGTAAATAAATTCAGTGAGAAATTCTAGTTTTTTTTCTTTCAGGTGAAGAGATAGCAGCCAAGAAGCAGGCTACAAGCAAACTGGCAAAGTAGAGAGCATGCTTTACATAAGAAATGGCCAGAGACGCCTGGGTGGCTCAGTGGTAGGGCGCCTGCCTTGGGCTCAGGTCCCCAAACTGCATCGGGCTCCCTGCATGGAGCCTGCTTCTCCCTCTGCCTCTCTCTCTGTCTGTGTCTCTCATGAATAAATAAATAAAATCTTAAAAAAAAAAAAAACACCTCGTATTAAAAAAGAAAGAATAATTATACAACTTAGGACTTCTATTATTCACTATGAATCTTTTTCTTAGGCAGAATAATCTATTTCCCTCGAAGAGCTTTACTTTTTTTAAATTTTATTTTTTAAAAGATTTTATTTACTCATGAGAGACACAGAGGGAGAGAGGCAGAGACACAGGTAGAGGGAGTAGCAGGCTCTCCATGGGGAGCCCGATACAAGACTCCATCCCAGGACCCCAGGATCATGACCTGAGCCAAAGACAGACATTCAACCACTGAGCCACACAGGTGCCACCCTCAAAGAGCTTTAAATAAATGTGAGTAGCACACTTTTTAGTATTTGCAATGTTTTCTGATAAAAAAACAGCACGAGTTCTATAGAGTCTCAGGCTTGTCAAGCACTGGCCCTGGGTGTGAGGACAGCTCAGGTCATGGTTGGTGCATGGGAAAGGAGAGGATGGCCCTGACTCCTGGCCCTTTCTACAAGATGACACAGCTGAGATATTGCAAAGAACACCAAGTGAGGTTACGTGGACAACTCCAGGTGTTACCAGTGGGGGAGATGTGGCTGCATGAGCTTTTATGTGGACAGCTTTTGTCTGGGAACATCTGGTTCTTGGTTGAATCCTGACCTCCCAGTCTTCTCAAAGAGCAGAACTGAGACCTGTTGGCCCCTTCAGTGAGGGAGTAGACAAAAGCTATCATAATACTCAGACAGTGATTCCCCTGGACCTTAGTTCAGTAAGAAATCGAACCTTATCCAACTGAAGGACCAAGATGGATATGAGAATTTTCCATGATGAAGAGATTTTCTTTTAAAATATATTTTTTCCTGAGGAACTCATATTTTTGTAAAATCTTATTTTCTGTTTGTTTTTCTTTCCTTCCCTTTCATTGTGATAAATGTATTCTTTAATTCCTCATCACCTACTTCACTCATCTCCACCCCCCCACCCCTCTCCCCTCCTCTCCAGGTACCATCAGTTTGTCCTCTATAGTTAAGAGTTTGAGGGATCCCTGGGTGGCGCAGCGGTTTGGCGCCTGCCTTTGGCCCAGGGCACGATCCTGGAGACCCGGGATCGAATCCCACGTCGGGCTCCCGGTGCATGGAGCCTGCTTCTCCCTCTGCCTGTGTCTCTGCCTCTCTCTCTCTCTCTCTCTCTCTCTCTCTCTCTCTCTGACTATCATAAATAAATAAAAATTAAAAAAAAAGAGTTTGAGTCTTGGTTTGTCTCTCTTTTTTTCTCCTTTGCTTGTTTGTTTTATTTCTTAAATTCCACAAATGAGTGAGATCATATGAGTGAGAACAAATAGTATTTGTCTTTCTCTGACTTATTTTGCTTAGCATTATACTCTCAAAGTCCATCTCTGTTATTGTAAATGGCAAGATTTTGTTCTTTTTTATGGATGAATAATATCCCACTATACACGCACATACACACACACATCTTCATTATTCATTCATCTATCGATGGACACATGGGCTGTTTCCATAGTTTGGCTGTTGCAGAAAATGCTGCAATAAACACAGAGGTACATGTATCCCTTTGAATTAGTGTTTTCATATTTTGGGGATAAATACCCAGTGTGTGGTTACTGGATCATATGATAGTTCTATTTTTAATTTTTTGTGGACCTCCATACTATTTTCCATAGTGGCTGCTTCAATTTGCATTCCTACTAACAGTGGACAAGGGCTCCTTTTTCCCTACTTCCTTGCCAACATCTGTTGTTTCCTGTGTTGTTACTTTTAGCCATTATGACAGACAAGTGTGAGATGATATCTCATTGTAGTTTTGATTTGCATTTGCCTGGTGATGAGTGATGTTGAGCATCTTTTCATATTTTCTTTTAAAATATAAACCTCATAACTGACCTGTGAATCAAAAGTGAGTGGTATCACTGGTGAGTGGTTGTCATAGGAACTCGAACTGAATACATGGTGAATCAGCCCTTCTCTCAGGAAGAACATTATGGCAGGTCTCAATTAGTATGCATGTCCTCACAGCCCTGCTTTCTAGCAATAGCTGACCCATTCCACCCATTTTATAGTAGGATCTTAAAACTGATGTGATTTGATGTGGGGTTCAGGAACGAACAGTCAAGAAAGAATTCTTGAGACATTTTTGGTGCAAAAAAGGTGGTTTTATTAAAGCATGGGGACAAGACCAATGGGCAGAACTGTACTGGGAATGTGAGGAGTGGTGATTGATTGTATACTTTTAAGTTGGGAGGGGTAAGGACAAAGGAAGTTTCCAAAAGGATTTTCATATGTTAAAGAAGACTTAACTGTTGCAGGATTTCTGTTACTCTAGTGCCTGTGGTCTGGGTCACTCTGCTTAGAAGAATGACGAAGTAGACCAAAGAGTGATGGCCAACAAAGCAAAATTTATTGAGCAATAGCACAAAGCTCTCAAAGGGGAAGAGGACCTGAGGGGGTTGCCCGTGGGGTTTCTAAGTTTAGGGGATTTTATGAGCTCTTTAGCAGAACTATCTTAAACAATGGGGGTGTGCTAAGTCGGGACAATCAGGGCTTTGGTTGTGTATCTGTCTACTTATCAGGTTAATGTCCACGTGCTGATGGTCTTTTGTTGGCTGACTTCTGGGGGCTTAGGTCTTAAGTACCTCTTGCCTAGGATGGTGATGAATGCTTGTGGTGACTTGTTTTATCTTAGGATGTTTTGCAGAAGTCATTTCTGCAAAGGCTTCAAAACAGAATGCTAGCATGGTCCTGTCTAAGCTGCAAAACAGGATGTTAGTGCTGCTTTATTTTAGCTGTCCTGACTCCATCTTTTCTTGTTGGGGCCCTTGGCCCTAACTACTTCACTGTCCAACTAACTCCTAACATCACAGGATTCTGGAGGCCTGGCTATTGTCAAGCTAAGATTGCATTTTGCCACCAGCAAAGCATTACATTAAGACATTTGGGAGTTCCTGGAGGACTGTCCTACTCTACCTGTCTCAAGTGTTTGTCAGTGGGCTACAAGTTATAAGGAGGTTTAATTTTATCTACATTTCCTTTTGCCTTTGTTCTCCATGTCAAAAACTACACCCTTTGTTTTAAGAGTCCTCTGAAGCATCTGTCATCATGAGGATGTAGAAAGTGGGGAACTTTATTCAACTAACATTTTCCAGGTACTAATCAAGTGCTGGACATGGAAATAGAAGCTAAGAAACAATGATAAAGATAAACTAGTCTCTGGTGGCAAGGCATCATCAGCAAGACAGAGTAATTGGATAATTCACATTTTCAAAATCATGCTATAGGTACAATGAAAGCACAAAGAAGAGGCACCCTGCCCAGTTTGGGGGATTTGGGAACTCTAAGATTTCAAGGAGAAACCAGTCTGCAAAATAAAAGTGAGGGTCTGTAAGAGAGGTTGCTTGAAGAAGTCCAAATACTGTGCACAGGTATCTAGAATAAAGGGGTAACATGTCAAGTTTGTGCAACTAGAAGTAGTTCATTATAACAGAAACAAACATTAGCTGAAAGGGAAGTTCAAAAACAGCAAAAATACACTCTAGGCACCTATACGACTAACACCTAAAACTGTAATTTGCAACTGGAAAGTGAAGGGCCAGCTGAAATTTCAGAATCACATCATGCTTTATACCTTGTTTTTCAAAGAATTTAAGGAAGTAGAAATCAACTCTGTAATACAAACAAGATTAAGATACATGTTTTGTTTTTTCCAGTATTGGACCTCATTTTCCAGCAGAGTCTCTTCTGAACTCACTGATGGTTTTCTAAGGATGCAAAATTCCTTATTACCATCATCATCATCATCACCACCACCACCATCACTACCATCATATGTTTGTTTTTTCTTTTTTTTATCCTCTGAACAAGAATTGCACACTCCTTGTACGATTTCTAGAAACAAAAGTTTATACAAAATAAAATTAGTACTCCTCTCATCCCTAATCTCAGAAACCTAGCTTCTTGTAGAAGGAACCAACATTACTAGTTCCTCATGTTACTCCAGAGATTTTTTAAGTGTATACATACAAGTATATGTGAGTTCCAATTTTTTGCATAAATAGTGCAGTATTTCTATTGGTTTGCTCCACACTTTTTCCACAGTTCAATATATCTAGTAAATTGTTCTGTGTCATTACAAATAGTGCTCTGTTTCTCAATCTTCTGGCTATATAATATTCCCTTGTGCAAGTGTGCTAGAACTTATATTACCACTCCCGTATAGATGGATGTATAAGTAGTTCCAATCTTTAAAATTATAATCAGTGGATATCTTATAAATATATAATTTTTCTGACTGTGTATGTATGAGAGTGCATGTATGCCTTAAAATTAAACCTTCGGGCCAGATTGGACATTTATTAAAACTTAATAAATACTAGATACAATTTGCAGTAGATATTATACAATTTAATATAGTTAGTTCCTACATGTGATGGGGTTCCCCTTTTAGATTACACAGTGTGTTCTGTTGTTATGTCTTTATGCTCAATTGACACACTGTTCTAATGATTTCATTTCTAAAAATTTCATTGTACTTCTGAATTGTCTTGGCTTTTTAATATTTTTGATCAGCTCCATTTAAATTTTATAATTAGCCTTTCTGAAATTTTAACTCAGAACACATAAAATTTATACATGAACTAAGAATTAATTTCTATATGCAACTGACCCATCTACTCAAGAAGACATTATGGATATCCATTTGTGTAATTACTCATGTGCAACTTTCAGAAGCATTTTTTGATAAATGTATTCTAATGTGTTTCTTTTCCAGGATATTAAAGATTTGACCTCCTCTTTGTCTTCAAATCCATTATTTTTATGTCCATTTAAATTAACTCTCCGTCACATTTACTATATCTTTTGTTTGCCAGGCATTGATGCCTTATAATAAGCACTTATATTTTTTTCTATTAAAATTTTGCTAAAAAACAGAAAGGGTGCATACATGTAAAAATAAGCCATTTCAAAAAGCTGGTAAGAAAACTTGTAAATATTACCTGAAATTATCCACAAGATAAAAACTTGACAATTCGTGAACACAACTCTTTTATCAGCTTACAAATTTTAGACCACCATGAAGGCTGCGGAATATCTTCTTCACTGTCATCTGCCATTACCACTGGAGTGGGGTAGTTTTTAGCGCTTTTCCAATTATCAGTCATGTTTTTTATTTGGGCCTAAAATTGTGCGACATATTAATAAAAGGAAAATATTTAAAAACCCCAAACCTTCAGGAATAAGGTTTTATAGTAACAATTTATAAAATTAGCTGCATTTTCCTTTTTAAAGTATTCTCTCTTCTTAGATCATTTATATCAGGAATATCTCCTGCTTTAGTGTTGGGAAATGAGAAGAAGCAAAGAACAACCTTACTTATATTTATCCATCACTAGGGTTTTGCGAGGTGCTAAATAGGCATGAGGACAACTGTTGTAAGATACTCCGTTTAGCCAAAATTATGCTATTTGAGAGAGAGCCTTTGATCTGAATGGTACAAATGCTCACCCACATCTTAGAAAGAATGGTAACTTCTAAGCTGTATTAGAACTCTGATATAGACACTTGTAGATGGGAGAAGAGAGAACTCCTTTGCTATGTGCTGACTTGGGCAGGCCATTCTCACTTGGAGATAGCTACAGGGTAGGAGCTGTCTCCCTCGTTTCTGAGTATGTACATATCTGATAGTTTTAGGTCAGCAAGGATTATCTTAGGGTCATTGGGTGAGTAGGTTGCCTGAAAACTGGCAGTAATCTTGGGAAAGTGAACCAATTGCTACTTCTATTACAGACACCCAGTTAGGACATCCACGTGCTAAACCCGGATGCTCTGTGAGATCCTCCCATTCAATATTGCTCTGTGAGATCCTCCAGGAATCCCTCAGAATAGCAGCATAAGTTCTGGGAAGGTTATTTATATTCTATAAATGCTTGGAACTACCAAGTTCTTACTGGACCCTCCAGAAACTCAATGTGAACACAACTCTAGTGCCTCGACGCAAGTCATTACAAAACAGGGTTTGTAGTGAATGAAATCCAGTACACAACAGTGGTGCTGCTCTCTCTGACTTCCCTCTAACTTTCAACGCACCCTTCCTGCTGTTCTAGGGCTTTGTTCTGTAGTCCATGCCCAATCCCAGGCCAGGCTTACCTCAATCCTCTCAATCCTCTTATTCTGCTCTTTCAGAAGGACTTCTCTTTCTCTCTTTATCTGCTCTTTCATTTGGATCATATATTCCTCGAAACATTTTTCTAGAACCTCTACCCTTTTCTGCAGCTGTTTACACTTTTCCTCAAGAAGCTGCTTTTCCTTCTCAGCTGCCTCTCTTTTGGCCTGCTCTTCTGCTCCAGGAAGATTTCATTCAGAGAGGAAGGATAACAAAGGTTAAGCATAAAAGCTGCAGCCCCCTGTCCCACAACACCCCATTTTCTCAGACATCAAACTGTCTTGAAAGACGCGATGAAAATCTCTGAATTTAACTAATGGCCACATTTCAAGGGCAGGTATAGAACGTGGTAGGAAAGGTCCTGACCACCTGGCTGATGAACAACCACACTTTGCCTTAGTATTTTCAGATTTAGCAGAGTGTTGCATTCCACAGAAGGAGAGGAAGCTCCTTGCTTCAGGAACATTTTCCTGGTGGAGCATTCAGATGGCATGGCAGGAACCTCCCACCCCATCATGTGCTGAGCCCTCCTCATACCTGCTAAGGCTTGTTGTACATCACGGAGAAGCTTATCTTTCTTTATACAGCTTTCTTCTAGTTCATTCTTTATCTGCAGCAAGTCCTGGGGATCACAAAGGAGAAAGATATATCAAGCAGGTCAAACCTGAACTTCCATTAAAATATTCTGAGAAAAAAAAACTGATGAACATTCCCTAGTTCCTTCTCCCACCTACGAATGAATATTTCAAGATCCTGGTCATCTCAGTATGCCTCTAGCTTCCTCTGCCAGTATTGCATACACCACTCATGCTAGGTTCCCCCAGTCAGAAGAATGTGCAGTTTTATAAACACAACCTCAGGTGCTTTCATATTGTTCATGTGCAGTTTTTTTTTTCTGCTTGTGGCTTCAGTAACCTCCCACCCTGGACAGTACAGACAAATCTTTCAAAATTTATGTCACACTCTTCTTCCAGGACGGTTTCCTAGACTACCTTCCCCATGTGAAAGAAATTATATATTTACATTTGTACATTTTTGTCAACTATACTTTTTAAATGCATGAAATTTATATTATGTGAATTACTGTTAAATTTGAATTACTACCATCTCAGAAAGAAATACCTCATTGAGACTATTGGTAAGTTTCTGAACTCCCTGAGCCTTCCTGGTGACATGCTGAGTTTCCATTATATAATCTCAATGGCTCCTTTCAGTTGTAGCATCCTGTGATTCTATCTACAAGGCATGTTAACAGTTAATACAGCTAAAAGCAAAATAAAAATGAAGAATGATCTGGTAATGGAATCTTCTCAGAGAAACTTGGGTTGTTGTGAATGGTAGGGAGTGCCCAAAAAAAAGTAGCAATCTCAAAATAACCTAAGCATGTTCCAACCAACAGGGAAACTGCCAACATTTAGTCAAGGAGGTCATCTGAGTGTCTGTACGGACTTTGCTTCAGATAATGTGTCTGAGTTTGGAGGAGAAGGAGATAAGATAGAGTAGGAGTGTCCTTTATAACTCTCTTAGAAGAATCAGAATCCTTCCACCATGAATGCTAGCTAATCTATGGCCACTCAGGTAGCTTCAAGGTAGAGTGAGTAACATGAAGGATCAAGTATAAAGACCAAGTACCATGTAGTACTGCTGTAATTCCTCATATTGGGAGGACTCCGCTGTGAAGATTGCCTCACTATCCTGATATGGTAGTGCCAGGACCATTTTTGTGGGAATTTAACTCTGCAGAGTCACTATTTTCTCACAGTAGACAGGTGTATCACCACATTGTCTAGACAAGGAACCGTTCCACTGTTGGAGGCATCCGTAGAGGTCACCATCAGAATCCTCAGCCCTGAATGAGGCAAGAAATTTAGGGGATCAATGAGATTCAAAAATCAGAAAGTACAATTCTAAAATGAAACAGTTTGAAACTTTTCATCAATCCCATCTCCACCTACTAAATTAGTGTTTTCCTTCCAATCACTGCAGTTAAAAATTTTAACTATCTTCCTTCAGTTAACATGCTCCGATATCTTTGAATATCTTTGATATCTTTCTCAACAAAGCATATTAAGAACACAATAGACAGTCATACAAGTCAATAACAAAAAAAAACCCCAAAAACCAAAAAACAATTGATTATAAAATCAGTAGAACTAAACAGATATTTTTCCAAGAAGACATCTAGATGGCCAACAATGTATGAAAAGATACTTAACATCCCTAATCATCAGGGAAACCAGGGATATCTTAAAACCACAATGTGGGACACCTGGGTGGCTCAGCGGTTGAGCGCCTGCCCCTGGCTCAGGGCATGATCCGTGGTCTCAGGATCGAGTCCCACATCAGGCTCCCTGCCTGGAGCCTGCTTCTCCGTCTGCCCGCATCTCTGCCTTTCTGTGTGTCTTTCATGAATAAATAAATAGAATCTTTAAAATACATACATACATACATACATACATACATACCACAATGAGATATCACCTCACACCTGTTAGGATGGCTATTATTAAGAAGACAGATAATTATTAGCAAGGATATGGAGATAAGAGAATCCTTGTACATGGATGGTAGGAAGGTACATTTTAAATTAGTTCAGCCACTGTGGAAAACAGTATGGAATTTCTATAAAATAAAAAATAGAACTACCATATAATCCAACAATCCCACTTGGGTCTATTTATCCAGAAGAATTGAAATCAGGATCTCCAGGGATATCTACCCTTTGATGTTGTTGCAACATAACTGACATTAGCCAAGATACGGAAGCAACCTAAGTGATAGATGAATGGATAAAGAACTTGTGTACGTATATACAGTGGAATCCTTTGTTCAGGCATGAGAAATAAGGAAATGCTATTTGTGACAACATCTATGGACCTTGAGGGCATTATGCTAAGTGACATAAGTCAAATACTATATACTATCACTTATTTGTGGAATCTAAAAAGAAATTGAACTTATAAAAATAGTAGAATGGGGGCTAGGAGTTGGAAGAATTGAAGGTTTGTGGTTTATAAGGGTGTAAGCTCGCAAGTAGTAAGTGAATAAGGGCTGGAGATCCTCAGGATAGTGATTATAGACAATACCAGATTTTAAACTTAAAAGCTTCTAAGAGACTAGATCTTTTTTTTTTTTTTAAGATTTTATTTATTTATTCATGAGAGAGAGAGAGAGAGAGAGTCAGAGACACAGGCAGAGGGAGAAGCAGATTCCATGCAGGGAGCCCGACGTGGGACTCCATCATGAGTCTCCAGGATCAGGCCCTGGGCTGAAGGTGGAGCTAAACCACTGAGCCACCTGGGCTACCCCGCTAAGAGACTAGATCTTAACTGTTGCCAGCACTTACATACACATATACATAAATATGATAATTAAATAACATGTTAGCTTGTTAGCTAAGGCTAAGGTACTAATCACATTGCAATATATAAATATATCAAAGCGGGATCCCTGGGTGGTGCAGCGGTTTGGCGCCTGCCTTTGGCCCAGGGCGCGATCCTGGAGACCTGGGATCGAATCCCACGTCAGGCTCCCAGTGCATGGAGCCTGCTTCTCCCTCTGCCTGTGTCTCTGCCTCTCTCTCTCTCTCTCTCTGTATGACTATCGTAAAATAAATAAATAAATAAATAAATAAATAAATAAATAAATAAATAAATAAATAAAAATAAAAAAAATATATCAAAGCAACTCATTTTACTCCTTAAAACTTACACAATGTTGTATCAATAAAAATAAAAATAGATAAGAAGTGAACAACTGAGGCAGGGTAAAGAAGATTATATCAAAAATAAAAAAATTTAATAAAATTAGATAAGAGGTGAACAACTGAGGCAGAGTAAATGAGATTATATTTATTCCTATTAAAATTCCACCTACTGGGGACCTGGGTAGCTCAGTTGGTAAAGCGTCTGACTCTTGGTTTTGGCTCAGATCATGATTTCAGGGTCGTGGAATCGAGCCCCATGTCACGCTCTGCACTGGGCATGGAGCCTGTTTAAGATTCTCTCCCTCCCTCTCCTTCTGCCCCTCTTCCACTTGTGCTCACTCTCTCTCTCTCCCTCTCTCTCTCTCAAAAAATAATAAATAAAATTCTGCCTACTTTAAGGAACAAATTGTCAGAAATTTAGTTTTCTCTGGAATATGTATATATGTTTATATTTTTATTTTTATATATAAGCTCTGAGAGGAGCATTTATTATACAGGATGTCTCCTCAGATGCAGCGGAAACTTGCAAACCCAGAAGAGTCTCACAGTAAAATAAGAGCACAAAGTCATTCTCTTTGGCCTCAGAGTTAACCAGAGGATGCATACATTAGTACTTCTGTACTTTTCCACGGCACAAAATGCAGAGTGGCCATTGCAGAGTGCTCCCTTCATTATTCTCCAAATCTCTGATGAAGCTAGGGATGAAATACTGGGTATCACCAGCCTGCAATGTTTTGCTCTCATTGATATTTACAAGAACCGGCAAAGTAGGCTTATTATACTTACTTTGCAAATGAGATCAGTGGGGCTCAGAAGGTCTAGGTAAGGTATTTTTCCACGGCACGTACTGAATAGATTGTAGACCCACGTTTGGAAACCTGGAAAGTCTGTTTTTACTGTTCTATATTTTGCACTCAATTACCAGCAAGATAATTTTCCTCAAAAACACTGGTTACACATACTTCAGTATGATGATCACTAACTTCTAGGGGATTTCTATTGATTCTCCTATCCCCAAAACACTCTCTCTAATGTATTATCATGACCCATTGGGCTCCTCTTATTTCCATAGAGTCAGGTTGTCATCCTACAAACCACTCAGCAGTTTCCAGACCTGGCTCTCTCCTCACACAGCTAGTACTTCACTAGGGGCTCCAGTTCACCTCAGGTTTATGAAAGATATCTTTTCATATTTTTATTCCTTGATATCCAGTCCCATTATTGTGGCTTTTTTTTTTCCCCCACTTAGACACATTGGTTGAATATCCATTATGTGCTACAAATTGTACTTGTGTGCTTGGATAGAAAGATAAATAAGCTGTGGCCCCTGCCCTCAAAGTCTTCTAAAATAACTGTATCACAGGTGCAATGAAATGCCGGGACACCTGCACCCCGATGTTTCTAGCAGCAATGTCCACTGTGGAAGCAATAGCCAAACTGTGGAAGGAGCCTCGGTGTACATCGAAAGATGAATGGATAAAGAAGATGTGGTCTATGTATACAATGGAATATTACTCAGCCATTAGAAATGACAAATACCCGCCATTTGCTTCGACGTAGATGGAACTGGAGGGTATTATGCTGAGTGAAATAAGTCAATCGGAGAAGGACAAACATTATATGGTCTCATTCATTTGGGGAATATAAATAATAGTGAAAGGGAATAGAGGGGAAGGGAGAAGAAATGGGTAGGAAATATCAGAAAGGGAGACAGAACATGAGAGACTCCTAACTCTGGGAAACGAACTAGGCGTGGTAGAAGGGGAGGAGGGCGGGGGGTGGGGGTGACTGGGTGGCGGGCACTTAGGGGGGCACTTGACGGGATGAGCACTGGGTGTTATTCTGTATGTTGGCAAATTGAACACCAATAAAAATAAATTTATTATTAAAAAATAAATAACTGTATCAGGATTAGGATTAGCTGTGACAATTAGAAAAAAAGTCTCCTAAACAATGTACATTGATTTCTCTCTCATAAATTTTGGGGCTAGTAATCTAGAGATGGTGTGTGCTTTTGTTTCATAAGGATTGAGGCTTCAGAACCTTTTTATCATATGCTCAGTCATCTTAAGGGGTGGTCCATGGTGTGAGATGGTGTGTTGCCATATTTGTATTTTTTTAAAAAGATTTTATGTATTTATTCATGAGAGATACACAGAGAGAGGCAGAGACGCAGGCAGAGGGAGAAGCGGGCTTCACGCTGGGAGTCCGATATGGGACTCAATCCCAGGACCCTGGGGTCACAACCTGAGCCGCAGGCAGATGCTCAACCACTGAGCCACCCAGGTGCCCCTCATACTTGTATTCTAAGCATAGAACAGACAAAGGGAAGATAGGCCTCTCCTTTACTAATTCATCTTATCTACATAAACCAGATTGCTTCTTAGATTCTTCATATTCCTGTACACAACCACAAGAGAGGCTGGAATTGCCATCATTATTCTGGGAAACTGTGTGCGTGGCAAGTAAGCAGGAGTCCTATTAGTATAAGAGAAAGGGGAGATAGATTAGAATGGAATAAGGGGAGAGTTAACAGTATTTCCCAATAACCATCTCAAACTAGGGAGACAACAGACGGTACAACAAGGATTATACTCTACGGTTTATCTCCATTATAATTATCTTCACTAAGGTCTAAGCTTGAAGAGAAAGGTGTCCTGTCTGTTCTGTTCTCTGTTCAGTCCCCATGTTGGGCACATAGTAGATTTGTTAAACTGAAATAATTCTGAGGAAAGAGATATATGTGAGTGATAGGGGTTAATTGAATTATGTGTTGAAATGATTTAATTCAGCCTAAGAATACAAAAGAAGAAAGCCTGGCGGATCTTTCCGGGGTGATAGTCCTGGGAGAGCAAGGGGTTTCAGAGGCAATGCAGACAGAGTGAGCCTCCAGAAGAAGGAAGAGGTTCGCTATGTTAAATACTCAGAGAATTCACTGCAAATACTAGTAGGATGGCCAGGAATGTCCTTACAGAACACAGACTTATGAGAGTGTTGGAAACAGTAGCCAGGGGAGAGAAAGGAGCAGCCGTGGGGGAAGGAAGTGGGTCCAAAGAAAGTAGAAGGACATCTAGAGTATTTAGTATTAGATAAATGTGCTAGAGTATTTAGTGAGGAAGAGTCATGGCCTCTGTTACTTATTCCCCCAAATAATAATCAGAATAAGAATGTAAACAGAAAAACTTCTATATCTGTTTAGAAAGAGAATGCAAATATCACAAAATATCACCACAGGGTGCATCTAAATGAATAGAAGGTAGGATTTCATTGTAGTCTTAAGCTTCCTCTATAATTCATATTTTTTAAAACATAGATTTTTAGAATATGTAGATTTTAGAGCAAGAATATGTAAACAACATTAAGTGGAAATCACAAATACAAGGTTTTATATCTTCCCTATTTAGATTTATCTATTGCATTCCTATTCTCAGTTCCCCTTTTTATCTCAGAAATTAGGGCTTAAAGCCCGAACCTAAAGTGCATGCAAAAGAAAGTTTAGAACTGAACATACCTGCTCCGTAGTTGCAGACCTGCTGGTCTGTTCAAGAATGAGCTTCCAGCTGCCTCTCAACTCACCCGTTTTCTGTTTTCTCTGCCCCCAGAAACTGAAAACAAATTGAGGAAGTTGAGAAATGAAATGGAGGAGGAAACTGTGATAGTAAAAGAACTTCATGGTGTGTTAAATATTTGGAGAAGGTGTGTGGGAACAAAGCCACCAGAGCCTGATAAGGTATAGAGGGCAGTTAGTGGATCCCAGTCACTCTGCAGTTAGACCTTAGTAAATATCGCCCTAACTAGCCTTCTTTATTTTGTCCCCAGCTTGTCTGTGCACAAGTGGACTGTTAGTAGAGTCCAAGGGCACAAGGGTACCTGGCTTCAGGGGTCCCAAGCAGACTGGGTCTAGCCACTTGTCATTGACAAAACCCAAAGGCAGAGAGGCCAGCAGTGGTGAAACAGAAAGGGACTTATTTCAAGGAGGACACCACATAGGGTCTTGCTGGTCTTAAGAGTACTTAATCAGTTGAAAAGTACAGACTGAGGTCAAAATGTAGGCAGTTTGGGTATTTCCCCAAACTGGGTCCTCTTTTAGGACTATGATGTATGTAGGTGTGCATTCTGTTATACTTTTATATCTTGGAATTCATAGAACTTCTTGATTGATGTTTCTCATAAATATGCATCTTTTGCATTATTATTTTTTCATTTATTTTTTTTCTAACATTTTCTGCCTTTCATCTACTGATGAGATGTCCACCCTGCCTATATTGGCACACCTGATGGTGCCTCACAGTCTCTGCGCTCCTAATTTTGTCTTCTTTTCTATTCTTCAAAATGGATTCTCTCTATTGATTTATCTTCAGTTCACAGATCTTCCCTTTGCCAGTTAAAATCTGTTTTTGAGCCACTATACTGTATTCCAGTTCTACTATTTCACTGTGGAATTTGTTTTGTTCTTTCAGTAACTTCTTGTTATTGATATTTTCTATGTCATGAATCATTTTAACCCTCTTTGATTCTTAAACCATAGTTACCTTTAGTTCTTTAGCATACTCATAATAGATGCTTTGATATATTTGCCTGTTAAATGAGATATTTGTCTGCTCATGGCCCAAGAGATAGTTTCTATTAACTTATTTTCCTATGATTAGGCCAATTTTTCTGTTTCTTTGCATGCCTCCTAACTTGTTTTGAAAACAAGACATTACAAATAATATAATGTTGTAACTATGGATTCCATCATCCCCTCAAGAGATTGTTGATGGTTTTATACTTTGTTTACTGACTTCCCTGGACTAATTCTGTATTGTCTGATGCCCTTGCCATATGTGACTACTCATGGCTCTGTTCGGTTATATATAAAAATATTTTTCAGTTAGTTTTTGAGATAGACTTCCAAAAAGTCACCTCTGAGGCAACAGAGCTTATTGATGAGCCAGTGCTAGGTTAGAATTTATACTTGGGGTGCCTCGGTGGCTCCAGTGGTTAAGCATCCGACTGGATCTCAGCTCAGGTCTTGATCTCAGGGTCCTGAGTTCAACACTACTTAAAAAAAAAAAAAAAAAAAAAAAGAAAAGAACTTATACGTAAACGTCTTGAGCCAACACCCAGTTTCAGAAAGCATTATTTCTGCAATCTGTAAGGCCTCACTCACATTCAGCTAGGTGAATATAGGAAAGAGTGAAGGAAGGAAAGTAAGTAAACAAATCCAAGGATGTGTTATGGGGCCACTCTGAGCCCCTGGGGCTCATTCCTACCAGGGTACTACAAGTGAAATTCAAGGGGTCTCAGAGAATGCCTCAAAGCACAGTGGATCTGGTGGAGAGAGAGTCATCAGTGTAACAGAGTTTGATAATATGGGGATTAGGCCACCTGCTCGTGAAACTCTGTTTTGTCCTGTAGCCACCCAAATAAACTTGAGATTTAGATGGCCTGACGGTATGTAGCTCATGTAGTATTTTTTTAATGCTTTTTAAAATATATTCATTTATTTGAGAGAGCATGTGTGAGTTGGGGGAGGGGCAAAAAGAGAGGGATCAAGCGAATCTTCAAGCAGACTCCCCCCTGAGCATGGAGTCTGACATGGGGTTCATTCCAGGATCCTGAGATCATGACCTAAGCTAGAATCGAATTGGATACCTAACTGACTGAGCCACCCAGGTGCCCCTCTCATTATAGTTTTGATTTTCATGTTCCTGATGGTCAGTGATGATGACTATCTTTTCATGTGTCTGTTGACCATCATGATGTCTTTTTTGGAGAATTGTCTGTTCATGTCTTTTTAAATTGGAGTATTTTTTTAATTGGATTATTTATTTTTTGGGTATTGAGTTGTATATGTTCTTTATATATTTTGGGACAGTGGTGTTAGGAAAAATTGTATTAGGCCTCTAGTCCTGTGCTGGATCCCCTGAAGTGCTGCCTGGGGTGGGGGCTGCATGCCAGGGTCCTGGGGCCTGGCTGGGCGCAGCACACGATGGTTGGGGTCCCCAGGCTGGGTGTGGTGTGGCAGCCTTGCAAGGCTGTGGCTGTGAATCCAGCATCCGGGCATGGCCCACAACAGTGGATGGGGGTGCATGGCTGGGTGTGGGGCTTAGTCCTTGGGTGCTACATGTGAGAGCAGCTGAGCACACAGTGGCCAGGGAGGGGTCGGGGGTGGGGGTGGTGGTTAGGTGGGGAGAGGGGGGCAGCCCTCGGCTCTAACAAAATTGGCCCTGAGCCCTGGGCCTAGACTACAGTTGCCACCACAGCCCCACCTCCGGCACCTAGCTCTCTGTTCATGCTGTGGGGCGGGGGAGGAAAATGTCATCTGCCAGTTTCCTGTTTTCTTGGAGAAGTCCCCCAGCACTCTCTCAAATCAGAACAGATCTCTTTCCCCTTTGCCCAGGGATTGTGTCCCTGGGTGCCACCTGGCTCTCAGTACCCCCACCCCCACCCCAGACTCACCTGGTGCTGAGTTAGCTGACTTTTAAAGCACCAGGCTCCAAGCCCCACTGGTTTCACAAACTCCCAGGATATTGTCTCAGCTATCTTTGCCATCAGTTTTGTGGAGAAAGACAAGCCTTCCAGTCCTCCAAGGCCCAAACCCTTTTGACTCTGGTGGGTCCTCTCTCTCCTCCACCTTTTCTGTTTTCTTTTCTCTACCAACGACCTGCTTGAGGAGGAAATAAGATAGGCTGGCAAAGCAAGTTAGCAGTCATTTTTCACTATTTAGCTTTCTGTTGAGACTTACAACTTGGTAGTCTCCTCCTGTGTTACAGGAAGCACTTCAAAGTATTTTTATTTTTTATTTCTTTAAGATTTATTTATTTGACAGAAGGAGAGCACAAACAAGGGGAATGGCAGAGGGAGAGGGAGAAATAGACACCCTGCTGAGCAGGGAGCCCAACACTGGGCTGATCCCAGGACCCAGAGATCATGACCTGAGCTGTAGGCAGACACCCAACCAACTGAGCCACCTCGGTGCCCCCCTAAGTATTTTTATGAATGTACACATTTTCCTCTATGTCAAGAATTTGGGAAGATGTTACAATAACCTTTGTTTTACACACTGATTCTATTATCCCAGTAGTTAGTCTGCTGAGAGAGAGGAGGAGGCCATATGTAAATTGTGAGTTTCACAAATGGTGCGCAGACACCCTTGCTTTGGGAACACTGGGGCACGATATTCTACAGGTAGACAGAGACCTGGAGCTGAAACTGAAGAGACATTTTGAGGGCTCTGGAGCTTTGGTGACATTTTGTAACAAGTAGTAGCCACCCATTCCATCACATTTTTCTAAATCATGAAATGCAATGGGGGATCCCAGTGGAAGGAAGTGCCTAGAGAGAGCCTGCAAAGGCCCCTTGGGGACAGTAGTTCAGTTGTCCTTGAACACTTTTATGCAGTCTACTAAGACCAATTAAGTCGTGTCACTTTTCTGCACAAAATCTTAAAAGCTTCTGATTGCAGCTGGAATAGTGGACTGTATCCATAGAAGGCCTGTAAGATCCTACAGAGGAGATTTAAAAATCATGTGCATATTATTTCCTAATGGAAAAGCAAGTGATTTTCTAGAATTGAACCTGTTCTGAGAATAGCTCTTCATTGCTTTCAGTTTCAACCTCGGTTACAATTGTAGGAAGGACTGTGTGAGTGAACTTGAATGACCTCAGAGATTGTTTTTCTGGCTCAAAACCTTTATATGAGTTTATTTGAAACATATGACTATCTAGTTCAAAGTGTTTAAGGGATTACAGTGGACAGGAAAGTCTGTGAGAAGTTGCTAACAAGGGCAGAGTTTAGGTGCAGCTCCCGGGTAGCAACAACAAACAGATGGCTTCCATTGTGCCAGCTTTCTGTCTGACTCCTTGGAGTTTCCCCAGTGAAATAGTGACTAAGCAGCATGTTGTGTCTAAGTCTGTATATGGGTGTATGTAAGAGAAGTGCGTGGATGAGGAAAGGGAGGGTGGAAAAAGTTCAGTTTGTTTTAGGAGGAGGGGCAGAAAAGGTATAGAACAAAGGTCTCTTGAATAAAAAAGCTCCAAGCTAACAAAAATAAAATTTCAAGGGGCACCTGGGTGGCTCAGTGATTGAGCATCTGCCTTTGGTTCAGGTTGTGATCCCAGGGTCCCGGGATCGAGTCCCTCATCCGGCTCCCTGCAGGGAGCCTGCTTCTCCCTCTGCCTGTGTCTCTGCCTCTCTCTCTCTGTGTTTCTCACAAATAAATAAATAAAATCTTTTATTTTTATTTTTTTAATTTATTTTTTATTTATTTATGATAGTCACAGAGAGAGAGAGGCAAAGACACAGGCAGAGGGAGAAGCAGGCTCCATGCACCGGGAGCCCGATGTGGGATTCAATCCCGGGTCTCCAGGATCACGCCCTGGGCCAAAGGCAGGCGCCAAACCGCTGCGCCACCCAGGGATCCCAATAAATAAAATCTTTAAAAATAAATAAATAGAATTTGAATGTTTGATTTTGGGAGAAAAGAAAACATACTATAAATTACACAATAAGAAACCTTGCTTAAAAACATAATGACTCATCAAATTTATAGGAAGAGAAAACAGAATGGTTCCCAGAGGTTTGGGGGAGGAGGAAATAGAAGTTTTTTAATGGATGTAGTTTCAATGTTGCCAGATTTAAAAGTTCTGGAAATCTGTTACATGAGAATGTGTATAAGCTACTGAACTGTATAGTTAAAAATAAAAAAAAAAAAAACAAGAAATAACAATGACTGGAAGTATATACAATTGGGAAGGAAAAAGTTTGTTTGTCAGGAGCAAGCACGTAGATAGCCTTCAGCGTTTTAAATCTTTGTACAAATAAACTGGTCATTTCAGGAAGCTGTGGAATAATTTATTGTCAGGGCTACTGATACAGCCAGGAATCCTCACTGGGCTATATCCAATTCATTCTCCATTCAGTCATTGCAGCAGTTTTTAATTTTTATTTATTTATTTATTTATTTATTTATTTATTTATTTATTTATTTATTTATTATATTCAGAGAGAGAGAGAGAGAGAGAGGCAGAGACACAGGCAGAGGGAGAAGCAGGTTCCATGCACCGGGAGCCCGATGTGGGATTCGATCCCGGGTCTCCAGGATCGCGCCCTGGGCCAAAGGCAGGCGCCAAACCGCTGCGCCACGCAGGGATCCCCGCAGCGGGATTAAAAACTACCAATTAAGTCATGTCTCTTTTCCACACAAAATCTTAAAAGCTTCTGATTGGGGGATCCCTGGGTGGCGCAGCGGTTTGGCGCCTGCCTTTGGCCCAGGGCGCGATCCTGGAGACCCGGGATCGAATCCCACGTCGGGCTCCCGGTGCATGGAACCTGCTTCTCCCTCTGCCTATGTCTCTGCCTCTCTGTGTGTGTGTGTGTGTGTGTGTGTGTGTGTGTGTGTGTGTGTGTGACTATCATAAATAAAAAAAATAAAATAAATAAAATAAAAAAAGCTTCTGATTGCAGTTAGGATGGGGTTAGTCTCCATAGCAGGCCTGGGAGATCCTCCAGTCTGGTTCCTGCCAGCCCACCTCTGAATGTGTGAGGACTATCTCTCCTTCACCACATGGGTCGTTTTTCAGGTACCAAATACAGAAGTCTCTTCCCCAGTAAGCAAATAGGCACAGTCTTCTGCCTGAAACTCACTTCTCTCGTATCTCTCCTAGTTGTGCTCTTACAAATTCTGTGCTCTGTAGACTCTAGAGATTCTATTATCTGTTAAGATTTCATATTAACAATTTGTAATATTGTCTGTATTTTCTCCTTTCCTTGGGGAAGGATCACTGACTGATTAATCTATATCGGGGCTCCTTTCCACATGTACTTTTGGTGCCCTGCAATATTATTCTACAGTGCTTGTCAGAAGTTCAAAGCCTCATTTGTTGGTATAACAATTTGGTTATGTTTTATTTCTAGATGAAAAACTGCTTGAACATAGACACCAAGGCTGTTTTGCTAAGTACAAACTCCTTGATCCCGCCTACACTGTGCAGGAAATGGTCTCTATATATTTATTGAAGGGCTAGATGCAATCATGTTTAGAGGCGCCTGCTTTGGTGTTAGTAAGGACTATGATTGAGTTTGATTCATAGCCTCCTGGCTTTTTGATCTCAGGAGATAAACTATGGAAAATCCATCCCATAATGCTCATAAATGACTTCATGTATGTGAGCTTGTATTACTAACCTATTTGGTGTTGACATTCTTGTCATCCTTCTCATTGTCATCATCATCATCATCTTAACTTTGCAATCAATGATTCATTAATCCAAAGATTAATCTTATCTTTATGAGATAAATATGTTGTACCAGAGGCAGTAAGTTTAGAGGCCTTCCTTAGATTTGTTATATAGTTCCAGTGAAATGGAAGTTTTGGATTTCATTCGGAGTTCAATTACTTAATATTATCCTAAGAAGGTAAAAAGGAGAATTACAAGAACCTTTGACATTTGGCAATATTTTGAACTAGACATTTTGAATGTCAAAGTATTAAAAATACTTCACATCAAAATATTTTAAAATTTGATAAAATTGGGTAAACATTTTTACCCATTGATAAATCAACAAAAAAACAGAGACCGGGAGGATTTATGGCATGAGTTAGTGAGTTGGCTCATGTTACCATTATCTTCTCTATCAAGACTCAGTAAATTGAACATAATTTGAAACAAAGAAGACCTCTTCCTTTTGTCAAGTGGCCCCTCCTTCTATGCTTTCATCCAGCCCTTATGGCTGCTTAGACCTTGGAATACCTATTATGAGACCAAGATGTGATTGAATAGAGATGGTTTTATTTATGCCAGCTCAGTAGTACCCAGTGGTGATGATTTTGCCCCAGTGGTGATCTTTGGCAAAGTCTGGAGTCATAATTGAATCTTGCAGCCGGATTGGTTAGCAGAACAGGTGCAACTGGCATCAGATAATTACAGGCCAGGGTTGCTGCTAAACATCCTCTAATCACAAGGCAGCTCTCACAATAAAAAGTTATCCAAAAAAAAAAAAAAAAAGTTATCCAGCCCCAAATCAAGAGTGCCAAGGCTGAGAAACATTTTGTAGTGCTTTAAAAGAATAAATAAATTCCTGCTGCACACAATAAGGATAACTGGTCACAGGGGCACCTAGGTGGCTCAGTCAGCTAAGCGTCTGACTTTTGATTTAGACTCAGGTTGTGATTTTAGGGACGTGAGATTAAGGCCCGCATTGGGTTCCACACTGGGCATGGGGCCTGCTTGAGATTCTCTCTCTGTCTCCCCTACCCTGCCCTGCTATACTGTCTCTCTCTCTCTCTTAAAAAAATAAGGGACGCCCGGGTGGCCCAGAGGTTGAGCATCTGCCTTTGGCTCGGGGCAGGATCCCGGGGTCCTGGGATCGAGTCCCACATCAGGTTTCCTGCATGGAGCCTGTTTCTCCCTCTGTCTATGTCTCTGCCTCTCTTTCTCTGTGTCTCTCATGAATAAATAAAATCCTTAAAAAAATTAAAAAAGAATAACTGTCACAAACAGAATGTTGAGCAAAGAAGTCAGAAAAGAGTACATTAAGTTCTTTTATATGAAATTCAAAAACATTAAATTTTGCTTGGTGATAGAAGTCTAAGTTTTTAACATTGGGGAACCAGAATGAAGGAGGATTAACATAGACTACATTCCCAAATGCATTTGATTCTGTTTTCAAGTGTATTCTATTGCTTTATTTCTAAATGCAGACCCCAGAGGCACACTCAGAATTCTATTTTTGTTAGATGTAAGCCTGTCCACATGGATCTAAAACTAAGGAGATAGGCTAATAAAAGTTTAACTGCTAAACATCCTCATTCTTTCATGAATAAGATTTTATAATAACAATTTGTTATATTGTCTGTATTTTCCTTTTGAAAGGAGTTTCTCTCATTAGAACAAGGAGGATGCTTGCAAGAGGAAGCTTGGTTTAATCTAGAAAACAAGAAGGTTACCACCCCTTTCCTGATGTTCACCCATTATGAGGGTAAATACTTGGCTGTTATGTTAGGTCAGAGGACAGTATCTGTAAGATGATTTAGCCAAAATGATGCTACTGGGAGAGAACTTGTAGTCTGAATGGCATTAGTTCTCACATATGTTAAAAGAAAAATGAGAACTTCTAACCTGATATAGAAATCTGATAGAAACTCTTCCAGGTAGGAAAACATGAGAATTTTCCTTATGCTGTGTGGGTTCAGGCTAAGAACTGTGAACTCAAACTTACACATCACCATTCTAGCATATGTGTCCAAGGGATGTAGTTAGAAGTCAGCATATTTTAACTGTACTGAGAAGAGTCATACAGGCTTTTGCATTGGGAGACACTGGGAGGCCGCTGTTCTGGTTTTGTCTAGTGTTTCCCAGAACTAGCTGAGCATTATGGTCACTGAGCAGGAGCATGGGTTGTTTAAAAATACTGCTACCTGGGGCACCCTTCCAGCTGATTGTTCTATAGTTTTTTGACAGTGTCCTGGGGGAATAATTGCTCCAGTCTGATTCAATTAAACTTAGGTAAGAACGATTTTTGAGGCCAGTTTTTGGGGTTCTGACTGCAGGAGGGCTCTTAACTTTTTTTTTCCTGGTTCTCTCTGATGAACTAACTGGCCTATGTTTCTTTTAATTAAGCTTGTTGCTTTTAATTAAGAGAAGTATATAATTTCTTAATTGATTACCCCCCAGATTACCATTGGTTTTGTCCTTAGGCTTAGACTCCCCTACAGTTGGTTCCAAATAAAGTCAGTTCTTCTGGGGGAGAGCTTCACAGTCTTTTTTATTATAACTTCCCTCCCTCTAGGCAAAATCTCTGAGCTGTGGTGTAGTGGGGAGAAGTGGCCCACTTCCTTCTGAGTAACACCTTTACTTTAAAGCAGCATGCTGGGCAAGGGCAGTAACTTCCTGTTTTCTCACATTGCTCTCCTGAAGTGGAACCTCTGCCCTGTGAGTAAGCTATGCAGGTGTGATCAGGACTCCAGTATTCTCTCCCTGCTTCACCTGCCATAGGTCTTCCACCCAATGAATGGGGAACAGGGAGAGGAAGGGAGCCCCTCACTTTTTGACTGCACTCACCAGGAAATTAGCCTTTGCAATTTAGAGCTGCAGGTGATGAAAATGCTGGTGTTCAGCCCCTCTCAGTGTGCTCTGTTGTCCCTTGACTGGAAGCTGAGGGTAGAGAGATCCTTGCTTTCCTGGCCACATCTACCGAAAGTGGAGATTCTATCCTGCTGAGCTGGGAGAGGTGTGGAGAGAGTGTGAATAGTGGCTCATGTGCTATGGACCCTCACTGTTCTTTCCAAACTTAGTAAAAATTCTCAATTATTTGCTCTATGTCCCTAGGGCAGTTTCCAGAGACTTTCAATAGCTGCTTTTTAAACAATTTGTGCCAGCATGATTGTTTTGCTGGGGAGTGGGTCTGTGAAACTCAGTGTCATTCCAGAAGTTGAATTCAACCATTTGAAAAATAGGTTTAGTGTAGTAGTATCAAGGACAGAGAAAGATCTTTTCCTGTTTTACAGGAAATGACTTCACAGGCCTACAGCTGGAAACAAAGGTGATAAATGTTTGCCAGTCTTCACTGAAGGAAGACCCAGCTCTTGCCACCAGTCACCTCCTTCCCATAAGCACAGCTGGGACCACTGCCCTGTATCTGCCTCCCCTATCATTTTCCAGGAACCACAACAGTATCATCAAAGTACTGCCACCAAGTGTCCACGAAAAAGCAATTACCTAAAAGATGTAGCTAGATGATGTTTTTCAGGAGTTGCTTTGCGACGTTTGTCCTTAGGGCCTATTTTTGTTCCAAAATATGATTTATCATCATGAAATCCATGTATGTTCCTCAGTTCTTCACTCCTTGCTAGGCAGTGCTTGGAGACTAATGGACAGAAAGTAAAAGAAACTTCTAACGTCTCCCTTCTCCCCTTCCCAATTCTCACAAAACAAGATAAATAAATATAAGAAGCAGCACGTGTGTGCAAAAGCATACCGTGTCTTTTGGAAGTATTCAGCAAAATCACAAATATACTATATTTGTGATCACACAAAAATACTATATCTTGGCATGCTTTGACCCTTATCCTGGAAAGTGGAATATAGCAGTCATTCTGCTGCTTTAAAAGCCTGGACTAGAATGTCTTGGACAGGAGCTATGGAGTAAGAAATAGAGTTTGTAAACATGGCAATAGAAACTAATACTTTCCCTCTTACATCCATTCCCCAGTACTTCCTTCACAGCAAACAACTTCATGCCCTGTGAATGTCAAGCAAGCAAGAAACAGGCATTATGATATTTGCTCCAAATATATTGGCTTTTATGTGTTTAATGACCTTGGTTAGTATTGCATTGGTCAAACTGAAGAATAAACATACATTTCATGATGATAAATCATATTTTGGAATATAAAACAACTCTCAATAACTTTTAAAGGATTAAAATCATACAGTATACATAAGAAAATTAAATTAAAAATTAACTTCATAAGAAATTCCCTGACATAAGAAAATTAGATTAACAATTAACTTCAAAAATCCATGAAATGACGCACCTCAGTGGCTTTGTTGGTTAAGCATCTGCCTTCAGCTCAGGTCATGATCCCAGAGTCCCGGGATTGAGCCCCTCATTGGGCTCTCAGCTTAGTGGGGAGTCTGCTTCTTTCTCTTCCCCTCACCCTGCTCGTGCTCACTCTCAAATAAATAAATAAAATCTTTTTAAAAATCTATGAAATACCAAATATTTGGAAATTAAGTAAGGAAGCCTATATAACTTTAGATGTAAAAGTAAAATCACAAAGGTTAATTAGAAAATACTTTTAAAATAAAGTATATCAATATTTGAGGAATATAATTCAATCAGTTATTACAGAGAAATTTGTAACTTTAAGACTTCATGAAATATAAAAGAATTAAAATCACTGATCAACTTATGTCCTAAGGAATAAGAGGAAATTAAATACAATGCATATAGAAGGAAGAAAATTATAAAACAGAAAATATGGAGACAGAGGACAATTTAAAAGAACCTAAAATTTTCTTATTTGAAAACACAAACTCAGAATAGTTAAGAATTATAATTTAGAGCTTAGAATGGTCAATAAAAAATGGAGAAAACACAAATCACCAATATTAGGAATAAAAGTGAACATATCATGAGATATCCTGCATCACTGTGAACCTAATAGAGAAATTTCATGAACATCTTTATGCCAATACAGTTGGTAACCTAGATAAATAGATTCCTTGAAAACTCCAGCTTAACAAAATTGATGCAAAAAGAAAAAGCATTTGAATAGCTGTATATTAACTAAAATTAATTTCAGAATTAAATACTTGTCAAGAAAAAGTTTGACAAAGTGAACTCAGATCAGTGAACAGATAGATTTATTGGTGAACATTATAAAATTTTGAAGGAAAAATAAAATTAATTGTATGCTATCTTTTTCAGAAAAATGCTGCAAACATTTCATAAGCCATTTTATGGGGCCAGCATAAACCTGACCCCTAATTATGACAAGAACATTACAAGGAAATAAAATTAGACATCAAGCCTCTGAAGCACATACATATGAAAATCCTTAACAAAACATTTGCAGTTTGAAAACAGCAATATAAATTGAGGGAATCATGACCAAGTGGAGTTTTCCCTAGAAAACAAGATTGATTTTTCATCCAAAAATCAACAGATGCAATTCACAAAATTAAGAGAATAGGGAAGAAAACAGATGGAGAAAAAATATTTTACTAAGTTGGCACATAACTGAGAAAGCATGAAAACCCGTAGGCAAAATTGGAAAAGAACACTTTCTAAGATGGATAAATGGTATCTATGAAAACCTGAAATGAATATTCAGTTCACACCACAGTGAACTATTGAATATTTTCCATCTATCAGGAGAAAAAATGGATTTTTCTCTCACCACTTTGATTAAACCTAACATAAGAGATCCTCAGGTAATATTAGAAGTCCTCATCAGTGCAATAAGGCAAGGGGAAAAATGGCATAAAGATTTTTTTAAAAGGAAGCAAAACTGTCTTTATTTACAAATGAAGTGATTCTTTTGCCTCAAGATAGTCTCTTCACTTTATTAAAAATATAGTCACTGATAGTCTTTGCATTTCATATTTTCAAACAGACAACAGGAACAGAGAGAGATTGGGGTCTTTTTTAGTCCACATATATCAGGGAAGGGGACACTGAATTTTCTCTCTTATATATCACAGAAAAATACAAGTTGAAAACATTTTCAGAGTGCTGTTTGTCTTTTGACTTATCTTGACATAAACGATTTATTTCAGTTTTGTGTACTTTTGTATATGTTTTGTGTCTTCTGGGTTTTACATCATGCTTAGAAAGAACTCCACATTTCAAGATTTTTTTTTTATTTTTTTTCCGCACTCCACCCCCACCCAACACACCCAAACAATATTTTTTTTTTAAAGATTTCAGATTTCCAAATTTTATGGTTTCAATCTTCATGTTTAAATCTAGAGTACATCTGGAATTTACCTCGCTATAATAAATATGAGATCTAATCTCTCTGTTTTCTGTAAGTGGCTAGTAAGTTGCCTTGACAATTTATTGGACAGTTCATTATTTCCCACAGATTTGAAAGCCTTTAAGATAAATAGTTCCTGAAAGTATTTGTTTCTATCTCTGGATGAGGAAAACTGTTCTGCAGCTTTGTGTGCCTCGTTAGGAGCTGGTGCTACACTGGTGTAATTACTGCAGCTCTAGAGGAGGTTTTCATATGAAGTAGATCTGGTTCTTCTTTATTCTTCTTCTGATTTACCCTGACAATTTTTTAAAGCATTGTGAGCATTTCCATTTAAACCTGTATAAAGATGGTAGCCTACCTATCTTCACCAAAACACCTTCTTTTTTTTTTCTTTTATTTTGTTTTAACGTCAGAACACATTAAATTTATAAATGAATTAGGGGAGAATTGACTTGAAATATACATGTATATATGGTTATGTATATTCTTTTCTTCTTTTTTGATTTCAGAAGCATTCTTGATAGGTTTTTTTCCAAGGTAATTTTTTTACTTATATTGCAAATTTGGCCTATTTTCCTAAACAAGCAGTTGGCAAATTTGTTCTGTAAAGGACCCAAAAGGAAATATTCTAGGTTTTGTTAGTCATACAATATTTGTTGTGACTACTCAACTCTGCTGTTGTGGCATTAAAGCAGCTGCAGACAGTATGTAACTGATTAAGTATGGTGCTGTTCCAATAAAACTTTATTCAAAAAGACAGGCAGTGGGCAGCCCAGGTGGCTCAGCAGTTTAGCACCGCCTTTGGCTCAGGGCGTGACCCTGGAGTCCCAGGATCGAGTCCCAGGTTGGGCTCCCTGCATGGAGCCTGCTTTTCCCTCTGCCTGTGTCTCTGCCTCTCTCCCTCTCTCTGTGTCTCTCATGAATAAATAAATAAAATCTTTAAAAATAAACAAACAAACAGGCAGCAAGACAGATGTGGCCTGTAGGCTAAAGTTTGCCACTGTATATTATAAAAAGTTATTTCCCTTCAAACTAATAAAACTGGCAATTGATCTATCTAATGTGTGTAAGGCACTGATATATTCTCTAATAGGCACTTTTTTATGTTTAACATATTCCTGAGTGCAACTTTTAAAAAGCATACATGTCAAAAATAGGGTGGAGCATGTGTCCACATTCTTTAGTTTTGTGAGAGAAAAGTTAATCCTAGTGAAACAGTGAGCTCAGGTTCTTCAGACCCTGACCAACAAGTATTGCAGAAACAGGCAGACCTGCGGTTGCTTCAGTGACAAGTGTGTCCAGGTTCTGTGGAATCCAGGGAGTTTTATCCTCTCTAGTAATCTCAATTAAATTTCTGAGATGATTTATTTCTGCACTCATCTCAGATTTCTTCCTAAATCCTTCATTAAACAAATCCTTTGGGATCCTAAGGCAAAGGGTTGTGGGGAAAGGAACAAGTAAACTTTTGAAAATCTACGTTTTTTTCAAGAGTCACATTTTATATTTAAGAGCTTTGTAAATTGTCTCTATTTTACGATAAAGCTGTTCTTTCTTAGGAGATCGCCAGAGGATAATATCTGAAGCAGAGATATCTTCTGGGTTTGACCTGGGCAGTCAGAGGAAGTTTCCAACCTTCCCAATATGCACACACCATGAGCACTTTGCTAGGGTGTTGAGCCAGGCATGGGGACAAGTGCAATACTATGTTCCAACCCCACCTGCATGTTGGGAGGGAGCCATTAGTTCATGTGAACTTATCTTCAGTCCCACTTGGGATAGCATGGTCACCTGTATCATAGAAATAATGGAAACTTATAAGCTGATCAAGGGGAAAGGAGGGAAAATGAATGGGAAATATCAGAGAGGGTGACAAACATGAGAGACTCCTAAATCTGGGAAACTAACAAGGGGTAGTGGAAAGGGAGGTGGGCGGGGGGATAGGGTGACTGGGTGATGGGCACTGAGGGGGGCACTTGACAGGATGAGCACTGGGGGTTATACTATATGTTGGCAAATCAAACTCCAATAAAAAATATACAAAAAATAAAATAAAATAAATACTTACAATAATTTTTTTTTAAATTCTGATGCCAACACTTCTAAATGGGAAAGGAGAGAATTCTCCTGGTGCCATGCAATGACTTAGGCAAGCTATGCAGCAAGTTTAGAAGGTATCCATTCCCTGTATTTCTAAGCCTGGGCATATCTGATAGTTTTAAGTCAGCACAGATCCATGTCAGTGTCTTTGGTGGTAGTAGGGTTTCTGACAATTGACAGTGATCTTGGTAAAGCGCCCTGTTGCTGCTTATATTAAAGACACCTTTTTGGGGTGTCTGGGTGGCTCAGTCAGTTCAGTATCCCACTCTTGATTTTGGCTCAGGTCATGATCTCGGGGTTGTGAGATCAACCGCCGAGTTGGGCTCCAAGTCCCCCATGGACTTAGAGCCTGCTTAAGATTCTCTTTCCCTCTCTGATTGCCCTCCATCCCTGAATACTCCCCACTCCTACTCTCTCTCTCTAAACAAACAAACAAACAAACAAACAAACAAAACAAAACCTGGTTGGATTATCTACTTGATAATCCATGAAACCCTGTTTAATTTGGGCTCTATGAGAGCATTCTAGAATCTCACCAGCATGGCGACTTGGAGAGGTTATTGATATAGCTTTGGAAGGGCCAAGGTTATCCTGGACTCTCCAGGGTCTCATGTGGAGCTTGATTCAAAGACCTCTTGAAAAGCCAGGAAACAATAATTTTAGTGGATCAAATGCAAGCAATGGCAGTAATGCTTCTCTTTCCCATTTTGCTTTAACTTTCATCCATTCCCTCCTGATGTGCCAGGGCAGTGGCCACCAGGAATTGTGTTTCCTGCAAGGCTTGTATTGATTGAGCTTGTGTTCCCATATCCTTGTCTGTACCCTCAGATCACTGTCTGTTTCTCTCTCCAGTTTCTTGCTTAGTTGGCTGTTGCTTTCCTTGAGGCTTCTTTCTCAAGCCTCTGTCTGCTATTGCTGCTTCCACTGTTTCTCTCTTAGCCATGCCTGTTCCTTCTTTGCTGCCTCCTTCCTGGCTTGCTCCAAAGCCCTATGCAGATTTTGGAAAGAGAAAAAAGTAAAAGCTCAGGCCTGAGCATTACCCTCTTGAGATCAGAGACAAAATCACATTTGAAGGAAAGGGTGGTCACATCATGAAGAGCAGGTTTGAGAATATGATGGGAAAGGCCTTGACTGGCTGATATACAGTTACAACTCTGCTTGTTATTTTCAGGTTTAAAGAGGGTGCATCCTATAGAAGAAGGGGAAGCTCATCATTTTTGGAAAGATCTTTGGTTGGGCTATCAGAGGGCAATGCAGGAGCTTACCCACCCAAGGATAGAGTCCTGCTGCCCCTTGCTTGCTATGGCCTTATCCCCACAAGTAAGGGCTTTATCTGCCTGCAGAATGGATTTCTTTATTGCCATGTATGACTGCAAAAAGCTCTAACATATCTCATTTGCCTAAGGAATCAAGAAGGAACAAAGGACCTAGATTTCCACTGAGGTGATTTGTTCCATACAAACAAGACCATCCATGTCATTTTTACTTATGACATAAAATACTCCATGAGCCCCCTACAAAGTGTCCAACTTTCTTAGCGTGACCAGAGACCCTCTATATCTCCCTCCAGGCCATCCCCCCGGGCCCCTTCCCTCCACTCCCACAGGCCACAACCAGTCAGTATTACGTGCGTCTGTACAAACCCGTGATCTCTGATGCATTCGTATATTTGCATGTTTCCCTCGGGCTCTTCCCTTTGGATAACATCTCGACCTGAACAGCACATACAAATACTTCAAAGTTTACATCCCCCTTCTCTTTGGGGAAGTTTTCCTGGACTATATGTCCCATAGCAAATGCAGACTCGAATCCATGCTGATGTTCTCCCCTGCTATCTGCTAGATGTGTAACTTTTTTTTTTTTAAAGAAAGAACTTTCTTTTCTTTAATATTTTATTTATTTATTCATAGAGACACAGAAAGAGAGAGAGGCAGAGACACAACGCAGAGGGAGAAGCAGGCTCCATGCAGGGAGCCCGATGTGGGACTCGATCCCAGGACTCCAGGATCACACCCCAGGCTGCAGGTGGCACTAAACCGCTGCGCCACAGGGGCTGCCCTAGATGTGTAACTTTTGGCAAATTATTTAACCTGTGTCTGCCTTTGGGTTCATATCTGTAAAATGAGGGTAATAAGAGTAGATGCTTCATAACATTTTTTCAAGGACTAAATTAAAACATCCAGAGAGAGGGCTTAACAGTTCAGTATATACAGTAGTGTATTATTATTACATTTATTACTACCACCAGTGCAGCCCAGGATCACAGGTTATCACTCTCTGTGCAATAGTGTATTTATTTGACTCTTTCTTTGATCAGCCTTGAGTGCAAGCATTCTAACTTTACATCATAAATCCTCAGCCATTGGCATAATGACTGTCATATAATTGGATGAAGAAATAAATAATTTCCATTCTGTCTCTCGTGGATTTCAGAAATCCATACTCTTTTTTGGGAGAATAGGCATTTCCACTCTTCTGAGGAGTAAATAGCAAATAGTGGACCTTAAAAGTTCACACAATCTGTCGTGATATCCCCATGCTCTTATCACCCACAACTGGTGCTGTGCTTTAAGATTATCTGGAGACCCCTTTGACTCTATTCTGTAGGCTCCGCATGCTCACCTTATTCCTTGCCCTCACTCCTTTCCTGGGCACCTGCGAATAGTTCCATTCAGTCCTTTCCTTTGCTTGCCTGTAGAGCTTGTGCCCTCCAGGAACAGAGAAAGTTCCTGCTGAAATACTTTCTGTTAGGGCCTTCGGAAGCTGATCCAATTTAGCTTGGCACTATTTAACAGATGCCTCTTTGTTCTACAGCAAGAGATCCTCCTTCTTATCCTTATGATTTCCTGCAAGGGAAATATATAGGGATATCACCAGAAGAAAGGAACAGAAGAGGTCAAATTCCAAAGAAATCTACTAGGTGGGTGGACTAACGGCAGTCCTCTTAAGAAAAGCATCCTAGTGAAGCAGCAGAAGCATACAACTAGAACCAAGAGATTTACTGCCAACTCTGAAAACTCTCTGCAAGACCTTGCTAAAGCTTCCAAACCTCTCTGGGTCTTGGGTTCCTCATCTATGAAATGTTGAAGTTGTGTGATCTATTCTCTATAGTTCTTAGAAGCTGTAGCATCCTGTGATTCTATCTTCAATAATATAATGACACAAATAAACATAAAGAACAACTTGCTAAGAGGGTCTGTCCCAGGAAATTAAGTGTCTGGGAATAAGAGTGAGTACACCTAGAGAGGTTGTAGCTCAGGAGTGACTTGAGGGAGTTCAGAAACCATGCCACTGTTCACTAAAGGAGAAATCAGTGCTGGTTTTGCTTGAGAGATCAGAAAGATCCTAAATAAATTTCTCAGGCTTTGAGGGAGAAGATGGAAATAGAGTTCTCTAAAATTCTATCATGAGGATCCACACTACTTTACCCTAAGTAGGAGATGAGCTATAGATTGTGTATGTACAACTTCAGGCATCATTTTAGAAACGCAAGGATCAGGAAGGATGAATGCTAAGAAAAAGTACCACAAGCTTCTTCTGGAACTCCTGTTGATCATCCCCAGAAGAGTGCTCCACGAGGACTCCAACAACTACCCCTCACAGTCTGCATGCACATCAGCAGCTCCTTGAGCATGTCTGTGGGGAGCCTCAGTCGCTAGGCCATCTGCTCGCTGTAGTGGTCAGCTGCCTTCTGCATGGCCACTGAGTTCTCACACAAAGCCAGAGTTGTCACTGCATTCTCCAAGCAAGGCACTGCTCCATGATTGATGGCATCCACATAGGTCACCACCAGAGTCCTCAGCATAAATAAAGCAGAAAACAGGGATAAATATCAATTTCTTACTCAACAAGAACCAAGATTCTGAGATTACAGTTCTTTTATTATTGTTTTAATATTTATTTATTTGTTTGTTTGTTTATTTATTTATTTATGAGAGATTGAGAGAGAGAGAGAGCATGTGTGAGCTGGGCCGAAGGTATGGGCAGAGGGAGAAGGAGAGAGAAACTTTAGCAGACTCTGCACTGAGTGGGGAGCCCCATGTGGAGTTTGATCCCAGGTCTCTGAGATCATGACCTGAGCTGAAACCAAGATCAGTCTCTTAAAATACTGAGCCACCCACTTGCCCTATTTTTTTTTATTTTTAATTTTTTTTTAATTTCATTTATTAGATGTGTAGCTTTACACATCTAAACTTTTGCACTTTGGAAATAAATTTATAAGTATTCATGACAACTAAAGTAACATACAAATGAAATACATTAGCTATGGCCACAAACAGTGTTCTGAAAAGGTGTGTTGTCAGTACTGATCCATTGCAAGGATATTTAAAGAAAATAATCGAACTACCGATCAGGGGTCACATGACAATAACAGAATGCCACAGATTGTATCTAATAGACAACAATGGATTATTAAAATTCTCAAGATGTTGTACACAAAGTTAGTTATAAACCCCCCCCAGCTTTTCTTTCTTTAATTTTTTAAATCTGAGATTATAGTTCTAAAGTCACACACACCTACTTACTTCTATTATCATCACCTTTATTTTCATTTTCACTTCATTTACTCGTTATTGTATTTTTCTCCAGGTCATAACATCGGGTGAAAAAAAGATGAATACCTACCTTCATCTAACATAATCAGGGAAATCTGGGAAAAATTATTTCACATTAACACAAATTAAGATTAAAAGAGGGGAATCCCTGGGTGGCTCAGCGGTTTAGCACCTGCCTTCGGCCCAGGGTGTGATCCTGGAGTCCCGGAATTGAGTCTCAGTTCGGGCTCCCTGCATGGAGCCTGCTTCTCCCTCTGCCTGTGTCTCTGCCTCTCTCTCTCTCATTAATAAATAAATAAAATCTTTAAAAAAAAAAAAGAGTAAAAGAGACCACCCAGGTAGACACCCAGGGTAATTCACATAATATTATTTCTAATTCTTGAGATTTCGGTGGATTTTCAGGGACTCAAAAGCTAATATTTATTTTGGACAGGTTTGAACTCCAAAATAGTCCCTTGGAGAAAAACACATTATATAGGACTTCCTCTGGGAAGACGATCCACCCAGTCTAGTTAGTGTTGGGTTCTTATATATGGGAATTGCAGATATCAGTGACAATGTTTGGGGTTTTGGAAAGGGATTTGTTAATCCTATGATCAGAGATAATTACTAAAACACATAATCATTTCTGTCTGGGGTATGAATATATATAAGTATACACATATATAAATTGATACAAAGCTGCTGAAGAGTGCATATTATAGTTAGCACATATCAGGTCACAGAGAAATATGATTTTGGACAAGGACACTCACTATTCTCAGTGACCTTGACTTCTTTCCTGAGGGTCCTAGCCCTTGCATGGGTAAAGATAGAAGAACAGAAATTATTTGATTGTTTCTGGAATTCAGGATCCAGTTGATTTTCCAGAATATCCTCAGTATGGGCTAGAATTTCCTTTTTGTGTTTTGGCTGGTCAAAGACAAAACAATTCTGTTTTGGGGAGGTGGTAAATATAACATTTGATATACTCCCTGGGTATGTTGGAATTTTTAGCTTTGGGATTCTAACCTGAGGAAGAGAGAAAACAGAGTTACAGTAAGTACACTCTTGGGACAAGGCAGCTCAAGGTTTTTATGAGTGGGGATTTCCGATCTTTCAAGTATTCTAAACTCAGAACTTCTTTTTACATATTTATACAAATGGCAAATTAAACTCATATGAATGATGTATCACTGGAGAGGAATTTTTTAAATTTTCTTTTTTAATTCAAGTATAAATAACATACAGTGCTACATTAGTTTCAAGTGTAGAATATAATGATTCAACAGTTCTATACATTACTAGTGCTCATCATGATTAGTGTACTCCCAATCTCCTTCACCTATTTTACCCGCTTTCCCACCTCCCTTCTTGCAACCACATTTTTTCCTCTATATTTGAGAGTCTGGGCTTTTTGTTTGTTTTCAAGACATTAAAAAAATATTCATTTGTTCCTTAAATGCCACATTTTCTTTATCTATCAGTGGATGCTCGAATTGCTTCTATATCTTGGCTATTGTAAATAGCTTCAGTAAACGTAGGGGTGTATACATCTTTTCAAATTAGTGTTTTCATTTTCTTTGAGTAAATACCTGGTAGTGGAATAACTAGATCATCTGGTAATTTTTGAGGAACCTCCATACTTTTTCCACAGTGGCTGCACTACCTTGCATTCCCACCAGTGGTGCACAGGGGTTTCTTTTTCTCCACACCCTCACCAACACCTGTTTCTTGTGTTTTTTTTTTTTTATTTTAGCCATTCTGACAGGTGTGAGGGAATATCTCATTATAGTTTTGATTTGATTTTTTACTGTTCAACATTCATGACTCCCTAAAGAAGTTAAGCTAGCTGATGGCATTATAATTAGGTCAAGACCTTAAAATTGAGGAATAAACAAGATAATTTATTCAATAATTATTTACTAAGTACTTATTACATTCCTGGCACTGGGGATATGTTCAAGGGTCAGAAGATACAGCAGTGACTAAAGCAGAGGGAAATAACCTGTTCTTTGGAATTATATAACTGATAAGTGTTAAGACTACTAGTGTATAATGAGCTAATGCCAGGCAGGTGAAATCTGGTCTTAATGGAAGGAGTATGGGGAGAAAGGAATGGGTAAAACAAAATAAAACATAACAAAACATACTTTTAGAAGCCTCCATAAAAGGCTGTGACTGCATCTCACTCCTTACTTGTTTTGAGGATGCTGTGAATCAACTAATTCAAGGGATCTCAGCAGAAGTTAAAATATTTTCTAAAAGGAACATTCCCCCTTATGTTTTCTATGCTTGACAGGAAGAGAATTTCTGAGGTACCTGCATAGAACCAGGATAGAAGTGTAGAAAGATGGAAGGATGGTTGATACTGTTTCTGTATTGTCATTTTTTCCCACGGAACTCAGTAAGGTGACCTCTGTTTTTCTTATGATGATTTGTACATGCCCAGCATCAGATGCTCTTTACATTAAACCATAGTTATTAACTTTATAGGATCTGGACATGCTATTCTATAGGGTATTCTGCAACACTAAGGTACTTTGCTCTAACTAGAATTTTCATGAAAGCTAGCTAAAGCCAGTGAGCTCATAGATAAACATTCCGATTTGCCTTTTTTTTTTTTTAAATTCAGGTAAAGAAGCAATTATTGTGTGCCTACTATGTTACACATACTGTCCTTGTTGCTGGAAATTGGCAACAAAGAATCAGGTAGGATTTCTTCCTCTACAGATTTTAATAGAAGAAAAAAATAAGTAAAGATATAAATAAATATGTTCATATTGTGTTAAGTTTATGTGGAGGGGCAACCTGAGACAAAATGGTCAGGGAAGACCTCTTTGAAAACTGACATTTGTGTAAGGCCTTGAAAGAAAGGAGCAACTGGGTGAAGGAGCAGCAAGCATTGCAGGCAGAGTGAACCATGAATGCAAAGACCTGGAGATAGGAAAGGGATTGCAATTTGCAAGGATAAAAAGGAGGCTGATGTGGCTGTGGTATGACCGTGGTGGAGAAAATACAAAAGATTAATTTAGAGAAATAAGAAAGAGTGGTCACAGTGTGCGTTTGAGGAGTATGGATCTTATGTAAGTATAATGCAGGTTTAAGGAGGGTATTAAAAGCAACTAGATTAATGGTCACTATGGTTGTTTTGAAGGGAATTTACTAGAGAGGGTCAGAGTGGAAGTGAGAAGGACATCAGGACAAATAAAAGTATTTCAGGCAAAAGAGGATGGGACCCAGTCCAGGATGGTAGAATAAAAACAGAGAGAAAGAGACAGCTTTAAGATATGTTAAGCAAGAGTAACAAGAGGACTGATGTATGTAGGAACTGGATGTAGGAGGTAAACTAAGTGAGGAATGTAAGTTTTGAGTCTTGCGACCTTCAGGTTGGTGATACATACTGAGAAGAAGATGAACGAGAAAGCAAGAAGTATGCTTTTGTTTTGCTTTGTTTTACTTGATTTAATTTGAGTTTAGGAGTGATCAAGACTTATACTGTGAACATGATAACTTTATTTTTTTTGAACATGATAACTTTAAGTGGACAGCTTGCAAAAAAGCAAAAAAAAAATTCAGATGGTTATTTGATCTATGCATCTGAATTTCAGAAGAGATATCTAGGCAAGAAATATCAATTCGAGAGGTATCAGAATAAAAGTGACATTGAACATCCAAAGACTGGATGAGATCATTTTGAGAGGGTATAAATGGAAGAGAGAAAAGAACCCAGGGCCACATCCTAGAGAGACTTACAATTCAGTTGATTGGATGAAAAGTCAGAGTCTGGTAGAAAGACTGGATGAGCTAACCACAGAGATAGAAGAAAGTCAGAGTAGTGTGGTGAGGCAAGGAAGGAAAGAATTTCAAGGAGCAGGAAGAAGCAGGGGAGTAAGATGGATGCAAAGAAACACTGAATCAGGGAAAATGGATGTCATTGGTAAGTATAACAAGAGCATTCAGTAAAGTGTTGGGTTAAAACTAGAGAGGAATTCATTGAAGACAGAGGTAGAAAAAGGAAATTGAGGCTATATATTTTTGCATGAAGAGGAGTAAAAACAAAATATGGGGTGATAGTCATAATGAGATGTGGAGTCCAGGGAGAATCTTTAAGATGATAGTTATTGAAGCATGTTGGTTAGTTAATAAGAATACTCCAATACAGCAAACAAAACATGATATGAAAGACATAACTGCAAAAACTCCACGTGTGGCAGGCTAGAAAAGATGGCTTTAAGAACACTAATATGAGGGGCAGCTCTGGTGGCTCAGCAGTTTAGCGTCACCTTTGGTCCAGGGCCTGATCCTGGAGACCCAGGATCGAGTCCCACATTGGTCTCCCTGCATGGAGCCTGCTTCTCCCTCTGCCTGTATCTCTGCCTCTCTCTGTGTGTGTGTCTTGCATGAATAAATAAAATCTAAAAAAAAAAAAAAAGGACACTAATATGAGGAATTTTCCCTCTATACGAAACAGGAACAACAGGAGTAGGAATTGGGAACAGAAAACAATTGGGTTGCAATTTGCTAATAAGAATTAGAACGTGTGTTTTGTAAGAAATTTGGACTCTCCTTTCATGTAGCCCTGGAGAAGTGGTTAGAAACAGATTTCACTTGAAATTGAGCAAATAGCCTCTGCTATAAGACTTTACTCCCCAAGCTTTTCTCTTGCAAAGCAGTACATCAAGTAGGACTTGCCTATATGAGGCAACCCAGTGCTAGCCACAACCACCACAGGTTGAGAAATCCTGAAAGAATCTTTAATGCTTTCCAGTTCACCAACAGCTGTTCATTCTTGTTCTCCACCAACATGTGGGAACAACCATGATGGCTTATATATGCCTGGGAACCTGAAAACCCCAAAGCTCTCTGTAGAAATAGGATCACAAACTGATTTTCTGCCTCAGGGTTAATCAAAATATGTGTACATCAGCAGGGGGCTGGTGGGACCTTTGTATTTTTATATGATATAAAATGGAGGAGAGCATTAGCAGACCACAGAGAGCTTCCCCCACAATAATCCCTGATGATGATAGTGAAGGAATAGCAGGTATTAGCAGCCTTCAAATTTTTATTTCCATAATAAAAATAAAATTCAAGCAATGCTTATCATGTATTGAGAATCTACATTGCGCTGAGCTCTGTGACACATGCATTGACATACCTGACCTCACTTGTGTTTATAAGACCCTTGCAAGTTTGGGCTTATTATACCCATTTTGCACATGTAGTAAGTGAAGTTCAGAAAGACTGAGAGATTTGCTCAAATTTATGTATGAATAAGTAGTAGATCCAGGATTTGAAACCAGCAAAGTCTGTTTCATTACGCTATGCTTTGCAGCCACTTACCTCGCAAAATTATCCTTCTCAGCAACATGGATTACTCCATGTGCTCTTTAATCAATAATATACAGGGGCTTCCTATTGACTCTCCTATACCAATAACACGTCCTCTAATGGATTTAGTATGACAAGATGGGTTCTCTTATTTCTCATTCTATAAACCAGCAATTCCTAGACCAGTCTCTTTCTTTGCATGGCCAGTGTCTCCTCAAGAGCTCCACATCACCTAGTATTTTTTGAATGCTATGCTTTCACATTTTCATTCTTTGATATCCAGTCCTATCAATATGTTTTTATTTATTGAAATATATTGAATGATTATTATGTACCTGAAACTGCCTGTTTCCTTGGGTAAACACATTTATGACCTATGGCCCTGCCCTCAAAGTAATACTAGAGTAACCATATCAGTTAGAATTAGATTTAGTTGTGAGAAACTGAAAAAAAGGATCATAAACAAATATACTACTCATTGTATTAAATATGCTACTCTACTACATAAATTCTAGGATCAGTAGTCCAAAACTGGCAGAGTAGATGTGTTTCACAAAAGATTGGGGCCTAGGACTCTTAGCCACTTATGCAATGTGCCATCAAATCTGTAGTAAGAGCAAATTGGAGAAGAGAGAGAAGGATAGGCACCTCCTTTAAGGACTCATCACTTCTACTCAAAAATGATAGATCTTAAGTTATTGCATTATCATATCCTGCCACAGGCGAGGCTCTAATTGCTATGAGCCTTCTGAAAACACATGTACACAGCAGACTGCGATTCTTTCTCTATGGTTATTCTATTCTCTATTTCATTTGTCTCTAATTCTTATTACTTATTTCCCTCTGCTAGCTTTGAGTTTAGTTTGTTTTCTAGTACAAGAACAGCTAGAAAAATACAACCTCTACCTGGATTGCCATGAGTTCATATTATAAAATAGAATCATGAAGCATGTTGGTTAGTTAATAAGAATATTCCAATAGAGCAAACAAAATATGATGTGGGAGACATAACTGCAAGAGCTCCATGTGTGGCAGGCTAGAAAAGATGGCTTTAAGAACACAAATATGAGGGGTTTTCCGTCTGTAGGAAACAGGAACAATAGGAATAGGAATTGGGAACAGAAAAAAATTGGGTTGCAATTTTACTAGTAAGAATTAGAATTTCAAGCTGAAAATTCCATCATAGCTCTAAAAGTATGTGGCAGTATCAGAGACAGCTTTCTTACAGGACCTAAAATTAAACAGGAATTTCTAGAATTGAACCCACACTGGGATAAGTATAGTGACCATGTTCTTATGGCACCAAGATTGATGCAGGATGAGGGTTGGGTACTGCCCCAAGCCCCAAGGAAGGGTCCTTCTTCACCAGCTGGATCAAAAAAGCTCCTTGTCTCTATGTGTGTCTGTCTCTCCCATTTTTGCTTTTATTTTGTTCTATGATACTCTAATATAAAACTGTGACTCCAGAGATGAAGAATATAAGGCTAGTTAGTTCTTTTAACCTTTTAATCAATATTTTATTGTTATTTTTATATTTTAATGTATACCATTGACTTACTTTTAATATTATTCCAAATGTATTTTTCAACAACATACAGGGAAGTTGTTACAAGAAAAAAATATATGAAAAACACATATTCCGTAAGTCTAAGTCACAAAAATATAATAGTGATAAAGGAAGAATTATTAACATGATTTCTTAAACTGAAGGAGGTTAATGAGACTTGGTTTAACTGAAATGAAGTTTTTTCATATTTATTAACTCCAGAAAAAATGATCTAGCATCTTTTTTTAGAAAGTGTGTTTATTTGGCACTAAGTATACTCTACTTTGGGGTTTAGTGGAAATTCCCAGACAGGAGGAGTCTCATTTTAATATCCTGTACACAAAGCTTGGTGGAAGACCAAAAAGCTGCAGCTGTGCCAGCTCTTTCAGAGAAGTACAAACTAGAAGCAGTTTTAGTTTTAGAATTCTGTTGAGAGCAGTTTTTCAACTGAGAGAAATATAGGTACAAAGGAATAATGACCTTTAAGGGATAAGATTTATAGGCTTGGGGAATTTTAGGATTGGAGAAACCTGCTGTGACAAAACAATAAAAACAAAACTAACAGCACCTTGGATATTGCTAGGTATAGAAATAGAATAAAGGGCTAGGTTTTCAGAATTATACAAAATGTAAGGCATGGAAATTATTTGGTGGATTGGCTATGTAAATATATGACTTTCCTCACAAGCTGGAGTTAGATTACATCACTAGAGAGATGTACCCCAATTTGTTCTTCCTGAATGGAGAACTTAGAGCTGAAAAGGAAAACTGAAATTTCAGAGACTTTTTATTTGTAGGATGAGTATTTAAGGGAAGACAGAGCCTTTGGTAGGACCTCCTAAATACTAGAATGCTAGGATTACATATGAATATATAAAAATCCAGTTTCCCTCATGCCACCTTCTGAGAGGAGAGGCTCTGACTGGTTCATTGTAACCCTTCTCTAGTCTTTTCAAATCCATCGTGCCTAGGGTGCATCCACCCTTAAATGAGGTAAGACTTAGCCTTGTGCCACATCACTGATAATGGCTACAACCACTCCCTGAAGTCCAGCTCCAGGCACCCAGTCACTGTTTCTTCCAGGGGCACCTTTCATAGACACTGCCCTGACTTCAGTGGTTCAGTGACTTATAAATGGGCCTGATGTGAAAAAGCATCTCATTCTTGTCCCAGAGATCCAACCTGGAAAACACCCTCACAACAGTCAGCTGGTATGGCCCCTCCATGGACCGCCAAATGTGTTTTGGCATGAAGAAGTGCACTATTATTGGGCCACACTTCAAGAAGTACCCCCTTTATACATTTGCGACACTTGGCAAGGCTGGTCCACTCAAGTAATATGTAAGTGATTTAAAAGATATTTCAGATTTTTGACTTTAGGTTTCAGGTCTCAACGGTTAAACAGGCTCACTCTAAAGCCTCTTTAGGTCCCATTTATAAAGATAAAAAAGTTATTCCTGGTTCAGTGTTTTCCTTTACTATTTCTTTGGTGTTAGAGAGTTCATATAAAGTGTGGAGACTTTAAAATTTGGAGGGGAGGAGCTTCTGGGTGGCTCAGTCAGTTAAGTGGCTGATTCTGGATTTTGACTCAGGTCATGGCCTCAGGATTCTCAGATCAAGCCCCATGCTGGGCTCTGCACTCAGCTGTCAGTCTGCTTGAGGCTTCGCTCTCCCACTGCCCCTCCCCCTCACTCTTTCTCTCTCTAAAGATAAATAAATAAATCTTTTTAAAAATTTGGAAGGGAGTGTGTGTGGGAGGGAGGATTATCTTTTAAAGATACCCAAAAGACTTTCCATATAACAATATCAAAATATTTAATATACATGTAATCAGAATAGCAAAAAGTATAGCAGGATAAGAAAGTGATATATAATTTTTCCAAAATTAATGAAGGACAAAAATCCACACATCCAGAGGTTTAGAGAACCAACCCCGTGCAGAATAAATAACAAGAAAAAAAACACCCCTATACACACTATAGTCAAATCCATGAAATCCACTTATTCAAAGAAAATCTTAAAGACATCTAGTGAAAAAAGAAGCACTACCACAGAAGGCCAAAAATAGGAATGTCAAAAGACTTCTTCCTAGAATCTATGCAAGTAGGAAGAAAGTGGAATGACCTGTCTAAAGTATGAATGAAAAAGAATGTGCAACCAGAATTCTCCACCCAGTAAAGATGTTTCCAGAAAGAAGGCAAAACAAAGACATTTTCAAAGTAAAGGTGGCTTCATAGTATGGGATGGTCTATCCAAATCAGTGTGCACATCAAATGAGGAAAACAGTATAAAAATTAAAAATAATCAAAGAAAAATGTTATTATTTGTAATTATTATAGTGGTGATATGTGTGTTCTCTAAGAATTTTTCTGTCATCCAGAGTCATTGTGTTACTTGTGTTATTTTCTAAAATATTTATTATTTTACCTTTTACTTTTAGAACTGTAACTCACTGAGAATTGATATTTCCAGGTGGTATGAAATATGGGTCTGAAATATATATTTAGAGGTAGGTACAATTTCCCAATACAATTTAATCACAGGAATGGGGGAAATAACTATCTATATAAACATATATCTATATATAAACATATATAAATAAAGCCGTGACCTTAGATATCTGAGAAAAATAATTCTTACAGAACAAACACACACCCTACCACCACCTCCCTAAAGTAAAATATTAAGTTAGACTATATCAAAACTAGGTATGTCCTTCATGGAAAACATTCTTAAAATTATTAAAAGATAGTCACAGAATAAATGACATTTTCAATCACCTAACCAATAAAAAACTCATATCTAAAACACATATAAAAAATTCTTACAAATCAAGGTGAAAAAGACAAACTACTCAAGAGAGACATCTACAGGGGTATCACAGGAAAACAAAATAGCAAATAAACATGAAAAGAACTCTTATTTATAGTGAAGAAAATGCAAATTAATGTCTCAGTGAGATAGCTGAGAATCTTGTAGAGATTCTTTAATGATTCCTAATTCACTGACCACTGCTGAATTTTGTTTTTCTCCAGACATGGGAGCCAGGCTCCAATAAATCAAAAAAAAAAAAAAAAGTCTCTAAAGAGCCTACTATACCACAAGTCATCCCTTGACACAGGGTCATCCTGCATGTGGAACCTAGTGGGGGATGGGACACCCTATGTCATCTCAATTCAAAGATTAGCACCAGCAGATGGCATAGCTCTTTCTTTATCATGGCCTTATTTGCTAGTGGTCACTCATGGAGTATTACCTGTCTCCAAAGATTTACTTATATAATAGCATTCTAATGCTGCTTAATATTTATTGAATCCCTTACTGTGTCCAGCCCTGGTCTAGATGTCTTAATCACATGATCTTCTTGACTTTTGCAAGAACCCTAAAGGTTAAAGATACTTATTCTTCCTTTGTGGATAAATAGAGTAGACTGAGGCTGACAGACTTGCCAAAAATTGTATAGTAAGATGCAGAATCCAGGGGTAAACACAGGTCTCTTTATCTCTCACTACACTTGGTCAAAACCTATTTGAAATTAACTTTCTTACTTAAATGTTTTTATCCTATAAGTCCCTTATAAATGAAGTATGGTGTACTATATATTGATTATCACATAGCAGGTTTATAGTATGCTAGTATAAACTAAGCATATGCTGTTATTTCTGCAGTGTCTGTCATTCACCCCACAACCACTAAATTGTTTCTAGGCAGATCTTCCTTTTTAAACAACTCATCAAGGAATTCAGTTCATCTCACATTTTATGACATCCAGCCCTACGTATTATCTTTATTCTACTGCTCATCAGATATTTGATGAGCACCTATTATGCTTAGATATTGTTCTCAACTCTGAGGTTCAGATATGAGCAAGATAGTCCTCGCCTTCAAAGATTTTTAGAAATTTTAACAGCTAGATTTAGGTTCATCTAAAGTTAGGTCAACTGTTGATTATATATGAGTAATAGAAAAGATCCAGCAAAGTATGGATTAAAGATGAAAATTTTGTTTAAAAGTTCTTTTTTTTTTTTTTTACTTTTATTTGTAAGTCCTGTGATAAACAATCCAATACTGGTATTGAGGCTATCTATGTTCAACAAAGTCAATAGGGGCACCAGGCTCTTCCTGAAGCAGAATTAAACCTGGATGTGATCATCACATACTCAGGGAAACTGAGAAGAATACCAGAGTCAAAAATAAAAGTAATACTTGCTGTTCTGAACTACTTAGGACAGTTATGTGGATATTACTGGACTGCAGAATGTCTATGGGTGAAAAGGGGTTGAAAAATCCACATTTTCTCCCCGCTCAGGCCTCAGTAAACTGAAGATCATCTGCTTGCCTATCTTCCCTCCAACTCTGACCCTGGAAGAGTTTCACACAAACATTTCTTCATGCACCTCTCCCCACTGACTTCAACATCCGTGCCACACATGATAAAGGATGTATTCCAATTATTTCAATACCTTATCTCTTAGGAGGGATTTCTTGGATAGTCCTTTAGTCAGAGAAGTTGCAATTGTTTTGCTTGTTCTTTTTAAAATATTCAATCTGATAAATAATCAATGTTTTTATAAAACAGAAAACAGATGAACAAAGATAACAACCAAATACTCTCCTTAAAATTTTTCATATCTGCTCTTTGGGAGACTGGCTCCCCACATTTAAACAACTGCTTCTCCCCTACTGTTCACACATATACATCTGCTTCTGAACATTGTGGACAATATTCATATTCATATTGCTCAGTTCATATCAGATAGCAAATGTCATTATTGTTGACACATATGGAGCTTCTCCTCATGAGTCTATGTGGTGCCTATAGTCTAAGTGAATAAAAAAGAGCACTATTGATAGAAATGATAGTCACTTGAAATCTTAGATCATCATAAGTTTTGATTAAGTTGTACCTTTCTATTCCCTCCCCCAAATAAAGGAATTGTTCCTTGTACATTTGAAATTTCAGTTCAGAGTTTCCTTGCTCTTTCTTAACCTCTTCCTCTTTTAAGATTTCCCACAGGAAATTTAAAGATCTCTATTCATTTTGCTTGTCTTTACACTAATGGAGGTAACACCTATATTGCTTTAAAACAAGACTCTGAGATATAATATTTACAAATATAAAAAAGTATTTCACATTACCATCCAAACTTTCAAGGTTTCTGAGGCACATATCTGGACTCTAGACCATGAGACAGGAAAAGAGAATGTCAGAATACTTATTCAGTATTTCATGGCCCAAGCCAGAATATGGTATATTCCATGTGTACTCATATTTTATTTGTGAAAATTGAAACACCTGACATTCCTGGCTGCAATATAGGAAATATAGTTTTTAGGTGAATGGCCATGTGCTAAGTAAAAGAGTAAAACAGATCTTTTTATACATCTTTTTTTTCTTTTTTGATGGAGGAGGCAACCAGAGAATCTTTTAAAATAGAACCATAGAATCATAGACTATTCAGTAGGATATGGTGACCATAGAGAAATAGTGTAGTATTGTTCATATTAGCATAGGTTTGGAGCCAAGCTCTTTTCAAATTGCATTTTTGCATTTTATGATTTTATAACCTTGAATAATTTACCTAACTTCTTTCTGACTTGGTTTTCTCATCTATAAAATAGTAATAATAATAGAACCAATTTTGTAGCCTTGTCATGAGAATTAATGAGTTAATATATTTAAAGCGCCCCACATAGTAACTAATAATTATTTTGCTATTAGCAGGAGTAAAAGTGAACTCAAATTAGAATTACTGGTCATCTCACTAAAGTTTTTATTGACCATATGTGTGCTCATCCCCATAATATTTGGCTTTGAAAACCAGAGGGTCCAAATTTTGTGAGTTCTTATAACCAGAAGATTTTAAAAAATAAGTGGACTCAGTTCTGGGAGAATTAGGAGGGTGAGAGGAAATTGAGTCCCCACCCTGAAAGAGACGATACAACAAACAGCCCAGAGAGATGCAGCATAGAAGCAGCAGTTTGAAAAACACCTGGGGCACACAGGAAGGAGAGTTATTTGCTAAAATCAGAGCATTTCCCAAAGGGACAGAGATCTGTGGGAGATTTCTCTGAGAAGAAGTACCATTTCCCTCTCTCACCCTGCAGCATAAACTGATGGCCACCTGCACAAAGCAGCTTGGCACCAACACTCACTCCCTAACTGCCTCATACCAACACCCTGCTCCTCGTATTTATATGATCTGCCCCCTCCAGCCAGGCCTGCCTCATACCCAGCACGGCAGGCCCTCACCCTGAGGATCAAGGCAACCTTGCTACCATTACATCTCCCTACCTGTGCCCATTGCAGATCCATGCCCTCCAACCCACCAGCTTGGTCTTGATGGCAGTGGCATATCTCACAGAGATCAATGTGCTAAGCTTGCTAAAATCGCATACCCTGCCCCCTTACATGTAATGGATCTACCCCCTCTGATTTGCTCTTAGCCAGGCCAGAGCCCATCCAAACTGGGGCCATGAGCCTGGTGGTGTGCAAGGAGCCCCAACAGGAGCCAGCCACTCCAAAGTGATTCATTCATACATTGGGAAGAGGAGAAGGTAATTACATACATGAGTCAGACTATGATCCCAGCAGTGGGTTTGGGGCAGACAGTTCATCTGACTACAGGCCCCACCCACCAAGGGAAGCTTCTTGGGACAACACAAGGAACAAATCCTGAAGTTTGCTGCAAGTGCATCTCTGGCAAACTCCTGGTCTGACTCAACTCAAGCTCAAGGGAGCCTCAGACTGGTCCACTAATAATACAGGGACCAAACACTGCCCACAACAGTCAAAGAGAGCCACTAGAGATGGCTGGACTGAGGGAAAAAGTGGCTCAGGCACAACAGTAGGGCACACATGACAGACATAGGAGACACTCCTGAAGCACCAAGTTTCAGCAAATGAGGGACACTGGACTGCAGGGCGCACAGGACCTCTTACTCATAAGGGCACTACTTTCAAGAGCAGGAGACATAGCTGACTTTCCTAAAACAGAGAAACACAGGAAGTTACATGAAATGAAGAAACAGATGAGTGTGTTCCAAATGAAAGAATAGGACAGAATCACAGCAAGAGACCTAAGTAAAACAGAGATAAGTAACATTCCTGGTAGAGAATTTAAAGTAATGACCATAAAGAAACTCACTGAACTTGAGGAAAGAGTGGAGGACATCTGTGAGACCCTTACAAAGAGATAAAAAAAAGAACCAATCAGAGATGAAGAACACAATAAATGAAATTAAAAATCTACTAGATGGAATAAATAGCAGACTACAGGAAGCAGCAGAACCAGTCAGCAACTGGAAGAAAGAGTAACGGAAAGTAATCAAGCTGTGTAGGTGAGGGAGAAAAAAAGAAAAGCTATGTAAAATAAGAATAGACTAAGGGAACTAAATGACACCATCAGCCTAATAACATTCACATTCTAAGGATCTCAGAAAGAGAAGAAAGAGAAAAGGGGACAGAATATTTATTTTTAGAAATAATAGCTGAAAACTTCCCAAATCTGGGGAGGGAAAAGGAAATTCAGATCCAGGAAGCACAGAGATCCCCCAACAAAACCAACCCAAGGAGGTCCACACCAAGAAACACAATAATTAAAATGGCACAAAGTAGTGATAAAGAATTTTAAAAGCAGCAAGAGAAAAGAAAAGAGATACATGCAAGGGAAATACCATAAAGCTATCAGCTGATTTTTCAGCACAAATTCTGCAGGTCAGAAGTGAGGGGCATGATTCAGAGTGCTGAAAGGAAAAAATCTACAACAAAGAGTAGTTTACTTAGCAGAGTATTATGCAGAATAGAAGGAGAAAGAGTTTTCCAAACAGACAAAAGTTAAAAGAATTCATGATCACTAAACCATACTTACAAGAAATGTTAAAGGGCCTCTCTGAGTGGAAAGGAAAAATCATAACTTAAAGAAAAGTAGGAGGGATGTCTGGGTGGCTCAGGGGTTGAGCATCTGCCTTTGGCCCAGGGTGTGATTCTGGAGTCCCAGGATCGAGTCTTGCATCCGGCTGCTTGCATGGAGCTTGCTTTTCCTCTCTCTGCCTATGTCTCTGCCTCTCTCTGTGTATCTCATGAATAAATATATTAAAAAAAGAAAAGTAGGAAGTACAAAAGCTGTCAAAATAACTACATCCATAAAAGTCAAGGGACTAAAAATAAAAATGATGTAAAGTATGACACTCCATATCTAAAATGTAGGCAGAGAGGGAGCAAGGAGTAGGAAATGAGTTCCTCTGTGTAACTTGAAGTGCTGCAACCCCAACCAGAATGCCAGAGTCAGGTCAGTGTGAGGCCCAGCTACCCAGGAAATATCCTTCCCAAACTGTAGAAACAGTGTCCAAACCTGAAGAAAGGCATCAAGTCCTTGTAACCAAGGAGAACTGTTATCTATACCTTGATGGCCAATTTTTGCTGAGTTTATGTGTCTAGTACATGTCACCAAAATTTTGCATGATCAGCATCTTTTCTTTCTTTCTTTTTTAAAATCAATCTCTTTACCTTACTTTTTCTTATTTTCTTCCCGTCTCTCCTTTCCAGCCATCTTGCTTGTCCTGCTTCTTGGGATATTATACAAAGCCTGTTGAATCAGAAACTTCTATTTAGAACACAATTTATTTCACGCATTTTGCTAGCTGTCATAGTTATATCACTTCTGAGCCAATATGAAGTGTATTTGTTTAATTTACCTGCCACTATGAAAAGGTAGACTTATTAAACATGTACAAATTATTTCAGTTTTGTAACACTCTTCTTGAAAATTCAAGATGATTTAAAGTGCACTCAGGAAAGCTGTTTGGAATCATTTACTTAAGCTGACAAAAGGTTTCCTATGACCTGGCCATTTCACTCCTAAATGTATGGCTAGCAGATATGTGAGTACATGTGCATAAAGAACATATATAGAATGACCATAGCAGGGGCATCTGGGTGGCTCAGTGCTTGAGTGTCTGCCTTTGGCTCAGGTTGTGATCCTCAGGTCCTGGGATCAAGTCCCCCATCGGGCTTTCTGCAGGGAACCTGCTTCTCTCTCTGCCTATGTCTCTGCCTCTCTCTGTGTGTGTCTCTCATGAATAAATAAATAAAAATCTTTTTTTTAAAAAAATGATCATAGCGGCAATATGTATAACAGCTCCAAATTGAAAAAAAACAAATATCTGTCCACAGTGAAATAGCTAAATAAACCCATTTGTACAACAGAATGTCTTATTGTAATGAAAATAATCAAACTTTAGCTAAACCTAATAACGTGGATTACTCTCACAGTCATAATGTTGAATAAATAACAGGATACAATAGAATACATTCTGTTTGATTCCATTTATATAAAATTCACTAATGAACAAACTTAGTCTCTGATGTGAAAGTAAGGAGAGTGGGTATCCTTGAGCAGATGGAGGGGTTGTTGAGTGGAAGCACAAGAAGTTTTTGGGATACGGGGAGTACTCTTTATTTTTAACCTAAGTAATAATTACAGGAGTGGATTTATCTTGTGTGTTTCACCTGCTATATTATACTTCTGAGCTGAGCACTTTTCTCTTTCTATGTCATGCTTTAATTTGAAGGCTTAAAAAGTACTGCAAAAGTTCTTACACTAATAAAAAAAAGCTACTTAAGACACTTCATTATAAATGCTCTGCCTCAAAAACAAAGAGGAGAGAGAAAGAAAGAAGAAAGAAAGAAAGAAACAAAGAAAGAAAGAAAGAGAAGGGGAGATGAGGAGAAGAGAGGGAGAGAGGAGAGAGAGAATGAGAGAAGGAGGGAAGGAGGAAGGAAGAAAAGAAAGTAAAGAACTGTTGCCTCTTTTATGTCACAGTTAACAATCCTGGCACTTTTGTGGTAAATATGAATGATTTAATGCCTGATCTAAAATTCAGATTCTTATCCAAGCTATCAGGAATATAGGCTGAGAAGATGACCAGCATGTCAGTAGAGTTGGAGGCCCGATGGAACTCTGTGAGAAACTGAGAACTTAGCAAAATCTACTGGTTTCTCCTCTCACCCTCCCTAACTTTCCTTCAGCCGGATTCATATTTCGTAAATGATAAGGTCTGAAGTTTATCCTTACCTTCCCCATGTATGCAAAATTCTGGTGTTAATTTCATTCTTTATTTTCTTTTTTAAAAAATTTTTTTTTATTTACTTATGATAGTCACAGAGAGAGAGAGAGAGGCAGAGACACAGGCAGAGGGAGAAGCAGGCTCCATGCACCGGGAGCTCGATGTGGGATTCGATCCCGGGTCTCCAGGATCGCGCCCCGAGCCAAAGGCAGGCGCCAAACCGCTGCGCCACCCAGGGATCCCTATTTTCTTTTTTTAAAAAAGATTTTATTTATTTATTCATCAGAGAGAGAGAGAGAGAGAGAGGCAGAGACACAGGCAGAGGGAGAAGCAGGCCCCATGCAGGGATCCTGGCGTGGGACTCGATTCCAGGTCTCCAGGATCACACCCTGGGCTGAAGGCGGCGCTAAACCGCCGAGCCACCAGGGCTGCCCCTGGTGTTAATTTCAGGACAAAATCTAATACTTTGTTTTCTGTTAATGTAAGCAGACTGAAAGTGAAATTAGGGCAGGGCTGCTTTGAAATCAGACTAATGCTGAGAAATCGGCTTTCTTTTCTGGTGACTAGTAAAGTCTTTATGTCAGGCAACCAAAAATAGTTCCAGGAGCAACTGAATGTTTATGTAAACTTTGCAAACTGAATTTCTTGTCTGTCCTCCAGATTCCTTTCCAGATAAACTAGTTATTTATTTCATGCAGATGAACTTGGAAAAGTTGGTTAGAATAATTTAATTTGTGGCACATACAGTTGAAGTCTATTTTTTAAAAAATACTTATAAATCTAGGTCATTGAAGGGACTAAAGTTTATTTTTATAGTTTTGTGTGCTTTATAAATTTATCTTCAATAAATGTGAATTATTTTTATCACAGAAGTACGCATGTATAATAATAGAGTATCCATTTTGAAAAATTATGTCACTTCTTTCAAGTAATATTTGCTATGTAATTTCGATGATCATGTATTGTGATTCAATTGGCCATTGGTATTTTATTAGAGAAGTACTAATTAATTAATACTTAATAAGCACTGACTACTTCCCAAACCATCACAGATTAGGGCTCAACTGGGTACACTGGAATTATTTATATTAAATTAGATCAGACAGGAAAGCTGCCTGACATGAGGGATTGTAGGGGCTTCTATGGTTTAGACAGAACCTGGTGTTTGATATGATTGCAGAACAAAAGAAAAGATACTTTATTCTGGTGAGCAAATAAGGAGGCAAAACTTCGTAACAATAGTAGATTGGAATTGGAGCAAGTTTTTATTTTATCCATGTGATAATTTAAGATTTTATTTTTTTATTCATGAGAGACACAGAAGGTGAGGCAGAGACATAGGCAGAGGGAGTAGCAGACTCCCTACAGAGAGCCTGATGCAGGACTCGATCCCAGGACCCCAGGACCCCAGAGTCATGACCTGAGCCAAAGGCAGATAGATACTCAACTACTAAGCCATCCAGGTGTCCTAGATAATTTAAATTGTGCAGTTTTTTCATCATTTGTTTTTTAACTTTATGATAAATCTTGGAGATTATCTCATGGTGGTTAGAAGTGTTTCTCTTTTTATCTTAGTAACTGTAGACTGTTCCATTATACATATGTCCCGTGGTTTACATTATGAGTACCTGGTAGATGGACTTGAGAGTTGTTTCAGTCTTTGTTATTACCACAGTGCTGCAACACATACCCTAGGACGTCTCTCATTGTCTGCTTGGGCAAATTTATCTGCAAGATAGTCTTAAAAATGAACTTGCTGGGTCAGAGGTTTTTATGCATTTAAAGTTATGATATATAATTATGGCAGTTTGTACTGTCACTAGCAAATGAGATGGCCTGTTTCCCCAAACCCTTGCCAACCTGACATCCCAACAGACGTGTCATTTCTTGCTGCTTGTAGAAGCAAAACAGATAGTATGGTTTTAATTTGCACATCTCCTTATCACTCTTACAGCTTTATTTTCTTCTACTGTTTTTGCCTAGTGTTTCATGGGGTTGTTTTTTTCTCACTGTTATATGAAGGGCTCCTTATAGCATGAAGAAATTATCTCCTTGTCTGATATAAATTGCAGTTTTTTTCCATCTTGTCATTTGTCTTTTGTTTTGCTTATATATTTTAAATAAATAATTTCATTATTTTCATGTAGGTAAATTTATTATTTTTTTTAATTTGTCTTTCTTTTATGTGACATTTAAAAAGGGCCTCCTTGGGGCACCTGGGTGACTCAATCAGTTAAGTAGTCGACTCTAGGTTTCAGCTCAGGTCATGATCTCAGGGTGCTGCGATGGAACTCTAAGCCAGGCTCAGCACTCAGTGTGGAGTTGGCTTGAGGATTCTCTCTTCCTCTTCCTCTGCCCCTCCCCTACTTGCTCTCTCTATCTGCCTCTAAAATAAATAAATAAATCTCAAAAAAATTAAAAAATAAAAAGGGTCTTTTATTACAGCACTGTTATTTATTTTATTTAGAGCATATGAATGGAAGGGAAGAGAGAGAATATAAGTGGGCTCCAAGCCCAGCATGGAGTCCAACAGGGGGCTCAATCTCATGATCCTGAGATTATGATCTGAGTTGAAGTCAAAAGCTGGATGCCTAACTGACTGAGCCACCCACGTGACCCTAAAGTATTATTTTTTAAATCTCAGATATATTATCTAGGTTTTTAGTTGAATTTTTTATGTTTCAATTTGATCCATCTGAAATTTATTTTGTAAAAGGCATAAGGGAATCTCTAACTGTTTTGCACATGGCTACCTTGAGTCCAAATACCATTTACTGAAAAATCTATATTCTTTCACCATTTACTGAGTTTCAGGATAAATTTGAGTCTATTTTTAGGCTTTCAAGTCTTTTATCAATTTAAAATTATTCAGAGGTCAGTACCAGTGTGGTAATTGTTGGGATGTTTTAACATATGATTACAGTAAGTCTCCCCCAATATCATTTACCATTTTTCTTCCAGAATTGCATCGGATATAGTTGCTTTTAGTTTTTACATATCTGCCTTAAAGTTAGTTTTTCTACTTCCCCCCAAAACCTTCTTGCCATATTTATCTGAATCATATTAAAATGTATACATTGACTTTAAGGATTGACATTTGTGCAGAGCCTTAAAGGGAAGGAGTATGTGGGTGAAGACGCAGGAAGCATTGTAGGTGTAGGAGTGGAGTTGATCAATTCTTTTATTGTGAACATAACTTTCAAAAGAAAAAAATCAAGTGTTATTTGATTTATAAATTTCAAGAGTATTAAGGCAGGAAATATCCATGTGAGAGTTATCAGAATAAAGGTAGCATTAAAAGTCTGAGGATTAGGTGAGATCACTTCAAAAGAGGATATAAATAGAGGAGAATAAAGATCCCAGGGCCAAGTCCCAGAAGGATTCACAATTTAGATGCCTGGAAGAAAAGTTCGAGACTGGCAAAGAGACTGAAGAGAAGTTGAGAAGAAACCCTGAGGAATGTGGTGCCACAGAGGCCAAGGAAGGAAAGGAGCAGGGGTAAGTCACCTATGAGATACGATGCCAGGCAGGGGACCAAGATGGATACTAGGAAACATCCGTTTAATCAGACAAAATGGAGGTCATTGGCAAATAGAACAAGAGCAGTTTAGTGGAGTGTTGTGGTTTAAAGCCAAAGAGCAGTTAACTAAAATAAGAGGTGGGAAGAAAAAAAAGTGAAAAGAAGAAATAGAGACAATATACTTTTGCCTTGAAGAGGAGTAAAAAGAAAAAAAAGAGAGAAAGAGTGGTAGTCATTCTTTCTGGGAACAGAGGAAGTTAAGTTTGCAGTTTTGCTGGTGAGAATTGGAATTGAAAGATTTCTTTAATAAGAAATTTGGAGTCTCTTTCCTCTGGATTTCACTCACCAAGGATCTTTCCAAGCAGTTAATCAAGCAGGATTATCTAGTATGACACAGTCCTACCATAACCACAAACCACCACAGCCTGAGAAATCTTGTTAGAACCTTTGGGATGCCTGGGTGGCTCAGTGGTTGAGCATCTGTCTTTGGCTCAGGGAGTGAGCCCGGAATTCTGGGATCGAGTCCCACATCAGGCTCCCTGTGAGGAGCCTGCTTCTGTCTCTGCCTATGTATCTGCCTCTCTGTGTGTGTGTCTCTCATGAATAAATAAATAAAAGTATTTTTTAAAAAAAGAACCTTTCAAGGGTTTCTGGTTCACAACAGATGCTCAGTCTTCTATTACACCAGACACAGGATGGTCTGAATAGTGGATTTAGATATTGTGGTAGCATGCACAACCAGAACAACCTCTCAGGAGAAGTAAAATCACAAATCTATTTTATGCCTCAGGGTTATCCAAAGCACATGTACACCAGCTGAGGTCTGGTGGGACTTCTGTACTTTTCTATGGCCCAAAATGTAGGCTAGTTGGTAAACAGAAGAGCACTTTCTCCATCTTTTTTCAATTATCTGATGATGTCAATGATGAAATGCTGGGTATTATCAATCTCATAAAAATCATAAAAATAAAATTGAAACAATACTTATTATGTATGGAGTATCTACCATGTGCTAAGTTCTATAGTGTGTTGAATACCATACCTGACCTCACTGGTATTTACAAGAACTTTGCAAGTTAGGGAATATTATACACACTTTGCAAATGTAGATGAAGTTCAGAAAGGCTGAATGCTTTCCCCAAAAGTACAATAAGTAAGTGGTAGAGTCAGAATTTGAAAACTGGATGATCTGTTTCACCTTGCCATGCTTTGCAGCCACTTCACTGCCAGAATAAACCCTTTAAAACATTGATTAATAACTACTGGGACTTTATTTGATTCTCTTATGCCAACAGCATGCTCTCTGATCAATAGTATGACCATAAGGGCTCCATTTATTTCTGCAGTCAGGTTCTCATCCCACGAATTCAGCAGCTCCATACTGGTATCTTTCCTTACATGGCTAGTCCTTCCCCAGTTAATCTTGTATTTTGTGAAAGTATTGTTTCCATGTTTTCATGTCTTGATACTAGACTTTAAACTTGCCAGGTATATTCACTCTTGTCTTGCTACATTCTATTCTAGGGCAAATGATTTTCTTTTTTAAAAGATTAATTTGTAAATCATAAATATAAATAAAGATAACTGAATTATATTCTTGCTGTAGATAATTTTCAAAAAGTAGGTATGCCCTTCAACCATAAGCAAATTCCAGCAATAGATTATTACCAAATATTCCCAAAAAGCCTTGTCATGGCACCTCCCAAATTTCAACTCCTTCCTTTCTTCCATAGGAGACTGGTGGGCAGTTTTTTACAATAATCTCTGCCTTCTCGTGTTCAGACCCTTATGTAATCCTCTCCTGAGTGTGGGCTTAACTTAGTTATCTTTAACTCTACCCTAACAAATAGAATATGGCAAAAGTGATGGAGTATCACTTTCATGATTAGGTTACAAAGGACTGATTTCCATATCACTTGTACTCTCTGTCTTGTCTTCTTGTCTTGCTCACTTTGATGAAGCAAGTTGCTGTAGTGTACAGGCCCAAATGGCAAGGACTGAAATTAGTCTCCAGGCAGAAGTCAGTGTGAAAATGTAGCCTTTGGTCCAACAACCCATGATGAAATGAATTTTACTGACAACCACATGACTGAGCTTGGAAAGGTGTTCCTTCCTTAGTCAAACCTTGAGATAACTACAGTCCCAAGGAGCACCCTGATTGCAGCTAGTGAGAGACCTAGAAGCAGAGGACCAGACTAATGCCTCAATTCTTGGGCTACAGAAACTCTGAAATGATAAATGTTGTTTTGGAAAATTTGTGTGTAGTAATAGATTACTAATACAGAAACTTTAATCTGACTTCTAGCACCATAGATTACTATTGCCTGTTTGTATCTCTACATAAATTGAATTATGCAGGATGATTTGTTTTATGTTAGCTTCTTCAACATTATGATTTATAATTCGTTCAAGTTGTTGATTTCAGTAATAATTTATTCATATGTTTTGCAGTTTAGTATTCCATTTGATGAATATACCACAGTTGTGTTATCCATTTTACCATTGATGAGAACTTGGGGTGTCATTTATGGCACTCAGCACATACATATGCATTTCAGTTGGGCATAAATCTAAGACTGAGATTAATTGATCCTGTGGTGTTCATTTGTTCATTTTATGGTAGATAATATCCAATAACTTTTCAATATAAATATTCCAATTTATACTCTCACCAGCAATGTATAAATTTCCGGTGATCCATAGCCTCACCATCATGTAGAAATGCCAGACTTTAAAATTTTAGTCATGTTCATGAGTTCATAGTTTTAATTGTAGGTTTAATTTGCTTTTCTTTGACAATTAGTGATAAGTAGGGGGTTGAGTCACATCTATTATTTATTTAGCTATTTGTCTTGCATATATTTCTAATGGGTTATGTGTCTTTTTTCCTTTGACTTGATGATTGCTTTATTTTTTCTTAGATTTTATTTATTTTAGAGACAGAAAGTGTGTGTGTGTGTGTGTGTGTGTGTGTGTGTGTGTGAGAGAGAGAGAGAGAGAGAGAGACAGAGAGAGAGAACAGGATGAGGGGCAGAGGGAGGGGAAAGAGAGAATCTCAAGCAGACTCCAAGCTGGGCACGATCTCATGACCCTGAGATCAAGACCTGAGTCAGAAAGAGTCAGACATTTAACCAACTGAGCCACCCAGGGACCCCTCAACTTTTTATTTGTGGATAGTCCTTTTGTGTTTTATTTCCAAACCCAGAGGACATGAAAATAATCCTTTTAATATCTTCTAAACTTTATTGTTTTTCATTCACATGGACATGGACTTCCATTCCCTTTCCTTTAGAGCTCTTTTTTGTTTGCTAGTTCATGGTGAACTTCACTCTTGCTAAGATCATTTACCCTAATAAAAACCCATTAATGTAATTCATACTGCCTCAAATTACAGACTCCCAAAGGGGAAAGCATATTAAGGAGTGATGCCCTTTATTTTCCTGTAACATTTGGAAGATCACACTGGGTAATGTCTGATTCTTGGCAGCATAATTTTTGCTATCTTGGAGAAACTGACTTCTCACTTTTTAGATAGTAATTCAATCAGAGATAGAGCTGCTTGTAACACCTCCTATAACCCTACTGCCAAATGCAAGGCTATCCATAAAGTTCATGTGAGTGTAATAGATTTTACTAAAAATGAGGGAAGACATCTTTTTTTCCTAAGATTTCTTTGTTCATCACAGCTTTGAAGAAAACCATGAACATTTCATTCCACTAAAGCCCAGCCCCTTTCTACTCTACTGGCTCTGCTTTCCTCTGCCTAATATCTTCTTTCACATACTCTCTACCTTTTAGGAACAATCAAAATTTCTCTAACAAAGCAATTTAGCACCATTTTTTATTGTGTGGGTTTCACCTCCTTGTATTCACCCCCTCTGCTTCAGTAGGCAGCTCAATGAATTTTTACAATGCACATTTGCCTCTCTATCTAGAAGATCGGGTGTTTAATAAATCTTTGTCTCCTCTTTTTATGTTATCCTGGTATCTGTTCTCCTATAAGAAAGAAGGAGGCTGTGTGTTGAAGATTCTGAGTTCAAATAGGGCCCAGATACCTTTGCTTTGGAAACTGTAGCAAAATGTATCACAGCAGGAGAGATCCATGCAAGCTTAAATTGAATACACATTTTTGAATTACACCACTCTGGGGTTTTGGTGAAGTTCTCAGCCAAGCAGCAGTTGTACAGTCCATGAATTTTTTCCAGTAGGTGAAAAGCAGGTGGTCCCTAGTGGAAGAATGTGGTGTCTAAGGAGAACGGGTAAAAGTACATTCGGGACAGTGGTTTAACTGAACACTTCTAACACATTTGGCTATGCATTTAGATAATCAAAAATAGTCTCTTGTTTTGCTCATAAGAAAGGTGCCTGATTTCCTGGAAATAAGTCTGTTTGAAAGTGGCTCTTCTTTACTTTCAGTTGCAATCTGAACTATGTTTACAGGAAATGCCATTTCGACGTGCCTTAACTGACCTAAGAGATTATTTTTCTGGGTAAAAAACCTTTATATTAGATCATTTTAAAAACCTAATTACTGTCCACCTTCAACTTACACAATGTTACATGTCAATTATCTTTTACAAAAGCTCGGCGGGGGGGAATAGTGACTGGAAGTGTGGGCAATTTGGAGGGAGCAAGGGGGAAAAATTCAGGGTAAGAATTCCGGTGCCTCTTGTGATTTTTGTTTTTTTGTTTTTTTTTTTTAAGCAAGTGTATGACACTTGCCATTTTAAATCTTTTACAAGGAGGCTAGTAGTTTTAAGAAACCTGTTTTTAGGGCTGACAGCATGGCCAGGAATCATCACTGTTGGCAGGCTCCAGTTCATTCTCACCCAGTCATCACAGCGAGTTTTGTAAGAAATAAGTCATATCACTTTTCATAAAAGTTTGCGGTTGTCATATAAGAGCCACAGGATCCCGTAGTCTGGCTGCTGCTGGCTCCTCTTTCCATCACATATTCCCTCAGCTTTGGCACATAGACTTTCACTTGGGTACTGAACACACCCAGTTCTTCTGCAGTTAGGAATTTTATACGCAAATCCTCCTTCTGCTTGAAACTGCCTTCCCTCATTTCTTCCCTAATAGCATTCTTTTTTTTTTTTAAACAAAAAGATATTATTTATTTATTCATGAGAGACAGAGAGAGAGAGGCAGAGACACAGGCAGAAGGAGACCAGGCTCCCTGAGGGAACCTAATGTGGGACTCCATCCAAGGACCCTAGAATCACGACCTAGGCCGAAGGCAGACACTCAACCACTGAGCCACCTAGGCATCCTTCCCTAATAGTGTTCTTAATAAAAATGCATCTTACATGATACTGTACATAGAAAACCCAAGACTCCACCCCAAGATTGCCAGAGCTCATACAGCAATTCAGCAATGTGGCAGGATACAAAATCAATGCAAAGAAATCAGTGAGATTTCTATACACTAACAATGAGATTGAATAAAGAGAAATTAAGGAGTCAATCCCATTTACAATTACATTCCAAACCATAAGATACCTAGGAATAAACCTAACCAAAGAGGTAAAGGATCTATACCCTAAAAACTACAGAACACTTCTGAAAGAAATTGAGGAAGACACAAAGAGATGGAAAAATATGCTCATGGATTGGAAATAATAATGTGAAAATGTCAATGCTACCCAGGGCAATGTACACATTTAATGCAATCCCTATCAAAATACCATGGATTGTCTTCAGAGAGCTGGAACAAATTATTTTAAGATTTGTGTGGAATCAGAAAAGACCCCGAATAGCCAGGGGAATATTAAAAAAGAAAACCATACCTGGGGGCATCACAATGCCAGATTTCAGGTTGTACTAGAAAGCTGTGGTCATCAAGACAGTGTGGTACTGGCACAAAAACAGACACATAGATCGATGGAACAGAATAGAGAATCCAGAAGTGGACCCTCAACTTTATGGTCAACTAATATTCGACAAAGGAGGAAAGACTATCCACTGGAAAAAAGACAGTCTCTTCAATAAATGGTGCTGGGAAAATTGGACAGCCACGTGCAGAAGAATGAAACTAGACCATTCTCTTACACCATACAAAGATAAACTCAAAATGGATGAAAGATCTAAATGTGAGACAAAAATCCATCAAAATCCTAGAGGAGAACACAGGCAACTCCCTTTTTGAACTTGGCCACAGCAACTTCTTGCAGGACACATCTATGAAGGCAAGGGAAACAAAAACAAAAATGAACTATTGGGACTTCATCAAGATAAAAAGCTTCTGCACAGCAAAGAAACAGTCAACAAAACTCAAAGACAACCTACAGAATGGGAGAAGATATTTGCAAATGACCTATCAGATAAAGGGCTAGTTTCCAAGATCTATAAAGAACTTATTAAACTCAACAGCAAAGAAACAAACAATCTAACATGAAATGGGCAGAAGACATGAACAGACATTTTACCAAGGAAGACATACACATGGCCAAGAAGCACGTGAGAAAATGCTCCACACCACTGGCCATCAGGGAAATACAAATCAAAACCACAATGAGATACCACCTCACAGCAGTGAGAATGGTGAAAATTAACAAGACAGGAACCAACAAATGTTGGAGAGGATGTGGAGAAAGGGGAACCATCTTGCACTGTTGGTGGGAACTGGTCCAGCCACTGTGGAAAACTGTGTGGAGGTTCCTCAAAGAGTTAAAAATAGAGCTACCCTATGACCCAGCAATTGCACTACTGGGTATTTACCCCAAAGACAGAGATGCAGTGAAACGCCGGGACACTTGCACCCTGATGTTTCTAGCAGCAATGTCCACAATAGCCAAACTGTGGAAGGAGCCTCGGTGTCCATCGAAAGATGAATGGATATAGAAGCTGTGGTACATGTATACAATGGAATATTACTCAGCCATTAGAAACGACAAATACCCACCATTTGCTTCGACGTGGATGGAACTGGAGGGTATTATGCTGAGTGAAGTAAGTCAATCGGAGAAGGACAATCATTATATGGTTTCACTCATACGGGGAATATAAAAAATAGTGAAAGGGATTATAGGGGAAAAGAGGGGAACTGAGTGGGGAAAATTAGAGAAGGAGACAAACCATGAGAAACTCCTAACTCTGGGAAATGAACAAAGGGTAGTGGACGGGGAGGCAGACACTGAGGAGGGCACCTGATGGGACAAGCACTGGGTGTTATACTATATGTTGGCAAGTCAAACCTCAATGAAAACAAAAAAATTTTTTTTTAAATTTTTTAATGCATCTTAACTCTCATTTTGTCAGGGTAAGTGGCTCTCTGACTAATCTAAATTGGGGCTCCTTTCTAAACTTACCTCGAGGCATCCTGTATTATTCTTTACAGAGCTTCTCAGAAATTAGAATATGACAATTGTTTGTATGACTTGTTTTAATATCTTATTCCTGAACTAAAAAAAATGCATAAGTACAAGCACAGGGACTATGGCTATTGTGCTAACCACGGGATCCTCAATGCCCTCTCCAGTGCCTTTTACAGTGTCCTGCACATGGGCATTGGGCAGCACATATTCATTGAATGACTAGATGTTTAAAAGTGCCTGCTTTGATGTCAGTCAGGACTACACAATAAATTTTTCTCTCTGCATTGTAACCTTGTAAAAAATATGAAAAATCCATAGTCTGTATATAAAACTTGAATCGATAAAGGTGAGCTCTTGTCAGCATTGTATTTGTTGCCGTCATCATCATGATCACTATCACTTATGTTAGGGTTGCTTTGTTCTGTGACTCAGAAAAACCACTCTGTCCAAGGGACAAATGTATTATACAAAACCCAAGAAATTTAGGGATTTTGCTTAGATTTCTTTTGTATTATTACTGAGAGTTTGGGATTTTATTTTGAGATCAGTTATTTACTTAACATCATTCTGAATTAAAAAAAAAAATAACAGGACCAGGGGCACCTGGTGGCTCATGGTTGAGTGTCTGCTTTTGGTTCAAGTCATGATCCTGGGGTCCTGGGGTCCTGGGGTCAAGTCCCACATTGGGCTTCCTGTGGGGAGCCTCCTTCTCCCTCTGCCTATGTCTCAGCCTCTCTCTGTGTCTCTCATGAATAAATAAAATCTTTAAAAAAAATAACAGGACAAAATACTGAAAAGAATTTAGTGAAGGAGGGCACACTTCCTCACCCACTGATAAAGCAACAAAAAACAAAGACCTGAAGAAGTACAGCAGGAATCAGTGACTTGGATTACATTACTTCTATTTTCTTCACAGAGTCAGGCAATTTAAACATATTTTAAGGTAGAGAAGACTTCTTCTTCAGACATTGTCAAGTGGCCCCTCCTTCCACATTTTTCTCCAGCCCTATGGCTGCTTAGACCAAGGAATACTTATTATGAGACTGGAATGTGATTGAATAGAAATGGTTTTAATTATTCCAGCTCAGTAGCTCCCAACAGTGATGATTTTGCCCCCACGTGATATTTGGCAATGTCTGGAGATACATTTCATTGGCACAACTGGGTTGGTTGGCCTTCTTGTCTGGAGAATTTTGCTGGACTGGATGGGAACTGCTCTGCCCACGATGGATGGCCCACAGATGTCTGACCCTTTGCTTCAAGGAGGGACCAACCCTGGCATTGTTTGTGCTGTAGAGATCTCAGAGCTAATTTCCACCTGACACTGCAGCCTGTTCTAGTTTCTATTTTCTTGCTCTCTCCTTCCCTCAGTCTGTTTATTCTGAAAGCACTCCCTCAATAAATCACTTGCACAAGAATCTCTCTGAGGTTCTCCTTCCAGGGAATTTGATTTAAGACATTACAAATCCTACTTTGTGGTTTAGTATATGTGGTTTAGTATTATTCTCCTTTGAATGAAGGTTCCCAGTGTGCCTCAAAAGAATGAGTAGTCTACTGTTGTTAGGTGCAGGGTTCTACATTAATTCATTAGATCAAATTTGTTCATCATGTTTTAAAAATATTCTCTGATGTTTTTGGTCTGTTACTTTTTTCTGAATTATTCAAATGTGTTTAAATTGTTTTTACATTTCCTACTATGGAAATTTAAAACTTTCTCAGTTCTTTAATTGGTTACATTATAAATGACAGTATTCATACTTAAATTAACACACTCAAAATTATTCTCCTTTGTTTTCCTCCAGAAATATTCAAAGATTTTAGAACACTTGATCTATATTCCCACTCTTCCTGAGTTATTTTTTACTTCCATCTTCTCTTTTTCAATCCCAGAGTGCATTATTACAAATGTTTTATGAAGTCAGTATTTATTATTTCATGTATCTACCGCAGTCTTGGATTTTCGTTTGCTTTTGCATTTCAGACTTTCTGTTTGGGATCTCTTTACTTCTGCCTAAAGTAAAATATTTAGAACTTCCTTTAGAGTCTATCTGCTAACGGTAAACTCTTCTCCAAATATAAATTTTGCAGCCATTTTTGAAAATTATATTTTCTTCATACATTTAGGTTAATAATTATTTCTCTACTTTGCACTTTCTCCCGTGCTTTTGCCCTGTCCTTCTTTGCCATAAACAGGTATTTCCTCTGTAGATGTTTTTAAGACATTCTCATTTGTATACTGTAATTTTCCTCTGAATACCCAGATGTAGATTTACTATTTTTTTCTACCTTGATTCAATTCTTCATTTGCACATGGTTGGTTCTTAAATTTCTGGAAAATTCTCTGACATTATGTCTTCAAATATTGCCTCTGTCCCATTGCTCTTTCCTTAGATACTACTCCTGATTATGTATTGATGACACCACCTTCTCTGTCCTCTCTATTACCAACCTGTCTTTCACTCCTAAATTGCTTTTCCTGATATATATATACATCAGCTCAATCAGTTTCTCTTCATTTGGGTCTAATCTGCTTCTAAACTCATCTTTTGAGTTTTTCAGAAAAATTATTCTAATTTTTGCCTTGGAATTTCTATAAGCTAATTTTCAAATATATTATGTAATCTTGTAGTTCAGCATTTCCTGCAGATATTTTAAAGTTTGCCTTTTATTTCATTTTTTATAAGATCTTTAAACTTATTCAAAAGAGAGTGGGGGTGGGGCAGGGGGAAAGAGAGAAAGAATCTCAAGCAGACTGCCCTCTGAGCATGGAGCCCAACCCAGGGCTGGAACCCACGGCCCCAAGATGATGACCTGCACCAAAATCAAGAGTCAGACACTTAACTGACAAGCCACTCAGGTGCCCCTGTCTTTTATTTCTTTAAGCATAGAGAACTTAGGTTTTTTTAATGTACTTTTTAAAAAAAGATTTTATTCATTTTATTTGAGAGAGAGAGCATGTGCAAAAATGGGGGAGGGGCAGGAGGAGAGGGAGAAGTAGGCTCCCGCTGAGCAGAAAGCCCGATGTGGGGCTCGATCCCATGATCCTGGGACCATAATCTGAGTAAAGGCAGACACTTAACTGAGCCACCCAGGCACTCTTAATATGCTTTTGATAATTCTAGGTCTCTACTTGATTTCTTCTGTTTTTGCTTCTTTGTATTCATGGTACATCTTTGTATTGTGCACTTAGTTATGTTAGCTGTGAGCTGCTTTCTTTTCTTCCATATCAATATCTTATGGAATTCTTTGAGTCTTAATGAGTATTTTGCCAGGTTCTACCAGGAGCATATTGGTTCTCTTGTCCAGTCCCACTTAAAAAAATAACTTATTTCCTTATAATATTTTTTCTGTGCATGTATATTTTTATTTCTCTTGGGTAAATAGCTATGAATTAAATTGTTGAGTTATAGGGTAAATGTATGTTTAGTTTAAAAGAAACTGTCATAACTTTTTCCAAGTAGACATAGCATGTTACACTTCTACCAACAGTATATAACAGTTCTAATTGCCCCACAACCTCACCAACATTTGGTAGTCTTTCCAATTTTAGCCATTCTGTTGGGTACATAATGCTAGTTCATGGTAGTTTAACTTACATAAATATGTGAATATTTTTTCATATTCTTGTTAGCCATTCATATATTTTCTTTTGCAAAGCATCTGTTCAAGAATTTTGCCCATGTTTTAAATTTTTTTGAAAAAAAATTTAATTTAATTGCCTATGACTATTTTTTAAATGAATTTTAGGTTCACAACCAAGGTGAGTAGAAAATACATGTAGTTTTTACCCAAGGACAAAGACTTCTTTCTTCACCAGTCTATAGTGGGGTCTCTCTGAGCTCTCTCCTTTTCTCAACCAGGCCTTGACCTTGGTCCTTGTCCTAGTCTTGCCTAGCCCAACTGTTATGGGAGGCATGAACCCATGACCCTGAAATCAAGACCTGAACTGAGATCAAGAATCGGGACACTCAACTGACTGAGCCACCCAGATGTCCCTATCCCAACTTCAATAATAATCTTGCCAAGTTAGTTTGTTAAGATTCCTCATCACCTGCTCTTAATGGCATGGATTGAATGCTGTGTCCTCCCAAGAAAGAATTGGGTATCAGAAAGGGAGGTGCTACTTTAAAAAATACCTAAAAATGTGATATCAGCTTTGGAACTGGGTAATGGATAGAGGCGGGAAGAGTTTTGACGTATCTGCTAGAAAGTGCCAATATTGCCGTGAAGAGAACTGAAAGGGTGATTTTGGTGAGAACTCAGACAGAGATGAGGAACATGCTATTGGAAACTGGAGGAAAGATAATCTTTTTCATAAAGTGAAAATCTCACTGAATTATGTTCACATTCTAGCACTTTGTAGAATATAAATCAAATTGGATATTTAACTGAAGAGATTTCTAATAAAAGTAATTTCTTTCTCTAAGAATTTTTCAATTTCTTCTGCTTCATTTTTGATAGTTTATATGTTTCTAGGAATTTATCCATTTCTTCTAGGTTGTCCAATTTGTTGACACATAGTTTTTCATAATATTCTTTTATAATTGTTTGTATTTCTGTGGTGTTGGTTGTTAGTTCTCCTCTGTCATTTGTGAATTTATTTGGGCTCTTTCTTTTTTTCTTGACAAGTCTGGCTAGAGATTTATCAATTTTATTGATTTTTTCCAAAGAATTAGCTCCTGGTTTCATTGATTTTTTTTTTTTAGTCTCTCACTTATTTCCACTCTAATCTTTTTTTTAATTAATTTATTTATTTATGATAGTCACAGAGAGAGAGAGAGGGAGAGGCAGAGACACAGGCAGAGGGAGAAGCAGGCTCCATTCACCAGGAGCCTGACGTGGGATTCGATCCTGGGTCTCCAGGATCGCGCCCTGGGCCAAAGGCAGGCGCTAAACGGCTGCACCACCCAGGGATCCCTCCACTCTAATCTTTATTCTTTTCTCTGTTCTTCCTTCTACTAGTTTTAGGTTTTGTTCATTATTCTTTTTCTGGCTCCTTTAGGTATAAATGTAAGTTGTTTATGCAAGATGTTTCTACTTCTTGAATTAGGCCTGTATTGCTATACACTTCCCTCTTAGAACCACTTTTACTTACATCCTAAAAGCCTTGAACCCTAGTGTTTTCATTTTCATTTGTGTCCCTGGATGTTTTTATTTCTTGTTTTATTTCTTGGTTGACCCATTCATTGTTAGTAACATGTTATTTAACCTCCATGTATTTGTGCTCTTTATAGATTTGTTCTTGTGACTGACTTCTAATTTCATGGCATTGGGCCAGAAAAATACAAGACATGACTTTTATTTTCTTGCATTTGTTGAGGCTTGTTTTATGGCTTAATGTGTGATCCTATTCTGGAGAATATTCCATGTGCACTTGAAAATAATGTATATTCTATTTTAGGATGGAATGTCCTAAATATATCTGTCAAAGCTATTTAGTCCAGTGTGTCATTCAAAGCCATTGTTTCCTTGTTGATTTTATGTTTAGATGATATGTCCATTGTCATAAGTGTCATGTTAAAGGCCCCTACTATTAGCACATTGTTATTGTTTTGTGTTTGTTATTAGCTGCTTTATGTACTTGGGTGCTCCCAAGTTGGGTGCATATTTACAATTGTTAAATCTGCTTATTGGATTGTCCCCATAATTATTTAGTGTCCTTATTTGTCTATTGTTACATTCTTTGTTTTAAAGTTTATTTTGTCTGATATAAGTATCACTACTCCACCTTTCTTTTCACATTCATTCGCATGATAAATCTTTCTCCATCCTCTCACTTTCAATCTGGAGATGTCTTTAGGTCTGAGTCTCTTGTAGGCGCCATATAGATGAGTCTTGTTTTTTTTTATCCATTCTGTCACCCTATAGCTTTTGATTTGAGCATTTCATCCATTTACATTCAAAATAGTTATTAATGTTTATTGCCATATTATTACTTGTTTTGTGGTTAAAGATTTTTCTCTGATCCTTTCTTTTCTTTCTTGCTTTCGTGGTTTGCTGGCTTTCTTTAGTGATTTATTTGGATTTATTTCTCTTTTTTCTTTGCATATTTGTTAGTGGCTTTTGACTTGTGGTTACCATTAGGTTTATATATAACATCTCCTGCATATAGAAGTCTACATTAAGTTTATGGTTAAGTTTCAATCCATTCTTTATTCCTTTCCTCCTCAAATTTTAGATACATGGTGTCATATCATACAACCTTTTATTTTGTGAGTTTCTTGACTGATTTTTTTTACGGAAATATTCATTTTTTACTGCATTTGTGTTTCATACTTTTATACTGCCACTTTTGATCTTTCCTTTCCACCCAAGGAGTCCCTTTTAATATTTCACGCAAGGTTAGTTTAGTGGTCATGAACTACTTTAGTTTTTGTTTGTCTGGAAAACTCTTTATCTCTCCTTCTATTTTGAATAATAGCCTTGCTGGATAGAGTATTCTTGGCTGCAGATTTTTCCCATTTAGCACTTTGAATATATCATGCCACTCCTTTCTGACTTAGAAAGTTTCTGCTGAAAAATCCACTGATAGCCTTATGAGGGGTTACTTTGTATGTAACTGTCTTCTTTGTCTTATTGTTTTAATATTGTTTATTTTATAAAATTTTTTATATTTTTATTTTTTAAAGATCTTATTTATTTATTTGAGACAGACAGATAGAGGGAGAGAGAGAGAGATTACGAGTGGGGAGAGGGACAGAAAGACAAGCAGACTCCCCACTGAGCATGGAATCCAATGCGGGGCTCAATCTCAGGATAATGAGATCATGACCTGAGCTGAAGTCAAATGCTTAACCAATTTAGCCAACCAGGTGCCTTTAATATTTTTTCTTTATCCCTATGTTTTGTCATTTTAATTATGGTATATTTTGGTATGGATATGCTTTTGTTGATTTTATTGGGGATAATCTTTGTCTCTTGGCTCTAGATATGTTTCCTTCTCCAGATTAGGGAAATTTTCAGCTATTATTTTTCAAATAAATTGTCTGCCCCCCTTGCTCTCTCTTCTTCTGGTTCTCCTTTAATACAAATGTTATTACATTTGATGGAGTCACTGAGGTCCCTAAGTCTATTCTTGTTTTGCATAATTCTCTTTTTAATGCAATCGCTATCAAAATCCCTATGATGTTTTTTGCAGAATAGAAAAATTTATCCCAAAATGCATATAGAATTTCAAGGGATCACAAATAGAGCAAAAAATCTTGAGACAGTTGGAGATAGTATACTTTCTGATTTTAAGACTTACTACAAAGCAGTAATAATCAAAACAGTGTGGTACTAGCCTAAAGATAGACATATAGACAAATAGAATAGAATGGAGAGTCTAGAAATAAACCATCCCATATATGGTAAAATTATTTTTGACAAGAGTACCAATACTGTTCAGCAGAAAAGGCAGTCTTTCCAACAAATGGTACTGGGAAAAGGATATTCACAATGCTGAAGAATGAAGTTGGGACTTTAACTTCCACCATAATCAAAAATCAACTCAAATGCATTAAAGATCTAAATATAAAAGCTAACACTGTATAAACTCTTAGAAGAAAACATGGGAGGAAAGTTTCATTATATTAGATTTGGCAATGATTTCTTAGATATAACACCAAAGGTATAGTCAACAAATGATAAAATTGATAAATTAGATTTCATGAAAATTAAAAACTTTTGTGCATGAAAGGATACTATCAAGAGGGTAAAAGGCCACTCAGATTGAGAGAACATATTTTCAAATCATGTATTTGGTAAGAGATTAATATTTAGAATAAAAGAATTCCTATGATACAACAGCAACAAAAAACAGCACAATTCAAAAATGAGCAAGGACTTGAATAGCCTTCCTCCAAATAAACCATACAAATGACAAATAAAGCACATAAAAAGATGCTCAACATCATTAATGATTTGGGTAATGCAAATCAAAATCATAATGAAATACTTTTATACCCACTAAAATGGCTACTATTTAAAAACTCAGAAAACAAGTTTTGGTAAGGATGTGGAGAAATTGGAACTCTTGGACATTGCTGTGGGAATGTAAAATGGTACAGAGGCTGTGGAAAACAGTATGGCAGTTTCTCAGAACATTAAATACAAAATTACCATTTGATCTACCAAATCCACTTCCAGTTATATATCCAAAAGAATTGAAAGCAAGAACTTAAACATATACTTCTAGACCGATGTTCATTTCAACATTATTCACAATAGCCAAAAAGTGGAAACTATTCAGTTGTCCTCAACAGATAAATAAAAGATGGCATATATATCCATGGAATAATATTTGGCCTTAAAAGTAATGAAATTCTGACACATACCACAACATAGATGAACCTGAGGATGTTATGCTAAGTGAAATGAGCCGATCACAAAATGTCAAATGCTATATGATACCATATATGGGAGGTATCTAGAATAGTTAAATTCATAGAAGCCAAAAGTTAGCTAGTGATTACCAGGAGACTGGGAAGACAGAAATGTGAACTTGTTTAATGGATACAGTTTGAGTTTCATTTTGGGATGATGAAAAATTGCTAGAGATAGAGAGTGGTGGTTGCACAACAATGCGAATATGCTGAATTCTGCTGAGTTGTACACTTGAAAATAGTTAAAATTATATATTTTATGTTATGTATATTCTACTGTAATAAAAATATGTAAGTATTTCAAGTGGAAGGAAAATAGAATTGGATAGTTTCTGCATTTTATATATTAATGGACAGTCAGTCAATAGCGACAAAGAGATATTGGGGCCTCTCCTAGTCAGATTATTTCAAGGGTTTCCACTCATTCACATTTGATCAGACACTTCCCTGACTGATCAACTGGGTCAAGAGTGGGCACATACGCAGTCCAGCAGGGGACAAGTGGGCACAAAAAAAGTTGTCAGGGGATAAACTTATATTGCCTGAAATGAGAAGGATTCCACTCAAATAACAATGTTGAGTAGGGAAGCCACACTTCCAAGCAAAGTGATACTTGGAAGAACATTCCAGAGTTGATATATCAGTTATGGGACAGTCATGGAAACAGAAACCACTGAAGATATTTTTTAAGATTTATTTTTCTTTATTTGAGAGAGAGAGAGATGGTGGTGGGGAGGGGCAGAGGGAGAGAAGCAGACTCCCTGCTGAGCATGGAGCCTGACATGGGGCACAATCTCATGATCAGGGCTTGAGCTGAAACCAGGAGTCGGGTGCTCAACCAACTGTACCATCCATGCACCCCAGAAACTACTTTAGATTTTTAAACATAATCCATTTGTACTGGTGATAGAAGACCTGAGACCAAAAGCAGGGGCGCATGAAGGAACCCAGGGATAACTGCATGAAGCAGCATCTAAAGCAGGAGAAACAAATGATGGGAAGCCCAGAGGCCTGCGCCTCATTGCAGAAGATAATGCCACACAGGGCCTGTCCTATGAGATTTGGAAAAATTGGGGGTGGGAGGGAATGAGCAAACTTCCAGATACCACCTGAATCATACAAGAAGTGAGGGAAGCCCCACATTGTCCCTTCCCCACTCACATTTCTCATCTAGTGCCTCCTGTATTGACTAAACCCAGCGGAAAGCCAACAGAAGGGAGAAATGGTATATGGTGCTGCAGGTGCCATCTCCACTGCAGGAAAGAGCCCCAGGAGAAGGAATAGGACAGATCTCAGAGCAAACAGGAGAAGACCAGCATGATGTCCACCCCCAGAAATTGGTATTGGAGAGACAGAGAGAAATATCTATGAGAAAAAAAGGCTAAGAAAAACTCATGAGCTCATTTTTTCAAAAAAGATTTTATTTACTTATTTGTGAGAGAGAAACAAGCAAGAGAGGGGCAGAGAGGGAGAGGCAGACTTCCTGCTGAGCAGGGAGCCCAATGCGGGACTGGATCACAGGACCCTGGGATCATGACCTGAGCCAAAGGCTAACCAACTGAGCCACCCAAGCGCCCTTCATGAGCTCATTTTTAACAAGTGTATTCACTTCTGATAATCACTCAAATCTAAGATGGAAAGCCACTTTGAGTGATTAAGGCCAGAAAACTTATGCACGAGGGTCACTCTGGGATTCTGGATCTAGAGCTACAAAACCCAAGCCCTGCTTTGGAAGCATATTATGCTTGGCTTCTGTAACGCAGTTATCAGGAACCTTGCATCAGGCTATTAATGTAATCCTGCTACTTGGGAACCTGTTTGTGGTTTGATTTTATCAGCTCCAAGAACACATTTTCAGACTTAAGTGTTTACTTTTTTGACTAAGCATAATAGGAGAGATATTTATTACCCGTTGAAACAATAAACAGATGTTATCCGTATTTATTCATGCAACCATTCATCTCTGTATTTATTCTTTCAATCACCGTTCACCCTGGGTTTTACTGTGCTTTAACATTATTGATTTGGTCCTTAGGACTCAATAATATTTCCTGAAGAAACAAGCAATTATATTTTCAGGCAATATGAATTGGGTTGAAGCTAAACTTAAAGATAGAATATTGGTTTCTATTCTAATCACTATCCAGAAAATAAATATATATGTGTATATATGTGTGTGTATGTATATGTGTGTGTGTGTGTATATACATTCACAGCATGTGTTGCTAAGTAACTAAATAACATTATGCAAGGTTCCTATAGAGTGTAAGCTGCATGAGGACAAGATCTAATTTTCCTCCCTTCACAGAATCCAAAACAATGGCCAGTAGGGAGGGAATAGGCGTTTAGTAAACTGCAAATTATTAAAATTAAGTATTCTTTAATGAGTATTAGAATACATGTGTGAATAAATGGTTAACTACTGTTTCTTTATAAAATAAAGCCTTTTTCTTTATTTTTAAGTGATCAATGCATGGCTAATTTTTATTGAAAAGACACAAGAACAGTATTTCAAAGAGGTATATGAAGTCCCATATTAATTGCAGTCTTATTCACAATAGCCAAGATACAGAAACAACCTAAATGACTTCAGTGGATGAATAGATTTTAAAAAGACGTGGTATATATTCACAATGGAATATTAATCAGCCATGATAAAAGAGGATATCTTGTCATTTGCCACAACATGGATAGACCTTGAGCATATGATGCTAAGTGAGATAAGTCATACAGAGAAAGCCAAGTACTGTATGCTTTCACTTATATGGGGAATCTAAAAGAGCAAGCTTTCTTTAGTTTTGTTCTTCAGTTTAGAGTGTCTCTATACCCAAGTTGTCTCTGAGGCATTAGAACACCTGTTTGATTCAAGCTTTCAATGAGAACAGATATTTCTATAGAATAGTTTGCCTTTCCATGAAACCATACCATTTATCAGCCACATATTTGTTATTGTGTGTTTCTTTCTTTAAAAGGCGAAGCCATTCTTCCTTCTGAACATTTGAAGCCACAGCCTGATGGATCAGTTTAAAATCTCTAGTGGAGATGTGGTGATAGCCTCACAGAGACAAAGAGATTGTAATACACAAGGTCACAGAGTGGGAGACATCATGTGCTCCTATTTTCATAGGGAGACTGTAATGTCTTTCTGGTGTCTGGGCATCACTATGAACTTGCATCCTGACTATAAGAGTCCTCAAAATGTTTAAGCATTCCTATTTCCCCAGACATAGGTACCAAGAAAATGGCCAGAAATACTCCAGAAGGAGAAATGGGAAAGCCACAATCATCCATCCCTATCCTAGAGTTGCCTGATTTTTCACCTTGGAAGTCTGCCCTCCACTGGAGGGCAGATTTGATTTGTGGTCTGAAATTGGTTCAGATCAAGGCTAGGGATAGTGACATTGCTACCTCTCAGCCTTCTGTTAAACATCCTTGATTCCATTTGATTATTATCTCCCCATACATTTTGACTCTATAGATGTCCTGTTCTATTCACCTTCTTCAAAATTTTCTCTGATCATCCCCACCTGGCTGTCACTCCAACCATGTTATGGATTGAATGTTTGTGTTCTCCCAAAATTCACTTGATGAAATCCTAAGCCCCAATGTCCCAGTGTGAACATTTGAAGTAGAGCTTTTGGGAGGCAATTGGGTAATAAGGGTGGGGCTCTCCTGAAATCTGATTAGTGCCCTTCTAAACAAAGAGTCATGGGAGCACTCTCTCCTCTTCCATCATGTGAGGACACAGCATAAATGGAGCCATCTAAAAGCAGGAAGAGGGCCCTTACTAAGAACCCAACAATGTTGGCCTACTGATATTCAACCTACAGCCTCCAGAACTGTGAGAAATAAACATTTGTTGTCTAAGCCACCCTGCCTCTGATAATTTGTTATAGACCTGATCTAGGACAAACCATGATGCTTGTTACTATTTTATGTACTTAGTTTCTGATGTTTAAGTGCCAACACCTGGCCTCTATGCATCAGGGTTTATCTTCTCTAATACTATCAATGGCACATTGTCCCTTCTGCTCTTGCCTACAGCAAAGAGGCCACTGCGGCACTTTAAGAAATGATAGGGTCCCTCTCACCAGTGCATATTCTTAATGTTTGGTAATCTGCTTCTAACACCTTGAAAGGAAGGTGTAATTCAAATATAGGAAGTAGAGGCTACTCTAGCAGAGATTTAAAAGGGTAACATGAAAGTTTATACCTTAATTTTGAAGTAAATGTAAGATATTAAAAACCAAAGCCAGGGGCACCTGGGTGGCTCAATGGTTGAGCATCTACCTTTGGCTCGGTTTGGATCCCAGGACCCCGGGATCAAGTCCCACATCAAGCTCTTTGCACAGAGCCTGCTTCTCCCTCTGCCTACATCTCTGGCTCTCTATGTGTGTCTCTCATGAATAAATAAATCTTTAAAAAACAAACAAGGCCAAAATTAGAACAAGATTAAGATGTAAATGTTATGCATCCCTAGTACTCTGATCTTAGTCTTAGACCCCTCATTTAGCACGCTGATGTCGTTTCTAGAAATAGTGATTTTATCATCACATAGCCAATTTCACATTCCTTTTATGAATATTATTATATATTAGTATTATACTCTATATTTTCTGTTATTTTTTTATAAAATGGCAATTCAAGATTTCTTTATGAAAGTCAAAAGATAAGAGTATATAATGAAGGCCTGTGTTCCTTCCATCCCTGATGCTATTCAGTTCTTAGGAGGAACCAATGATACTAGTTTCTAACAAATTTTCCAGAGATATCCTAGTATACATAGGTATGCTTGCACGTAATAATTCATTTACAGTGAACACATTTTACACACTGCTTTATACTTTATTTCTTTACTCAAGATTTTTCTGTGTTTCTACAAATAGAGCTCCACTGCAGTTTATTTCCTGGCTACATAGTATTCCAGTGTAGGCACATGTTCAATTTATATTACCAATTTATATAGCTAGATATTTAAGTAATATAATTAAGCAATCTTTTGTCATTTAAAGTGATACCTCAGTGGATTTTATATATATTTACAATTTTGCACATGTATGTTTCCTTAACAACATGCTATATCAAAGTGTACATGCATTTATTCTATCTAATGTGGGCCAAGCATTGATATCCTTTTGTAGACACTTTTTATATTTAAAACTTTGCTGAATAAAAGTGAAAAGCATACACGCCAAAAATAGGCCAGAGTATATATATCTACATTTTTAAATTTCTTTAAAAGAAGAGTTAATTCTTTTTAAATAGTGAGCTCACACCTTTTATAATATTACCAATAATTCTACCAGGAGAAGTAAATATTGAAGCAATCTCACTACCAAATCTCTCCAAGACTTGTAAAAATAAGGGAGTATTTTCAGTAGTTTCAATCCTATATTTCAACTGCCTTATCTCCTCATTCATCTCTTCAGATTTCTTTCTAAATCCTTCATTGAGCAGATCTCGTTGGACCTAAAGAAAAAGTGAGAAATAAAAGTTTTTAAATTATCATTTTTTTCAAGAATTGCACTTCATATATAAAAACTTGGTCAAGCTGTTTTTGTTTTACTCTTAAAATTGTTCTTTCTTACTCCATCTAGAAAGGAGAATTTTGCAGTGAGGCATATCGCTTGGCTTGGACCTAAACACTGAAGGAAGCATAGTTTAAAGCCTTACTAAGGGCAGCCCTGGTGGCCCAGCGGTTTAGCACCACCTTCAGCCCAGGGTGTGATCCTAGAGACCTGGAAACCTGGAGACCTGGGATCAAGTCACACGTTGGGCTCCCTGCATGGAGCCTGCTTCTCCCTCTGCCTGTGTCTTTGCCTCTTTTTCTCTGTGTCTGTCATAAATAATTTAAAAATCTTAAAAAAAATAAAAATAAAAATAAAGCCTTACTAATATTCACACACCGTTAAGGTTTTTCTAGAATGCTAAGCCTGACATGAGGACAAATGTAACACTTTTCAGTGAAAATAAAAAATTAAAAATAAATGAAAGCCAGTTGGAAGATAGCTTTGGTCTGATCACACTCAGTCCCACTTGGGTTGGTACAGTCACCCAAATAGTAGAAATAATGGGAACTTATAAGCTCTTCCAGAAATCTGTTATAAACCTGTCTTGATGGACAATGAGGGAATTCCTTCCTATGCCATTTGATAACCTGAGTAAACTACCCACACCTGGAAACAAGATAGCACATTTAGGAACTGTCACTTCCTTGTGTTTTTGAGTCTCTACATTTCTGATAGTTTTATGTCAGCACAGATCAACTTCAGGGTGTTTGGGTAGCAGCAGGGTTTCTGATAATTGTCAGTGATCTTGGTAAAGCAAACCAGTTGCTGCTCATATTAAATACATATGGTTGGGATACCTGTTTAATCAAGCCTCATAAGATCATTTTAAAATCCCCAAAATAGGATCCCTGGGTGGCTCAGCGGTTTAGTGCCTGCCTTCAGCCCAGGGTGTGATGCTGGAGTCCCGGGATCGAGTCCCACGTTGGGCTCCCTGCATGGAGCCTGCTTCTCCCTCTGCCTGTGTCTCTGCCCCTCTCTTTCTCTATGTCTATAATGAATAAATGAAATATTTTTTAAAAAAATAAAATAAAATCCCCCAAATAGCAACTCAAATGGTATTTATATTCTCCAAGGGCTTAGAGGTGCCATACTCATCCTGAACACTCTAGAGTCTACATATAGAGTGGAATCCAAAGCCTTCTTTAGAAAAGGGGCAGAGAGGAGCAAGAAAAGGAAGAGGAAAAGGAGAGGAGGGAGAAGGGAAGAGGAAGAAGAAAAAGAAGGAGGAGGAGAATTAGAATTATTATTCAAAAGATTCAGGGTTTTAATAAATTACAGGCACGTAAGGTGCTTCCTTCCATGAGCTCACTGTAACCGTCACCCATCCTTTCCTGAGGTATCAGGAGAAGGACCATCAAGCACTACCACGGTCATGGCCAAACTTACCTTCAGCTTATGGTCCAACATCATATTCTGTTCTTTTATTATGTTTTCTCTCTCCCTCTCCAGCTTCTTTTCCAGTTGAGCTATGTTTTCCTGGAGACTCCTCTGTTGTGCCTCTATCTGCTGTTCCTGTTCTAGTAGTTTCTGTTTTAGCAGGTTTTGTTCCCTCTCAGCTGCCTCCTTACTGGCCCGCTCAGCTGCCCCAAGGAAAAGTTCAGAGGGAAGAAAATTAAATGAGAATTGATCCCAACCCTCCAGAGCTCAGAAACAAAACCAAATTGGAAGGGAATGTGGAAAATCTCTACATTCCTTGTGTCCACACCATTGGGAGCACATTTCAGAATATTATGGGAAAGGCCTGTCTGGCTGACAAACAATCACAACTCCTCTTGTTGTTTTTCCAATTTAGTACAGTTGTTCCACGGAAGGAGATGATGATGCTCCTTGTCTCAGGAAGGTTTTGCCCTCACACCTGACAGAGGGACCTACCCATTGTGAGCCACACCTAGCCCCATACCTGCTATGGCCTTCTCCCCATCAGAGAGGGCTTTATCTGCCTGCCAGATAGATTCCTCTATTGAAGCCTGTGACAGCAGAAAGCTCTGGAGGACCTCATTTGCCTGAGGAATCAAGAAAGAGCAAACAACTTAGATTTCCACTATGGAGGTTAGTGCTACAAAAACAAGTATATCCATGTAAGTTTTGCTTCATGCTTAAAATTCTACAGTGGCTCCCTACAAGGTCTCCAAGCTCTTTAGTGTGACTAGAGGGTCTCCATATCTCCTGCTTCCTGTCTACCCCTCCAGGCTCTCCCCTCAGTGCTATTTCCTTCTACCCACCCAAGGTTCTAGCCAGTCAGAACTATGTTCAGTTCTATAAATCCACAATCTTCTCCATGGGAAATGTTACCCCTAATTTGTGCTATTGTTCTTCTCTGTTATTTGCTCTCTTTAACTTTAGGCAAGTTATTTTAACCTATCTGTGCCTCTCAGTTCAGATCTATATAATGTTGACAATAAATAGAGACATTTCTTAATGTTGTTTGAAGGATTAAGCTTAAGAGTCTAGGGAAACAGCTTTACATCATGCCTATAGGAAATGGCAGTCTAATATATATTAGTTGTATTATTATTTAATTATTATTAAGTCTGTTACCATAATCTATTTAGCCCATTTTCTTTTATTTATTTCTTTATTATTATACTTTTCAAATTTGAGTATATTGATGCACAATGTTATATTAGGTTGGGGGCATACAACATAGTGGTTCTTTAAGTTTATACTTTATGCTCTATTCACCACAAGTGTAGCTACCGTCTCCTTACATCACTATCACAGTATTGTTGATTGTATTCCTCATGCTGTGCCTTTCATTCTCATGACTTACTCCATAACTGGAAGCCTGTATCTCCCACTCCCCTTCATTCATTTTTCCCAGCCCCCAGCCCCTCTTCTCTGGCAACCATCAATTTGCTCTATATCTCTAGGTTTGATTCTGCTTTTTGTTTATTCACTTGTGGGTGTTTTTTTAAGATTTCACTTATGAGTGAAGTGATATGGTATTTGTCTTTCTCAGTCTGACTTATTTCACTTAGTGTAATATCCTTTAGGTCCATCTGTGTTGTCTCATATTGCATGATCTCATCCTTTTAATGGTTGCATAATACTGCATCATATGGAGCCCATATTCACAGGTTCATATGTGCTATAGCTTTGTATATAACTATCTGTGTATCTGACTTCATCTCTTACTTTTAATCATACTTAAGTACAAGGCTTCTTATTTAACTTGTAAGTTGTCAGCACTCGGTATATTCAAAGTTGTGTTGTTGGATGAAATGAGTAGTTTCTCTTCTGTCTCTTGTGGATTTCAGAAATCCATACTCTTTTTGGGAATAGGCATTTTCACTCTCCTCAGGAGTAAATAGCAAATAGTGGATCTTAAAAGCTAAAGCTGTCATGATATCCCCATGTGTGTGCGTCTTATCATCCACAACTGGTGCATTGCTCTCAGATTATCTGGAGACCCCATTGATGCTATTCTGTAGGCTCCCCCATGCTCCCCTTTTACTCACCTTCACTCCTTTCCTGGGTACTTGTGAATAGTCACATTCAATACTTTCCTTTGCTTGCCTGTAGAGTTTGTGCCCTCCAGGAGCAGAGAAAGTTCCTGCTGAAATACTTTCCATTAGGGGCTTTGAAATCTGATCGAGGATAGACCGGCAGTATTTAACTGATGCCTCTTCATTCTGCTGCAAGAAATGCTCCTTCTTATCCTTTATTAGTTCCTACAAGGGAAAAATATATTTATTAGGATATCACCACAAGAAAGGAACAGAAAGAATAAGATTCAAAAGAATCTGGTAGAAGGATTGGTCTAACTGTGGTCCTCATGAGAAAAGCATTCTGTTGGAGAAGGACATGGAATAAAACAGGCATCGCAAGACTTTATTTACTCATAACCTTGAATACTCTCTGCAAGACTACAGGAAAGTTTCTTAACTTCCCTGGTTCTCCTGAAATGTTGGAGTTGTATTACCTATGGTTCACTGAATGCAACTGTAGCATTCAGTGATTTTATCTTCAATGATACAGTGATAAAACAAAGAGCAATGTAAGTTAAAAATGGCCTAGAATGAGGGTCTGATAAAAGAAAATTTGATTTTCTTGACAATGAAAATTTGATTTTCTTTGATTCCCACTTGACAATGGGAATGTGTTCCCAAAAAGCATCCATGGTCAGAAATGATTTTGGGGTGTTCTGGGCAGGCTTAGAATTCATAGAAGTATTAAAAGATCAAGAGCATATCTATATTTATTTTGCTTCAGAGATCAGAGAGATTTCTAGGTAAAGTGCCTCAGGTTTGGGAGGGAGAGAAAAAAAGAAGGAAATGTAGTCCTTTGAATCTCTTTTTCTCATGAGAATCCAGATTTCTTTATCCTTGAGTAAGAGATGAGCCATGGTATCAATAAAGGTACTTCTAGGTTTCATTCTTTAAAGGGAAGGGTCTTGAAGAGTAAACTCTAAGACAAATTACCACAAGAGTCTTCTGGAATGTCTGATTTTCATCTTTGAACGAATGATCCATGAACACTGCAATGGCTTCCCTCTCACAGTCTGCATGCACATCCAGCAGCTCCTGGAGCGTGTCTGTGGGGAGCTTCAGTCGCTGGGCCATCTGCTCACTATAGTGGCTGGCTGCCTTCTGCACAGCCTCAGAATTCTCAAGCTGGGCTAGAGTTGTCACTGCATTCTCCAAACAAGGAACTGCTCCAGTATTGATGGTATCCACATAGGTCACCACCAGAGTCCTCAGCCCTAAATGAGCCAGGATATTAAGGGACAAATACCAAATTTATCCATAGGATACCAGATTCTGAGACTACATTTCTGAAATCAAATGCACACACACACACCCATCCCCCTATCCACACTCCTCTACCCCACCCCCCCACCACCACACACCACCCTGCCTCCTCTATCTTCACATTTGTTTTCCTATTGACTCTTAATTTTTATGGTTCTCCAGGCCAGATGGCTAAAAAAATTTTAAATGTACCTTTATCTAATATATTAAAGATTATCTGGAAAAGATAATTTCCCATTAAAAAATTAAAAGCAAAATAGATTATGTAGGTAGACAGATGAAGCAAGATAAATCAGATTATATCTATTCTCATTTTTGAAGCTCCCAATGGATTTTAACTGATTCATGGGCTACTATTTATTTTTGGACTGCTCTAAACTCCCAAAATGGTTTTCTTTATTTTTTTTTTTTTTATCTATTTGTTTTGCAAATAACACTTATCAGATAGGACTTTGCTTGGGGGGAAAAAAAACGGCAGTATATTCTGTTTGTATACCCAGTTAGTGATTTTTTTTTTTTTTTATCAGTAGAGGATCTTTTTCAGATAAGTAGATGCCACAGATATCAGTGACAAAGTGTATGGTTTTGGAGGGGGATTTATAAACCCTCCCAAAGTGAGATAATTATAAAACATATACATCTCTTCGTGGAGTATGAATGTGTATATACATAGAATTCCATATAGAATAAAGCAAAAATGCTGAAAAATACATTATATAATATACTTGACATATATTAGGCCCCACCAAAATGGGAAAAGAAGACTCACGATTCCCGGTGACCATAACTCCCTCTCTGAGAGTCTTGATCCTTGCGTGGGTGAAGATGTAAGAACAAAAATTGTTTGATTGTGTCAGGAAATTGGGATCCAGTTCATTTTCAGGTATATTCTCAATATTGGCTAGAAGTTTTGTGTCATTTGTTGGTCGGTCAAAGACAAAACACTTCCGTTTTGGAAAGAAATGCCTGATGCACTCTCTCGGTTTATTGGATGCTTGGATTCTGGAATTTTCGCCTGAGGGATAAGAATAACAGATTACTGTAGGAATAGTATTGAGGCAAGGAAGCTAAAGGTTTTTATGACAGAGATTTGTATTCTTTGCTGTCTTCTATGCTTATAACACCTTTAACATAAACATTCGATACTCCTTATGAAGCAAACTCATGCCAATGGTAGCATTCTGGAGAGAAATTTGGGGAGACATGTGATTCAGGTAAAGGATCCTATTGCTAGTAACTCCAGACCTGAAAATGGTGGTATAGCTGTCCATTAGATGTTTTCTGAATGAGTGGCTAAAAGAATGAAAGGTCAAATGGAACTTTTTGGTCTCATGTAGAAAGTGAGCTATGGGACCAAGGAGAGCCACGGTCAAGAGATAATGGAGTCATATTAGGAACAACAGTACTAAGCATATAACTCTGGTCATTTAAGGAAAACTGCATGATGCCAAAAATAACTTGTACAATGTTAGCTATTTTGCTTCGCAAAAACCTCAGAAAAGTAAATGTAACTAAAATGTAATTTTAGGATGTCACCACTACTCTACAGCCCTGGAGGTAAAGGACTGTCCTTGTTTTAACAGCACTGATCTTCTGCTAGTTTCTCACTAAATGTATAAGTAGAAAAATGAAAGCAGGCTCCTGGCTGGCTCAGTCACTTAGGCATCTGCTTTTAGCTCAGGTCATGATCCCAGGGTCCTGGGATCAAGCCCCGCATCAGGCTCCCTGCTCAGCAGAGAGTCTGCTTCTCCCTCTATGCCTCCTTGCTGCTTGTGTTCTCTCTCTCTTTCAAATTAAAAAAAAAAAAAATCTTAAAAAAAAATGAAAGCAAGAATGAATAAATTAGAATTGATCTTTTTCTCAAGGTTTAATGAGATATACACCATTTGAAATGTACATTAGAAATGTAATAATAAATTAAAATAATTTATTATTTCAAAATTATAGTAAGGATAAATATGGGGGAATTGAGAGAAAACTATGATATAGAAAATAAAATGAATGTTCTGATAATTATAAATATTAAAAACATAAATTCAGGTTTATTTAAAATACACAGTCATTTGTATGTTATATTTATATGCCCATATATAAGGACATATTCCTTATGTCAGGCATAAGGAAATTATATCCTTCTTTGAGAAAATTAATATATGTGCAAAATAAATTTATTAAAATATATGTGTGTATATATATATATAGTAATATATTGATTTTCCTTGTAATTTCATGCCTTACAAGTATCTGGTCAGGTGTTTTCTTCAACACAGAAAAACAGAAGCCAAAATAAAGAACATGTGTCTGGTCTTTGGAAAGTTTAAGCACACATTGTAACCCAGTAGCTAAATTAGCCTATGTTTAAAAAACAAATTGGTTTTGAATAATTTTACCCTAGCCTAGGCTCTGCATTTTTTTTAAGATTTTATTTATTTATTCATGAGAGACATAGAGAGAAGGCAGAGACATAGGCAGAGGGAGAAGCAGGCTCCAGTAGAGAGCCCGATGTGGGACTTGATCTATGTGGGACTTGATCTATGTGGGACTTGATCCCGGAGTTCCGGGATCACTCCCTGAGCTGGAGGCAGATGCTCAACCGCTGAGCCACCTAGGCACCCCCTAGACTCTGCATTTCTTTTTTTTTTTTTTTAATTTTTATTTATTTTATGATAGTCACACAGAGAGAGAGAAAGAGGCAGAGACATAGGCAGAGGGAGAAGCAGGCTCCATGCACCGGGAGCCCGACGTGGGATTCGATCCGGGGTCTCCAGAATCGCGCCCTGGGCCAAAGGCAGGCGCCAAACCACTGCGCCACCCAGGGATCCCCCCTTTTTTTTTTTAATTTTTATTTATTTTATGATAGTCACACAGAGAGAGAGAAAGAGGCAGAGACATAGGCAGAGGGAGAAGACTCTGCATTTCTTAAGTGAACTTAAACTCCAGTCCCTAGAGCTTTTCAACCTACCTTCATGTCATTTCTACAGACTTCAATCTAGTCTCGAATATAAATGCAATCCCAAGGATAATGGACTGTGTTTAGTAGCTTCCACCCACTGTTGGATCATCCACTGCCCAGGCCATACTCTGATACCTGAAATCAGCTTCAAAGCATTCTCCAGATACTCATCTTCTGTGATAGGATGATCATTTAACCTCAGCTCCAGTGTGAAATCCCGCACAGCCCAGATAAAGTCTGGAAAGAAACTCACAAATTCTGCAGAGTCATCAATTTCATCCCTTTTGGGGGAGGACTTTGCCCTGATTAGTTCTGTGAGCTCTGTCACATAACTAGGGCTCAGTTAAGGAAAACGAAGCTCCTACCCACAATCCCCACATTTCTCTAACAAAAAATTATTATGAACACTTTCTTTTGCCCTGGGTCTCCTCTCCTCCACCAAAGGCAGCTAAGTGACAGGGAAGGGGAAACTAACTTGACATCTATTCCCATAAATTCAATGAAACATGGTGATTTGGTCCCTGGGAGGATACTGCAGCTGCTCCAGTGCTTGGTGGTTGATGGTACCCAAGCTGTTGTAGACAAAGGCGCTGCACAGAAGCACAGCCAGGGCAAAGATCCATGAGTCATTCTTAAGGTCACCCTAGAAAGCACATTAGAGCAAGAATTGTAGGCATTTAGAAATTCATTCAGACACTTCTCTCAGCCTTTCATTTATTATTTCAGTGAATATACTTGCCATGCAAAGAAATAAGTTTGAAGACAGACATAGATAGATTTCAGCTTTGACAATTACAAAGACATTTTTCGTGATTGTGATTTCAGTAAAGGTCCTGCCCTCAAAGTATCTTCAGTCCAGTTGAGAAGACCACACAGATGCAGTCAGATTTAAGAAACTATGGGGAAAAAGCAAGTTGGGAAATAGGAAGAAGTTGCACTGCAGTGCAAACGCTAACTTCTGTTAGGTCCATGGGAGCTCTGTGGCTGGGATGGTTCTCTTTACTTAGCCTGAGTTGGGACAAGGGTGCTGATAAATCACTGAAAGGCTGCTCTGGAAGCCTTTCTAATTAAAAGAACCAATTAAAAGAAGTGGCACTTAAAGGCTGTCTTCCATCAGCACTCCCACTAGGTGGGAAAATTTTTCCTTCAAGTGTATAAGGTGATTTGGGCAGCACACCGTAGTTTGCACTGCATACTATTAAGAATAAGGGTGTGTTGGTAGGAAAGAGAAGAAACATCAACTCCATCCCAGGAGAGGAAATACTTCTGATTTATCTTCCAGATGAACTGTGTATTTGAGCTTTGGAGTGAAGAGTTGGGTTTACATTTCCTTTGGTGAAGTTCATCAACTACCCAAAGGGCATTCTGGAAGGCTTTGAGATACCTCTGTATGTGCTGTATGTAGTTCTATAAAAGCCCATGTTTGCAGGTGCCTGGGTGGCGCAGTCATTTGAGTGTCTAACTCTTGGTTTGGGCTCAGATCATGATCTCAAGGTCATGAGAACAAGCCCTGCATTAGGCTCTGCACTCAGCAGTGAGTCTACTTGAGATTCTCTCTCTCCCTCTTCCTCTGCCCCTACCCCCACTTGTAGTCTTGTACTCTCTCTCTCTCTCTCTCTCAAATAAATAAATAATTTTTAAAAAATTAATCAAATAATTCACTCACCATCAAGAAATAAAATATTTTATCTAATATACCATCTCTTATCTAAAAGTGAGAGTCAAACAAACCAGCAGGCTTCATTACTATAGCTGAATTTCTAGATTTTGCAAATAGATCATAGCAGTTAAATTACAAAATATCATGAAGATGTAAGGAGCAAATCCAGAATAAAAAGAACTTATCTGTGACTATTTACCTTACCTTTTCCACATCACCCAGGCCCTCAGTATCCAGAAGGACCAGGGTGTGGTTTGGCTTGGAGGGGTGAGGCACACACCACATCCAGATGCCCTTGGTTTTAAACTGCACTGTAGATCCCAGAGGGAAACCTGCAAGGGGAAGGATGAAGGCAACATATAGTGACAGGAGAGCATCAAAGCAGCCAAAGGGTTACAAAGTCAGACTTTCTGGAATGTAAGTACCCCAGCATACAAGATGGTTCTTTCTCAATTTCCTCAAATGTGTCCTACTTTCTGTGTCATCTGTTTTAAGGAGGAAAACAATTATGCCAGGTAAGTGTTCAAGATAAAGGCAAAGAGACATTCATGAATCAGAAAAAATATGGAGATTATTGAAAACCATGACATTTTGAAAGAATGGTGAGGCACAAAGCCAGAGAACAATGGGGTAAAGAGAGACAAACTACTTTCACAAGATTTCTCTGGTGCTTCCCATTCAGCTCGATATTAACTATTGGTGAAATACACAGGCAGTGAGGAGACCCTTTAAGAATGTAGCAGCCAGCACATATTTGATCTTTATAGAAACTAAGAAGGCTATATAGGTGAATATTCTGGGCTGAAGGTGAATATTTTTCTGCTTCTATCCCTCCTCAGTAGACTTTCAAAAATCTTTATATGTTGATGAGGATATCCCATAAAAAAGCAAATGTGTTTTGAGAGAGGAGGGAGATACATTTATAAGAGCCCAATACTTGATCAGGTTAAAGAAGGTAGGATCCTGAGCATTAGTAGGAGAGATTTTCCTTAACAACAGTAAAATAGTATGATAACATATTAAAATAAGAGTAGTTTAGTACTGAGAATAAGAATTGGAAGGTTAATTTTTTTGAGAGGTGTTTGGTTCTCCTTTCATGTGACCAGGGAAGAAAAGTAGAGATCTGGGATATAGCTAGAGGTAACTGGTTGGCCCCAGACTGAATACAACACTTACCTCGGTTCTGTCCTCCAAGACGATTCATCAAGTAGGATTTGCCTGTACGATACAGTCCTACAATAGCCACCACCACTACTGGTTGAGAAATCTTTTCAAGAATCTGTATAGCTGTTTGGTTCACTGACAGCTGCATATTGTAGTTTTCCACCAGACAAATGGGGGCCGTCATATTGGGTCCAGATGCCATGACAACCTGCCAACCTAGAAAAGCTCCTTGTAGAAATAAGATTACAAAGTCATTCTCTGACTTAGAGTTATCCAAAGCATCCATCAATTTAGGACTAGGTAATTGGAGAAGGACAAACATTATATGGTCTCATTCATTTGGGGAATATAAAAAATAGTGAAAGGGAATAAAGGGGAAAGGAGAAAAAAAAGTGGTAAATATCAGAAAGGGAGACAGAACATGAAAGACTCCTAACTCTGGGAAACGAACTAGGGGTGGTGGAAGGGGAGGTGGGCAAGGGGTGGGGGTGACTGGGTGGTGGGCACTGAGGTGGGCACTTGACGGGATGAGCACTGGGTGTTATTCTGTATGTTGACAAATTGAACACCAATAAAAAATGAATTTATTTTTTAAAAAATTTAGGACTAGGTGAAACTTCTGTGCTTTCTATGGGACAAAGTGTAACCTAGAATTAGCAGACTGCAGAGGGCTTCCTCTGTTATTCCCTAAATCTCTGATATTAGTGATGAAACATAGGTTATTATTATTCTCCCAAATTTTGCTTCAATAGTGATAATAAAATTCAAACAATTGTTACTACACACCAAGGGCCTCCAACATACCAAGCCCTGTGACACATGCCTTACGTACCCAGCCTCACACTTAATGAGAACCTACAAGTTAGAAATTATTGTACCCACATTGCAAATAAGATAAATGAGTCTCACAAAATCTGAGTAAGACATAGAGTCAGGATTAAACCTAGACAGTTGAGCAAAATGGCAAGCTAGGAAGCTCTAAGCTCTTATTTCTTCAGAGATTTCAAAAATAACCAAAATATTGGCTAGAATAATCTCACAGTAGTTCTGTAAAAACAGTCAAATGTCTAAAGCAACCAAGCAAACACACAATCAAGAAAAAGCCATATTAAAAATGGTAGGAAATTCTATGGTATTTTTGCTTGTCCTTGTCCACATATTCCCCAGTGTGGTATAGTCTTGGTCTGTTGGAGGTGGCAACCTAGTTCCCAGTTTTCTCTAACCCAGAGGGAACAGAGCAGACCTTGTTCACAGTGTCTGAGGGATTCCTCTTCAGGTCTCTGTCTCATCTCACATGGATCTCAGGCAGGGGCAGGGGCTGGGAATGTATTGAGATTACCAGTGAAGACATAAAACAGACCATCTTAGGGGCACCTGGGTGGCTCAGTCAGTTAAGTGTCTTGCCTTCAACTCAGGTCATGATCATAGGGTTCTAGGATCGAGCCCTGCATCAGGCTCCCTGCTCAGTGGGGAGTCTGCTTCTCCCTCTCACCCCCCCCACTCACCCCCTGCTGGTTCTCTCTCTCTCTCTCTCTCTCTCTCTCTCTCTCTCTCAAATAAATAAAAACAAAAAGCAAGAAGCAACAACGACAACAAGAAAAAACCCAGGCCATCTTAGACAATAGTTCTGTTCCCACTTACCTCCTTTAGACTGAATGGAGCAGAGCAGTTTGTGTTCATAATGTTCTAATGTGTTCTGAGCTGCCTGAAGGACTGGTCTTTGTTTCATCTAATTTGGATCTTGAACAGGGAGAAGCAATGAGCATTGCCAGGGAAAGCTGCAGGGAGTCTGACCTGCAGACCCCTCTGGCAAAATAGTATGAGCACGTCATATTGTGATTTATAATAAGAAGCATGTATTTGGTCTTTGTCCCTGCTCCTGACACACAGCTTCCAAGTGATGAAAGTAATGGAAGTATCTTCTGTTATACTATTTGTTCTTTTGTCCTTGGTTCCCAAAATAGTTCCAGAGTGAAGACGGTGAAAGAAGTGTCTTTTGTGATACATAACAAGCACCTTTCAACCACACTTATGTTTATGTGACTGAGGTGATTATAAGATACCCTGGATAACCACAGAATGAAGGCTGATTGCCAAGGGAACCAACCCTGTGATTAGAAAGTTGGAATTTTCAGCCTCATCTCCCAACCTCTGGGAAGGGGAGAAGGGCAGAAGGTTGAGTTAATCACCAATGCCCAATGATTTATTCAATAATGCCTTTTTAATGAAAACTCCATTAAGAACCTTAACTGAAAAAAAAAAAAAAAAAAAAAAAAAGAACCTTAACTGAGGGAGTTTAAAGAGCTTCCAGGTTGACAAACATGTGCAGGTGCTCAGAGGGTGGTGTGCCCAGAAAGAGTATGGAAGCTCTACATGCTTTTCTTTTCTTTTTAAAAGATTTTATTTATTCATGAGAGACCCACAGAGAGAGGCAAAGACATAGGCAGAAGGAGAAGTAGGCTCCCCACAAGGAGCCTGATGTGGGACTCGATCCTGGACCCCAGGATCATGCCCTGAGCCAAAGGCAGACGCTCAGCCGCTGAGCCACCCAGGTATCCTACCACATGCTTTTCTTGATACCTTATTATTATTCTCCAGGTTTTGCTTCAATAGTGATAATAAAATTCAAGCAATTTAACTATGCACTGGACCTATATATACCAAGCCCTGTGACACAAATCTCAGATACTTGATACTTTGCCCTACACAACTCTTTTATCTTACTCTTCGGGGTCTTTCTTTCTTTCTTTCTTTCTTTCTTTCTTTCTTTCTTTCTTTCTATAAACCAGTAATCTAGTGAGTTTTTGCAATCCAGTGAGTAATCTAGAGTATTTTTCCTGAGTTCTGTAAGTGATTCTAGCAAATTACTGACTGGGATAGAGATGACAAATATAGCAAGTCAGAAGTACGGGTGGCACTCTGGACGTGAAGTGGTGCCAGTCTTTGGGACTGAGCTCTTAACCTGTGGGGCACACACTAACTTCAGACTGTTCCTGTCAGGATTGCTTACTGTGACAAATTGCCCATACCTGAGGTGACCAGAAGTAAAGTATTGAGAACAGGGTGTTGAGAGAAGAAACAGAATTTTTTCCCTTTTCAGGGTGGGGACAAACAAGAGACCATTGAAGTCTCCAAAGAGAGATTCTGAGGGAAATTAAGACATTTAAAAGCAACATGTATATGGGAAAACCGAAAAAGCCATGTACAAGCTCAGCGAAAATGCATGCTCAGAAAAGATCTGAAACAACTTTAAGATTTCTCCTTAGCTTAATCCTAAGGATCAAGACTAAGACCCAACTAATTAGCAAAAGACATCCTTGGCATAGAACCAGTATTTCCAAAAAATGGAAAAGGTGGCTATTTCTATATATGACCTATTTTCAGCAGAAACAACAAAAAACACAAAGCATACAGAGAAACAGGAAAATATGGCCCATTCAAAGGAAGTAAACAAATGTGGCAGAAAACATAACTGAAGAAACACAAGCGTTGCATGTTCTAAGCAAAGACTAAAGTAATTTTCTTAAGTGTACTAAAAAAGCTAGAGGAAAACACAAAGAACTAAATAAAGTACATCAGGAAAATGATATGTAAAGAAAGTTAGTTCAGTCACAGCATGGTACTGGCATATAGATATGTATAGACCAGTAGAATAGAACAGAGACCAGAAATAAACCCTCCCATATATGGTCAAATGATTCCTGACAAGCACATCAAGATCATTCAATGAGGAAAGCATAGTCTTTACAGAAAATGGTGCTGGGGAGAAATTTGATATTCACATACAAAAGGATGAAATTGGACCATTACTTAAATACCATATATAAAATTTAACTCAAAATATCAAAGACTTAAACATAAGAGAAAAACTATAAACACTCTTGTTAGAAAACACAGGAGAAAACCTCACAACACTGAACATGACAGTGATTTCTTTGGATCTGACACCAAAGGCATGATCAAAATATGAAAAAAATGGCAAATAGGACTTCATAATTAATAATTTTTGTTACTCAACCGAGTAACAAGGCAACACACAGAGTAAGAGAAGAAATTGCATATCACATATCCGATAAGGGATGAATATATATATTAGAATCTATAAGAACTTTTACAACTCAATAATAAAAACAATGCAGTTCAAAAATCGGACAAAGGACACAAACAACCATTTCTCCAAAAAAGATATACACATAGTCAATAGATACATGAAAAGATGCTCAGCATCACCAATAATTATGGGAATGTAAATCAAAGCCACAATGAGTACAACTTTATACCCATTAGGATGGCTATTATATTTTAAAAAATGAAAACAAAAACAGACAGCAAACAACAAGTGCTGGCCAGGATGTAGAGAAATTGGAACCCTTGTGCATTGCTGGTAGGAATGTAAAATAGTCCACCACTGTGGAAAACACTATGGTGTGTTCCCCCAAAATTTGAACATGGAATTACCATTTGATCCAGCAATTCCGTATCAGGGAATATCAAAAGTATTAAAAACAGGAACTCAAACAGATATCTGTACATCAGTGTTCATAGCAGCAGTATTCACAGTAGCCAAAAGGTGAAAATGCCCATCAGGGGATGGATGAATAAACAAAATGTGTCATAAACATACAATGGAATATTTTTCAGCTGTAGGAAGAATGAAATTCTGATACATGTTACAACAGTGATGAACCTTGAAGGCATCATTCTAAGTGAAATAAGCCAGACATGGAAGACAAGTACTGTATGATTTCACTTATAAAAGGTACCTAAACAAACAAACAAACAAAAAAAAAAGGTACCTAAAATAGTCAAATGCATAGAGATACAAAGTAGAATAGTGTTTACCATGGGCTGAAGTTGGGGGGGGATGGGGAGTTATTGTTTGAAGGGTACTGAGTTTCCCTTTGGGATGATAAAAAAATATCTGGAGATGGATAGTGGTAATAGTTGCACAACAGTGTGAATGTATTTAGTGTCACTGAACTGTACTCTTAAAAATGGTTAAAATGGGGGGCACCTGGGTGGCTCCCTTGGTTAAGTGTCTGCCTTCAGCTCAGGACATGATCTCGTGGTCCTGAAATGGAGCCCCACATCAGGCTTTCTGCTCAGTGGGGAGTCTGCTTCTCCTTTTTCCTCTGTGCTCTCTCTCTCTCTCTCTCAAATAAGTAGAATATTTTTTTAAATGGTTAACATTGTAAATTTTATGTTAAAAATTTTTATCACAATTTTTAAGTTTTTAAAAAACAACAACTGGGCAATCTATCTTTCTGTTTCATGCCACTGCAAGCACATATAGGACAGAATATTCTTCCTCAAAGACATTGATTATCCTGTCAGTTCCTTTATCAGTAGGTTAACCTATGGCAGCTTTCTTGTCATGATCACTTATCAAAATGTGTTCTCTAGTGCTTTAGTGTGACCCATGCACTCATCTTTTGTCTGCAGATTGACAAGTGTTGGGAATAGGAGTGGTAAGTAGAATGAGGTCAATCTAAAGAATGTAGCCTCTCTTTCAACCAGCGAAGGCAGGAAAATGTCTCTGAATCTTAAAAGATATAGGCTGAAGTACTTAGCCGAGGTGGGTCAGGTTTTCTGCAAATTACTCTTATGAATGAGAACAAAAATAAATATGCAAATATCATTTTATATTATATAAGGAGACATACACATATATTTAGAGAGATAAAGCAAACCTAGCAAAATATCACCAGTAGATAAATCTAGGTGAATGGTATATGGGATTCTCTTATACAAAATTAAATATTAAAGATACAGTTTTGGTCTCCTGGCATATTTTGATTGCATTAAATTTAAATGGTTTTCTGTAATATTGTGGGATTGTATAAAATTTCTGGACAAAAGAGACTCCATTTTGAAGTTCCATTTTCTTTTCCAAATAAAGAATTCCTTAACTGGACCAGAGTGGTAATAGTTTTCAAGCAATTACTCATAAAATTTCAACAGAGCAACTGGCATTTGGATCATATGAAGACAGTAAAATTAAATGCACACCAGAGGCAATTTTATTTGATAGGACCAATAACATCATCAATAAGATGGTAATCAGAAGTGGCTCAACTAGTCAGCACCAAATTAGTGGGTTTTTTTCTCCTCTTCTTTACCTAAATCGTGTACTTATCCTTTCCTTCTCTCTCATTAACGCCTTGTGCTAGGGCAGCCCCGGTGGCTTAGTGGTTTAGCTAAGCCTTCGGCCTGAGGTCTGGGATGTGGTCCTGGAAACAGGGCGGGGGGGGTGGGGAGATTGAGTCCCGCGTAGGGCTCCCTGCATGGAGCCTGCTTCTCCCTCTGCCCGTGTCTCTGCCTCTCTCTCTCTCTAATAAATGAATGGATAAATCTTTAAACAACAACAACAACACCTTGTGCTTTTCCCACAACGAGCAGGACACTGGCCACTTCGGAATCTGTGCTCCCAAATTACAATTCTGAGACCCCAAATAAAGGCCTCTGTTCTTTTTTAGTTTTACCTTCTTTCCTCCATTGACAATATCTATATGTATTTTTCATAATCAGAATATGTAAACATGCTCTTATATTCAAATGTCTCAAATATTCAGTTCCAAATTTTATGTCACATGTTCAAAATGCATCTAACATCAGCCCTATCATTTATTGCTTTTTGGTGCCTTAAACAAGGAGCTTCACCTAGCTAAACCTAAGTTTTTAAAGATAATTATACAGGTAATGTGAATAAAATTAAAGGTCCAGCCTGGAGGATATTTCAATAATTAAATTAGATGCTGTAAGCTTTTCCCTTAGTATAGCATGCAACACAAAATAGGATTTCAGTGTATGTTTGTTGAATAAACGGACACTAATCTGCAATAATTGCATTGAGCAATTTGGTCCATTGGGCTGTGGATTTCTTTTTTTTTTTCATCTTTAAGATTTTATTTATTTATTCATGAGAGACACACAGAGAGAGGCAGAGACAGAGGCAGAAGGAGAAGCAGGCTCCCTGCAGGGAGCTGGATGTGGGACTCAATCCCAGGACCCTGGGATCACAACCTGAGCCAAAGGCAGATGCTCAACCACTGAGCCACCCAGGTGCCCCTGGGCTATGCATTTCAACACTGCAAACTGTAGATTACTAAAAAACAAGGTCTACAAGTAAATTTTTTTCAGGTCAGAATGGTAAGTAAGTTCAAATACACTGCTCCTGTCCCACCACCTTTTGTCTGATTCTTCAATGTGGGGAGCAAAGAGCACCAAGGTAAAACAGAAGCCTCTGAGCACTGGGTGTTATACTATATGTTGGCAAATTGAACTTCAATAAAAACAAACAACAAAACAAAGCAAAAGAAGCCTCAAACAGCTACCTTATAGTGACTGGAACTGTAAATCCCTTCTTTGTAGGGAAGATTAAAGGAAGCTGAAGGAGACGTAACAGGAACAACTGAACAACTTTATGAAAACAGGTGGTGGTTTCTTACCTGTGAATGAGCCACAGAGCTTTTAACTTCAAATGTACAAAGTGCAGCCATTCAATCCTATTCAGGACTGGTTTTCAAAATTTAAACTACATTAAGAATCACCCGGTGAAATTGTTAAACCCAGACTCTATACATTTAACAAATGGTACAGGTGACTCTGATGTTCCTATGAAAAATACACCAACAAACACCAGAGAGGGGCAGGGAAAAAGAAACAGACGGATTTGACAAAATAGATATTTTTAACTAATAAAGATCAGCAGTGTGGGAACTAAATTTATTCCTGCATTGAGAGTTCTGTAACTCCCAATCTGAAGCTTTCAGATTCAGTATGTATGAAGTAAGTATGACTAGTAGAAATACTAGAAAGAAACTATCTCTTTAGATTATCATTGCCTATCAGCTCCTTGAGGGGCACAGTCTCATTCTGTGAATTCTAAGTGCCCGTCACAGAGCCTGCTAAGAGTCAATCAGGGAGGCTCCCATGAGATTCTTTGCACTCCAGTTGCTGCTGCCCTGAGCTGACATTGTTCCAGAAACAGCACACCCAGGGAGACCTGGTGTGCTTGGCTATCACTTTGCAGCAGCTCCCATTTCAAATGAAGAAGCTGAGCTTCCCCAAAACTAAAGCCAGCCACAGACTCTGGTGGGCCAGACAAAAGGCAACCTGCCCTTCCTGCCCATTCCTCACTGTCACTTGAAATCAGAAATCAAATCTTGAGCTCAAGACAGTGTTGCCAATAAAAGAAGATGTACTTGCCTTCTCTGCAGCACCAGGGGTCCAAGAACAGTTAGCTCTCAGCAGCTCACTGGTTGCTCTCTTGTTCCTTCCACCTTCTATTCCTTTATAAAAGCTGGAAAAAACTGAGCAAGTTATAAATTTCTACCTTCTAATGTGTTAAAACTGAAATTGAAAGTAAAAGTAACTCATGCACCCTGAATCACCAGACTAGAGCATGAATCTGGATATTCAGTACACAGTAAGAGGGCATTGAGAAACCCCACAGTTGCTCAACAGTCAGATCTTAGTAAATTAAATACATTTCATCAGCTTTCTTCTGTCTTCCCCATCTTGGAAGGCTCTGCCGGCTTCACTTCTTTATATGTCTCTCTCAGCTGGCTTAAGTTTCCTTAGAACACAAGAGACATAGAAAATGCACGGCACAGATGTAAGCAAAGTTGTAGAAAGCAAGATTATTTCAATTATGTTTCTCTTAGAGGGACTTCCTGGGTTCTTTTGTCAGTGGAGAGCTTTTAACATTTTAAATATGTTCCCTATTATGTAGTGTCAATGCAAATTGAACAAACCTTTTAGAATTTCCTTGTTTTTCTTGACTGATACGTTTATTTTTGCTATTTTTATAATTTTTAATTCCAGTGGGGTAAACATACAGTATGATATTAGTGTACAATATAGTGATTGAAAAATTCCATATATTACTCAGTGCTCATCAAGACAAGGGTACTCTTAATCTTCTTCACCTATTTCACCCAATCCCTACTCCCCTCCCCTCTGCTATTAGTTGGTTCTCTATAGTTAAGAGTCTGTTTTTTGGTTTGTCTCTTTTTTTCCCTTTGCTCATTTGTTTTATTTCTTAAATTCCACTTATGAATGAAATCATATGGTATTTGTCATTCTCTGGTTTATTTTACTTAGCATTATACTCTCTAGATGCATATGTGTTGTTGCAAATGGCAAGATTTCACTCTTTTTATGGCTGAATAAGATTCTATTCTATGTATATACCACCTCTTCTTTATCCGTTCATCTGTTGATGGACACTTGGGTTGCTTCCATAATTTGACTATTGTAGATAACACTGCAATAAACATAGAGGTGCGTGTATCCTTTTGAATCAGTATTCCGGTATTCTTTGGTTAAACAGCCAATAGTGCGACTACTGGATCATATAGTAATTCTGTTTTTAACTTTTCAAGAAAGTGTCATTTATTATTTCTGCTATTTCATTTCTGATTTTATGTGAGTCCTCCCTTGATTTTTGTGAGTTCAGCTAAAGGTTTATCATTTTTATTGATCTTTTCAAAGAACCAGCTCCTAGTTTCATTGATCTGTTCTATTGGTTTTTTTTAGTTTCTATTTCATTTATTTCTGCTCTAATCTTTATTATTTATTATGTATTATTTCCTTTCTTCTACTGGTTTTTGTTGTTCTTTTTTTAGTTCCTTTAGGTGTAAAGTTAGGTTGTTCATTTAAGTGTTTGTTGTTTTTTGATTTTGAGGTAGACCTGTATTGCTATAAATTTCCCTCTTTTTTTTTATTTTATTTATTTATTTATTTATGATAGTCACATGAGAGAGAGAGAGAGAGGCAGAGACACAGGCAGAGGGAGAAGCAGGCTCCATGCACCGGGAGCCCGACGTGGGATTCGATCCTGGGTCTCCAGGATCGCGCCCTGGGCCAAAGGCAGGCGCTAAACCGCTGCGCCACCCAGGGATCCCTAAATTTCCCTCTTAAAACCACTTTTGGAAGCACCTGGGTGGCTGAGTCAGTTAGGAGTCTGCCTTTGGCTCAGGTCATGATCCCAGGGTCCTGGGATCAGTCCGGCATCAGGCTTCTTGCTCAGTGGGGAGTCTCTTTTCCCTCTCCCTCTGCCCCTCCTTCCTGTTTATGCATTCTCCCTCCCTCTCTCTCTCAAATAAATAAAATCTTTAAAAATAAAAATTTTTTTTTTGCTGCATCCCAAGGATTTTGGACTGTTGTGTGTTCTCATTTTCATCCATCTCTGTATATTTTTTAAATTTCCCTTTCGATTTCATGCTTGACCCATTCATTATTTAGTAGTCTGTTATTTAACTTCTATGTATTTGTGTTCTTTCTAGACTTTTTTCTTGTGGCTGATTTGTAGTTTCGTAGTGTTGTGGTCAGAAAAAATGCATGGTCTGACTTTGAACTTTTTGAACTTGTTGAGACTTGTTTTGTGGATTAACAGGTGATTGGTTCTGGAGAATGTTCTATGTGCACTTGAAAAGACTATGTATTCTGCTGTTTTAGGATGGATTGTTCCGAATATACCTGTTAATCCATCTCATCCAAAATGTCATTCAAAGTTACTGTTTCCTTGTGACTTTCTTTTTAGATAATCTGTCCATTGTTGTACGTGGGGTGTTAAAATCCCCTACTGTTATTGTATTACTATCAATTACTTCCTTTGTGTTTGTTATTAACTGCTTTATGTACTTGGGTGCTCCCATGTTGGTTGCATAAATTCTTATAATTGTTATATCTTCTTGTTGGAGTGTCCCCTTAATGATTATATAGTGCCCTTCTTTGTCCCTTGTTACAATCTTTGTTTTAAAGTCTTTTTTTCTGGTAGAGGTATTGCTACCTCAGCTTTCTTTTCATACCATTTGCATGATAAATGTTTCTTCATCCTCTCACTTTCAATCTGCATGTGTCTTTAGATCTGAAGTGAATCTTTTGTTGGCAGCCTTTAGGTGGGTCTTGTTTTTTTATACATTCTGTCACCCTGTCTTTTGATCGAAGAGTTTAGTCCACCTACATTCAAAGTAATTATTGAGAAGTATGTATTTATTGGCATTTTGTTGCTTGTCTTATGGTTGTTTTTGTAGTTCTTTCCTGTTCCTTTCATCCCTTGCTCTCTTGTGATAAATTGACTTAAAAATTTTTTTTATTGATTTGAGACAAAGAGAGAGCACGAGAGGAGGGAGGGGCAGAGGGAAAAGGAAAGCAGACTGCCCTGCTGAGCAGAGAGCCCAACATGGGGTTTGATCACAGGACCCTGGATCATGACTTGACCTAAAGTCAAATGCTTAACTGACTGAGCCACTCAGGTGCCCCAAAGGTGACTTTCTTAAATGAGACTCTTAGATTCCTTTCTCTTTATTTTTTGCATGTCTTTTACTGGTTTTTCATTTTTGGTTACTATTAGGTTTGTATATAACATCTTCTGCCTATTGAAGTCTATATTAAAAAAATAAAATAAAAATAAAAAACAAAAAAGTCTATATAAGTTGATGGTTGCTTCAGTTTGAACCAATTCTTTATTCCTCTCCCCTCCCCATCTATGTTTTAGGTTTATGCTGTCATACTTACATCCTATTATTTTATGAGCCCCTAGACTGATTTTTACAGAGGTACTTTTCACTGCTTTTGTGCTTCCTCCTTTTGTTACTCTTATGATCTTTCCTTTCCCCTCAAGGAGTCCCCTTTAATATCTTGTAGGGCTGGTTTAGCATTCATGAATTCACTTTTGTCTGGGAAACTCTTTGTTTCTCCTTCTATCCTGGATGATACCCTGCTAGATAGAGTACTCTTGGTTGTAGATTTTTCCTTTCAGCACTTTAAATATATCATACCACCCCCTTTTGACTTTCAAAGTTTCTACTGAAAAATCTGCCTTATGAAATCCCTTATATGTAACTGTTTTCTTTTCTCTTACCACTTTTAAAATTCTTTCTTTATCACTACTTTGTGCCATTTTTAATTACTCTTTGTGTTGGTGTGGACCTCTTTGGATTGACTTTTTTTGGGAAAATCTCTGTGCCTCTTGGATCTGGATTTCTGTTTCCTTCCCCAGATTTAAGAAGTTTTCAGCTATTATTTCTTTAAATAAAGAGTCTGCCCCCTTTTCTGTCTCTTCTGCTTCGAGATCCCTATAATGTGAATGTTATTACAATTGATGGAATTGCTCAGTTCCCTAAGTCTATTCTTATTTTGCATATTTTTTCCTCTTATCTGCTCAGCTTGATTACTTTCCATTACTCTGTCCTCCAGTCATTGATTGGTTCTTCAGCTTCCTCTAATCTACTGTTTATTCCGTCTAGTGTATGTTTAATTTCATTTATCATATTCTTCATCTCTGATTTGTTCTTTTTCATCTCTTTGTTAGGTCTTGCTGATGTCCTCCATGCTTTCCAAAGTCCAGTGAGTATCATGATACTGCTTTAAATTCTCTATCAGGAATATTGCTTATCTCTGTTTTGCTTAGGTCTCTTGCTGTGATTCTGTCCCGTTCTTTCATTTGGGACATAGTCCACTCTCTCCTCATTTTGTATGACTCTCTGTGTCTGTTTCCATGTGTTAGGAAAGTCAGCTACATCTCCTATTCTTGAAAGTATTGACCTTATGAAGAAAAGGTCCTATAATGCCCTGCAGTGCAATGTCCCCTGTTCTTCAGAACCTGACACTTCAGGGGTATCTCTCTGTATATTGCATTTATTCTGCTATTGTGGCTGAGTCATCTGCATTGCCTATGGTGGGCAGTGTTTGGTCCCTCTGGTGTTAGTGGGCCAGTGTGGGGACACCTGGGGCTTGAGTTGACTCAGACCAGGCATTTGCCAGAAATGGAGTTAGTGCCAAACTGCAAGATACTTTCCCTGAGAAATTTTCACTGGTAGGTGGAGCCTACAATCAAACCAGCTGTCTGCTCCCAGCCTACTGCTGGGGCCTCAGTCTGACTGGTATGGTTATCTTTCCTCTACCCAGGGCAGGAGTCACTTTGGAGTGGTGGTGGCCCCTGTTGAGGCAGTTTGCACACTGCCAGGCTTATGGCCTTGGTTTGGATGGGCTTTGGCTAAGAGCATATTAGAGGAAGCAGATCCACACAGCACACAGGGGCAGGGCACACAGTCTTAATAAGATTTGGGTGGGTGGATACAGTGTTGCCAAGATTTGCACCCATCTTATGGGAGAGGGAAACTGCAGCACCAAGACTGAGGCAGAACTGTCTCTGGAAGGGGCAGATCTACCAAAACATGGGGCAGAGGAAAGAGAGATGGAGACCTGGTTGCTTTGTTATCAATTAGGTAGGAGTATAAGCACTGTGCTGGTTCCCATAGGTACCCACGTATTTATGCTGGGGGATAGGGGAGGGAAATGGCCCCTGCCTGCTCCTTTGTTCCTGGAGGAGTCTCCCAGGGATCTCTGTCCCTCTAGGATGTGCTCTGAGATTAGAAAACACCCCTCTCTCCTGTATGCCCCATGCGTTTTCAAACTGCTGTTTCTGTGCTGTACCTCAGAGGGATTGTTTGTTGTGCTGTCTCTCTAAGGGCCACAACTCAGTTTCCTCTGGCCCTCCCGGCTCTCCCAGAGCTATCTGCTGATTTTTAAAAGTCCCACTGGTTGTAAGAACTCACAAAATTCAGCCCCTCTGGTTTTCAAAGCCTAATGTAATGGGGATTTATCTTCCCCATGTGGGCTCCCTGGTGTGATAGTCTCTTTCTCTCCCTTCCTGTGTCCATGATGTTCCTCCCTCCCACAGACAGACTTGTGGCCCTTTAGCTCCTGACAGTGTCTCCATCTTTCCTACCCTCTTGGATGGGGCCTCTTCTCTACATTTAGTTGTGGAGTTTGTTCTGTCAATCTTCAGCTGGTTTTAGGGTTACTTACATTGATGTGGTTATTACCTAGTTGTATCCATGGGACAAGGTGAGCTTAGAGTCCCTCTTCTCTGCTGTCTTCTAGTAACCTCTAGAATGTCTTTTAACAGGAATTAAGGGTGCCTGGGTGGCTCAGTGGTTGAGCATCTGCTTTCAGCTCAGGTCATGATCCCAGGGTTCTGGGATCGATCTCACATCAGGCTCCCTGCTCAGCGAGGAGTCTGATTCTCCCTCTCCTTCTGCCCCCCCCCCCCATGTATGTACGTTCTCTCTACCTCTCAAATAAATAAATAAAAATCTTTAAAAAAAAAAAGGAGGAAAGTTTCTTTCTAGCCCAATTATGACAGCTGCCTGGGATATACAATCTTCATAAAGAGCAGTACACTGGCAAAGGAACATTTGGTGCCCTTTTTGCATAAAAAATTACAAATTATTAAACAAAAAACAATTCAGAAAATTGCAGACCTTAAGTTCCTAACATATAGAGGGCTGTGTGACTTAAATCTTTTTTTTTATTTATTTATGATAGTCACACAGAGAAAGAGAGAGAGGCAGAGACACAGGCAGAGAGAGAAGCAGGCTCCATGCACCGAGAGCCCGACGTGGGATTTGATCCTGGGTCTCCAGGATCGCGCCCTGGGCCAAAGGCAGGCGCCAAACCGCTGCGCCACCCAGGGATCCCTGTGTGACTTAAATCTAATGAGAACTAGGGAAGTTTCTTACGTTTTCTTACCTTTTGTGTTCAGAATGTTCCTTTTTGGTTATTTTCCTTAATGAAACAGATGTACAACTTGTGCTGGGGGCAGAAATAGAACCCATGCTTTGAGGTTTTGCCAAGTCATTTGACCTTGCTAAATGTTAAGTACAGCTTCCCCGGGAGCCAAGGAACAGGGCTTACAAACATTAAAGTTGAAAATTACTTTATCAGTAGATAAGGAAAGAAATGGAACAAGTGTGTGACAGGAAAATGAGAGGCAATGGGACATTCCTGTGGAAGCCAGGCTGTGTGAGGATAGGGGAGCTCTTAGCCTTCCTCCTCTACTTCCCTCACCATTCTCCTTGTCTGTGGAAACTTTCTCATAAGTGACCAGCTAGTAAATATTTTAGAATTTGTCAGCCATTGAGTCTTTGTCACAACTATTCAGTGAAAATATCCATAGACAGTAGGTAAACAAATGAGTGTGACTATCTTCCATTAAGACATTATTTACAAAAGTGGGCAATGGGCAGGTTTGACCTATGGGCTGTGGTTCATTTGCTCACCCTTGGTTTAGATAAATGTGGTGCTACTATATGTTGGGGGTTATCATGAAGTGATCATCCTGTGTATCATTGTCTTATAAACAAGTTATAGTTCCAGAATCCAAATTTGAGTGTCTCCTTCTATAGACGTTTGGGTCAAATGGTATATAAAAATTCTTATTGTTTTGGATCAGCGATACAGAAAGGGGGTGTATTTACTCCATTTGTCTCAGCATCATCCAAGCGAGTGCCTGCCTGGGTGCTTAGGCCATGCATCCCTATGTCTGCACAACTAGTTATCTAACTCCCAACAAATAGCACTGCCGGTAGCTCCTAGATATGTCAAAGAGGAAAAAAGTGGTGATGGAATATAGTCACTGGTAATAAGGAAGAGGCTGGTTTGGTTGGGGAGGTGGGGGGATTTGCCCAGATCTACAGACCTCTGTGAGTTAGCGAGGAAGCCTAACCGTTGAGTATATATCAAGGTGATTTCAGCTAGCTGAGGGAGTTGGGGCATTGGTGAAGGTTATACAGATATTTCAGGGGTTTTCTGCTCACATTTGCTAAGCATGGCATGCTCATCCCAAGCACGGATTAAGAAACAGAGTTCCCATGAATGCAGCACAAGGGCATACCTAAGATATAAAAGCTTGCAGGCACTGCCATCATGTGGTTACTCAGAATCATAATCTGTCCAGTAAAATGTGAATGGGTGAATTTTCCTATGAAAAGTGCTTTATTGATATTATTATAGAATTTATAGAAATTTGATTATAATAAAGTAGAAATACACATGTACAAATATATCATGTGAATGCAATGATAATATTTCTGTATGTTTCCTAACATAAATATTGGCTATAATGTAGGTTCTTGAAAGGTTAATTGAAATGAGTGAAGTGGTAAGGTCTAAAGCGCCTATGGAAAGAATGTGTTTCTTTTCTTTTCTTTTTTTAAGATTTTATTTATTTATTCATGAGAAGCAGAGAGAGAGAGAGAGAGAGAGAGAGATAGGCAGAGGGAGAAGCAGGCTCCATGCAGAGGCCCCAGTGTAGGATTAGATCCCTGGTCTCCAGGACCACGTCCTGGGCTGAAGATGGTACCAAACCGCCGAGCCACCCAGGCTGCCCAAGAATGTGTTTCTACCTCGGTTCCCCCTCCTGGAAAGAGACTTAGATGCATGTAGTTTATTTGGGAAGTGATAACAGGAAGCTAGAGGATGGGAGGAGAAAAGGGAGACTAAGATAGGAAATGAGAAAGTAAAAAAGGTGAATTATAGAGCTGATTCCTAGTGTGGGAGACTAGACATCAGTCCCAATATGAATATTCTGAAGAACCACATAAAATGTATTTCAGAATTGTCCCTTTAAAGGACACCTTGGGGAATTATCCAACAACCCATTTCCCATTGACTGGGTGCTGCCATTAACTGCTTTAAACTTACAGGCTGTACTTGCACAAAATGGGCTGTTTTTTACAGCTTGAAGAAAAGCCTGAGAGAGAAGAGGAGAAAGATGCTTGAGGTAAGACATATCAGGATACTGACAGGTACCATGACTGCACTGCTACCTTGGGTGTGAGCATAAAGGCAAGAGACAGAATGGATGGACAATGGATATTGGAAATAGCTAAAGCCTAGGAATTGGGAAATATGGTGATCTAACCTGAATAATGTTTTCAAACAAAGCCTTGTGCTAAAAACAACTTAAAATTCTAGACTAGGAAAAAGTTTCACCTTTTCAAAAGCAATACAAAATTTGGCAAACTGATAGTGAATCACATTACTAGGCCAGATTCCCAGGGAAAGTGGGAACCTAAAGAATGAGGTGGAGCTTTGAAGCAGCTTTTTTCCTGGTGGCACTTGCTGAATGAGGAAATGTGCCATCAGTTTTAAAGGTATTATGAGATAAGGGGCCAGAGGTCAAAAGCCAGCACTTGCTTGAAACATCTATGGGAATGTAATATAAGTATGATGACTGTAGTCAACAGTACTGTTTTGTGTATTTTTAAAAAAGATTTTATTTATTTATTCATGAGAGACACACACAGAGAGAGAGGCAGAGATGCAGGCAGAGGGAGAAGCAGGCTCCCTGCAGGGAGCCCGATGCGGGGTTCGATCTCAGGACCCTGGGATCATGACCTGAGCCAAAGGCAGATGCTCAACCACTGAGCCACTCAGGTGCCCCTGTTTTGTGTATTTGAAAGTTGCTAGGATACTAGATCTTAAGGCTCTCATCACAAGAAATAACAATAACTATGTGTGGTGATAGATGTTAACTAGACTTATTGCGAGGAACATTTTGCAATATATATGTCTATCAAATGATTATATTGTACACCAAAAACTGATATAATGTTATATATCATTTGTGTATATATATATAAATATATATAAATAATATCTCAATTTTTAAAAAATAGCATAAAAATCCATGTACGAAATTAACAAAATATTATGATTCAGTATCAAAAATTGCGAGTCTGTTGCTAGCAATAAGGAATGTCATGAAGGAAATGCCAAATGTCAGAGGAGGCTCCCCAGGTTGAAGAGTTAGGGAAGGCCACATGGCTAAGGCAGTATTTGAGCCTTGAATGACAACAAGGAGCCGAGCAGGGGGGGCACCTTCCCAATCTTCCCGACTTCATAAAGGCAAGCCGGGTGCAAAGACACTAATGTGAGCAGGACAGTCTCCACAACTTGGAGAGGATGGTGGAAACTGTGTATCAGAGCGTAGAAGGTGTTTGGGAAATGTTGTGTAAAAAGAGTGATATAAAAGCACTTCTATTATAGGATACATTTTGAGGGGGACACCTGGGTGGTTCAGTGGTTGAGCATCTGCCTTCAGCTCAGGTCGTGATCCCAGGTCCTGGGATCGAGTCCCGCTGAGCAGGGAGACTGCTTCTCCCATTGCCTATGTCTCTGCCTCTCTCTGTGTGTCTCTCATGAATAAATACATAAAATATTTTTTAAAAAATACTTGTTTGGGAGATATGTAGGCATATAGGATGATACAGTGCAAACTATCAACAGCGGAGCAGTCTGCTGACATTCAGAGGTGACTTTTATTGTCTTTCTTTCACTATCCGACTTACCTAAAGCACATACAAGTACATGCTTTATTTTATAATAATAATTAAAGGGAGGATATATGCCTCACCCTGGGGCCAAAAACAAAAAAGCAGCAGCAGAAGTAGCCCACAGCCACTCCCAGGTGCTCAGGATGGCCAGTGTGCTGCACACCGGAGAGTGACCATCCTGATTCCACCTGTGACAAGCCACCAGGTGGCAGCCCGCCTGTCCCAAAGTGAGGTGGCTACTCTCTGCAGGGAGTGGCTTGATACATTTTTAATGAAGAAATGCTTTTGCTTTGTTCCTTGCCTCCAAACCTTGGCACTGAGACAGGAAAACAGAAACTGCTAATATGCTCCCAGTGACCGGGGTCAGGCTGAGTCTATCAAATGAAATCCAAGAACTAGTGTAGCTGCGACTGCAGGCCACTGACCTGCTGCCAGGCAGGGAAGCAGCTCCCACCGGTGGGAGCCAGGCGATCATCCCACCAATTTCCTTAAGCATTTTTACCAAAAGCTTTCTTTAGTTTTGAGGAGCATGCCTGCTGACCAGCAGATATCCACAAGAGGGCAGCAGAGGGTCATTTGGGTTTTGTTTTTTGATTTTTTTTTTTTTTTTAATTTTTGATTTTGGTTTTGTTTTGTTTTGTTTTGTTAAGAGCTGCAGTCAGTCCTTTATAGAACTCGAGAGAGGAAGGCAGAGGGAAGAGGGAGAAGGAGAGATTTTTAAAGGAATTTTATGAACAAGCAAGTGTGTAAGAAATTTACAAATTTTGTTAAGGTTTGTAAAAGTTTGTAAGAAGAGATTCAGGGCCAGCAAGCCAAAGACGGTGGAAGAAAGCGGTCAGGAAATCGGATTCACCAGAACCTGCTATTAGTAAAACATAAAAGGGATGGAAGGAAGTCAAGAATAAAGAAAGAGCAACTTTTTGGGAGATGGCAGGAAATATTAGTCAGCAAAGCAAATATTCCAGGATGCTATACTCAGGCAGGGCTTGTTTTAGTATAGTAGCATCTGAGGAGTCCTGTAAGTCCTATCTATCTATAAGTATCTCCCCTTCAAGTACCCAAAGTTTTATGCCTTTATGTTTTTATGGTTATTTGGGATTAGAGCACCTACAAATACATATCTACTTGAAAAATATATATTTCTTAAGCCTTTAATTTATGAAGGTTTTTTCCTCCCTATATTTTTTCCTTTCCTCTCTATCTTTCAAACAAGTGGCTGGCTCTGTTTCACTGCTTTCAGAGGTCTGTAGCAGAGTCCAAAGCAACAATCTCCAGATTTTATTTCACAAAACCGAAGCCCGTGGGAAAATTTAAATGTGTGGAGGAGAGAAAATGGAAAAGAGAATTTACAGAGTGTCTTGGATGAAGTAAGCAGGACAGAGGGGCTTTTCCCAGCCCAGAAAAGGATTTTCTTGAGAACAGCAGGGGAAACACAAAAAAAAATGATATGGGGCTCCGGGGGTCAGGGGAGAGCCAAGACCCCAGAAAGCAATGACTATGCCATTTCAGACAAAGGAGATCAAGCATAATTTGCAAGGGGCCTTGTGGTAGAGCCCTGAGAGACCCACATACATCTTTGTAAGGCCCAGGACTGCATTCCTGGCTGAAATGTGAGAAGGCAAAGCTGTCCTTAAAGTGCTCAGGTGGGGCTCATTCAAACACAGTTCCCCCACTGGTCAGGATCACACCCTCCTCCCACCCCACCCCCACCCCGTTGCATAACTACAGAGTGGTCTTACAGACCCTCACCACCTGGAGGATGGGAAGAACAAGTAAGGAAGGAGATAGAGAATCTCATCTTTCCCCCATCATATGTGATTCTGTTGTTATCCACTCCACCCCCCCCCCCCAGGGCTTTATTACCTAGGGAAGAGCCTCCTAGACCCTTGGCATTCCACTTAAAACCCCTTCCATCCATTTCCTGATCACAGAAACCGAAGTGGTAGCAAAATAGGGCAAGAACTCTCAAAACGAGCTTCCTGGTCAACACCTAGTGGGGAAAATGTTGAATTATTATCACAGAGAAAGTAAATTTGATGTCTTGTCTCTGGGTTTCATTTTTTTTCCATACTGTTCCTCTTGCTTCATGCCAGTAAGATACTGAAGGTCTGCCTGCTTTATATTAAATGTTTGAATAAAAACAAGACCATTTGCATATGCTCTCTAACCTAATGTAAGTCTTCAAAGCCTACCTGTTCTCATAGTCCAGCCAGCTCTGAAGTCTGAATATCCACTGGGATACAGTCCTCCCCTTTGACCTGTTAAGCATTCTAATCCCTTTTTCCTTTAAAGCGCCTTCTTCTCTTTTCTCTGCCCTTAGGCCCCAGACGCTTTCCCTCCAGCTGATCTTGGCTTTCCACTCTGTCCTAAACAATGGCATTCCTTTGGATCCAATGCAATAGGAGATAGCTATCTTGTCTGATAAATATGTGGCTCTGTGTGGTTTGCATTCTGGTTTCTAAACACAGAAGCAATTGGCTATAAGTTAGAGGGCTTCTCTTCCAGTGAACTCCCATCTGCACATCCTTCTACACTGAGGAGCCTCATAGCTTAGCCAGATTATGAAGTTGCTCCCTTGCTTTAGTCTGCTGATGTTATCACATCATTTGACAACTAATAATTAAGCATTTACTGTGGGCTGGGCATTGTGCTGCCCTTAGGGAATCAAAGCAAATAAGCCATTGTCTTTATCTTTAAGGGTTTGCAGGTAACTAGGAAGGGAGAGAATCAAAGTGATTCAGCTCCACAGTTAATTTTCTGGGACTTCCACCAAAAGCATGCAGTACTTGTCCAAAATCTGCTATGAAGTGTGATCATTTTCCTCTTGATCCATGGTTGAGAAATGCATTCTTGTCGGTCAGGGCATTTTTGAAATGGTTGACTGTGTCTCCAATACACATACATGCGTACACTTTTGTTAATCATTTTGCCCAGCTTAATCCGTGGGCAGCATGGAATGGCAGAGTTTTGGAAAGCACTCCCCAAATCCTGGGCTGAACTCAGCATGACCCCTTGCTTCCTTTTTCCCATTGGCTATTTCCAACCCCAACTTGGCTTTGGAAAGTTTAGTCCACACTTGGCAGAAACTAAGGTGCTGACTAATTGTTGACCTAAGCTTTTTTTTCAAAGCTTAAGTTGAATCATATTGAGTGAAATTCAACCAAAACAACCATCATATTCCTTACAGTTGAACTAGTATAGTAGTGAAGGGATATTTCTTCCAAATTCACTAATTTGACTGGAAAGAGCCTCTTCTGTGACTGGTGGTGACTTTTCAGAAAAGCTGACTAAAACCAACTTTTCCTTTGAGAATGTCAGATACCTTCCAGATGGAGTACTTTTATAGACAGTTATAATTACCTAGGACAGATCCAAGGGTATGACCCTCGGAGTTCCCATGTCTCAGAAGGGCTTTGAGCCAGTAAGGCCAGGGTGCATTTGGGTGGGTCACACAGCCTTCCTGGAACTCTGTGCTGGGGCCTCCTCACTCTCCTACAGGAGGCCCCGAGGAGGGTAGAGGAGGGACAGTCCATACCATTCACCGACAGACTCCTAGGATCACGCAAGGCTCACCTGTTGGGGCTGGCAGAAAGGCACAGCGGCTACAGTAAGTTTATAGTCATTACAGGCAACCTGGGAACAGTACAATTTTTAAATTACTGGCAAGTCTAGCCAGCCGTGTGTTTTTGCTGGCATCCTTTCTTTCGTTCTAAAACTGAGATTAGATTAGACATAAAAGGAATGTGAATCACGATTGTAGGGGCTTCAGAAGAAATCACTGCCCACCTTGCAGAGCCACATCTTTAGTTTGAGACTGGGATTTCTGTTTTAAGGCAAATATCGTGGAGAGAGACTGCCATTATACCTTATGGATCCTTTACATCTTGATCTGGATGCATTTCGTATTACTTCCTGAGACGCAGCCGACCAGGGCAGGTGAAATCAAGAATATGAGGAGTAGGGGCACCTGAACAGCTCAGTTGGTTAAGCCTCTGCCTTTGGCTTGGTCCATGATCTCAGGGTCCTGGATTGAGTCCACTGGTGGGCTCCCTGCTCAGCGGGGAGTCTGCTTCTCCCACTCCCTCTGCCCCTCCTCCACTCCCTTGTGCTTGCACGAGTTCTCTCTCTCTCAAATAAATAAATGAAATCTTAAAAAAATATATATGAGGAGTGGGCGAGTGAGCCCCTGAACGGGAAATGGACACAGATCTATACAGAAGATTGGTACTTAAGGTAGATGCGGCTGCTGAAAATTTTATGCCAGGCCAATTCTAATTAGAGCAAAGTATCTCCTGGCTGATACCTCTCTATGGTCATATTTTTCAGAATAATTGTTCCTCGAGATAGAAATCTGCTTTGTGAGATAGCCAGAGAACTTGTATACATGGTCCTTTTTAAATAACTGTGCCTCCAGAGTAAAATAAATGTTTAGATAAATGTAGATACACAACCAAAAAAATGTATGTTCAATCCCTTGCTCCAGAATTAAAGCTTTGGACATATTGGAAAGAACTTGATAGCTGATAGGACTCCCAGTGTGTAGAAAGGATCAGTGGCCGCAGAGTCTCTGAAGTTGGGAGCTCCTGTTTGCAATCATGTCTGTACATGAAAGGACTTCATATAGTGGTATTCTAATGCTATAATTTTATGATGATAGAAACATTCTCATAACCCTGCACCTTTTGCTGTAATTGTAGGTTAAGCAAAAAGCCTGTTTATGTTCCAAAGATAATTCCCAGTCTTATGCATAAAGGCACTATTTATCCCTCAATAATTTGTAGTAAAATGCTAGAAATAGTTCTCCAGTACTATAAAACATTAGCCTTCATGTCTCATCCAGTGCCAAGAATCAAAAATTATACTTGTCATTTTCATTAAATTCCAATAAAAATTATACCAGAAAGTTTAGGGGACCTCAGCAAATTTAACATATGGAAGAATAAAACTTCACGAGTGCCAAAAGTTATTTCCTTATGTATAGAAGAGAGGACTCTGCCTGTTAGAAATTAAGATGTACTATATATTTTTAAAACACATGGTACTCATATAGGGATAGACAAATAGGCCAATGGACCTAAATATCAAGTTCAGAAATAAGTCCATGTGCATATGGAAACTTGCCTTTAATGGACATGGCCCCACAAATAAGAAAGGATGTGTGGCTTGTGAGATGGTATTTAAAAAACTAGTTATTAGATAGGACATAAATAAGTTGGATCTCTACCTCATCTCATTCACAAAGGTGAGCTTGGAAGCTTTAAGGAACTAAAAGAAGAAAAGAATGTTTAACAATAATAGAAGAAAACATAGGAGAGTGTATTTGTTATCTTGGGGTAGGGAGGAAATTTTTTAGTAAGACCCCAAAGTCATATGCCATAAGGAGGAAAATTATTGAGTTTGTTTTCATCAAAAGAACCTATGAAAATACAGATGACTGTGCAAAGATAGTTATAGCATCAATAACTGATCTATCTATGTCTGAGTATTTCTAGAATATAGGTCAAAGGTAAAGTTTACAAAAGGATGAAGATTTGGACAAGAAATTTGAAATATCTAACCCCAGCAAAGAAATAGCTTTTAGAACATTCAAGGATACCGGTACATTAACAAATAACAACAAAATGCTAGTTAAGCCAAAAAGAAATGAGCAAAAAATTTATATCCATATAAATTTATGTGTGTATATGTATGTATATATAATTTATAATTTTATATATAGATGGGAGAAACCTGAAAACCAGCAAGTGTATAAACTTATCCTCAACTCCACTAGTGCTCAAAGAAATTCAGAAAAAAATGGTAGGGCACCTAGGGGGCTTAGTCAGTTAAGTATCTGCCTGTGGCTCAGGTCATGATCTTAGGGTCAAGGAAACTAGTGAAGGAAATGGATTCTCCTGTGACCCTCCAGAGAACCATCACCTAGATTTTAGCACCATAAGACCTATTTTAGACTTCTGACTTCCAGAACCATAAGAAAATATGTTTGTGTGGTTTAAAGCCACTAAGTTTGCAGTGATTTGTTACAGCAGCAATAGAAAACTAATACAGTTAGGAATAGTTCAGACTCAGTTTAGGATCTTTAGAGCTGTCAGAAAGGTAGTAGATATGTTTCCAACATGATTTAGCAATGAGTTAATGCCATAGGTGGAACTAGTATCTGGGTCTCTTGATGCCTCAGTGCTAGGCTATTTCCACTGCGTATTTCAACTGACACACCTAAATGTCTGGGGTAATAGCAGCATGGAATTTGAAGTCAAATTGAATATAGACATTAAAAGTGTGTGACTCTCTCTTTCCAAGAGAGCGTAAGTTTAAACATAATGCATAGAGACAAAATAATCCCTGTGGTTTTGATACGGAGAATAGCCCAAGATACAAAAAGAAATATTTCTACACTTAAAGTCCTATCCTTGGCTATAGCACAATTCAGGTTGGGTTCAACTGCTCTAGCAATGCTATCTGCACATCCCTACGGGTTCTTTTTTGTTTGTTTGTTTGTTTATTTATTTATTTATGATAGGCACACAGTGAGAGAGAGAGAGAGAGGCAGAGACATAGGCAGAGGAAGAAGCAGGCTCCATGCACCGGGAGCCCGACGTGGGATTCGATCCCGGGTCTCCAGGATCGCGCCCTGGGCCAAAGGCAGGCACTAAAGCGCTGCGCCACCCAGGGATCCCTCCCTACGGGTTCTTAATGAAAACCACCTTTAGCAGGTGAGGACAGGTACAAATCATGCTACATGGAGATTACTGTAATATTGTAAAAAGAAAGAAAAAGACTCTTGGAGTTGAAATCAGAATTAGGTTCAAATTCCAACTCTGCCACTAGCTCTGTGACCTGGGTAAATCAGTTTACCTCATTCGGTCTCAGATTTGTTTTTTGTTTTTTTTTTTTTCCATGCAAGGACCCACATAGTCCCTTACAGATCTTCCATGCTAGATTATTCAGTGCTTTCTTAGGAGACTGAACCAGGCTGGGGCCAGAAAGAGGACCCTAACATTCACGCGGTACCTCCTAAGAGCCTGGTGTTGTGCTCTGCGTCCTACTTCTATTGTGCTGGTCCATACACATAGCTCCACAATGTCATATTATGATACACATTTCACAACAGAGGACACAGAGACCCAGAGAGTTCAAGTAACATACTCAAATTCTTACAACAAGGTTAGTTAGAACCGAGTCTGTCTGATTTGAAATGGGGTGGGCTGCAACACCGTGCCATCTCCCATCTCCTCCCCAAACTTAAATAATGAAAGTAACACTCACATGTTTTTCAGGGTAGAGATATTTCCACACCCATTTGTGCATTCACTCCTCCCTGCAACTTTGTGACAGAGGCAAGGCAGATGAGGAAACCAGGTCAGATAGTTTGAAGAAACCTGTCCAAGGTTACAGAGCTCGGAAATGGCAGGCATGGCCGACCTTGGATTTGAGTCTTATACCTTGCTCCTTTTACGATGCCCTACTACCCTTCTCTGCCACCACTAAAGGGGCCTCGAGTAAGTCACTTAACATCTCTAAACCTCAATTCCTACTAATACTGTAAGATCTCAATTATGATACCTGCCTTCAGAAGTCATCCGGAGGATTACAGAAGCCTGAGAAAGTATTTTACAAGCTTCTAAGAATATACAAAGGACAGGAGTGTTTTAGCTTCCTCTGAATAGTGTCCATTTGTGTCATCTATTTTAGCTTCTTTTTTGAAAGTTTAGACAGAATGGTCATGACCCATCAAGAGCTAAATACCTCTATGAAATATAATTCTATAATGCCTAGCACAGGCTGCAGGCTCACTAAACATGTGTTTGCTAAGAGAAGAACCATTAATCAGTAGCTGTCCAGAAAGACGATCCTAGCAAATGCTCAGATCATCAATAACAGCATCTAGGGTAATAGTCCATTAACTGGTATTGAAAACACAATTTCATGTCACTGCATTTCCAAGCCAAGGAAGAACCCATTCGCCAAGAATGAACGAATGTTCAGTCCAAAACCAAATTAACATAACATAACATAACATAACATAAATGAATGAATGTTCAGTCCAAAACCAAATTAACATAAAAGTTGTTTTGTAGGACAGATCACACAAAGTGTTTTTTTCCTGCCATCTTGGTAAATGAAGACACCATGTGGTTAGTGGACATATCGGTCACAAAGAAGGAGCCGTGTTGTCATGGCAAACCAGTTCTATCTGCAAGTTCCTATACACGAATGTGCCCATCCTATGGGCTCACTTGAGAGGTAGCTGGATTTTTTCATGAGATTGACTTGGTTCTTGTCAACCATTACATCTTTTATCAGGGTAATTGTATTAATTTTTTTGTAAATAAAGAGGCACTTTCTTATGCTTTGTCTTAAGCAATATACGTATAGTCTGTGGAAGGAGAAGAAGGTGGGCCAGAGAAAAGAAAGAAAATAAAGAGAGTTCTTCATAATGATAAATGTTTATTTCATGAAAAAGTTACAATTTTTCCATGATTTTATTAATAACAGAGCCTCAAGCCAATGCTCAAACAAATGTCAAATTGTTGAAATCACAGACTATATATTTGGCCACAATAAATTAAGCTAGTAATAAAAAGTAAAAGGAAACTAGAAAAAATTTTCATGTATTTTAAATAACCTGTAGGTCAAAAAGAAATAACAGTAAGAATGAGAAAGTATTCTGAACACTTCTTTCTAATGACAAACGGTGTATATGTTCTTAATTTGAGTGACAGTCTCAGGGGTTATTTTGTGCTATCTAAAATGCAGGGCAGGGCAACCCGGGTGGCTCAGTGGTTTAGCGCTGCCTTTGGTCCAGGGCCTGATCCTGGAGACCCGGGATTGAGTCTCATGTCGGGCTCCCTGTGGGGAGCCTGCTTCTCCCTCTGCCTGTGTCTCTGCCTCTCTCTGTGTGTGTGTCTCTCATGAGTAAATAAATATAATATTTTTTAAAAAAAATTCAGGGCGTATTTCTATTTAGTTGGAAAAATACACCATGCTACTTTCACATCAAATATAATTCCCTGCCTTGTGAAAACACGTTTTGAGGACCAGGATTGAATCTTCATTGGCTTAATATTAATAACATCTCATAATGTCTCAAGTTAGTTCTTGTTGGCTAGAAGCTGGGTGTTTATGTATATGTGTATATGTATGTATGTTTGTATGTACGTATATCTTTTTGAGAGAGAGTTTGCACATACGTGGGGGAAGGAGAAAAGAGGGAGAGAGAGGAAGGGGCAAAGAATCTCAAGCAAACTTCTTGCTGTGGGGGGAAGGATGCTTCTGTCTCACACCCCTGAGATCATGATCTGAGCCAAAGTTGAGTCAGTCATTTAATCAACTGAGCCACCCAGGTGCCCCTAGGTTTATATTTTTAAACAACAATGGAAGATAAAATAGATCCAATCACTTTATTCTAGTTTTGTATCATGTGTGTCAATCCCTGAAGGGGAAGAAGGTCTTTTTAATGTGATTTTCTGTATGCCTAATTACATGAGTTTATGAGTAAAGACAATATGCTAGTCAAAATAATTTCTCAGCCTGGTATAAGCATCAGCTTGCTATAATGGGAATAAGTTTAATTTAAAAAAAATCTTAAAATGAACTAGCCAAAAGAACACTTTTAAAAATCCTTTCTTTTTTTTTAATTACATAAATTAACCCATTTATTATAGACTAGCAATGTTTCAAATGGTAGAGCTTCTACTGGTCTTTCATCTCCTCCAGCCTTCTGATGGCAGACTTCAATGTGAGGGCAGAAATGGTGTTGTAGTTGCAGGTATGTAACCATTGCAGGTTGTGGATATGTAACCATAGCAGGTGCCACCGGCTATGGTTTTCATGCCAGATGCCGACAGCTCATCTTTTCATTCTTGGTTTTGCCACAGAAGGAGCAAGTGTACTTGTCACGCTGGCTTATTTCAATCTTCATCACCATTTCCTGAGGGAGGCACCATACCAGGTCCTGTATTTACCGGTGATTCCGACCTTCTTGGTGCATTTTGCCTGTTGTCCCAAGCAAGGTCTGAGCCTAGAGACAAAGAGACTTCAATCACAAACCTAAAAGTCCTTTCTTTAATGGAAGATTTACCTGTTGATGAGTTTCTTTGACTAGCATTGTAGCTCACTTTGATTATGAATTAGTAACTTCTACAATTGAAAATAAGCCACTGAGCCACCATGAAAAGTTCCTGAAGAATCACAGATGGTACATTTTAAAAGGACATTATCAAAATATTTTAGTTAGGAATTTTGAAATATGAAGAATTATTTCAAAATATTCCTGGTAATAGGAGTCAGGAATGACTTCAATTTATATACATCCCCAAAACTGCTGCTCCTATCAAACCTTAGATTCTGGAAGTAGAAGACGTGTGCTTGAGTCCTAGCTCCTCTGCACACTAGCTGCACGCTTAAGTTCTCTGAGCGTGTTTCCTCCTTTGTCATATGGGCATAATGATGATACCTCAAAGGTTTATCTTTATCAAATTCTGTAACGACTGTGAAAATGTTTTATAAATTATATATATTAATTAGCATGAAATGCTATTAAGTAATAAAACATATATTTGTTCAAATTCTACTATCAGTTATTGGCCTTAGAGATAAAGAAAATACATTTAAGTTCTTCCCTATTCTATTACAATATTCAAAAAAGCAAAGAAAAGTATTCAAAACTCTTGGCAAATGAAAGGCATGAGTTGCCCTGGGTATAATTGAATCTGTGGAATACTAAGGAGCTCTAAAAATTGTCTCCAGATTATTTGCCAAACTAACTCTACAGGAAATATGCCAGCACAATTTAGTAAAAAATTATATAAATACTCTATCACATGGAGGTGATAGTGGCATTTGTTATGGAGACTAGAAAAATAAGGTAAAATCTCTTGTCTTCAAGAGCAAAGAGTAATGAATAGCTCTTAGTTATCCATCATCAGTTGGGATAATTGTTTTAAAAATTATCCCTGCCCCCACGTCTCTTTCTCTCTCTCTGGGTCTGCATGTCTTGCTATGTAGCTGTATTCACTTAAATGTATTCATGTGTATATGAATATATATGCACAATTGACTATATATTCATATATCATCTCAATAGCCTCTGGGATCATTTCTTACCCACAAAATTACTTATCCCAAAACAAATTCTTATCTCAGTCTTTCCCAGCTCAGGAAATGGCACCACCATTCAGCTGGTTGCTCGAACTATAAGGAGCCTTGAAAAGTAAGAGTGAAAATAAACACTGTTTTATAAATGAACTTGAAATTGTAAGAGAAAATATAATACTTAATAATGATTAAAGGTTTATATACCAGATACTGCTCATCTCATTTAAACCTCAGAACTATGCTATCAATAGATAATTCTTTCAATCCAATTTGCAGTTTAGGAAACTGAAAATCATGGTTTTAATAGCTTGCCCAAAGCCATAAAGGTAATGTATTATAAAATCTGGAATTAGGGACGCCCCGGGGGGCTCAGCGGTTGAGCACCTGCCTTTGGCCCAGGGCGTGATCCTGGAGACCCGAGATGAAGTCACACATCGGGCTCCCTGCATGGAGCCTGCTTCTCCCTCTGCCTGTGTCTCTGCCTCTCTCTCTCTGTCTCTCTCTGTCTATGAATAAATAAATAAATAAAATCTTTAAAAAAAAAATCTGGAATTAAACCCTAGATCTGTCTTATTATAGAAACGATTGTGTGTGTGTGTGTGTGTGTGTGTGTGTGTGTGTGTGTGTGGTGTGTGGTGTTCATGAAAGTATGTGTAGGGCAGCCCACATAGCTTAGCGATTTACCGCAGCCTGCGGCCCAGGGCGTGATCCTGGAGACCCCGGATCGAGTCCCATGTCAGGCTCTCTGTATGGTGCCTGCTTCTCCCTCTGCCTGTGCCTCTGCCTCTCTCTCTCTGTCTCTGTCTCTATGAATAAAAAAAAAAAAAAATTTAAAAGGCCAAAGTCATAAAAGGACACATTTTAGGGGAATGTGCTGATCCCTTTTTAAGAACTCAGGGGCATCTGGGTGGCTCAGTCAGTTAAGCATCTGTTGATTTTAGCTCAGGTCATGATCTCGGGGTCATGAGATTGCACCCCACATTGGGCTCTGGGCTGGGCATGGAGCCTGCTTGGGATTCTCTCTCCCTCTCCCTTTGTCTCTCCCCTCCTCCATTCACATGCTCTTTCTCTCTCTAAAAATACAGACATACAAATAAAGAAACTCATCAAGATATGTTAGTGGACCATGTTGCTGTCTTGATCTGGTAAATTGTTTCCAACAATGGCCAAAATCCTCTTGTCTCTGGATACCCAGGCTACTTCATCCTGAAGAAATGGAGTCATTTCTCTTCTCTTCGAATCTAGATTGTACTTGTGACTTTTTTTGTCAAAAATTATATGACAGAAGTGACTCTTTGACAGTTCAAGGCCTAGGTCTTAAAAAAAAATCATGATAGTTCCTGTTTTTACTCTTTTCGAAGGTAGCAGCCATATAAAAAAGCTCAGCTACCATGTTAGAGAGGAGCAGCCACTTGAATGGATAGGTGGGTTCATGGAAGAATAGATGGATGAATAGATAGATGATAGATTAGATAGTTAGACCAATAAAAAATATATAGACACCATGTATATATGGAGAAGCCCTAAGTAATAAGAGATTTTGAGGGAAAAGACAGAAGCCCAGACAATCTCCAACTGATCCAGCCACCCCAGGTGAGGCACTAGACTTGGCAAGTTAATCTTGTAAATGTTCTGTCTTCAATCGAATCACCTTAGGCAACATCATATGAACAAAGTCAAGCCATCCCCACTGAGTCCTGCCCAAAATGCAGAATCATGAGAAAAAGAATAGTTGTTACTGCCTGTTGTTTTAGTTATTTACTGCCATGTAACAAACCACCCCAAATTATAATACATAACTGAAACAGCTAGAAAATTGGTTCATATTATATTTTACATTGAGCAACAGAACCAAAAGTCATGAATGTATAATGACTTGCTCAGTTTTTTTAATCAAGCTGAAGCTAAATAACAAGTTCTTATTACTTGCAGCTTAGTAGAGACTATGAATCTTTTGTCAATATAATGCCTGTAGTGACTTATTTTTGATGTTCAAATTTGGAAGTAACAGGGCTCTGGCAAACATCCCATTTACCTCTCAAGCGTAATATAACAGATTTTGAAAGGTTAAGACAAAAAAAAAAAAAACCTGAGTCTTTTGAGAGATGTGATTAAGAAACTGGGATATCTAAACAAATTATAAATAGAAAATATTCTTCCCAAAGTCTTTCTCAGTTTATTTAGTTTAAAACAGCATAAATTAAATTTAGGGAAGCTTCAGTGTTTGAAAAGGAGAATAAAAGAAGTTTAAAAAGTCAGAAATCATTTTACAATAGCTGGAGACAAAGTCAAGTTCATTTTTTTTTTTAATTCCTGCCAACCTGGGAAAGACACAGACGAATGAGCTCCAGAGCCCACTTCCATCCTCAAACTAGGCATTGGTCTCAGTCCCTTGTGCACTAAATTTCAACAAGAACTATTTAAAGAGAGCAATATTTTTTTGGATTGGATTTCAGATCCCAATCTGTTTTCATTGGTCATCTCATGAAATTGGAAATGGCTAGAACACAGACAAAACCAAAGACTAGGAAAGGTTTCTGGAGATTAAGAAATACAGTAAATGATTGAAAAGTGGACTCAGAAAACCTCTATAGAAATTCTGGAGGAAACGACCATCTGTCTGGCACATGTGTCACTGCATTTATCACCAAATTTGATGATTGAATAAGGTGATTGAGGACCTATCCTCTCTCAGTAAGTCATAGGCATCTCTATCAATGCTGCAAGACCAGCGCAGGAAGACAGTATTCCTCACCGAGAGTATATGGTTATCTGCCCTTCCCTGCTGGATGCCCCCTTCCACCCAAATCTCTCTATTTGTAGAAGGGTATTTGGGAAACCTTTCCAAATATGTATTAAGTGACGAGGAAGTTTACATGCCAGAAATCTCTAGCTTTTTGACCCTTTTTGATCCCAAGATTTGATCCTAGATTTGACCCCAAATCTAGATTACACTAACAAACCTAAACTGTACCACGAATTTAAGAAATAATCAATATATGCTCCAGGCTCTGTGCTAGAATATACACATTAAAAGTAAGAACTCTTGAAAAAGTAAATAATCCAAGTAACTAATTCACAAATTATTGAAACTTCTATCTATAAAACTAATTGTTTAGATAAGACTCCCAATCACTGCAATCAGCACAACAAATGTTTTTGCTGAGCCAACTACTCTGATACAAAACAGAGTAATGGTACATTATATTTTTTCTTAAATTCTATTCATTTTGTTTTTAATAGTTAAAATATCCATAGGGTTCAAAATTCAAATGGGTGTAGTGATAAAAGTCAAATTCCTATCCTGTCTACCCACCACCTTGTTCCCTTGCCTTGAGTTTCTTGTATAGTCATATATTTTCCCCTTCCCACATTTCTTTTTTTTTTTTTTAAGATTGTATTTACTTATTCATGAGAGACACAGGGGAGAGAGAGAGAGAGAGAGAGAGAGAGAGAGAGGCAGAGACACAGGCAGAGGGAGAAGCAGGCTCCATGCAGGAAGCCTGGGATCTGGGTCTCCAGGATCACGCCCTGGACCAAAGGTGGCGCTAAACCGCTGAGCCACTGGGGCTGCCCCCTTCCCACATTTCAAAATTGTAAGTGGCCACCTTATATTTGTATCTTGTTTTGCAGGCACATATAGATAAATTATGTTTTTAAACCCCAAAACTCCCTGAGGTGGCATTTATTCTGATATTACAAGTGAAGATACTGAGAAAACATTTAAAACACTTAGCCAAGGCAGTGATGGCACATAAACCTAGCTCTTCTTATTCCAGTCAACATTCCCCTAACTGCACTTCAACATCCTTATTTATTCATTCATCCCTCCATTTATTAGTGCATAGATATGTTATTTTTTTTAAGTAGACTCCACGCCCAACATGAGGCTTGAACTCATGACCCTGATATCAAGAGTCACATGCTCTACTGACTGAGCCAGCCAGGTGCCACATTTAGCAAATATATATTAAGCTTCCGTTATATGCAAAATAGTATGTTAGATGTTTTGGCGTGTATATATTTTGGTGAGACACAATTTCTTCTTCCCAAGAGCTTAAATTGTACAGTGAAAATAAAAGATAGATTGTTACAGTGCAGTTTTACAGCCATTACAATATGGAAGTCCTAAAGAGGAAGCAACTATTTTGCCTTGAGATATCTAGAAAGGTTTCATGGTAGAAATGAAATTGAGTCAATTCTTGAACTACAAGGAGAACAGAAATAACATAAACATATCTGTACAATTAAAATGCATATATTTACAAAGTGGTGTAAGCATGGCAAAGGCATTTAGTTAAGTAAATAAAGAATTTTCCGTGGGAACAAAATGTGAAACCTTCCAAAATTCGTTGATTTGTTCACATAGTCTTCTCCTTCTCAAAATCAGAATTGCACATTTAGTCATAAAGATGTTACTTTATGCAAAGCATAGAATATTTTGGACATTGAATAAAAGAGTAAAGCACACTAGTCTTAACCTCCACTTCTTGCAATGACAAAGTAATCAGGTCAGCCCTCCCACATACAACAACTAAAAGAAGTGGAAAAAATATGCAAACATATGTTTTAAGGCATCAGAGCATTAAAAAGGTAAAGAAAAATTAGGTGGCCAAATTCTGGAAAAAGAAACCCATAGGGTTAAACCAGGCAGTGGGGCTGCTTGTCTCCAAGGGATATCCACCAATCCCAGTAGCAACAAGTGAGAGGCCAAGAAGCTGAGCCATGATGTAAACAAATTCACATGGTTAGCAGGACAAAATGAGCTTTCAGGACCTGCCAAGGATTGAAGATCCTGATGGTTCATTAGCGTCTTATTGGAATCCCAAAGGACCCTACAATACAAATAAGGTATTATCTGGAAGGGGCAGGCCCTTCAAGGACTGATGTTCAGCTTTGAATACATCAATTCCTGATTAGATATCTGGGTTTGCAAACATAAATCCTCTCTAGAAGAATATGACATCATCCTAAAGATCTAACAATCTCTATAATATTCTAACATAATTTTCAGTGTTCAATACTCCATCAAAAGTAACAAGCCATAGGATGAGGCAGGTCAAAGAAACACCAAATAAGAAAAATAAGTACACAAGAGATACAAATAATGAATGACCAACTATGTACTTTTTAAAAGTTATGATTAACATGGTCAAAGAAATTTTTTTAAAGATTGAGTTTTCCAAGAACCAGAAATCTTTTTTTTTTTTTAAGGATCTCAAAAGAGGAAGGAAATTCTGCCAAAGGATACAACGTGGATGAACCCTGAAGTCACAAAAAGATAAATATTGTGTGATTCCACTTATATGAGGTAACTACAGTAATCAAAACCAGAGACAAAGTGGAATGGTGGTTGTCTGGGGCTAAGGAAGGGGGAATAAGGAGTCACAGTCTAATGGGTATGAAGTTTCCATTTGGAAACATGAAAAAGTTCTGGAGATGGATGGTGGTGATGGTAGCACAACAATGTGAATGTACTTAATACCACTGAACTGTACACATAAATAATTATTAAAATGGTAAATTATATGTTATGTATATTTTGCCACAATAGAAAATTATTATAAGGATATAAGAGAATCACATGGAGATTGTAGAATTAAAAAAATAAAACCACTGGAATTAAGAACTCAGTGGATAAATTAGGGGCCGATTAGACTGCCTTCTATTACTGCTGAAGAGGGGTTTGGGGGAATGACAATAGAGCATAAGAAAAAAGCCAAAATAAATCACAGAGACAAAAGATGAAAAATATAGTAAATTATATAAGAGAGGGGATACAGTGACACTTAACATATACTTGAGTTTCAGGGAGAAAAAGATATGAGAAAATGAGGCAGAAGTAATATTTGCAGAGTTAATGAATGAAAAATTCCCACCTGATACCACTAACCTGTATACTTAAAAGTGAGTGAGATGGGGGCACCTGAGTGGCTCAGTGGTTTAGCATCTGCATTTGGCTCAGGGTGTGATCCCTGAGATCCTTGTATCAAGTCCTGCATTGTGCTCCCCACGGGAAGCCTGCTTCTCCCTCTGCCTATGTCTCTGCCTCTCTCTGTGGGTCTCTCATGAATAAATAAATAATATCTTTAAAAAACAAAAAAAAAGTGAATGATATGTGGGGCACCTGGATGACTCAGTTGGCCAAGCAACCATGCCTTGGTGTCACTCAGGTGATGATTTCAAGGTTGTGAGATGGAGCCCCATCTCATCTGCTTGAGATTCTTTCTCCCACCCCCCACCACACACTCACTCTCTCTCTCAAATGAATAAATAAAATCTTCAAAATAAAAAAAAATGTTTAAGAAGTGAGATGTGAGTTTTACGTTATCTATATTTTACGACAATAAAAATGTAAAAAATTGAAATAGTATCCGAGTCTTAATTATAAAGAAAATTAAAATCACTGCAAAAAACATTTAAATAGGGAGAGAATATAAATGAAGTTCAAATGTTCTGTTCTTCAGCTCTAAAATATAAGAATAAAGAATTGAAATTAAAATGATGGAAAAATGATATACCATAGAAACTCTAACCTGGAGACCCGGGAATCGAGTTCCCACATCGGGCTCCCTGCATGGAGCCTGCTTCTCCCTCCGCTGTGTCTCTGCCTCTCTCTCTCTGTCTCTAATAAATAAATAATCTTTTTTTTTTTTTAAAGGAGTCAGATGCTTCACCAACTGAGCCACCCAGTAGCCCCTGTATGATGCCAGTTTTAAGCACAAATATAAGGGCATTTAACTCATATGTGGAATGACCAAAATTTCACAACTTGTATTTTATAACCCATCCACGCATATTGTTTTATTCTACCGAAGCAGTGGAAACTGCACAAAACTAACTGCTGTTTCTATTCACTTCCCCGTATGTTCACATTCTCTACCTGTGGCCTACTTGTGACTAAGAAAAGACTAAGAGAAGAGCAACTAGAGTTTGTCCCATCTTTCCTTTTCCTACCCTGTCAGCATTTTCAGAATGAAGTGGTTAGCTACTAAAGGGAAGTTGTGTTTCTTAGAAACCATTGCCTCTTTCTCCATCTGATGCAAGTTCTCACTGAAAGAAAGCACAGCCTGGCAAGTCCATCAGCACCCCTCTTAGTCAGTCTGTAGCTGTCACATATTTAACTTCTTTTGAGTCTTGTTGGACCCCATGAATAGCCACTCCTCAGAATTCTAGGCTTGTGGGATATTGGTCACATGCAAACAAAGCCACAATGAACTAGGATCGTGCATATATTATGGCTTTCTCTTCTGGTTATGCATCCAACTTCATTTACAAAACTCAAGTTTCAAGATAAAATGAGTAAGAATTTCAGGACAGTAACGATAGAGCCTTTAATCAAGTGCAGGGTCCTTGTGAGCTAGGATCCTCTGGGACTGGACAAGATGCATATGCATGAAACGAGCCCTTCCCAGTGAACTGCCTTCAGATTTATAGCCAGATTTATGCATGCATATGTGCACCAAAAGACACGCTCAAGAACATTCATAATAGCCTCGTTTCTACTAACATAACTGAAAATAATTCAAATGTCTACTAACACAAACTGAATAATTGTATAGTATAATATATACATTTATAAAATGAGGTACTATATACCAATTAAAATGGAAGAACCGTAGCTCATCCCAATATAGATGACTCCACAAATACAATGGTGAGTGAAAGAAGCCAAACACTAAAAATACATGCTGTATGATTCCTTTCATATAAAGTTGTAAATCTGCCAAAATGATGCTGGAAGTCAGGATAATGTACACTCCTGGGAAAGAAGGAAGTAGGCATGGATTGAAAGATGAATGAAGATGATACTCTGTCTTTTGGCCTGGGTGGTAATTATACAGCTGAGTTGACTTTGTGATAGTTGGTTGAGCGGGACATTAATAATTCGTTCATTTTTCTGAATTCAGTCATACTTCTCTTTTTTAAATTAAAAACTAGAAGTATGGAAAAATATGGGAAATATATGGAAAAAAGTATTCCTTTATTTTTATTTATTATAGTAAAATTGTAGGAAATTATGAGTTGATAAGAATTTTTTGTTTGACAAAATATTAACGATGATATGTAGCATCTGCTATAATAATCATAAAAACCGTAGTAAATGAGTGCGTTACAGACTTAAGTTTGATGCTTAGGAAATTCCTCTTTCGTTACTATGACAAATCACCATCAGAGATCTTTACTTTTCTAATGACCTTATTTCCTTCTGGTAGTGTAGACTGTTCCATATATCTCCAAATATCACAATGATGGAATGACTCATGAAAATTGTTGAGATTTTTGCTAAAGTTATTATTTCCTATAATATTATGATTTTGTAAACATACGTATATAGTGATGTCTTAAATTTCTGCTTACAATTATCATGCATTGAGAAAAAAAAACGAGGAAGGAGAAAAAACCTTGAATTATTTTATGGACTCCAGGTACAAGAGAATAATAGTAACAATCCAGCCTGTAGTGATGACAACAATGTCTTGATTCCTACACCTGTTGAACACATAAAGCATGTGACTCCATAATTATTAGATTCCCACTTCTGATGAGTTGGTTGTAGGAATAAGTAATCCTTGAGAAATAATCTTTGGTTTCTGATGTAACTGGAAGAGGGATCTGTGGGAAGCAGGGAGAAATTCTCTAAGAAGATTGAACTGTGGCCACAAGAGGGTGTGGTGAGGAGCAGAATGGCTGATTCCAAGGCAATGAGATCTAAGGCCATCGAGTGCCATGAGAAAAATGCTAACATCATCTTCATCACTAGCTGCAACCATTCCAAATCCTGTACAGTTTTCTTCCCTGGACCAACGAGGGTAAATTAAGAAAATTAGGTAATCGGTGACTACTTTTCCTGTTTGTCTACTCTACTTAATAAGTAGCTCTCTTCCTTTTCAGGATGTTGATGTTGAATACTCAATTTAAACAGCTCACATGGATATATTAGGGAAGACTAGAATAAATTTTTTTCTCCTATCCTCAGTTCTTCTAGTGAACTCCAGTTCCTACTAGAATAATTATGGATGACAACATAACTATTCTAGAACCATTCCAACCCTTTATGACCATTACATGTTACCTACTTACTGGATTAACACTATCCTGCTCAGCATTTATGTAGAAAAATTAAAAATGTGAATGAAGATTACAATTGGCAAGGTTCTATAACAATTATGTACCTCTCTAAAGAACGAACAGATATGCCATGTCTATACTATATCTGTAATATTTCATTGTATTTTATATAATTTTTATCTATCTTTTTCAGGTCCATGGATTTTCTCTTTATCAGACTTATTCAGGTTGTATTACATTGATTGTTCAAAGTTAACTAGAAATCAACAAAGAGGAAGTATTTACAATGACAAGGTAGGTGATGAAAACCCTATGAGCACATATTATTTAACCACAAATCTGAAAGAAAGAAGCCACAAGATAAAGCCAGAAGTAGGAGTTGTCCATTCTCACTTCTGATGCGAGAATATGCTCAATTCACTGATGTCAATGCTTTATAAATTAGCCATACATGCAAGATTTCTTTTTCCTTTACTATTTGCCTAAGCTAGATTGTGAAATTTAATGATCAATTCCTTTAGTGCCTTCATATAACTAATATTACTTTAGTTAGAGCCTTTTTTTTAAGGGCGGGATTAAGATATTTTATACTTTAAAATCAGACAACTGGGAAACAAAGAGGTTAAAACATCTCCGATGCTGGAGGCTGTTTTAGATTCTAGGAAGATGTTCCTCAGTCAACATGTTGCTTGCAGTGGTTTTGAAGGTATGCCCACAAGTTCTTTGAATCTCCTCCCTTCAAGAGGTAAGGCTTAATTCCCTTCCCCTTGAGTGTAGGTGAGTTTTAATGACTAATTTCTCATGATTTGGATAGAGCAGATGTGATGGTATTCAGTTCTGAGATTAGAGTGTAAAAAATCTACAGCTTCCTCATCAGGAATGTGCTGCTTCTGTCCTGGATCACTGACCCAGGGAGAAACCATGTCATAGCAGGCCTGTGGAAAGAGGCTCATGTGAGGAGGAGAAGCCAGGGGAATGAGTGTGGAAATGGAAGCCCAACCCCAGCCCAGCCTCCATAGGCTGCAGCCCAGCTGACAGTCCAACTACAACCATGTGAGACATCTTGCAACGGAACTATAGCTAAGCCGCTCCAAGCTTCCTGACCTTCAGAAACTGTGAGATAATCAATATTTGTTGTTTAAAGCTGTAGTGTTTGGGAGTAATTTATTACAAAGTGGACAACTACTATAGATCTTGGTATCTGGAAGTGGGAGGTTGCCACAACAAAAATCTAAGGTGTGGGAGTGGCTTAGGAACGGAGTAGTGGGCACCGAGAAAAACACTGATGAAAGCCCAAAGTGTCTTGAAGTAGCTATTAATAGATGCCGCAGAGTCTTTAATAAGGCAGTGGGTAAGGGATGGCAGGAAGGTGATGTAATTGTTTCTTAAACATCTGTTTCAATTGATATTTAATTCCAAAATGAGATGTCAGACTGTATATACATTTGCAAGTATATCTATGAGAACTGTTACAGCACTTGTAAAACCCCTCACCTAGGGGCACCTGGGTAGTTCAGTTAGTTAACAGTCCAAATCTTGATTTTGGCTCAGGTCATGATCTCAGAATTGTGAGGTCAAGTCCCACAGTGGACTCCCACTCTCAGCAGGGAGTCTGCTTCAGGGTTCTTCCTCTGCCACTCCTCCTACTTGCTTTCTCTCTCCCTAAAATAAATAAATATTTTTTAAAATAAAACCCCTCACCTCCTGGAATGATATAAGAAATAGAGAGTAGACTGGGAGAATGGAATCATAAAGAAATTTCACCTACTGAAAAGAGTTTTGGGGATCCCTGGGTGGCTCAGTGGTTTAGCGCCTGCCTTCGGCCCAGGGCGTGATCCTGAAGTCCCAGGATGGAGTCCCATATTGGGCTCCCTGCATGGAGCCTGCTTCTCCCTCTGCCTGTGTCTCTGCCTCTCTCTCTCTCTGTCTCTTATGAATAAATAAATAAAATCTTAAAAAAAAAATGAAAAGAGTTTTGGCCTTCTTCCAGTGAGATGAGGAAACCTCCATGGTGCCCCTGGGAGACCAAACCACATTCCCTGAGCTGGGGTGTGACCCAAATCCGAGCACTCTGATGGGATACTGAAGTGACTGGTCTGAAGGTCAAGATAGAAATATCTAAGAGATTTGCTGCTGTTGACTCATTAACAGAAAATGAGAGCTAGTCTTGGAATCATTTTTAAAGGGATCTTACCTGGGATCCCTGGGTGGCGCAGCGGTTTGGCGCCTGCCTTTGGCCCAGGGCGTGATCCTGGAGACCCGGGATCGAATCCCACGTCGGGCTCCCGGTGCATGGAGCCTGCTTCTCCCTCTGCCTGTGTCTCTGCCTCTCTCTCTCTGTGACTATCATAAATAAATAAAAAAAAATTAAAAAAAAAAAAAAAAGGGATCTTACCTGTTCAATCACAGCTTTGGCCAGAGAGCAAGAGGTCCACAGAGAGTCTGGGCTTGGACTGGACTGCTGGCAATTGGAAGCTACGGAGTGCCTGTCACCAACAGAATGGGGAGCATTACACTCTGCGGGAGTTGAGGTAGGACAGGCCAGACAGGAGCTATCAAAGAGTTCAGGCTGGTCCCAGAGAGAGAAAGTCAACTCTAAACATCAGCCACCCTGAAAGGAAAAAGAGAGAATGAAAGTACCTAACAAGTAGGTACTAACAAGTAGGTACTTTCTGTTCTCTCTCCCCTTGTCCCTCCCTGAGCTCCGTGCTTTATAGTGTTATGTTCAGGAGAGACCTGAGGGTACCTTGGTGGGAGGAGCAACCTGGTTCCTCCCTGCCAAGATTGCTAGGAAGCAACTCAGGATAGAAGGCTGGAGAGAGAAGGGAAGGAAGCCTTACCTTGAAATGAAAACTAAAATTTGGACTAGACATGCTCATTTCTGAATCAAGCTCTGTTTTGAAAGTGAAAGCAACCATGGGACTTCCTATCATTAAGCCCCCTTGAGCTTTTATCCAGCAGCAGGAAAAACATTTCTCTTACTGAATACACTAAGGTGACAATAGGAGCAAAAATAAAATTGCTTTTCTTATTGCATTTCTCAAACCATGGTTATTCAATATACCAGTTGTACTTACTATAATGGAAATATTATTCAGCCTAAATCATGAAAAAATTTTAATAGGAAATTACACTGCTATCATGAAAAAGTATGATTATAAATAATGGCAACAATGCCTTACATTTTAAAAGCTTTAAAAAAAACTTAAAAATCACCTTCACATCTATTTTTCATTATCTCTATAACCCTTCACGGTAGTAGCAGGATAAGATATTAATTAAGTGCCACATCCAGAGACCTACATACCCACAGCTCTCTAAACTCTCAGAGGTTATAAATCTAATATAGATTAATAAAATAAATGTTAAAGGATCCAGCTCATCTTAGTTCCTCAACTCTCTATTTCTCCCCACCCAGCATCACTAGATCTAGATCCAGGTCCCCCCGGCTGCCTAGATCCCAAGACCGGGCCCAGGACTGCTCTGGCCCCGCATCCCAGAGCTACCTGTTGCTCCCTTTGTTCTGAATCTGATTCTGGCACTAGGCCCCACTCCTGGTATCTGGGCCTTCACTGAATTTCCAGTTTGAGCATATTTACCTCCTTCACTTGCAGTTGGCTTCTGCCCATCTTCATTATTTGCCTATATTCCTTTTCCTTTCCAGGGCTTCTTCTGAAGGTCATGTCTGAAGGACTGGAGGCCTGTCCTAGAAATCGGCCCAGGCAGTTGAGCTTTCACATCCATTGACAAATCTTCCTCAAGTCTTCATTGATGCATCTTGCTCAAATGCCAGAACTCCCTGCTACCATTCTGTTGCTGACTATTTGCCTAGTGGAACCTGACTGTATTTTTTGGAAAGTCTACTTACCTGACAACATGAACCTCCAGCTGAGCATATGCATCAGGGTCCAGCTCCTCTGTGGGTGGGTTTATTGTCAGGTCCTATCCCCTCATATGAGCCTGTTCCGATGGCAGTAATTGACATGCTCTACCAAATCTCAATAATAACGACTTAACATCTGTTAATATCTTATTAAGTTCTAGTCATTGTGTGAAATACTTTATTTTTTTATTTGGTCTTACAACGACCCTATGAGCTAGGTACTATTGCCTTTTACAAATGAGGACTTTTTTTTTAAAGATTTTATTAATTTATTCATGAGAGATGCACAGAGAGAGGCAAAGACATAGGCAGAGGGAGAAGCAGGCTCCTCCCAGGGAGCCAGATATGGGATTCGATTCCTGAAACCCAGGATCATGCCCTGAGCCAAAGACAGCTGCTCAACCGCTGAACCACTTAAGTGTCCCCCAAATGAGGAACTTGAGGCACATACTGGTTGTGTAATTTTCCCAATATTAATTGCTGTTAAGTGGAAAAGGCCAGATTTGCTCAACCATGTAGAAGTTTCTAGAAAAATTGGTAATTTAATGCATGCACATTCAGCAGGAGAGAAAGGCATTCCATTGACAGGCAATGACACAGAAAAACTTAAACCTTGTATAAAAGAAGGCTAAGTGCATTTTAGGAAAAGGAAGGACAAGTAAGAACAAATTTTCTCACACAGATGAGAAAAACTATAAAGAGAAAAAAAAAAAGTCGAGTCTGCTACTAGATGACTGGATATTTGTCAAGAGACAAAAGAGAAAAAGAAGAACCTTCTGTCACCAAAACCCTGGAGAGGGAAGGAAGCCTAGTCTTAGCCCTGCTTGGACAAGAGCTGGAATTGCTCCAAAGTGCTGTAGGAAGCTGTTGGTCTGACATGTTGAGTGCTTCAATTCACTTGTCAGGAGAATTTTCTACCATCTAAGGAGAAAGAACATGGAGCTCAACAGAACAAGGGTCCATAGCATCCAGGCTCCACCTCGGACTTTGAGAAAATCATCTCGTTTTTTCTGAGTCTCAGTTTCCTCAGTTATAAAATGGGAACATTAGCATCGACCACTCAAGGTTAAGATGTTGATAAGAGATAAGTATGTCAATAAACACTACAGCTACCTGGTGCAACACAGATGCTTGGCAAATATTTAATGATACCTTGCTGATGTGTGGAGAGAGAAGGGGAAAGACAACCATGATGCCAAGAAAAAGATTCTAAGCTGTATGCCTAGCTCCCGGCATATAGCAGGCAAGCAATAAATATTTGTTGGGTGAACAAAGGAGTAAAACAAGAAATAGATAAATCCTAGTGACTCCATCTCATGACTCAGAATAGAGTTGCTTACATAAGAGAGGGTAGCATATTTGCTGGCATCTGAAGTGCTCTCCAAAGTCCTGTCATCCTCTATGTCTCCCAGGGCTTCTGGATTCTGCAGGCTCGGTACTGCTGCCACACTGGGATGTCCTCGAGGCTTTCCTGCTTTTCTTTAGCATATAGGAATCATTTAAAGTAACGCATGTCATACCTGTTGCATTTCAGAACTTTCATATGACTAATGAGAATTTTCCCAGGCTTTTCCCTGGAGGTAGGGTGGGTGGAGAAAAGGATAAACTGATCATTTCATAGGCTAGCCTCCTCAGTTGCCCGGCTGACCTCATGGTCCATATTCATGTAGTGGTAAAAGGGTGGCAAAGGGCATTACTTGAATATGCACACATGAAAGTTCTGGAGTGGCATAAATGTGACATCTAGTACTTTGAAAAAGAATTGCAAGTTGGAGAGAATCAATAGGAGTTCCAGGAGTACACAGGGTGGATTAAAGGAAAGTCACTATAGAATAAAGTCATTCGAGAAAAATGCTTAGTCACACAGCAAAGTTTTCATCACATTCTGAGAGATCGGCTGTGTTCACTCCATACCAAGAATGAAATAAACTTCAACATCCTAATGAGCTAAAGATTTTTCATCTTTTCACAAAGAAGGAACAGAGAGTTATGTATACTGATGGCTTTGAGGAGTATTTAAAACTAGTAAATGACGGACACCTGGGTGGCTCAGCGGTTGAGCATCTATCTGCCTTCTGCTCAGGGCCTGATCCCTGGACCAGGGATCGAGTCCCCGCATCAGGCTTCCCACAGGGAGCCTGTTTTTCCCTCTGCCTGAGTCTCTGCCTCCCTCTGTGTGTTTCTCACGAATAAATGAATAAAATCTTGAAAAAAAAAATAAAAGTAGTAAATGATGCCAACTTGCACTGCAATTAATAAATACACAAAGCTGGTGACATGGAAAGGGACACCAGCTGCTTTCAGGGACCCACCCTTTGTGTGAGGGCTGAATCCTCAGAGCAAAAATGAATGCTAATGAAGAGAACTGACTATCATAAAAGATGACTGGAGTCATCATATGCTAGTTGGTTTAGTTCCAACTCAAACAGCAGACCAATCTGTGGTACTCTCAGATCTTTCTACAGGCTGGCACCATGCAACAAATAGCCCATCTGTATTGCTGGGGATGGCACCAATGAGAGCAGATATCTATTTACATAAAGACAGATTTCAACAGCTAAAATGATCCTATATTTGGCATGGCTTACTCATAAAAACTGAGCATTTAATATGCCAGTAGGCTATAATTGGTCCAATGAATTGTTTTCTTCATGCATGGTAAATTTTCAGTGTTTTTCAAGAGGCTAAACCTACAATTTGCAAGGGCTTAAAGCTAGCTAACTAGAAAAGTTATTTTACACGAAGTTGAAGTGTAACAATCTGGCCCTTTGTACTCAAAAAATACTTATTACTTCCTTTCAAAATCAAGGGGGTTTTTTGGTTGCTTTTTTTAATGGTTTATAAAATGGTTAAAAAAAAAAAGAAGAAGAAGCTTGCACTTTGAGGTCTACTGGACCTGGATTGTAAACATCTTTCCAGTCCTTGTTAGCTGTATAGCCACAGTTATTTGTAGGACTCTGTTCCTGATCTACAAAATAAGGATGGGAACACTCCCCTCAAAAACTATTCTGATGCTGGATGGGACAAAGAGAGAGCACTTAGCAAAAAGTCTGGAAAAATTGAATATTAGATAAATATTAGTTACCTCTGTTTTCTTTTTCTCTGCACCCAAAGTTCTAAGAGAATCAAATACAACGTTTTTAAATTTTAAATTTATGTAGCTATAATTGTAATAGGTATACCCCTAAAGCTAGTGCACAAATTGAATTTTTAAAAATCTTATTAATACTAATGTTTAATGGAGCGCTGGGGTGACTCAATCGGTTGAGCGTCTGTCTCCGGTCAGGTCATGATCTTGGGGTCCTGGGAGGGAGCCCAGGGTCAGGCTCCCTTCTCGGTGGCAGCCTGCTTCTCCCTTCTCCTTGTGCTCTCTCTCACTCTCTCTCAAATAAATAAATAAAATCTTTAAAACTAATGTTTAAATCAGAGTTTACACTTAAAGAATCCTGTAAAGTATCCTTGCTTAGAATAAATAACTACCCCTAATCAATGTCTATTTTTAAAGATTTTATTTATTTATTCATGAGAGACACAGAGAGAGGCAGAGAGAGGCAAAGGGAGAAGCAAGCTCCCTGTGAGAAGCCTGATGGGGGACTCGATCCAGGACCCCGGGATCACGACCTGAGCCAAAGGCAGATTCTCAACTGCTGAGCCACCCAGGCATCCCTCAATCTGTTTTATAATTCTGGGTTTCTGTCTCCCCTGTGAATACTTTGCCTCAAATGAGATCTATCTCTTTTAGTTCTTTATAAGCCAATAATTACATATTTATTCATCAATGTCAGTAGACTTTGAAAAAGAGTATTGTATAATGTTTATTATATTTCCTATCTAAAAACATACTGTCATCAGGAAGATAATAACATTGGATTTATTCAGAATCATGGGGTCATTGTTACATTTCAGTCTTCCATGGAAAAGGGACTGACTGCCTGCGATGGGGGGCAGGGGTGTATATATGTGTGTGTGTGTGTGTGTGTGTGTGTGTGTGTGTGATCACAAAAAACATAAGCATATACTCCAACCTAGGACGTAATAGATGTTTAAAGACTTTATGATTTCAGCAAATATTAAGCTATTATTAACCACTAACACTTCTTGAATTGGCTTAATGGGACAGAATCTTAAGGGGTAGCAAGAGGAGAAATAGATTGAAAGCATGGAGAGGGTCTTATCCTCTCCATTTGCAGTAGACTTTGGAGTTGTAAACCCTGAAGGTGAAGATAGGGCCATTGAAGATAAAAATTCAGTGCAAATGGAATACGGTTGACAGAAATCAGAAACACTAGACTATTCCTAGTGTATAAAAATTATCGTGTATAGATTCTCATCTTATATTGTTATAGTCTTAAAGTGCTCTTCCATTGTTGCATCATAAAATCAAAACGATAACAAAAATAATAGTGAATTACAGATCAATCTGATTTTGTAAGGAATTGAAAGTTAGTAGTGGTCATCTAGCAACAGATACCAATCATTAATACCATTGCTTCACGTGTTCTGCTTAATCCAATTGTGAATTCTGAATTTATTTCCAATGAGAAGAGATAAGGAATAATTTCCTAAGGACAATTTAGTTTTAAATTCTTCTAGAAACTGCTGTAAGAAACCTTAAAAAAAAAAAAAAGCATTGAAATGCCATCTGCTAAACAAATACTCTGGCATGACAAATTTAAACAATGTGAAATCCAAGAGATTAAAAATATGATTCAATCATATTACCAATCTTGTCTGCCATTGAAAAAGCAGATGTTAGAAGAAATTTTAGAAAATATTACATTTGAATATAATATACCTAAATTTCTCCCAAATGTCTTTGTTTATAACCCCCCAATATTCATATGTCGATGAGGTCTTTGTGATTTTGTCGTTGAAGTTATTAACTTGTCAGATCGCACTGCTTTTTCTGGGTCTGAAATCAAAATTTCTGTTTTAAAATAAGAGAATTACGGTTTTGTGATTAAAATCACCACTTTTAAATATGTCTGTGGTATTCAACTGGCATACCATTTGGAGTCCTGAATGCTACTGAGAAGGTTACTTACCTGCTAATGTATTTTAAATTAGCAAGACAAAGAAAGTGATTTCTAGCTCCCCACTACATGTTCCCTGGCATATATGGGGTTTAGTTAGGTACCTAACTTACCATTTCAGTGGAATATTATTCTTACTGGATGGCAATTTCTCTTTAACCTAACCTTAACAGCAAAGGTTTTGAAATGGTCTCTACCATCTACTTTATTAAACATCTTCAGTGAAAGAAGAAAGCACTTGTCACTCCTAACAATGAGTAGGCTCAGTCTGTAAATCCTCCTTCACTTTGTTCTTACTGAGAAATATCACACTGTCACATACCAAAGAGAGACCAGGTGTGTGCATTTTCTTTTTACAAAAACATAGCTCTTTCTGAAGAGGTTGTCGCAGTGTGGTATTTAAATTGATGTTCATATAGTATCTAACTACTTAGCACTTGAACCACAATGGGGCTTTGGGGGCATGTAGACTTCAACCACTTGAAGTCTCTCAGTTGCCAATTAACCTGAAGGAAAATATTTGCCATGCAGGGCTCTTGCTTTAGGGAAATTGCTCTACTCCTTGCTAAACCAAATAATTTAAGCATATTGAGTGGAAATGGGTCCATGAGCAATGTTCCCAAAATTTTCACTCCTTGGATGACATTAACCAAGGAGATTGCAACATTGTTGGGCTCTGACAAGGCTGATCTCAGAAGCCTTAGGCCAAAGCCAAGGGCCTTTGTATTCCTGAATGACCACTGGGAACATTGTTAGTCCTGCCCTGGCACTCCCATGCATGCCCCTGCTTTTTGCTTTTTTAATTCTTTTCTCTACTGTCTCTTATTCTCCTTTCATTTCTCTCTTCTTTAGTTCTTGAACTCTTCTTTACCTCTGTTGAACTCCACTCCAAATCTTTTTACTAGGACAGAGTATCCATCCCTAGATGAGATGGGTATTGATTGGCTGCTATAGGGCTCACACTACCTCCCTCAAGAGATGCCCGGGGACTTGTGTATCCCCGTATCAACAGTTCTCTAAAAGCTTTCTTCTAAGAAGATTCCCTCAACAAACCACATACAAGGGATTTCCATTTTAGTCTTGCTTCTGGAATGCTAGTCTAACAAGTTATCATTATTATTATGATTACAAATAGATCTTGGGCTTTCCACTAGCAACCATAGACACTTCAAGCACTCAGCTAAAGACAATGCTTATCTATACTGGAGCAAAGTTTCCCTTTCCTAGCTCTACTTCTGGCATGACAGTGTGCAACTCAGTTACTCCTCAGCAAAACTAATGAAAGTATTTCTAAAACAACCATTTAAAAATGCTTAACCCTATGGACATAAAAAATGGAAATGGCCCTATGGGTATACAGTAAATGAGGAAACATTTATTTGAGAATATTTACTAAAACTCCATAAAACAGCCTATCGTATTTGAAATAATATCCATACCCACCCCCACCCCACCCCCCCGCTTACTTCCAGCTCTATGAGATGGGAACTCCACTCCAGACTAGTACAGTCAAGACTACAAGGTTCTGAATTCCCCAAGCTTCTAATTGGAGGGCTATTTTCCTGGGAGAGATAAGACATTAGCATTTCTCATGGTGCCCCTGCCTACTAGTTGCTAAGGCAAATGTCTGGACAAGTGCAGCCAAGAGGAGGGAACTCCAGTCTTCTACTAGCTTCCACTCAGGGGACAAAGTCTCTACCTTGGGCACAATAGAACACTGAGGTCCCAATTTCTCTTGCTTCAACTCATAGGGCAGGGATACCATGCCAAGGGAGACAAGCCAAGGACACCTGGTGTTATTACTCCCACATCCACTGAGTTCTCAGTTCTTTAAGCTAGGGTTTCGCGTAGGAAGAAGTGAGCTATTGTTTCTTCCCTCAGCACCAGAGCTGTGGCTCAGAAATTTTGGCAGGTAGAAAAAGCAGGCCATAGAACAGAAAGCTCAAGCTCTTTCCCCAAAGAAACTAACTTCATTTGCAACAGAATATGAAGTTCAAGCCTAAGGGTGCTTTCAAAAACTGTACAGGTTTTGGGGGAAGACAATTGGGAGGAGACTGATAGATTCATGAGAAATATAGGCTAAGCTGTGAACTAAAGAGTTGCTGGGGAAAAATAAGCAAAGAAACAGGTAGAAGAGCTTTCCTAGAGTCTGAATAAACCTCAGACACTGATGTCAGGAACTGTCCCTCCAAAGGAGCCTAAATTTGATTAGATTAGTATATGAAGCAATTTATTCCCCGGAGCATTATTACAAACAATAGAGCAAGCAACGAGCAATTACTGGAGCTACGCAGATGTATGTGGGCACATAAACAGGCAGAGAACCACACCAAAACCACTGTCCCCCCGGAGTGACTGTGAGCATATCCAAGGATGGGCCCCCGAGGAACATCGGAGGTTCATCGTATGTGTGTTTATCAAGGTGGAGGGGAGAAGCAGGGAAGAGACTTCACTAAAGTAATCTAACCAGTCCCTAAACAAGTAAACAAGCTAATAACAACAAGCCCCAGATGAGGAGAGAGATGAAGCCAGTACCCAAGTTGCTATAATATATGATCTAAAATATTCTGTTTCCAAAAAATATGAAACATACAAAACAAACGGGAAGAAAATGTGACCCATATATCAGAAGAAAAGCAACAGAACTGCCTCTAAGAGTGATCAGATGTCAGACAGAAAGACTTCAAAGAAGCCATTATAAATATATTTAAAGAACTAAAGGAAACCACGATTTTTGTAAAGTATGATGACAATGTTACATTAAACAGGGAACATTAATGAAGAGATAGCAGTTATGAAAAGAACCAAATGGAAATTCTCGAGTTGAAAAATGCAATAACTGAAATTTGAAGGTTCACTAGACAGGCTAAGTTGAAAATTTGAACTGGAAGAATAAAGAAGTAGAGAACTCAAAAATAATCAACAAAAATTATACAAGCCAAAGGACAGAGAGAAAAAAAGAATGAATAAAAAGAAACAGAGCTTCAGAGAAACTTGAGACCCTGTTACGTACACGAAAATACATGTTATGGCAGTACCACAAGATCAGAGAGAACAAAACAGAAAATATTTGAAAAATTAATGGCTGAAAATTACCCAAATTTTCTGAAAACCATAAATCTACACATCCAGGGAGTTCAACAAACAATGAGGGTAAACTCAAAGAGATTCATATAAAAATAGATGCATTGTAGTTAAAATGTCAAAGAAAATCTTGAAAGCAGCAAGAGAAAAATGATTCCTTACTTATAAGGAAATTCAATTACTATTAACAGTCAACTTCTCATCAGAAATAATGGATGTCTGAAGGCAATGGGATAACATAATCAAACTCTTCAAATCTGGAAAACTGTCAACCAAGCATCTTATCATTCAGAAATGAAAGTGAAATAAAGACATTTGGATAAATAAAAACGGAAAGAATCTGTTGCTAGCAGAGCTGCCTTTCAAGAAGTACTAAAGCAAATTCAACAGACTGGAAAGCAAGTAACCTCAGAAAGTAATCTAAATCCATACACACAAACAAAGAGTACTCGTAAAGGTAATTCTGTAATTATAAAAATATAATACGTATGTATGCAATTGTATTGTTGGGCCTATAACATACAGAAATGTATTTGCACATAATAGCACAAGGAGGTGAATGGGGACAAAGCTGTCCTGGGCCAAGAATGGACTCCAGATGTTAACTTGAATCCACAGGAACAAACGCAGGGGATCTCAGATGATAAATAAGATGGTTAATATAACAGAAGTTGCAAATTATGTGCTTGTTCTTTCCTCTTCTTTCAGCTTCTTAAAAAAAAAGATTTTATTTATTTGATAGAGAGAGTGAGAGAGAATGAGCAGGGGCAGGTGCGGCAGAGGGAGAGGGAGAAGCAGACTCCCCACTGAGCAGGGAGCCTGACATGGGGCTCGATCCCATGGCCCCAGGATCATGACCTGAGCTGAAGGCAGATGCTTACTGACTGAGCCACCCAGGTACCCCTTCTCTCAGCTTCTTTAAAAGACATACAAGTAATAATAATTGCAACAATGTGTTATTGGGTTCATAATATATAGAGAGGTAATACGTAATAATATCACAATAACAGAGAAAAGAGAATAGAGATATATGGGAATGATGTCTCTATATCTCACTGGTATTGTTAATATAATTCTGAGCTGTTTTTTGATAAGTTAAGATCTACATGGTAAGACCTAAAGCATCACTAAGGAAATAACTGAAAACATATAGCAATAAAATCATTAAAGAAATGAAAATGCAACTTTAGAAAATATTCAGTTAATGAAAAAGTAAGTACTAAAGGAAAAATAGATGAACAAAAAAAGACTTGAGGCATATAGAAAACAACATGGTAAGTTTAAGTCCATCTGTACTCATAACAAATGTGAATAGACTAAATACTTCAATCAAAAGGCAAAAATTTGTCAAACTGGGTTTAAAACAAAAAACAGGATCCAACTATAAGATACAGTTTGTTTCTAAATTACAAATAGATTGAAAGTAAAAGGATAGAAAAAGATACATCATGTAAACAACAATAGAGCTGGAGGGACATTTTATAATGAGGAAACTATCAATCCATCAGGAAGGTACAATAATTATAAACACATGCACCTAACAAGAAAACACCAGAAATATGAGACAAATATTGACATAAATAAAAGGAGATGTATATACATGTATATAACATTCCATATCATTTTTAAGCCCTGGCCAGCATTCATTATAAGTCCAGATGCACAGTTTGGGAGTACTTGATACAGAATTCATTCTTGTATATTTTTTATTTTAAAAAATTAGCATACCTGAGAGTTTGCCTAAAAGAAGGTAAAAAGTTTATAAATTCAATAGAACCAAAATAACCAAATTGCTTTCTTTTACTTCTTAATCAGTTGTTTTGGCATTATACAAACACAACCTCAGATGATTTTTTTTAGTTGAAAACAAAACAGAGATGCCTGGGTGGCTAGTGGCTGAACATCTGCCTTCACCTCAGGGCGTGATCCCAGAGTTCTGGGATCGAGTCCCACATCAGGCTCCCTGCATGGAGCCTGCTTCTCCCCCTGCCTATGTCTCTGTCTCTCTCTCTGTGTCTCTCATGAATAAAGAAATAAAATCTTTTAAAATTAAAAAAACAAAACAAAACAGAAATCACTTGACAGGTTTACCTCTCCAGGAGATCTTTATATGGCAAAGTACAGGTTTAAAAAATCCACGAAAGCCTGACATTTTGTCCTATGGTTATTGCAACTGGGTGTATTTAGAGGACATTGATTTTGTTTAATAGCAGTTATACTGAGATGTAATTCACCACAAAATTCATCTTTTTAAGGTATACAATTCATTGTCTTTTAATATTACGCACACAGTTGTGTAATCATCATCACTGTCTAATGTTACAACATTTCATCACCCCCAAAATAAACACCCATTAGGTGTCACTCTCTGCCCCTACTCCCTCAACCCTTAACAAACTATTTGTGTGTGGATTTGCCTATTCTGGATATTTCAAATAAATGGAACCATAAGATATGTGGTCTTTTGTAACTCATTTCTTTCATTTAACATGTTTCCCAGGTCCGTCTATGTTGTAGACTATACTGCATTACTTTTTATGGCCAAAAAATATTCCGTTATATGGATATACCACAATTTCTTTATCCATTCATCAGTTGATGTATATCTGGGCTGTTTCTACCTTTTGGTTATTATGAATATTATGCTGCTATGAACATTCAAGTATAGGTTTCTGTGAGGTGATATTTCACTTATTTTGAGGAATAAAATTGCTGGGTCATAGAGATATTCTATGTTCAACATTTTGAGAAGCTGCTAGGCTGTCTTTCAAGGTGGGTACATCATTTTACAATCCTATCACCAATGTTACAAGGACTCCAGTATCTCCACATCCTCACTGAGACTTGCCATTGTCTTTTTATTTTAATCATCCTAATGAGTCTGAAGTAGTATCTCCTTGTGGTTTTGATGTGCATTTTTCTACTGACTAATGATGTTGAGTATCTTTTCATATGCTTACTGTCCATTCATATATCTTTTTTAAAGAGATGGCAACAAATATTTTGCCTATCTTAAAATATTGTGTTTTTTGTCTTTTTGCTTTCTCAATATTGATATTTTAATTAATGATGCCCTTCTCTTCTTATTCACAATGAGTGAGAAAGAATACAAAATTTGCACAAATGTATAGATACAAATGCTCTGAAGAAAGGTCAGAAATAGAAGGCAAAGAAATTTTGAGTGCAAATCATGTCATCTCCAGATATGTACTTGAAACAGTAAAATGTATCTATCTGCCAAATCCTATTTCTAAAATCCAGGACTTCTGAACTCAAACCAGAATCTGCCATCAAAAGCTAATTAACTGAATTCCTGCACTATGAATATCTCCAGTAGAGAGCACTAATGTTTCTTTTTATTATTTTGTGTAAGTAATGCTAAAATTAAAAAAAGGCTTAGGAAGCAGTTACTACCCTTTCTGATTCCCACACATCTGGGAACATAAGACACAAAGGCATTTATTCCACATTCGTTAGCAGCTTATTGAGCACTCACTATCCCTAGATACCATGTTAGACCTTGGGATATGGAAGAAGAAACCTTATATTTTTCACTCTCTAGAAATTTAGAGTCTAGTACAGAAGCTTGGCCTAATCTCCCAATAACCCTTTCTTTCTTTCATCAATCAGAGAAAGTATTTACTAACTAATCATCCACTTCCCTATCTCTAACCACACATATATATATGAATAAAGATGCATAGACCAACTGTCCTTGTTTGAGAACAATAGATTCAGAAGGGCCTCAAAGACAATCTACTCAAAACCTCTCATTTTGTGAATGGGAACTCTTAGTACAGAGTGGGTCACTTACCAAGGATCATGATAAGAGCTAAATTAATGTTTCTGGAGCTATCCTAACCATATTACTCATCTAATCCTTACCACAACCCATTTTTCAAATAGAAGACTAAGGCTAAGAGAAATTAAGTAATAGCAAAACTTAAACAGCTCATAAAGGCAAAGCCAACATTTGAATCCAAGTAGCCTTGCTCCAGAATCCATGCTTTTAGCCACTAGGCTATTAGGTATTAGGTAGCTATTTCTAAAGTAGTCATAATTTGTTAATTCACATTTTTGCACTGTCCTGCATGCTGTCTTGTATGCTAATCATCATGGGTTTGGGCCTCTCCAAAGCCAATCCTCTGGTCAAATGTTATCAAAGAAATCTCAAGGTATTATGACACTTCATAGCCACGAGACACTCAAGTTAGAAAAAAATGGCCCAATGCCAATGTGGATGTATATGTTACCAAGAAAGAGGAGATGAAGACCTCCACAGCCATGAGAAATGTAAGTGATCTTGTAATAAGTAAATATTTTTTAGCTAACTTTGGAAAATATTGCAGCTTTGTCGATCATCCCCTTGTCTTCTCAGATTGTCCCTATGTACTCCTTTGCACTTCCAAATCCCAGTCTCTTAAATTTGTTGCTTCTTCATGCAGTGAGAACATATTAAACCTGGGACCTGAAGTGGACAGAGCTAGGGCTTAAATCCTCAGACGACCCTGGAGTATACCGAATAGAGAATGTGTGCGTTTTAGAAATTTCAGACCTCTTTTACTTCATTTATTCATTCATCATTTGGCAAATATTTATTCTGTGCCCGGCATGAGCAAATCACTGTGTCAGTTTCTGGGGATATACTAGTATATGTGATGGATGTAGCCTTCATCCTCCAGAGGATGTTAGGGATCTGCAATTAAGCAATTGTCATCTTTCCGCCCACTGGGCCTCTGAATGATGGCTGGGCTGTAGGAGGTTTAGCAGAGTGCCTCAGCAAGGCCGGGGACTGCTAATAGGTGACAGCACTATTAGCATACAGAGTATAGAAGAAGTAAGAGAATGTGGTTCAGAAATGACTATCATACATTGAGTGATTGGTGTGAATTCGAAAGTAGCTTACAAATAGAAATTATTTGCATTTTTGTTATTTACTCAGAATGCACTTATCTTTTTAGTTCTGGACCCTGAAGAGCAAAATATTATATTTGCTTATTGAACTGATAAGTAAGTTTAGTAAATCCAGGAATTCTGTTTGACATTCAAGTTCACTCAAAGATGAAGATAAAATTGTAAAATTTCCACTCACCTATATACCTGTTTTCATCCTTCAAAATGCTTCCCCCTCATCTTTACTTGTAATCAAGTTGTCTGTAACTCCCCCACCTACACAAGGCCTTTGTCAGCCACCAGAAGCTGTTCTACTCACTAAAACAACAGGTTCCATGGAAGCTCTGAGTTCTTTAATTCACTCATCAGATCTCAATTTCTCCAAGAAGTTTTTCCTACCTTAACCCACACTGTCCTCTACCAGTGTAAGCTTTACTACTTTTGCCCACCAGCTTTGCAATGAAAAAGAACATCTGCTTTATTATCTTACTGCCCTTTTTCATAAGGTAACTAGATTAAACTAAACTATTTTTTTAAGATTTTATTTATTTATTCATGAGAGAGAGAGAGAGGGGGGCAGAGGGAGAAGCAGGTTCCATGCAGGGAGCCGGACGTGGGACTCTATCCCGGGTCTCCAGGATCACGCCCTGGGCTGAAGGCGGTGCTAAACCGCTGAGCCACCTGGACTGCCCAAATTAAACTATTATAAAGTATATTTGAGTCATAGGCTCTGAGCCATGTCAGTATCCTGTGTTAGGAGATTCTCCTGGGTCCTATATTGCTCACTTTAACTGGTGACCTATTCACCTCTATTTTTTCAAGTTTTAAAAACTTCATGCTTCTTGAGGGTAAGTGTCCTTTTGCCCTTATATGCTCTGAAAACAATAGTTTGGTGGAGTTAGTAAATTAGATGCAAAGAAGCTTGCAGGGATAAGTCAGTAGAATAAGTAGGTAATTGGAAAGTGTGTCTGCATTTAGATATGCAGGGTTCAGAAGACCAAGCCAAAGAGGATGGTGTTGTGGTGACAGCCTGGAGTTTGGTTAGTTAGTCCTTATTGATTTATAACATCCAGCCTACCAATGCTCAGACATTGTGGACCTCAGGAAGGCAGAGACCACATCTGTCATGTGGACCGGTGTATCCCTAGAAACTAGTATGGTATTTTGCATAGAATAAATGCTTGTTGGATGATAAATGAATGAGTGAAATGAAGTCTGGGACTTCTAAAACATGAATGAACTATTTCTATCTTCTCATATTGTTCATGATGGATACTATTAAATACCTTGTAAAATATAAACTCCTCCCTAGTCTGTTAGTGGCTTGACCTAGGTCTCATGGCCAGAAGAGCCACCAGTAGAACCCAAGACTCCAAGTCCAGTGCTCTTTCTTGCATGTAATCTTTTTCTTCTCCAGCTCTAAAATGTTCTGAATTCTGTTCTTTTACAATTATTTTTTCTTCTTAATAAACCACAGTGCTATAGTACCTCCTACCTTTAAACAATCAGTTTAGGGATGCCTGGGTGGCTCAGTCAGTTAAACGTCTGACTCTTAATTTTGGCTCACGTCATGCTCTCAGGGTTGTGAGATCGAGCCCCATGTTGGGCTCCATGCTGGGTGTGGAGCCTGCTTAAGACTCTCTCTCTCGGGATCCCTGGGTGGCGCAGCGGTTTGGCGCCTGCCTTTGGCCCAGGGCATGATCCTGGAGACCCGGGATCGAATCCCACATCGGGCTCCCGGTGCATGGAGCCTGCTTCTCCCTCTGCCTGTGTCTCTGCCCCTCCCTCTCTCTCTGTGACTACTATAAATAAATGAATTAAAAAAAAAAAAGATTCTCTCTCTCCCTCTGCCCCTCCCCCTACCTCTCTCTCTCTCCCATTCCCCCTCTTTAAAAAAATAGGTTTAGATGAGAATTGAAGTCAGTATTCAAAGTATATTATATTATTTTTTAAAGATCTTATTTATTTATTCATGAGAGACACACAGAGAGAGGCAGAGACATAGGCAGAGGGAGAAGCAGGCTCCATGAGGGGAGCCCGATACGGGATCTGATCCCAGGACCCTGGGATCATGCCCTGAGCCAAAGGCAGACGCTCAACAACTGAGCCACCCAGGTGCCCCTCAGTGTATACTATAATTAGCAAATGACCGAATATCAGACAAGAAATGCACAGGCATGCGCACACCTACACACAGCTGCTGAAGGGTAAAAAATGGGCAGAAATCAAGGTGTGGCTGCTTTTAGACCTGAGTTACTCTCAACCAATAGACAGGTTTGCTATGTCGAACCTCAGAAACCAGCCACGGTAACACCACCAGGAAACCTCTTGCCCAGATTCCAACGTGGTTCATGGAACACAGTGCGACTCCTTGCAGGGATCCCAGCAATCACTGTCTCAGTCACAGGCAGAACTCAGCAGGGCTTTTTAAAATCACTTAGCAGAAGCTGAGGAGCACCAACTCTGCTTTAATTCTAGGCTTTCAGCCTGGCTTCGCTTGCAAATATTTTCTTAGAAGTCGCCTCCTTTTTATGGATAGAAAGGGACAAAAGTCAGTAACTGGCTGGCTGCTGTATGGTGGATTCCAATATGTGACCCAGATGACAGTATGTATTCTTTAAATGGGATGCATGGGAAACTTTCAAAGAAATATTTGGACAACTTCCCAGAAGACAGTTCAGCTGGGGATGTCGGGCATCCTGCTGCAGGAATTGGTGTTTTTCCTTTGGAGAAGAGGCCTGGAGGTCACCTTTATAGCACTTTTCTCATAAGTAAGGGGCAGCATACAGTTAAGGCGGGGTGTGTGTGTGTGTGTGTGTGTGTGTGTGTGTGTGCAATCAGCAGGGTGGGTGGTGAGAACAGAGTAACTCGACATGAATATGTCAGCCTGGGACCATGATAAAGGATTAACTCACACTGAAGTGCACAGCAGCCTTGCACAATTGCAGTTTGGATTTTTAGGTCAGGCTACTTTATTCCAAACACATGTGCAATGTCCTACTCATCCTGTCCTCAGAATTCCCACCACTGAGCTCATCCTCGGGGGTTATTCTCAGAATTTTCCTTAGGCACAGGAACACTCATGTGAAATCTCTGAAACAAGTAGATTGAAAAGGTCAGGAAAACATGGTGAAGTGTTGGCCAAAAATAAAAATTCTTTATCAATAACAATGTGCTTGGCCATTAGCCGAAACAGGGGATTCAGGCAAACTCTGAGAATGCAAAACTGTGAATAACTTCTAATTTTTATTCTTTTCTTTTGGCCTGACATCTCAGTAAAACTAACAAACTTGAACCATGATGCTGAGACAATATTTAAAAGTAATATTCCAGTTTAGAATCTTAAAGCTACCCAAACTTCCTCAGACCCGTTCTAAGTATGATTCTCCTTCAACTCTACGTGGACCACCAACTCTCCTCTTTAGACGCCATCTGGGGATCCCTGGGTGGCTCAGGGGTTTGGGGCCTGCCTTCAGCCCAGGGTGTGATCCTGGAGACCTGGGATCGAGTCCCACATTGGGCTCCCTGCATGGGGCCTGCTTCTCCCTCTGCCTGTGTCTCTGCCTCTCTGTGTCTCTCATGAATAAATAAATAAAATCTTAAAAAAAAAAAAAAGACACCGTCTGGGTATACCTCCTGTATGCTATCTGGATATACCCCCCCATACTTGAAACCTTAACTTTAAGAACATGATTTATTATATTTATCTCCCTCACTTCTGAGAGAGATCCCCAGTCTTTTATATTGTGTAGATATCAATGTTTAATTAATTTAATGAAAGAGGATTTTTTATTATCATAAATCATTTTTAGAATGCAGAATTGGAAAAGAACTGTTAATATTAGATAATATTCAGTCTTCCATTAATCATAACAATTTTCTCAAGATTCAGAAAAAATGAAACTCTTACCAACATAGCTACATGGAGCATAGCTTATGCTGATGACACTCAGAGATGTGTGTGGGGGGGGTTGTTTATTTTTCTGTTCTCAGAGAATCAGCTCAGAAGTAGCCTGACAATATTTTGGACTTCAGTTAATTTGGCTGTGGAAATAGTGACTGAGTCTCGTAGATTTTTTTCTTTTCTTTCTTTCTATCTTTTTTTTTTTTTTTACCAAAATAACTTAATCAGAGAGTCCCTTAGAGAATTTCAGATATTCCTGTAATCCTGTAAAGACTGACATATTCTAAGTCATATTCTAAGACTCCACGGGTCCTGTTTCCAAAGAGATTACAAGGTAGTGGTAAAACTGGGTACAGACATGAGAGCCAAACAGGATTTGTGTTTCTCATTATAAGGTCTACCCTGGGATTCCAATAGTTTCCAGTTAGTAAATACCTTCTCCTCATTATGGTCCCATACCATGTGCATAGTATTAAAATTCTCAGAGACTAGCATTAGAGGTTATTCATCTTTCTCCTCACTGTAATGCAAGCAGAAGCTTATATGAAGCATCACAGGAGGAAGAAGAAACGAGAAACATATATTGGATGTTTCAGAGGAGGATTCTCAGAAGCAATATCACAAATTCAAAAGCCCGTGTTCTCCAGTGTCAATAATAAATGCTGCCATCATAGATGGTGACTTTGTTCATGAGAATTGGGATAAAATAACATATTTATAAGCTACATGCCGGAGATTCACCCAGAGCTAATGCAGTCTTAATGAACTTGATGACTTTAACCTCTTGCTAATGGTAACTTGGGTTACCTAGCATGGAAGTCACTTTTTTTTTTTTTTTAAGATTTTATTTATTTATTCTTGAGAGACACACAGCGAGAGGCAGAGACAGAGGCAGAGGGAGAAGCAGGCTCCATGCTGGAGTCCGATGTGGGACTCGATCCTGGGACTCACGCCATGAGCCGAAGGCAGCTGCTCAACTGCTGAGCCACCCAGGCGTCCCTGGAAGTCACTTTTTAATTCATACCATCATTAGAATTGGAATCTTAGCAATCACCTAGTTTATAATCTTTTATAAATGAAGAGCTTGATTCCCAAGGAGGTGAAATAACTACTGTAGTGATATTGCTGTCATAGAAGATGGATTATCTGTCCATGAATTTGGAAGGAAAGGGAAAAAGTCCTTTCCAAACATTCAAAGATACATATGGAAAATTAGACATTTTCAATTTTGAATCTCATGACTTTATAATCAGTTTATAACACTCACTTTTTTCCTGGTTTCATATTTAATTCTGTTTATCTTCCTCTCCAGGTGGTAAGCCCTTTGAGGAGCACAACTAAACCTAAATTGGCTTAATAGATCTGCACATGCACAGCATCTCACATATAAACTCAATAAAAACTCTATGAATGAGGAAATGCCGAAATGTTCTTTCAACCTTTCCTCCAAGACTCAGGAAGAAGACAGCTGCCAACCCAGAATGGAATGGACAAGGAAAGAACAGAGCAGTGTCAGAAAGACAGCATGCTTCCTACTCCCTTTGAGAAATTTATTTTTTAAAATTTCTTTTTATTGGAGTTCAATTTGCCAACATATAGCATAACACCCAGTGCTCATCCCATCAAGTGCCCCCCCCCCAGTGCCCGTCACTCAGTCACCCTAATCCCCGGTCCACCTCCCTTTCCACCACCCCCTTGTTCGTTTCCCAGAGTTAGGAGCCCTTTCAGAGTGATATAAATTGTAGTCCCAACCTCAACAGTCTTTGCGGACACAATTTGGTCTCACAGAACTCAGTCACGCCAATGTCTTTACTCCCATTTACACAAGCCCACCAGATACGCCGCCCCAATGCTGTCTTTTAGGGTCTTCATTTTATTCCTTTGGGCGGCCCCTGCACAAACATTTTTTTTTTCAAGGTTTTATTTATTCATGAGAGACACAGAAAGAGAGAGAGAGAGAGAGGCAGAGACACAGGCAGAGGGAGAAGCAGGCTCCATGCAGGGAGCCCGACGTGGGACTCGATCCCGGGTCTCCAGGACCACGCCCTGGGCCGAAGGCGGCGCTAAAGCGCTGAGCCACCGGGGGATCCCAACATGTTTTTTTTCTAATGGGAATGTGGTTGCCATAGCAACTGAGAGATGTAAATGTCGCCTAATTGAATCATTGTGTTGATGATAGTCTGTGCTAAATAAATAAATAAATAAACAAACAAACAAATAAATAAATAAATATAAAAATTTAAAAACCCAGATAAATCTGGGGTGGGGATGCGAGTGGGGCCTGAACGAGAACGACAAGGCTTAGCCCCCGAATTCCTGGGTTCGAATTCTTTGCCCCAGGACGCGGCGCGCCCCGACCTCGCCCCCACCCCGCCGCAGGGGAAGCGAGCGGGGCCCAGCGGGCGGCCGGCACCGGGGACCTGAGCCCGGCGGGTCGGGGCCCGGGGGCAGGCGGGCTCCCACGTGCGCCGGCGGGGCTCCCCGGCGGCCCAACACGCCCGGGGCAAGCGGGTCGGGGGCGCCCGCGGACACGCCCGGCCCCGGCCCTGCTGCCGGCGAGCGGAGCGCGGGGCCACACGGCGCGCTGGGGGGTGGGGGGGGCGGGGGGCGAGGCCCGGGGCGCCGGGGTCCCGCGGCGGCCGCCGCCTCCCGGTCCTCTTCCCCCGCCGCCGCCGCCGCCGCCGCCGCGCAGGCCCCGCCCCCCCGCCCGCCCACCGAGTCAGCGGTTCGCGCCGCCGCGCCGCGATTGGCCGGCCCGACGCGCCGCGTCACAATGGAGCCGGTCGGAGGCGGCGAGCCCGGCAGCGCGGGGGCTTCCCGCTGAGCCCGCCGCCGCCGGCAGCCGGGGCCGAGCCCGCGCGGGGCCGCGTCCGGGGGGCGCGGGGCACGCGGCGGGGAGCGCGGGCGCCCGGGGCCGGGGTCGCGCAGGCAGGTAGGTCGCGGCGGGGCGCCCCCGGCTGGCGGCGCAGGAGCCGAGCGCCCGCTGCAGGCGGGGCCCGGGGCGCGCGGCGCGGGGCGCGGGGCGCGGGGCGCAGCAGGTGGGGCCGCGCGCAGGTGCGAGGCTCACCTGCGGGCCGGGCCTGCGGGCAGGTGGCGCGGCGGCGCGGCTGCCCGGGCGCCCCCGGGAGAGCGGGAGCGAGCCCCCCCTCCCCGAGAAGGGGCGCCGCCGGGTGCCGGGGTCGTTCGGGGCGACGGGGCGGGCGGCCGCGGCCAGGAGGGCCCCTGGGGGTCCGCGCCGCCGCGGGGTCCGGGCGCGGGGCGGGGCGCGGCGCGGGGCGGCTGCAGGGCCGGGCGGGGGCGAGCGCACCTCTCCCGGGGGCGCCCGGCCGGCCCCGCCCGGCGCTGCTGCCGCGGCTGCCGGGACCCCCGGGCGGGTGCGCACGTCTGACGGCGCTGGCGCTGCTCCCCCGCCGGGAAGGGTGCGGCGGGGCGAGCTCTGCCCACGCGGGAAGCCCGCGCTGCCCTCCTCCCGGGCTCCAGTCGAGCAGGTCCCGAGAGGTCAGAGGTGGTGGCTCGTGACTCTGTGTCCCAACTGACTTCCCAAAGTCCATAGGTCGCCTCCAGTCAGATGACATTTGGGGAAGACTTTGTCTTGGTGGTCGCAGAGACTCCGCGACCCCCTTTCCCCTCCCAAGAAAAGGAGATTTCAAAGCAGAACCCTGCGCCTGGACTTTCTCGGATACGTTTGCTTTGCCTGAAAGAAAACTGTTTTTGAGACTCCGTGAAGAGATAGCAGTAGGAAGATCTTTAAATTGCAGATGTGTAGCCAGTTTGAAATAGTCCATTTGTGCCCTGCTTTCTAGGAGAAAATCAGATGGCCTGTGGCTTCATCAGTCGGTCCCGTCCCTTACACCTAAGTGTAGGCTTGAAGTGCTCAAAAGGAGTCAAAACGCAGGATAACCATATTCCCAGGATGTCCAGGTTGCACCTCCTGAGAAACCAAAACTGCTCCTTTGAGTCGTGGGTGCCAAGGTGACTTTCTTTGGCCCCTGGCCTTCCTAGTCGGTAGCACCACTCTTGAAGGGGATATGAGGTGACAGCTAATCCCCCAAGTAGTTGGGCCTGTGTGGTTTAAGAATATAAGCCTTAACCTGTGTGACATTACCTTTAGTTCAGGTAACGAGGGAGGCGAAGTTGTCACAGGTTGTACACTTGAGTCACGGCACTTTTTCTTGTACCCACTACCTCCCTAAAGTGTTTTTATTACAGCAAAAAATAAAAATCTCCACTTTAGAATTAAATTTACTATTCTTTCAAACCTGTTCTGTTTTTCTTCACCCGGAAGGGTGTTCCAGCATATCCAGCCTAACGTGTATTTTCACATATGGAGTGATTTTACTTGACTACTTGGTAAGATTTGCTTTTGTGAGACCATTCCACGTTGCTGTTTCATTCTTCGGAATCCTCACAGTGAAAGCACCACGTTAATTAAGATGAAAATGGCCCTAATCAATACAACTGAAAAAAAAGATACTGGATCCTCCAAGTTGGTTTTTTTTTTTTTTTGACTTTATTTTTTAGAGCAACTTTAGGTTCACAGCAAAATTGAAAGTAAAGTGCAGAGGTTTCCCTTAAAGCACCCCCCACCCATGTGTAGCCTGCCCCATTATCAACATGCCCCTGCCAGAGTGGTACATTGGTTACACTCAGCCTACCCTGATACTTCGTTATCACCCAAAGTCCATAGTTTACATTAGGGTTCACTCTTGGTGTACAAATATATGGTGACGCGTATCCACCAGTTTCATAACAGACTGTGGTACTAGATCACATTATCACTGCCCTAAAAAATCCTTTGTGCTCCACCTTGCATCCTTCCCTCCCCACTAACGACCACTGATCCCCTCATGGTCTCCATAGTTTTGCCTTTTCCAGGATGTCATAGTTGGAGTCATACAGTCCGTAGCCTTTCCAGACTGGCTTCTTACACTTAGTGTTATGCATTTAAGTATCCTCTAGGTCTTTTCATGGCTTGATAGCACACTTATTTTTAGCGCTGAATAATATTCCATTGTCACTCCAAGTTGTATAAGACTGTGTGGGTAATTTTCCTGCAGTGGCCTGAAATTTGTGTTGTTTTTGTCTTGTTTCCTTGAAACGGGCAAATATTTTAGTAGTTAGAAGATTCTTGCTTTAGCCAAAGTTTTTATTTGTAAACGAGGTAAATTTTATTTTCAAATCCTTCTTAATGGTATCTGAGTATTTTTATATGCTTTTCTAATTTTTTTTTTTTTTTTTTTACTGCTCATACAGAAAAAGAACCCAGCCTATTCAATCCTTAGGTTTTATTTGGTGTCTCTCAAGTTGAATTTCCACATTTTATTTTTGTTTCTCCTTTCTATCCTCCTTCTAGCATACACTGAAAATATCAGAAATGAACATACGCCAGACCTGTCGTGTTACTCCAGACTTGGTGGAATGGTTTGCATTGCCTTCCACGTAGCATGTCCCTCCCTGGTCCCCCTGACTAAGAGAATGCTGGATGTTCCACAAACAGTTCAGGCCTGTGACCACTCAAAGGGAATCTGGGAGGTCCAGTTCTAGCATAGGATTTTTTTTTCACCAGCTGTAGAATGCATTCTGATCTCTGCCGTGTATATTTTCATATTCCTGTCTTTACTTTTATTGCTATCACCTACTTTCATTTTATTTCCCATCTATATTTTCTACACTTTCCACATACCTTTATTGTGAATTTTTTTTTCTGTCATTTAAAATAATGTCTTTGGGCAGCCCGGGTGGCTCAGCGGTTTAGCATCGCCTTCAGCCCAGGGTGTGATCCTGGAGACCTGGGATCCAGTCCCATGTCAGGCTCCCTGCATGGAGCCTGCTTCTCCCTCTGCCTGTGTCTCTGCCTCTCTCTCTCTGTGTCTCTCAAGAATAAATAAATAAAATCTTTTTTAAAAGTAAATAAAATAATGTCTTTGGTGGACATTATTTTTCCTTTTCTGAATCATGAAGATTGATCTTAAATAAAATGAGGCCTAATTCTAATCACTGAATCTCTCTGCTAAGGTCTTACCACTGCTGTTCATTTAGAAATTGAGGAAAGGGTAATAATAAACTCCCTGTTCTATGACTTCCTCTCATTTAGGATTCTGTTCAATTGCAATACAATTTAAATTCACTTCTTCGATGCTGTTGTGAACCTGTGTAAAGGAAATGAATAAAAATGAGTTGTCGGAGCTCGGTTCTTGAACTTTCCTTTTGCCTTTTCGACCTTTATGCTGTCTTTGATACGGGTCACATGCTTCTGCTTGTCCCTTTCCAGACTGTGTATCTTTGAACTTCATCTCCTGCTTCTTCAATTTCAGAGTTCCTTGTAATTCTTCCTTCTTGTCAGTCTCATCCTGTGGCCATTTCCAGGGCTCCATTCCCCAGTGCTTACTCCTCAGCCAACATGCAAACAGCATCTTTCTCAGAAGCCCCCAACTGCACTGCTTCTGTTTCTCTTCCATTGCCAGCCCTGTGCAGGTGACTGAGCTCTCCCGCCACCCATCCCTGATGGAGACTAAATTCTTTATTGTTGAGTACCATATTCCTTCCAATCCTTTCTCAGGTGTGCAGATTTGAGAGTACATTTGAACCTTACTACTTTTCTTCCATCAAATTCCTTTTCACCATTTTTACATTGCCCCCTTCCCCCAATATATTGCAAATGATAAACAGGAGTTCTTCAGCTTCTGCCTGAGTGTGGACTTTGTAGAGGGGCCTGATGAACTAGTTGCTGGGTTAGTTAAGATTAGCTGCCAGTTACAGAGACTGCAAAGAACAGTGGTTTAAACAAAGTGTTGTTTCTCTTTCACTAAAAAAAAGTTTTTGGAGAGATAATCCAGGCTGGTATAATGATTTTACAGCCTTTTGAGACCTAGGCTGATTCCAGCTTACAGATCTATGACACATCAGAAGAGGCCCTCAACTTCATGGTCCTAGATGGAGCCTTTGCCATCACACTTCGGTTCCAAGTAGTAGAAAGGAGGAAAGGAAGGTAGGAAAAAAGGGGAAAGGCAAGAGACCATGATCTCTTACAGAAATTTCATCATACACTCCTTGTCACATCTCTTTGGCCAGAACTTGGTAATGTGACCTCACCTAGCTAGAATAGAGACTGGAGAATATTGTCCTTATTCTCAACAACCTTGGGCCCCATTCAAATGTGAGTGATTCACATCCTTAGGAAGGAGGGAAGGAACATTATGGCAGCCAAACACCACAGTTATTCTACACCTCTTCTTTCTTGACTATTATTTCCTACTTTACAGGATGCTTAAAATTAAAGGAAATATTAACATTAAAGCATCTAATACAATATCTGGCATAAAACAAGCTTTCAGTAAATGATAGTTCATGTGTCTCTATATTCCTTTGTCATAAATTGTATAGTTTCCCTGCTAATCCTTGGCATCCAAATCCTAATTTTTTAAATTAAACTTAAATATTTGCCCCAGTTGGTAGAATGAGACTGTTTGTAGTCATTTGCCTTTTCATGGGAGAGTGCAATGCATTATTACTATCAGCATTTACTTCTGAGCTTAACACATGGCTTAGATTAAAAATATAGCTCTTATAATCAAATAGACCTGCATGTGAAACCTGGCTCTGCCACTTACTCAGGATGCAACCATAGCCTCTTGTATCCTCAATTTTCTTATCTACAAGCAGAGGGTAAGAATCAGGAGGATTAAAGCAGAGTCTCTAATAAACTGCCTGATAAATTAAGTGGTAACTTTTTTTTTTTAAATTTGGCTTAATCTGGGTGAATCTTTCTGAGAATGAACTCTTATTCCATTTTTAAAAAGTTTTAAAATTGTTCATCTTCATACATATCCAAATAAGCATTGTTAAATTGGTGTACACTTTTTGAGAATTGTCTCCAAAATCAGTTTAAACACAAATAGCAGCAAAGTCTTTCCTGTGTTTTTTTTTTTTTTTTTAATAAAAAACAGAACAGCTCAGCCTTAACCTTCCTCAACCTTGACTTGAATGATTTTTTTTTTTTTTTTGGTTGATCTGCTCTCAGAAGCTGAAGCATTTCCACCAATGACTATATTTCATAGTATTTTTTTTTTAGCATCTATTTCGTAAACAGCTCCTGTGTGCCAGGTACTGTGCCAGGTTCTGGGGATAGAAGGTAAGCAAAAATGTACATGGTCCTGCCCCCATGGAGGTTGCAGGTTACTAAAGGAGACAGGTGAATGAAGCAAGTAAATGTAAGTGGCAAGTGAAAAATTGCCACTACAAAAGTTGTTAAGAAGAAAAGGGAAACCTGGATGGCTCAGTCGGTTGTGTCTGCTTTCAGCTCAGGTCAGGTCTTGATCTCAGGATTCTGGAATCAAGCCTGCATTGTCTGCTCCCTCCCCCTGTCCCCCTGCTCCCTCTGTCTCTCCTTCTGCTCATGCTCTCTCTTTCAAATAAATAAAATATTTTTTTTATTTTTTTAAAGGGAAGTACAGGTGGTATAGAAGCACATGTGAATGTCCTATGGTCAGAGGTTAAATGATGACTTGAGGAAGAAAAAAATTGGCCAGTGAGCTGAAGTAAAGAGATGGTGTGGGAGTGTAGTTTGAAATGAGCTCAAACATGAAATGAGCCTGCCCCTAGGCATGAATCGTAATGTGTCACAGGTTTCCAGCACCATTCCAAAGAAGGCATTTCATAATGCTTAGAGCCATCTTTAAAGGAAGTGCATATAAGCTATACCTTCTCAATGTGATACTCGGAAAGGGGCTACATAATTCGGAAATAATTTAATTCTTTTATAATTTATTCATGCTGCATTGGCAGAGTTTAAATACAGATACTTTTTTTTTTTTTTTAATATACCAAGCAGATGCATCTGAGAAAGTTGGCTTTAAAGTAGAGTCTTTTCACAGAGGGTCATAGGGTTGATCTGCATCACCCTTAGCAAGTGGAACTTAAAGCCATTTGGTTGAGTGAGGGCCATATGAAAGATTGTTGGCAGAAAACTAGGGAGCCCATAAAGCAGCAGTGGAAAATGGCCACAGGATAGGAGGCATGGGCAGTGTGTTCCAGATCGCTGGCTAGACTACTGTGCCTCAGGTGGCCTGTGTTAGTAGACAACTGCAACATCCAGTTGCTCCTCAGCTTTCAGGAGGACATAGACAAGAACCCAGCTCAGCATATTGGCAATGGGGTACCATTTTTTCCTGCCCTCTAGCTGAGCTATTGGAGGAAACTTTGGAGGAAATGTTGCCTTTCTGATCCAGCTGAGAGTCTTGGAGGGTGGGCAAAGAGGTTCTGCTTCTAGGTAGTGTGTTAGGGCATGACCAAGCCTTGGGGGCAGAGCCACCTGCCATTTTAGTGCAGATTGTTTCTTGCTCTGAGTGGATAAATATAAAATGAATTTTGTTCATCTAAAGATTTTAAAGCTCATCTCTCTAGGCAAAACTAAATGAGTTTGTTCTTGGCCCTATTTCAATGCCAAAATAGGCAGTCTTCACTGAGCAATGGCTTGTCTTCCAAAAGCGTTTGTGAGTCATGGTGCAGTTTCTCAGATGCCAGTGTTGTGTATGGTGGTCAGGTTGCAGGCTTCCCCAAGAGAGTTTGTGCTATGCCAGTGCTGCCCTAAGGGGCCGCAGGTTTTTCACCTTTGCCCTCCCACACCCTCCCAAGAATACCCTTTGAACTGGGACTTGCTCTCACTCCACACCTGCCCCGATATTTGGCATTTCTCCCTCAGTGACACACCAACTTTGTTCCTACCTCAGGGATTTCTCAAAAGCTGTACTGTGTCTAGAAATGCTCTTTATGAATTCACATGAATGCTTCCTTCTCAATGAAAGGTCAGCTCAAATGGGACTTCAGAGATACTTTCTCTGACCTCCTCTGATAAAGTTCCTATGCCCCCCTCACCTACCCCATCATAGTCTTTCTGATCTTGATTAATTGCTTATTTGTCTTCTGTTCCCCTTACCAGAAATTGAATGAATGGGTCTTCCTTGTTTACCTGCACTTGAGCCTGGTATATAGTAAGCTTCCCAAACTATTGCATGTGATATTCGGCAAATTTTTTTACTTCTTTGAACAGAGATTGGGGCTAATACTTGCGCTGCCCACTTCAAAGAATAAATGAGGGAGTTACTGTACTAAACGTACTTTTGTTTCCCCAAAACTTGTTATTTGTCTTTTTTTAAAAAATTATTTTGTTATTTGTCTTTAGACTCCATATTTTTTGTGAATAGCAATACTATTTACCCAATTACATCACCCATAGAACCCTAGAAGTCATTCTGGGTTTCTCCTTGCCTCATTCCCCAAAACTGCTCCTTATACAGTTTGTAACCAATTTGTCCAGGGGCCATTCCCTTCAGTTTTTTCCCATCTACACCCTTCCTGCACAGCCCTTTTACTGCCTTGAGTATCTTCCAGGATAACTGCTAATGGTCTTCCAGCTGGTAGTTCAGTTTGTAGTCTTCTGTATCCTCCACCCTGCAAATTAGTTGTCCATACTGCAGGAAAATAATCATTCTGAAAGGCAAATCTCATACCATAACTGCCCAGTTCAATAACCTTTAATGACTTGCTTTGCCACAGGATCAAGTCCAAAGGCCTTGTTGAACCATATAATCAAGTCTTCCTTTGTCTGCTTCCACAATTTTCCAGCTTCACCTCTTGCCACCCTGTCATTTCTAAATCACCAATGCATCCACCATGGACAGTGTGCATGGTCACAGTCGCATACCAGCCATCCTAAACTATTTGCAGTATAGGGAGCAAAGCATGAGGTAGCCAGGTGGCTGTACTCCATGGCTTTGTTCCTTCCCTCTACCTGGGGTGCTAGTAGCCTCTTGTCAAACATCTGCCCATTTTTCAAGGATCAGTTCAAGTACACCTATACTGAAAGACCTTTGCAGACAGACACCCTCTCTCTGCCTGCCACCCAGCAGAGCTACACATTCCCTCCCTTGTGCTGCCTCTGGGTTTTGTACACCTGTTGTAATACCTATGCCAGAGAACACATCTGTCACCTCCTAGGTGCCCCATAAGGATTATTTTGTTCATCTCCTGGGCTTCCTGGCCCAGACATCATGCTTGGCATATACATGAATTTCTGGGAAAGAATTAGGAATAAAACCCCACATACTTATTACCTAGTCCTGGGATTTGTGTCGGTAAATACTTTTGACTGATATTTGACCAAAATTTGAAAACTCTGTGAAGATTAGAAGTAGGAAGCAATTTTGCGTATATATGCTGTTAATAGATATCAGTTGAATGGCCAAAATATTTTGTCAATGAGCTAGTGTTTACTGAATATTTACTGTGTTGAGTTATGGATTTGGTAACTTGCAGGGGATGCTTCCGACAGATTTTGCACTTTTCTGAAATAGTCTTGGTTTTGTTTATTAGAAGTAAAAACTTCTTTTTTTAGTGTTTTTTTTTTTAATTTTTATTTATTTATGATAGTCACACAGAATGAGAGAGAGAGGCAGAGACACAGGCAGAGGGAGAAGCAGGCTCCATGCACCGGGAGCCCAACGTGGGATCCGATCCTGGGTCTCCAGGATCGCGCCCCGGGCCAAAGGCAGGCGCCAAACCGCTGCGCCACCCAGGGATCCCAGAAGTAAAAACTTCTTAAGTCAGTACAAGCTCTTCGCTTAGAGGTAGTTTAGAGTAATATCTCTGAATGTTTTTCTTCTAGATCTCTTAAAGGATTTTGAAAAACTATGTGCTCTCCTCATACATTTTAAAAGTTAATATCTAGGGATACCTGGGTGGCTCAGTTGGTTAAGCATCTGACCTGGACTCAGGTCATGATCTTAGGGTCCTGGATCAAGCCCCATATTGGGCTCCCCACTCAGTGAGGAGTCTGCTTGTCTCTCTCCCTCTGCCCCTCCCCTGCTTGTGTTCTCTCTGTGTGTCTCAAATAAATAAAACATTTCAAAATAAATAAAAAGTTCATAACTAAAGTTTTTAATTATGATTTAAATAGTTGTGAAAGATGACATTTGATACTATACTGATTTCCTTAAAAAACTCTTTGTAATGTACCCAATGGAAGCTAAATTAAATACCAAAGTGATTTCATGTCTATTATAACATCATCTAAAAAACATATGAATAAAAAACATATGAACAAGCTTTTCCAGAAGTCAGGAATTTTACATAGTTGTTTCATTTATGGAACTCATTTCATTTCTCTTTTCCTATAAAACTTTTAATTCCAATGTAACATTCTTATGTTTGAAAATCTTTCATTGATTACCTTTTCAAACTCTTAAGAGACACACGCATTTATGAGTACTGTATATCTTTTTTAAAACTTCTTGTGACAATAAGGCCCTGTTAAATAAAATTTCTTTTGGATTAAGTTGTCATGATTTTTACTGGTAAACAATTGATCAGAACAACAAGTATATTAAAATTTTGATGAATCATTTTTAGATATAGGTACACTTTTGCAGGCAAATTATCTCTCAGTGAGATGCTTGGGGCTTAAAAATAGTTTATACATAAATATTACTTAGTGGTAGAGTAAGGTAGCCTTTATTATCAAATCAAGTGTTTCTTTTTTAATGTAATATTTAAGAAATCTTGCTACATAAATAAGTATATAGGGAAGAAGGTAGTATAATTTTGCTGTTTCTTTTTTAGAGGAGAGGAAGGGCAGAGGAAAAGAGAATCTTAAGGAAGCTCCGCACCTAGCATGGAGCTGGACACAGGGCTCCATCTCATGACCCTGAGATCATAACCTGAGCCAAAATCAAAAGTCGGATGTTAAACTGATTGAGTCACCCAGGTGCCCCTACTCTATTTTTTAAACTCCTAGTTACATGCCAAAAGTTAGCTAGTGATTGATCAGAAAAATGATTTTCAGTTTTTCTTTTCTGTTCTTTTCAGTTTTCTATTGTCTATTGATTAGGTCTTGCTCTAGCATTTGAAGCAAAAAAAATTGGAAACTTTCTCCTGACTCCAAAAAGATTTGTTTCTTAGTCATGAAAGTCATTCACTTTCATTGCATCTATAACTTTTACAGGTATTTCAAAATGGCCCTCTGCTTGGGGCTTGGAGAGTTTTATATCCCAAGGCAATGCACTCACTGTAAGCAGACTCCTGAAAAGTGAAATGTTTGCCTTTCTTTCAGAATGTGGGAAAAGATAAATGGTGAAAAAGGAAAAAGGAGCTGGCTAGAAAGAATCAAGAGGACATCTGGTGTTTTGAAGCAGGCTCTTTTAGACAAAGATTAATTGGTGATCTAGAATAGATTCTACCAAAGTTCCCTTCTCTCCAAAAAATGACCCCCAAACACCAGACCCTGTTTGAAGATCAACTGATTTGGCTGCTACAGAAAACTTTTCAGTCAAATTAGCTATCAACTCTAAGGGAAAGGGCCCCTAAGAGGCCAATTTAAAGATTTCCTCTTGCAGTGGGTGAGGGGGGCGGGGAGGGAGACAGGAACATTCACTAGGGAAAGAGAGTGGTTAGAGCACACTGACTTCTTTATATATAACCAATGTAAGCTAATTTGATACCAAAGTGATTTAATCACCATCATCCACTTTAAAAACACACAAACTCCCAGAACAGTTAGAAATTATACATAACTTTATACTCGTTGTTAGACTAGAAAATAGAACATTGCAAAAAAACAAAACAAAACAACAAAACAAACAAAAACAAAAAAACAACAACATTGGTAAAGATCACCAGACCCTTATTTGACTGATAGTGAGCTGGGTCAGTAGGTGACTGATTTCTTTCTTTTTTTTTTTTTTTTAAGATTTTATTTATTTATTCTTGAGATACACACACATACAGAGAGAGAGAGAGAGAGAGAGAGAGAGAGAGGCAGAGACACAGGCAGAGGGAGAAGCAGGCTCCATGCAGGGAGCCCGACCTGGGACTCAATCCCTGGTCTTCAGGATCACGCCCTGGGCCAAAGGCAGCGCTAAGCCACTGAGCCATCCGGGCCCGCCCTAGGAGACTGATTTCTAAGAATAAGTCTCAATCCTACTGGAGAGAAAAAAAGTGTTTTTCAGAGATTTATCAAAAATGATAATTTCTAGGGTTCCTGGAAGTATCCAGCTCCCTGCTCAGCTGGGAGTCTGCTCCCCCTCCTTCACCCCCACTTCATGCTTTCTCTCAAATAAATAAGATCTTTCAAAAAAAAAAAAAAAAAGAATGCTAATTTCTTCCCAGGAGGAGGTTGTGAATTACAGCATGCAAAAATGTTTGGTCCCAGGTTAGATTTGGGACTTTTTTTTCTTTACAGAGTAATGCATCCTGAAGGGAGAGGAGTTGAGCCTGGCTGTCATCCTGTTGAATAAAGAGGCTTTACTGGGGTCCTCCTAGTTCCTGGATGCTCTGGCCTTGTATGAGTGAACTCTACAGGTGTTGCCTGCTGTTGTACCTCCCTCCAAAAGCTTATGGCAAATCTCTCCTGAAGCACTTTACGGGAAACCCCACCACATTACTTATCTTGGTAGATTGCTTTTTTTTTTTTTTTATGTAGATTACTTTTAACATACTAAAGCATTTATTCTCCTGATGACCTGCAGTAGGTGGGGCAAATATATTTGCATGATATAAATGTGGAAATGGAGTTTGTAAAGGGACACGTGGCTTGTCTAAGCAAACCCAACAAGTTAGCGGCAGATCTGATATCTGATGAAGCAGCTTTTTCTACGGTATATTGCTTGGCTCCTTTTCCCAGATGTGTTATAAAAGGCGCTAAGGATTGGAAAACTTCCTGTAAGGATTAAGCAAAATAGATATGCTTGCAACATGCTTAGTAAAATGCACGCTGTTAGCAGGCCCCCCGACCCTTAAAAAAAAAAAAAAAGAATGCACTTGAGTTTTTTGTTCTCCCATGCTTTATTTTGTAGCTTTTAAAAAATTAAATCATTTGGGGTTTTTTTGAGCACTTAATGTGTGCTAGGCATTGTGCCAGACACTGGGAATAAATCCAACAGTGAAAAGAGAAAAAAAAAAAACCCTTTTGCATGGAGCATACATCCTGGAGGAGGGGAATATAGATAATAAGCAAGTGCAAGATAAAATGTCATGTGCTATATGCTATGAAGAAAAATAAAGCAGTATAAAGGACTAGAAGGTGGTTGGTGTGGGGTTTAGGTAGGTGGTCAGGGACAGCATCCCTGAGGTGGGGACTTGAAAGGACCTGAGTATTATGCTCACCTGAGTCTGAGTTCAAAGCCTTGGCCTTATTTGGGTAAGTTGATTGAAGTCATGGTATTCTAGTGTCATGTGGAAGAGACCTTACAGAGTATTTGTTGATTTTTAACTTTATGTCATAGATATCCTTGAGAGTTTCTCAGAATAATACGCATACACTCATATGCATAGCATTTTAACATGCCTTGAGATCATCCTTAGATCCCCTCAAGTTCGCATCCCTGGTCTAATTCAGTCCTTTCTTTTTACTAATAAGACATTAAGGTTGAGAAAGGCAAAGTAAAAATTGTCCGCAGAGTCATAACTAGTTAGTGGCTGTGTAAAGATTCCCACAAAGTTGTCTGTTGCTTTTCCCACTAAAATCTATAAGTTTCTAGAGTGGTTTTGGTTTGTTTTGTTTTTGAGAGAGGGAAGGGGGGAGAGGAAGATGCTGAGGGAGAGAGAATCCGTGCCCAGTGCTGAGCCAAACAGGGGGCTGTGTCTCATGACCCTGAGATCATGACCTGAGCTGAAATCAAGAATCGGACACTTAATTGACTTGAGCCACCCAGGTTGCTAGAGTGTTAAACTCTCACAAACAGGGATCCCTGGGTGGCTCAGCAGTTGAGCATCTGCCTTTGGCCCAGGGCATGATCCCGGAGTCCTGGGATCGAGTCCCACATTGGGCTCTCTGCATGGAGCCTGCTTCTCCCTCTGCCTGTGTCTCTTCTCTGTCTGCCTCTCTCTCTGTGTCTCTCATAAGTAAATAAATTTTTAAAACTTTTAAATATGTTTAAAAAAACTCTCTCAAACAACTGTAGTCTATGAAGCATCTCCTGCCTTTTTTTTTTTTGTATATACATCATTTTTTATTTACGTAGAGTAAAACCTGTGTCTTAAAAAGCCTATGGTAGTAAAACAAGTAATTTATGTGGCTAGTAAGGATCCTTTTCCTATTTCCTGACAAGTAATAATGTAAATAAATCGCAGGTATTCCAAATACTCTAGAAAGGAAGACACAGGCTGGCAGCAAAAAGGAAAGAGAAGAAAAAGATCTTGGGAAGATTTCTTACAGATGAAACTTGGGCCCTCATGACTTTAAAGAGCATAGAGGGCCTGATTGTGCCTTTGAAGATCTCTGAACCTAGGGACAGCAGAGGGGCGGGCTGCACATGGGAATGGCCTTGTCCCAGTTTCAACAGGGGCAGTGCCTCCCTAAGATGAAACAACAGTCACCCCCCACTCACTACACAGTGATTTCCTTTTGGGACATTTTATACAAAAACTTGGAAGATGAATGTGTCACTTTCAGAAAAATATCCATTGTATCAACTTATATTCTCAGCCACACTTTCTTAACATATGTCTCAACTTTCAGTACTACAAAGTAACCAAAAAATCGTAATAGTAATCATCCATACTGTGAGATGAGTACCTGATTTCCCAAATTGCAAGCTGTTGTAAAAATTTCTATTTGCATACAAGATTTTCTAACAAAATATATTTGGCTTTAAAACCTCAGAAATCTAGCAAGTCTACCTTCTGTAAATAATGATATTTATTGAACTTTTAGGCTGCTTCCTACTGTGGCCTACTTAAAGACAAAACCCACTTTTTCAGTAGCTTGCCCATTATAGGAATGACAGCTCTGATAGAAGAAACTTTAGCCTTTTCTCTCTTAATCAAAGGCCCTTTCCCCCATATTCCCCATCCCCACCCCCATTTTTGGGTATTTCTAGCCTACTTTTCCATCTGTGTGCCTTGTTACTATGGTGATGGGCACCATAGAAATAGAGAACAAAGCAGATGTAATGCGCATCTCCTACATGGTTTACAGTGCTAAAAACGGATCTAGGTTTTTCAGGCATGGCTTGATCTTTATTGGTGGCAGAACTGGACCAACCCAACTTGGGGGAGTACCTGGGGTTACAAGCTGATTTTGGCTTCACTATTCCCATTGTTCTACACTTCACCGGACCTTTCTCTACCCATGAGTGAAGGTGAAGGAAGAGAAATGGGAGCCTGCAGAGAGGATATAGTACAGAAATTAGTGCCTTGGAGTCAGCCCACCACAAAAGACAATATTCCTGCCAAAGCATATTCCATGAGCGGGAATCTTGGACTGGTTTTAAGGTTTACCAGTTCCTAATCCTATTGCTTGATTTTGCATTATTTGACTGAATCTTTCAATAGAGCAGATATGCTAGTTTAGGTTTTTCTTCCTTTCAAGGTACTTAAATTCTTTTTTTAAAAAAATCTTGATGACTAACAGCTTGTAGTGTTAGCTCCCATTCATTGAATTTGTTTAAGTGGTTAAATTACTAATGTGTGCTTATTGTATGCTTGCTTAGGATTACAATGAAATGTTTCCTAGATATGGTAGGAATTGGTGTCTTCCATAACATCTAGTAGAAGGTGCCGATAAGTATTTTTTTACATTTTATTTTATTTTTTAATTTTAATAGTCACACACACACAGAGAGAGAGAGGCAGAGACACAGGCAGAGGGAGAAGCAGGCTCCATGCACCTGGAGCCCGATGTGGGATTCGATCCCGGGTCTCCAGGATCGCGCCCTGGGCCGGCGGCAGGCGCCAAACCGCTGCACCGCCCAGGGATCCCTTTTTTTACATTTTATAAAGCAGTCTTTACACCTAATGTGGGGCTTGAAGTTACATCAAGATCAAGAGGCATGTGCCCTACTGACTGTGCCAGCCTGGTGCCTTCCTGTAGGTATTTTTTAACCTTCCACATGCCTTGTTTTTCATATATTCTATCTTCACGAATCATATTCTTGAGTGCTCCTAAATTACCCAAAGATTAAATACAGTGTTCCAGTTACTCCAACTTCCAGACAATTATTTATTATATATATATATTTTTTTTTTGAGAGAGAGTGCCTGTATGCAAGTGAGGGTGGAAGGAGAGGCAGAGGGCAAGGGAGAGAGAACCTTTTTACCTTTTTTTTTTTTTTTTTTTAAGATTTTATTTATTAGAGAGAGAACCCGGACAGGAGAGGAGCTGAGCGAGAGCATAAACAGGCTCCCTGCTGAGCGGACACAGGGCTTGATCCTAGGACCCTGAGATGATGATCTGAGCTGAAGTTGGACACTTAACTGATTGAGTCACCCAGGCATTGGAGGGACTCTTAAAGAGCATGTACAGGGTAAAATAATTTAGCATAGTGTTTTAGATATAAAGTCCTTGTGTATGAACAAAGTTTTGGAGCTAAGGAAGTTGAATGTTCCATGTCCCCATTGCAGTATGGCATGAGAGCCTGAAGTTCCTTCTAGCTGTAGCTTATTATTTCTTTGGCCATGTGGTTCCTTTCTTTTTACCCGATAAACCTGTATTTTGCCTGTTTGTTATCTGCTGTAATGGCTTACACACTGGTGTGAAAATATGCTTAGGTCAACCCCATACTCTATGACTTTCTTATATACTTACACAGTGTACCTCTCTCTACAAAGGCAGCTTTCCCCCTTTGTGGAATGAATGAAGACATCCCTGGAGTGGGAGTTGGGAGACACGGTGCTGACGCTGGCTTAGCCTCCACCTGGAGTGGGCTTGGAGATGCATTTATTATATTTTATTTCATTTTAATTCAGTTAATTAGCATATAGTGTATTATTAGCTTCAGAGGTAGAGTTCAGTGATTCATCAGTTGTATGTAACACCCAGTGCTGGGGGAACCAGGGTGGCTCAGTGGTTTAGTGTCTGCCTTGAGCTCAGGATGTGATCTGGGGTCCTGGGATCGAGTCATGTATTGGGTTCCCCACAGGGAGCCTGCTTCTCTCTCTGCCTGTGTTTCTGCCTCCTCTCCCAGTGTCTTTCTCATGAATAAATAAATAAAATCTGAATCACACACACAAACCCATACCCAGTGCTCATTGTATCACATGCCATCCTTAATGCCCATCACCCAGTTATTCCACCCCCTTTCCTCCCTCGCCTCCAGCAACTCACAGTTTGTTCCTATGGTTAAGAGTCTCTTATGGTTTGTCTCCTTCTCTGATTTTGTCTGATTTTATTTTTCCCTCCCTTCCCCTATGCTCCTCTATTTTGTTTCTTAAATTCCACACGGGAGTGAAATCATATGATGATTTTCTTTCCCTGGTTGACTTAGCATAATACCCTCTAGTTCCACCTACATCTTTGCAAATGGCAAGATTTCTCTTTTTTGACGACTGAGTAGTATTCCATTGTATATACATGGACTATACCACATCTTCTTTATCCATGTCTGTCAGTGGCCATCTGGGCTCTTTCCATAGTTTGGCTTTTGTGGACATTGCTGCTATAAACATTGGGGTGCAGGTGCCCCTTCAGATCACTACATTTGTATCTTTGGGATAAATACCTAGTAGTGTGATTGCTAGGTCATAGGGTGTCTCTATTTTTAACTTTTTGAGGAACCTCCACACTGTTTTCCAGAGTGGCTGCAACAGTTTGCATTTTTACCAGCAATGTAAGAGAATTCTCCTTTCTCCACATCCTCCCCAACAATCATCATTTCCTGGCTTGTTAATTTTAACCATTCTGACTGACATGAGGGGATATCTCATTGTGGCTTACCCTGATGCTGAGTAATGTTGAGCATTTTTCCATATGTCTGTTGGCTGTTTGTATGTCTTCTTTGAAGAAAAGTCTGTTCATGTCTTCTGTCCATTTCTTGACTGGATTATTCTTTGGGCCTTTGGAAATGCATTTTTAACCATATAAGCAGCACACAGGTTAATCAGGAGGAGCCACAAGGAAGGTTTTAAAACCACGGCAGCCCCGGTGGCACAGCAGTTTGGCGCCGCCTGCAGCCTGGGGTGTGATCCTGGAGACCCGGGATTGAGTCCCACATCGGGCTCCCTACGTGGAGCCTGCTTCTCACTCTGTCTGTGTCTCTGCCCCTCTCTCTCTGTGTCTATGAATAAATAAATAAAATCTTTAAAAAAAAAAAGGAAGGTTTTAAAACCAAAGGTGACATCAGATTTGTTTGGGGACATAATGAAAGTATAGAGGATGTGTTGGAGAGTGTTAGAGATAAAAGAGATTATCTTGGGAGACCAAGTAGAGCAGTGGGGTTGGAAAAGAGGAGACTAATATGAAAGAAATTTGAGAAAGAAGTCATAAGATTAAATTGTCCCATTTCCTTTCATCACAAGGATCCTATGGCAATTACTTAATACAAACTATGCTCACCAAAGTTTTACTGGTCTGTATATACTCCTAACTTTTCAATTGTTTTTCATAGAAGGAATAGAATACTCTCCTGATTACTTATTGGGTTCCCCAAAAGCCTCAAATTTCAGAGTATTATTGAACATATATTGGCACAACTTTAAAAATCATAGCTTCTGCTATAGACTGCTTGCCTCCCTCCCTTAATTCATATGTTGAAACCTCACCTCCAAGGTGAGGATATTAGGAAGTGGAGACTTTGGGAATTGATGAAGCCATGAGGGTGGAGCTCTTATAAAAGAGAATCCAGAGAGCTGCCTTGCCCCTCCTCCTATGTGAGAACATGGTAGAGAAGAGATTTGTCTATGAACCAAGAAGTGAGTTCTTACCAGACACCAAATCTTCTGGCATCTTGATATTGGACTTTTCGGCCTCTGAAAGTATGAGAAATTAATGTTTGTTGATGAAGCATCCCCATCTATGGTAGTTTGTTATAGCAGCCTGAATGGACTAAGACGGCTTCTTAGCATGGATATCCTGTGACTGGAAATGAGAAGAGACTTGTTAGGAGAAGTAATATTTGTTCTGTGGGAAGAATAATGACTCTGTGCACAGGAGAGGTCTGCTGACACCAGGTAATCACTCCATGCAGGACAGCTCCTTGTCTTCCAGAAGGCCTGAAAACTGTGGGCACATTGGCTATATTTTGTAGCCAGAAGAGAACAGAGCTTGTATTTGTGAAGAGTTTACTCCTTTGTGGGTGACTGTTCTCTGATCCCTCCTAGGCGAAGGGAGTTTCCGTTGCTTTTGATGGTATCATCAATGGGAAGGTAGAAAGCAGGCTAGCTAGTATTATTTCTGTTTCTTTGATTAAAAAGCTGGCATCCTGATAGATTGCGTAGCTTGGCTAAAGTTAAGGTAGTTGGTAGGCAGGATTCAGTTCACTGTGCTCAGTCACCTTGCTCAGACTTCTGCTGCACTTTTTACTGAATGAAGGAGGGCATGGACAAATGCACATTTCATCTTTTGTTGGTTCCATGGAGATAAGCTACTCTTTATTCTTCTCAAATATCTCTTGGGAGATCATTCCTGGGGCGCCTGGGTGGCTCAGTGGTTGGGCATCTGCCTTCGGCTCACGTCATGATCATGGGGTCCTGGGATCGAGTCCCACATCAGGCTCCCGCGTGGAGCCTGCCTCTCCCTCTGCCTGTGTCTCTGCCTCTCCCTCTCTGTGTCTCTCATGAATAAATAAATAAAATCTTTAAAAAAAAAAAAGGAATTATTCCCATTCATGCTACTTCTACTATTACGAGTTTACTAGTTGTTCAGGCTTAGGTAAATCACACAACTGCTTCAGTTGCTTCATCTGTAAAGATGACCCTCCTGGAGTTGTTGGAAGCATTAAATAAGTTAACCGACATAAAGGGTTTAGAAGAATATTTAAGGTATGGTTACCTTGTGATGAGCACCAGCTTCTGTGATTCTCATAATGAACTGCTCGTTTTCAACTACTTCAGCCTCACATCAGCTACCTGGGGCCTAAGCATTCCCACACGGAGCTTGTTTTGTCTTATTTACCTGGAAGGAACTCGTAGGGCAAGTTCTACTTGATTCTTTGGATAATTTGTAATTTGTCATTTCAGTTAACTAGGCTTAAATGGACTTTTTCCCTGGTCATTTTTAAAGTACAAATTGCTTAATGTTGACAAATTAGGCTTGCATAGTTATTGATCAAATAGACATACTATAGACAAATTAAGGAGAAATTAGAGCTGTCCCAGCCCCAGATCAGAAAAGTCTCTTGAGTTTTTGTTATAGCCTGGAACTTTTTCAATCCTCAAGTTGTCCAGAATTCGATTTTGAATTACTCAGCAGAGAGACAAGTAAAAAAGAAAACTGAAACCCCAAAAAACAATAGTTTCATGTTTTTAATGGATATTTGGAGATGGGTAGGCTTTAACCTTGGAAAATCTTTCATGCAAATTGACCATCATGGGTACAGTACTCAGTCACAGAAGTAGAGGTGTTATAAAAATTCTTTTTATTTGTTAGAAGTTCTAGAATTCCTTTTTTTTTTTTTTTCCTCCCGTTGGACATGAAGGTAACAGAATCAGAGACTGGTAGTTTCCTTATTTTAAAAGAGTCTATATGAGAGAAGGTTCATTCTAATCATCTCATTTTTGATAGACAAACCATGATAACCATGATTTGAAAAATCTCTGTGAGCGTGTGTTTATGGAGAGCAAGATGTAAGGATACACAGGGGTTACCTGGTGTGTGCAGGAGGAGAGGAAGGAGAGGAAGGAAATTCTTGTTCTCTAGTTTACCCTTTTGATTCTTGTGTTTTTCCTCTCCAGGGAAGTCCTCAGAGATGTGGCACATGGTGAAGTCTTACAAAAAAACTTCTTAAACAAAATGTTTCCTTTCCTAATGAGATTCTGCTCAACTGCTTTGTTGTCAGTGTGCTGGGAATTTTGAAATATCCTCTGCGTATTTCTGTGGTTTTAACCTAATAATTTTATTTGGATTTACCAGGTATAGCAGCTGTTGTTTTCACCGACCATGGCTAAATTGCATTAATGTCCAAAGTTGAAAAACTCTTTTTTTTTTCTATGTTGGCCAAGATTACTTAGAGTTTTATAAAATGTAAGGCTTTTCTCCAACTCTTGTCATTTTCATTTTCTCGCAAGAAAACTTATAATATGAATATTCTAAAGGATGGCTTAGGCTGAACGTCTCTCTCCAGACACTGGTGCAGCTTGTAGTGTGGTAATGTAGAACAGTGTTTTCCTGATAAAGTCATCTATCCTCTTTTCTGCTGGGAGAAGGAGGGACCTCAATTCCATTATAATTTATGTAGTGTTTGGTGTGATATGCTATGGTTGCAGTTTGATATTAATGATTATCCTTTGGCAAAGCAGACTGCAGTGAGGGGCCAACGGCTTTAAAAATGCCCTCAGAGAGCATAAACTTAGAATTACAACAGCTTTGTTAGATAATTCTGCAGTCTTGTTCGGAGGGCATCAGATGATGAATTTTGCCTTTCCATTTAATTATTTCATGTAACATGATTCTTTGTAAATATTTTGCTTTCTATCCAATTTCTTTTTAGGGCTTCTTCAGTTAGTCTGAATTGCAAGGTCGTGGCTTTTGAAATCTCAGAAAGATATGCTCTTATATTGCTCACAGGGTTAATTTTGTGGTTTCTGAATCCCACCTGATCTCTATACTATCTATCATATTCCCATTTTCTCTGTTGAGAGCTTAAATTTTCCTCCTACATTCAGATTCTAAGGCGATAGTTTTACTTGTCAAATCATACAGCCAAGCATTTCTGCATTTATAGGTAACAATGTATATCAACAACATGCCCTAACAATTAATAAGCTATTTTTACATGTGTAATTGAGTTTGATTCTGACAGTCCAGTGAGGGAAAGAGGGGGCATGGCTGCAGTTAATTCCTATTTTATGGGTGGGCTCTGAGAAATTACTCAGACCCAAAATAACACACAAACAGAAGGGTAGGGACAAGGATCCAGGCCTTTTAACTCCAGTCCAGTGTTATTTCTCCCTGTCATACTGGGCCAGTGAACCCTGGTCTGTGCCATGAGACATTTCTCATATAAGGAGTCTGGTCAATATACTGTGTAAAATTGTATTTAAATTATGTTTAAAGTCAATTGAATTTAATGCACTTCATAAAATCAAAGTAGTATTCTTAAGTTCTTTCCCTTCTAAGCATTTGTTATTGCTCTGTATGTGTAGTGAGAGATGCTTTCCAGGCTAGGGACATTGTTAGTGAACAATTTAAGAAGTAAGGAACAACAGAAACGCAATAAGAGAGACGTCCCAATGTGACATGACTAAGTGACAAGTTCAGTGGAAATGACGTAGGAGGTGAGACCTGAGCTGAGCTTTGCAGAATGACATAGAATTTGGAAAGATGGGGGTGGGTAGGGAGAGAAAATATCTAAGCAGAACTGTGCAGCATACATGTGATGCTGAAATAAATGAAATGATATATTCAGGGTGGCTCAAAATAATCCTGAGCATGTGATGGGAGTTGATAACTGTTGAAGCTGGATGAAGGAGATATTGGGGTTTCCTTATACTATTATTTATAGTTTTGTATATATTAGGAATTATCTTCCTGGTAAAAAGGTTAAAATATAAAAATGGTACAGAAAGGTACCAGGTTGGCCTACCTGGAATGAAGGGTTTATTCAAAGGCATAGTGGGAAATGATGTTGGAAAGATAGTTGGAGATCAGATTTGGTGGGAGAGGGCGTTCATGACTATACACTGTAGAGTCTGGGTGAGTGCTAATAAACACTAGACTTCACTGACTGGACTTGAGTCTTACTGCAAGGTCAAGGTGGAGTTGCAGTGCAATCTGCCATCTTCATCAAGGATGAAAGGATGGCTGCAACCCACTTACGTCTTAGTAGGCCCTACGACATCTCATCTGGCATATTCAGTTCTGGAAGGCACCCGAGTTTCCGTGGTGGGACATCTTAGGCACAGAAGAGTATCTCACATTTTGAGAATCTTCCTAGCAGAATATTTCATTAACTGAAGGTTGTCTATCTGGAAGGGACTTATTTTCCCTTCTGCTACTGCTTTCCAGACCTCCTCTCTTGTGGGCCTAAGAGTGGGCAGTTAAATGGAAATATAATCATCACTATGATTCTCCAGTGATATGAAGATATGTGTGCATGGTGGATTCTAATCTCCTGAAGACCGTTTTTAACAGAAGACTGAGTTATACGTGGTGGCTCTGAACCATTTAGAAAGCCTTGATGCGGGGCAGCCCGGGTGGCTCAGCGGTTTAGCGCTGCCTTCAGCCCAGGGCGTGATCCTGGAGACCGGGGATCGAGTCCCACATCGGGCTCCCTGCATGGAGCCTGCTTCTCCCTCTGTCTGTGTCTCTGCCTTCGTCTCTGTGTGTCTCTCATGAATAAATAAATTTAAAAAACGTTTAAAAAAAAGGAAAAAAGAAAGCCTGATGCTTTACTGTAGCTTTCTGAAGCAGAGCTCCTTCTTTTTTCCCCATTTAAAATGTTTCTCTACTGCTAGGGAAAAGGAGGAAAGACATGTCAGAAATCTGGAGAGTTGGTAATATTGATGAATGATTATTAGGATGGGATTCAGTGGCATGCTAGAGTGGACAAGAGCTGATTGTTGTGTTTTCAGGAACTTTGCAAGCCACTTGTTAAATACACCCATTAAGCAATTAAATTATATAAACTTGATATATAAAAATAAATGATACTCAAAGCTCATCATTTCCTAAACATTTTACTATAATTTGCTATTATCCATGCTCCTAAGATTACTTATGTCTCATGTATCTGCAGAGCTCAAGTCCTATATAATAGCATCTGTATCAGGGATCCCTGGGTGGCGCAGCGGTTTGGCGCCTGCCTTTGGCCCGGGGCGCGATCCTGGAGACCCGGGATCGAATCCCACGTCGGGCTCCCGGTGCATGGAGCCTGCTTCTCCCTCTGCCTGTGTCTCTGCCTCTCTCTCTCTCTCTCTCTCTCTCTCTCTCTCTCTCTCTCTGTGGCTATCATAAATAAATAAATTAAAAAAAAATAGCATCTGTATCTTTGTTCTCAACCCTGCATTCAGTGCCATCATGTTAGTAGCTTGAAATGGACTCTGGTGAGAATAGTTAGGCCATGCAAATTGACAAAGACTACAAATCAGGGCCTTTTCTTCCCCTGCCGGGAACTGATTTATTGAATATCTACTATTCAATTGATCTATTGAATATCTAGGTTATATTCAGGTTTTAAAGACTCTTTACCTTTTAGAGATATATTCTGAAACAAGACAGAATATGATATCTAGAATTTATTTCAAGTAATCCAGTGGGAGTGGTGATTGTTGTATCAGAGTGATGGGCGCATGGGCTTCATTATACCCTTTTTTTACTTATATGTATGTTTAAAATTTTCCATAATAAAAAAGTTTAAAGCAATAATTAAGGAATGCTACAGTGAAAATAAATAAGTTGCCTATACCTAACAGATAATCTGGTACCTGTCAGTCCCCCAAACTTTGATGCCAACATTCCATTGATAAAGTATTTTCTTTTTTTTTTAAGCATTTTTTAAGAATTTCATTTATTTATTCATGGGGGACAGAGAGAGAGAGAGAGAGAGAGAGAGAGAGGTAGAGACACAGGCAGAGGGAGAAGAAGCAGGCCCCATACAGGGAGCCCGATGTGGGACTGACTCAATCCTGGGTCACGCCCTGGGTCAAAGGCGGTGCTAAACGACTGAGCCACCCAGGCTGCCTGATAAAGTATTATTTTCTAAATGTAGATCCCTATTTGTAACTGTTCATATAGATCACTGAGTTTAAATGGCTGCTTCTCATGAAATAAAATCAAGAAATCACTATGTGCAGTTAGTTACCCATATCCATGAGGACAGAGGAATCCAGGAGAACCCTCCCTAAGACACCGAAAACCTCTCTCTCCACAGTGGGGGAAAATGCATTTGTTGGAATGCAATCCTGTTTGCAGAACCAGTTGTACAAATAGATGAAAATGAATCAAGTTATTGCTCAGAGGGCTACTTTAGACTACATGACAGCTGTGTACCCTTTAGATTTATTTTCAGTCTAGCTGATTTGAGTCATTGCTCAAGAAAGGAGTGCTGTCAAGTGAATTGTCTTCTGTGCAGATGACAAGAGCCTTTCTAAACATTGCCTCGCTGGTACAAGTGATGTGTTTAGAATTGTTGGCCTATGAATTAAATTAGACCCAATCCAGTGACTTCAGAAGCATAGCGTGGGTTGTGTACTGACTGTACTTCACAAAGAGTGCACAAGCACAGTGTGTTTCCTCATACACATCTAGACATCAAATGGAAAATGTGTAAATTACATAGACTAAATCTCTTCTTCCCTAAGTTTAAAGTTCTTTTCATTTCATTCTTAATAGGAACTTAGATTATGGTAATACCTTCTTCTTGTCTTTGATTGTGTCAGAATTCATAGTAACTAAATTCAGTTGACCAGAAAAAAAATGATGGTGAGTGAGGGAAAGCAAGTGGTCACTGTGATGATCCCATCACATGGTGTGGTGAGGAAATTATTAGGTTTTATAGTTAGGATAGGGAAGGACTGTAAGAACCTTGAAGAGAAAGTAGTCTAGAGTATTGTTCTGTAATTTTAAGTTATGTGAGTCTCCGGTCTGTGTAGAAATACAGACTTAGACTGTTCATTAGGTTTAACCACAGGGGGAAAAAAAAATCAAAGTGTCAAGCAATGAAAACAACAGATGTCAAACTCAAACTCAGGTACCCTGGGTCAGAATACCAAAAGGAAGCCTAGACTGAAACAGAAATTAAGATCAGGAAACCAGAAGTGAGAGTTGCATGCATAGAACAAGAACCATAACTCACCCTCCTAAGACAGAGGCCAGACAGAGGAATCAACAGGAGAACCTGGAAGGTTTTGAGACCCAGCTGCAGTTTTCCCCATGTTAAAACTTCTTTGCATCTCTAACCTTTAGTGTCCTGTGGGGTCCCACCACAGTGTAAGTCCTGAAAGAATTTCTTCACAGTCTACAAATTGAAATCGTGGTTCAAGGGATCCCTGGGTGGCGCAGCGGTTTGGCGCCTGCCTTTGGCCCAGGGCGCGATCCTGGAGACCCGGGATCGAATCCCACATCGGGCTCCCGGTGCATGGAGCCTGCTTCTCCTCTGCCTGTGTCTCTGCCTCTCTCTCTCTCTCTCTGTGACTATCATAAATAAATAAACAAAAATTAAAAAAAAAAATCATGGTTCAAGAGTTAAGAGTGCAGATTGAGACATGAGTGCTAATGAAAAACACATGTTAAATTTTTGAAGTGTAAGAATCACAGGACTATAATTGATTCATATACAATATTTTTTTGAGCCCCTATTATCTGGGCTATGCGCTGGGTATACCTCAGTGCACCCCACAGGTAAAAGCCCTGTGTTCTTGGAGCTTACTGCCTACTGGGTAGATCTAGACAATAGACTAAATAATTATATAGTACATTAAACAGATAAATTAGAGGAAAACAACAGGAACTATTCTCCAAAATTAGATTCCTCAAGGGATACATTTTCCAACTCTGTCAAAGCTAACGAAGATTGATAGTTCTAAAGATACAAAACACCACATCTGGAATTCCTTCATGTTTCTATTAATTCTGCTGATAAGCCAAATATATTCACTGTTTTTATAATTAGCAAGTTTAGAGCACAAATGAAGGTTGAAGTACTTTTTTTTTTAAAACTGAAGTAAAATGAAATACATGCCCTTACATATTTTGTGAGAGAGTTGGCAGTTCATGATCAGGAAGGCAATGGTGATTTCTGTCAGGTGTCTTTGATTACTTCCAATCCTGTTTACCTCCAAATGAACAGACAAGTAGAAGCCATTCAAAGCAAAGAGGCTGGGGTGTGTGTGTGTATGTGTGTATGTGTATTACAAAACACAGACTTTATAGATTAGTCAAGTTGATTGCCTTCATTAAAAATTAGTCTCATCTTTAAAGATTTTTTTATTTTAATTTTTATTTATGATAGTCACACAGGGAGAGAGAGAGAGAGAGGCAGAGACACAGGCAGAGGGAGAAGCAGGCTCCATGCACCGGGAGCCTGACGTGGGATTCGATCCCGGGTCTCCAGGATCGCGCCCTGGGCCAAAGGCAGGCGCCAAACCGCTGTGTCACCCAGGGATCCCTAGTCTCATCTTTAAATGGAAATATTTAGAAAGGAGGGTACAAATGAATTTTTATGGGAGATGGACCCAGATTACATTCAGTTTTTTATCTTAAATGATTTTTTTTCCAAGTTACCAAGGTTATAAACCCAGTATTGGCCAGAGCCAGTACCAAAAATGTGCTAAAAGTTCATTTATATGTCCTCCTCTCCCTGGGGGCTCCAGTTTGTATTTCCAGCAGCCTACTAGACCTCACCATCTCGATGGCCCACAGATATTGCAAACTCAATATTTTAAAAACCACACTCATCACCCTCCACCAATTTTTAACCATTGACCATTGGCCCGGACTAGGGTGGTCACTTGTCCTTGAGCCCTGAGCATCTGGAACATCTAGTCTGCCACCAAGTCCTCTTGATCAATACCTGAGTAATCCTAGAATCTATGTCCATAAGCTATTTAGGAGAGTACCTGCTTGAGGGAGTTAAAAGTGTTTGCCTTTATCCCCTCTTCTCCTCCCATCTAGCCACATCTTTGTTTAAACCATCTTCCTTGTTTTACCCCTTGGACTATTGATCTGGTTCCCTACCTGCCTTGTACATTTTCCCCTTCTAATGAATCCTCCATGCTACCACCAAAACAGGAGATTCTAAATTTCTACACTTAAAATTTGACACTGACCAGATGACATCACCCCCTTGCATAAAACCCTTCACTGAGTCCATGACATGGTGCCCATGTTTCTTTATGATCTAACTCTAAATGTCCTTTTGTTTCACCCTTCTCAGCTTTCCTACTGGCTTCACTCTTGAGAGCTATACTCAGTCGAAACTTAACTATACCAGACCCCTTATATGAAACCTTAATTAGGTTAATAAATTATCTTTGATTTAAAGTGAAAGAGCAAAATTCACAGACTTGCTCATGGTCTTTAACTAGCACTTTATGATAAGGTCCTTTACCAGCCCTGGTTGATTCCTCTTTCCTTTCCCCATCTCTCCCAGCAGCATTTGGCAGATTTTCCCTCATAATACTACTTAAATTCCTTCATCCCTGGTCATTTTCACTGACCCTCCCCTATTCGCATCTTTGCTAGTTATTGAATTACTACAGTAGGATCCTACCTGGTCCCCTAGTCTTTATTCTGTCTTGCTCTCTTTTCTTGCTGCCTGTATTTCCTGTGCCCACTCCCCCTCTGGTTAGTCTTCCTGAAACATCACTTGTATTCTGTTTTAGAATCTCTCATGGTTCTCTTTTGTGAATCAAGTCAAGCTATACTCTTCATTCTGGAATCTTTTTTTTTTTTTTAAGATTTTATTTATTTATTCATGAGAGATACACAGAGGCAGAGACATAGGCAGGGAGTCTGATGCGGGACTCGATCCTCAGACTGGGATCATGCCCTGAGCCAAAGGCATCAGACGCTCAACCACTGAGCCACCCAGGCATCCCATTCATTCTGGAATCTTAATCCTAGATGTCCTCACTATGTCATGTATTTGTGAAATCATTACCCTCTGACAGCGACTATTCTGTCCTCAGTAGGACCTGCTGCCTATGGCTCTTAACTCCAGGCCTCTTTTGCCTGGACAGCTTTGGATGGTGGGAAGAACATGATGGTTGATGTCAGCTATGGGATCAAGATTTTGTTCACAAAACGTGGCTTAGGCAGCTTGTTTTTTCCTCTCTGAACTGGTATCCTAAAGTCAAGCAAATGATTTCAATGACTTATGGGGAAAAATGCTCCATAAACTTTAAGGTGTCATGCTATGTATCTCGTTTCAACTATATACTGTTTGTAATGTATTTTGATGTTGATAATATATTTTCCCGTTGCCTAATCACTTGCTGTATATTTCCTATCTTCCTAACTTTTATGTGTGTTTTAAGGGTAGACATAAGACGAAATATAAAAATAAAATGAATTCTCATTTACTGATTATTATTGCTTCTTGTCTTATTCATCCCACACCATAGCAAATGTTTAATAAATTTTCCCCTATCAAGAGAATCCAATATATAAAAGTGTAAAGTTTCAGGCACTATAGGAAAGAATAGTATTTGATACAGAGAGTGAGAGAGTAACAGGAAGAAAAGGTGCTAAGAGAGAAAGAGCCCATCTAGGGAACAGGCTTGCCTCAGTATTGACTTCTTTCATGGGTCCATGGGTAAGCTTAGGATTCAACTCCTAGGCAGTCTATGCAACCTTTTTATACCTCAACAGTAGAATTGCCTCATTTTCTTAAGAGTAACCATTATTGCACAGAATAGGCTTTCTAATGTTTGTTGAATTCACTTACCCACATACTTTTCCCACTGTTACATATCCATGTGAACACACAGTATGTTTATATGCATACGTATGTCAGTGGATTTGTCTATCACTCCTCGTAATTATTCACATTTCTCTTTCCCTTTAAATTTCTTTTTTTTTTTTAAGATATTTATTTACTTATTCATGAGAGACAGAGACAGAGAGAGAGAAAGAGGCAGAGACACAGGCAGAGGGAGAAGCAGGCCCCATGCACCGGGAGCCCGACGTGGGACTCGATCCCAGGTCTCCAGGATCACGCCCTGGGCCGAAGGCAGGCACTAAACCATGGAGCCACCCAGGCACCCCTAAATCTCATTGTCACATGTAGCAGGAGTGTGTGTCTGTTTTGTCTGCAGTGTAGCGCTGATAGTCACATTTGCAACGTGTTTGTGCAGTGATGGGGGTGCCTAAACACTTGATAAAGCCATAGGTACTTCCAGGAACTACCTTATTTATTTCAATTACTAAGAAATGTCCATAAAATTTGCATTATAAAAGTAAACTTATTTCAATCATATTTAAATTAATAAGCATAAGGAATAACAATCAGCAAATAACTCATTTTTGCATCGGTATTTTCTAGCCCCTCTCCCACAGGCAATTTCCTAGGCACAAGAGGCATGGAAGTGGAGTGCAGGAGTTTATGATTCTGCTTAGTGTCCACCTGTGAAGGAAAATCTAAACTGACAACTCTTATTGGATAACACTATCGTTGTAACTTACTATGCCTGGATCACCAAGTCTTAGTACTCAGTTGAAAAACAAACTAATCAAACAGCAAAATACAGTTCCTGTTTTCAGGGAATTCACAATTTGTGGAGGATAAAGGAATCATAGGAACTACAGCAAAACAATTAGGAGAGGTGGGATTTGCTTGTTACCTTAGAAGCAAATTGTGTATTTCTCCAAAGCAAGTCATTAAGGATTTGTGATTGTTTTGTTTCAGAATAGATTTAGTGGCGTGGAAAATGCTAGCTTAACCGTGTTCTCCACTCACCAGGCGGGCTGGGCGAGTGCTCACATTTCAGATGATCCAGCCTGGCTGCAGGACAAGATATTTGCATAGAAGATTGGGGAAATTGCCAAACAACAAAATGAAGACTTATGCTTTTGAAATTCTTCTTATTGCTGCTTTAATTAAATTGAAGTTTCCAAAGGAATGGACTTTCAAATGAAATTTTAATAGTGCCTCAGCTAATTCTAATGTATTCTTTCATTTTACTCGGCTTTCACAATGTGATCATACTTGGTTTCACTTCCTGGTTTGTCCACACAAGCCTGTTGTTGCTGGGAAATATTTAAATAAAGTGTTTATGAAAGAAGAATATTGTTTTGTAATGGATGAAAGCATTTGGATTTGATTTTGATTTAGTTCACGTAGTAATTTTTATAGTAAGATTTCTGACGCCTGAACTGGGAAATCGGTTGCCCAAAGAAAACTTAAGAAACAACAACAAAAACCAAAAAAACCTTTGGCATGGAAGTTAATTAAGTTACCTTGTGGTGAAGTGGTCTACAGAACTGTTTGATTAGGCACCAGTTGTGAAACAAATGAAATGTCGGCCCATAATTAGAGTAATTGTAACTTGATTTTAAGCAGAGGCTTGATTGTATGGTGAGTGACATACTGCCTAAGGATTTTTCCAGGAGGGCCCAGCATATTCTTAAACTGATGGCTTACTTATGGTGTGTTTCATATGGCCACTAGTCTGTCTGGCACCATTTTTTGTGTTTTTTTAAAATGACTGTTTTTGTGTGTTATATAGCATAGTATGAAGTATTTGGCTATTAATTCTCAAAGTGATATTTTTACCCCAAAGCATCTAATTTCACCAAAGTATTCAGGTACCATCTAGTGTTTTGTTTTGTTTTGTTTTAAAGCTGATCAAATCTATTTCTCTTTTAAAAACATCAGTGAAGCAGGAAAAAAGTATGCTCACTCAAAATCAAATTGTTTTGTCCAGATACATCATTTGACTGACTAATCTGAAAGTTTAAATTTTTTTTAAGTAGGCTCGACACCCAGCATGGAGCCCACGTGGGGCTTGAACACTCAACCTCGAGATCAAGACCTGAGCTGAGATCAAGAGTCGGATGCTTAACCGACCCAGCCCCCCAGGTGCTCCTGCAAGTTTAATTGTTTTAAGCATAACTATTTTTCTACTTGAGATTTTACTTTTACAGCCATTTATGTTTTATTTTATGATAATACCTTAATATAGAAGTAGGTCTCCTGGTCTTATTGTCAACTCCCTGCAATGAAGTCTTCCTGATGCTTTCAAATTAATTTTCCTAATACACACTAATATGCTTTTAAATGTATTTTTTTCCATCATTCCTCTGCTCCGATACCATCAATGGTTCCTACTGGTTATATGATCAAATCTAAATTACTTTCCGTTATCATAAAAATTATTTGGTGATTAATTCTAAAAGTGAAATTAAACTGATATAAAATGATCCTGGAATAGTCATTTCTCAGGTGCTTGTTATGCACTAATAAGACCTGAGCTATCCTTGAGAAGTTCTTAGCCTGACATTTGAGACTTTCTTTATTATTTGACTCTAATCTACTTATCTCCATTATTTCTGTCTCAGAAATCCCACTCCATCTGTATATGTCTCTTCACTAACTTCTAAAATTTACCTTGGCATCCTCTGAGCTTCTTGATTTGTTCCTCCATTCCTCTACATAAAATACTATGTGCCCTATTATTAATTCTCATCCCTTCACCTCCCATCTTTATAAATCTTATGCATCTTTCTTGGCCCACTCATAACTCCTATGCAGTAACTGTTATGCCTTCGTTGTATATTGCCCTAAGATGCAACTGTAATCCATTTGAGCTTTTTTGTATTCATGCTTTATTTCACTAAAGCAAAAGTTCCTTTTGAGGATCTGGTCTGAGGTTGACACACCCTTCTGTTCCCTTCAACATTTGGAATGATGCTTTGCACCTTTGTAAAGGCGAGGTCATGATTGTCCAGTACACCTAGTGTCAGAGTGGCTAGAGATGATGACATCTCTTGCCATGACAAAGTTGGTGGTACATAGGGTCCTCTTTATTTCTACATCCGTTCAACTAGCTATGTTGTCGCCTTCCTTGAGTGGGTAAGACTTTCCACAATAAAAACAGATGGTGTTGTCAAATATAAATGGAAAAATATTATTTCTTGTGTGTGGTAAGGGGAAGAAAAAAGGACTTAGGAAAAAAAAAAACACACCATTAGCTTTCTTGGCACAATCTCTCTGCCTTTCAAGTTTGGTTGCTAAGAAATAACTGTAGATTCATTTGCTGTGTACAAAGGAGAAACTTAGGTCGCTAACCCAGAGATTGTGCTACTTATGCAGCTGAACTTGTCATTGAGCCAGGAAAAGCCCCACCCTGATTTAGAAGTCATGTGTTAAACTTCCAGATGGGGAATGTGACTTCTGTTTCCTGAGAAGCCATCAAATTTCTTAAATTCCCAGAGGGAACATGGCTTCTCTCCTCTGCTAACACCAAATGAAGCTCCAGAACCCTGCCGAGTTCTGAAGCCCAAAGCCAAGCCCAAGAAACACTCTCTGTCACCTTTGCAGTATGGACATTCTACCCAATTCCTACTACTTATTTGTGGGTTCTTTTGGAAGCCTGACCTTACTCCCTCACTTCAGTATGCCTTGAGTGGACTGAAATTATTCTTAATGCCACGGCTGAGCTAAATCTTTCATCTTTGCTGTTAGGGCTTGGATCTGCTAACTGATTCAAGAGTCTTTACATGTCAAGCAGAATTTGGAGAATTGAAGACATGATGATGTAGCGATTGTAGGAAGTTGCTGTAGTCTTTGCTCCAAGCAAAGGGGTCTAATCTTAATTCTTTTATTCACTCACTTAATGTTTAATAGCGGCTTTTGCCTATGGGACACAGGGAGACACAGCATGAGACATGTAAGCCAGATGTCATAATGTGAGAGAAATAAACTTTTAATTAAATAATTGTGTGAAGGTGTGTGATGAGCCCTATGAAAGCAAGGGATAGAAAAGTAAAAGAGCTCACCGTGATGGGCTTGGTCAGAGTGGTCAGGGCAGGCTTTCCTTAGGAAGAATGTAAGTCATTGACTCAGGAAGCCAGTGGCTTAAACAACTCTGACTCTCCTGGTTGGGCCTTAAAAGGGAGTTTGACCTTCTAAGTCAACTGCTTTGTACTCTTTCAATTGCAACTATTTTGAATGAGAATAAGGCTTTTGTGACTGTTCTTATGGAGTACTGTACTACAAGTGGTACAGTGTGCATGTGGTCTTTGCCCTGGGCTCCTGGCACAGAGCTTAAAAACCCTTGAAATTTCCTGTTAGGAGCATCTTTTGTTACTCATAACAAGCCCCTCTCCACCATACCTGAATTTATGCTAATGAGGTGACTCAGGCTGAGCCCAGAGAGAGCTTCAGGTTAGGGGCTAGTCACCAACTATGTAACTAGAGGATTGGAACTTTCCATCTATCCCCAACCTCTGGGGAGGGGGGAAGTGTTGGAGATTTTTAATTATCGATGGCCAGTAATTTAATCGACCATGCCTATGTCTATGGGGAGACATAGAGAGTGCTTGGAAGAGTGACATGTTCAGATTGGGCATGGGAAGCTCCACACTCACATCCCTGGTCCCCACCAAGACTACCCCCAAATACCATGCCCCAGGCATCTCTTCCATTTGGCTATTCCTGGGTTGTATCCTTTGTAATAACCTGCTGGTTTGTGTTTTCCTGAGTTCTGTGAGTCACTCAAGTGAATTAGCAAACATAAGGCAGGCGTTAATGGGATCCATGGGAACCCTTAGATTGATAACTAAGTCAGACAGAAGGCGGGGGGGGGGGGGGGGGGGGGGGGGGGGGTGTGGGGGGGGTGGTTGTCTGGGTCCTGAGACTTATGACTGGCATCTAAAAGGGGGGAATCTTGTGTTGCTGAGCCCTTATACTCATGCTGTGTCACGCTAACTCGAGGTTGGGTCAGAATAGGACTGCATGGTAGGGCACCCATATGGTGTCAGAAAAAAGGACATCTCACCATGTTTACTCTAAATGTAAACCGGACATTTTTCTGCTCCAGCAGAGGAGCAAATGGAAATTGGTGATTTTGACTATCAGGAGCCATACCCAAGTTACAAACATGAAGTACCGGTTTAACACCAAGAGGAGCATGGACTTTTTACATGAAACATAGATGCCATAAGAGCTTGCTCTTTCGAAACTGACCTGTTTCTCTGTTAATACTCTTGCTGGATGTTTCACTCTTCCCACACCTTCCAGGGAAGAGATAAGCAGTGTCAGCTGATTGGAATGTTTTCAAAGGCCTTCTCTGGGCTGGGCAGATAGGCATGGCTGCACTTCATTGGTACTGTGAGCCAGAGGTTGTAGGTGTTGTGTTATCTCTTCTTCTTTTCTTTTTCCAATTGACAGAATTATAAATGGTCCAGTATGAGCCCATTATTGCAAGGTTGATTTGGAAAAGAATTTTCTACTTCTGTTGTTACCTTCTTCTCACTGTACAATTCTATGTTTGGGCTACATATTTCTACCCGGACCCCTGGGCCTTTTGGAAAAATTCCTTTTGACTTTTGTAGTGGGACTTAAGTGTTAGGAAGTGTCAGTGACCTTGTAACACTCACTGTTTTGTTTCCTTGGAACCAAAATGGAATAAATTAAGCTCACTTCATGGGTTGTTTTGTTTCGATTTAAGATAATGTTCCAAGGCTAAAGGTATCCTTTTTAAAAATTACTGGCAAAAAAAGAGAAAAAATTGGCATTCTTTATAAGAGTTCACTCTTATATTTATGTGCTACTTTCATGGTTCCAGAGTACTTTCACAATATTTATTTCATCACCAGTATCAACCCTTGCAGCCTAAATGATTGTCCATATTGTAAAGGCAAGGACTGGAGGCCTGGATTGGATGAGTTGATTTGCTTCAGCCCATAAAGATGGTGGTGGACACAGGCCGCGGACTCAAAGTACACATTTTCCACACTTCAGCAATGGGCCCAGGGTTGGGGGGAACAGGAGATAAGTAAGAATTGGGCAGTTTGCATTTACCTAACGTCACTCTAGAATATTTACAAAGCAGCATGTCAGCAGGAGGAGCAATCACTCTATATTGACAGAATTGACTGTCCTAACAATGACAGCTGCTGACCGAGGAGAAGAAAACTTCTGTAAAAATGCCCAGTATCTGGGAGCATAGATGCCAGTAACATGTAGATAGAAACAGAGCTAAAGGCTTTAAAAATCCCTTCTCATAGCATTAGTCTCAACTGTATCAGAATCCATGACACAGGCATCCTGAGCTGGACTTGGGGGGTGGGGTGCAGCAGGGTACAGCTAACCTTTGAATGAATGCCCACAGTGAGCCATAGGATGAAGCATCCTTTCTTCCTAGTCCAGCTATTCTCAAGTGATTGATGATCACAGGATATATGACCCATCTGCCCAGCCTTTTGGAGTCAAGCCCTAGCGTTCCTGGGAAGGAAATAGCAAGAGCCAAGAAGATGGCAAGAGAAGCTGGGTAGTATTTGTTCCCATCACATTTCATTACCAGGCCCCCAGACCCCTCCCTGTGATATTATTTTGACTTTATAATCACACACACACACACACACACACACACACACACAAAAACAAATCAAGAGGGTTTGATATGTTTTAGAAAGAGCTCTCTGACTGCAATTTAAAAATGGGACCAAGGAAGACAAGAAAGGAAACATTTCAGTTGTCTTCCCCAAAGATCCAGCAGGCTCTACCCAAGACAGTGGGAGTAGGAATGCAGAAGGGGCTAATTTAAGAAAAGAACTGGTATGTTTGAGGGAATCGAAGGAAAGAAGGTTTGGAGGCCGTTGATGTTGCTGTCAACCTTCAGCATCATTCAGCTGTCAGTCTTGTTGCTACCAACATTCGGCGATCCAAAAAAAAAAAGTTACTGTGGTGTGGGTGTGAGCAGGAACGGTGGATTTAGTTTGGGACATACTGAGTGTGAGTTGCTTCCACACCTCTCAATGGATAGCCAGGAAGGTGTTAGGGAGGTGATTCTTAGGCTCAGAGTTAGAGAGCAGGGCTCACTATGTTGTTTTGGGGATCACCTACATAGTGCTGATGGATGACCCTTTAGAGTAGAGTATGTCACTTGAGAAACACATATGCATGAGCAGAGAAGCTACTGGCCAAGGACTGAATCCTGATGAACCCCAGGGCTTCAGGGATGGGTTTGTATTAGGACCCTTGCGTGGTTCCCAGTTACTTTTTTACCTTCAATTAATATCAGTGCTTTTGTTACTATGCTTGACCCAATAACCTTTTCTTGCTATGACCTACTTTGACTCTTTTTAGGAAGACTGACTTATTAGTTACCAATCCTAGACCTTTCATTGCTCTCTTTCTAAGAAAACCTATACTGTTTGTCTTTGAGTTCATGTTTTCCTTGGTGCTGTCACCATTTTCTTTTTAAAGCCCTGATCAATTCTTGCCACTCCAGAGGAGCCTTTTCAGATTAAATGTCCCCCAGATCCAGCTGCAATTAATCAACTCAGAGGACAGTGGAATGTTGGAAGTAGAGGGTCTATCTATCATTTGGCTTTCCCTCCAATGTGACAAGTAAGGAAAGTCAGGTCAAATGAGGTGAGGTGACTTACTCAACATTATGCTGTCAGATTGGTGGAAAGCAGGGAGTAGAAATTGAGTCTCCTGACACCTAGTCAGGTTCTTCCTGTTAAGCCATGCTGCCTTGTAGTCTTGATTCTTCCCTATGCCACTGTGATGGTTACTTTCCTTCATTTAAACATCCAGTCTCATTCCTGTAATTCCCTCATCCTCCTCCAGAATAGCCCTACAGAGAGGCAGAGCAGTGATTTCTTTTATTAAATTAGCTCTCATTTGATATGGATCATTACCTCTACCCTCTTGTGCCTTGGATGGTCATTTCCGCCCTATATATCCAGACCCAAAAAAGTAACAAGGCAGTCCTACAAAGAATGAGTTTATAATTATGAGAATCTCAGAAATTGATTGATTGATTGATGAGTGTTAAGTGCCCAGTAAGTATATCTGCTGTCACTAATGCAAAGGGTTATGATTGTTTTTCTTGAACTACTTCCCAACACACAATCTCTCCACATTACCACCAACCTCCCTCTACTCTCTCCATCTGTCCCTCTCCCCAGGCCTCCCTTGATGCCTTCTGTTAGATTGACCTCTTAATAAAAGAAGATTAATAAGAGACTCAAATACTTTTCAACCAATATAAAGTTATTGGTGATTTTTACAAACATGTAGGTGCTTCCATGGTTATTTTAGGGAGAAAAAAAAGATCTCATATGAGTGCTTACCTAGATGGTCACTAGAAGATTTTTGAATATGTTACTTCATATATAGCTTATTTCTCTAGTATAAAATAAAATCTATGCCTTTTTCTGGACAAATTAGTAGGGTCATATTCTCTCATGCAGCCAAATCCTTTTAATTCAAGGTAACAAAATTGATAATTAAATGGCATTTATTATAATCTAAGAATTATGGATTAAGTAAATTTGACACAGTAAACATTTTTTATATGTCAGTATGCCTTCTAGTACATGGAGGCCCACTGTATATTTAATTTGTGTAATCCACTTATGTTCATTTTAAAGCAGTCAGAACAGTTTTTGTTTTACATGATTATAGGTTTTTTGTGATAAAATATATATCACTTAAAATGTACATCTTAATCATTTTTAAGTGTATAGTTGTGTGACGTTAAGTTCACGCACACTGTTGTGCAACTATGAATTGTAAAACATGGGTTTTGCTTGGGTGACATTGGCTATATCTGACTTACCTGAACCATGACGCTTGACTGGGAAAACAGGCACTCTATGGGGAAGTAGGGGTCACTTGCCTGGGGTAACTCATTTTTGCATCAGCGTGTATTGTTTTGGCCTCACAACACTGTCTTCCCTCTGGGCCATATGCTAAATAATTGAGATAAGCTATGATTATATTTCACAACACTTTCTAGTAACTGGAGTCGTGATATATTGTAAAATCTGGCATAGAAATCACTCATTTTCGTGGAGAACCAAACCCCCTGACATCCATTCTGGTTTCTCTTACAGGATGATACTTTAAAGCCAATCTTTAAAGGATTAATTTTAGATAAAATTGCTACTCTGTTAATAAATTACCAATTTTGAATGCTTGCTGGGTACCTGCTGCTGTGCTAAACATTTGATTTATAGTTATCTCATTTAATTCCTAAAATAACTCTATCGTCTCTGTTTTATAGATGAAAAAATTGATACTAAGCTTATCTGAGATCAAGCAGGCGGTAAATGACAAAGTTAGAATTCCATCAGACCTTAACCATCCTGCTGTGCTCCCTTCCAGGTTTCTCAAACATTCATAAGAGTTTTATGATAAGAACTAGGCCTATCAACGTAACTCACATATTGAAAGTAGCTAACCTGCTGAAGGCATGTGATACTTCTTTATTAAGTTATTCAGAAAGAATGTCCTATGTAGGGGATATGGTATTAATTTGTTTTAGCCACATTTTAATAGGAAAGCCAAGAAGAAAAGCCTTGTAAAATATCATTTAAATATAGATTAAACTTCAGTTATTCCTCTTGTTATTATATCGGTGGGAGAATGTTTCTCTGTAAGAGGCTGTGCCTGCAGGATGCACTCTTGCTCTAGCTATCTAATGTGTCAATCTTAATTATATAATAGAGACAGGCAGGAGGGAGGGAGCATTTGTTGATTCTGTTTCACGAGATGGAATACTGAGTACGAGCTGGAAAACCTCTATAGATCTAGCTTTTAGACTGTCTTTTGGTTCATCTAAAAGATAGCTTGTAGATTTTTTAAAAAGAGAGCTGCCACTTTCTATATAAAACTCCTTTTTATATAGTTCACTGGAGAGGCTGTGCAGCAGATGGCTCATAGTGCTGGATGGTGTGAATTTGGGGTTCGCTTTGTGAGCTTGAGCAAGTTTCTTAATTTCTCCATTCCTCAACTTTTTCACCTGTAGAGCTAAGATCATAATACCTACCTCACCTACCTGACTACCTTTTTAATTTAGCAGTTATTACTAAGAAAGTCTCATGTGTTAGGTCCTGTCCAGTACCCTGTATTCTAAGAGCTCAAAGTGACAGACAGGAGGGCATCTAACCCACTCTTTGTGATGCAGTTTAGTGGCAGTATAATAGATCTATCAGGACTCCCTAAATGTTGAAGAAGCCTGGAGTATGGAACAACTACTTGTTTGGGGGGTAGAATGGGGGTAGCAGCTTTCATTTTAAACATCTTTTGTGTTTAGCAGTCATTTAATACTTGGTGAACATTAAACCTTTACATTTTAGGGTCAGGAGTTAACTCGACCTAAATACTAGGCTGATTTTCAGTGCATGACAATTTGATCTTTGTCATTGGGTTAAGAATATGTTCTACTGGATATAGCATTCTTTACAGCTGAGCACTGTCAGAAGTTATTGATTTCAGGAGACTGAAACCATCCAGAGACATGTAATATTTTCAGCTTGATCATAGCTCCCGAGAATTGTGGAATTACAGTACTTACAGGGCACCTCATGTCTGGCAGACCCTGAGGAGACAAGAAATGTCCTTACCATCCCAGAGCCCAAGGTCTTGGGGGAAGGAGAAGAGGGAAAGGGCTCACAGATCAGCATGACACACACCATCCTCGATGAGATGAAACCTTGATAGTTCCCCTGGTCTTGGCATTATTCCCATCTCATTGTACTTTTAACTTGTAGAAAACAATGGTGAAATCATAATTTGATAAGATATTAAGGTCATATAGGAATGCTGTGGCATTTATCCAGTGATCCATCACTGATTCAAAGTGACTCACTGTCATTGGATTGTAGCCAGTCATGCTAAATTTGACAGCAGTTCTCGTTCAGATTTGCGAGATGACATATTTGATGACTAAGTTGAAGAGTATGAGTTTTTCTCCATTCCCTCTGAAGGGTGAAGGCCCAGCCTCTGCTTCTGAATCTCTGGGCCTGTCCCCAGATGATGGAAATGCCAGAGTTTCTGTCCCCTCTGCTTTGTTTTCCCACCTTTCCAGACCCACTGTGTGTGTGTGTGTGTGTGTGTGTGTGTATACCAATTATGTTCATAGATCATTCAGAGAGCTGGGACTCTTCCTCTGTACCCTTGGTTCCTAACTGGGTGGTAAAATCTGATTTGGTATTATTTGTTCACTCAGTAATCATTTGCTAAATATTCATGGTAGGTATAGGGGCAGGGTTGAGAGATACGGGGGTACAAGAGATAGGCTAATAATTTGTTACCCTGGGCAGGCTGATGATTTGATGCCACTTCAGATTATTATTCTTTAAATATTTGTTCACAACATTTTTAGGAGGAAAAGCCAAGCCTTATGTTAGAGGGAAGGAGGTAGCCAAAGAATCCCTCATATTCTCCTTATGCCCATTTTGAGGATCTCAACTGCCCAGAAGAAAAACATCAGACCCCTTCTTTTTCCTTCCAACCATATTCTCTATATTTCTCTCCTGAGAAGAGTTCTGATGGATACTATTTTTGTTTAATTTAGTTAACTTTCCAGAGATGTTTTCAACACCCCACTGATGACTCTGTACATGGAAATTGCTGTAACATCCAGGCTTTTAATCTAGCCCTGGAAAGATCCCAGAAATGTAGATAAATAAGATGCTGCCTCAGCGCTCAAGGAACTTGAGGCAATAGCTTATTATATACTACAAAACAGTGTGAGAGAACTGTTAATGTTATAGGAACACAGATGGAGAAGCAGTGAATTCAGGCTGTGGAGGTCAAGGTGGCTCATGGAGGTGATTCATGGAAGTGATGGCAGGGTGGGACAGATGGGGAAATGATATGTCCCTCTTTTAAGTACATCTGGTATTCTTAGTTTGAACTTTTCAAACTGATGAAATAGGCTAATTTTATATAACCTAAAACCTTAAACTTATGGAATTGCTCAAGGCAGGATGAGTAAGTGTGATATTGCAGTGATTCTTGCCATATCTGACTTACAAAATGAGATCAAGTTACTCAGAAGAGATTCTTGACTTCTTGCTACGGCTTAAAGGGCAAGATTTTATTTAAACCATCACTAAAACACAAATTCATGCAAATGTAAAGCCATTCTCAGACTCCAGAGTTTTAGAGCAGTTCCTTGCTTAACTACAAAGGGGTTCATTTTTTTCAATCTCCCCTATCTCTACTGACCAGAAGGAAATAAGAGCATCCAGACTTCTCAATTTTCAAAGTAAAAGGCAGTGGGGCCTCTTGTTTTTCTATCGTAGTTGATTGTCTCCTATTGTTCTTTAATCCACAGTCACTTGGAAATATTCCCTTGTATGTCCCTCACTGGGAAACCTTTTGAAGGGAACTCTTCTTTGAGAAAGGGAATTCTAAGTGTTATATTTGTCATCTCCAAATCTTCCAGATTTTTTAAGATTCTCTTGGAATTGACTTTTTAAGTGAAAATGAACATGTCTTGTGTACCACCAGTGGGGAGAGAAAATGTTTTTGAGGGGGTAGGTAATGCCAGTTTTGTAACACTCCTTAGCATGGCAATTGGAGAACCCACTGACGCTGCAGCCTGCGGTAGCCCCTGCGTCCCGTCTGCGTCAACCCTGATGGTTGAGTCCTGGTTTTTCCAGCCTTACATGGACTATTTATTCTATTCTAACAAGCATTGTCGTTTAGTATTTTCACATTTCATTTTTTCTAACTTGTACTTTTGTTTGCTGTTGGGGAGGAAGAAAGGCAATAGCTTTTGCTCTAGTTTCGAAAATTAGTTTGAGTGATTTGGGTTTAGCCTGGATAAAGAAACTGAGCTACATTTTGTTGTTTTTTCACTTGACAGCAGTGGCTTCACTCTGAGATGACAATTTGTCATTATGAGGGAGCTTTCATTACACTTCTGTCTTCTCAGCAGAATATTCCTCTGGTGTAGGTAAATGTTAAGTAGAAAAGAAGAATGAAACTTGTTAGTAAAACATGTTGAAAAGCATTCAACTCAACCCCATCAGAGAAATGCAAAATAAACAATAAGATAATTTGGAATGCAATTAGCACAGGCTGTTTGTTTTGTTTTGTTTTTAAGATTTATTTGTTTGTTTGACAGAGAGAGGGAGAAAAAGAGAGAGAGCAAGCACAAGCAGGGGAAGCAGCAGAGGGAGAGGGGGAAGCAGACTCTGCTGAGCAAGGAGCCATATGCAGAGCTCAATCCCAGGACCCTGGGATCATGACTTGAGTGGAAGGTGGACACTTAACTGACTGAGCCACCCAGGTGCCTCTTGTTTTTGTTTTCTAATGATGATTCCCATATCTGGATGCTACTCATACATTGTTTATAGAAAAAAAATTAGTATAATATAACCTTCTTGAGAAACAATTTGTTGTTATATATCAGAGACCTTAAAATATTTATGCCCTCTGGCCTATTACTCTCACTTTTAGAGATCTATGCAAAGGAATCATATGAACAGAGTACTGGGATGTTTACAGTATTATTAGTAATAAGGGAAATTTTAAGATTCAATAGGGAAATAATTTTGTGAACTATGATATATCTATGTGCGAACTATTATGCTTCCATCAAAAATAATGTTTAGAGGGGTGCCTGGCTGGCTCAGCCAGTGGAGCATGCTACTCTTGATTTCAGGCTTTTGAGTTCAAGCCCCATGTTGGGTGTGGAGATGGCTTAAAAATACAATCTATTTTAAAAAATGCTGTTTAGAGAAACTGTGAGAACATTGAGAAAGCCTATGGTAAATAATAAGAGGCAAAGTATTGTGCCATTGAATTTTATAATGGCATAATTGTGTGAGATAGGCCAGCAAACAACAACAAAACAAAACAGCAATAAAAAACTAGAAAGAGAAACTACCCCAGATATTTCCCCCAGGCCTCCCAACCCTTTTTCTAGATGGAACACAGATATTTTCAATGGGTTCTTCTATTATTCATGAAATAAGGGTACCTAAGATATAATGCTTATCTCATTCTGAATTAAAAATTTAATGTTTATACTTTATGCCTTATAAATTGCCATGGTGATGACATTAAATGTGTAATGTGACAGTGATTTGTGTCTCTCCCTGGGTGTTAATTGACAACCTTTACAAGAGATAAGAGAATAATAGCACTCACTGTTTAAGTTGTATGCTTCATAAAGTTGTTACAGATTTTGGAAATCTTAGAACCACGTAAGTGCATAACTTGTCTTGCAATCCTGTGATGAATAAAATGTAACAATATGTTTATGATTTCTTTTTAGGAATTTTTCAAATAGAAACTAATTGCAGAGTTTCCGGTTGACCAGCATTCATAGGGTAAGATTAACATTCTGAATTGTGAACACATGGTAAAGATAATTATTATTACATTGGTATCTTGGGGCAAATACTGAATACTTAGTATGTAAAAAAGAGATTATTATTCCTACAGACGTTTTGAATAAAATCCTTTTGATATTTTTAAACAAGTTAGTAAATCGAAAAATCAGTATACATTTTGGTAAAATGTCCTCTTCTTGTCCTTTGTTGGTCTTGTATGTTGCAGAGTATATGTGTGCATATGTTTGATGTTTGTCATTTTTCTAAACCTTAAAGATCTGAGGAATGTAATGTCTGTGACAGACTTAGACTCCATGATTCCATGTCTATATTTTTCTGATTTTTGTTTAAGATAGTGGTTTTTTTTTTTTTTTTTTTTAATTTATTTACGATAGTCACACACAGAGAGAGAGGCAGAGACACAGGCAGAGGGAGAAGCAGGCTCCATGCACCTGGAGCCCGATGTGGGATTCGATCCCGGGTCTCCAGGATCGCGCCCCGGGCCAAAGGCAGGCGCCAAACCGCTGCGCCACCCAGGGATCCCAAGATAGTGTTTTTTATGCCTGGAATTTGTTTGCCATGTTTCCATAAATAAACAATGGCCATCCTTTCCCAGATTACGTAAATCAGAAATACAAAAGCCCTATATCTGTTGCTTCCTACAAATATCATTCATCTTTTATAATTTGGAAGATTAATCTTAAATTAGCTCTGTGGCAGAACTTTTGACTTTGACATAATGAATGATTAATTTGTACACTTTATTAAGTAGCATGACTCGCTAGTATTGTGAACATGACAAATGTCTCAAAAAGTATGTCTGCTGTCCGGCTCTGAACATATATAAACAAGGTGAAGCAGTGGTGAGGACATATCCTCTGTGTATTGTGAACACTCTTCTTTTTATAGATGAAGGTATGGATCCTTTGACTTCTTGAATATATCCACATATCCCTGCTGATTCATTGTGTTGACTATGAATTTTTGAAAGCTAATATCAGGGATGCCTGGGTGGCACAGTCAGTTAAGCTCTTAGTTTTGGCTTAGGTCGTGATCTGAGGGTTATGAGATCACGCCCTATGTGGGCCTGCATGCCCTGTGTTGACCTCTGTACTCTGTATGGAGTCTGATTAAGCTTCTCTCTCCATTTCCCTCTGCCCTTCCCCTCCTCTCTGTAAAAAATATCTTAAAAAAAAAAAAATCTAATGTCAGATCAGCTACATCTCTACTTACGGCCCATTCAGTGGCTTTTCCATCCCTTCTGGACTATTTATTATCCAAACTCTGTGTTTTGGCTGCAGGCCCTCTCACTCTTCCGCCTTCCCCAGGCTCCTAACATCTCAGCTGAGTGGCCTCCCTTCTGATCTGCATCCATTCTAAGCTTTTTGCTCCTTCTACTTGGAATGAGCTTCCCAATATCATTGTATGGCTGGCTTTATTCAGATCTAAAGAGACCTTCCTGACTAAAGCAGCTCTATATTCTTCATGGCATTTGTGATTTTATAGTGTTTATATATTTGGTTGTCTCTCTTCCCTTCCTCTTTAGTGAGGTCCCTTAGAACAGGGATCTTTCTGTCTTGCATATCTGTATCTCCTGGACACTTAGAGCTCCACCAGGCACATAGCAGGTATCCTATAGACTAAAATCCTGACCTCTCTTTGAGAAGTGCTACTGTTCACTGATGTTCCACCCATTCTCTGTGGGTATTTTGTTTGTATAGAATCAAATGTAGTAGTTATTAGGTTTAGCCATCATCCCACCCATTTGGGACTGGTGACAGCATGAGATGGTGGTGTTTTCAGCTATGCAAGTCTTCTCTCCACAATGGGATTGTAAATCCCACAAAACTAGAAACAAGGCCTCATAATTCTTTGGTATGCCTTTGTAGTCCTCGCCTCCCAAATTGAGTGCATTTAAATGTTAACTTTAGGGGGTGGGGGTGAATGGGTGACGGGCACTGAGGGGGACACTTGACGGGATGAGCACTGGGTGTTATTCTGTATGTTGGTAAATTGAACACCAATAAAAATTAATTTATAAAAAAAAATAAATGTTAACTTTAGAGAAAGGGTTAAGGCTAGTGGCTTAATCCTATTTTCAGTATTTCTAGAGTACACTGGTGTGTCTGTCCCAAAGCTAAAACAAAAAATTTCTCATTTTGATTTATAGCTAAAAAATTGTTTCATAGAAATTTTCTGGACTACATTTGCAAATTCATGTTACAAAGCCCTGTTTATTTTATTAAGAAGGCGAGATGGCCTTCTTAATAATAATACCTATTATTAATTAGGTGAGGTGGCCAGAATCAATGCTATCAACATCCCAGTTCTTTTCAAATTAGGAAATTTGCCCATAATTCCATGCCCTAGAGAAGAAATTTAAACACCTCTACGCTTTAGTTTTCTTACTTGTAAAGAGTTAGACTCTAATCTCCATGGTTTCTTCCTGAATTAAATAGCCCATATGATTCTGCTCTTGTGAAAGGTAGGTCACCTATGGAAGAAGTAGGAGAAGCAAATGGAATGATGATCTCTGCTATCAGCCAGACATTCGACCGGAGAGCATGTAGATTCACAAGAGACTATACAGGAAAAGAGTCTGGCTCTACTTGATGACGGGCTTACTGTGGGTGGTGGGAGGGGGGGTCAAGAAAACGTTTTTGTAAAAAACGGAGATGTTGGAGAAGGGTTTAGGTTGCCTTCTGTTTACCTAGTCTAAGAATCATGTAGCCACCGGTGGCTTCTGTGTTAGTGTTAATATTATAATGTGACTGTACCTTCTTTCATTTTAAATGTATTCTAGATAATTTGATAGCTTATAAAATGCATAAAAAAGGGATCCCTGGGTGGCGCAGCGGTTTGGCGCCTGCCTTTGGCTCAGGGCGCGATCCTGGAGACCCGAGATCGAATCCCATATCGGGCTCCCGGTGCATGGAGCCTGCTTCTCCCTCTGCCTATGTCTCTGCCTCTCTCTCTCTCTCTCTCTGTGACTATCATAAATAAATAAATTAAAAAAAATTTTTTAAAAAATAAAATGCATAAAAAAACTGAGAGGCCTTTTCCTACAAAGACAATTATCATCTGCATTAAATAAATCATGTGTTCCATAACTGTCAGAAACAAAGAAAAGTAAAGCATTTTTTTTTAAAGTTCAGAACTCTGATTTAATTAGTATTTCTAGAGTTATTCCCCTGGTGTTAATTGTCATATTCAGTAACTGTCTTCTGGGGCTTCAGATGACTAATTTTCCTAATGTTTAGGATATTATTTATGATTGTTTTTGGAAACCCATTACCACCGTGCAGCTTTGGGTAAGAAACTGCTGAATTGTAGCTACACATCACTTTTTTCCTCTGGTGTCTCTGTGTTGTTGACCATGATGTCAGACTGTTTCCTTGAAACTGATTTCTGTGTTCCAGAAACACTGTGCTTCTCCTTTATCTCACTGACTCTGCCTCTCTCTCCCCCTTTCCTCTACGAGTCCTTCTTCATGTGATATATTATCCAGGGGAGAGAGTCTGTTCTTCAGTCATTCAATTCTTTCTCACAAAGAACTACTTCATTTCTACAGCAGTATCTGCTACTTCAATGTTCTTGAGTTTCTGTGGTGAATTAAAGATGGCTGGAAATACTGTGTGATTTTTCCAGTTTGTTTCCCTTCCCTTTAAACATCTGGACTGGTCTGGTTACCTTCTTTTAACCCTCCAGTCTGGCAAAAGCGGTGTGGAGTAATTTTGAAGGTTGGATTTTAAGGAGATGTGTCACTTCTGCTATTGTGTACTTGCAGTGTTCCATAGAACTTAGCCACCTTGCCCCCGGGAAAGCCTAAACAGCCACGTGGAAGAGTGGCAAGGCCCCTGGTTGTTAGCTTAAACTGAGCTGCAGGACCAGCAGACAGCCCAAGTGCCAGTCCTGTGACCGAGGCATTTCAGACCTTCCAGCCTTCTCCGCATTCTAGCCAACACCATGTTGAAACAGAACAACTGCCTCACCATCCTACAGAATCATGAGAAATGATAAATGGTTGTTTTAGCCACTCAGTTTTGGAATGTTTTTTGGCATAGCAATAAAGAACTGAAACAACAATTGATACCCAGAAGTGAGGTGCTGCCCTAACAAAACATCTGGCATTGGATTTGAGACCGGGGGACACAGTGAAGATCTGAAGGGAAGTAAAACAACTATTAGTGATGGCTGGAAAGAGCAGTGAGGACATTGCTATTGGGGGATGTGAAATTGTATCCCTGTTTCATACTGACAGAAAAATTGACAAGACTGACACCTCCGGTAACATGAAAGACAGAAAATGAATCTAATGTATTTGTGTGTCTAGCTTAGGACATTTTCCAACAGAATATTAGAAGTGCCCAGGCACCTGGGTGGTTCAGTTGGTTAAACGTCCGACTCTTGATCTCAGCTCAGGTCTTGATCTCCGGGTCATGAGTTCAAGCCCTATGTTGGGCTCCATGCTGAGCATGAGCCTACTTAAAAAAAATATATTGGAAGTGCCAATTGACTTTTTTTTTTTTTAACCACACACGACCAAAATATTACAAGAGAGAGATAAATCAAAGAAGAGACTATTCAGGTTTTAAGTAGACTTTAGAGGATATATTTCCATCCAGAATTGTCTAGGATTGTAAATAAAACTGTTCCTCATTCCCAGCTTTTCCACCCAGCAAAAGGTACTCAAAGTAAGAAATGCCCTCAGGTTGAAAGATCAGATCCTACTACTGTCAATAAAACTTAATCTCACAGTACAAATAAAACCCAGAGCATAGCTGTAAGACCCTGTATCATGCCTTCAAAAAGATATAAGGCTGTGCCTCCTGGATCTTGTCAGCTAGATAAAGTCTAAGGACTTTAAGAATGCTGTCCCACAGCCTCCTAGACCTAATTTAGATGACAAGATTCTAGACTTCAAGCCTGAGCTTGATGCCATAGTCAGATGAGATTTTTAGGGGGTTGGAAGAAGGTGAGTGTGTGTTGCATATAGGACTATAAATCATTTTGGGGCAGGGAGACCCAGGTAAGTTAAGCATGGATGTACATCTTTTACCACTCCTTCCATTGAGAAGTCACGTTTCCCATCCTCTGGAATCTGAGGTGGCTGTATGACGCCTTTGACTGATAAAATGTGGTGGACATGACCCTGTGTAGCTTTGAGGGCCTGTGCCATGAAAGACCTGTAGTTTTCACCTTTGTGCTTAGAATGCATCATCTTAGAGCCCAGCCATGTTACATGGGGACGGTCAAATAGCTATGAGAAGTTACAGTTAGAAGTGCTAGCCAGCAGTCAGCTCCAACTACCAGCCTGATGAATGAGTACATTCTGGACCTTCCAGCCGCTTTTGTGCCAGCCAATACCATGAAGTAAAAGAACCACCCACAGAATCATGAGAAACAAAACCGTATTGTTTTTTTAAACCATTAATATTGAGAATATGCTGAATAGTTCGCCAAAATCCTTCCCATCTACATGTGACGGAGGGCTAGCCTCTCCCAGGAAAGCCTTATTACCTTAGATACACTCTGCCTAACCTCAATTTATTTTTTTTCTGCTCTCTGATATGCTCAATTATTTACTGTACAAATATTGTAGACCCCGTGCTAGAAACTGTGGAAGATACTGCAATACTATAGACTCAAAATCTGAATCCATTTGACCCCTGCTTCTCAGTTGACCCTTCTATGGGCTATTGCTAAGTGGTGTTGAATTTTCATTTACAGTCACTATTTTATTCATTTTTTTTTTCAAACCTACTGCAAAATTTTCCTCCATTACTTCAGCCCACACTATTGAAGTAGCCTTTCAACTGGGCTCATTGTCTCTGATTCTTCCTCAAGTCCACTCTGCGAATCTCTATAGTTCAGTGACCCTCTGTTCTACTGCCTCGCGCCCATGGGTCTTAGGTCTCTTAAGGGGTCACAGAGCTGCTGGTCACTGTTACCGGTAGTCTTTGGGGAGAGGCAGCACTCTAGACACCTACTGAAACTTCCAGGAAGATTTCAAAGGTCAGCACTTCCCCCACATATTTTATTGCCAATCTATCTTGTAAGCTTTCTCCTCCTCAGGAGATTTGGAGAAAACAAAAAAAGTACTGGTCTCAGCTACATCAGTTGAGTTGCTTGATCAATTGTAGGAGTAGGGCTTGGATTTGAGTTTTTTTAAAAAGGTGCTCCAGGTTATTCTAATGTGAAGCCAAACTTAAGAACCACTGTCTTAGATTTTAAAAAATGGTCTCTGCATCAGCAGCATCAACATTAACTAGATGTTTCTTAGAAATGCATTCTTGGCCACCTGGGTGGCTCGGTGGTTGAGCATCTGCCTTTGGTTCAGGTCGTGATCCCAGGGTCCTGGGATCGAGTCCCATATCAGGCTTCCTGTGGGGAGCCTGCCCCTCCCTCTGCCTATGTCTGCTTCTCTCTTTAGGTCTGTCATGAATAAACAAATAAAATCTTTTTAAAAATAGTTTAAAGAAGAAATGCACATTCTTAGGGCCTACTTCAGACCTAATGAATCATAAACTCGGAGAGTGGGACCAAACACTTGAGAATATGCTGAGTATATATTATTATATAGTAAGCTCTCCAGTGATTTTTATGGACATTAAAGTTAGAGAAACACTTCACTGTATAAATCTTAGCTCCCTTCTAGGAAGTCTCAAGACTGCAACTAAATTTGGGAAGGGTGTTTAGTATTTGAAATTTGCTCTATTGATAAGATCTGAAATAACTGGTAAAGGACATAAACTGGCATACCAAGTGTCTTGCTAGTGATCATTTAAGTCCTTGAGAAATGCTGAATGATTATCATCAGATCTCTGAAGAATGGCTTGAGGGGTTATTTAGTCTGAAGAAAATGAGCAAATTAATCAAGGGTACTGACACTATTTCCCAGAGAGAGAACTTAAAGAGGTGAATTTAAACTTCATTTGGGTATATGTTAGACCCAGGAAAATATCTTTTGATGAGTAGTACTAAACATTTTGAAGTGATATAAGGCAATTTCTAAATTAATTTGGAGTGAAAGCATAGAGAAACCCCATTTTGAATTGTTTGGTTATATCCCTGCCTGGGGTCAGAGATAGACATCTTTGAAGTAGTGTCCAGTTCTCTGCATAGAATGACTCTAAATACCATCTGACCATCATTTGTTTATTTTTTCACTGGTTATTTTGGAAATGCTTTCAAAGTAAAATAGGGACTAGTGGGAAGTAAAGATGCCTAACTTGAGTGTTCTTGTTTCAATCCTAGAGGCTTTGGGGTGAGATTGTCAAATGAATTCATGTGCTTTCAAAAGCTTTTATGATTTTTTTAATGAGGTTTAAAAGCTGAAGGAATGGGATTAGGACCATAAAATCCTTTACTCTTAACGTTGTTTCTTTGAACTGATTTAGTGGATTTGTATATTAGAAATAGAGATCTGATTTAGATTGAATTCTCGTTGCTTGCAAAAATATGGTCTGGAAAAAATTTCCTGGATACATAAACAGTATTAAATATTGTAATGACAAAGGATAGCTATGCTCTAGTTCTTGAGTTAAACACTTCAATTAGAAAAATTAACATTTTTTATGTAGGAATGCTTAAGATTCTTCATCATTAAATCCGGATGCTATATATTTATAAGTCTTAGTTCAGTAGAAAATGTTTGGTATAAAAAGTTTAGCTGCGAAAGTAGACTATATAATATGTTACAGGGGACATTGTAGAAGATTGTATATTTGCATCCTTGTTTTTCAAAAGATTAAAATAGAACCCAGTTACAATGCAGTTGTTGGGGTAAGTTGATGTCTTAAGCCTGTTCAGGCTGCTTTAACAAACTGCCACAGCCTTGGTGACTTAAATAGCAGACATTTATTTCTCACAGTTCCTGGAGGCTGAGAAGTTCAAGATCAAGGCATGGGCAGATTCTAAATGAGAGCTCACTTCCTAGTTTATAGACAGCCACCTTCTTGCTGTATCTTCACATGATGGAAGGGGCAAGAGAGCCCTCTGGAATCCCTTTTATAAGGGTACTAATCCCATTCATGAGAGCTCCACCTTCATGATCTGAGGCTCTACTTCCTAACACTCTCACATTGGGAGTTAGGTTTTCAACATATGTATTTTAAGGGGGACATAATAGGGGACCCCGGTGGCTCAGCAGTTTAGCGCCACCTGCAGCCCAGGGCGTGATCCTGGAGACCCAGGATTGAGTCCTACTTTGGGCTCCCTGCATGGAGCCTGCTTCTCCCTCTGCCTGTGTCTCTGCCTCTCTCTCTCTGTGTCTCATGAATAAATAAAATCTTTTTAAAAAAGGGGGGGAGGGAACAAAATATGTATTCCATTGCAGTTAGGGAAGAGAGATAAATACTCAGCTTTTTCTTTAGCCTTTAAAAGAACTGAGTGGCATAGTTAGTTGGATTTAATGAGACAGCGTGGTCAGCTGTCAGACATTTGAATCTGAGGACCTAGGTTCTAAGTGCAGCTATTTCTTGACAGTTTTGTCACCTTGGACAGGATAGCTCCTTTGGGCCTGCTTTATTTTCCATATTTTAAAATGTGTAGAATAAAAATATTTGCCTAATGGTTTATTATATGAAACAAATTAATGTAAATTGAAGTACTTTGAAAGTAGGAAATCAGATATTAGATTATAAATAGTATATTTTTATATGTTCTCTTATTGGCAAGGAATTCCTCAATGGAAATCTGAATTAGGTGATTAGATGGAAAGTTTATAATTCTTAAAAAGGTAAACAGGAAAAGTTCTTTATAAATCATAAGTTAGTATAAATATGGTAAACCTGTCATTAGCTGTGGTTCTCTTAGCATATTAGTTATAATAGTTTCTCATATTATATGAAAATTTGTGTTTTAAAATATTACTGTAGTTGAAGGTTTGTGACTCTCTTCTTTGATAGAAATACTGTGTTTAAAGTAGAAAATGTGTTTGCAATGTTTAAAAGAAACTGTATTTTACAAGAAATATCAGGATGGCTGAGCAGCATTCTGGAATTATGCAATAAATTCTTTCCTGGTACATTATAGATGCAATACAATGGAAGAATATGTAAAATGTTTCACACCTTAAATATCTTTATCATACTTGCTGCACATAAATGCAGTTGTGTATCATATGGTGTAAGCCTTTTAAAAGCGAACTGTGAATGAGAAACTCCTACTCTAGCAGTGCTAAGTATGGATTAGTACACGGCTAGATTGTCATACATACTAACTGTGCTTTCTGGCCTGCAAAATAATTTGATACTGGATAGTAGTTATTAAGCAGGCTTTTTTGCACATGGATTGGTAAATCCAAAGTAAATTTCAGACATGCCCAACTTTATGATCTTTGAAAATGACAAGGTCACAAGAGTATTACTAAAACCATCTTAAATACAATTTGGGGTTAGTACATTGAGCTGGATTTCAAGTACTTAATAAACCAAAAAAAGATTGTATCTTCAGGGCAAATATATCAACATTCCCAGCAACCTTTCAGAGGTGCCATAGGCACTAAAAAACACAATTTCCATGCCAAGTTAAAGTTTTTTTGTATGTTTTAGAATGTTCCCTTGTTTCAAACTGATCAATATATATGCAGTTTAAATTATTACAAGTGATTGCTTGAAGTAGATGCTAAGAATGGCTTCTATTAACCTACTAGGTTAAAAAAAAAGCTAATATAAAGGGAAGCTACATTTAGTAATATCATAATTTCAGAGAATTACAGCCATATTTCTGAGCTGTGTCTTTAAAAGTTATTAACTTGTGACTATTTCTAATGAAATCAGGCTAAATTTGAAGAGCACTAAATCTTCTTTAGAGAGATGTGTGGTTTTAAATTAGGATGCAGAAATTACATGATTTGACAGGCCATCTGATAAATGCAAATAAGACCAACTGTGTATGAGGACTGAATGAGAGAAATTAACATATGTAGGCTGCTTGGAAAAGTTAAGTGTTCATCTAAGTGTTGTAAATATGACATTTTAAAATATATTAACATCAAAGTTTCTGTAGAACTTCTCTGTAATTTAAGGGAGTTCATGGGCTGAGTATGATCTCATATATGGATGGGGTCTTGTATATATAGCTTTGCCAAAATGTCCTCCAGTGTGAAAAGTAAACTGACCTATGAAAATCTATTTGCCGTTTCATGTCTTATTATGATGGGAAGAGGGTCTCTGGAGACAGTATCTCCATTTTTGCTTAAAATACCACAGCTTTTATAAGATATCTATGCTTTCTCACAGAATGAAGACAAACACAGAGATGGTGTGTCTAAGAAATTTCAAAAGGTGTCGGCCTCCCGATTGAAGCACAGTCAACTTATTGGATTCATTTTTTTCATCCAGTGAGTATAAATATTTAAAGTACATGATTTTGGTCAATGTTGACTTGTGTTCTATGTTGAATAAATATTCGCTCTCTGTCAAATACCTTTGTCATGGTTGGGGCCATTTGTGTTTACATTCTTCTGCAATTTCAGTTGTATGTCTTAAAAGAATTTAACTCTCAGGACCTTTAAGAGGACAAATACAGCCATAAGCTGTAAGGTAGCAGAGCCTTAGAGATGATCTGAGTTCATTCTCTTTATCCATTAAAACACGATACTATTGTGATTTTCTTTCTTCTTAACAGATATGTTATTAGATCCAAATATTCCCTTTTGTTTGTCTTCTAGGTGGTCTGGGTTTTACTCATTAGCAGTCTTTTAAACAATTGATTTATGTAAGGTTGAACATTACAGAAATCATTGCTGTAAGGAGCACTGTCTGGATACTTTTTAATATGAAAAAATGCAAAATCTACCTCTTGTTTTTTGAAGGTAAAAATAATTTAATAATAGAGTATACCCTCAATAATTTATCCTATTAGTACTTTGCCATCAAAACAGTAATCATGAGAGAGTCCCCCATAGAGCAATGTTCTAATTGGGTTTTTCTTCGCTATCCCTTTTTAAGCCACTACTGTTGTTTTGTCAACTTTTAAATCTCTGAGTTGGACGTGAACTTAAGTTATAAAGCAAGAGCTTGGGGGGAAAGGAGATAATGCATTAACTCACAGTTGGTTTTGAACATAGAACTGATAGATCCCTATAATCCTAAAGGATAATTCTACAAAGCAGTGCTTGCTCAAGAGTCTCTCCCGATAGTAGTTGAAACACAACTCTGGAGCTATAACTGATGCACCCAGACATGGGGTGGGCTGTGGAAAAGCACTTATTCAGACCATTTGCAAGGTATAAAATGTGGCCCTAAGAAATAAGTAGCATAAGGATAAGTTTTCGTAATGTTGATTGAAGAAAACATGGCTTCTAGTTTTTAATAGCTTGGCAGAGGATAGTCAAGATCCAGGAGGAAACTAGATAGTTGCTTCACAATCTGCCCCGAACACCTTTATAGATCCAGTCTGGCTACCACCAAATGGTCTCTCAGCTGAAGTACTTCATAGTGCACAGCTGGGATGGCTGAAGTTTTCAAATGAAACCAGAAGATGTTTGTATTGTCCAATTGGCTCTGCCTCTGCCAGGTTTTGTCCCTGAGCTAAATCCCACTCGGGACGTACAAGCCATTAGAGTTAAATGCTTATTTTGGATACTTGCGTCAATGGCTTTTCTTTTATTTTCCTCTTCCAGTTTCTGTACTCCTATAAGGGAAAGTCATGATTACACTAACAGAGCTGAAATGTTTAGCAGACGCCCAGTCATCTTATCACATCCTAAAACCATGGTGGGACGTCTTCTGGTATTACATTACCCTGATCATGCTGCTGGTGGCTGTGCTGGCCGGAGCTCTCCAGCTCACACAGAGCAGGGTTCTGTGCTGTCTTCCATGTAAGGTGGAATATGACAATCACTGTGCCGTGCCTTGGGACATCCTGAGAGCCAGCGCAAACATGTCCTCTGATCCCGGGACACCGCTTCCGCTCCCCCTCAGAATCCAGAATGACCTCCACCGACAGCAGTACTCCTACATTGATGCCGTCTGTTATGAGAAACAGCTCCATTGGTTCGCCAAGTTTTTCCCCTACCTGGTGCTCTTGCACACGCTCATCTTTGCAGCCTGTAGCAACTTCTGGCTACACTATCCCAGTACCAGTTCTCGGCTCGAGCATTTTGTGGCCATCCTTCACAAGTGCTTCGATTCCCCGTGGACCACCCGGGCCCTGTCCGAAACGGTGGCCGAGCAATCAGTGAGGCCCCTGACATTCTCCAAGTCCAAGGTTCTGCTGTCGTCCTCAGGGTGCTCAGCCGACGTCGATTCCAACAAGCAGTCATTGCCCTACCCACAGCCTGGCTTGGAGTCAGCTGGCATAGAAAGCCCAACTTCTAGCGTCCTGGACAAGAAGGAGGGTGAACAGGCCAAAGCCATCTTTGAAAAAGTGAAAAGGTTCCGCCTGCACGTGGAGCAGAAGGACATCATTTATAGAGTGTATCTGAAGCAGATCATAGTGAAAGTCATTTTGTTCGTCCTCATCATAACTTACGTTCCGTATTTTCTAACCTACATCAGTCTTGAAATCGACTGTTCGGTTGACGTGCAAGCTTTCACAGGCTACAAGCGCTACCAGTGTGTCTACTCCTTGGCAGAAATATTTAAGGTCCTGGCTTCGTTTTATGTCATTTTGGTTATACTCTATGGTCTCACCTCCTCCTACAGCTTATGGTGGATGCTGAGGAGTTCTCTGAAGCAATATTCCTTTGAGGCGTTGAGAGAGAAAAGCAACTATAGCGATATCCCCGACGTGAAGAACGACTTCGCCTTCATCCTCCATCTGGCCGATCAGTACGATCCTCTTTATTCCAAACGCTTCTCCATATTCCTGTCGGAGGTCAGCGAGAACAAGCTGAAACAGATCAACCTCAACAACGAATGGACAGTTGAGAAGCTGAAGAGTAAGCTTGTGAAAAACTCACAGGACAAGATAGAGCTGCATCTTTTTATGCTAAACGGTCTTCCGGACAACGTCTTTGAGCTGACAGAAATCGAAGTGCTGAGCCTGGAGCTGATCCCTGAGGTCAAGCTGCCCTCTGCGGTCTCGCAGCTGGTCAACCTCAGGGAGCTTCACGTGTACCACTCGTCCCTGGTGGTGGACCATCCAGCGCTGGGCTTCCTGGAGGAGAACCTAAAAATCCTCCGCCTGAAATTCACCGAAATGGGGAAGATCCCACGTTGGGTATTTCACCTAAAGAATCTCAAGGAACTTTATCTGTCGGGCTGTGTTCTTCCGGAACAGCTGAGTACCATGCAGCTGGAGGGCTTCCAGGACTTGAAAAACCTGCGGACCCTCTACCTGAAGAGCAGCCTCTCCCGGATCCCACAGGTCATTACAGACCTCCTGCCTTCTCTGCAGAAGCTGGCCCTCGATAACGAGGGAAGCAAGCTGGTTGTGTTGAACAACTTGAAAAAGATGGTCAATCTGAAGAGCCTCGAGCTGATCAGCTGTGACCTGGAACGCATCCCACACTCTATTTTCAGCCTCAACAATTTGCATGAGTTAGACCTAAAAGAGAACAACCTTAAAACTGTGGAAGAGATCATTAGTTTTCAGCATCTCCAGAATCTTTCCTGCTTAAAGCTGTGGCACAATAACATTGCTTATATTCCTGCCCAGATTGGGGCACTATCTAATCTAGAGCAGCTCTCTTTGAACCATAATAATATTGAGAATCTGCCCCTGCAGCTTTTCCTATGCACCAAACTACATTATTTGGATCTAAGCTATAACCACCTGACCTTCATTCCAGAAGAAATCCAGTATCTGAGTAATTTGCAGTACTTTGCTGTGACCAACAACAATGTAAGTAAATCCATTCCTCCCTTTGTTTAGCCAGTCTTCTGAGCCTCTGCTGTTGCAGTGTATAAAGTGGGTAAAGTAAATGGACTTAGGGGCAAACTAAGCATCATCTGGGCCTGGCCTGACTCCCACTTACTAGATATGTGACTGTGAGTAAATTACCAAAATACCGAGCATCAGTTCTTAATCTGACTTACAAGCTGTCATGGAGATTTTATGAGAAAAATATAAGCGCTGGGCATAGTTCCTGGCACATAATAACTGCTCAATGAATGTTCTCTTTATTCTCTTTCCCCATTTTTTTTTACATAAACATCGCAATTGAAGTATTTTAGACTAATTAGTTATAACAGAGCTTACTTTTCATTTTGGAAAGATCTTAAGTAGTTAGAAAGCTTCATAAAAGTTTTTAGCTTTCCAAATCTGTCATAGGAGAAGAACTTTTTGTTAAAAATACTGGGATCATGAATTATTCATAAATCTTTTTTGTGATGCAGTAAAAGAGACTTGAAATCTACATGCATGTCTAGAAAGACGATTCAAAATGAAAGGCCTGGTTCTATAATGCAACACTAGGGCTTCTTAGAAGCTTTTTCCAGCATCCATACTTTAAAAATGAACCATAATTTGCAACAGTAAAGCCAAGTTAAGGAAAACTTGACTTCACTGAAACAAGAAAAAAAAAAACAAATGAGTAGTTTCTTAGGTTAAAATGTGAAGCAGGAGGGAAAAGAAAAAAAAAAAAAATCAAGCTAGCCAAAAGGACAAGAGAGTGATGGTAATGTCCATATGAGAAGAAGAAAAAAAATCTTTCAGAAATCAAGTCTGCCAAAAAATGAAAGTGATCTTCCTGTAGTAGAAAATGGGGGCTGTTTTCTTCTACTCTGCCCCTCAAAATGTATTATCTCCTAGACTTTTTGTAAGTCAAATTTCATTCTAAATGTGACTATGAACATGGTATTGGCTAATGAACATATTAATCACCAGACATTATTTTCAAAAACCATGAATTGTTGGGAAAATACCAGAAAGTTGGGGAATGAGAGCAAAATTCGTGCTGATTTTTTGAACCCTAAGACCTGACTCACATACTAAAAGGCTAGAACCCATTTTAAGATAAATGCAAAATCTTTGGGTCTTAAAGAATTATGAGGCTGTAAAACTCCTTGAGGGTTGAGTTACATTAGCAGCGTTCATAAGAATTACCCAAAGGGCTTGTTAAAACACAGATTGCTGGACCCCACTCCCCGGGTCTTCGATTTAGTCAGTCTGGTGTAGGATCCAAGAGTTGGCAGTTCTAAAAAAATCCCAGGTGAAAATTACGCTGGTGCTGTGATGACCATACTTTGAAAACTATAGGTCTATAGATTTTTCATTAGTGTTGTTTATTTATGCAGTTGATTAATACTAATATTTAGGTTATATTTTCCCATTGCTAAGTCAGTAATAAAAAGTATAAAGAATTATATTGAAAGGCATTGGTTCCACTAAGTTATTATATGGTTATGTCACTACATGAATTTTTGAAAGTCGCAGCTGATTAAATTATTAGCTGGCCATGAATTATTTAAATGTATGTTAATTAATAAGTTAATGTGTTTTTCTGGTTTGATTTAATAAAACCTTAAGACCATTTGTACTTTTGACACTAAGTTTATTAACATCTTGACTGTGTCTAAAAGAAAAACTAGGTATAAGTATCAGACACAGTTTATCTTGAGTAAGGGAGGATACTTGGCACACATGAAAAGTCCTCTTCTGAAGGCAGTTGATGGCCAAAGTAGAGTGATATCTTAGCCTGAGTTGTCTCAGAAGTCTGATAACCAGCAGTTGCCAAGCATCCCAGAGCCATAACAAGGACCTTTGAATGGGTGAAGAACACTCTCCTCAGAACTGTGAAGAGACTTATTTAATCAGGATATGGAGAAAGTGGAATTCACTCTGAAGACAGCAGCCAGAGAGATGAAAAGTTCTCCGGTGGAATAGTTAACCTAAAGATGGGAAGTATTGGGAAAGGAAGAAAAAAAGAATAGTTCACAATATTGGTCTTTAAATATTTGGAAGACTTAATCTTCTTGCAGGTAACCATGAATCTTAGAACCAGGACAAGCAAGGGAAAGATTTCCCATATTTCCCAAAAAGCTTCCCCAAAGTTAAATCTTTGAGAAGGGGGAAGTGATTTCTTATTAATTAAACTATCCAGATATAGATTGTCAACCACTTGCTAGGAGTGTTGTTAAAGGGAATCAAGGATTCAAGTTTCAGTTTCAGGGTTCCTTCTAACTTTGAGATTCTTAAGATTCTATGAGATAGACCAAAATATTTTTTTAATTAGAAAATAAAACATGAAATTGGATGTGTAAATATTTAGATATGCATATACTCAAAAATGTGAGTTGATTCATCCATTTTGAATAAAACATGGTAAAGGTTCCTGAAAGGAGAGCTTTTATTTTTTTTATTATTTTATATTTTTTTTATAAATTTGTTTTTTGTTGGTGTTCAGTTTGCCAACATATAGAATAACACCCAGTGCTCATCCTGTCAAGTGCCCACCTCAGTGCCTGTCACCCAGTCACCCCCACCCCCTGCCCACCTCCCCTTCCACCACCCCTAGTTCGTTTCCCAGTTAGGAGTCTTTCATGTTCTGTCTCCCTTTCTGATACTTCCCACTCATTTTTTCTCCTTTCCCCTTTATTCCCTTTCACTATTTTTTATATTCCCCAAATGAATGAGATCATATAATGTTTGTCCTTCTCCAATTGACTTATTTCACTCAGCATAATACCCTCCAGTTTGAAAGGAGAGCTTTTAAAATACTCTTCTAAAGAGTTGGGCAGTATACTAGGTTCATGGATGGATGCAACGAACGCTCTCTGTGGTTAAGGAGAAGAGACATTCATTGTCAGGATGTTGTGTCTCATTATCACAGAAAAGCCTGCAGAATCAAGCTTAGAAAACAAGCGTAAAGTTAGATAACCAAAAGGTGAAAGTCATAGCGCAAAAAACAAAATGGTAAGGGTATCCTGCCACTGACCATCAGGGGCACAGTGCTTCCCCTGAAAATTGGATACTCCTGCTACTGCAGCCCTTGCCCTCCTATAAAATAAGTTCTTCATGGTTTCTGCTGCTTTATGACACTAGCCCCAATTTAAAGTCCAAGTCTGAGCACCTGATTGGCAGAGCTTATGAACACCCACCTCACATTCAAGCTGTAAGGGGATCTGGGAAGACTGGAATCTGATGTTGTCAGTTCCTCCAATGGGAAGTGGACTCTGCTTCCCACCAAGAGTCCCACCACCAAGATAAGGTAGGAAATTCTCCAAACATTGAAGATAGTGGGCATCCCCCAAATGACAGACATTCACAGAGAGGGCACTCTAGAGTTTCTTCCACAGGGTAGTAATAGATGTTATCACACAAAACATTAAACATTTATTTTTTAACATTTTTTTAAGATTATTTATTTATTCATGACAGAGAGAGGCAGAGACATAGGCAGAGGGATAAGCAGGCTCCCTGTGGGGAGCCTGATGCAGTATTTGATCCCAGGACCCCGGGATCACCACCTGAGCCAAAGCAGATGCTCAACCACTGAGCCACCCAGGTGCCCCCCTAAACATTTATTTTTATCATAGTTTTTGCTGCAGGATTCCTTAGAGCCTTTAGTATTTGAATATGCATTGTGCTTCTCCAAGAGTGGGGTATGATATGCAATGTTTGCCAAATAGATTTGAGCAAGCTGTTCTTTTTTTTTTTAAAGATTATATTTTTAAGTAATCTCTACACCCAATGTGGGGCCGAAACGTACAACCCCAAGATCAGGAGTCATATGATCTACTGACTGAGCCAGTCAGGCACCCAAAATGTTCTATTTTTTTTTATAGTAACTCTTGAGAGGAGTGTTCCTAAGACTCTGGGGGTTTTGGAAATGTAGAAGGATAGAGGTCATGTGCAGAGGATTGCAACAAGGATACCCAGATGTAATAAGAGATGAGAGCATTTAGAAGGTGGGTTGGAATGGAGAATGTCTTGAAGACTGCCAGTCAAGTTCAGATTTGAGTTCACTAGACAGTAGCTGGGGTCAGACTTGAGCTTGAAAGTGATACTTAACATGAACTGGTACCTTCAAAGGACGCTCTAATTGTAACCCATTTAGAAGGGTTGGGAGATTACAATCAAGAAATAAAACCCCTTTAAAAAGTTTAATCAGTTATGATTTTGAAGTAGGACTATAAATCCAAAACAAGATCTAAAGATTTACATCTGAAAGGAACACCACGGGCAATCAAGTCAGCAAACTGCAGCCTGATCCCACCCAGGGCCTGAGCTAAGAATGTTTTTAAAATTTATATACAGCCCCGACCTAAGAATGATCTTCTAAATTTTTTAATGATTAAGGAAAAAAATGTTTAAATAACATTCTGTCTCACATGAAAACTCTATGAAATTCAAATCTCAGGATCCATGACTAAATTCCATTGTTCTCATTCGTGAGCCTATATTATAAAAAATATTATACTCAACCATTATTATATTTTGAATTTCCTTATTTAAAAATGTAGGAAATTTTTTCTCTCTTAATTGTATAAGTACCTACATAATATTTCCAGTTTTACTTCTTAACCCATAAAGCCTAAAATATTTACTATCCTACACATTTAGAGAAAAACTTTTCCAACCTCTGCTCTAGTAACTGCCTTCATACTGATACTGACACTGATGCTCAGAGTGATTTGCCTGAAGTCTGAAGCTTCTTAGCATGAATCTGGGATGGAACCCAAGTGTTCCAACTCCCACTCTGGCACTCCCTCTACTGCATCTCAGATGCGTCAAGGCAAATGCACGCGGGAAGCAGTGGTGTGTGTGGATGGACGTGGGAGACGGGAGAGGAGGAGGAAGCATCTCTATGCCAGTACCAAAGTGTAATTCAATTATGATGGTATCAAATGTGATGGAGAAGCATAGGAAAGGGGGAGGACTTAATAGTTTCACTCAAATCTTAAAAACCACTCCAATTTACACCTAGGTCTTCCAACTTCTACATTTGTGCATTTAATGCGTTTCTTTTATTGACTCAAAGACTTCTAGCTGGAAGTAGAAATTCCTTCTAAAGATCATTTATGTGATGGAGCTTGTTTTTGACATCACTACTTAGAAATGGAAATATTCATTTTTGTTTCCTGAAATGAATGGCTTTTATGGATTTGCTTAGCATGTACTGAGATGATGTGTTCACAGCTAGGAAAAAAGGGAAATCTGACATTGAGACAGATTCTGAAGCAAGGTCTCAGCCTCTGGAAACAGGGGAGTATTTCATTATCAGATGTCAGCAATACATATAGGAAGAGGACCATCCTTCCTTAGATGTTCTGGGAGCTTTACTACAATTTGTTCAAGATATTTTGTTGTCAGAGAATTCTAGGATGTAGCATTAGTTTCCCTCTTTTTTTCAGTTTGATAGCTTGTTGTATGTATAACTTGTAATTTATTCTATAAAATCATTCTGCATATGAAGTGTATCAACTCCTTGATAGTCTGCAAACATTTCTTTTGATTTTTTAAAAATAAATCAGTAGTCCATTAAGGTCATTTTTTCCTTTTTGGGGGTGTCTATCATATTGTCTAAGAAAGAGCATGTTAAATGAATTCAGAATAAATAAATGCTATCTAAAATTTTATTAAATGTATCAGCCTGGGCAAAATGTTTTTGATGTTCTTGTAATACAGCTTCAGGGTAAACTATTTTTAAGGGTTTAAGTAGATTTTTCAGAATAGAAATGCTGAATTGAAGGAAAGTCTTGCGTCCCTACCACAGCTCCCCAGCCTTCTTTAACATAATTGAATTCAGGCAGGTGAAGAAAGGTTTTGTGCCTCAGCTGGGTGCTGACTCTGAAAGAAAGTCCCTGAGTTGGACACTTGGCACTCAGGAAGTAGAACCGCTGAGCACAGCCCTTGACTCACTTTCATGACAGCAGCACAGCTGAGGGACCCTGGGGGCTTGCTCCCCTTGCCTCATGAAACCCCTCTCCTGGCTTAGGGGGCTGAGAAGTTGCTAAAATCCCAACTTTGGAAATTTGAAAGAAGATTGGTGAACACATGGTAGTGTTGATAGACAGGAGAGTGATGGCAAGGGCTTCAGGGTTTTCACCCAGTTGGAAAGGAGTCCAATTAAGCAAGGTCCTTGCTGGGCATCTGGAGGCTATCTGAAGTAAGGAGATGGAGCAGTCCCTGCTACAGTCCCTGCTACTGTCCCTCCTTCCCAGCGCCCATGACAGACTAATTATTGATTTAATTGTTTAGTATTTCTCAGTGCACCAGTGCTGCTCAAAATGGGGCACTTTTGCCCCCCAAGAGACATTTGTCTGGAGACATTTTTGATTATCACAGCTGAGAAGAGGCATAGCACTGGCATCTAGAAGGCAGAGGCCAGGGATGCTGCTAAACAGTCTAAGATACACAGGGCCCCCCACAAAAGGAATGATCTCACCCAAAATTTCAACAGTGCCAAGGTCGAGAAACCCTGCATTAGACCATGGTTCTCAAAGACCCATCTGTCTATCAGCACTTTATCCCCAACACCTAGCTGGGAGCCTGGCACGAAAGGAGGCTGTCTGCCTGCATTTACTGAATCAAGATGAGCCAAGCCTACCCTCTTTTTCTCAACTGGCCTCCCTGAGTCATTGCTTAGACACTAATAGGCACTCTCAGGGTTGAGCTTGGGTTGCACAGGATGGATTATTTACTCTACTTGTACGTCACTGACCGTACTTCTGAGCTGCAGGCGTATGACCAGAAGAGGTTGCATGAGAAAGGGGTTAGATTTCTCCTGTCTCTTATCTCTGCCATAGCTTCATATCAAAATCTACATAGTTATGGTTTTGTATCTGCATTCGAGAAGGGAACGAGATAGAAGGGTCAATACTTTTCCTTTGCTCCTACCTAGTATTGTGGTGTACAAGGAGGAGCTTTATTGAATGCCATACTTAGCAATGGTGATCATTTGATTTATTTCCAGGGATAGCCATACCGAGTGTATGTGTGGACGATGGAGGAGAGAGGAATTTCAAATATAATGAGCACTCCTGAATGCAGTTTGACTATTTTTTAGTTTGTATAGAGAATGTCTATCTTTTTGAGGAATAGTTCTGGATGGCCCTGGAAATTCCAGCAGAGAGCTGACTCAGTGGGACTGTGTTAGCCCATCAGAGGCGCAGGCTGAGCTCTTGAGTGCCCCTTTCATCCCTGTGTCTAACAAAGCCCCATCCTGAACCAGGAAGCCTGCACTATTTCACAGTTGCGGAGATACCCTCTGTGCCGCATTATAGATCGGCCTGCGTGCTGTCCAGCACCGCCCGGTACAAACTCCCCTCTCAGTGCCATGACAAGAGTTGAGGATGCTGGCTCTCAGCTCTTCCGTGGATGTCTTTTCCAATCAACTTTCACAGATGCCCTGTGGCTCGCTTAGAAATTCACGTGCAACGGACCGACCACATGGGGGAGCAGCTCCTTTGAGCAGCTGGAGGAGTTGACCTAATTTCAGGCTATTTATCATATTTTAAATTATTTCTCTGTGATACATGATTTAATTGAAACTGTCAGAGGGCAGGAAGAAGGGTAAATACTCACAGAAGTGCATATGTAGAGGGAAATGAAATGTGTGCGTCTATATGATCATATCTTCTTGTCTGCTTCTGTCGACTTTTTTCTTTTCATAGAATGAAAAGAAACCCTTAGAAATAGCCTTGTGTCTGTACTCACAATATTTTTGAGGATATTGCTCATTACACTACACAGTAACTCTTTATGAGGACTCTTGAGAACAATTTACTTCTGATCCTCAGCCTCAAGAATAATTACGATTTTCCTAAAATACTGTTGTTGTTGCTTTTTATCCTAGGGGCAATGAGTAGGTGACTAATTAGGTTTTGAGAATTGCTTGTTGGAATGCCCTGAATCAAATCTTTTACCCACCCACGTATACAATAAGATTTTAGGGGTGCTTGGGGGCATCAGTACCCGCGTCAATTCAGGACGTTCTTAGGTTTCCTTTTTCTTTTCCATCCCCTTCACATTTATCATCATTGTTCTCCATATTCCTGTAAATGATCAGAAGTGTCTGTGGGAAGAGGTAGGGGTATAAATAAGTAAATGCATTGTCGTAGGCCATAGAAAACCAGTTTTACTGGCTGCTTTCTTTTCCCCTTTCCAGATTGAGATGCTACCAGATGGGCTGTTTCAGTGCAAAAAGCTGCAGTGTTTACTTTTGGGGAAAAATAGCCTGATGAGTTTATCCCCTCACGTGGGTGAGCTGTCGAACCTTACTCATCTGGAGCTCATTGGTAATTACCTGGAAACACTTCCTCCTGAACTGGAAGGCTGTCCATCCCTAAAGCGGAGCTGTCTGATTGTAGAGGAGAACTTGCTCAACACTCTTCCTCTCCCTGTGACAGAACGTTTGCAGACGTGCTTAGATAAATGTTGATCCAGAGAAAAAAGAATTTTTATAAGTGTGCCCCCGGGGCTTTAAACAAGAACTAAAGTTTCCTAAGTTATAAAGATGAAAAATGGGTAATAATTATGACTTGACTATAACCCAATGTCTCGAAAGCAACTCAAGTGTCTAGCCCTAAATTAAACAGGTAAAAAAGTGTTAACACTGAACTAAAGTTTTGTGAATAACTGATCTTTAACTTATTAAGATGTGAGACGTACTCTTCGAGGGTGGCATGGGGGACATGAAATTACTGAATCTCCGCCTTGCGGTTTTTACCTTGAAGATGCGATATCCTTTCATGTCCTTCCCCCAGTCCCCAGTTCTTACTTATTTGCACACTTGTTTTAACTGGCTTCTTCCTGTTTTGATATTTATCACCTAGACCATAAATTCATCAATATGTCCTTGATGTATACTCAACACTGTCTTTGATCTATGGTCTTAAATATTTTTAGGCAGGGTGTACATTGTGCTTCGCAGAATTCCTTCTTGGCTTGATTTTATTTCCTTTCCCAGCCCACTCGAGTCTTCCTTCACCTTGTTTTCTCTTAACAATGGCGAATCCTAACAAAAGCCCCCAAACGAGGGTGAACCCTGAGAAAAGTGCCTGCCTTTGGCCCTTCCATAGAAAAGGACAGGGTACTTAGGACAGGTCACCCTCGGGGCATCCTGAAAATTACTCCTATTTCCTAAAATTAATTCAGACGTATCAGCAGAGCCTTTTTTATTTGCTAATAATTTTTCTATTAAATGTAAAACATATACTTTCCATGGCATAATCTTGGATTCAAAATCTGTGAAAATAATTTTTGTAAGGTACAGAGAACACATGCATTTCTTTAAGAATTCACTGTTAATATACTTGGTTTTGGCTGCTCTCGAGTCGCATATTTGTGTGCATCCTGCTCCAGAATGTTTTTCTACTCTGCAACTAATTACTTTTGGATAACAAAAGCCTTGTGTTTCTGCCCTAAAATATTTGGGGGGTTTCCTTATAAGAGGATGGCCACATCATCTACCTCTCTCTTCCCTAGTTGCTGTGCTATTGTACGGGTACAATTAATTACTTCAAAAACTGTGATGGAGGGGAGAGGTACAGATTTGAATCCTTAAAGTTGATTTCAAAAACACTTGGAGAAATTAAGGCTTAAAGCAAAATACTTTTCTTCAAAATCTGCATGATCTCTAGATATGATTATAATGTAAAACACTCCACCTCAATTCAGTATTTAAGAATTCTCAAAGCTCACAAAGAAGTATATCCATTTAACTGAAATTCATCTCATGCCTTTGTCTAACTTCCCTGAAATACATTTTGCTCTCTCTCTCTCTTTTTTTTTTAATAAAGAGCTTTGTGTTTAGCCTTCTATTATCATGCATATTGTAAAATGAATAAAATCAATGGATTCATTTTGCAGAAATGTACATTCTTACCATGTTTTTCTCTAATGGGTCTAGGCACTATGACGCCTGTCTCATTTTGGATGTTAACTATGAAGTAACCTATTAACTGCATCTAGACAAAACTGGAAAACATTATGGGTGAATACTGTAAGCATGGAATTGTGATGTGTACTATGTTGTTTCTTGCTCTGCCCCTCCCAGAAAGATGAAAGTGAGTCTTTAAATGATAGCAAAATGTAGCTCCCCTCACCTACCACACACCCCTGAACTGACACTCAGAGAAAGTAATTGCTTGTGTCAAATGTAAATTGAATAATATGAGCTATAAAACTGTAAACACCAAAAGCTGCCTAAAACATTATTTTTATTCTGAAGGAGAAAGAACAGTGTAAAAATGTTAATTCTTACCAAAACTTGCCTTTAGTCAGAACATTCAAGTTCTCAGGGACCCAGGCATAACTGATGAAACTTTCTTCTAGGACTTTAGAAAACACATTCTGACTATATCTAGGGTTTTTGTTATTTCCATTTTTTTAATGTAAGTTAATGGCCATTTTAATGTTTCACAATAAAATTGTCATGTGTACTGATTGCAGTGTTGGATAGGATTTATCTTAAGTTTTTGGAATATGGAATACAATGCATGGAGAGGTATTTAAATGTTTGTGGCCATATAATTAGCCATCGTTTCTCTGAAAAACTCCACCCCCCACCATAAAGAAGAGTTTTCAAAACAGATTTCAGATTTGCTACCATTTTCACAAACTAGAACTTCTCCACAGCTAGGCACACTGGTTGTGTTCACCCGCAAAAGTCATTAACTAAATCTTCCTTATCACTTCTCTCAATTTCTGGAAGCATATTACTTACCATCAGGATCAATAATGAATATTGTAAGCTGCTTTCCAAACACTAGGGTATAGTTACTGGTACAAATCTTGTTCCTTGATGCCATAGTCTTTAGATTTCTGTTTTATTTCAATCTTACACACCAGTGTTTAGGTAGCTTTTGAAATAACGTAGCCTCGATGCAATGAACTCTGAGACCACCACTTGACATTTGAAAATGTGGTGTTTGATGCCACCTTTACTGCATTGTTGGAGCAGATCTTCATTTTGCAAGTGTTCATATCCATTTAAGAGGATCTTCAATGAGGAAAATGCAGTTTATTCAATTATGACACTTCAGTTGACATATGATTTCCAAGAATGCATAGTTCATTTTCCAAAAAAAAAAAAAAAATACATGGGGATGTTCAGAACAAAGTTGATGACTTATGCTAGCAATGGCATAGGTTCGTTTTATTTGCATACGCACACAGACACACACAGATGAGCCTTGTGCACACAGAGAGACACACACACCATAGGCAGTTTTGAGCACTGCTGGTAAGGTATGGTGTTCTCTCCCTAACCTACATTAGGATACATCTGTGTGGCACACAGATACTGTGTTTTCATTCTTCATCCTCAGTCTTAATTTTTCTCCCTGGATGTCACCATACTTCACTATCACTTAACAAATGTTTGTGTTAAACAGGGTAAATAGAGATCCGTAGGCTCTCAGCGCTGTGGCGTGGCTTCAGTTTGTGTGGTAAGCTTACTACTGTGCTGTGGTAAGCTGCAGTGAGTTATTTGCATAATATTATTGTTTGAGAGTGACAATATTTGTTTCTGTTCTTCCTGTGTTTCATGATTCAAATTTTGTATGTTTAAGTAGAATATTGCATAATGATGGGTTCAGAAACCATTAAAATAATCAAACAGTTATTCTGTGGGTTTAGAGCTTTATTTCCTTGTGTTTTCAATAAAACGCTCCTTCCATCTTCACATTCTCTTAGCATCATCCTAACTGCATAGGTATGTTGCTTCCCCTCTCTACTCACCTCCTTAAAGTTGGTCAGCACTTGTTTATAACAGAATAGATTTGTGCTAAAGAACTCGCAGTGATACTTGAGCATGTATTTATTTGGGGGGAAGCCAGGGCCTTTAATGAGGCCTAATTGAGTAGTTCCATTTTACCCATCCCTGCAGTATTTAGAGCTGATTGATTCCATGATTTCTCATCCCTACCAAAAGCATGAGAATATAACTGTAAGTCCACTTTGTTTCCAGGAACTGTATATGCATCAAAATCTGTGTTCATTTCTTTCTGGAAACAAGAGGAAGGCCGATGGGAGGGGGAGGAGCTACTTTGTATCCTCGTTTGAATTATGAAGACATTATATACGTGAAATGGTATAAACTCATGACTGTTGGAAAATGTCCTGGATATAATTATTTCTTATCTTCAGTTGAATGTGAAAGCAGTGAAAACCTGCAGACCTGTTTAATTGGTTTCTTCCTGTTTCTGGTCCATCACTCTTACATCCACTGGGACCTATCTGCTCAGTACCTTTGGTAATGGACAACATTCTCCTCAACTTTTATTTTAATATGAACAATTTCATCAACACTAAAGTGTTAACACCGACTATATGAGCTGAAGTACTGAGTTGAGATAGCTTCCAGTTGAACCCAATTCATGTTTAAGTTTTGCATTTGATTTGTATAATACACCACTGCTGAGAAAAAAAAATTATGAATGCCTCCTGCATGTTCTATATTATCTCTAACAGAGATGGTGCAATTTAAAAAATATAAAGGGGCATAGAATTAGAATGGATATGTTTGTGCATATGCGTGTTGTATGTAAACCTAAATATTTATGTTTAAATATTTTTAAAGCTCCTCAAATGTTTCACTCTGTGTGAAATAATGGGCCAGTCTTGGGTAGAGACATTTTCTTTGGTTAGCTTCACGGTGAGAGCTGGCATTTGTTATTTTATCTTTGTCACATATTTTGAAACATGTACATAACCGGGTTTTGCTTCTGGTAATGAATTATTAGAAAATAAAAGATTTTTTTTGTAAGTTGAATATTTCTGGCCCTCAGGTTTACCATGTAAATCTGCATTTTGGTGGTGAATCCCTTTGCCTGAGATTCAGTGGTTTTTGGTAACCTTTACTGTTTTAAAGTACCTTTTGTGTAAAACAAAGATTCAATTTTTATAACAAATGGCAAATAAAAACAGATTAAATGTTGGAAGAAGTTGACTGTACTGATTTGTCCCTGTGCTGTTGTATGGTTATATCATTCACCAGATGATCAATTTTAGATTTATGTGTGAATCTCATAACAAGTGTTGTAGTTTTCAAAATATGCTACAATGATCACAAAATAACAAGCCCCCAAAAAAGCTGGATTGATCCTAGACAACGATCTTTCTAAATAGGTCAGTCTCTCCAGGGGTGCTCATCCTTGGGGACTGATGCTCACAAAGCACCCCAGTTCTCCCTCTCTTCTTGGCTCTCATTTCTCCATGTACTGTTAGTTTAGCACTAACACTAATATGGACCAGATCAATAAAAAGTAAAGAACTGCAAGACGAAATTTTAAGAAGCTTTAGTAGAGGATCCTTGGGTGGCTCAGTGGTTGAGCATCTGCTTTCGGCCCAGGGCCTGATCCTGGAGTCCTGGGATCGAGTCCCACATCGGGCTCCCTGCGGGGAGCCTGTTCTCCCTCTGCCTGTGTCTCTGCCTCTCTCTGTCTCTCATGAATAAATAAATAAAATCTTTTTTTTAAATAAGCTTTAGTAAAGGGGGGAAATGGAATTATTGGGGGAAATAAGCATATGATAGTTCCTTCTGGAGACAAGACTTTCTTCTCTGTCTCCCTCTCAAGCTCATACCCACCCCCCAGCCCCCCAACTTACCCTTTCAGGAGCACATTAGAAAGCTGATAAAAGACTCCTCTCTGCTGGAGGACAGAACTCGATGTAAACTGAAGCAGATTGTGAAGGAAAGTGATGCTGCTGACACCAGATGGCCGGATTTTACCCTGGAAATGCGGTACTTCAAGAAAGGCGTGGGCCCACCTCGAAGCTTTGGGAGACCCGCTGAGGGAAGGAGGCCAGCGTCTGACGTAAGACCTCGGCAGCCATTCGGGGACTGCCAGGGCCTCCAGGGCAGTGACCGGGCATGCAGAAGCCACATTCTTCGGCATTCCCTTCCACGCTGCAACCTGCCTTTCCAGCATGCGGTGAGGGCGGGGAGAGGCTGTGCCCCTGCTGTTGGGGACACGCTCCCCTTCTCCTGGGGTCCTCTCAAATACTGCAGCCTCTGTCCCCCCCTCCCCCAGGGGCTCTGCAGAAAAGCTGGTTATCCAGAAGCACAGAGGCACACCTTGAACTCGAGCCCTCTGTTCACAAAAGAAGATAGATCTGATGCCAAAGAAAGATGAGAAAGAAAAAGTTCATTTTCTAAAACGCATAGTTTTTTTGTTTTTGTTTTTGTTTTTTTTAAATTACAATCTCCTCACCCTGTGTCGCCTCCTCATCCTCTGGACTAACTAGAATCATAAGTCCTGCCTCCCAAATACCAATGATTCTATAGGACTGCCTGTGTGCTACTCAGAAGCTTTTCAGATTATTTCTTACAGTAAACACCTTAAATTTCGTTTGCCTTTTTACACATGTCTATTGTTTGTGCAAGTAAGGCCTGCCACACACCGTTTTTTACTCTCTGCCTCCCTCTGCTGCTGAGCTGAGAGTAAGTCAAATAGAAGTTGACTGGCTTCTACTTCCTCCCCTTTTATTCGGTTTCTCCTCGCCTTGCCTTTATCAAAGGCAGCCCCCCAAGGTAAGCTCTTGACAATTCAAGGGCCCCCACCTAATCCCAGTGACTCCATCTCAAATGAGATGCACTTGGAAAGCCTCATGCAGAGCCCGACACCAGGACCAGACCAGGCATGTGGGGGCCCTGGGCAGGTAAGAATTTGGCACCTTTCAAAAACCTGCTTTGAATATCTATTCAATATGCATTTGGTAGAGATAAGGGAATTGATCTTCCATTAGTAAAAGTCATGAACTTTGGGGGCCCTTGAGTGGCTCAGTCAGTTGAGCACCCAACTCTTGATTTCAGTTCGGGTCATGATCTCAGGGTTGTGAGATTGGGCTCCAAGCTCAGCATGAAGTCTGCTTGTCCCTCTCCTTTTCCTCCTCCCCTCGCTCTCTCTTCTCTTTCTCTCTTTTAAATAAGTAAATAAAATCTATAAAAATTTAAAAAGCATAAACTTTTGTGTCCCTAATTATTCCCTTCTCCCAAAACAAGACTCTCAAGAGTAAGGTAGGGACAGCTGGAGGCAGGAGTTGTAGAGCCAATGAGAGTTCTCAAGGCTCATAGCATTTCTGTCAGACACCCCGGGTGAGAATCTCCTCCCAGGCCCCCTGAGCAGGCCTGGCAGCTGCTGGGGTTCACCTCTCCTTTTTCCCCTTGCAAGTGCTGAAGCACCTTACTCTCCTGGCCCCCACCCTCTCTCCCTTTCCAGATCTCTCTCCCTCCCTCTTCCTCTACCCCTCCTCTGGTTGTGCTATTTAGCATTTTCCTAATTACATACTCCATGCTTACATATCCTCACCCATTACTAAATGCCATCTTTGAGAATATTAAGTCATACTAAGAATGACATTTTAGCTTGTGCTCACCAGAATAAGTGTCTTTTGCTTAACAAGATGCTCCCCTCCTGAAAGGTGGTTTCTTACCATAATTTCAAATTACAAATAAGAGACTTCTTCAATATACAGAATGGGAGTAAGACCAATTTGTATTCCTTAGGCTGGTAACCTAAAGAATTGCATATGGAAACCTGACTTAACTGGTCCCCTAATTCCAATTAGTTCATTGGTATTAGTTCTGTGTAAATTAGTACCTGAGGCAAATGTTTAGACCCCAGGAGAACCAAATGCCCCCTGTGTGAGTGGCGTCTCCTAGCCTTTGCCTGAACCGGGTTTGGATTTACACCCTTGTCTTTTTTTTTTTTTTTTAATTTTTTTCTCCCATCTTTTTATTTTATTTTTTATTTTTTTTATTTTTTTATTTTTATTTATTTATTTATTTTTATGATAGCCACAGAGAGAGAGAGAGAGGCAGAGACACAGGCATAGGGAGAAGCAGGCTCCATGCACCGGGAGCCCGACGTGGGATTCGATCCCCGGTCTCCAGGATCGCGCCCTGGGCCAAAGGCAGGCGCCAAACCGCTGCGCCACCCAGGGATCCCTACACCCTTGTCTTGCTGTCTCTGTAGTGCTTCCCAGGGAAACCATCTAGATCATTGTGGGGAGAAGAGAAAAAACAGTCCTGTCACCCTTTTCGCAATAGACGGAGCCAGTCTCTGGCAATTGCTCTGTGAAAAGGAAAAGCCTGAAGAAGCAGCCAAGTGGAGGAGAATTGACTCAGTCTGCATCAAGTGGCTCGAGGAAAGCTTCCCAGGCTTGCGATACCTGGGCATCATCAATACATCATGAACCACGTTGATGATTTCAAACTGAGAAAAGATAAAAATCTAATTATTTTGTCCATGCTCCTTCAGCTTGGTGTCCACGCCGAAGGGGAAATAGCCTAGTGGAACAGAGCAATAACGTTATTTAGCACCTGCCACATGCCACGTATGTAGCAGGCTCTTATTCTGTGCTAGCTCGATCCATCCAATGGTCTTATTTGGTGTGTTATTCCTATTTTACGGATGGGAAGACAGACTTGAAAATGGTAACATTTTCCAAGGTCTCATGACTGTTCAGAAGAGGAATCCTATTCCACCTACAGGTCTGCAAAGCCTGTTCCTACAGAGTTGTAGGTAAAGAGCACTTGACCTCAGCACTGTGTCCTCTTGGGCCCCCCGTGGAGTTTGAAGTCTCACAGATGAGGCTCTGGTTTTCAGAGCTCACTGCTCTCTTCCCTTCACTGTAAGCCCCTTGCTTCCTCCTGCTCCAGGTCTGTCCTACTTGTTTTCTCCTGAGCCAATGAGTCACTTCCTGTCCATTTCATTTGCTCCCTCATTCCCAAATGTAATTCTAGAATTTTAGAACTTTCCAGCTGGAAGGAACCATGTAGACTTTTCTGAAGAAAACCTAACTGGTTCGTTTGAGATCACAGACCCACTGTCTGAGGGAGCTGGCACCTAGCTGTTTGTCCCCTCCGTTGAGTACTCTTTGCATTCTGTGGGGTGGTCCTCAGAAGCACTGAAAATCTGTATTTAACCAGAGTGGAAGGGCTGAGATTAGCACCCAGGCCACCTCCCTAACTCCAGTCCTGTGCCTCTGCTAACAAGCTGCATTCATCTGAGCTGCGTCTTGCATCTTGATAACAACCCCTCCCTGTGCACAGTGCATTACTGGGTGCTAAGCACTTTAGGTCCCTGTCCCCATTTCACCTACAAGAAAACTAGGCTCCAAAATAGACATCTTCAATAGTCAACATATTGAGCATCTGCCATAGACTTTATAAATATCCTTAATGCTTAGAACATACTAAGATAGGCATTATCTCCACTTTAAATGGAAAAAGAAATAGGTCCAAGCAAGTTAAATGACCTATTAGGTTCTATAAGAGATTGCCTAGGTTTGGGCGGAGCCAGGTTTTGAACTGGGGACTCTAGCACTAAATCTCCACTTGTTCTATAGTGCACACTGTCATGGTCATATGGCAAGGGTTGTGAGTACAGCTGAGGATTTCGGCATCTAATACGATTTTCTATCCTTTATGATGTACGGGCTCTGAATAATCTGGAAAAAGATTGGCATACATACACGCACATGCACAGACACAGCTTCAAACACCCTTTAGTGTAAATATAAAACTTCATCCAAAGCGCGAATGTATTTTTAAATGTGGTTATTTTTGAAAAATGCTGTTTTTATTTAAATGTCCGAACCTAAACCCTGAGCACATATGCAATCATTAGAAGAATGGCATGCCATTGTGAATTTTGAGTCCTGTGGGAGATGTTGGATAAAGACCCTCATCCCGTTAAGAGGAGTTGTTAACATTTTGGTGTTTTTTTTTTTTTTTTAACATTTTGGTTTTTGTTTCAAGGTACAGATGAGGCTCACAGTCAGTTTGGGTCTTACAACAGAATTGCAGTTTAACTCTCCGAGAGTCCAGGTTTATTATAGGGAAATGCTGGCAGACATTTTAGACTTGCAAAATGACTACCAATCACAGTGCAGGCTAAATTCGTTCTGCTGATTTAGACATTTGGAGGAGCGGGTTATGCTGTCCTTATTGAATCCATGCCATGCTCCAGATAAGAAGCTGTGTTTCTCACCCCAAGCTGATGGTGTGTCCCTCCCTGGCTTTGCCTTTTAGCTGAGTGCACAGCTGAACATGGAAAAAAGCCTTAACCCAAGCAAAGAACCCACTCCCTAAAGCACTGATTCCCTTGGCATTTGCCTTTGGCTTCTTCAGAATGCCTGCCTTTCAAGGCAAGTGGCATGTCGGGTCGGCTGTCTCCGGAGTCCGTGCACACAGTGGGACTACAGCGCTTACATGGTGCCTGTCCTCCACTCTCCACTGAGCTCTGCTAAGGAAGGGAAGCTTACTTACCAGGCAACTTTGTGCAATCACATTAGTTGTTTTTATATTCTTCTAGAAGATGAAAGAAATTAGCCCCCCTTTTTTTTTCTGGTGGTAAGTCTAATTCCTCCAGCTTAGAAAAGAGGCTCCATGGGGAATTTTTTTGCGAGGATGGAAATGAGCCAGATGGCTTGGGTGCTGCCTCTACATAACCAGCGGAGACCCTGGCTGGGCCCATGCCTGAAATATGTGTAGGAAAATAACACATTTCTCCCTCAGGGTGAGCTGTGACTCAGGGAATCTGGTGGTGCTGAGGATGCTGGAGGCTGGCTCATCAGGGGAGAGGATGTGGGCTCCCTGTGACTTCTGGAATTTAGCATCTGCCCTCAGGATGGCATTTCCAGCATGATCTGCATATATCAGCTTGCTCAGGGGCCGGGCCTAACTGAGCCTAATGAGAGGGTGAACTGAGGTGTTCCCTAGGGTGCCTGCGACTCTACTGTTCTGATCTACATGGAATGCTCAGTGAGTAGGAAGTGTTGATTAGGGTTAATATTAATTTTCTTAAGAGTTTGAGTACATCATACATTTATTTTTGAGCTTTTGAAATGACTCATTTTTATGGCATATGAATAAGACTTTTATTCACTAAAGGACCTAAAGCATTAATAGCAAGCGAAGGAGGTTGGGATTATTTTAAAGTGCTCCCTGCCATGCCTCTGCACCAGGAGGGCCTTCATCACGCTCAGGCTACAGTTCCCAGTAATGACAAATGTCCTGAGGTTGCACAGGTGAAGAGGTATCCTGTGAGGTACTTGACCCTCTTGGGCTTTAGTCCCAAAGCCAGAAATCTGAGCTAACCCATCACCACTGGCACTGAGCCCAGACTCTGACTTGGGGCCCATGGATACCTCCAAGTTTTCAGTTCTCAGGTTTCTGTTCCATGGGGCTCTGGGCCTCAGTGTCCAAGCAGCAGACACGCTCAGTGGGAGAGCCGTACCTCCGGTCTTAGTTGGGCTGGGACATGTCGGCTTCTCCCTGCATTTAGGGTACAGCTCCAACCGGCTGCCAGCTCCCACACCAAATCGCGTGGCGTCGGCCTCACCGGCCCTGTGGTGGGCTGTCCTGGAGCTGTGTGCTGTGGACCTCTCCTCTGTCCCCTGGTGCCCAGCTCAGGACTGTTCCAGGGCTGGGCTTGGGCTCCCTTGTGTCTCAAAGAAGAGAAAGCAAGATCATTGTCCTACACAAGCGGCCAAGCAGCAGACTACTGGGAAGGCGCTGAGCTCCACCCTGGCTTGGAGTCCTCTCTCCACCAGTCACACTTATATCTCTGAGCCTCAGTTTCCTCTTCCATAAAATGTGAACTCTAGTCTACAAATATCAAGTGTCTGCTCCTACCCAGCTGCTGCCCAAAGTGTTGAGGATTCAGTGGGATCAACGAGGACAAGACAAACAGGGCCCCATCTTCATGGAAGCATGACTTTAGGAGGATTCCATGAGATTATCTAAAATGCTGAGCCTCCTGTCTGACCCTAGTAGGTGCTCTCTTCGGGTTAGCTCTGATTACTTTTCCTCCAAATACGGTAGAAACTCTCTTAAAACCAGCCCTTTCCCACCTCGATCTTGCATATGTATTCTTCTTTGCCTAGAAGGCTCTTCCTTGCTCCCTTGGCCTAGCTAACTCCTGTTCATCCAGTTCTTGAGGTAAAACGTCACTTCATCAGTGTAGTGCCTCCCCAACCAGGTCCATGTTCAGGGTCCCCTGTCGTGTGTTCTCATTGCAACTGACACTCTACTTTGAGGTATCCATCACTTCAGTGACTTACTTGTTAAATGTCTGTGTTCCTGACTAGATTGTAAAACTAGTTTGGACAGCATCCATAGCTACCAGAAGTCTTGGCTCCCGGCTTTGAGATGCTCTACAAGTATCTGACCATCTGACTGGCTGACATGTGAATGGGATGTTCTCTTCCAAATGAAAAAAGTATCCTGGATCAGAAAAAGGAGAACCTCATCCATCAGGAGTACATGGGCCCTTTCTTTCCTCCCTCTCATCTCTGGCCTAACATGAAGAGGAAGGACAGCCAAGAGATGGCTGAAAAAACAGGCCTTGCCCTGGGCAGCACCTACACGTCCCTGGAGGCAATTGGGTAGCCAAGTCACAGTGAAGAGGATGGTATGTTGGGTTGCCCATTGGTAACAGGATTTATCCATCACCACTCAGGGCGCTGCTGAGAACAGGGCAGTAGGAGTCTCTTTTGGGACCATGTACCATGGTCACACCATTAGCTGCCCCCACCCACAGCCAGGCAGTGTGATTTAAAGGAAAAAGCCTTGTCTCTGTAACCAGATAGAAGCTTGAACAAATTAAATCCAGCGCCACATGGCCAGAATGATAGCACAAATGTAACTGTGTTGACTTTTCACTGTCAGGCGGTATGAAAGGTGTCCCCAGCCTCAGTACACTGAGAGAGAGACTTCCGCAAACACAGTCGTTTACGTGTGACTCACTGCAAATGTTAATGTTCTTGCCCTTTGGGGCCCTGTGGGATTTAACACAGCAGCGATGTGACCTGACCCCAGTGGTTTTCTTTTGGCCAGAATCCAAATGCTCTGGGCAGTGCTGGACTTCCCACATGCATTCCTGCAAGCCCACCGTATGGAACTACATGGCAGTCCTCTTTGCCAGGCCTTTCTTCAACTTGCATGTGTCTTTGCCCACGCTGTTCTCTCCACCAGAAGTTCCTTCCCTCCATGGAAATATGGAATAGTATCTGTCATCTATCTACCTGTCATCATCTATCTGTGTATCTGTCAAGCCTACATTTATTCTTCAAGACTAAGATGAAATATCATTTTGTCTCCAACACCTTCTCCTACCACTTTCCTTCTCCGAAATTGTAGTTAGGTGCTTTTATTCTGAATAACTATGTAATGAGTTTATTTATAGATTTCCTCCTCACTAAACTGATGACAGAAACCAAATCTTGTTCTTTTTTTTTAAATCCCCTTCAACAAGTACAGTGTGTCGCATGTTGCAGGTGCAGAATAAGTAAATGGCAGAAAGCCAGGCATCGGCAAACTGTGTCATGGGGCCAGTGGGTTAGCCAGGATGCCTAACTGCAGAAACTACTAGTGGGTACTTTTGTGGATAGACTGTGAAAACGATAAAGTAATTGAAGGCTTGTGGGCAAAGAAACAGCATAAGGAAGTAGAACATTGGGTACAGTATTTGAAGGTGCAATGCGTATGCTGAAATTAAAGGATGAACATCTTACGCCCATTCTACAGATGAGAAAACTAAGGCTCGAGGAAGTTAAATGTTTTACCAAAACACACAGAGCTAGTAAGCAAAGCAATCTGCTTTAGTAGATCTGATTTCAGATCTGATTTTAGACGCTATGCAAAAACTCAACCAAATCTGGAAACGCTCCCTTGAACTTGGGTGTTCCTTCAGCACTTGACTCTACCTCTAATTCTGCATCATAGTGAAATGAAGTCCAGCATTGCACGCCCTAAACCTCGGGCACCCCACCCCATCACAGAAATCTCAATCGCACATACACGCAATTCTCTGACTTCAGGCTGAATTTTAGGGTCGAACACATCTGAAAATGTCTGTGTGGTTCAGAGTGAACTCTGAAATGAAAAGTTCCCACCCAAACCACTGAATAACATCCTGTTGTTTTCATCAAATCTATGCAGTAACTCCTTTGATTTGGCTTTCGTTTGGAATAATCTGTCCATTGCCATTTTTCTGAAACATTCAGAACAAGATACAATCTCATTATGGTCGGCTACATAGAGTGGACCTTTCAGAGCATAAAGAAACATCTGTCCTCCATCTGCAGTGCCTAGAAAATAGGGCTTTCAATGGAGTACATTGTAGGACGCTAACGCTTTTTAAAAGGCAAAAGATCCATTTCTACTAAAATCTCAGTAAATGTGTCTAACAGAGTATTTTCATCTCACAAACTGTTTTCCAAAGAGCATTTCAAAGAGCAGAGGGTTTAAGAGCATAATCTCTAGGTTCAGCCAGACCTGGTTCAAATACTTGTTCTGTCATAGACTAGCTGCGTGATCTGGAAAAGTGACTTAGGCCTGATGATTTTAAGTTTTTCTGGGACATAAAATAGAATCATAATACCTACCCAAGGCGATACTGTTTTCAAAGAGATGGGCCACAGCAGAGCACGAAGTAAACATCAGTTCTTGTTTCTGCTTTGTTACTGCTGTTGTTCATACCAGGGGCAGAACGGCCTGATTTCCGCTGCAGTTGAAAGAACACGGCATCTGGAATGAGAAGACCTGAATTTGCACTCCACCTCGGCCCTGCTTACTAGGTGTGTGACCTTGGGGAAATCACGGAATCCTTCTCCACTCAGCTCCCTCATCTGTAAAACAAGGAAAATAAAAATAGCTAACTCACGGGTAAGGATCATGAGGTGCAAATGAGGTGGTTTATGTGAATTCACTTTGCCAGCTGCTAAGCTGTGTGTGTGTGGACTTGTTATTGTTAGTATTGTGGACTGAATGTTTGTGTCACCTCAAAATGCAAATGTTAAAACCTTAACGTCCAATGTGATGAATATTAGGAGGTGGGGCCTTCTAAGGTAATTAGGTGAGGTCATGAGAGTGGGGCCTCCAGGATGAGATCAGGGTCCTTAAAGAAGAGGAAGAGGGGCACCTGGCCGGCTCAGGTGGAGGACCTTGCAACTACTGATCTCAGGGTTGTGAGTTCGAGCTCCATGTTCGGTGTAGAGATTACATAAGTAAATAAAAGTTTAAAAAAAGAAGAGGAGGAGGAAAAGCTCAGAGCTCTCTCTCTCTCTTTCTCGTGATGGGCAGGAAGTCAGCCAGGAAGAGAGCCCTCACCAGGAACTGAATTGGTGACATCTTGATCTTAGACTGTAATCTCTGCAACTGTGAGAACTCTTTACTGTTTAAGCCACTCAGTCTATGGTATTCTGTTGAAGCAGCCCAAACTGTGACAATTACACCACCAGAACTGAAGAACATACCTAGTTGTTTTTTTTTTTTTTTGGGGGGGGGGTGGATTTCAATTTATAAAAATCTTAGTGGAGCACCTGGGTGGCTTAGTCAGTTAGGCATCTGACTCTTCACTTCAGCTCAGGTCCTGATCTCAGGCTCGTGGAATCAAGCCCTGCATCCAGCTCCACACTCATCTCAGAGTCGGCTTGAGATTCTCTCTCTCCCTCTCCCCTGCCCCTCCTCCTGCTTGCACTCTCTCTCTCTAAAATAAATTAATCTTTTTTTTTTAAAAAAAAAAACCTAGTTATGTTCTTGAGTGATCATAAACTGACTTCCAGTTAGCCACAAAAGTAGGGATTCTGGGGATGGACTAAGGCAGCGCACATAAAAGTAGAATGTCTACTCTTCCAACAAAACTTCACCATCTCTGTGTCTGTATTAGACTGGGCCTCTGTGAGTACTTAAAACATGGCCTAGTAAGGAGTTCACATGTCTGAAGAGGTGCTGAGACAGAGAAGGGTTGTCGTCTGTGGTTTCTGCCTATTGGGTGTGGTTTCGATGTTACAATGTTAGTCAGATTTCACCTCCCACCCCCTCCTAGAGCATTTAGAGCAACTAGCAGATCAGCCATCTCCACCCTCCTGGTTCTCTGCTCCCCTACATCCTTCCCAGAGGGTGGAAGTCGTTGGGCCTGGGACTTTGATATCAGCCAGACTTACGTTGAATCTCGCCTCCAAAACTTTCTAGCTGTGTCACTTTGGGCAAGTCACTTACCCTTTCTACAGTTCAGTTTTTTCACTTGTAAAATGAGAGAGAATAATAACCATCTCCCAGGGAGTTGGGAGAAAATTAAGTAAGATAGTACCTTTAAAATTCTTGGAGCCCTATCTGACAGTAGATAGGTACTCATCAGTTTCCCCTCCCTTTCTCTGAGCTCTCTTCTCACCCACTTCTCATTCCTTATACTTGATTATTGGTACCTCTCTGGAACCCGTGGTGAGGCAATTGCTAACTGTGTCAGTAGCTACTATGGTGAGCCTGCAAGAAAGTGTCCCTGGGGAAACATTCATCAGTACTCCTAAACTAAAACTCCTGCCCCAAGCTTTTATGAATGCTATGGCTTTGGAATATCTCAGTTAAAACAACAGGCTCCTATGGAATACATTTGTTCCTTGAGTATTTGAAAGTGTGTGGGGTGTGTGTGTGTGTGTGTGTGTGTGTGTGTGTGTTTAAGCTTGGATATTCACATACTATCAGGTGGATGCACAAAAACAGGCAACCCTTGCGTAAGATGAAATGAAACGGGGCCACTCATGTCAAGGGATTTTTTAATGGACCCAGGAGGCCATTAGGGAGATGGGCCTTATGCATGTCCTCACCTCGTGGAACCATGAACTTATGAACCAGGCCAAACAGCAAATATTCCAAGGACATATCGCAAACACCTGCAACTTCCTTTAGTAAGAGACTTATAGCTTTAGTGACCAATTATATTCAGGCAAGACTGGCTTTCTGCCACCAACGCCAATCAAAAAAAATGTTTAATTTCTTTTTTCAATAAAAAATTTTTGTATACAGCATATACATTCCCTTTTACAGCATATACAGCATTCCCTTTTGTCTTTTAAATCTTTTTTGGTGGGGAAGGGAGGCGTTACTTGGGTTGCTGCCTGAATCTGTGTTTCCTGAATTGCAATTCTGAGACTTCAAATAAATGCTTTTGCTTTTATGCTAGCTCTGCCTCTTTTCTCAGTTGACATTTCCGGTGTCTGGAGACGCAGGATCTGAAGTGACACACTACCTCAATTTGGTGCTGCTGTTGGACCAGCAAGGTAACTGCTTGAACCTTTTGTGCTATGTCGTCTCCCCACAGCCCAGGCTCCTGTGCCCAGTCCTCCTGGCTCTGAACCTCCCCCTTGGTTGTGGTTCTAGCCTCTCTTTGGGGGTCATTTTGCTGCTGGCTTGTACAGAGGAGTTTCTCCTCTGACCCAATTCTGTTAGGTAGAATTTCTCACAGGGGATTCAGACATCCTTGTCTGACTCCATCCAGGACTCACAGGGGATTAACACTTTCCCATCCAGAGGTATCTGGAGGAGTGTTCTACCTTTAAAATTGCAATGGCCACTTTGGAGATCCTTTGACATTCTAAAATTCATTTATTTGCATGCACAGCTAGAAAGGCATATAACCAAGTAAAATAAGTATAACCAAGCATACTTCAGTTGGTATTCGGAGGCCTCCAAGTAATCAAATGACTCAAAACTCTCTTCCTTACAATAGACTAATCCTGGCTTTCTAAAGACAACTCTGACCTTCCCCAGAGTAGAAAGGAGATGGGAAAGCTTTCTGGAGCTCCTGAACCAACCACTGTCACTGCTACTTCTCCTCTGTCTTCTTTCCCCCAACTTCTACCTATATACCCCAAAGTAGCTGTGCTTCTCATCTACAACAACCTTGAAGCCCCCCTGAATCTTCCACTCAGTCAAGTGCCCTTTGAGAAAACTCTAATGAAGGGGATTCAGGAAATCCTTCTTGTTTCTCATCACCCTTGGACTAAAGCTAAATCGTGAGCTATTACTGAAGAATTTCCTAATACCCTTCAAGATCCTCTAGAGTTTGCTTAAAAAAAAAACCCTGGTCATTCAAACTTATAAACCTAGTAATTTTGATCTCTACCAACTTACTCATATGCTTGTTAAGTGAAAGCCATGCTGGGTAAACTTGAACTTAGATCAATCTACCTTAAAGGGGCACCCTTAAAAGAGAGGAATCCAAACTACTGGGAGACAATAGAATATGCCCTTTGATTGATGTACAGAAGTTTCTTTTCTTTTTTTTTTTAAGATTTTATTTATTTGAGAGAGAAAAAGAGAGTGACAGAGAGAGAGAGAGAACATGCACAGGAGCTGAGGCAGAGGGAGAAGCAGACTCCCCACTGAGCAGGGAGCCCAATGTGGAGCTTGATCCCAAGACTCTGGGATCATGACCCAAGCCAAAGGCACCCAACCAACTGAGCATCTCTGTATATTTCATCTTCTAAAAGACCAGTGATTTCAAAAAACAGTTCTAAAAGGATCCTTATAACATACAAATAATAGAAAAGACTTTAATAAAAGAATTTGGCCATCTAAGCTAGTAACCCTAACTTTGTCCATCTGCTAAAACCATAATTTGGATCCAACTATTCTTATTGAGTGTCATACCTGAGGCATGGCTTAAATTCAAAACAAAACAAAACAAAACAAAAATAAAAACGATTATGTAAAAAAAAAAAAAAAAAACGATTACATCCCTGCATCTGTATGCTTATATGGATATGTTAGAGATATGTGGTATTGTTCTACTTCAGAATTGTATTGCCAAAATTAGTTCATAAAAGAGCTCTATTTAATTGGCTTAAGAAAAGTCAAGTGCTTATAAAATAAGTATTTTTTAAGATTTTATTTATTTATTCATGAGAGACACACAGAGAGAGGCAGAGACATAGGCAGAGGGAGAAGCAGGCTCCCCAAGCGTGGAGACTGATGTGGAACTTGATCCCAGGACCCCAAGATTACAACTGGAGCCAAAGGAAGACACTTAACCACTGAGCTACTCAGGTGCCCTAAATTAAGTATTCTTAAAGTTCTCAGAAGTATAATAAAAACTAACCCAAAATTTTTTCAAGTTCATATAATCTAAAATAATCTTTAATAAATAAAAGCTAATTCAAATTTGTTGGCTTAATCCTGTCTTCAGAATTATCAGCATTAAATATAATGAGATCAACCACTTTTTTTTTTAAACCTGGGTTTACTAGTCAAATAAGCTCATATTATCTCTATAATACAAAATTTGTCAGCAACAGCAAAAAATGACTTAAAATGATAATTAGCTGTATAATGGTTAATCCAAGTGTAATTACTAAAAACAGGTAATTTAAATAAATATAAATAAGATCAAAGCCTATACTAAGTTTAAACTAAATCATGGATATTCATTGAATATCTAAATTATCTTTCCAAATAAGACAGACAACAAATGCTAAACGTAAGTTTATCTACTTTTGGCTTTTTACTCTAAATTTTAAAATATTATGAGAAAAAATAGTTTTATAAAATGAAAAATTAAATGTACACATGGGATAGATTAAAAATAGAAAATATGTGTCAGTTTATTAAACTCTTATTTCAGCCACTTACATAGTCGTGTGTGCTGGGACATAACACACACTATGTTTCCTGCTGTGGAAGGATCCAGCATATTAAAAAGCCATTTTTCTTAATACCGCAGTAAACTGAGCGACAGAAGGTCTACGCAGCCAGCTGAAAAGGCCAATACCCAAACCACCACCCTTTCTGTCCTGCAGACCCGTGGTAACTCCTCAAGGCCAGGCTGTAATCACTGTTTGATGGGTTCGTACTTTGTTGCCTTGTCTTTTCAGATGTACAGCCTGGCAACATTCCTTGTTTACAAGGAACTTCCCCCATTTCTTATAACTACTTGCAAGGCTGGGGATTCTGGTGGTGGTTGCCCTGGTATATACAGCTCTGTCATCAGTGTAGGAGCTGTCCCATCTTTCAAATCTTTATTCTAACTCAACTTAGAACAACTGTCCTCAGCAACAGTATGGGGATCCTATTGCCCTTGCCTGTTCTATCATTTCCAGACTAGCAGAGCAATGTCAGGATGAGTCTGTAGACGAATAAATCTCACACTGTAATTTTCCTAGAAGTGTATGGCTTATTTTAACTATACTATGTAGAAGGAATTATATTCATTTAATGCAATGCATAAGCAATTATACTATCCTGTAACAGTAAATCTGTTAATTATTCTGTAACAACTGCCAAACATCACTTCTTTTCTAGATAAGTTTTTGAAATTAAAAAACGACCACTTGAGGGGTGACTGGGTGGCTCTGCCTTCAGCTCAGGTCATGATCTCAGGGTCCTGGGATGAACCCTGCTTCCAGGCTCCCTGCTCAGTGGGGAGTCTGCTTCTCCCTCTCCCTCAGTCTCTCCCCCTGCTTATGCTCATGCGCACTTACGTGCACTGTCTCGCTCTCTCTCAAATAAATAAAATCATTTCAAAAAATACCCTGGTACGTAATTGGAATTCAATTTTTCTCTCTGTTAAAAGGACAAAGTTTCCTAAATTATTGGATAGCTGCCCTTAATAGAAAATTGTAAACAAAGACTTTTCTTTACCATTAATATAATCTACCTAAAAACAAAGGCTCTATGTTTTGTCTTCATCAAATCTTTGTTTACTCAAGTAAACCAAGTCTTCGGGTATTGAGAGAGCTGTTTTGCTTCCAACTATGTGACCCTTTGTATTTGCCTTTGAAGTCTTTTGGTCAAATAAATACTTAAATATTGCTTTTTAATAATCTATGATTCTATTTCATCAAATGTTTAGACCTTTTGATATTTTTGACAGAATTCCCCAAATCACATTCTAAATAAAGTCTTTTTGACCTCAAAGTAACTAAGAATTTCTCGAGGGTTTCTGGAATTTCTCAAAAGATCTGTTCCCTCTCCTTATAAAAAGAGAGATACAACATTAATTAGGATTATTTGATATGCAAATTAATGGGAAGCAATGTCAAATAAAAAATAATACTAAGCTTCTCTATGTTGTATTTACATAAGTATATATTATAAATGTTATAGAAATTATATGAAATACCTAAAACTCTAATTAAAAAAAACTGTTTTCTTAATGTTTTGTTTTCCAAGTTTAAAGGATCTCCTTTTCCCCTTTGCTTTCAGCTGTCTCTAACTTACCACGATTTGGTACAATGTCTTTACAACAAAGGTCAAACATTTATTTTTTTCTCCCTACATCCAGAGTTTAAAACTCTTGTTAAATATTCTTATTTTTCATGACAAATGTATGTATTTGCATAAGTTTAATAGGAATTTGTTCCTATAAAAGGACACCCAATACTCATAGCCTTGGTTTCTTTGATCCACAGTTGACAAAAGACAACACACTTCAATGTTGGAAGGGCCTAATTGCTTCTATTAAAATAATTGTGCTTTGGTAGAGCAATCTTTTCACAGTGTGCTCTTGGGGAATGAAATCTTAAACATCACACCTTATAACTTGGAGATTTTACCTGTTAGAAAAGACATCTCTTGAAGAAGAAGAAGAAGAAGAAGAAGAAGAAGAAGAAGAAGAAGAAGAAGAAGAAGAAGAAGAAGAAGAAGAAGAAGAAAGAAGAAGAAGAAGAAGAAGAAGAAGAAGAAGAAGAAGAAGAAGAAGAAAGAAGAAGAAGAAGAAGAAGAAGAAGAAGAAGAAGAAGAAGAAGAAGAAGAAGAAGAAGAAGACATCTCCAAAAAATACTCCCTTTGACCCCATTGACAAGACTCCCATCAGGTACAATTAACCAATCCTTGTGCCAGCAAACTCCAAGAAAAAAGACCCTTGGATTCACAGGTCACATCTCAAAAACAAAACAAAACACCAAATCCTGACCAGACCTACACACCACCTGGTGACCTATAAATAAAATTTTCCAGGAATTGAAGCAGATGAAAGCTGAAAGAGACAACTTTCCCAGGATGACCCCACCAGGTCTGTTTACCATTTTCTCACTGTTGCTTCTACCTTGTTTTTTTGTTTTTGTTTTTATCGCTGTCTCTTGGAGAGACAGTGCCCTTACCCACATTTCTCAGCTTACTGCATGCAAAAGGAAGAAACCTCTCTGTTAGATCTGTCACCAAAAACTGATTTGTTCACAATGTCAGAGACCTCCTACAACTAAGTTCTCTTTAGTTCCAAATGTTACTGTTGATTATAACCACAAGCCTTTAAATGCTACCTTACAACCAGGTGTTTCCATACTCGCGACAGCCTTTCCCCAGTCATATCTGTCCTAGCTCAACTAAACACTATGAAAGAGGAGTTGCTAACAATGACTCCATTTTTGAACTTTGTAATCAATCTTGTTAAAAAATGAAACTGTCCTGTGCCTGCTGATTTGCCAAAATTAATGTAAAGTTTTACTTCCTTAGATCTGCTTTATACTGATCCTTAGATACTTAATAATCCAACACTCTTAACAATTTCTTAGATTAATGTCTAATGTCCATGAGGTTTATAATTTTTTTTTGCTAATTGCTCTGCTTATGCTTATAACCTTGCAAAAACCTCTATAAGCATCTGATTATGGTCAGTGCACAAATTGATTCATCTGGAATGCCAGGTGACCTCATAAAGCCCCACATGAGTAAACTGCTTAAGACCATTTCCTGACAGCCATCTTATTGCTCAAATGGGGCCTGACCCTAATGACAATCATCAGGGATTTAAAATTCTCCCTAACACCAGACATGACTTCCTGGGACAGGTGCATCTCAGCAATGAGGGACTAAGTCATCTGTGGTTGATCAGTGTTGCTTTTTGAGCACGATCTTCATCAAAAGGAGACATGTGAAAGGTGAAATGAGATTACTTATGTCAAAAGGTGTTTAAACAGAGCTAGGCAGTTATTAAGGAGATGAGCCTTATCCACATCCTCACCTGATGGAACCATGAACTTTTTTGAACTGGGCCAAACAGCAAATACTCTAAGACTGAGTCTGAACACCTGCAACTCCCTTTAGTAAGAGACTTTTTAGTGGCCATATTCAGCCAAGATTGGCTTTCTGCCACCAACACCAATCAAAATTTTGTAAACAACATATACAGGCATTCCCTTTTGTCTTTAAAAACACTTGATTTTTGTTCCCTCTATGGCGGCCACAGGGATGGGGAGTGGGAGGGTACACTTTCGATTGCTGCCCAAATCTTTGTTTCCTGAATTGCAATTCTGAGACCCCAAATAAATGCTTTTGCACTTATTTTAGCTTAGCCTCTTTTCTCGGTTCATATACTGTATACCCTTTTCTCTGCATATCTTGTTATTGTATTATCTTTTAATTTTGTATCACACGCATGTATTACCTATTCAGAAGTCACTTTGGAGTACCTGGGTGGCTCAGTCAGTTAAGTGTCTGCTTTAAGCTCAGGTCATGATCTCAGGATCCTGGGATCAAGCCCCGCATCGGGCTCCCTGCTCAGCTTCTCCCTCTCCCTCTGCCCTCCTTCCTGCTCATGCTTTCTCTCTCGAATAAACAATTTTTATTTTATTTTTTTTAATAAACAATTTTTTAAAAAAGAAATTACTTTAAAAATGTTAGTGATGCTGGGGGGTACCTGGCTGATTCAGTCAGTGGACATACAATTCTTGATCTTGGGGTTTTGAGTTCAAACCCCACATTAGATGTAGAAAATACTTAAAAATAACATCTTTAGGTGCACCTGGATGGCTCAATCAGTTAAAGGTCCAAGTCTTGTTTCGACTCAGGTCATGATCTCAGGATTGTCAGATCCAGCACAGCCCCACATAGGGCTCTGCTCTTGGTGCAGGATCTATCTGCTTGAGAGATTCTCTCTCTACCCCTCTTTCCCCCTGCTTGTACTCTCTCGCTCTCAAATAAATAAATAAAATATTTTTAAAAACAAAAATAAGTAAAAGCTTTAAAAAATGTTAGTGACATTGAAATAAGTTCTTGATTTACATAATGTAGAAACAATTCTCTGATATCTTGGAGTATATCCTCCAAAGCTTTCTAATATATGAACAAGGGAAACTGTGGCTCTTGAAGCTGAAAACCACTGTCTATTTATAGCCTGCTAATAGCTAGAAAAAAAAAAAGAGTTTCCAGTCCTGTGGTCTCCTTACCGGAGAACATTTGTAACCTCTTTCCTCAAGATTTGTAAAGTAACCATTTGTCACCAATAATAGTAGTAACCTTTATGGAGATCTTACTAGATGTCAAGCACTGTTCTGTGTCCAAGTCAATTTTCACAGCCACCTTATGAAGTAAGTCCTTACGTATTAGAAAACTGAATCTCAGAAAGTTTCCTAACTAGCAAGTGACAGAGCTGAGATTCAAACCTGTTACAGGTTTGTTATAAGGAGCATAGGACAATTACAAGGATTAAGTGCATTAATGCAATTAAAGTGCCTGGAAGTCTTACTTGTAGTAACTCTCTCTGCTAAGTACCAACACTAAGAATCTGGACTCGGGGAGGAATTTTCTAAGTTAGAGATATGATTGGGTCTGCAAAAGTACATGAAGTTATTTTGATAAACTGAAATGTAAGTTAAAGTATCCTTTATCCATGTATCCTGTGCCTAAGAGCTCTGTTTTTCTTTTTTTTTTTTAATTTTTTATTTATTCATGATAGTCACACACACAGAGAGAGAGGCAGAGATACAGGCAGAGGGAGAAGCAGGCTCCATGCACCGGAAGCCTGACGTGGGATTCGATCCTGGGTCTCCAGGATCACGCCCTGGGCCAAAGGCAGGCGCCAAACAGCTGTGCCACCCAGGGATCCCGAGCTCTGTTTTTCAAGATAGTTTTCCCCTTGTTTTTATTTCCTATGAGTGCCATTTCTCAGAAGATCTCCTGCCACCAGTTCTGAGTTATTTGTATCCCTCCCCCCACTACTATTTTTATGCTTTTTCATCATAGAGATTTTTAACATAAAATCAGAGGAAGGCAACATTTTAAAGCGCGGCATCAGGATGACCATAAGTAATATCTGAGCCTGACTGCCTGAAAATACACCATGTTTCTGTAGTTGAATGTCAGGCTCATAAAAATATAAAGCAAGAGGAAAAAAAAAAAAAAAAACCTCCCTATTGCCACCAGAACCATGCTGTCCAGTATGGTAGTCACTAACCATGTGTGGCTATTAAGTTCTTGAAATGTGGCCAGTTGTAATCGAGATGTTCTGTAAGTATGAAATACACACTGGATTTCAAAGAATTAGTTAAAAACAGAATAAAATATATCAATATTTTTATATGGGTCACATGTTGAAAGGATAATAATTTGGGTTAAGTAATTTCATTAAGATCAATGCTATTACTTTCTTTTTATTTTTTAACATGTCTATACTAGAAACAGAAAATTACTTCTGTAGCTTGCATTATATTTCTACTTGGTAGCGCTGCTCGAGATTAAAGTCTTAGCTTTACCTTGACCTGATCCTGAAGTCTCCAGGACCTTAGAAATATTACTATATGTTAGAATTAACATATATATAATATAAATGTATTAATATATAAAGTGAGTACACTCCAATCTGGAAATAAGCACATTATTATGTACCTACTCAGAGTTCAAAGGTTAATAACACAGAGTTCTTGTCCTTAGAGTCCTACTATGAGCCAGGCCCTGGGCCACCTTGCAAACTAGATATCATCATTTCTACTACACAGCTTAACTCCAATTTCACAGCCGTCTTTATCTGTGGGCCAGAAAGTCTCTTCAAACTGAGATGGGCATAGGCACCATGGTCTTCTCTACTCATCCTTAGTCATAAATACCCTCCTTCTAATCCCAGCCTATATGTCTTAGCCCATTTGGGCTACTATAACAAAATGCCATGGACTGGGTGGCTGCTACACAACAAGTATTTATTTCTCACAGTTCTGAATGCTGGAAAACCTAAGATCTGGTGCCAGCAGGGCTGGGTTCTAGTGACGGTCCTCTTCCAGGTTGCAGGCTTCTGACTTCTCGCCATGTCCTCACATGGTGGAAGGGGCAGGACATTCTGTGGGATCTCTTCTATAAGGGCCTCGATCCCATGTATGAGGGCTCTCCTCACGACTTCCAAAGGCTCTGCCTCCTAATACCATCACATTGGTGATTAGGATTTCAACATATCAGCTTGGTAGGGTCTGGGGGGCGGGGGGGGGGGGGTTGGGAGAGGGAGATACAAACATTCAGACTATGGTACTCTGTAACCTTCCTAAAGAGACCAAATAAATGGTTGGGTGGATGTGGGCTTTCTTTTTTCTTTCTTTTCTTCTTTCTTTCTTTCTTTCTTTCTTTCTTTCTTTCTTTCTTTCTTTCTCTTTCTTTTCTTTCTTTCTTTCTCTTTCTTTTCTTTCTTTCCTTTCTTTTCTTTCCTTTCTTTCTTTCTTTCTTTTGAGATAATTTTAAGCAGGCTCCATGCCCAGTGCAGAGTCTGACTTGGGGCTCCATCACACAACCCCAAAATTATGATCTGAGAGGACATCAAGAGTACGTTGCTTAACCCACCAAGCCACCCAGGTGCCCTGGACCTGTGCTTTCTATATTGTATGTTCCAGTGACAAGACCTTTCTTTACCTTCAGATTTTGGAACCTTTGAAATCCCATTAGATAATTAACTGCAAGGAGATAGCAATGTTAATAGTGACCATGCTGGGAAAGCACAGAAACTTCATTTCTCAAAATGATTTACTTCTCAGGCTTCTTGGCTTCTCACCACATGGCATCACCAGAGGTTACTCCTATTTTTCTTGAAGACAAAAGTAGTCATTCTTTTAGATCTATTGATTTGATAAGTTTTACTGTTTGTTGAGTACCATGTTTTCATTGCACTCATTTGGCTTTCCAATTGGCATCTCACCATTCACATGCTCCAAACTGAATTCCAGATGTGCCATCCCTCCCTACCTGTTCGCCTTAACTACTGCCAGTCTCAGAAAATGAACGCTCCATTCTTCCTTTAGGTAACCAGTCTAAAACTGTGGAGCCAGTCTTCCCTCCCCTATTTCTTTTTTTTTTTTTAAGATTTTATTTATTTATCCATGACACACACACACACACACACACACACAGAGAGAGAGAGAGAGAGAGAGGCTGAGACACAGGCAGAGGGAGAAGCAGACTCCATGCAGGGAGCCCGACGTGGGACTCCATCCTGGGACTCCAGCATCAGGCCCTGGGCTGAAGGCGGTGCTAAACCACTGAGCCACCCAGGATGCCTCCCTCCCCTATTTCTTTCACACCCACATCTACTCTGCAGCACCAGCAGTTCTTCCTTCTGAATAACATATAGGCCACAATTCAAGCCCTTCTCTCCACTAAATGCCAAGTCCCCTGGTGTTTTCCATCCCGGGCCCCCTCTCAGTCATGGTGATGGCAGCCCAACTTTGTCCCCCTTCAGCATATTCTCCATGTAGCAGCCAGAATTACCTTACCACAACTTAGATCAGATCCCCTCAGCTCAAAACCCTCTGGGAGCCACCACAGGCAAATCCTCTTCAGTGGCCTCTAAAGCCCCACGCTCACAGATTCTAGCCATCCTGGGCCTCTTGCTCTTTCTCAAAAACAGAGGTAGTCCCTGACTTGAGGGCCTCGCCACAAAATGCTCTTCCTTTGCCATCCACCTGGCACACACACCCACACACCTGCTTCCAGCCTCTCCTCGGCTGCCTCCTGTCTGGGGAGGACTTACCGGACTAGCACGTTTCACACCTGCAACCGTCCTGTGCAAATACTCCCTTTCCCTGTTCGGTTGTACTCCATGACTCCTATTACCAGCTAATATATTACGCCTTCTACCCTCTTATTTGCCCCCCCCAAAGAATTAAAACTCCACAAAAGTGAGGGTCCTATTTTCTTCGTTACTGTCTTCCCAATTCTCAGAACAGTGCCTGCCACAAAATAGATGTTCAGTAAGTATTTGCTGGATGATTGAATGATGTTTTCGGATGAGGAAAAGGGAGCCCAGAGAAGCACCGTTTCCTCCCAAGGTCACAGGACGAAGGAGAGCAGTGGTCAGGGGGGCTCGGGCCCGCTCCTTCCACTCTGTCTGGGCCTGGAGCGGAGAGGGGCGGCCCCGCTGCGGAGAAGCGCACACCAAGGCTCCAAAGGGGATCTTGCTGGAAGCTCTGAGCTGAAGCAGAAACAACTATTTTGGCAGCGTTTTTGACAATCTCTGAGATTAAGGAAAGTAATGTGAAGGCATATGCTGAAGCTTTCTGGGTTTAAGACTGGCTTTAACTATTTTTCTTTCAGCTGTAGCTTTCTGGGGTAATGAATGTACCATATGGCCCTATATCCAGGTTCTCATACAAATTAGGAAACTAAAAATGCCAGATGATGAAAACAGATTTCTGCTTGTTTCCATGGGAAATCAACTGCCATGAAACCTTCGGCAACGGGAGGGAGAGTGTGCTCAGCTCAAGGTGTTCTCTGGGGAGGGCTGCCCTCCGCCTGCGGCCCACGGGCTGCTCAGGATCTGGGGCCCGTGAGGCACCGTCCTAGGCCGCCGCTGTGCTGGTGGCCGAGCCACCCCGTGGAGGTCAGCATGTCTTGTCTGGGTGTCCTTCGGGCGTCGGCCTCCAGGCTCTGGGGCTCTGCTCCGGGCCTCGAGTGTCAGGCCCGGCCTACCAGGCTGGAAAAGCTCCTACCTGCGACCAAGACACCTGATGGGGCAGGTCCCCCAGCCTCTCAGTGTGGCTTCAGCCACATTTGATGCACCATCAAGGATGCTTGCTGGAACAGTCCCTGTTTGCTGCTTGGCAGCAGACAGAGCTACTTCAGGGGCATAGGGGAGCACTCTGGAAACGCAGGGGAGGCTGCCCCGAAGATGTCCCCAGGAGGCCGCGATGACTACTTGTTCCCGCCTGCCCCAGAATTAGCACCAATTTGCCTAAATGAGAGAATGCTGAGAGAGAAGGCTGCAGAAGATTTCAACGTTGTCTTGCCAGTGGCAATCTCTGGCTTGTCTGGGGGAAATAGGTTCAGGAGCTTACTCTAGATTGGGAGGGAAAAGAGACCCTCTCTCTGCTTTCCTCAAGCACAGTGCATGCCCCTCAGTGTGCCTGCGGGAGGCCCAGAGCCAGACTCGGAGAAGGAGGGCTGACGTGTGGATTCCGTCCGGAATTCTCCTGCTGCTTCTCTACCTCATGAGCTGGGAGGCCTCGGGGAACTCACAGCCATGGTTTGAGTCTCTGTGAGGTGGGTGATAATACCTCCTCCTCTTCCCCCAGAGACGCTATGAGGCTAAAATCAGTGTCATAACTCAAGGGAAAGCACTCATATGGAGTCTGGTAGGCAAGAGGTGTGCAGTGTCTTGGGGCTTCTCTTTTCCTTCCCCCTGTTGCTGTGTTTTCCAAAAAAATTGGAAACAGATGTTGGCAAGCAACAAATGGACAGTGGCCTCTCTCTTGCCAAAACACCGTCACCAGCACCAGCAGCTTGATTCTTCCCCGAAGTGCACTGGGGTGTAGACAGCACAAAGGACTCCAAGTCTTCACAAAGAACAGACCCATTTACTTATAACTTGCCAGCCCCTCTGTCTTGCCTGGGTGGAATATGTCTCAGGGAAACTAAGTGGAGAAGGACACTTCTTATGTTGTCTTCGCCCAAATACACTACTGGTAGGACCCCGTGGAATTAAGACCACAGATCATAATGCATTTCAAATGCCTTGCCCTAGGCTAGTCAAAAAATAGTTTGACTCTTCTTTCTTCAAATGACTCACAGGCACGGTTCCTTAGCATGAGGCCAACCCAACAGGTTCTGTGTAAGCCAGAGCACAGGAAGCAGTGTTATCGTTTTGTGGTCTTGAGGAGGCTTTTGGTAAATCAATCTTTCCATTACAGCTGTGATACCCAAAATCATGCTCTGGTGACACACTCTATTTCTGTAGATTCACTGATAGCTATTTAATACTGGATTTTGTTTCCACCCACCTGGATTCTGACCCTGACTATCTAGAGTTGACACAGACTCCACAAGTTCAGAGCAAAGCCCTCCACAGGATTGTCCTCCCTTCAGATCTAGTCACAAGTCTCAGTGAGTCCCCAGGCCACCTAAACTTCTGCCTAACTGGCTACAAAATTGGGGGTTCTGTGACTCCTTCAGGTTTGAGAATTCACTAGAATGACTCATGAAACTCAAGAAAATGCTATACTTATGATTATAGCTGTAGTTGAAAGGATACAACCGAAGAAGAGCCAAACAAAGAGAGCCTAGGACAGAACTCAGATTCTGTGCCCTCTTCCCTTGGATTAGGAGAGAGTGTGTCACCCTCCAGGCACTTCTGTGAGTTTACCAACTGGGAAGTTCCAATGAGCCTTGATGTCAGAGTTTTTACTGGGGTTTCATTAAGAAGACAGGACTGATCTCAATCTCTCGCACCCCCCAACTCCCAGCCCCTGAAACTTCTCCTAAAATTCCAATACTCTAATCACATGGCTTGCCTTTCTGATGTCCAGCCCTCTTCCTGAAACTCTCTAAAGGCCCACATGAGTCACCTCATTAGCTTAACAAACACACTTCTATCATTCGGGAAATTCCAAGGGTTTTAGGAGCTCTGTACCAGGAACCAGGAACAAAGACCAAATATATTCTTTATGATGTCATAGTCTCTTATTATTATTTACAAAACATAAAGTCTTTGAGTTTAAGCTTTTTCCTTTGGGCAGTGGGGAATCACTTAAAGTAGGTGATTTATTGAGCAGCTACTCTGGGCCATCCAGAATATTCATGCTGACAGCTATACTTTTGGAAGGTTAGTTAGACAATTGCATGGAGAGTGAGCAAAGACAGGAGGCCAGGAAGGAGGCAGTGGCCCCTGTGTGGCCATTAAGCAATGAGAGCTAACTCAGGGGAGCACAAGTGGAAATGGAAAATTTTGGAGGCATTTGAGAGAGGTTTTCCTTTGGAAAAGGAAGATTGCAATTTACCATCTAACTTGTTTTTGTTTTTACAGAACATCCATTGATCTTTATTTGATTTGATAAAAATGTGCATTATTAAAAGGTAATAAAATTTAAGCTTATATTGAATCTAGCATATTAACTTCTATAGTATTTAGAATATTACATAAGAAGTGTCAGCTGAAGGGGAAGCAGGATAAAAGCATCAGTATATCTGCAGGTGTGGTCCATAGTGTACAGCACATGTCCTAGAGACAATGCAGCATTTAGTAAAGTGTTTTTCCTTTTGGGGAGAGGAAGAGGTGGCACAGAGGGGCGGGAATTCAAAGACAAAGCAGAATGGCTTCTCCATTTCAAACTGGTAATAAAAATATATAGATCCTGACAGTTGGGCACCTTTGAGGAAAAAAAAAAAAAAAACCCACCTTGACCAGAATAGGCTCATTGCATAACTTTTTAGTAATGTGTACAATTTTCAAGTACTGGAGAGGACTTAAAGAATAATTTTACTTTAACTGTGGCTATTTTTCTCGTCACCCTCTCGAGTTTGATCTATTTCAGCATCACACAGACGCTTCTCCACATAGTTCCTAGAAAACCAAACTTGAAAGAAGAAAGAAGAAAGAAAGAAGAAAGAAAGAAAGAAAGAAAGAAAGAAAACCAAAGTCTTATTTTTGAAACACCTTCTATCAAAGGAATCATCAAGAATTTTATCTCCATCCAATCAGTATTATAACTGCCTCATGGCTAAAATGAACTCCCCTTTCTCTGCCTTATTTGAGGCTCATCAGTGCAGGGGCTCATGAAGATTTTCATTCTTTTTGACTCTTTTCTCAAAGGACAGCAGGTACTGCTCTTATCTTCTATTGCTTTATATGGAATGCTTCCTCTTTCTCTCTCTCTCTTTTTTTTAAGAGAGAGTGAGAGTGTCCATGATGGGGGGCCAGGGGCGAGAAAGAATCTTAATCAGTCATCATACCTAATGCAAACGCAACCCGGGGCTCAATCTCATGACCCTGAGATCATGACCTGAGTGGAAATCAAGAGTGTGCTTAACCGACTGAGCCACCCAGGCACCCCTCCTTGCCCCAGACTTTTTTTTTTAGAGACAGGGAAGGGCAGAGGGAGAGAGAGAAAGAAAGAGAGAAAATCTTAAAGAGGCTCCATACTCAGCATAAAGTTGACCTAGGGTTCAATTTCCCAACCCTGAGATCATGACCTGAGTGGACATCAAGAGTGGGATGCTTAATCAACTGAGCCAACCAGGCACCCCCACTCTTGATTCTTGTATCTGTTTTTTGTTTCAATTGTTCTACCGTTAAGCTCTACTGGTGACAGACTTCTCATATCGGCCCCTCAAGCCCATCTCCTTCAGGAACCCTGACTATGTAAATACCTGTTTAAAGTTCTTCCATCTACTTCCCATATCATAAGGTGGTGAAACAAAGACCTCATCTAGTTGGTAATATTGAATTCCATCTTTAGCCTTTTCTTCAATCCATGATTCAACAGAAGTTTTGTTTCTGAGAATTATTTTCATCTGCTAACAAAACAAAATCCTAACAGCTATGGTTGTTCCTAAAGCTAATCCCAAGGCAAACAAGGTTGCTGCAAATGCTGCTAACTCAAAGAGAATGACTGGAAGCGGTTCTCTCCAAGCTGCACTCGTATCAGTCTTTACCATGTTTCACCCAAAGGAGAGCCAACTATAAAGCTGTGTAACCACAGTCATAACAAAACTGAAGGCAGCATGGATACAACCCAGTGGTGCTAAAAGGAGAGACAGTATGAAGGAAGCATGATTTTGGGAGCCACAAGAGTTGTCTAAGGACAGTGGTGGTCCATCTTCATGATGCATCTGTTAGACCTTCTGCAGTGACACCACCATGGTGCCTTGTATGCTTGGCAGAGGCAGACTTTACTACCCTGAGAATTTTCTCGTTTCTACCCCAAAGGGACAAAGCCAGGACCAATAAACACAGTATTGAAATAATGATAAAGAAATTTATAATTTATAACTGATCAACATGATAAAATAAAGTCATGCTTCCTCCAGTTGTATGCAAAGGCCAGGACTACAACACAGAGTCAATCATGGGCACAGTAGAACAATATTGCTATATCCCCAAGAGCTCTGATGGGACCCCAGTGACAAAGTCGCATTCTTAGAGATTTTCAAACTTGATAACCAAGCAGAATGTATCCATTTTGGTGAGAAAGAATGAATTTAGAAAAGTATAAGTCTCCTTTTTCTGTGCACACATTTCCGTGTGCCACAAGTCCATGTGTGTTCTTTAATTGCCATGCCTTCAAGTTATGGAATGTTAACACAGATTATGTCATTTTCACTGTTACATGTGCAGAGTTCTTTATCTTGACCAGAAGAATCCAGGGTCTTGGCTTGAAACTCAATCTCTGCCTGGTCCGTGGTACTGGTCCCTTGACCATTGCATTTCCAAGACAGGTTTTCTCCTCGTCGAGTAGCTCAGTCAGGGTACCTCAGTCTAGTGCAAGCAGAAAGCAAATCTGGGTTGCAGGAGGGTGGAACGTGGGAACTGCCCCAACCAATCTGTCTCTCCGCCAGTTCTCTTCCCCATCCAGTTTTGTCTCCATCAGGAAATACTATGACTAGAGAAACCTAGTTGAAGAGTCAAACTACTTTCTAAAGAAATCCAAGTGATAAGCTAGCTCCCTTGTGATTAACAGAGCTTTATGTTCTGTACATTCAAAACTCAGCTAGCAGAAAAGTTCTTAATATTTCACCTCTTGAGCAAACTTTAGCACCCTGGTCCTAATTTTTAATGTTGTATTTCCATTATTCTTCTGAACAAAAATGTTGACTCCTCTTGTCTCCAAATGGCTGAACTATTTCTGTTTTAAAATGAACCTGGTCAGTTTTTTACCTTTCAAACAGACTTTTGAAATTTTTTTCTCTTTTGAATGCAAGGCCCTCCCTCCCCTTGTAGATCACAAATTCATGAAGCAGCTGGGGGAATGTTGGGATGCACCCCTGTGGAAATCATGTTACAAAAGAGAACCTGTAACATTGATGTGTTAAAACTGGCTATTTCTTCCTGCACGCAGACTTCATTAAACATTAAAAGCAGTGTTTCAAAATTCCCAGTGTGTAGGCTTTTTTCCATAACATTAACTGAGACACTGAATCACTTGTATCTGCAGAAGTTCTGCAACATAATAGATATTTTACATAAGAATTTCTCAAAAAAATAATTTCATGGGTTTCAACTGGGGAGAGAAAGAGAAATAATGATTATTTCATGTATCATGGGTGATAGGTTAAATTGAAATAGAAATAAAGGGCAGCCTGGGTGGCTCAGTGGTTTAGCACCACCTTAAGCCCAGGGCCTGATCCTGGAGACCTGGGATCGAGTCCCGCGTTGGGCTCCCTGCATGGAGCCTGTTTCTCCCTGTGCCTGTGTCTCTGCCTCTCTCTCTGTGTGTCTCTCATAAATAATAAAATATTTTTTTAAAAAGAAAAGAAATAAAGTATAAAAAATATACTTTATCCCTGCCATAAGTACTTACTATGTTTACTTTTTATTTTTTTTAAATATTTTATTTATTTATTCATGAGAGACACAGAGAGAGAGAGAGAGAGAGAGAGAGAGAGAGAGAGAGAGAAGCAGAGACACAGGCAGAGGGAGAAGCAGTCTCCATGCAAGGAGCCTGATGTGGGACTTGATTCCGGGTCTCCAGGATCACACCCTGGACTGCAGGCAGCGCTAAACTGCTGCACCACTGGGGCTGCCTATGTTTACTTTTTAAAAAAATTATTATATATCAAGCTGCAAGATGTTGGCTTTTAAGAAAACTGGCGACTGGCAATTCTTTGTGTTTATCAGTTTATTAATTTTTTCTAAGTAGGCATCACACCCAGCTTAAACTCACAACCCTGAGATCAAGACCCGAGCTGAGATCAAGAGTCAGATGCTACTCAACTGACTGAGCCGCCCAGGCACCCCTCAATTTATTTTTTAAAAACCGTGAAGGAAATACTCCCCCTTTGACATAATATTAAAATAATGAAGTCAACAAGTAATTTTTGAACCTCAGCTAGATGGGAAGTGAAAAAAAATGTAGTGTCAAAAAAGAGAGGACATGATTAACTTTGAATATTAATAAAAATTGACACAATGCATTATATATCTAAGACACACATATTAAATCTCCTAATCCTCACAACACACTACAAACTAGTATAATTATCCCCATTTATCTATGGAGAAACCGATGCTCAGAGAAGCTAAGCAATTTATCTAAGTTTTCACAGCTATGGAAGATTAAAAAAAAAGGTTAATTGCTATAAGAGTTTTGAGAAAAGAGAGCGTTAGAAAAACTTCACAGCGATAGGATTTAGATAGGGCATTTAAAGACTGATGCAATTTGGAGGAGAGGAGAGAGAGGAGAGAAAGAAAGTGAGAGAAATTAGGAGTAGTAAAGATATGTGCAAAAATCAAGGAGGTGGTAAAGAGCTGTAAAGCCACTGAAAGCATGTGCAAATTTGTCATCAGAACACTGAACAGATCTAACCTTGCAGAGAGTTTTACATAAACTTTGCTATCACTAGTTTTCAGAAATATTTTGGAATTTCAGAGGCTGGGCAGCAATCTATAAATGCTGTATAAAAAATGCTTTCCTCACCCTTCTAAGCAATAGTGCTCCAAGATTTTGAAAATTCCTTTCCTTTCCCTTCAAGCATGCTGAAGCCTGCTGATCTTCCCATTTCCATGCTCCTTGGGAGATTGAAGGGGATAAGGGGCCAGTCTGATTGGGAAAAAGCATTGTGATGTGATTGTTGGTCTAGACAGGGTCACAATGTGTCTGTCTGGGGACTGTGGCAATTGTGGCTAATTTGAGGGCTGGTATTACCACTCCTGATCATGTAAGATTAAAGCTTGCCCAAGTAAAGAATTGTTAACCTTCAAAATATTGTTGCTTTTTCCTTCTCTGGATACAGACTTAAAGAGAAACACTCAACATCTATTGTATAACAGTTTTATTTTATTTTTTAAAAGATTTTATTTATTATTTATTCATGAGAGGCAGCAAGAGAGAGGCAGAGATATAGACAGAGGAAGAACCAGAGTCCCTGCAGGGGACCTGGTATGGGACTAGATCCCAGGACCCCAGGATCACAACCTGAGCCAAGGGCAGACGCTCAGCCACTGAGCCACCCGGGTGCCCCTGTATAATTGTTTAAAATTATTAAAAGATTTTTCAAATGCATCTTATGTGAAGAGATCAAGACAAATCGAAATCTTACATGGAAGATTTCAAGGTGGTTTAGCTGGAGTGTCTCCCTACTCAAAATGGACTACATAGTATATCTTTTCTCTGTCGACATGGGCTGATGATGGACATAATTCACCCTTAATGGTCCTGAGATATATTCCTCAAAGAAAAATGAAGAACAGCATAATATCTGGGAAGATAATAATCTAGAGATAAAAATCAAAAGGAGTAAGACAATTGATGTTGATTTCTTTTAAGCATTCCAGGGGAAAAATCGCATTTTCTAGCCGTTTAAAAAATTGGGATGTTACACAGTAAAACAGGAGTTGTAAGAGCCTAGGCTTTGGAGTCAGGTTGCCTGGATGCTGTTCTTTGTTCTGCCACTGACTAACAGCATGATCTTAGGCAAGTAACATTGCCCATCTGTGCCTCAGTCTCCCCATCTGTGAAAAGAGGACAGTGACAGTGCTTATTTCATAGTGTTGTTTATATGGATTAAGCAAAATAATACATGTGAAATGCTTAAACTGTTCCCGGCATGGAGTACCCAACAAAGCCTACTTTACTACCCTGCTTGTGGCATTCAAGTCACTGTAGCAAGTTATCAGACTACCGCTGAGTCCCCAAACCAATTTCTAAAGTCCCTGAAAACATTTTCAATCAGAAAATGTTTGTTTCAAAGCAGCTGATTAGAAGCATTGTTACAGAAAGCATAACCTTGAGTTCTGGTTTGGCCAATGAAACTAAGTTAATGTGAAATGACATCGGATCAGACTGTTGTCAGGAGCATTTTATAAACTGAAGAATATTGAGGACGTTCAAGAAATCCAGATGCTGGGACGCCCGGGTGGCTCAGTGGTTAAGTGTCTGCCTTCAGCCCAGGGCGTCATCCTGGAGTCCTGGGATCGAGTCCCATGTCGGGCTCCTTGCATGGAGCCTGCTTCTCCCTCTGCCTGTGTCTCTGCCTCTCTCTTTCTCTGTGTCTCTCATGAATGAATAAATAAAATCTTAAAAAAAAAAAAAAGAAATCTGGATGTTTTCAGGGTTCCAGTTATTTTCATGTCATGGTAAAATAATCCTCCCTTTGGTCACATGAAACATTTATCTTATCTGAACTCAAATCTTTTTCTTTCTTTTTCATTTGCTTTTATTTAAGTTCGATTTGCCAACATATAGTATAACACCACTGCTCATCCCATCAAGTGCCCTCCTTAGTGCCCGTCACCCAGTCCCCCCAGTCCCCCCCCCCCCCCGCTCACCGCCTCCCCTTCCACTACCCTTTGTTTCCAGAGTTAGGAGTCTCTCCTGGTTTGTCTCCCTCTCTAATTTTCCCAGCTTAGTTCCCCTTCTTTTTCCTTATAATCCCTTTCACTATTTCTTATATTCCCTGTATGAGTGAGACCATATGATGATTGTCCTTCTCCAATTGACTTATTTCACTCAGCAAAATACCATCCAGTTCCATCCACCTTAAAGCAAATGGTAGGTATCCGTCCTTTCTGATGGCTGAGTAATACTCCGTTGTATATATATGGACCACATCTTCTTTATCCATTCATCTGTCGAAGGACGTCGTGGCTCCTTCCACAGGTTGGCTATTGTGGACACTGCTGCTATAAACATTGGGGTGCAGGTGTCCTGGCATTTCACTGCTTCTGTATCTTTGGGGTAGATACCCAGTAGTGCTATTGCTGGGTCTGAACTCCAATCTTTTTCTCTTTCTACATTGCTTTTGGAAGCAATCAGTGCAAGTTTCCCTGACCCCACCCCATGCACACACATATCCATTCTTTGCTGTAATATGGTACTTCCTTTTCATTGAGGATTAATTTTTAAATTTCTTTTAAAAACCGAGATAGAATGTAAGATATTATCTAATCATTTTAATGAACTGTTATCATGCTGGACAGAATTCATGGTCCCTTTCTTTGAAATTCCATAATCAGAACGCATCGCTTCTAACAGCCCTTTACTGAATGTACTCAGAAACATTATACTATGATATAAATGCTGCCACGGGCCGAGAGAAGCAGTTAGAGAAGGGAACAGTCACAAGATCCGGGATGATACAGGGAGGGAGAACACCTAAGCATATAAAGTTATTCTATCAATGTCCAATTTGCAAGGGGGAGAAAGCCAATTATTGTCAGAACTGTGAAGGATCTGAGACTTTCTCCTTTGCAAGCTAAAACTATTAGCCTGTCACAGTTTCTTCTTGAATGGTGGTAGAAGACAGGAGACTCTTGGATCAGATGAAAGTTTATTACTCAGCAAGAGCAGAAGCCAGAGTATTGGCATTTTTATGTTGGCTCCTGGAGTCCCAACACGGTGATAGTGGGTTGTGTTATAGGAGAGGAACCATAAATTTAGGAAATCTGAACATTTTTTTAATGAGTGTAAGTATGCCTGCTTCGTGCTCTGAAGAGAAACATTATCTTTATAATACTGGACAGTAGGTTGGCTTGCCTTTTGCTCCGGAAGAAGACCGTTTCTTGAACTTCAAAGGCTGTTCACTCTACAAGTATCCTTGAATTTTACTCTGGAAGAAAGGGCAGTCAGTGCCTTACTCACAAAATGTGAAGAAATACCAGAGACCCACGGAGAACTGTCTTCCAATTCTTTAATAAATAAACTATTATACACCAGCCCTTTAAGTACTTAGAATGTGTTTGTCTTATACTAGTTTCAAGTTTCTAAAAAGGATGTCTTATTAGTAAAGGCAAGGAAATACTCCTCAGTGTAAAGGAATAAGGCCCCACTATTCCTGAGAATGGGTGCTCTTTGTCTATTAAAGATGACAAACACTATTTGCGGCTGATGTTTGTAAGGAAAGTAGCTACAAAACACATCTACCAAGAGGGCTTAGCTTGGTAGGCATTAATTAAACAAATTAATAGGGCTGATAATTTCCTGCTCTTTCCAAAGGAAAAAAAAAGGTCATACATATTAAGGTTCTGCAGTCTTTAATAGTTCAAGTGTTCTATTCTGAGAGATTTTGTTCTTCCTGGAATGTTGGTAGTTGTGACAAAGGAAACAGTTCCATTGTTCAATAAAGTTTGAGAAATACTAGGGTCAGCAAAGTATTTTTAACTCAGGACTTCTCAGACTCCTAAGCATATTATCATGAATTTCCAAAAGGGATAGAGTATGCTCCCAGGGAATTTGACCACAGACCCCTATTTCTCAGAATGCCTGAAGGGGAGAGTTCTAAGGAAAGCTCTTGGAAATGTGTTGGTGGAGGAATGGCCCTAGCTCACTGGCCATGGATAGTGAAAGACAGAGGTGCTTTGAGAAGATATTGCCTGATGGGTCTGCTGTGCTCCAGGCAGATTTCCTACGGATAGCAGCAATGGGTGCCTTCCCTCTTCCTTGATCAGATGTTGGTGATTATACCCATTACTGACTGAAATCTAGGGAGGATACGTATGTATCATTTTAAGATCATTCTGAAAAGTTTTAGCACTGAATAAGTCCTAAGAAACCACCTATTCCAACCCCTTCATTGCAAATAAGGAGACTGAGGATACAAGGATATTAGGAAACTTATCCCAAGTCCCCAAGTTAGTCAATGGCAGAGCCACACCTGGAATCCGGGTCTTATTAATCCCAATCAATGCTCTTTTCACTAATAGCAAAAAAATGTGAACATTAATGACCACTGAAAAGGAAAACCAGGCTTTCTTGTTTTTTTTGTTTTGTTTTCCCAGAGAGGTAAACAACATGAGTAAATTCAGGAAGTTAATAAATGAACTCAAGAAACTACATCATGTATCAGTATGGGTGGTAGCTTTAAGAAGAGATTGGGCGTGGTTAAAGCGTTTTCTAAGTTCACAAAGCACCTTCCGTGGCAGTTTTCTTATTTTAAAGGTTTTATTTATTTGCTTGTTTGTTTCTTTATTTATTTATTTGAGAGAACACAAGTGAGTGAGCATGAGCAAGGGGAAACAGAGGAAGGAGAGAGAATCTCAAGCAGACTCTGTGCTGAGCGTGGAGCTGGACACAGGGCTCAATCTCACAACCCGGAGATCACGACCTGAGCTGAAATCAAGAGTCAGACACTTAACTGGCTGAGCCACCCAGGCGCTCCCGTGGTAGTTTTCCAAAGAGAGTCATGTTTATGTAACAAGAGCATCTTCAATTTCATTACCCTGGTAAGGTTTCTTGAGCCATCGATATTCATGCCTCAGAGAGAAAGCAGCTCCTTAGTCAAAGGGAAGAAGCAATTCTTTAGCCTTGAAGTTAGGTGCTTTGTCAGGGCTGATGTCACTGAAATTCGAAGCAAGTCAATGTTAAACTGTGACCTGAGATGTTCTAGTACATTCTATATGCATAATAAGATAGGGTGTTGGGATCCCTGGGTGGCGCAGCGGTTTGGCGCCTGCCTTTGGCCCAGGGCGTGATCCTGGAGACCCTGGATCAAATCCCACATCGGGCTCCCGGTGCATGGAGCCTGCTTCTCCCTCTGCCTGTGTCTCTGCCTCTCTCTCTCTCTCTGTGTGACTATCATAAATAAATAAAAAATTAAAAAAAAAAATCTTAAAAATAAAAAAAATAAGATAGGGTGTTAAAAGACTGGAAAGTGTTGAGCGTTGGAAAAATTGAGTTACCTTCATTAGGAGGTATATTTTAGTGTTTTGTTTTGTTTTAATAAATAAGGAAGTTCTAAGCCCCTAAAGAATGTTTTATTACCTTTAGAATAATTCAGTGCGTGGATACAGCTAGTCATTTACAGATTTAATTAATGAAATAACAAATGTAAAAGTTCTTAGAGCAGTGGTTACACATGCTTAATAAATAGTAGCAGGAAAATACTAAATATTATACTATTTAGTAATAGTATTTTCAAACTCATTTTTTTTACTTTATCATATATATGTACCATGCAAGAGTTTCTTATTATCATTGGCCCATATGAATAATAATTCTAAGAAGGAGTTTCTCTGCCTGGTATATTTCATATTGCCTAACCTCAGAGCCACAGACACTTTATGATCTTTCATTAAAAAGTTTGTTTTCAGTCATAAAATGCTTTTCAGCTAAAGAGTAAGCTAAAGAGTAAGCTGTAAAAGTGCCCCATGAAGACACATTTGGGATATGAGTACGCTTTTGGGAAAAGCACAAACTAATGCCATTTCAAAAACCACTGAAAAAGTACCTTTTCGAATATACCGAATATACTTGATGGATTCAATTTTAAAATATTCATTTTCCATATGATTGAGTAGTGGTTAAGCAGAACTCTGAAATTAGGGGTCCAAATCTTTCTTCTTCTACTCAGTGGTCGTATGACCTTTGATTAGTGACTTATTATGTCTGAGTTTTCTCCTCTATCAATAGGAGGAAATAACTGCCTGGATAGCTAGGGTAAATAAATCAGACAATGCATATAAAGGTAGTACCTAGCACACAGTATGTACCTAGTAAGTGCTTATTTGTTAATATTGTTTTTTAAGATTTTATTTTTTTTTATTCATGAGGGACAGAGAGAGAGGCAGAGACACAGGCAGAGGGAGAAACAGGCTCCCTGTGGGGAGCCCAATGCAGGAAAGGATCCCAGGACCCGGGGATCATGCCCTGAGCCTAAGGCAGACGCTCAACCACTGAGCCACCCAGTGTCCCTCATTTATTATTCTTTTTAATTAATTAATTTATTTTTAGAGCGAGGCAAGGCAAGGCATTCTGCTGAGGGAGAGAGAGAGAATCTTGAGCAGACTCTTGGCTGAGCATGGATCCCTCCACAGGGCTTGATCTCATGATCCTGGGATCCTGACCTGAGCTGAAATCAAGAGTCCGACACTCAACTGACTGAGCCACCAAGGTGCCCATTATTATAATTTCCAAAACATATCACAAATCAGTGGTACTGATCACCTCAATCTTTTGCGTCTATGTGTACTGACGGTGGGCGGGAGCTGGGGGGTGGCAAATAAGACTGATTTTATAAGCATTTGGCCCAAAGTTTTGTCGTATCCTATTTTTAGGTCCTCAGTGCCACCAGCTTCTCTGGCACAAATTCAACTGCCATTTTAGGGTCAAGACCACATTTGACCACATTACCTCTTGGGCAACTTCCTGTTCACATGATAGTTTCTAGGGGTGGTTTTATTCTCCCTGTCTTAGCATTTTTAATGGCATAGAGTCAAGGATTTCCAAACTGTTGCTAAAGGTGGATTTTAACTGGCAGCTATTAATTCTGAAAGTGCTAATGGTTGCAACAGAGTTAAGAGCTGAAACTTAAAACAATCATGCTTTCTGTTGGTTCAGGACCCTCCCATAAAAGCTCAGAAGGGATCTGGGGAGCAGATGCGCACAGGCTGGGTAGAGAGCGCGGAGTTAAACCCTGCTGGTGGTTTTGGTTTAGAATTTAGATTTTACTTTCACTATTACTAGGCAGGATCAACTGACATCAAATATAAGACAAAATATGCCTAGCAGGTTGTCAAGAACAAGACCAGCACTGAAAAAAATCGAGGCTTAAGCAGATACATATACATATCTATTGTCAGTAGAAACCCTATGAGTTAAAGGGCTCACATTCTGAAGCCTGAAGTCAAATACAAATTACTGTATACCAAAATACAGTACAAAAAACTGAAACTGTAAAAAAACTCATGCTTTCAACATTTAATACCAGGCTGTGGGCCAGGTGTTGACATAGAGATGAATAAAGATATAGTAGTGAAACAAAAATGTAAAGAGATAAATGGCAGCACATCATGGTACGTGCCATGGGAGCACAAGGAAGGAGAGCGCTTGTCTGGAGCCTACAGAAGCTTCAGAGAGAAATCGATTTTTGAAATATGCCTTCAAAGAATGCTATAGCCCAGCCTGCGTTTTCTCGAAGCTAACAGAAAAATATAATTACCATTTCCATACACCCCACCATAGGGGTTGCAGATATTCTTTCTAAGTCTCACTAGAACCTTAAAAAAAGTAGGTACTGATTCTAATAGACAGATGGAGAAACTGGGGTTCAAAGATTAAGAAGCTCAGGGTCTCATAGATAGTAAGGCCTACACCGAGGATTTGAGCCCAGATCTGTATCATTCCAAATCCCTTACCTTGGCCCTACACTGCCCAGAAAGATCTATTTCAGCTCCCTATGTCCAAGGAGTACATGGTTAACTTGTAGCCATGTGGAGTCTGGGTGTGAGAACTCACCCTGAAAGCCCATTGAGAATGTCAAATTTTGTTCTAAAGAATTGGGTGAGTGAAAGGTGAAGATGGTGGCTCTGTATACATGGTTCACCTGGGCTACCATGCCCTCTCCTTTCTCTGAAATGCAATCACATTTAGTTCAAAATGGTTTATCTTGATTCATGGGCTGCCAGATTCCCTCTCTCAAGCTCTGTGAACATCTTGAGGTCAGGGAATAAGCCTTATACAGTAGGTTTTGCTTTCCATGGTTTCAGATACCCATAGTCAACTGTGGTCCAGAAGGAGGTGATCCTTCTTGTGACAAACTGTCAGGAGGTTAATAGTAGCCTAGCATTACATCACAAAGCCTACATCATTCACCTCACTTTATCTCATCATGTAGGTGTTTTATCACCTCACATCATCGCAAAAAGAAGAAGGGGGGTACAATACAATATGATCCTTTGAGAGAAAGAGACCGTACTTACATTACTTTATTATAGTATGCTGTTATAATTGTTCTATTATTGCTGATTTCTTACTGTGCCTAATTTATAAATAAAACTTTATTATAGGTATGTATGTACAGAGAAAAACATAGCATATATAGGGGTTTGGTACAATCTACAGACTCAGCCATCCACTGGGTGTACTGCTGCATATTCCCCACAGGTCAGGGGGTCTACTGTGCTTCTTTGAGACCCTCAGAGTCCAGCACTCACAGGAGGTGGCTGATTGATTGTGGATTCACCCGGTGGTATTCTGAGGGCTTCGTAAGTGTGGATGTTAAGTTAGGTTGCCTGAAGTGAGGTGACGAGAATTAGAGGTTACACACTCTAAAATAAGAAAAAGGTGACCCAAGCAGTACAACATAGTGCCTCTCAGACTTTAGAGTGCATGTGAATCACATGACTACATGTAACCCTACCCAATACGCCCTAGTAAAAAACAGGTAAAGAGTAGACAAACGTAATCAAGCATCTGGGGGAGGCAGGAGACTCAATTTTCAGGGTTCATATCCCATTTCCAAACCTTGTTACCATTCCCGGTCCTTTTGTTTTTAGGTCTATGAAGAGTATAGTAAGTACATAACAGTTACCATCTATTGCGTACGCATAAAGCGCTTGGTACTATTCTTGCTGCTTTAAGCATGTTATCTAATTCGCACAGCCCCCTAGAGTACTATCCTTATATTGCTGATGATGGGAAAATAAAATAAAATTAGCAGTCACTCCCTTACATTTACACAGGAAGAGTAGGGATTTATTCTTGGCTCACCTGAGTCCAAAGTCTAGCATGGAATAATAGTTCCTTGCCAGTGAGTAATAAAAGAGCATTTCGGGGATGTGTAAGCTTGAAAGCTTGAGGTCAGGGTGACAATGGTACAGAAGGATAGAGATGCTCAGAAAGCACTCGCAGAACAAAGCCCTCGATGGGAGGCTCGTGCCCTTAGTATTTGCTTCATTGAGCATTTTAATCCAGGTAAAGTATTTGAGAGCTGGCTCTACCTTAGATAGCATCTGGTAGCTTGCAAGGTGCTCAGAATTTTAGCAAATTGCTGAGGCCAGCCTCTGCTCTTCCCCACGAACTCTTCAGGAATTTTTCCACCTGCTATCTAGGGAGAAAGGCCCCACCCTACATTTCCATGCGGCTCTAGGTTCATCAAGGCCGGCGTTAGAGTCCTCTCCTGAAGCCTAAGAGGGTTTAAGGTTGACTTGCACAATAGTACTCGGCTTGAAACAAAGGTCGTAGTGGGCCCTGCACAAGCAGGGGAAAAGCAGTTAAAAGCTTAAGAGGACAATTTCTGGGCACATTTTCTTTTCATTTCGACTTGGAGCTAGAAATGGGGTTAGAGGAGGTGCCTGCTTTCTGGAGGCTTGCTGTGCGAGAACAAATCACCTGGTGAGAGACGATTAGGGTACAGCAGCCTTTTCCCGAAGGCCAGGACAGGGTGCTAGGTGAACTGGGGGTTCTCTTGGCATCACTAGCACCGCTAAGCATCCCAGCCGACGTTATACAGGTTGGTAGTCGTGTCTGCACGTTCTTCACGGGGCACAAGACCTTCCCCACAGAGAGCTGTCAGCTTTCAAGACAGTTTGCTTCCTCAACCTGAAATTGGGTCGGAGACTACGGAGGAGAAAAACACGCTTGGTTCAGGTCCCGCGAGGGAGCTCCCCGCCCCCCCCGCCCCCCAAGCTATTGACAACAGGTGGTTGTGATGAGCGCGGTCCTGGCCTCGGTGCAACTGCGAACACGGCTGCAGGCGGGCGCCCGCTCCTCCCAGAGTCTCTGGAACCTGCTGCAGAGAGAAGAGGGGGCGCAGCTACCGGTGTCCGGGACCTGGGGGCGGGGGCTGGAGAGGAGCCTCAGGTGTCCGGGAGACTGGTTTGAGCCTTTCTCCCCCGTCTCCCGCAGTGCGCCCCCCCACCCCCGCGCCCCATTCTGGGGTTCCTGGGGGTCCTGCTGTTCTCCCGAGGGCGCGGGGGGATCACCTCTCCTGACCCCGGTCCTGCAGGGGAGGTGCCAGAAGGGCTATTTTAGGTGGTGCTGCCCCCCCCGCCAAGCCCAGGGCAGCGGCCGCGGAGCGCCGGGTTCCCGCCGGCTGGGGATGATGGGGCCGGGGCCGGCGGGGAGCGCGGGGGGGGGGGGGCGCGGGGTGGTCCCAGGGGCCGGCGGGGAGCGCGGGGGGGCGCGCGGGGTGGTCCCAGTGGCCGGCGGGGAGCGCGGGGGGGCGCGCGGGGTGGTCCCCGGGGCCGGCGGGGAGCGCGGGGGGGGGGGGCGCGGGGTGGTCCCAGGGGCCGGCGGGGAGCGCGTGGGGGGGCGCGGGGTGGTCCCCGGGGCCGGCGGGGAGCGCGGGGGGGCGCGGGGTGGTCCCCGGGGCCGGCGGGGAGCGCGGGGGGGCGCGGGGTGGTCCCCGGGGCCGGCGGGGAGCGCCGGGTTCCCGCCGGCTGGGGATGATGGGGCCGGGGCCGGCGGGGAGCGCGGGGGGGCGCGGGGTGGTCCCCGGGGCCGGCGGGGAGCGCGGGGGGGCGCGCGGGGTGGTCCCCGGGGCCGGCGGGGAGCGCGGGGGGGGCGCGGGGTGGTCCCCGGGGCCGGCGGGGAGCGCGGGGGGCGCGCGGGGTGGTCCCCGGGGCCGGCGGGGAGCGCGGGGGGGGCGCGGGGTGGTCCCCGGGACCGGCGGGGAGCGCGGGGGGGCGCGCGGGGTGGTCCCCGCAGGCGAGGACGTTCCCGGGCGGCGGCCTGCGTCACAGCGGGGCCGGGCGGCGGCGGCGGCGGCGGCGGCGACCCCGGGCCCGGGCGCTGGGCGGCGCTGGCTGCCGCGGGCCGGGCGGCGCGCGGGGCGGCGCTGGCGGCGGGAGGAGGGCTCTGCGGGGCCGGGCGGCAGCTGCGTCCCGGCTCGGAGCCCGCGAGGAGGACGAGGAGGGAGGCGCCGCCGTGGCCGCGGCCGCAGTGCTCGGGCGCCACCCGCCCTGAGCGGCGGCCCCGCCGACGACCCCGCCGCCGAGCCGGCCCGGGAGACCGCCCGCCGCTCCCCAGCGCCGTCCCCGCCGGCAGCCCGGCGCCCGGAGGTAAGGGCGGGGACCGCCGAGGGATGCTGGCGAGGGCGGCCCGCTAGGTGCGCGGGAGCCGCGGCCCCGCCCGCCCCCGCCCCCGGGGCCCCCCGCGGCCGGGGCTCGGGGACCCCCCGCGGGGCGCCCCAGGCTGGCGCCCAGCTCCGCGCGGCCGCCGCAGGTTCTGCGGACTTGGGGGGGCGGGGGGGTGGGGGGCCGGGGAGGAGGAGGGGGGACGAGGGGAGGAGGGGAGAGGCGGCCACCGCGCGGCGATCGTCCTTCTCCCCTACCTGCAGCCGCCCCGCGCCCCCACGGCCTGGCCCTTCTGGGGTGCCCTCCCCGTGTACCCCCGGGCCCCTGAAGTTAGCACTTTCGGGGAGCGAGGAAGCGGAGGGCCCCCGACGGGAGCGCGAGCGCGGCGCCTGCCCCCGGCGGGACCGGGGGAGCGAGGGTCAGGCGGGGCGGGCGGGCCCCGGGAGCCAGGTGTCCAGGCCGGCGGTGGAGGAGGGGACCGCCGCCCTCCGCCCAAACGCAGGCCGCCGCGCCTTCCCTTTGCAGCCGGTTCCCGGCAGCGAGGTGGCCGGGGATGGAGTTCGCGACTCCGGAGCCCTCGGACGTGCTCCCGGGACGCTGGTTCCTTTCTGGCCCCCCAGCGCCCCCCGCCCCAGCACCCCCCAGCGCCCCCCAGCATCCCCCAGCGCCCCCCAGCACCCCCCAGCACCCCCCCAGCACCCCCCAGCATCCCCCCCAGCACCCCCCCGCCCCGCGCCGGTGCGCAGCACCTCGCCGCGCCTTCCAAAGCCCGCGCGCACCCGGTCCTGAACAAGCCCAGGCACCTAGCCCACATCCCAGGACGGTTATTTCGGGGTGTGAAGACCACACTTCACTTGGTTTCAAATTCTTTTTAGACACTGGAAACTCAGCAAACCCGTTAGGGAAACACTTGCAAGTTTCCATCCTCCTTAAAGTAAAAAATAAGAACCAGTCCGTTGGGGGGGGGGGAGTGCCAGCGTTGGGCAAAGGCAGGCTGAGCGACCCTATTTATGACGGCTTTACGGGGGAGGAATAGATACAGGGAATGACAGTCCTGTTTGGTTCCCATGCTTCTTACTCTGTAAGAAGTGGAGCCCCAACCAAGGGGCACCTTTGCGGACAGGTATGGAGTGGTTTTGTAAGGCATCCATGAGCTTCTTCTGGACGAGTCAGTGAGATGCTGTCTAGATGGGAGAGGTGGCAAAGTGATGGTTACCCTCTTGCTTGGCCAAACACTGCAAAGTCTCCGGAACCAAGGAGCTTTATATGTGTATGCATTGTTTTCTTTATGTTTTAACGATTTGTGTGAACCCAGAATGTAAGTTGAACTTCCCCAGATTTGCTCAGATTCATAAGCCATGTGATGGATGTGTGGATAGAGATATCCCATCAGAGGTCTACAGCTCTAATCTGTGATATTTGTATTTCTTCTGACTTGCTTAATTAGGGAAGACCTAAGGTGTGACCCAGATTTTCCTTACTTTGGAGTGATTAATTTCAATACTGTCTGCTTTGTTTGTTTGCTCTTGAGGGGAGAGTTGGGGACCAGCTTTGCAAGGATGGGTATTTTTCATGGTTCACATAATGGATTGACCACAGATGGGTCCTATCAATTCAACAGTGTTATCAGAGATAGCAAGCATGTTTAACAATTTTCTTAGTAATACAATTATCCAAATCTTTGTTAATGGTACTAATCTTTTATTTCTCAGATTGACTAAGTACTTTGTTTAATGGAATGCTTTTACAAGGGAATGCTTTTAGTGAAAAGAATGTATGAGGGAGTGTAAAAGAATGAATAATTTTCCACTTATGTAAATTTTATCTTTTAAAAACAATACAAAGTTAGCAATTCTTAAAACGCCTAAGGTGCCTAGTTTTTACCAAACTGCTGGTATGATTTTCCAGTAGTCTGTAGTGTTTTCAAATTATAGTCACCAATAACGTTATAATAGAGCCCAAGTGTAAAAAAAAAAAAAAAAAACCCAGATGGGGTGGAAAGTTATACATATTTTGCCAAGCATTGTGTGGATGATTTAATATGGTAGGTACGTTGCTATAATATAGTCTAGCGCTCTAGGTACCTAACATACATTATATTCAGATTCGTACAACAAATGCTTAAAGTAGATGGTGCCACCTATGTTTTATAGAAGAATAGAGGGTCAGAGTTTGTGACTTGCCCAAGACAAGACAGCTAACTTAATGCCTGAATGAGGCCAAGTCTCTTTAACCTTAATGATGTACTTTTCTGATGTCCAAATCTGCCTTTCTGTTTTCTACAAAAATTTATTCTTAACTTGTTGTAATGACTGTATGCAGAAGCTGAGGTTGAAGAAGTAAAATCACCTGTCCAGGGTTTTCCATGTAACCAGTAGATAGCAGAATTCACATTTGGAATCGGGACCATCTATTTTCTAAACCGATGTTCTTGCCACTGATCTCTATTAAAGGACAGATTAAGAACTTAACCTAAGGGATCCCTGGGTGGCTCCGTAGTTTAGCACCTGCCTTCGGCCCAGGGCGTAATCCTGGAGACCCGGGATCGAGTCCCACGTCGGGCTCCCTGCAGGAAGCCTGCTTCTCCCTCTGCCTGCGTCTCTGCCTCTCTCTGTGTGTCTCTCATGAATAAATAAATAAAATCTTAAGAAAAAAAAAAGAACTTAACCTAATGGACATTTTTATTCTTTTTCGTCAACTCTTCTCATCCACATGACAGTGATGGTCTCATAGGCTGCAATACACTCTCAAGATTTTATACTCAGTCCCTGGAGTGCTGGCTGTATCTCTATCCTTAGATTACTGATGAAAGCATATTTGCAACCAACGAGGGTGACATTATTATGGAAGTATCCTTGAACCCACTCAGTTACTGTTAAAATATAAATCATGTTAGATTGGCTTGCGGGAAAGAGCATGACCTCAAGATGGGAAGGGCTGAGAACAAATTTTGGTTTTACTGTCCAGTAGGAGCATAAACTAATTCACGCTGTGCAACTTTCCCGAGTCCATTTCCTCATGTATACTTGAGTTAATAAAATCTACTTAGTTGGAGTATTATGCAGACCAAATGTAGCCGTATAAAGGATAGCTTCCTACCACCTACTAGGTGTTCAGTTAAGTGGTAGGGATTAGCACATCTGTATCCCAGCACTGATGGGAATTTCAGCTGTATTTTGCTGCATCTATATTTTACATCCATATAATGCTATTAGTCACTGCTATCAGTGATTAATTTTTCATATGGCTAGACAGAGATCTGATCTAATCTGGCCTCTAGCATCTTTAACTTTTGAATCACATCCTTTTTTTTGTAGTCCTTACTTACAAACATTTACTCACCTTATGTAGTTTTTCATTTGCTCCACTCTGCATGTTTTTTTTTTTTTTAGAACTTCACTAGCCATATTTCAGCGAGGTGGAATTTAATTTTTGGCAAACACACTTTCCTGTTTTCTGCTTCTCCTGATTTCTCAGCCTTGCTTATCACTCAAGGCACCATGACAATCCCACTATCTTCCCACCACATACCTCACCCTTGACCAGATCTCCACTAGCCAAAATTCTGCATGTCCTTCAAGGCCTAACCTAAATGGCCCCCTTCCTGTACCTCATACCTTCCATTTTAAATCCTTTCTCAGTTCACTTGTAATTCGGACACCATATACTCCTAATAATTAAAAAAAATTTTTTTTAAAGATTTTATTTATTTATTCATGAGAGACAGAGAGGCAGAGAGACACGGGCAGATGGAGAAGCAGGCTCCCTGCAGAGAGCCCTATTCAGGACTTGATCCCAGGACCCCAGGATCATGCCCTGAGCCAAAGGCAGACGCTCAACCACTGAGTGCCCCTAAAATAATGTTTTTTTTTTTTAACTTTTTAAGTTATTTGCCCAGATAATATCCTACAAAAGTCTGCACATTCTTTGAGGACAAGGGAATTTTTCTGTTTGTTTATATTTCCTGCTTTGTATAAAATACAAATGGTTTCTCATTTCTGAATGAAAGTTGAGTCAGATATTCTGAGAGAGAGCCTTATAGCCATTAGGAGAGATGCCTAAATCGTCTCTGTTACATGATTATTAGTGACACCTTCCTCTTTGAGACTTGTTTGTCCCAGCCATCTCCACCAATTTAACTGGTATTACATTTACTGGAAGGCATTTTTTTTTTTTTAAGGGAAGGAGAGTGGGGCACAGAGGGAGAGGGAGAGAGAATCTCAAGCAGACTCTGCAGAGCCTGACCTGGGGCTCAGTCTCACAACCCTGAGATCATGACCTGAGCCAAAATCAAAAGTTGGTTGCGTAACTGATGGAGTCACCCAGATGCCCCTGGAAGGCCATATTTCTTAAAGCCTTGGCCCTTCAGTACTAGGTAAGATAGCTATGTTTCATTAATAAATGGCTCCTGTGGTATAAGAATCTCATTAAGTTTGCAAAAGTATTGAACACATCAACAGTATTTGAGTAGTTTGGTATTTTCAATGGTCCAGATGAATTTCTTTAATTAGGAATAGGATTTACCTGAGGGAAAGGAATACCTGTCTTAGAGAGAAGGTTGAGGCAATGAGCAAGGAGGATTTCAAACCACTGTGGTTGGAAATAGGACTCACCATGACCGGGTGTGGAGTCTGCAACCGGAAGTGACCTTCATGAGAGAATCAGCACAGGGAAAAGATGTGAACAGTTTCACACAAGTATGAGAGGTGGAAAAAATGGAAGAGGTAACATAAATGAAGCATGATTATAATAGTATATGACTGAGGCCTGCTAAATATTGGTGTTCCTGGAGTATAGAAATAGGGAAGAGATTGTGAAGTAAGATTGGCAAGAGGAGAGGAACTGGTGTGGTATCAAACATCCAGTACCTCGGTATACTCCCATTTATCCACCAGGATGAACAGATAGACAAGAAGATAATCTCAGAGGTTTATTAGATAGTTTGGCAGGAATATATTTAAAGTTTACTAATTATTAAAAGTAGAGAATGACTGAACTCTTGTCCAATATCAGACATGAAAACAAAGAATCTGGGCTAACTGCTTTGAAGTGTAACACTGTCACAAATTCTGGGAGTGAATTTAGGATCATTTTCTGATGTTGGATGGGCGTCCTTCTAAAATATTTAAAATATGGGGGCAGCCCCGGTGGCTCAGCGGTTTAGTGCCGCCTGCAGCCTAAGGTGTGATCCTAGAGACCCGGAATCGAGTCCCAGGTTGGGCTCCCTCTGCCTGTGTCTCTGCCTCTCTCTCTCTCTCTCTCTCTCTGTCTCTCATGAATAAATAAATAAAATTAAAAAAATATTTAAAATATGGTACTGTGGTCTGATAGATCTAATTGTGGATGGCAGCTGGTAGAGAAATGATAATATGAGTTCAGAGAATGACTAGGACTAAGAAAAGGGGGCAATGGCAAAATTCAGAAATCAATGTTAAGAAAGATGCCTTACTACTTAGAGAAGTAACTGAAGTATTTTGAGTCAGAGGAATCCAGAACTATAGGTTTGAGGAACTCTTCTAAGAGCTCAGAAGAACCAGAGCTGTTCTCCTAGTGGAGAAGAGTGGGAAAGTAGAGCAAAAAGGAGTTATTTTGGCTAAGCCAGAAAACTGCCCAAAGGCTTGAAATGCCTTTCTTTTTTCTACAAAAATTTATTGTTAACTTGCTGTAATGACTATATGAAGAAGCTGAGCTTGAAGTTCTCTAGGGAGAACATAATGGAGCTCATAGAAAAACGTTTCCCAACCTTTTTTTTTTCATTATTATTCTCCCTCCAGGAGTGTTTTTTTAGATAAATTGTAGTACTGCAGATACACTGTATATTTGTTCATGAACTGTGTCCTTTTGGCAGGCTACAAACCATTATTTAATATATATTTTTTTACCCTGCCCCCAGAACCAATTTTTGACAAGGACGAGATTGCCCACAAGTGGAGGACACATGATATGGCAGGATTCTGTATCATGTTAAAAATTTGAAAAAAACAGGGTGTCTCAGTGGTTGAGCATCTGCCTTTGGCTCAGGGCATGATTCCTGGGGTCCTGGGATCAAGTCCCACATCAGACTCCCCACAAGGAGCCTGCTTCTCCCTCTGCCTGTGTTTCTGCCTCTCTATGTCTCTCATGAATAAATAAATAAAATCTTTTTAAAAAATCATAAAAGAGCCATATAGAACTAAAAAACATAAAGAAAAGTCAATATATTTATTTGTATAAATGTGTATGATACCTTAGTTGACAAATTCTCTGGAATTAGATTGTTCGGGTTTTTTTTTTTTTTTTTTCGCCTTTATAAAGAAAAGCATACTTTATTTTCATTGGCTCCTAAGCTGAAATATACAAGTAAACAAATATAAGCCTTCTAGTTGTCCTAGTTCTACTTTGGCAAAGTTATTAAATTTATAAAGTTATCTTTCAAAGCCTCCTCTACCTGCATTCTTTTGTTTCCCAGATAGGAAGCCCTCTCTAAACCTTAACTGCTCAACACTCTTTATTTACTTGGGAAGGCTCTGCTATTAACTACTCATTCTTGTGAGAGGTCAATTATACATGAGTATAAATTAGTTTGTCTTTAATACAGCATTTGTACTTCAAGTTGTTTATTTATACTTACGAAACACCATGTTCCCTACCAAAGAGGTTTCAGTTCCTAACAAGTAGGTATTGCAGGGAGTGGGGCTCTGAAGTCATTCTTAGCTTTTTCGTGTTACCTTAACCCAATTCCCTAGGGACCAGAAGCCTGGGCTTCTGGTGTCCAGTCACAGGAGCTGCAAGCATTAGAAGAGCTTGGCTTCTTTGTATATTGACTTCTTTCAGCATTTGGAGCCCATCAGCCCTTGCACTCTCCCCGCCCCCCCCAACAGCTCACCCTCATCTCCTCCAGCTTTTGTTTTACCTGTATTGTTCTTTTCCCTTTCCTTCACTCTTAAGCCTCCACTAATTGTTTTTCAACATTTTTATCTTTTATTTTTGGAGCTGCTCTGAAACCGCCCTGAGGGCAGAGATTATATCTCTCTTGTTCACTTCTGTATCCACAGCACCTGTACAATGTCTGGGTTGTAGCTGCTCAAGACATAGTTCTGGGATAAATATTTAATGATAGATGTTACAGTAACATTTCCAACCTACCTGTTTGGAGTGTATCTTTCTCCCTTTCTAGCATTTTAAATTCTGATTATGAAATTTGATAGTGTGATGGGAAGTCATCCTTCTTAATAGGGTCATGAAATATGTACAGGAAAATATTTCTATATGTGATTGGAAATTAGGGGCAAGTATTATATAAAATATTAAGTCAGGACACCAAAATAAATCCAAGGCAAAAGTCACTAAATAAGCCAAATATATGAAAATTCATGAGTCCTATGAGTTTATTCCGTGTATTTGAAGATCTTGTCAAATCAATAACAATTAAGTATTCTCTTTCAAATATTGTTGATATTTATGAAAATTAGAAACAGGTTCAAAGGGTGCTTGGGTGGCTCAGTTGGTTAAGCATCTACCTTCAGCTCAGGTCATGACCACAAGGTCCTGGGATGGAGCCCTGCATGGGGCTCCCTGCTCAGAGGGGAATCTGCTGCTTCTCTCCCTCTGCCAACCCCCCCCACCCATGTTTTCTCTCTTTGTCAAATAAATAAATAAAATCTTTAAAAAAGGGTTCAAATATCTTTTTTTTTTTTGAAATGGGAAATATATAACCAATAAATCCAACTTCTGGAAAAGTATTATAGAGGATTATTAAGCTAATAACACCTTGCTGTTTCAAAATAACTATGAGAAAAGCTTCATTAGAAAAACACTGCCAGGCTAATTTGTATTGTCTCCCTTGACATTAGCTCCAGGATAATGTTCTTATCAGCAAAGTTAGGAAATACTCTCCAGCACACACAGCTTTCTAATTAATGCAAAGCTGTGTGACTCTCTGTAACCAGAGAGTGGTTAAAGCTGAGGAGTTAGCAGCTGCACGCGTGTCTAGGGTTTGGTTCTGAGTTGAGGGTTTAGGTATTTTATCCACGAATCTAGGTGGAATAGTAGAAAGCATGTATCTTATATTCCTTTAAATGGCTCCACGGTGGTTAGAGTGACTTGGTGTTGAAGCAAGGATTGAAATGAGCTTCGCAAAAATAAAATGAAATTAAAATGAAAATAAGTAGTCAAAATGAAACAATAAAATTTACTTAAGGAGGGACGCTTGGGTGGCTCAACGGTTGAGTGTCTGCCTTCGTCTCAGGGTGTGATCCCGGGGTCCTGGGATCCAGTCCCACATCAGGCCCTCCTTGAGGAGCCTGCTTCTCCCTCTGCCTGTGTCTCTGCCTCTCTCTGTGTGTCTCTTATGAATAAATAAATAAAATCTTAAAAACAATTTACTTAAGGAAAGTAAAGGGTTATATCTCGAAGAAAAATAAACAAGCCAACCATATAAATATACTAGAGTTTGGTTTGGGTATGTTCATTTCTGCATCACCAGTATTTAGAAAAGTGCCTGAAATGTAGCAAAGGATCAATAAATATTTGTAGAATGTATAAATGAATGAAATGCAAAAGGGAAAAAGACTAACTATACGACATGAGGGCAAAAGTGAATTTATTCCTAAGGAAATGGTGCTGGATAACTAGCAGACTGAATAGACTGTCAGAAAATCTTTCTAGACAAATCATTTATTTATAAGCATATGTTAAAGTTTTATTTCAGTCTGACAAATAAGAGAAAAGGTTTCTGGTAGGTCAGCTTGAACATTCATTCTTACTAGGGATAGTAAGTATAAAAATAATGGATAGTTAGACTAGATAAAAATATGGGTTGAAAGTTACTCTTGAGTAACAATTGACAGTTAACTGGGTTGCTTAGTAGCTGGTTTCCAAGGACAAATCTTATCCACATTCCACATTGTATGGGAGGCTATCTAGTGCAATAAGGACAAAAAAAAATTAAAGACATAAAGAGAAAGCGTGAAGTAAAAGTATCTTTCCTTGTAGACTTTGTGATTAGAAATTAGGTTTCCATATCCTGAGGAATTTACAAATCAGCGATTAACAATAAGTGCTTTACTAATCTCCTAATCTCCGGTTGACCTATAGGTGTTGAAAATTTACCCAAAAATATGTTGACAGTCACTATTTTGGTCAGCCCTTGTACATAAACATGTAGAAGATTTTACTTGCCCTGAGAGCATATCCTAATAATGTAATCACATTAATAACGTTTTATCCATTAGCTTTTTTTTTTTTTCACATGACAGCTTTCCCCACGATGTGATTGCAATGAACAGAGCAGCCTACTATTCACCCAATTAAGGATTTAGGGAACAAATCAATTAAAACTAATGATTTCTAACATCTCTTATGAATGCTGTATTCTGGATTGTAGGAGAGGGAGCAAACCTTTGATGCTACCTGGATATTGTCTAGATATATCAGAAATATTCTGACTATAAAAAATCTCCTGTCTTTATTGCTCCAAATTTGGAACATAATCTGAAAACAGCAATATAAAATGTTGTCAGAGAAGAATCTAGATGCCCAATGATAAGAGAAGGCCATATTGTTGGCTGTCATATTAACTACTAACAAGTAAATCAGAAATTCTATTTTAAAAAGTCAGAATTTTAATTTCTTAGAGGCCAGGAGTCTCTTATTATTCTGCTTATTTGCTTTTAGTTATTTGTAATTTCAGAATACAAAAAGAAAAAAACAAAAACAGTGTAAAAGCAAAAAAGCTGGAGTGCCTTCAAGGCTCAGTCTGTTAAGTGTCTGCCTTTGGCTCAGGTCATGATCCCAGGGTCCTGGGATTGAGCCCCAGATAGAGCTCCCAGCTCAGTGGGGAACCTGCTTCTCCCTCTCCCTCTATCCTACCCCTGCTTGTGCTTGCTCGCTCTCTCTCTTGCTTTCGCTCAAATAAATAAATAGCATCTTTAAAAAAAATAAGCAAAAAAGCTAATTGCCCCTTTTGAAAAAACACGTTGAGTTGGCTAAAGACAAAAATAATTTATGCTACCTGAGTAGGTTATATAAGTAAATAATTTTACAGCCTCATATTGATAAAAAGCCATCTCAAATATAATTTCTCTTTTTCAGTTGCAAGTTACCTATTCTGTTAGGCTACTTTAAAAATAATTTTATCTCAACAAGTGATATTTATCATATAAATCACATAAGCTAAGCAATGGTGGATGACAGTATTTAAAATGTTAGACTTTTTAAGATAAAATTAATTTTGTAGAGCTTATTATAAAATAATGATTTTGATCTTATTGGAATGTTATGAAGAACAAATTATGTTTGTATATATGCTATGTAAATTTAAACTATCACGTGATAGTATTTTGTCAAAGATTATTATTCATTATCTAATTTTAATGTTAGTCCCATGCCTTAAAACTAATTATCTTGCATTACAATTTACATTGCCATTTAAACATACGACAGGGGGTCTGGGTGGCTCAGCATTCGACTCTCAATTTCAGCTCAGGTCATGATCTTGAGGTCATGAGATCCAGCCCCAAGTGGGGCTCTTTGCTGAGCACAGAGTCAGCTTGAGATTCTCTCTCTCCCTCTTCCTTTGCCCTTCCCCTTGCTTGCACACACACTCTCTAAATAAAGAAATAAAATATTTAAAAATAGCGTGATCCCTGTTCATATTAAAATTTTATCAAAGAAATATGACATTCCACGGTTTCACATTACTGCAGCATCGCCTAAAATTTATAACTATTAAAAAAAACAGACACTAGTTATAATTCAATTTTGTTGAACATATCCACATTTTAATTTTTAGTGTAAATAATGATCTGACCTACGATATAAATACAAGGAATTTAGTAACTTCCAATTAAATATGCTTCCTATCGGAGAACAGATGAGTCATGCATAAGCTAAAATACATTTTAACAGCTTTTGAGATATAATTTACATACTATAACACTTATTTGTTTAAAGGATATAATTCAGTGGTTTTTAGTATGATTATAGAATCCCTCTCCATAATCTAATTTTGCAACATTTTCATCACCCCAAAAAGAAACCTGTGTCCATTAGCTATCACTCCTCACCATCCCCCTCCCCAGTTCTCCTTCTCCCAAGCTCTAGGTAGCCACCGATCTATTTTGTTACCTATAGATTTTCCTATTCCAGACATTTCATGTAAGTGATATCCTACAATATATGGCCTTTCATGACTGGGTTCTTTCATTTAGCATACATTTGAGGCTTATCCACATTGTAGTATGTATCAGTATTCCATGCCTTTTTATTGCCAAATAATGTTTTCTTGTGTAGATATACCATATTTTCTTTGTCCATTTATCAGTTGATGGACATTTAGGTGGTTATAAGGAATAATGGTCCTGTGAAGGTTTGTATACAAATTTTTGTGTGGATATAGGTTTTGGTCTCTCTATTGGATAGATTCATGTAGCAATGGAATTGCTGGGTCATTTGCATCATATCCCAAACTAGAATAAAATCAGGGCTAAGACATTTAACTACCTTTTTATTTTTTATTTTTTAAAGGCTTTTTTAAAAAAAGGTTTTATTTATTTATTCATGAGAGACACAGTGAGAGAGAGGCAGAGACACAGGCAGAGGGAGAAGCAGGCTCCATGCAGGGAGCCCAATGTAGAACTTCATCCCAGATTCCAGGATCACCTCCTGGGCCAAAGGCAGGCACTAAACTGCTGAGCCACCCAGGCGTCCCTTAACTGTCTTTTTTTTTTTTTTTTAAGATTTTATTTATTTATTCATGAGAGAGAGAGAGAGAGAGAGAGAGAGAGAGAGAGGCAGAGACGGCAGAGACACAGGCAGAGGGAGAAGCAGGCTCCACTTAGGGAGCCTGACGTGGGACTTGATCCCAGGTCCCCAGGATCAGGCCCTGGACTGAAGGCAGTGCTAAACTGCTGAGCCACCCAGGCTGCCCCCTTAACTGTCTTTTTAATGAAAATTAACAAAAATAGTTTAATTTGTCCAAGTATTCATCATCAGGAATATCCATCGAACTTTGAATATTAATATAATTCAACCACAGTTTGCAAAGTACTATTAAAGCACTACTAAATCTCTTTAAATTTGGGATTAAAAGTTCTGGTTAAGAAGTGTAGAAAAGGGGTTGGTTAAGCATCTGACTCTTGATTTCAGTTTAGGTCACAATCTAAGTGTCCTGGGATTAAGCCCCATATTGGGCCCTGTGCTCAGTAGGGAATCCGCTTGGGATTCTTTCTTTCTCTCTCCCTCTGCCCTCTCCCTGCGTGCACTCTCCCTCTATCTCTCTCTCAAATAAAGTCTTTTTTTAAGCTTTTATTCATTTATTTATTTGAGAGAGAGACAGAAATAGAGAGGGAGAGAGATCACAAGCAGAGAGAAGAGGGAGAAGCAGGGGGCCTGATGCGGGGCTCAATCCCAGGATCCTGAGATCATGACCTGAGCCAGAGCAGATGCTTAACCAACTGAGCCACCTAAGTGCCCCTAAAATTAAAAAAAAAAATCTTAAAAAAATAAATATAGAAAGAACTACTGAAGGCTGACTCTATAGCTATTTGTATATTTTTTGGTTCCTTACCAAAGTGACCTGGATACTACCTGTTAATATCAAACTTTTCTTTTGTTTTTTTCCTCTTTTTATTGTAGGTTGGGGGGGGGATATTTTTCTTATTCTCTTACTCCAGAAGTATGTAAGTGTTCATTAGCTTCTGCATAGAAAATTTGAAGTCCATTCATTTGAAAATCTACATACGGTCTTGTTAGTTTCCCTCAGGAAAGAGATAAAATAGAAGTAAAATAAATCTCTTACTGGTTAACATTTTTTTTCAGGTATTACTTTTTTTTTTTTTTTTTGCCTGGGATGGTGATGGAGAGGCTGCCTTGATGCATTGGATCTGTTTCAGTCTATATCATACTATTCTTTTAATTCACTGTCAGACCAAGACTTGGCAGAAATTTCCCTTAACCCTTTCTCTTCACACCCTTATAAAATCACCCAGATTTCCCTTTTCCCTTCCTTTCATAGTGAATCTATTTGTTTAAGGAAGTACTCTCCTAATAGACGAAAGACAAACTCCTGCACCACTTAACCTTCATTCTTGGAGGTATCTGAAGCAAGTGGGAAGCTAACGTCTAGTAGGGGCCCGAGGGACTCACTCACCATAAAAGCAGGATACTATAAATAACTGCTTCCAAACACCGGCAAGTGAACAGAAAAGCTCTGAAAAAATTCCTACATACAATTTTAACTGTTAGATGAATGCAAATATAGATGCAAATATGTACACAATCTGCAAGCAAAACACAGACAACTTCAAGACTTCTGTGAATGTTGTCAAAGGATAGTTTTAAAAAAGTTGAACATGACTCTTAATATAGAATGAACATGTCAAGGATTTATTCATGCTCTTAATAAAGAAGCCAGCTTGTTCAAAGAACATTCATCTGAAAAAAGAATGTTAGAATAACATTGCTAGGTTAGATAAAAAAAAAACTAGGTAATATCCTTTAGGGCTGTAAAAAGCAAATGAACAATATTTGGGGTTTTCTTTTCTATGAGACAAAAATCTACAAGTCTGGAATTAAATCAGCAATACTTAGCAAGGCAAGGAAAGGTATATTTCTCTAAATCTTTGGGTGGTGGGCTAGTTAAACAGATCTTTGGTATTACATCAAAAGGGTGTACTGCCTTCCCAGAGTCTCATTTCCAAGTTTTGGATACTTCTTAACAATGCATACTTTTGCTCATCTTAAATTTTCTTTTTAAAGGCTTTGATTATTTCTTCATAAAATAACAGACATTTAGCCATGAAATGTGTCAAATACAAAATACTGGCCATGGAAATCCTCAAAAGCATGAGACAGAAACTTTGAGTTTTATACTTGACTCCTTGGGAGTCCTTTATGTCACTCAGATATCAATATACCTCTCTAACCTCATTCTGGGGAGGAGTTCTATTTTAACTTCATCCTCAATTTCAACCACTTCTTAGGGCCCAAACTGCTCTCTAGGCTCTTAACTTGGATGGCAATTATCTAAGCCCAGTAGAGTGAGAATTCATTCAGATGGCCAATAGACTTTGACACTCAAGTGCTCAGATTGCCATATCCCAGCAAAAACTCCAAGGCTCAGGAAGAGAAAGACAAAGGTTCTCAATAGCATACATACCATGAGGTTCCTTAATCTGAGGCTACACACGGCTCTGCTTTCTTTTGAGATGAGTGAGTCTCCATTAAACCATTACACTAGGCATTGGCCAACTGTGGCCCATGTAGTTTGGGTCTGCAGCCTGTTTTTTATCTGACCCACTTGCTGGAATTGGTTTTTACATTTTTGAAGGATTGTTTAAACTTTAAAAAAATGTACAACACAGACTATGTGTGACCTGTAAAGCCTAAATTTTTACTGTGTCTCCCTTTTTAGAACAGGATTATTTATCCCGGCATTTAAAAAAAATGACAACTTTATTGTTAGTATCAAAGTTTTACAACAAACTTCCTGTAAGAGAAAAGTTCTCTCGTAGGCTAATTTACAGATTAGGGTAGGGACATTTTGTGGGAAAAAAGAATGGTTAGAAAAACATTAGATTCAACATCAAAAGAAAATAATATTTGTTAAAGGGCACTAAACTTGGTTGACAACTGATCAACTATGTGGATGGTAACTAATTTCCCAGGACAAGTCTTAATGTCATTAAAGTTCATGACAATCAATTGCTTAAGTGTTCTGTCAAGAGCACATTTCTTTCTGAGAAGAGGTTGCAAGTTATATCATACAAACAGATTAGAAACAGTTTTTCTTTAACAAGGCAATGTATTGTATATTTTAAAAGCATACACTGGGATGCGATAACAGAAAAGTAGACTCTAGGAACCTTTGACGCCACAGTAAATCTTACAGTTTAGTTTAGGACTACACAAATAAATAGGAAGATGAAAAATTTGGAAGGGATTCAGAAGACCATCACAAAGAGAATTAAAGCATTGAAAAACTGAATCTGTGGAAAAAATGAAAGGAATTAGGATGTTTCAGCTAAGATGAGGAGGACAAGGAGAAATTTAACAACCATTTCCAAGGGTATAAAGGGGTCTCTGACTGAACACAAACAATGATTGTACATCTCTTCTCAAAAGAGGTAAAAATTTGGGGCATTGGGATGGCACAGTCAGTTAAGCATCCAACTCTTGGTTTTGGCTTAGGTTGTGATCTCAGGGTTGTGAGATCCAGCCCCGCAAAGGGCTCTACTCTCAGCACAGGGTCAGCTTGAGATTCTCTCTCTCTCTCTCTCTCTCTCTTTCACTCTGCCCCTCCCACTCGTGATCTCTGTCTCTAAAACAAATACATCTTAAAAAAGAAAAAAGAGGTAAAAATTTAACCTGCAGCATAAGGATGACACCAAGACATCAGCCTTTACATGAGTTTTCATTGAGGCTGGGTCTTTAAGAGACTTTAAAAACAGAGTTGGAGCTCTCTACCATAGGTTGAATATGGTTTTGTCTGAAGGTTTAGCCAGATAACCCCTTGATATATCATGGATTTTTCATTTAAGACCATACTGGGTGCAAGTCACCAGGTCTGCTATCCTCTGAGGAGATTAAAAACCAGCCTTTGTCCTTAAGGACTTACTCTGGGATGGAGAGGGTAAGGTAAATATATGAGTGGCAAAGGTAAGGGGTAGCACTACCACAGGAGGACGAGGAAATATTTGCAAGTATTTTAAATATCTGGAAAGGGAACCATTTAAAATTATGGCTTAGAAGGCAAAGACCTGGACTCAGGTCGGGGGAGCCATCCATATCTGAGGAAAGAGCAATCTGGTCAGAGGGAACAGCAACTATAAAGGTATGTTCTTGGCATGATGGAGGAACAGCAAGAAGGCCAGGGTGAGGGAAGGGCACGGAGCAAGAGGGGAATAGCAGTTATTAAGAGAGGGTGTTGTAGGTTCACGGAAGTGTCTTGTCCTCCCCCTCTTTTTTTTTAAGATTTTATTTTTAGGTAATCTCTATACTCAGCCTGGGGCTCAAACTCATAACCTGGAGATCAAGAGTCATATGCCCTACCAACTGCGCTAGCAGGCACCCCCTGCCTTTTAAAAAGATTTTATTTTTCTCCACTTCTACTCTGAGTGAGCTGAGAAGCTCTTAGAGGATTGTGAACAAATGAGGGTCAAAATCTGATTTGACTTTTAAAAGGATCAGTCTGGCCGCAGTGTAGAGAAGCCCTCAGCCAATTTTTTTTTTTTTGGCCTCAGGGCCTTTCACTCTCAAAAAATTATTGAAGACCCCAAAAGATCTTTGTATGTCTTATATCTTTAGATATTTACCATATGAGAAATTTAAAACTAAGTATATATTTTAAAATAACAATGATAAAGCCACTACATATTAACACAGATAACATATTTTAATGAAGATAGCTATATTTTCCTCCAAAAAAGAAAATGACATTGTTTACAGTTTTACAGTTCCCTTAGGGTCTGTTCACCCTGTTCATTATCACATGTCATGCAGCTTCTAGAAAACTCCACCGTATACTCATAAGAAAATGAGAATTAAAAAAGCAAATAATGTGTAGTATTGACCTCACTGATCCCCCGAAAAGGCACACTTTGAGAGACAGAGGCAGAGACGAGATTAGGCTTTGGAAGCAAGCTTGGAAGCCTGGAGACTAGTTAGGAAGCTGTTGCAATATAGCACAGGAGATGCACTGGTGGCTTGGGTTGTAGCCGTAGATATGATGAGAAATGGTCCTGATCTGGGGATATTGTGAAGGCTGACCCTAATAGGCTTTGTGGACAGAATAGACCTGGATGTGAGAAAATAAAGGAAAATTCCAGGTTTTGATTTTTTTTAATTTTATTTTATTTTTATTTATGATAGGCACACAGTGAGAGAGAGAGAGAGAGAGAGAGGCAGAGACACAGGCAGAGGGAGAAGCAGGCTCCATGCACTGGGAGCCTGACGTGGGATTCGATCCCGGGTCTCCAGGATCGCGCCCTGGGCCAAAGGCAGGCGCTAAACCGCTGCGCCACCCAGGGATCCCAAATTCCAGGTTTTGAATCAGAAGAACTGAAATGTGGAATATTGTGGGAAGAGCAGATTTGGGGGTGAAATGAAGAATTCTGATTTGGACTTAACTAATTTAGAAATGCCTAATTAAATATCCAATTATAAATGTCAAGTGTGCAGCTGGATATTTAAGGCTGAGATTTAGAAGGATTTTTTTAAAAGATTTTTTATTTATTCATGAGAGACACACACAGAGAGAGGCAGAGACATAGGCAGAGGGGGAAGCAGGCTCCATGCAGGGAGCTCAATGCAGGACCGATCCCAGGACCCCAGGATCACACCCTGAGCCAAAGGCAGACGCTCAACCACGGAGCCACCCAGGCATCTCAGGAGAAGGATTTTTTAATTGCTTTTACATCCCTCCAAACCTTTTAAAGAAAAAAATGCATGAAAGTAAGTTTTCTGAGCCTTTCAGTGTCTAAAATCTATTATTTATTCCACTCTCAGACTTGAAAGTTAGTTTGGCTTGATATTTAACTCGGAATTAACATTCACTTTCACTAAGAATTCTAAAGGTTTTCTTTTTAGCCATTATCTTCCGGTGTTCAGTATTGTCACTGAAAAGTCTAATGCTGGTCTGAGTTTTGTTCCTTTGTATATATCCTCTAAGCTCCTCTCCCACAGATGCTTTTAGGATCGCCTCTTGAACCCTGAGTCCTGAAACCTCATGGTGGCAGAGGTATTTTTATTCATTCATTGCACTGGACACGTTGGTCAGCCTCTTTTAATATTCAGTCTCATATCCTGCAGTTTGGGAAAATTTTCCTGGAATATTTCCCTGCTGGTTGCTTCATTCATTTTATCTTTTTACTCTATGAGATTTCTGTGTTTCAGCTATCAGAGCTGGAATCTATATAACTATTTTTGTCTTCCCCTTTGCCTTTTCGTTTGACTTTCAGGTGAATGTCCTCAGCATTATAATCTAACCCTTATATTGACTTTTTTATTATCTTATTTTTAATTTCGGAGTGTTTTCTAGTATGTTTATTTTATGGACACAATATCTTCTGCTAGCACTCTGAGGATATTAATTATTAATTTAAAATGGATCTGTAGCAGTTTGCTTTGTGTGTTTCTCCTGCTTTGGGTGTTTCTGTATGTTCATCTACTCTTGGTTATATGTTTATATCTGTCTTTCAGGTTGGAAGTATTCCCCAAATGGCTGGTAGTATGTAATAGTGTTTTCATATTAATAATGAAGAATAGAAAGCTGTTTAGGAGTACCATGTGCATTGTAGAATTTATCCACTGAAGAGCTTCACAGTAGATTAAGATGGTAAGCAACCTTTTTGGGAAGGCTTCCATTTCGACATCATTGTTCAGAATTACAATACCTAGCATCTCATTGCCTTTTTCTTTTTTTCTCATTGCTTTTCAAGATCATGTCTACCTCATCTTTATCCCCCATGCAATCCAACAGTATGTGTATTGACTGGACAAATAGGTGCATGACTCTTCTTTTATTAATGTAAAAGCATCGGGGCAGTAGGACTTGTCTAATATTGTATACTCAGAGGTGGAGTTTGGTCTCTAACCTTGAACTTCCAGTCTGTTCTTTCTACCACTAATGCTCTTCATACTTTCTATCAGAACCTCCCGCAGAATAGAAGAGATTTTCATAAATCAGACTTTGAGAATTTCAGCTTATTTCAGAATCTGGGGTAGAGCTAGAAACATTCCGTGCGAAGCACCAAATTTCATTTAATAACTTGTATTTTAACTTTAAAAAGCACATTAAACTAAAGTCTGGTTTGTTTCAATATAACACTTTCTTTTAATCAAAATCTTTGAGTAAAGTCAATGTGCCTGTAAAGTATGTCATGTGTATCCTACAGATCCTCATGCTCCCCATCTGGCATGCAGTACCTCCTCCAGGCGAGCGCTGCCACATGCAACTAAAGAGTTCAGTTACGAGTGCAAATGCTGTCAGAGTCTCCATTCTCCATTCCTACTACTGACTAAAACAAGAAAGGACGTTCTTCCTTTCTCTCTCATAGTAGTCGGAATGTAATCTTGTGTGTTTGTGATCTCAAGGGTTCAACCTCCTGTCTTGATGCTCCACCATCCTCAATGATCTGACTGAAGATGGTGAGTACTAAGCCTTCATCCCAAATCACAAGCGGGGAGGAGGATATGTTGAGGGCAAATGCCTTGCCTTTAAGGGCACAACTCAGAGTTGACTATATTCTTATATTTCACTGGCTAGGACTAAGTCACACAGTCACCACTGCCTACAAGGAGGCTGGAACATGTACTTGCCTATTATCCTTTAAAAAGGAGAGACTGGCTGTTGGGAGATAATTAGTGATCTTCTCTCCCACCGTGGTATTGCCATCTTCTAGCTGAAGGCCCAGGGAGCCTAGGTACAGGCCCTGCTGACCTTCCCGTAGACCCCAGAAAGGCAGCTGTGTTTGTAGGTGGCAGCAGTCAGAGGAACAGCCTTTCCAAAGTTGTGTTCTTCGTACCAGCAGGCCTGCCCACCTAAAGGTGTGGGGGTAGTAAAGGGCTTGTTTTTAAGGTCAACTGCTCAGTTAACCTTATCATTACTTTATCATTAAGATTTCCTTAAACTCAAGAATTGCTTAAAACTGTGGGTCATACTCCAGAGATGCTAGGTGCTGAGTAAGCTCCAGGAGCCACATAATCTGTGGGGTATCTAGCAGATTTGCATGTTGGAGGCCTCTGGATTTGCAGATACCTAGTTTAAGAATTGGGGGAGGTTGGCATTTTCGTGGGGTTTTGTTTCAATATACCCATGTAACAAGGACAGCTAACACATGGAATTAGAGATGGTTGATTTGAGGAAACTGGCCTATCTTGAAAAAAAAATATCAGACACCATAATCTTGGGGTACTTTTTAGACACTTTCCGTGAACAGTAAATACAGTAAATAGGATTTTTGAGGATCCAGAATCTTCCCAAGAGAGAAGAAGCCTAGCTAATATTTTCTTAATTAGATAATGAGGTAGATAATTGTCATATTTACTGCCAGGCACTTTTTGAAGTGTGCATAATTTAAAGAGGTTGGTACAGAGCTAGATTTCAAACCCAGGTCTTTCTAGCTGTAAAATTTGCCTTGAAACCACTACATTATGTTGAACAAAATGGCAAGTAGGGATGGCTTTTTATTTTTTAGATGAGTGTGGCTGTTTATGAGTAAACCTACCATTCTGGGAATGTAGATGTTCAGTGAAGTAATATATATATATATATATACAAGGTAATAACAGGAATATTTTTATTAGTTTTATTGTGGGCATATGTTGTTATGAACTAAGGACTTTATATCACCCAAGAGGTACACAACAACTGTAATCACTTCATAGAGAAGGAAATTTTCACAAACTATCTTTACATTTTATTATTAAAATGCTATTGAAATCATGTTAGTGTTCTAAGTAGAAGCATACCCTGTTTTTGTAGGTCCACCTGAGGATGGTAGTGGGCTCAGTAAGGAGTGGCCACTATGATTTAGATGTATGCTTAATATGATGGCAGTGTGCCTCTGAAGAAATTTTCAGGAGATCTGTTCTGCCGTTGAAGAAAAGAGAATTTTAGATCAAAACTGGAGCCACATACAAGGGACCATATCACAATAGAGTATTTTATACACAAAATCAAAAATGGTGTAGGTGAAGCAGGGTGTATTATCAGTGTTAAGCAGCAAACACATTTATAGAGAATCTCAGGAATGTGAGTGTTTGTGAGCATCTTTACATTTCCTCAGCTGTACTGAGATTTTTTTTAAATAGAAATATACCATACTTTCCAAAAGCCCCCCTTGTGCCACATCCAAACACCAGCAGAATAGTAGGTCCCTTATATGAGGAAACCACAAATCTTGAAAACAGTGGTGTTCCTTGATGTTCTTTGGCCACACAACTGTTTGGTTTAACTAACATTTCTGGTAATGGAATTGCTTGAATCTCAGAATTAGTTTGCTTAGAATTTTTATGTTCCTGCCAGACCCCTTCCTGTTGACATATACAAACTGAATCAAAATTATTCGCATGATGTCACAAGCAGTATAAGCATAGCATTTGAAAACAGACTAAGGCTCTGATATATTAATTAATCTATTTGGGTGTGTTTGCTTGGAAACCTGGAGTGAAGCCTGGTGTAAAATATATTTGTTTTTGGAATATAATCTGAAAAGGAGTTAGAAAATTTGTAACCTCCGTAATGTTTTAAAATAGTCATTCTCCATCTCTCAACATCTTGTACTCCAACTAAGACATGTATTTAGTGAAGTGGGGAAAGTAGAGAAACACAGTATTTTAAAAATAGCTATGTCCTTACTTTGAAAAAGATTTTACCTAAGCACCATCACTTTAAAAAAAAGATTTTATTAATTTGTTTATTCATAACAGACACAGAGAGGGAGAGAGAGGCAGAGACACACAGGCAGAGGGAGAAGCAGGCTCCATGCAGGGAGCCCCATGTGGGACTTGATCTCAGATCTCCAGGATCACACCCTGGGCTGAAGGCAGCGCTAAACCTCTGGGCCACCGGGGCTGCCCACCATCACTTTTTATATTAGAATCACCTATGAACAGGATTAAAGAAATTTTCATTGCCTTTCTTTTTTAAAAGATTAATTAATTAATTAATTAATTAATTAATTAATTTATAACATGAGTTGGGGAGAGGCAGAAGGTAAAGAAGAACGAGACTCTCAAGCAGACTCCACATTCAGCATGGCTTGATCTCATGACTGAGAGCATGACCTGAGCAGAAATTGAGAGTCAGACACTCAACTGACTGAACCATCCAGAAGCCCCTTCTTTGTCTTTCTAAAATTAAGCAGTTGATATAAAAATTGAATCTGTATATTATTTTTCATTATCAATTGATGAACTATGTTTGTTAAAAATATGGAGGTACAGTATGCTGAAAATTTTTCTAACAGGCACATGGACTATCCATACTCTCATTTAGCTATTGGGTGAAGTAGATTCAAGCCTAGTTATTGTTTGACCAAGAGACTGAGGAGCTAAGAGATTTAAAGCCAGAGTGTTAGGAGGCACTACCAGTGGAAAAACAGACATTTAAAAGAAAACACACACTGATATAACACACACACACACACACACACACACACACACAGAGTAGACATTAACCCTGAGTAGAATATAAATGTAAAAGAAAGCATCTCTGATATTATAATGTAAGCTAACAGGAAATTTTAAGTAACATCACTCCCATTTTCCAAGAGATTTTTCTGTAGAGGAAAAACACCCTTTCCTGCTAACTATTTCCTAAATTAAATCTAGAAGGAATTCAGTGTTCAATTCTGTTGTTTCTATTGTCTGTAGAATGTTAGGTTTGGTGACTTAGAATAGCCGGCTCTAAAAACGGATACCCCGTGTTGCATTCAGGCTTCTCTGCCTATCATTGCGTAATGCCAGGCAGGACATTTAACCATCCACAGACTCGGTTTCTTCTCTAAGAGTGAGCTAACAGTACCTGGAGCCTCGGGGTGTTTGGGGGTGAAGCAATACGTTACATGTGAAGTGCCACACACTGTCTAGGCGCACAGTAAACCTTAGCTCATGCTGTGTGGGGGGGTAGTGTTTTCCTTTATACTTAAAGAGGTCTTTGCTAGGTAAGATCAATAGTCACTGTCTTTCTAAAATAAAATGCCTGTAAAATAAAAGTATATTACAGGTCTACTGTTTAAAAGCATCCTCTACATTCAGAGAATGTTCTGGAGGGGTAAATCATTGCTGTCCCTGTGAGGCTTCTTGTCCATGTACAACCATTACTGCTCAGACAACTAGGTCAGAGGCTAGGAGTGAAAAAATAAGCAACACTCTGCCCTTGCAGGATTTACAGTGTGGGAGGGGAGATGGATGGGTGTATAAATAACCCAGGGAAGGGAGTGAAGGAGAGAACAGAGCAGGTAGGGAAAGTGTTGATCCCAGACTACGTATGAAAATACTGAGCCACAGGCTTCCAAGGTAGAAGACTGCAGTCACGGCCTAAGACCCTTGCAGATGTCATCCAGCAGCATGTGTTTCCCGTGGGAAGGGGGTCGCATGGAGAGCCTGTCTTGGTGTGGTGGTCTGGGGAAAGAGAGGGTCTGAGGTACATAGTGACTAAAGATGTGATTAACCTATTTCTTATAGCTATAAAATATAAATTCAGAGACTGCTGAAGTCATTTTAAGTAAGTGAATCTGCTTTGATAGACCCAGATACAGCTCTAGCTTTTCCTTTGGATTTCATCTAATGCTTGGGTTTACGTTTTATGTCAAGAAGAGGGATTAAGATGTTTCTAGGGAAATAGGTTTCAATGTCAGCTGCGTGTTAGAATCACCCGAGAAAACCTCCTGCCCAGGTCCCACCCCAGATACATTGACTTAATTGGACCGAAGCCTTAGTATTTTTAAACCTTCCTTCAGCTGATTCCCATGCGCAGCCAACATGAAGAGCCACTATGCTACCTACCCTGGGTTTTGTTTTCTCCAAGATGTTCTAATAAGCTTCCGAAGACTGGCTCAGCCCAGATTCTGTCAACAGGTTTTCCAGTTGACAGTTCTTAATTTCTTATCAGTCCGTGTGTTTTGCCTTTGGAAACACATGCCACTTTCTGCTGTTTCGGTAAGTGATGTTGGCTCCCTGGGAAAGACTTCTCTTAGGCCCTGAGTGGAGCAGCAGAGGGCTCTCTCATCTGGCACTCAGCCTCCAGAAAGAGAATTTTGCCTACTTTTCACATTTCGAAGGCATGACCCATTCACTGGCAGGTTTTGTTCTAGAGCCTTCTATTCAATCATTCAATAACACGTTCTTTCTGTCTACCCTAAACTTCTCATGTAGCAGCTTGAAGTTGGTTTTTATACACAAAGTTGAAGGATTTTGTGTCTGTACTTTAGTCTGTCCGTATATTTACAGGTGCTTGACTCATCTGTTTGGCTTCTATATTCCTTTTGCTTCTCTCACTCTATGTAACCTTTGTGTAGAGGTTCTGTTTCTACAACTGTTTCATTCAGCAAATATCTATTGAATGACAAATATGGGCCGGACACTCTCCTAGACATTACAGACAGAGTAGTGTCCAAATTCCTGCCCTCGTGGGACTTACATTCAGGTGGGAGGAAACTGAAGAGAAATATAGAAGTAAAATATGTGGGATGTTCGAAGGTGCTAGATGCCATAAAGAAAAATAAGGCAGGGCAGGAGGCAAGGAGTGCTGGAGCTGGAGCTGGGTTGTGATATTAAATCGGCTTTGCCATGTTAGCCAAGCAAGAGATGGTGAAGACTTGAACCAGAGTGGTGGTGACAGAGATGGTGAAAACTGGTTGGAATCTGGGTAAGTTTCAGCAAGGCCTGAAGAAAGCAAGGGATTGAGCCAGGCAGGTATCACAAAGAGGAGAATTCCAGGAGAAATCCAGGAGGAAGGCACTGCAAATGCAAAGACCCTGAGGGGGAAGTGAACCTGGAATGTTCAAGAACCTTCCAGAAGGACCAGTGCTGCTGGAGCAAAGCAAGAGTGAAGGAGAGAGCTAGGATACTGGTATTAGAGGTGGGAGGGGTATAGATTGCATGGGGCCTTGTAGGATTTTTGTAAAGATTTTGGCTTTTTTTCCCTAAGTGATATGAGTTCCTAAGAGGGTTTTGAGCAGAGGATCGCAGTATTTTAGCGGGATCATCCAGCTGCTCCATTGACACTCATCTGTATGGGCCAGTGGTAGAAGAAGGGAGATCAGTTCTGAGACTATTGCAATATCTAGTTGAGAGATAATGATGCCTTGAACCCGGGTGATAGCAATAGAGATGAATCAGAAGCAGTTGAATCTGGATATATTTTTGAAGGTAGAATTTGTTGCTCTTAAATAAGCATCTGACGTCTTTCCACATTGCTCTTTAAAAGAGTCTAAACTCCAGTAAGGGACCCAAATAATTCTAGTTATAGAAAAAAGATTAACTTTATGGCTCTTTAATACCCTAAATTCAGTATCCTGTTGTATTTTTAAAGAACAACAGTATTGCTGATTTGGTCTACTTGAGATCCACCGTAACTACCCACCTTTTCCCGCACTTGTGCATTGCTGGCCATTTGCCCCTGAGTATGTTGACCCCAGCTATCCAGTGATCACTGTTGCTCTGCTGTTGCTTAGTAGACACCTGTTCTTCTTTCTTGTGACCTTTACCTGATTCGGTGGTAGGTCCCTGGTGGGTAGCTTAGGCAGACAATGAGAGTAGAGGAAAGAACATAATCCTACTGATATTTTTATAAAGGAAGGTTCAAGGTAACTCAGGCCAAGAACACCTCTTTTCCCACACCTGTCTTCCTTCTCCCAACTCCTTGAACAAGGCAAAAAAAGATTTTCCTTGTCAACCTACTCACACATCTCTCAGGTGGCCTTTGATGTCTTCTTTGCAGCCCCTTTGCCCATAGGCAGAGTGCAGGTAGCATGAGATAATGCAGAGTTTTGCAGAAGAAATCGGGTGGTTCTCTTCCCCAAAACTAAGTGCCCTTAACTCTAAATTCTGGTATTCATGGAAATATTTCTGTTACACATTTGTAACAACTGGGGGAATTTCAGAATAAATATACACTTGTCTTTCATTCAGCCACTATTTATTGAGTACTTTTTATGTTCCAGGCACTGTTTTGCACACTGGGAGACAGGAGTGAACAAAACAAAGTTTCTGTTTCTTATGGAACTGAGTTTATAACTCAGGAGACAGACAATAATACAAGTAAACAGTGAATACGTATGTAATACATCTGACCAAGAATGCTGCTGAGAAAAGTAACTTAGAATGACAACGGGAATGCTGGGCTGGTGTGCTACTGGTCTGAGCAAGGTAGTATTAATATTTTGAATAGGGTGACGAGAGGGGCGCCTGGGTGGCTCAGTAAGTAAAGTGGCTAACTCTTGATTTTGGCTCAGGTCACGATCTCAGGGTTGAGTCCTGCATCAGGCCCTGCACTCAGCTTGGAGTCGCCTTCAGGATTCTCTCCCTCTGCCCCTCTCCTCAATTGTACTTGCTCTCTCTCTCAAATAAATAAATAAATCTATAAAAAAATAAATAGGGTAACCAGGGAAAGCATCCAATAATATGACATTTGCACAGAAACCTAAGGAAGTAAGAGAGTGACTCAGTCTCACATCTGGTGGGAAAATGCTCCTTGCTACAGGAAGTCCTTAGGCAGTTTTCTTCTATGTACTTCCTAAGTGACTTCATCCTGCCCCATGGCTTTACCCACTTCCTGTAGGGTGAAGACTCCCACGTTTTCATCTCCTGCCCAGATCTTCCTAGCTCCAACTTGGTGTATCCAGCTGTGAATGGATCCCATCCCCTTGGAGGTCTGATAGGTGGCTCAGATTTATCAGGTCTCTAACCAAACTAATTCCCCCTCCCCAAACCCCCTCTTCCTGTGGCTTCCCTGTCCCCTTAGTAAATGGCAATCCCATCCATTCTCTTTCACAAGTCAAAAATCTTGGCGTCATCTCCCTCTCTCTGAAACCCCACATCTGATCCATTAGATCAATCAGGATTACTTATATTGGGGAAAACTAGAAAAGGTGGAAACTTGGAGACTTGGGACAAAGCAATTGAGATAAAGTAGAAAGCAGAACAGTAAATAGAAGTATCTGCAGGGCACTCCTTGATGGTGTGAAGAAAATGGAAGCTAAGGGAATATGAGCCCTGGAACTCAGTTGATGTGAAACCACATCCCTAAAAGAGCTACAACTTTAGAGTGGTCCACTATATTTGGATGTATCTTAACATCAAAAATTATCTGGTACTACTAAGGCTATAGCCCCAGGATTGGAAAAAGTCTCATGAGAATATTCACATGAAGTTCACCTGAAATTTCTTTTTTCTTTTTAAGATTTATTCATTTTTCTGAAAGAGAGCTGGGGGTGGGAGGGAAAGGGAGGGACAGTCTTGAGCAGACTCCACGCTGAGCGTGGAACCTGACACTGGGCTCGATCTCGTGACCCTGAGATCATGACCCTGAGCCCAAATGAAGAGTTGGACTCTTCACTGGCTGTGCCACTCAGGCACCCCTACCTCAGGTATGTTTTGCGGACCTGGATGTGGAAGCCAGAAATGCAGAGTCATGATTTTAAAAAGGCAGTGAACATTTGAACCATTTTATCGAAAAATCAATCCTCTTTGTGGACATAATCCTCAATAAAACAAAACACTTTGCTGGAGCATCAGGGAAGGGAGATTCTGATAATTCTCTAGGGCCAAGAGATGGTTAATAGTTAAAGTGTGTTGGACAAATTAATTTGAAAAAGAACAATGAAAAGGAAGTCAGTAGTCGCTGTCCTTCTATTTTAATTTGGTATACATTTCCCAGTATTCAAGTTTTTAGTACAGAAGGTTCTTTCTGTTTTGCTGCTCTGAGTTCCTGGAAATCACACGGAGATTCCCCCAAAAAGAGATTGGAACAGGATGAAATTTGAGCATGGCATTCTCCAACCCAGGGTTTAGGGTCAGATGAAAAGTAGGTATAACCAAAAGCATGACATTAAAGACTTTCTGTGGCTCTGGTAAAATTCTGTTTTTCTCGCTATTTATGATAGAATAGTAAGGCTCATACCAGTTACTCCTTTATGGAGAGAAGCTGAGTCCTTTATAACCTTTAAGAAATTACCTCACACTGGATTTCTCTCTCAGTGCCAGATTTTAGACTAGAGTGTGCACATTGCAAATATGAATGCCCTGAATCCAGTCCTCAGATAGCTAACTCCTCAAACAGGCATTGTTCCAGTGGATGACAGGGCTGAATTTCCCGTAAAGGAAATTGTTAGAAACTGAAATAATTTCTCTAATAAAGTGGAATGAGCTTGGGCATTGGAATTTGACAGACCTGACTGGGAAGTTTGGCTATGCCGTTCACATTCTTTGAAACTTTGGAGAAATTATTTAATCTCTCTTTGCACACTTCCTCTTCTGTAGAGCAAAGATAATACTACTTCATGGGTTTAATGTGGAAGTTCCACAGATAACGTGTTTAATGCCTGGTAATTAATAGACACAGTAATATTAACCGTTCCTTATTGTTATACTTTTCCATTTAACAAAACTTACTCAAAGTTTGTTTCTTCTGTTTTTATAAAGAATTATTTTTTAGTGTCATACCCCAAGTTAGAACCGAAGGCTCCAAACACCAAGGAATTCTTATTCTTAATAGCAAACTCCCTATTACAGTTATCAAACTTGATTGTTAGCTTTATTGATGGTAACTTGTAGATTGAGTGCTGGAGAACTGCAATTAGTGTTTGCTACAATTATCTCTTACACATTTCTCCCAGTAGTCCTGTGAGGGAAAATTCTAATCCTTTTCTTCATTTTAAAGAAGAGGAAACAGATTAGGTAAAACCTGCTCATTGTCACCCAGTTTACAAGCGGCAGCATTTGCCTTGAGTGCTGTACCGTCAATCACGTAATTCTAGAATAATACTTTAAAACTCTAGTACTGCATTAATGTGACTGTCCTTGCCTTAATCACCAGGGCCATATCACCTCCAAAAAAGTAGAGATTGGGTATGAAAAATGTAACCTATTCTTTATGTTTGTTTCTTTTGTCTTTTCCTATAATAAAACCAGAGCTCTAGAAGGTATGAAGATTCCATGCTATTTGGGGGAAAATGAATAGGTTGGAAATAATACATAAAGCTGAACTTCTAAAGTTATTTAAGACCACACGTCACAAAGAAAGTCTTCATTTGATCCCTGTACGCCTTTGGGTTCCCCCTGTTTAATTCTAGGAGGTAAAGAAAAGAAAGGTACAGAATGTTTATTAGATTAGCTTAATCTTTATTATATGATTTTAGTCCCTTGGATATTCTCTTTCTCTGATCTGTTTACCTGTTGTTTGCTTGTTGCCATGGGAAAGCCCATTCCATGAGTGAGAGACCTCAGTACTGAAGGAGGTTTTCTTAATGTTAAATTTTGCATTTTCACTTCCACATTTTATCTTGGTGTTACTAGGGCAACCCAAATCATTTCATTTTCTCTTTGAAGTTGATGCCTTTAAAGCTGTTATACCCTCATGCTGACTCATTCATGTTCCTACTTCTTTTCTAGTTTAATTCCCACAGCGGCTTTCTTTACACAGATGTTTTCTGCTTTTCTGTAGCCACCATGGCTGAGGTACTGTTGGTATAGTAGTTAAGTATGTGGGGGAATTACAAATCCTATTGAGGATTAGGAAAGAGCTATGGACCTTTTCACCAGAGGAAAAAAGTAATGCCATTTAAGAAATAATGGATGAATGTACGGTGGGGAAAAGATGGTCTCTTCAATAAGTGGTGTTGGGAAAACTGGACAGCTACCTGCAAAAGAATGAAACTGACCCCTACCTTATGCCACACACAAAAGTAAATTCAAAATGAGGGAAAAACTTGAATATAAGACCTAAAACCATAAAATTCTTAGAAGAAACGTAGAGGATAGGCTCCTTGACATCAGTCTTGGCAATTACTTTTTTGGATTGGACATCAAAAGCAAAGGCAACAAAAGCAAAAATAAACAAGTGGAGACTACACAAACTAAAAACCTTCTATAATAGAAAGGAAACCTTCAACAAAATGAAAAGACAACCTATGGGATAGGATAAGATATTTGCAAATCATATATCTGATAAGGGGTTGATATCCAAAATATGTGAAGAACTCATATAATTCAATAGGAAAAAAGTGGTTCTATTAACAATGGGCAGAGGATCTGAATAGCTTTATTCAAAGAAAACATATGTATGGTATATGAAAAGGTGCTCAACATCACTAATCATCAGGGAAATGCAAACCAAAACCACGAGATATCACTTCTTGTTATATATCAACTACTTGTTAGAACAGTCATTATCAAAACAACAAGAAATAACAAATGTTGGGGAGGATGTACAGAAAAGGGAACCCTTGTACACACTATTAGTAGAATATAAATTGATGTCAGCACTATGGAAAACAGTATGAAGTTCCTGAAAAAATTAAAAATAGAACTACCATACAATCCAGCAATTCCACTTCTGTGATTTGTCTGAAGGAAACAAAAATACTAACTCAAAAATATACCTACACCCACACATGCATTGCAGCATTATTTACAATAGCCAAAACACGGAAACAACCTAAGTGTCTATTGATGGATCAGTGGATAAAGCACACACACACACACAATGGTGTGTATATGTATATACACACACACACACACACACACACACACCACATACACAATTGAATAATATTCAGCCATAAAAAGAAGGAAATCCTGCCATTTATGAATGTGCATAGATCTTGAGGGCATTATGCTCAAGTGAAATAAGCCAGACCAAAACAAATTCTATGTAATTTCACTTACACATGGAATCTAAAAAAATAAATAAATAAATAAATAAATAAAACAAAATTTATGGATACAGAGAAGAGATGAGTGCTTACCAGAGGCAGGAGTAGGCAAAATGGGTGAAGGAGGTCAAAAGGAACAAACTTCCAGTTATAAAACAATTAAGTCTTGAGGATGTAATATATAGCATGGCAACTATAGATAACAGTACTGTATTGTATATTTGAAACTTGCTAAAAGAGCCCATCTTAAAAAAAAAAAGGAGCCCATCTTACAAGTCCTCATGATAAGAAAAAAAATCATAACTACATGTGGGTTGGTGGGGTATTAACTCAACTTATTTGGGTAATCATTTCACAATATATACATGTATATCAAATCATATACAACTAAAACTAATAGTTGTTATATGTCAATTATATCTTGATTGTGAAAAGACATGATGGAGCACCTGGGTGGCTTAGTCAGCTGAGCATCTGACTCTTGATTTTGGCTCAGGTCATGATCTCAGGGTCCTAGAATGGAGCCCTGCATCAAGGCTCCCCCCTTAGTGGGAGTCTGCCCCTCCTGACACTCATATGCCCTTTCTCTAAAATAAATAAATAAATCTTTAAAAGAAGACATGATGGAGGAAAATATAGAACAAATATTATCTCCTTATCCAAATTTATTTGGGTCTTGGGTTTTGAAAGCAAGTTGCAAGAATTTGTATAGCAAGGGATTTATCAAAAAATCTGGCCCAGTTTATTCTAAGTTCAGATTGTGAAAGTTAAGGCACCTGTTCATTTCTGTTTTCATTTTTACTTCATCCCAGGGCAATCTCCTGTCTGGTTTTATATCTCTGTCCTTCTCTGGCAAGTCTTTGGCAAACTACCTGCAGGAGTTAAATGGCTAAATGACATGCATCTTTCCCAATGCTGGTCTGGCTGACAAACCCTCTGGTTTGGAATTCATGCAAAAAACTTAGGAGCAAAGAGAGAAAAGATGACACATTTTGAGTCTCCTTATTTGACAAATCTGTTGCCCACATATTTGACTATAGCTTCTTATTTATCTTTTATACTCAGTTCTTGACACATAGTTGTTGGATAACAAATGTTAAAAGAGGGAGAGAAGGAGGAAAGATGGGAAGGGGAAGAAAGAAAAGAAGGGGGATATAGTCAAGCGAAAGAAGAAAGGGAGACAATTTTTAAAAATAAACCAAAGGAGACTTTCTCTGGCCAAAGACTGGATTTCCTATGTGAAGCTCATAAGTCAGTTCTGTGTTACACATAGGAGGAATCTAGATGAATTTTGAGCTAGGTCACTAGGCTCCAGGCTGGCACATGTTTGGACAAATGAAAGAGAGAAGAACAGCCCTTGACCCTCATAGATGCCACCTGTGTTCAGTCCCAGAAAATTACCGAGCAGGCCTCTCACTGGTCATGACTGTTCTACAGAGATTTGTGAACAATGTTCACTATTCGTGGTGAGAATTTTGTGAGTTCAGTATCAAACATGGCCAACGCAGCCAGAACTTTAGGGCATCTTTAGACAATCAACAAGAGAGTAAAGACATTGTGTGGAGAACGATTCAGGAGATTGGGTGGAGGCAGTTCATGTGTTTTAGAAGACAGAAGCACAGTACAAGGTGACGCTGATAAGCTCTACCTGCTTCTATAAAAAGGTTACTTTGGGTAAATTTTTAGAAAACTAGAAAAAGACTCTTGGTGAGTATTGGCACCTTTGACATTTCAGCCTAAGAATGTGTAACTTGTTGCCCTCTTTGTCTTGGAATCTGGACCAGCTTGGGCTACCCTGTGTCTCCAGAGATAGAAAAATATCGGATCGGGATCCCTGGGTGGCACAGCAGTTTGGCGCCTGCCTTTGGCCCAGGGCGCGATCCTGGAGACCCGGGATCAAATCCCATGTCGGGCTCCCGGTGCATGGAGCCTGCTTCTCCCTCTGCTTGTGTCTCTGCCCCTCTCTCTCTGTGTGTGACTATCATAAAAAAGAAAAAGAAAAAGAAAATAAAAATATCAGATCTAACCTTATTCAAAGTAAACAGAAGCAAGTGATGGAGGGCAAATTGACACATTTTAAAGGAGGGAACAAAGAGCCATCATATTGCAGGCCTTTCATTTTGCCTGGAATGTTCTCCTGGCCCTAGCTTCCAACTTTACCTAGATAACTATCCCTTCCTATACTTCATATTTCCATGGAGGCATCCCTTCTTAAACCCCCAGTAGCTCAAGTATCTCAGTATATGTCAGTGTCCTAAACTTCTACTTCATCATACCTATGACAATTGTGATTAAATGGTTGTCATTATTGACTATCTGTCTCTCCACCATAGTATAAGGTTCATAAAACAAGGTTATGTCTGGCTTACTCACTGGTATATCCACATTGGTGAGCTCAATACCTTGTAGCTTTAAGCCACCCTAGGACTTGTAGAAAGACTGAATAAGGGGCGCCTGGGTGGCTCAGTCAGTTAAGTCTCCAACTCTTGATTTCAGCTCAGGTCATGATCTTGGGGTCCCAGGATCAAGGCCTGCATTGGGTTCCACACTCAGTAGAGAGTCTTGTTCAAGATTCTCTCTCTCTCCTTCTGCACTCCCCTCAAATAAATAATTAAATCTTAAAAAAGATGAATGAATGAATGAAGCTGCCAGGCACTATGGTAGGTGCTGGGAATACAAAGTTCTCAAAGACACTGCATCTATCCTTGAGAAACTGTTCTCCTGAAATAGGTTATCTCCAAGGATAATTTATCCCTCTCTCAGCTTCCAGAGGGGAAAGACCAGGGTTAATAACTTGGTATGGCTTTTTCCTTCTCATTTTCTTAAATCCTAGTTCTTTTCCCACAATAATCCAAACATGGACTCTGTTTGAATTTAAGGACATGGAGTAGATGAACTGACCTATCTTTCTACCAATTTCTCTTTGTTGAATGGATATTTATTTTGGTTTTGCCAAAACAATTTAAATTTATGTCTGTGTAGCCATCTTTTTGGTCCCTAAATCATTAGTCTATTAAGTTTTTAACATGGGTCATCTGAAAATAGGATCAACCATTACAGAACAAATAAAAACAAACAAATCCCCACAGTGGTTGTTCCATAAACCTTGATTTTCCCTTGGACCTGAGCCACCCAAAAGATCATCCCTGCATTCCTAAATCCCATTTTACTTCAGAACTTCCAGAGTCTCTCAGCTTTGATATGTTTAACCTTAAAAAGTAAGGCTTTTTTCTTCTTTCTTCCTTATTTTTTCCAACTCAATCTAAGGTTATAGATAAATTCCTGTGACCTTTCTACACAATTTTTCAGTATCTGTGATTAATTCATAAAACCTCCCAATTTAACAACTATTAAACTAGTTGTGCTCCTTTCAAGCTTCCCTATTCTACCTTTTCATCCTACTGATAAAGTTGCTGACCAAAACAACTTTTTTTTTTAAATTTTTTATTTATTTATGATAGTCACAGAGAGAGAGAGAGAGAGGCAGAGACACAGGCAGAGGGAGAAGCAGGCTCCATGCACTGGGAGCCCGATGTGGGATTCGATCCAGGGTCTCCAGGATCGCGCCCCGGGCCAAAGGCAGGCGCCAAACCGCTGCGCCACCCAGGGATCCCCCAAAACAACTTTTGATAACCAAGTGGCACCATGCTAGTTGATTGTGGGGCTTCAATATCTTGTTTTCCAGATCTTTCAATCACTTTTTTTTATAAATTAATTTTTATTGGTGTTCAATTTACCAACATACAGAATAACACCCAGTGCTCATCTCGTCAAGTGTCCCCCTCCGTGCCCGTCACCCATTCACCCCCACCCCCCGCCCTCCTCCCCTTCCACCACCCCTAGTTCATTTCCCAGAGTTAGAAGTCTTTATGTTCTGTGTCCCTTTCTGATATCTCCCACACATTTCTTCTCCCTTCCCCTATATTCCCCTTCACTATTTTTCAATCACTTTTAAAAATACGTTTAGCAGGGATGCCTGGATGGCTCAGTAGTTGAGTGCCTGCCTTTGGCCCTCATGGAGTGAGGCATGATTCTGGAGTCCCAAGATCAAGTACCACATAGGGCTCCCTGCATGGAGCCTGTTTCTCCTCCCTCTGCCTGTGTCTCTGCCTCTCTCTGTGTGTCTCTCATGAATAAATAGGGTAAAATCTTAAAAAAACAAAAACAAAACAAAAAACATTTAGCAGGACTCTCAATGTCTTTGAGATCGTTTTCTCAGGAAGGGACTCCACTGGCCCAAGCCATCTTCCTTATTAATAACAGCAACTGCAAGTAAACAACAGTTTGTCTATAAAGGTGGCCGTGCTTTGGGGAGCCAGTTGGGTTGATCAGAGATGGCTTGCCTGAACAAGGGGTGCTAGAGCCAACGTCTGCAGGATCCATAGGAATCTGCAAAGCAAGGGCAGTTTGAAAGACCATTCCAGTTATAGGATTAATGCCACAAGGCCCTGCTATTATTGCTTGAATCTCCTTCATAGTGACTTTTCAAGAGCCACACAGATCACTTGACCTTTGCAATCATGTAATGTATATCACCTCCTTTCACTATTTCTTTTGAAGCTAGAGATCATTTTATTGTGTGTTTTTGTGTTTTTAAACTAAAGAATCTATTATCTTCAGAAACAGATGTACTTTAATGAATTGATTCATATTTTCCAAGCTTTCCTTTCATTTAGATTTTTGGCACATTCTAGGTCTAAGAGGCAAGTAGCCTTTTTACCATATTCTTCTAGAGCCTTCATATAAATAAATTTATTCTTTCATTCAACTTCTAGAATGTGAGCCTTTGGGAATATTGAATATCATCATGTTAGATTTCATGTAACTTTTACTGTGAGAAATTAACAGTTGGAAGAGGGAACTCATATAATATCTAACTGGAAAAGATGGGCCATTAAATCAATATGTTAAATTTAGAGCCAAACCCAACAAATATTTTTTCCTGTAGGCAAAAAGCCTTGCATTAAATTTTTATTAGTTGGACAAACAAAAACCTAATATTCTAATTTTTAGGTGCCCTCACAACCATTTTAATATTCTGACAATAAAAATATGGTAGTTGTTAATTTTCTTATGTAGAGTCATTTCTTCCTGGGGCCAGAGGACCTGGACTTCCTTTCCTCGGGGATTTTACTGAGCATATCCAACAGGAAAGACAACCTAAAAGCTGACTTCTTAAAAACAACCTTTTTGAAAAGCCCCAAAAAAGGATTATTTAGCAGTTAATATTTTTCTGCTATTGTCAAACTGCCTCTTAAGAGAGAAATTTTAAGTGGTTGATCCCTATAAAGAGGTTAATAAAAAAAGGCAATAAAAATGTGATACTATAAATCCATTAGTCTTTCAGTCTCTCACTTTAAACACCAATCTCTTGTTTTCTGAGCAGTGCTACTTTATTTCCTAGTTGTTATATTTAACATAGCTAGAAATTTTAAATTTTGCCACATTTTTTTTTAAAAAAGCTTTTTGGAGGGACGCCTGGGTAGCTCAGTGGTTGAGTGTTTGCCTTTGGCTCAGGATGTGATCCTGGAGTCCCAGATTGAGTCCCACTTCTGGCTCTCTGTGTGGAGCCTGCTTCTCCCTCTGCCTGTGTCTCTGCCTCTCTTTCTCTCTCTTTGTGTATGTCTCTCATGAATAAATAAAATCTTTTTTAAAAAAAAGTTTAGCGGGAAAGTTCTTGATAATAAGTTGCTTTAGCTACCTGTCATACTTTTGGTTGACTGTTTTTCTAAGTATCAATCTATCTTTGTTTGTGAAAACTATTTGTAACACAAGCCAAACTGCCTATTGGGACAGACAAGGCAACTTTTCCCCAGTAGAATCATTAGGAATTCGACTTACTCTATGGAGCATTTTAGGCCCTAGAGCTAACAATATGCAACAAAAGGTGACCTCTAGCTTTTCAAACCACTTTGAGCTCCAAAAAGTAAAAAATAAGTCAGAGCTTTCAGTTTTACAGTTCTGAAGGAGAGAGTCTTCCCATCTTTGCCACCATTCTCTGCTGGCTGCCCTGTCAGAAAGGAAGTAGCCTTCCAGGTAGACTGACCTCATGACCAGTGCTTGTTTTGTCTGGATTTCCTGGCCTGCACCATATGTTCACAGTACATCTGCTGCCTAGAACTATGGGGCTTTCTTTGCTCAGGGGTGTGAAACTGGACTGGAGATAAATCTCAGTTTCTTTTTGTCCATTAAAGGAAGGGAGAGTCTTCAAAGCAGGCATTACAGATTTACTCACTTGAATACTAGACTTAGTTTTTGGAAGTCAAGACTGATAAGATGAACTGAAATCATGTCTGAATCACATTTAAATGATATCAAGAGTTGGAGGGGGAAACACAGTCTTTTCGAGGTTTAGAATCCTACTGGAAAAAAAAAAAAGAATCCTACTGGGGAAGGGGTGGAGGTTTATGTGTACACTGTGCCTCTTGCGAGACTGTTCCTGCTTTAAAGGAAAGAGAAACAACCTGAAATGAAGAGGTGACCAAGAAGACCAGTGGGATGCAGAAAGCCCAAGTCATATTTCTTTGGTAGACTTCTGGTAAATTCAGAATGATAGAGATGAGGAAGGTAGTGAGTGACATTTGATGATAACCCTTTATGATCACTTTTTAAGACTATTAGATCACCATGTAGCCTCATTTTAGAATAGATTTCTGAATTCAAACTTACTTGAAATGTACACAATAAGCATTAAATAGTTATTAGTGTCATATAAATGAAACTGAAGCTCTTTGAGAAAAATTCCAAAGAAAGCAAAGCCTTTTAAGATCTCACCAAGATTTAGAAGAGCACTATTACAAACCATTATGTCATAAACAAAGACTATCATGTTTGGATCTGGCTTCTGTCTCTTGGCCATTGGGTACACCCTAGTCCTAAGAAGTCTTTATCGATCGACATAACCTCTTTAGCACTAGTGACAGAACATTGTACATTAAAATTTCAATGATCCTTAACTTTGAAATTATAAATTATTCCTGACTCTTTTCTTCTCATTCTCTTCAGGAGTGCATGTTCTTTGAATAATCATTATTTACAATGTGAAGCTATACAGTCGGTAATAGTCACTCTTATTTATTGCAGTGTCAAGCTTTAAAACAGGATAATAGTAAGAGAGTTTGTTCTTTACTACAAAATGCTCAAATGGGTGTATCTGTGTGTAAGTATGTGTGTATATGCAGGCCTGGTTTGATTTAACAAATATGAATTGAGGGTCCATTCTAAGGCATTGTGTTGTTTTCTAGAAGACAGAGATCAACGAGATATAAACCCTGTCTTCTGCGAAATAAAAATAACTTCTATAAATGCATCATGGGTACAGGAAACACTAATCAATCATATTTACAAAGCAGACCGATTATAATTCATGCTTTTGTAGGAATTTCTTTAATACACATTCTCTCATGAGAGTCCACATAGGTGAGGACAGGCACCTTGTCTTCTGTTTTGTTCACTTCCATTCCCCTAGCACCTAGCATACTGCCTGACATATCTGACACTCTCATTATTCTATAGCAAGTGCATTAGTAAAGGTAATCCATGCTTGTGAGAGAAAAAAGTCAGCTGTTGATCATGATATATAACAAATTTTTAGTGGATTCAAAAGCTTCTGACTGCAATAAAGATAACTGTGAAAACTATCATGTAAGGCAAAGTCCTTAAGCTGTAGGACCTGAAATAGAATGATTAAAGGGGTTTTTCTCTAATGTGTGAAAGATATAATGAGAAAGAGGTATATCTTTTCTTTGAGAATGAGAATTGTTAGGTAAGAGTAATTTTTGCTTCCCACTACCACTCCCACCCTTAGAAAAACAGTTTAAGCTCAATTCGAGTATTTTCCAAATAATGTGATTGGGCCATTAATTTAACATATGACATCATGGAAATATGCAAAGAGATAATACAGAAGTACCCATTGGGTTGCCAGTTTCACTTGCCTTTTCCCATGCCTTCTGAATCTAAAATTCTTGCTTTATGGGACTGTGAGGCCAGTAGAACTCAAAGAATCATTTAAATGTATTAATAATAGCTTTTTAAAATGTTATACTATCAAATAGGGATATGAAAAGAGAAATTGAATACAGGAGAAATTCTACTTAAACCCTTTGTTTCTTAGTTTAAAATTCTAAAGATCAACATGATGTAATATTAACTAAGAGCTGTAAAGGGTAAGATTTGGTTAGAAGTTATGGCTCACCATTGGCTGTGTTCCTTGGGCAAGTCACCTAATCTCTCAGCTCAAGTTTTTTACTCATAAAAGGAGAGTTATTGACTAGATAACCTCTGAAGTGCCATTCAGGTTCTAAAATGTTACAACTCGTTTATGGTTTTCCTTTAATTAAATATAATTCTATAGAACCATGTAATTATGATCTTCTTTGGTGGATTTTTCTAGAGATATTTTGTCATGTGTACTACAACTACAGAGTAAAACACAGTGTAGGGTCATGTTCTCCCAAGAGAGAAAGGTTTCATTTTAGGAATTGGAAAATTTGGCATTTTTCTCCCATTTTTTATTTCCATCTTTGCACTGCCAGAAGATAAGCACTTTGTTTTATTTTTATGATTGATGTTTTGAGCACATCCTGATGACTTTATTTGGATTTATGGAGGCTTTGGGTACAGCTGAGAAGAACCCCTAAATAAATCATGGTATTTCTATGTTCTTCCTCACTTGCACTCCTTTCCTACACTAGCCTCAGGACACCAGCTAATGTCCTGGCCCTGCAGCCATGGGATCTTCCTCCCATGACATTACTTTGAGACACACTTTGCCTTTACAATGATTATTTCTAAAGCTAAAGGCAATTGCACCCCCATTGTTTATTTTATTTTTTTAAAGATTTCATTTATTTATTCATGAGAGACACAGAGAGAGAAGTAGAGACATAGGCAGAGGGAGAAGTAGGCTCCTTTGAGGGAGCCTGATGTGGGGACTCCATCCCAGGACCCTGGGATCACACCCTGAGCTGAAGGCAGAGGCTCAACTGCTGAGCCACCCAGGCATCCCACCCCCATTCTGTATTAAATTTACTACATATTCACTAATTTATGCAGCAAATATTGAGTGTTTACTGTATTGTCAAGCATTATTTTCTAAGTAGTTGGGATATAGCAGTATACAAAATAGAACTGAAAAGTACCTGCCTTCATGAAACTTACATTCTTGTAGGAGACAGACAAAAAATTAAGGAACACAATATATTTTGGCAGATTGGATGTGAGATGTAAGAGCCAAAAAAAGTAAGGGATGACTCCAAGGTTTTCGGCCTAAGCAACTGGAAAGATGGAGTTGCCATCAACTGAGATAGGAAAGTTGCAAGAGAAACAGGGCTTTGGTAGAGTTATGAGGAGATAGGAATACGGGATTGGAACTGGAGTTGGTTTGGGACATACTGCTTTAACATGTCTGATGGATATCCAGATGGAACCATCAAGTAGACAGCTAGGCCCATGACTTTGGATGTAGATCTGAATTTGTGTTTAGTATGGATGCTCTTTAAAGCATTGTGACTAGATGCAATCACCAGAGGATGAATGACTTTGGGAGGAGAAAAGAACCAAAGACTGAGCACTGAGGACTCCAAAGTCAGAGGTCAGGGAAAAGGGGAGAAAACAGGAAAGGAGTTAAAGAAGGAACAGCCAGGAAAAGAGGAGGAAAACCTAAAGGCTATGGCATCCTGAAAGTCAAGTATGGTCAAATTATGCGTGTGCTGCTGATACACTGATAAAGCAAATAGGTGAGGGCTGAGAATTGGCCATTCGATTTAGTAATGTAGATGAACAATATGTGTGGATTTCTTTTTTGTAGAATTTATATTTCATGTGCCCAGGAATTACTGAATTTTCTAAAGGAATGATTGAATGTTTAAATTCATTTTTGTAATGAGCCACTCCCCACATTACAGTTATAATACCTGTTATCATTAGGAATGGGCTCTTATTCCCTTGAATGATGTATGGTTGTACTGTCTAAAGGTAATGCCAAGGCACCTGGGTGGCTCAGTCAGTTAAGTGTCTGCCTTTGGCTCAGGTCATGATCCCAGAGTCCTGGGATTGAACCCTGCATCAAGCTCCCTGTTCGGGGTGGGGGGTGAGGGGTGAGGGGGTCTGCTTCTCCCTCTCTCTCTCTGCCCCTCCTCCTTGCTTATGTTCTCTCTCTTAAATAAATAAGTAAAATCCTTTAAAAAAAAAAGTGATGCCACTTTCCGACTACCAGAAAAATGTGCAACAAAGCCAATGCTGGCCATAGCCATCTAATAGGCATTAGAGAATAGTGTTAGCAATCAGGTTTGTATTAAAGTAGAATAACTTAATATTCTTAAAGTTAAGGGTTAATAGAGCAGAATTTGCTCTGTGTAATTAATTCTGAAGAAGAAATATTAATATTCTCCTGAGAGGGAGGAAGACAGATTATTCAGGAAGAGCCAAATAAATGAAAGAAATAAACTCTGGATTTGCAACTAACTTTACCAATATTCTTTACCAAAGGATTATACGATATGATCTTTTTGAGAAGTAAATTTTGTAGAGCCATTAGAATGAGTTTTGGAAATAAGTGTTTTTCATAAGGGAAATGCACATGGATTTCTGCAAAAGGACACGGAGGCAGATATATAAAATAATGTAAAAATTATGCAATTAGGACACCAGAATCTCATGATTGAATTGAAATGCCATATTTCCAAAGATATTATTTAATTAGGTAAACTAAACTCTTACATAATAAGTTAGAAATCAGAGTTGGAAGAAATATAATCATTACATTTCTAAAATAGAAAAAAAAAAAGAAATAAAATTAAGCTGATTGATATTTAGGGGAAAGAACTGTTTAAACCCAAGCAGTTTATTCAGAAGTGACTCCTTCAGCTTGAAACAGTAACTCTTGAAATGATAACAAACCAATCAGAAGCTACAATAATAATGAAGAGAAATCAAGTGTAGTCCCTGTTAATGCATGTTTGTCAGAGGTGCTGAAATTTGTGAAAGAATACAAAAAAAATTTTTTTCAATCAGCAGGCATAAAGTCTGTCTGCCTTCTCTTTAGTTATTGGAGTTTTTATTTTTTTATTTTTAAAGATTTCATTTATTTATTCATGAGGGACAGAGAGAGAGAATGAGAGAGAGAGAGAGAGAGAGAGAGAGAGGCAGAGACACCGGCAGAGGGAGAAGCAGGCTCCATGCAGGGAGCCCCACGTGGGACTCGATCCCAGGTCTCCAAGATCATGCCCTGAGCTGAAGGCGGCGCTAAACCGCTGAGCCACCAGGGCTGCCCAGTTATTGGGGTTTTTAAATCAACTTTTTTATCCCCACCCTTTTTTTGCATAAAAAATAATTCCAAGGATTTTTGCTGTGCTGGATGTCACCTTTGAGCCTTATATGTTAAAATAATAAATTCTCTCTGTGCGTGTGTATTATATGTCTGTCTACATACATTCATATGTAGTATATATGTACACACGTACATGGCATGCATATAAACATGCCCATATACAGACACTCACCCAAAGAGGTGAAATGCGTTAAGAGCTCTAACACAAAAAAGATATGTCATCTTGACCAGCTGTTTCTCTAACAACCTATCTTTTAAAAAAATTTTTTTTAATTTAAATTGAATCAATGAACATATATATATTATTAATTTCAGAGGTAGAATTCAGTTTTTCATCAGTCTTTTTAAAGATTTATTTATCTATTTATTTGATAGAGCACAAACGGGGGAGGTGGCAGGCAGAGGGAAAGGGAGAAGCAGGCTCCCTTCCAAGTAGGGCGTCTGACACAGGGCTTGATCCCAGGACCCTGCGATCATGACCTGAGCAGAAGTCAATGCTTAACTGACTGAGCCACCTAGGCGGCCCTCATCAGTTTATAGAACACCCAGTGCTCTCTATATCATGTGGCCTGCTTAATGTCCATCACCCCTCACCCCCGTCCCCTCCAGCAACCCTCAGTTTATTTCCTATGATCAAGAGTCTCTTATGGTTTGTCTCCTTTTAGGATTCATCTTGTTTTATTTTTTCTCTCCCTTAGCTCCTCTGTTTTGTTTCTTAAATTCCTCATATCATAATTGTCTGTCTCTGACTGACTTATTTCACTTAGCATAATACCCTCTAGTTCCATCTATGTCATTGCAAATGGTAAGCTTTCATTCTTTTCGATGGCTGAGTAATATTCCATTGTATATATATTCACCACATCTTCTTTATCCATTTATCTCTTGATGAACATCTGGGCTCTATTGTGGACATTGCTGCTATAAACATTGAGGTACAGGTGCCCCTTTGGATCACTCACTACATTCATATCTTTGGGGTACATACCTAATAGTGCAATTCCTGAGGCATGGTGTAGCTTTAATTTCAGTTTTTAAGAAGATTTTATTTATTCATGAGAGACACAGAGAGGCAGAGACATAGGGAGACAGAGAAAGAGGCTCCCTTCGGGAAGCGTGATGTGGGACTCGATCTCCGGGCCCAGGATCATGACCTGAGCCAAAGGCAGATGCTCAACCACTGAGGCACCCAGATGTTGCTATTTTCACCTTTTTGAGTAACTTCCATACCTCCAAACTGTTTTCCAGAGTGGCTGCACCAGTTTGCATTCCCACCAACGTGTAAGATGGTTCCTCTTTCTTCACATCCTTGCCAACATCTGTCATTTCCTGACTTGTTAATTTTAGCCATTCTGACCCATGTGAGGTAGTATCTCATTCTGTTTTGATTTGTATTTCTCTAATGCCAAGTGATGTTAAACATTTTTTCGTGTGTCTCTTGGCCATTTGTATGTCTTCTAACAACCCATCTTAATTAGGCTGTGCCAGAATTAGGAGGCAGTGCATAATATTTAAGTTTCTTAGATTCCTTAGTTTGTCTTTATTTTCCATATTAAGAGACTAATGCCTGTGAAGACAACTAGGCCAAGGGCTCAGAGAACATTGCTTATTCTAAGTGCCCAGGGTTTGCTTTTTTAACAAGAGCTGCAAATAAAGAAAACAGTGAGCCTCTACCTCAGTGCTCCTCAAAGTGTGGTTCATGGAACCCTGGTGGCCTAAACCTTTTTAAGGAGTCTGCAAAGTCAAAACTATTTTTCAAGGCTAAGATTTTTCTTTGCCTTTTTCTCTTATGGTGCAAAAGCGATGGTGGGTAAGGCATCTTAGCATGAATCTAGATAGAGATATCAGGCTGTACTGTGGTGAATATATTCTTCATTGGCATACACTGACAACTTGAAAAAAATGCCAGTTTCATTTAATGTCCTTATTGACCCAATAAAAATTGTTTTTAAAATTCACAACCCTTGACTACATATTGTTTTAATGCACTGTATGATGAGGGAGAAAATTACATACATACAACATTTCTGCTACATTTCACAGTACAATGGTTGTTTCAAGGAAAAGTTCTTATTTGAGATGAAAGTTGAATTAGCTACTTTATCATATTACACCATTTTTACTTGACTAAAACAACTGATTTTTTGGACTATAGAATGTGGAAGTTATTTTCTCAAAATGAACGAAGTGAGTCTAATGCTTCAAGAAAAGCCACTGATACTATTTGCTGCCAGAAATGAAAATCAACTTTCAAGTAGTGATTAGAATTTTGGAAAAATTCCCATTCCTTAAAACTTTTCTCATGGAAGCAGTGATGGTATAAATGAATGTGATTTTTTTAAGATAATTTGTTAACATTTGGGAGATCTGCATAACTCAGTGGTCCAGTATTTTCCTGATGACCAATGTATGATGTTACAAACCATGTGTGGGTGAAAGATCTATTTGAAGTGCAAGATAGAAGAATGAGTTTTAATATCATGAATTTTGAAAAGTTCATTGACATAGTCTTCAGATTCTATAATTCAGCTAACCAAGTCAGTTTGATATATTATCAAAAATTAATAACCACAATTATATGAAAAGGCTGTTAAGATACTCCTCTATTTTCCAACTGTGTATCTATTTGATTCATAAATTTCTATCAAAATAACATTGCAGCAGATTAAATGCAGAAGCAGATATGAGAATCCAGCTATCTTCCATTAAACAGAGGTTAAAGAAATTTACAAAAGTGTAAAACAATACCATTATTCTCACTTTTTTTAAGACTGGAGTTATTTTTCATAATACAATTTAACATGTAATGGGCTTATTTTTGTTAATATATTGATTTTAAATTTTCTTGGCTTTAATTTCTAATATGGTAAATATTGAGTAGTGCGATCCACGTAAAAGATGTTCCTTGAGGTCCTTCTTAATACTAGAGCATGAAGGGGTCCTGAGATGAAAAAAAATTGAAAACCACTGCTCTATGCTGGTGCATTTTATTCCTGAAATTGTTCTTCACTTTAAAGAATGAGCCCAGTTGCCTCCAAGGTATACAGGAACTTACCATGAAAGAAACAACTAAGAAATCCATCAAGAATGTAGACTAGAGGGGCGCCTGGGTGGCTCAGTGGTTAAGCATATGCCTTTGGCTCAGCTCATGATCCTAGGGTCCTGGGATCGAGTCCTCCATTGATCTCCCTGAAGGGAGCCTGCTTCTCCCTCTGCCTATGTCTCTGCCTCTCTCTCTCTCTGTCTGTGTGTGTGTGTCATGAATAAATAAATAAAATCTTTTTAAAAATGTAGACTACAGCACAGGTACAGTCCTTGTTAGCACTGACTGTGCAGCTGGTTAGGGCTGCCCCAGATTTGATATGGAGGAGCAATGCTCCATGAATAAGCATCTGAATTCACTCATTCACATGTTCAGCAACAGTTGTTTAGGGCCTCCTCCTGTTTGCCAGGCACAGTGGTAAGTGATGGGGATGCAACACAGGATAAGACAGTAGTGGGGTGTCTGGGTGGCTCAACTAGTTTTGCATCCAACTCTTCGTTTTGGCTCAGGTCATGATCCCAGGGTCGTGGAATCAAGCCCTACAACGCACTCCAGAGTCTACTGAGTCTGCTGTCCATCTGCCTCTGCTCCTCCCCCTGCTTGCTCTCTCTCTCTCTCATGAAAAATAAAATCTTTTAATTAATAATAATAATAATAAAAGAGTAAGACAGTAGCTTCTGAAGCAGAGCTTGGAGGTTAAGAGGAGTTAGAGCCTCTGCGAAAAAGAGTAAGACAGTAGCTTCTGAAGCAGAGCTTGGAGGTTAAGAGGAGTTAGAGCCTCTGCGACCGCCACTTCAACCATTGGGACTAGGGAAAACTTGGGGCAGTGAGGTTGTAGTGATTCACTGAGAAGCAAAGAGGCCGTGAAGTATCAGGAAATCAAACTTTGAACTAGTGTGAAATGTCAAGGATGCTAGGAATCTGCAAAGTTCTTTATTTAGCTTGTGTGACTTGCCAGCAGCATATGTTTTGAGAACACACATGCATAACATACAGGTTCTTCCTTCAAGAAGCTTCCAGCCTAGTGGTAGTAACAGAATGGAGTAAGGAAAGTTGTGTTTTGATAAAATGAGAAAATCATTAAAAAAAATCATATCAAATGCTGCAAAGACGTCCAGTCAGTAGGTCATAGGTGAGAGTGGCACTGGGCAGTTGAAATTTTCAACATTGTGTTAAAGGAACAAACCACAAAGAAGACAAATCGCTGCTTAAGGAAGTCGGCTAAAGCAACAGGACAGAATGGATAATGTTATAATGGTTTCCAAAGATAACCACCAGTGAAGTCAACAAAAGAGGCTTTGCTTTGCTTTGGGCTGTTGATTGTACAGGATTCCCGATTCAGGATTCGGGAAGGAAGGATCCATGACCCAAACAGAGCTTAGGAGGATAAGCAGCAAATGTAGCCTTGCCCTTGCTCTTTAATTAGGACTAACAAGGACAGATGCAGAGAGCTAGATTTTTTTTAATAAATTAATTTTTATTGGTGTTCAATTTACCAACATACAGAATAACACCCAGTGCTCATCCCGTCAAGTGTCCCCCTCAGTGCCCGTCACCCATTCACCCCCACCCCCCACCCTCCTCCCCCTCCACCACCCCTAGTTCATTTCCCAGAGTTAGAAGTCTTTATGTTCTGTCTCCCTTTCTGATATTTCCCACACATTTCTTCAGAGAGCTAGATTATTGGATCCCAAGGTGGCAAAAGGGAGAGAAATTTTCTCTTTGTCCCACATTGGCTGCCATAAGATAAGAAAAGAACATTCCTTCTCACAGTAGCGGGGCGATGAACTTCAAGTCCCAGATCACAGTAAAGGCAGTGGGCCTGAGCCGGGAGAAAGTACAACGCAGACCAGAAGAGCATGTGTCTCTTTCTCCCCTTCCCCAGAGCCTCCGGTGCAGCTTAATCATTTACCTCCTGTTATTTCGGTGGAGGTGGACATTTCCAGGGACAACGGATTTCTCAGAGGAGAAAATCAGGATAAATTTGAGGTTCATGGTGAAATATGAGGAATACAGAAAATAGAGAAAAGAGATCAAGCCAAAAGCACAGGGATAAAAACAGGGGAGGCAAGAAAAAAATGAGGTTCTTTGCAAAGCACCCCCGCCCCCTATGGCAACCACCACCTCGGAGGTCTTCCTTCTCAGGAGACCAGGACTATGTGGCAAAGTCAACTGCCTTCCTGGGAGCAAGCGCTGTTACCTCACAGAGAGACCAGTAGTTGACACAAGCCAATGCTGAGATTACACTTAAAATAGTTTAAAGCTGCCACCAGGACAGGAAGGTAAATGACAGAAGCATTTCAAGGGTTGGACTCTATTCTCTCTAGCATCTTTGTAGTCTGTTGAGGTGACGGGAGAGTCCAAGAAATAATGCCCTGCCCTGCCCTGACCCTGGTCTCTGTGGTTCCCGGGGAGCCAAAGGGAACCCACTTAGGGAATGGTAGCCAGGGAAAGGACTTGCCTCCTCGCTGTGGAAACCACTCACCACTGGTTCTGGCCAACAAAGCACTCGGGCCACAGCAACTCCTGGGCTAGTCCAGACTGTCCTCCTGGGCTGCAGCAGCATTGCAAAGGCTGTTAACTGGGCAGCCCAGGTGGCCCAGGGGTTTAGCGCCGCCTTCAGCCCAGGGCCTGGGCCTGGAGACCCGGGATCGAGTCCCACGTCAGGCTCCCTGTGTTGTGGGGCCTGCTTCTCCCTCTGCCTGCGTCTCTGCCTCTCTCTCTCCCTCTCTCTCTCTGTGTGTGTCTCATGAATAAATAAATAAAATCTTTAAAAATATATAAAATAAAATAAATAAATACAAAGGCTGTTAACGCAGTGTGTTGTGCATGCAGGTAAATTAATTCACCACCTTTCCTTTCTTAGAAACATGATTCCGGTAACAGAATTCCGGCAGTTCTCTGAGCAGCAGCCTGCCTTCCGCGTGCTGAAACCGTGGTGGGATGTGTTCACCGACTACCTCTCGGTGGCGATGCTGATGATCGGGGTGTTTGGATGTACACTCCAGGTAGGTGCCTGGACTCGGTTGAATGAAGCCGGAGCAAGGTACTAAGCTGTCAGACCCTTTACAAAGAGCTGGCAGGGGGATTTTTAGCCACCGAGTTCTAGTTGCCCTTCTTGCCTTGCCTACGACGTTTACGGTCACAGCAGGGAGGCCAACACACTTATTGTACTGAACTCCCTGAGCCCAGACAGCAGGTGACTGTAGCCAAGTAACACTAACATCAGAGGGAATCCCTCGTCTTTCAAAGTTGGCTTTATAATAAAATATAGCATGTGACAGCCACAGTGTGATTTATATTGCCAAAAGGGAACCTTCTTTTGTTTACCTCTTATACTAACGCCTGATAGGATTTTCCAAAAGAACTAACATTTTGATGAGACGTTATTTAACTCAATGATTGATTCATTGATTTTATTTTATTTTTTTATTTTATTTTATTTTTTTTAATTTACGATAGTCATACAGAGAGAGAGAGGGACAGAGACACAGGCAGAGGGAGAAGCAGGCTCCATGCACAGGGAGCCCGACGTGGGACTCGATCCGGGGTCTCCAGGATCACGCCCTGGGCCAAAGGCAGGCGCCAAACCGCTGCGCCACCCAGGGATCCCGATTCATTGATTTTAGAGAGAGAGATTGCACACCTATGTGTGTACATGAGTGGGAGGAGGGGCAGAGAGAGAGGGAGAGAGAGAATCTCAAGCTGACTAGGGGCTGCGCATGGAATCCAAGAGAGGGCTCAGTCTAATGACCCTGAGATTGTGACCTGAGCCAAAATCGAGTCAGACACTTAACTGAGCCACCTAATTGCCCCCCCCCGCCATGTTTATTCTGAATTACAATGTAACCCAATCAAAATTTATTCTATATAGATGCTGTATATTCATATATTGAATCCAGATACTTTTTGCATACCTGCTATGTGCCAGGTACTATACTTTGAGGATAGATAGATACAGATATAGATAGATATAGATAGATATTTCATTACTTGGGTGAAACTAAATAAACCAGCAATCAAGTGTTATATTATGATAGAGATAAACCTAAGGCACTAAGGGCATGCAGAGGTGAATACTGGGCTTGGGGAACAAAGGAAAGGGGGTGGTTGTATTACAACTTGGAGAACCAGGGTACCTTCACCTCAGGTCATGATCCCAGAGTCCTAGGATCAAGCCCCACATCGGACTCCCTGCTCAGTAGGAAGTCTGCTTCTCCCTCTCCGTCTGTGCTTACTCTTACTCTCTCTCAAGTAAATTAATACAATCTTAAAAAAAAAAAAGACTTAGAGAACCAGCTATAGTCAGGGGGACAGAGCTAGGGTGGGAAAAGTGCCAGAAAGGAGAAATAAAGTTCTAATGGCTGTGGGGAAGAACATGCTATCTTTAGAAAACTGTCAGTACGACTGGCAGTCATTGGGTATCATCAGTGTAGAATTGAAGCCATGCCTGTGAATGGACTCAGCAAGGAGAATGTGACAGGTGAGATGATGTCAGGAGTACCACAGCATGAACAAAGGAAACAGGGGTGCCTTTGCAGGAGATTGAGAAGGGGCAGCCACACAGATAGGTGGAAACCAGGAAAGAGGAGGAGCTCAGAAGTCAAAGGCAGGGCAGGGGTGATCAATGATGGCAGCCGTACAACTAACCCATGGACTAAGGAGAGAAAAGTAGCATGTTTAGCTCTTTCAGAAACATAGTTTGAGTGGTTGGAAAAGCAAATGGAAATTAAAGACTATGGGGTAGATGTGACTTTCAGGTAGATCAGCTGAGGGAAAGATAAACTTGGAAGAAAGGGGTGTCTGGGTGGCTCAGTTGGCTAAGCATCCAGCTCTTGATTTTGCCTCAGGTCATAATCTCAGAGTCATGAGATCAAGCCCTGCATTGGGCTCTATGCTGAGCAAGGAGCCTGCTTGGGATTCTCTCTCCCACGTTAAGCAGGGCACACGATTAGATGAGCACTGGATGTTATACTGTATGTTGGCAAGTTGAATTTAAATAAAATAAAAATAAATAAAATTTAAAAAGAGGATTCTCTTTCTACCTCTGCCTCTGCCCTTCTCCCTCCTGACCACCCCCCTCTCTCCTTCTCTAAAAAAAATAGCTGATTTCAATAATAGCTAACACATAGTGCTTCCTAACTGTCAGGTACTCTTCTGAATACTTCAGACATATTTTAACTCCTTTCATCCTCATGGCAACTGTAAGATGTGGGACTATTATTATCCCCCATTTCCAGGGAGATAACAAAGGCACAGAGAGCTTAAGGAAACCTCCAGGGTGAATGGCAGAACACTTCCTGAGACCCAGGCAGTTTGGCCCCAAAATCTCTGCTCTTAATTTCTAACCCCATGCTGCTTTTTATCTGTAGACTGAAAACATTTTTCCCTTCCTCCACCCCCAAAAAAGGATGCCAGTGAAGAGAGGAAAGACATACATCCATTAGCAAATAAAACAAATGGTTGTTGAAGAAACTACTGGGTCTCAGGTACTGTCCTAGGTGCTAAGAATCATCACTGCAGGAGGAAAGAGTCAAAGACAAATATCCCCGCCTATGGAGTTTAAATTCTGTGGGTAAGGCAACTAAGAAAAATCAGTTCATGGAATTCCATATATTAGAAGGTAATAAGGAGAATGGAAAAGAAAATAGAGCATATGAGGCTGGTCTCAGCAGGTGATGTTAGGAGTTTGCAGTTCTCAAATAGGAAGCCTTCATTGAGAAGGTGATTTTTGATGAAGGAATTGAAGGAAGTGTGGGAGCAGGCCACGCAGATGCCCAGGGAGGAACCTCCCTGGCAGAGGGAACAGCAAAAGCAAGAGATGTGTGGACAGTGTTCACAGATTCCTTCCTCTTCTCCAGGAGAATTTGACATTTGACTTTCTCAGCTTTCGAGCTCTGTTTCCCTGGAGACCTGATAAAAGTAGAATGTTAGCTGTGTTACTAGGCAACACTGCTGATGGTATAAATGACTGCTGTTGGGTCAACTGCATCTGGCCTGGAAGAATGATAAATGCCTGGGAGGAAGCCACACTGCGGGACTTCCGTGATTGTGGTGACACCTATAATTGGACATGTCCCTTGACACACGAAAAGTGTATCTATTGAGTTACAACAGATCTTAGTCTCTTTGAGCATAAGGCTTTTAAGCCAAGGTAAGTGCAGACTCCACCTCCAGTGCATTGCTTCTCCTGGTTTCTGAGGTGATCTGGGGAGGAGGGGCTCGCAGAGAGCCAAGGTCCTGGGTGGGGTGTGGACCATAGACAGCCAGTGACGAAGGTTCCTCCTAAGGTAGAAAAAGGCTGATGCCACTTTGCTTGCAAGCTGTGACTTCAATCCGGGATCATTCTAAGTGATTCTGGTGCCAGATGAACGTTAGGATAATCATAAAATCTGGATGTTGATATGAACCTAGAAAGACTCTGGTGACGTTACAGGCCTGTAGTGGAGGGGTGGGGGGGTGTCCCTGGCATGCTGGAGGAAGAGCCAGGAGGTCGATGAGCTAGAGCAGAACGAGTGAGGGGCAAGGTAGAAGAATAGGGCCTGAGAAGCAACAGCTGTGGATCATGTAGGGCCTGGAAAGCTTCGAGCTTTGCTCTGAGTGGAATGGAACATGTTTAGGGGCTCAAGCAGAAGGTTGTCATTATCTGACTTGTGTTGCAACGAGACCACTCTAGTTGTTAAGAATACAGTGTAGGGGGCAAGGATGGAAGCAGGCGGATTCTTTAGAAGGCCGATGTAGTGATCCAGGCAAGACACAGATCAGATGGCTTGCTTGCACCAGGATGGAAGCTGTGGTTCTGGATCTATTTTGAAGGGAAAGCACCAAGATTGGCTGCAAGATTGAATGTGATATATGAGGGGGGAAAAAAGAAATCGTGACTATAAGATTTTTAGGCCTGAGCTACTGGAAAAAGTTTTTTTTTGAGCATAACTAGATATCCAAGTAGACCTGTTAAGTCAAGCAGTTGGATATAAGACCAAGGCGTTCAGGGTAGGTGAAGAAGGATGGTTAATCTTCATGAAGAAGGGGGCGATGGATCCAGGATGCAGGTGGCAGGATAACCCTCGATTTGGGAAAGAGAGAGCTTCTTCCCCCAGATTGGGAATGACGGCTATAGATGCATTTTATTGGGGGGAGGGGCGGGAGAGGCACAGATAGATGAGAGTTTATGTCTTATGGCTTCTGTGAGGTAGAAAGTGACACATCTGTGGGAGGGCAAGAGAGGTGGCAGGATGTGGCAACAAAGGAGGCATAGCGCAGGGTCCTCAAAGAGAAGGGCAAATATTTTAGAATGGCTGGTTTGAGAAGTAGAGAGGGAGGTGACATAGACGGGAGGACGCTGCATCTGGTTTACTTTATCACCATGTCATGGCGCCCAGCCCACCACAGGACCTGCTTATGGAGGGTGGGAATCGTTTTTCTCATTCGCGTACCCATGGCACGAGGAAACGCAGAAAAGAGAAACTGCACAGAGTGTCTGTAAGAACTAGTAGTTCACTTGGAACAAGATGAAAACAAGAGCATGAACTTATGGAAATGTCTATAATGAACATCATTTAGGAAATGTGCCCACAGTGAGTTCAGAAGATACGAGTGAATGAGTTTAGTAAGTTCAAGCATCAGTTGATCATCTCTTCTGTGCCATGGTCAGGATCATCTTCCTGGAGCACAGCCCTGTCATGCCTCTCTGCTGTGCACTAGCTCCTGGTGCTCCCCACAGAGCACCCTGCCCAGCGCACTACTACTCTTCAGATAGTGACCTGACCTGGGTCCTTCACACATAGGCCTGTTTCATCCTCACGGCTTTTAAAAGAAGACAGACCTCAGGGCACGTGGGTGGCTCAGTCGGCTCGGCTTGGCATCTGCCTTTGGCTCAAGCTGTGATCCCCAGGTCCTGGAATGGAGCCCTGCAGCAGGCTTCCTGCTCAGCAGGGAATCGGCTTCTCTCTCCCTCTCCCTCTGCCCCTCCACACTGCTCTTTGTCTGTCTCTCTGATACAAATAAAATCTTAAAAAGAAAAAAGACCTCAGTTAACTAGAATACGGGGAGTATAGTCTGAGATGTCAAGGCTCTAAACGATGTGAAATGCCTCAAAGGAAGATTGCATCAGAATATGAAGGCTTCCAAGCTCAGAATTCATAGGGAGTAGACCATTTGATTCAACAGACATCCCTAAGTATCTACGATATGTCAGGCATTGTGTGGGCTGCTAGACACTGAAAGAGGAATACGGTACAAGCCCTGCCCTCAGATTGCTGATAGTCTAAAGACCATAGAAATCTATAAGCGGTACCATTCATGTGTAAGCACCTTAATCGCGGTAGACTTTGAGAGCGTTGAATATGGTGTCATCTCAGCTGCTGGAAGTTAGGGGCTTGAGATGAAAATTGAGCTAAGTCTCAATGAATGAATATACAGAACTAATATATATATATTATATATATGTATATGGTATATAATATAACATTATATTATATATATGGTTCAGTAGATATATATATATGTAGCACATTCGTATGTTTTGTATATGTATGTTAAAGGAAAAAGCACAAACAAAGACATAGTATGATCATTTCACAAAGCCCTCATCAGTAGGTACCAGTGGCATTTTTAGGGGGCATCCTGCAATGGGTAGGTCATTCCCACACAGCAGAACTGTCTTATCCAGAGTAGTAATAACATTTCCATTGAGTAACCCTGATAAGGGAACCTATCCTAGAATCTCCATGTACTTTAGGTAGATTAGTCCCATTTTTTGGATGAGAATTTTCATCCAAAAGATAGGTAACTTGTCCCAAAGCCAAAAAGGAATGCGATGGATGTTCAGATCTCAGCATGGGTCTTTCACCCTTGTGCACACTGCTTTGGAACAGTATGGCAGCATTAAAATTGCACAATCATATGGCCAAATATCGGCTTGTGAAACAGGATCTCAAGTATAAAAAGAAGTGCAAAATGACTGAAAGGGAAAATAGTTAGAAAAAGAATGAATTCCTGAATTACATCTTAGATTTTCTAAAAGATTATTCACTATACATCTGCCATAAAAAAAAACTTTCAACCTATAATAAACAGTAAAGAAACAAGAAATAAAATATGGTATAAATTAATTAGGAGAGTAAAAACATCCCATATATCCATATCACAAATGAAAGTAACGTTCCTTAGGGGGAGAATTTGAGCTCTTATTTTAGTTCTTTTTTTAAAGATTTTATTTATTCATGAGAGATACAGAGAGGGAGAGACATAGGCAGAGGGAAAAGTAGGTTCCCTTGGGGATCCTGATGTGGGACTCAATCCCAGGACCCCAGGATCACAACCTGAGCCAAAGGCAGACACTCAACCACCAAGCCATCCAGGTGCCCTCTTATTTTAGTTCTGATAAAATCCTCTGAAATGGATTAATGATTGATAATTTCATAAACAAAAGCTTCTCTGTGAAGCTAAATTGCTTTCCCAATTCCAAGGCAATAGTTGAAGTACATAATCATTAAAATCACATCATAAAATAGGTTTTTATGCCTTTGGTTTCCTTTTGTAAAATCAAAATGTGATCATTATTTCTGGTCTTATTTATAAAACAAGTTACTCTTATGGTTCAAAAACATGACAAAGCAAAATCTACATAAGGAAGGGTTACAAGAGCATTCAGTGGTGATAAAATACTAGTCCAATGACTTTTTGACTCTTTGCAAAATGGCTTTTTCCAATGACAAATAAAAGTCGATCATTTATTCCGAAAATATTGTATTCAGGGGTGCCTGGGTGGTTCAGTCAGTTGAGCGTCTGGCTCTTGGTTTCATCTCAGGTATTGATCTCAAGGTTGGTCATGGGATCAAGCCCCACTCAGTTCTGAGCTCAGCATGGAATCTGCTTGGGATTCTCTCTCCCTCTCCCTCCCTGCCCACACACACACACACACACACACTCTCTCTCTCTCTCTTTAAAATAAATAAATAGAATCTGTAAAATCTGTAAAAAATATATTGTGTTCACATAGGTTTAACACCATACATTTTGAAAATCCTGGGGAAAGGAGGAAGTCATTACCTATTGACCCATTGTTCTCAGTGTTCACTTTTTTGCTCTGATGTAAAAGGATTACAGTCAACACGCTGGTCTTACTCTTCTGACAAATATTTGCCCATTTCCAAGCAAGTAGCTATTTTCAAGGCTGCCGTGCAATAAGATCATGTATAAAAAGCATTCCTTAGATTACATCAGTCCACATGAGAAGCAAATGCAAAGTCCTTATAAACCAGGAGACTCTACGTGTCCTATTCCTGTACAGTCATACAGCCTTAAGGACCAGTAGTGTAAACACCCAACTTTGTGCTATAAACAACACTATTCAAAACTCAACACACTCAATAAAATGGAACAAATCCTGAAAGGTCAACACATTGCTTCCTGGAAAAATAAGATTGCTTTAGATCTCTGCTCAGCGACTCCAGGTTATCTTATTATGACCAAATCCCAAACAGCCCACAGGCAGGCTGTTACCAAATATAGAGTTAGTAGTTAGAAACCAGAAACAGGAACTGGAAGAAACAAGCCCCCTGGAAGTCCAAGGGGACTGCTTTGTGACTGTTACACAAGAAAGACATTTCCTGCTTTCTGAATTGGGAAAGAAAAGAAAGCCAAGAGAATAATTTCAATGACTTGAAAGCACCTAAAAAAAAAAAAAAAAAAATCCTTAGGGACTTGACCCAATCACCAAGGAGCAGTCTGGCAGTCTAGCAGTCTGGAGAGGAGTTTGGTACACCTGAGCTTGTTGGTCAGAGTCAGTCCTCCACCTTGATTTGGGGTACACACTGAAGGTAACTTTTGCTTCTCTGAGTTAGAGCCATCAGTGTCGGCTCCACGGCAGATGGCCTACAAATGAAGAGGTTCCGAGGCAGTTCGCTGGAAAGTGCAGGTGATAAAAATTAGAGACTCTCGAATGATTCCAGAGAAGTTCTTTTTTTTTTTTTTTAAGATTTTATTTATTTATTCATGAGAGACACTGAGAGAAAGAGGCAGAAACACAGGCAGAGGGAGAAGCAGGCCCCATGCAGGGAGCCTGACGTGGGACTTGATCCCTGGTCTCCAGGATCACACCCTGGGCCCAAGGCAGGCGCTAAACCACTGAGCCACCCAGGGATCCCTGAGAAGTTCATTTTTGATAATGTGCCCTGAATTCTGGCTTCTGTCTCCTTCCCCTACCCTCTGTCGCACACTGTCTGGATTTCTAGCAGATCTTTTTCTTTTGTCAAATTTGAATTTAGAGATAGAGACTCAGAAATTCTTACTTAGATTAATTAGCCTATTGTTTTAGGTGAAACTCCGAATCCTGATGAAAGAGCAGATGGCCCTAGTGAGTAGACTTAAAATGAAGCCTTCATCTAAGATATGTTTTATAAAGTTTCTATGTACCCTCATGTCACCAGTCTACTTTGGGCCTTTGAGGAGTATAAAACAGAAATCATCTGATGATGAAAATAATTTTAAAGAGCAACTTTTCCCATTTCCATAGGATGGTGGTGGATGCCGTAAGGGTAACACTTTCCAAGTCCCCGTTGCATCTAACTAAAATATGCCTCAGTTAGGACTTTCTTGTTATCATGGTTTACTCAAATTGATACTTTTGATCTTCCCTAGAACTTTACTCTTGTCATCTATCACCTTGACAATTTAATGTACCATGAATTCTTGGCCATGAGAATAATATATAAGTGCCTTTCATCCTCATCCTCTTAGGTTTAAATGAGTGTGAATCTAAATGCTTTTCTTAAATCATCTGGTGCCATCCAATGCCAGTTAGTAAATGAGGAACATTTCCTTTTATCTCACCATTATGGATTGTTATGATCATGTTACCTATTGATTGTTTAATAACATATATTTTCCCACAGATAACACAGCACTGAGAGACTGTGTGTGTGTGTCTGTGTGTGTGTGTCTGTGTGTGTTCCTATAATAAGCAAATGAGATATACCATATATTTAGTCTCTCTTGTTGATCCTGGGTTATAAGTCACCAAGACCTGTGCTTAAAGGTCTCTGTCAAATAGGTTTGCTCTGATATGGAGGGCATGATCTTGTGTTTCTAATCACTGCCCTGCACTGGAGACCCTTTCCAGTCCTCTAATCTTATCAGCCAAACAGACACACTAGTCCTCCTCTGCCCCCACTTGGTTCCTCTTAAAGTCCCCTCCTTCCCATTTCACTGAGGACACTGACAACATATGGGTCCTCTTATCCACACAGGGGCCCTGAGATAAAGATTCAGCTAATACTGGGACTACATTTTAATTGTAAGTTTAGTAGGTTTCTAGGTTTTATCTGGAGTCTTCTGTTTAATATAAAAGGTGCTACTCCTTCTCCCTCTACAATACTGTCTTCCTTTTAAACTCTTGCATTTTTGTTATGTTTATTTTATAATTTCTATTGTTTTGGAACATCTAGCCTTTGTATAGTTTAAAAAAATTAACCCAGTATTGTTTTGTGCTCACTTTTAAAAATACATAATAAAACACTCCCAACTAGAAGATTCATACCAATTAGAACTGGTAAACACAGGAACTTCACAGAAAACTTTAAAATGTCTAGTAAATGACATATAGGACAATTTGAATTAATGGAAAGGTATATGTTCTTAGCACAGAATACAAAGAGACCCAGCCCCCACAAATTATTTTATGAATTAAAAGCAATATTAATAAAATTCCAATCTGAGTTTTCAAGAAATTTGATAAACTCATACCAAAATTTATATGACAAGTTTTCAAGAAATTTGATAAACTCATACCAAAATTTATATGACACCACTTGTGGTGGTGGGGAATAGAATGCATAAAGGGATAAAAGGAAAGAAAGAGATGGAGGGGGCAGAAGAGAGAGGGAAGGAGGAAGGAAGGGGTATTGCAGGAATGATAATATATTATGCACTGAGGAATATGGATAATTCAACTTTATGCCCTTGAGGTTAACCTCTCCCTACCACACTCACACGCACACATACATACCCCCGCACTATATGAACTGATTTATTCAAATATTCTTTATAGAATATATGTCAAGTGCTCCATTTCAATCTCATCCTTTTTTTCAGTCGTAAACTTCCAAATCTCCGTGCAAATATTTGTTGTATTCCGCAAGCTGGCGATTTCTTTCTTTCTTTTTTTTTTTTACAAGATAGAAATTTCTTAACTCTAAATTTCACAAGCAGAATCATTAGCTGTAAGATTTCTCATCCTTTTGTTTCAGAAGCAAAAACTTAGCTGGAAGAATAACTTCTAAGTGATATAAACTCCATAAGGCCATACCTCATATCAGATTTATCCTATACACCCAGGATCAAGAGTAGTATCGGGCAGGTGTAGGTGTAAGTGTTCAGCAGCATTTGTTCTGTGGAATGAAGAGGTGAGTGAGCAAGGAAGAGTAGATGAGGCCATTTTTGCCATGTGCTAAGTAAGGAACAGTGAGCTTCTAACAGCTAGGGAAAAGGGCCAAAACCTTTGAATCACAGAGAGAATATATCCATTTGTGAGGATCTCTCACACCATAACTTAAGAGACTGCGGCCAGTACAAGAGAGAGAAATCCACAACCCCTGTCTGTGGCCTGGTGGGAGGTATGCTGAGCCTATAGGTGAGAAGATTGGCTGGATGTGAGAGTAGAGAGCAGACACTTGAAAGGCTGCCATGTGGAAAGTTGAAATGACTTAAACTTAGTTCACATGTCCCAGAACATCAAATAGAACCGATAACACGAGTTTTAGGAAAGAAGATTTTGGGTCAGTATAAACCCAGACTCTCAAAAAGTCAAGAACTTTCTGAAAATGTCATGTGAAGTAGTGAGTTTTCTCTCTTCAGAGATGCCCTTCTAGAAGTGAATGGCCCAGGAATCCATGTGTCATACAAACAATGTTCCTTTGTTCTCCATGTGTAATAAATAGTCTAAGCAGTGAGGTCAGAGTGATAAAAAAAACGACAAGTCCCTGATAAAAAAAAATAAACAATTTAAAATATAACATTCAATATAAGTGCTTTGTGAAAAGTAAAGCCATGTAAGGGGAGAGAGTGACAAGTGTCCTACTCTAAGTAGGGTGGTCAAGGAAGTTCTCTTGAATAGAATTTGAATAGAATTAAAGGAACTGATAGAGGAAGGGATGTGGGTATCTAGAGGCAGAGAATGCCAGCAAAGAAAACCCAAGAGGATAGGGTGCCAGGTCCAAAGGGAGTACAAGGAGTGTGGCCCCTTGCAGTTTTTCTTGTTTACATCCTCTTCGTCAGGCTTGACATTAGTACTAACCTAAATTGAGCATCACCACTAGTGCCCTGGAGCACGGTGCTCCCACAAATATCAGAGGTCTTAGATTTAAGCTTTCAGATTTAAGTCTGACTCATGAGAGTTAAGACAAAGAATTTAATTCTGTAGGGTTCAGAACCTAGGACCATATGAACTGCTAAAGCAATTAGCGTGACCCTTTGTTGACACTTGAGCCAGAGTGTGTTGCAGAAAATGTCAAGAGCGTGTCTCATTGCTCCCACAAGTACTGACGTTACTAAGAGGCAGGATGCACGTCTGATTCATCTTTGTGCCCACCTGCATGTCTTAGACTTAACACGCACTCAAGAAATATGTTGAGTGGATGCATTAATATGCTTCAGCAGCTCTAAGAATTCAGTGTCGGTCTTAATAAAAACACTTATATGAACATGCACCTTAAAACTGAATCATAAATTGAGGGAGGAAGCTTTGTGTGGGTAACTGATGAGCTAATAAAAATGAGATCTTCCCCCAAAAGTAGAAAAGGCAGCCAATGGCAAATAATCTTCCTTTAGTAGTGTCAGAGATTAAACACAGCCTTCTAGAACTGGGTAAGCATGGGGATAATTAGCATAAGCCCAGTGACAAAGAAGTGAGATAGGCCCTATGTTTGAGCAACAGACTTGGGGAAAAAACATCCTTTGAGAATGTATTGCAATAATGTGCTAGGGAGAGACCAACACACCCTGACTTATACATGGTTATGTGCCCTCGTGTGCTAGAAAACTCGGGCCAAAATTTGTATAGAAAAAATTCCATACTCTTCTTATAGCAAAGAAACTTCCAGAAATTGAGACACCTCAGCAGAGCAAGTTATAGAAGCAGTTGGGTGAGACCAGTGGAATATATTTTACAGAACTGAAATTATGTTATGTTTGGCATATATGTGGTTGTTTTATAATAAAATTGTAACTGACAGCCATGGTAAAAACCAGGTCTTTCTTATCCAGACAGTTGCCCATTTATTCAGATGTTGTGCAGAGAAGTATAGTGCCAGCATCCCAAAGTAAACCGTATTATGGGCAATGATTAAGTTCTATAACAGTATTAATACTTGACTTTGTACCCAGGGGTTGGATTTTATGAGCTTTCCTAAGAGTCTATAAACTCCATGTTGTTTTGTGGGAAAATGGTTTCTTCATTCTAAACAACCAATTTTCAAATGTACTTTTGAGGGCTTTTTTAGTGTTCATTATCTCTTTAGTATATTTTAGTTTTGCAGGGATTTTTAAAAATTAACCTGAAATTTAATGCTTCTTGAGTAGTGGTGATACGTTCCTAATATTGGTTTATTCTGTTCTCTGAAGTTTGTAATCTTGTACCAATTAAATTTCTTAAAAAATAAAAATACCAGAATTTCAGAAGTGTCAGAGAATTTAGAGGTGATTTTGTACAAGTTCCCATCCAATATAGAAATCTCTTCTATAACATCCTTGGCAGATTAATTTCTAGTTTCTATTTGAGTATATGCGGTGATAGGGAGAAATACTCTGTTCAATGAAATTTTTGCCATGAAACTATGAATAAATAAGTACAGTATTTATTGAATGTTGACCAGGTGACCAGGACTATGTTAAGTTTTATAGGGAAAACAAACTAATTAAGGCTTTATCTCTGCCCCAAAGGAGCTTAAGGAATAATTGGAGAGGCAAAGTTACATATTCATTTATCATACCATTTTATTTTATATGCTATGTTACATGCTAAGTTCTGACAACACAAAACTTGGTCTTGCCTGTGAAGATGTTTACACTGTTGTAAATATAAATGTTCATATACACCCTTCTAAAATGCAAGATAATTGCTTCAGTCTGTGTGTGTGTGTGTGTGTGTGTGTGTGTGTATCCATGCGTGTGTTCATATTTCAATGACCATTTATTGCAATGACTACAAAGGAGGAAGAACAGTTAAGACTATGTGGGGAAATCAAGTTTGTCAATGTTTTATATACGATTTAAAATATATTCCTAAGAGAAGACAGTTTATGGTGTGTTACAAACAATAAGATTTGTAAGGCAAAATAAAATTTAATGTATATGCACTTGGAAGATTCTAGCAAATAAAGACTCTTAGGGTTTTTTTTGATGTAACAGCACTTTTTCTTCCTAAAGAATAAAGGCTTTTAAATATTCATAGTGACTTTTTCATCATGTAATGGCAAGTTCTAAAGATTAGGTTTCCTAAGAAGTAAACTATGCTAACTGGCAATATTGGGGGCAGCTATTTTAAAATTAAGCTGATGTCTCCCTCCTCAAAGTATATTAGTCCTTAAGAGCTGGGGTGATTCTTTGCACAGATGCCTAAAGCTAAGGCTCTGAAACTTTAAGTTCAAAATGTTAGCTTATGTTTTGGGATGTTGATGTTCACTTTTAAAATGTAGATGCTGTGGTGATATGTGGAATTGTTGAATCACTATATTATACACCTGAGATTAATAGAACATTGTATGTTAACTGGAATTAAAATAAAAACTTAGTTTAAGGGACACCTGGGTGGCTAGCTGGGTGAGTGACTGGCTCTTGGTTTCGGCTTAGGTCATGATCTCAGGGTTGTGGGATCGAGTCCTGCATCAGGGCTATTCACTCAACTCAGACTCTGCTTGGGATTCTCTCTCTCTCCTCTTCCTCAGTCCTCCCCTGCTTGTATGTGCTCTCTCTCTCAAATAAATAAATAAATCTTTAAAAAATAAAATAATTTTCTAAAAGAGGAAGAAAAAAATAAAATGTAGGTGCTAGATCATTGGACTCAAAAATGCTTAATGCAGGATGAGAAAATGTAGAGATCCTCTGGATCTCTTCTGACTCACTTTTGTGGATGATTGTATTGGTTAGTCACTTAATTTTATATTTTTAGAAATTCTGCACCATCAACCACAAGTCTTTTGTCTAATAAACAGGCCATCAATTACGTCATCATTTTACCTTGTAAGAAACCTCATATGCTTACTGGAGATGCAAAACCTGGGTTGATTTTTATAATTTCAACTACATCAAGTAAATTCAAAGAGAAAAATTAAATCCTTCCTCCAAACTTCAAACAGAAAACATGAACTCTTTCATAGATTTTTAGGTAAAACACATTGCTTTTCTGAGCCTCGGTCTTATTAAATGAGCAGGATAGGCATCATTTCCTTTTTACAGTTTATTGTGAAAAAAGTGGTGGTAAAATAGAAACGTATTCTTTTTAGTCTCTTTAACGATAGACTTCAATGTCTTCATCTGGTGCATTTCCTTAAAGCCCTAAGTGTGATTAGTCAGGTTCTCTGGTAAACAGGTTGAGAAAGGTCTAAGATAAAGGACCAAATGCTCAGTTCTTCCCTCTCCCAGAGGGCCTTATAAGACCTGGGTAGAGGACAAAACCAGGCAAAAGAATATTTGATGAAAGCTCAGCTCTGGCCCCAAGTCACTCTGTCCATCTCCTAGTGAGCTAAGCCAGACATCAGGAAAGTCACAAGGCCTTCCTTTGCCTAAGCACTGAAGGCTATGTGATCTGGACAAGAAGGGGATGGGGGCACCTCAAGAAGCTGGCTTATCCTCTTTCCCTGCACTTTAATCTCTGCCTACCCAGAGTGAGAAAGGGGACACTCAGGCAAGGAAGAGACGGAGGGGAAAGGGAGGGTGGGGGAGGGGAAGAGGAGATTGCTAATTCACCCTAAAGCTAGGGGGAGAGCTTGTGTGAGCCATCCTCCCCAGGCCCTCCTAGGACATGGTCCATTTCCAAGAGAAAGGCAGCTCCAGACCCATCATATCACACCAGCTTCAAGATAGAAAAGAGACTTCAAAGTGGTGACTCCTGAGGGAACCTCTAATGAGAGAGGCCTGACAAACTAATCTTGAGAGCTCCTGCCACTTGAACCCAGAGCCTTCACACCTTATGAGCACCTAGGTTCACCACTTTTCCTTTAATGCTACCATTAGTGCTATTTCTTCTAGAGAGAAGGAAGGGGGAACAAAGAAGAGTCCTGGGTTCTGCCCAGGGTTCAACCATCTAGACGAGTCAGAGAAAGATCTGTAACTGAAATTGACCCTATGTGGTAAAAGACCTGTTTGCCTGGAATGTGTGGAAACTTTCTGATACAAATTCATGATATTTCTGGAGTCCAGATAGGTTAGCCTCCAAAGAGCATGATGATGTCCTACCATCCAATGAACCTAAGTGACTAAGGATTGCCCTGAGTCTTGCCTTACCTGCAAGCCTTCTGCAATGTCGCAACAGGTACAGATATTCTCTCTTAGAGACGTACCAGCTGTTCCTTCACGTAAGATTGACCACAGCCTTGGTTTCATTCTTTGGCTTGCTGAGTGCTGTAGCAATTTATTCTTTGATTATTAGAGTAAATCTCTAAAATTAATCATTTTTTAAAAAAAATCCTTTCGGTACAGTTTTTTGTTTGCATGTTTGTATGCTTGCATTGTTTAGAATTATGCATCTTTGTGGGGCTTGTACATGGTATAGCTAGTCCAGAGGAGCTATGTTCCTCTTTGGACGCCACCAATTTCTTTCATCTTACTCCCGTTCACAGATTTATCGGTGAACTGCAGGATGTCCAGGGATAAGTCAGTTGAGTACAGAACGAGATTTTAGTGCCTGGAAATTGCTTCAAAAAGAGCTTTCCCTTCATTATTTCAAGAGCATAATTATAAATATTTTAAATTCCTTAGGCAACTGAAACAAACTGTCTCTATTATGAATCATTAGCTGTCGGTTCCTAATGTTTAACCATAGTTTTTTTATATCCGCTAAATTTTCTCACATGGTTTTTGACTTTGAAATGCTTTCCACTTAAATCTTAAATTGCCATGAATCAAATAATTCACTAGTCCACTTGGCTTATGGAAAAATGCCATGAAGCAAAATGAAAACAGTTTTGAATCAGTTCCACTGCCTTATTTAAAATTTCTTTTCTTCTAATTCCTTTTGTGTCCTGGAGCAGCTGGCCTCCAAAGGAGAAGAAAACACAATGTAGATAATGCTAAGTTACAGGAAATGAGAGCATCCTTGATGTCTGGAAAGTCTCAAGCTAACCAGAGGTTAAAAAAATTAACATTTGGGGTGCCTGGGTGGCTCAGTCAGTTAAGTGACCAATTCTGGATTTCGCCTCGGGTCATGATCTCAGGATGGTGAGATCAAACCTTTAGTTGGGTCTCGCACTGACTCTGGAGCCTGCTTAGGATTCTCTCTCCCTCTCCCTCTGCACCCCCGCCTCGCCCCGGCACACAGACATGTACTCACAAACGCATGCAGGTGCGCACTCTAAAAATGAATAATTATAAAATAACATTTATAGTGTGTGTAGTCATCCTTACCCTCGAAAAGTCGGTGTGTTTGTATTTACAGTGATAGAGGAATCACCTTTATTAAGGGAAGTGTCAAATGTAGACATGATCCTAAAGCAGATGTGCTGGTTTCCTTTTCATTTAGGCATAAATAGATGGTGCCTAAGAGTAAGCACTAAGCTCGGGCTTCAGGAATCAGTAGGCAGACATCACTGGGCAATTTGGAAGATGTGTGTGAAACGAATTGGTTCATCTCAGATCTCAGAGGAAGGTTGCGAGAAGCCAAATATTTCCAGATGTTCACTGGCATCTGATTTTATAAAATTGTGCACTTGCCATTGTTGTGGTTTGTTTCCCTGGGTGGGAAAATGTGTTTGTTTATCCACCTTATATTTATTGCAAAGCTATTTCCTGCCGGGCAGGGTTAGTAGGATGAGGCCACTTTTAAAAAGCTTCCTGGTCTAGGAGGTGAAATGATGAGCGATGATGCCGTGTTTCCTTAGGTGCTGTGATAGGGGGCACACCAGGGCTTAAAAGACTGTTCCAGTTCTGCTTAGCCTTAATCCTCCTTCTGTATAGTAATGACTCAGGAAACTATGCTGTAACTTTTTCAGTGTTTAATTCTTCTACCAGATTAATGGCATTTTATTCTCTCAAGCACAGAGATTTTGATAATGCTTAACTCGAGAAGATGTGCTTGATGCCTGGGTTTTAGTCATGTACAGATGCCTCTCTCTCTCTCTCTCTCTCTCTTTTTTTTTTTTTTTTTTTTTTACTCTCTGGCTATACCCTTCCTCTGTACACAGTATGTTCCCTTCCATCATCCATCATATAACTTTGGTTTTTTTTTTTTTTTTTTGGAGATTGTATTTACTTATTTGACAGAGAGAGAACAAGCAGTGGGGAGGGGCAGAGGGAGAAGCAGACTCCCCGCTGAGCAGGGAGCCAGATGTGGGGGCTCAGTCACAGGACCCTGGGATCACGACCTGAGCTGAAGGCAGATGCTTAACTGACTGAACCCCCCAGGCGCCCCCATCATATAAGTTTTAAGCACCATCCTTTAGGAGAAGTCAGGCACTGTGCATGTGGCAGGCAGGGAACCCCACACCCTCGCAGCCTGTGTTCCCACTTCCCCTTGAGACAGGCGTTGGCTTGTGCTGATGAGAGGGATGCCGTGTGTGGTGCTCGGGGATGTCTGTGTTTGTGCTCCGGTGGTCCCTGCCCCTCAATCCACGCACACTGGCCTCGGAGAATAGCAACACATGTGAATCAGACATTTGCTGAGAATGAAAGCGTTTAGATGGTCACCCCCTTTAAAACCACCTTTCTACCTTTTTCAGTTCTTTTTCTTTCTTATCAAGATTTGTTTGTACTTATGGTATTTCCGGGGGTTAGCCCTGAAACAACATCTGCATTTTCGGAATGAATCCTGTCACTGCTGGAGGCAAATACTGTCTCTTGAGAGTAGGTGCTTTATCTTCTAGCACCTTGTTTCTGGGAGAGTGAGTTTGTACATTAACTGATAAGTTAGAGACATGAAAATTAACTTCCTTCCCTTGCATCTCTATCCCTCCTCCGGGGAGAAATGAGTCTACCTCAGAGAGGAAGAGCCACACTCGATCTCTGGCATCTTTTCTCTTGCTCTTCCCAAGTGTAGCCCTGTGTCCCTGCCTCTGGAACCTTGAGGTTCTGACCTTACCCCCCATAACCTATTCAAGCCAGTAGCTTCAGAGTCCAAATGAAGGTGCTCCAACCCCATGAAGCCTCCCCTGCCCACTCCAAGCCTGAGTGCTAACTCAATTTACCACACCCTTCACTTGGCGTTTATTGCCTTGTGTGCTCCCGTTTGGCTTTTCTTATGGCTCTTTGTGTCTCTCCAGTAGAGTTGGAAGTGCTTTTAGAACAGCAAACCTTGGTTATGCCTCCTTGATTTTCCTACGATGCTTAGCATAGAATAAGAGATTCAAGAAGTTTTAGTGGATAAAATGAAAACTACTCTATCCTTAGTATCTCTGAACAAGCCTTGGGGGATAGGTCTTTAGGATCTGTTTCTTGCTAGGTCATTCTTGGGTTTGGAGAGATTCTTTTGATCATCAGATTGGGGGCAAATCTGGATGATTAGCTGCAGGGAGGATAGAACCCTTTGGAATCAGCTGTTATGTGAATCTGTGGGGTGGAAGAGGATAAGGTTAATCACCTTTATATTGGCCCATCTACCTTTTTGTAGCTGCTGTCTACCTGTTTGTAACTAGGCCATAACCAAGTGCAAGCACAATCTCTTTAGGGATACCTGGGTGGCTCAGCGGTTTAGCGCCTGCCTTCGGCCCAGGGCGTGATCCTGGAGTCCCGGGATCAAGTCCTCCATCGGGCTCCCTGCATGGAGCCTGCTTCTCCCTCTGCCTGTGTCTCTGCCTTTCTCTGTGTGTCTCTCATGAATAAATAAATAAATAAAATCTTAAAAAAAAAAAAAAAAAGAAAGAAAAAAGCACGATCTCTTTAAAGGATCAACCACAATCTAAAGAATGTGCTTGGATCACAAGTTAGCATATTGGAATGACACCTGCCATTTTATCATATGCAGCAAATTTTCTCACTTTTTTTAGTTATAATATAGTCGTAACTATGACTCAAAGTCTAAACCAGAGAAATAATTTTGGTGTTCTAATATATAGAAAAAGAGTAATGGACTTAACTGTTGAGGTGGTAGGAAAATACGTGTCTCATATGCTGTTGTTGGGAGATGTATCAAGACATTCAGCCTTTTTTTTGTTGGGGAGAGGAATTTGGCATGACAGGTGTATCTTGTTTGGCACTACCCAAGCGATGCTGATTCTTCATAATGTTCATCCTGAGACTAAATTTTTATAATAAAATACACACACTCACACATTCTTCTGGAAAAGATACCAAAGCAAGTGTTAACACTTCAAAACACTCCCTCTGCTCAATGTACATAGCCATGATAAAGCATAAAAAGAGATTTTTAAAATGCATACATGGACTCAAAAACAGGACAGGAATGGAAAATGAGTGGGGCCAAAGCAACTGCCGGCTGTTAGCCAAAAGCAGGCAGTAGCAGCCAGGGGCTCAGTTCCTGCCAGTAAGGGGAGCTAAAAATGCACAAAACAAGATAAGAGACCGGAGTCTGGTCACTGTTGGAAGCCAAAGGGCCCCCCTGCTCCTGAAAGGAAGCTGAAAAGAATGACAAGTAACTGGATGGTGGGCTGGTGCTTCTGAGGAAATCGTGCCTTCTAAGCAGGAGCTGAGCCAGCCCGCCTGCTCTTTCCCACCCGGATCTGTGAGACCCTGACATAGGGCTGGAACAGCAGGATACCACGATAAGGGCCAATGTGGGGCTGGGGGGGGCTGGGGGTTGGGTGCAGGAAACCACAAGAGTGCACTAGGGATGGTGGGAGACAATCTCCATCTCAGAACCAGCCTACCCCCCAGAGCACAGGAAGAGAACAATGCTGAGAAGGCTCTCAACAAAATTTGCCCGTTGGAACACTGATTCACTTGAGTGAAACTGCATTTTGAAACGTATAATGAAGTTCAAATAAATATACATACAGTGGTCAAAGAGATAAGGAGAGGATATTTAAAAATGGATAGATATGACAAGAGAGCAAGTGGATATAAAACATTTGGATGGTTGGGTGGCTCAGTGGTTGAGACTCTGCCTTTGGCTCAGATCATGATCCCAGGGTCCTGGGATCGAATCCTACTCTCTGCCTGTGTCTCTGCCTCTTTCTCTTTGTCTCTCATGAATAACATATTTTAAAAAAATTTAGAAACTTTGGAAATAAAAAAGTCACTGAATTTAAAAATATGAAAAAAAAGACTATGTTCAGCTGCAAAAGAAGTAATGAATTAGGTAAGAGTCCCAGAGCCAACCACAGAGAGAGGTGGGGATTAGAAAGCACACCTACACCCGTGGGTGATCGACTGAGAGGCTCTAACATATGTCTAATAGGAATTACAGGAAGAAAAATGGAAGAAATGATGGAGCAAGTGGGGAGGCAATATTTAAAGAAATTTTGCTGGAATGTTCCAAAATTAAATAAAGTTGAGTCCTTAGTTACAGATACTGAGCAGGATTAATCTACTTCCATTCAAAATTAAAGTGAAATTGTAGAAGATCTGGGATTAAAGACAAAATCTTGAGAGCTTCCATAGAGAAAGATAGATTGCCTACTAGGGGACAAACTCGAGGTGACAGCGGGCTTCCCAGCAGTGAAAATAGAGGCCAGAGGAAGACAGGATATAAAATGCTGAAGGGAAATGGCTGTCAACAGCGAATTTTATAACTTTCTAAACTATTATTCAAGAATAAAAGCAATAGAAACGTGTTCAGATACACAAGGGATATGAGCTTCCTATCCACAAACCCTTGGTAAAAGAATTATTAGGGATATACTTCAACCAAAAGGAAAATGAACCCAGAGAAAAGATGCAGGAAGTAAGAAAACTGGTGAGGGCATGATTTACTAAATCTATAAATAAGCTCAACCAACTGTAGGTCTTTTTTTTTTTTTTTAATGTGTGTTTCAGAGAAGAAAACTACAACAAACCCCAAGAACAACAAAATGAGATGGTTAGTGGGTAGTTCAAACATGCTTGGAGCAGGGTAACAATGCTGAAAACTTTAAACGCCTGTGTTTTAAGAAATTGTAGGTAGCCTCTTTCTAGACGTTACTAACCAAGTGAGGCGGGGTGGGAGATAGGAGGTGTGGAAAATGTTATCATTGCAGCAGAAGGCAGGAAGAAGGAAGGAAAAGGATATATTAAAAAAAATACAGAAATCCACACACCAGTAAATATCCAAATATGAGTGAACAAAATAATGTAATAGATTAAATTCACTGTAAAAAGAAAGAGATGATTAGTTTGGATTTTTAAAAAATCCATAAAAGAGACACCTAATGAGGCACCTGGGTGTCTCAGTGGTTGAGAATCTGCCTTTGGCCCAGATCATGATCCCAGGGTCCTGGGATCAAGTCCTGCATCGGGCTTCCCACAGGGAAGCCTGCTTCTCCCTCTGCCTATGTCTCAGACTCTCTCTGTGTCTCTTATGAATAAATAAATAAAATCTTTTAAAAAGAGAGAGACCTAAAAAATAAAACAAGATTTCAGACAAGGATGCAAAATAGATGAAAGAACAATATATTAAAAAAAAAAAACCTGGTGAGGTACTTAGTATTAGGTGGCATTTAGTTGCCATCTTCAGGAATGCACTCTTTATCAAAACAAGATGTATCTTTGAATTTTAAAACCTGCATAAATACCTGTAATCATCACCACAAACAGGATACCGAAGAATCTCAGTACCCCAAGGAATTCCCTGGTGCCAAATCTTTGCAGGGAATCCCTGACAACCGCCCATCAGTTCTCTGTCCCATGTTGTAGAATGCTGTGTAAAGTCAGACAGCTTGCAATTTTTTGACACTCACATTGGTTTCAATAGAAAAATGCCCTAAATGCATGTCATCATTGGGATGTTTTTAGTAAATTATAGCATATCCACAACTATGAATTCTATGGTCCTTAAAATGAAGTAGAGCCCTATGTGCCAACGTGTTAAGGTCTTCAGGACATAGAATGAGAGGGAAAAGCTCAGGAAAGATTCACATGGAAGATTCCATGTGTTTTTATGTCCTGTTTATGAAAATGCACAGATGACAGACCTGGAAGAGTGTGCTCCAGACCTACCAGGGCTTACTAAGGAATGGCACAAGGGAGGGAAGGAAGAAACGAGGACTCTACCATCTGTGTTAAAAAAAAAAAAAAAGTTTGTGCTAGCAAATAATAAAAATACTTGGGCATAACTTAACACCAATGTCCAAAATCTATGTGAGGAAAGCTGTAAGACACCCTTGAAAGGCATAAAATTGGATGGGAACAAATGGAAACACACCGCGGGAGAGGAAGGATCAATGCCGTAAAGACATTAGTTCTTCTTAAACTAATTCATAAATGTAATGTAATTCCAACAAAAATACCACCAAGGTGGGTTGTTGGGTTTTTCCCCACCTCCCCTTCTGGATCTAGATGAGTTGATTATAAAATTCACTGTGAAAGGGAAGCAAGAGTTTTTTGAACAGTTACCACACTGATTCCTGATTAGTTGTCTTTCCCCTGTGCTTGACCTTGAAGGGCTCCTTGTTCTTGGTATCCCTAAAACCTACTGTCTGACGTACAGTGGATAGGCCAGCGTGGTTGAGTTCTCCTGACGCACACGACTATGGCTCTCTGGGCCTACTGCTCCGGTCAATGTCATCTCTATCTCTGGCATGTAAGCCATAAGCTGGCACTTACTTAGGTTGCTCTGTCTTTGTTATTTCAAGCAGCTTCTCTGAGGCTAAGTGGTTTGGTTTTGTTCTGTTTTGTTTTAACCTCAGCTCTTTGGTGTCTCTTTCATGCAAATGTGATGCTTTTTCAACTTGGTATACCCCAGGTGGGTTCTGCTTTTCACTGCATCGCTTTTCTGGAAATTGTCTAAATGAAGTAGATCTTATTTTTACATTATAATAGTGGATGTTAGAATTCTGACAAAGTACTGAGAATCAAATAACTATCATCAAAGCCATATTATACAATCAAAGATGTAGGCATGGCCATTAATGATTTAAAATAATGAAAACTAGGGTTAAAAGTTTCTAATTTTGCATTGATTGTGTGAGGCGTATTTCACTTAAAAATGCATCTCCTTGCTTATATAAATTCGACAATTATGGTCTTAAATAGTTGATTTCTTTTCCTAGATCTGAGCAGCACTTCAGGCATAGTTTGCCTGGGTTGTTACCTTTACTTAGGGAGCTTGAATTTTTGCTTTCTTTGTCTCAAAAATGCACTGAGCTCCATATTTTCCCCCTAAAAACAGCTGTTATGTTGTCTCGAAATAATTTACAAGTGAGAATTTATGAATGCAAATTTTACTGAGCCCATTTCTGCAATCCCTTAAACCCTTGGGTTTCTTTTCCAGAAACATTGCCTAGATATTATCACAGTGATGGGACGATTTGGCATGTATGTTTTTATTCCTCCGGGGCATTGAACTGTAAGGCCTTAAGGAGCATTTTATATGTTTGTCACCTAGACATCAGTTGCTCCTGAAGATCTAGAACATGATGGATCAAATTCCAGTCTGTGGCCCTATGGCCGTCGCCAAGGTCTAGGGACTCCTGGAAGGATTTGGTTCTTTTTTTTTTTTTTTTAAGGTTTTATTTATTTATTCATGAGAGACATACGGAGAGAGAAAGAGACAGAGACACAGGCAGAGGGAAAAGCAGGCTCCATGCAGGGAGCCTGACGTGGGGCCTGACGTGGGACTCGATCCCGGGACTCCAGGATCACACCCTGAGCTGAAGGCCCACACTAAACCACTGAGCCACCTGGGCTGCCCAAAGATTTGGTTCTTATGGTCCTTGTTCCTGCTTCCATGGAAATGGTTTGGATTATAGATTTTTACTATCCCAGGCAAATTCTCCCTGTCTGTACAATTTTGATCCCAGCAGGAAATTTTGTTCCTTTTTGTTGTGATTTTTCTGAAATTTACTCATAAAAGCTGTGTGTGTGTGTGTGTGTGTGTGGTGTGTGTGTGTGTGTGTGTGTGTGTGTGTGTGTGTGTGTCTGTCTCTGTGTCTTGGGTCTGCGTAGCAGATTTTACCAAAGTTTTGGGCAAGACTGAAAGATACTTATATCTCAAAATAGAAATAATGACTATATATTCCAGCCTCCTAACATGTTGCCTGACCTATTTTCTTTGATTCTGGCCCCTCTGCTCTGCTGACTCACCTCCTCCCACCTCCAGGCCTGTTCATCCCAATATAGAGGAGGGTCAACCATCTTCGTTGCCATGGCTTCACCTGACCTTTGCTGTCACTGACTCACCTTATTCTGTATCCTCCCCCTCCCGGCTCCCAAACCAAGTTAGACATTTTCCTTAACACAGATGATTTTTTTATTCAAGAATTATCCTCATATCCGCCTCGAGGATAGTAACTTTCTCACTTTGTTGTATTTTGGATTGGATTCTCTTGTTTGTCCTGCTTTTTCCATTTTTTTTCTCTTCCTGACCCCATGTCCCTCCCCATCCAGTCTCTCCCTTTTCCTGCCCAAACACACATCTAGCACCTACTCCCAAACCCTTTTCCTCCAAAGGCATTCTGAGGCTTGCCTCTGGATGAAAATGGTGAAATTCCTCTACATTGTTGACGCATTGTGGTGTGTGTGTGTGTGTGTGTGTGTGTGTGTGTGTGAGAGAGAGAGAGAGAGAGAGAGCTGGTGGTGAGCAGAAGGGGGGCTTCCTCCCTGCTCACCCCCCAGGCAGACCAGCAGCCTGGAACCCTGATACTCCTTTGAAATTCGTGTTGCAGCCTTTCTGTATGGCTTGTTTGGTGCTCTAACCTTTAAATTACCGGATAAAGTTAAAGAGAAGTGAGGTATAGGTTTAATTAACAAATTTCTCAAAAAAGCAGGAAAGATGAAACAAGATTTCAAGTTCTTACGAGCTGCTGCTTCTTACAAAGATACCACAGAATACCTGAGCTGTTTGTTGTGGTTCTTGCTGCTGTTTTAGGGAGCCTGGCTGCCTTATTTTTGTCTGTCTTTCCCTTTTTTACTGTCCCTTTGAGAATGCAGATCCTTCTCCCAGTTCTTCTCAAGGCTGCAATGCTCAGAAGCACCGTGTGTGTTGAACGTGCGGGGCCACTTCCTGCCTCCGCCCTGTGGCCATCTCACGCTCAAACCCTCCCGTCTGCTCTTGCAGGTGGACTCCTTACCTGCGCTGTTCCTTTTCTTAGACCTGAATTAGGCGACCTGCCTGCGTCCCCACTCTCTGGGAATTCTCCTCTGAGCTGTGTCTCTGCTGGAGTCTTCTGTTTTTAAAAAGAAAAAAAGGGGGCACCCAGGTGGCTCAGCAGCTGAGCATCTGCCTTCCACCCAGGGCGTGATCCTGGAGACCTGGGATCGAGTCCCATGTGGGGCTCCTTGCACGGAGCCTGCATCTCCCTCTGCCTGTGTCTCTGCCTCTCTCTTGTGTCTCTCATGAATAAATAAATAAAATATTTTTTTTTTAAAAAACTCTTTTATTTTATTTACGATAGTCATACAGAGAGAGAGAGAGGCAGAGACACAGGCAGAGGAAGAAGCAGGCTCCATGCACCGGGAGCCTGACGTGGGATTCGATCCCGGGTCTCCAGGATCGCGCCCTGGGCCAAAGGCAGGCGCCAAACCGCTGCGCCACCCAGGGATCCCTAAATAAAATATTTTTTAAAAAATAAAAGTGAAAAAAATTTTTTAAAGGATTGTATTTATTTATTTGAGAGAAAAGAAGAGGAGAGAGCACAGAGGCAGAGGACGAGCAGACTCCCTGATGAACTGGGAGCCCCCATGCGAGGCTCCACCCCAGGATCCCAGATCAGGGCCTGAGCTGAAGGCAGAGGCTTAACCGACTGAGCCACCCAGGCGCCCCTGCTAGAATCTTCTTAGGAAACATTCTCTCAGCAGCAGGAGCACCTATTGTTCTTAGGAACTGAATTCCAGCGTTTTTTTCTACTCTGTGCTCACTTCTGATTAGTTAACAGCTGCTGGAAAACAGATCACCGTCCTTCTCCTCCTGGGCTTTAAGTGAGCACGTTTAAAAAATTCTGTCTTCATGAAGACCGAAGGGGAAATCTGGCATCAGGAGACTGAGAGGAACTGAGGGAGATCAGCTCTGTCCCCCTCCCCTGTGCTGGGCTGTTCTCTGAAGCCCTCCTCGCAGAAGCCTGGTGAAATGAGAAGCCGCGTGCAGTGGTAGGAGGACAGAAGTCAGGTTCATATTCCTGTGCTACCGGGACGCCTGGGTGGCCCAGGGGTTGAGCATCTGCCTTCGGCTCAGGTCGTGATCCTGGGGTCCTGAGATCGAGTCCCTCATTGGGCTCCCCAGGTCTCTGTGTCTCCCATGAATAAATGAATAAAATCATTAAAAATAATAATAATAATATAAATCAAAAAATAACTTCCCGCGCTACCATTTCCTGGCTATGTGAACTTGGACACATTATACACATTCTCTGAACCGGAGTTGGTCTTTTCCTTTTGTAGAATGGGGAGAATGACAGGTGCTAGCCAGTCAGGTTCCTTTGTGCGGAATATAAAAAGGTACCCCCACCTTGTGACCATAGACAGCCGCAAGAGGATGGGGCTGCCATCCCGCCGCGGGGAGTACAGCAGGACTTCAGCGCACCCCTGCCCCTTGCTTGGCACCCGTGTGCAGCGCATAACCTGAAGCCCCAGAAAGGCAAGCTCCAGACGTCCGTCGTCTTCCACCTTTAGGAGCAAGCTGGGGAGGTGCAGGCCAGGCCGCAGGCCAGGGCATCTGCCCGGGTGCTTGGCAGAGAGTTAGCACTTGAAGAAGGTGCCTGGCTGCCTTTTTACCTTCTAACTGATTTTCCTTGCACAAACCAATTCTTCTGTGTTTTCGTCACAACGCTGAAGATGCCACCTTAACACCAGCTCACAGGTGTCACTCTTGGCGAAGGTGCTCAGGGAGGTGCTCCCTTCCCCTGCTCATCTCCAGCCCCTACCTTCTGCTTACTTTGCAGACTTGTTGGAGCATTAAAGGAGACCGTGAATGGGAAAACATCCAGAACATGACCCCAGACACTGAATTGCTTACTTCTCTTTCTCCTGTATTCCTTCAGGGTAGTCTGGCATTTGTCTAGACTTCCTCCTGCTATTTTCTATTCCAGGGGTTTCCGAGGTAGAGTCCTTGACACCCCCTCCACCAGAAATGCAAAGGATGCTGCGTTGAGATGTGAGATAAAAACGAAAACTTTTAGTTAGACAGGCACACCTCATTTTATTGCACTTCCCTTTATTGCACGTTGCAGATGCTGTGTTTTTCACAAATGGAAGATTTCTGACAATGCTGCATCGAGCAAGTCTATTGACTCGATTTTTCCAACAGCATTTGTTTCATGTCTCAGTGTCACATTTGGATGATTCTTGCAATGTTTGAAACCTCTTCATTAGTATTATATTTGCTATGGTGATCTGTGACCAGTGATTATGACCTGCTGAAAGCACAGATGATGGTGTACATTTTTTTTTGACACTTTTGCCCTCTTAATAGACTATAGTCTAATGTAAATGTAACTTTTCTCTGCACTGGAAAACCAAATATATCATTTGACTTGCTGTGTTGCAATATCTGCTTTATTGTGGTCCTTTGGAACTGAACCTGCAATATCTTCAAGGTATGCCTGTATTTATTTTAAGCTTCAAGGGAAAGGAATTATGCTTTTCTAATATTTCACGTATGGATTGACAATACTTTATGGATTAATTATGAATAAGACATACATATACTGAGTGGGCACACTCAGCATTTTTTCTCTGACATAGGTAAGTGATAAAAACACTTGAAGACCACTGCTCTGTTCTCACATCTCTGTAATCTCTGAATTCTATAAATGCAGTCACATGTGTGATTTCTTCTTGCTTCTTCTGATTGACATAGTAAGTAATTGTTCCCTGCTTTATCTTCCAGGACAGAGCTTTTATAACTGTTTTATAGTTATAAACTGTTTTATAGTGAGATTTCCTTTCTTCCCCTAACCTCATCTCTTTCATTGTTATTTGCGTACAGTATTGAAGATGTGAGCTCTTTTCCTAGGGCATAATTTGCATAAGGAAATTTGTTACTTATGATAAAGTCAGATTGGGATCTTTTTGTTTAATTCTAGAAATGCAGTAAAATAAAATAGGAAAATGAGCTCTGGGTCCAGGTGGCCTGAGGAAGATGGCATTAGCTAGTAACTTAACCTTTCTGGGCCTTGGTCTCCTCATCTATGAAATGGGAGTAATAAGAGTACCTGCCTCATCAGATTCAGGTGACAATTAAAAGGATAATACCCGTGATATTTTTAGGATAGGGTCAGTTGCATATTAAACATAGTAGAAGTTTTCTGTTGTCAGCGGTATAATCACTATCCTTACCTTTGCCCCCAGGATGGGCAACACACCAGACATATGCAATTCAGAACTGGAAGTTCTAGTGTCGGTTCTGGATTCATTCATTTTTCTCAGCAGACACATGCTGGTGGGCTCCTTTGCATTGGGCACTCTGCTCCATGTTGGTTGCTCCATTCCATTGTCAGACCTTGTACTTCTGTCTGCTGGGCTGTATCTCTCCTGTCACCAACTTGAGATCACATTCCCCTGCCACAGTGGCCCACTTTGCAATGGATTCAATTTCTGCTTCTATAATCAATATAAAGGACTTTGCTATTTGTTAGCAAAATCGCTAAATGTTTTGTTGTTGCTGAATCACTGAAAGCTATGGATTTCCAGCCATTTGACATTTTAAGGTACAAGTAGATTTTCCCTGCGTTATTGATTCCACATGTTACTGCTGTCAATTCCTTGGTTATTATTTTCCCTCTGAACTGTTTGTTTATTGTTCCTAGGGACAGTTTTTCCAGGTTGTTCAAAGAGTATTTGGCCTCATACTCCTTCATCTTTAAAAAGGATGCACTCTCGGGGTGCCTGGGTGGCCCAACAGGTCATGGGTATATGCCTTCAGCTCAGGTCATGATCCCAGAGTCCTGGGATTGAGCCCTGCATTGGGCTCCTTGGTCAGGGGGAGAGCCTGCTTCTCCCTCTCTCTCTCTCTTTGCTGCTCCCCCTGCTTGTGCTCTCATGCTTGCTCTCTCTCAAATGAATAAATAAAATCTTAAAAAAATAAAATAAAAAGGATGCATTCTCTCTTACCCAAAAAGCAGTGTTGTGAGACTATTGGACATTCTTAGGATTTACTGGGTGGTTGTTGTTGTTGTTTTCGACAAATTGAGATATTGCTGGAAGGATAAAAGTTTTCAATGTAACATTTTGTGTGAAAAGCCAGCAAGTTGAAACCTAATTATTTTACTATGGAGCAGAGAGATGAAATGGTTTTTATAAAAGCTTAGTGAATTCCCATTTTATGAAGGCCATTTGGATCCATCTATGCATGCAGTCCAGGATATGGGCAGAAAGTAAAGGGGAAATGATAAAGACAGGAATTTCTTCCAACATTTCCTGCTGCCAATCCTGTTAATTCTCATACGCAAGCCCATCTAATCTTGGGAGCCGTCCAATTCAAGATCGAGTCTGATAAGGGGATGTACTTCCCAGACCAATGACTGATTCTCCCAGGCTCCAGTGAAAGAAGAAATGCAAAATTTTGAAATACATGAGCGTTCCTCAAATATTTATTTTGTTGTGAGTTCTTCTGTGGCCTAGAAAACAGCTGTGTTTTGTGTCATAACTTACACATGATGAGCAAAGTCAGATATTTCTTTTTCCCAGCACATGGGCAGGGAATAAAATCTCGGTGCCGGAATCGAACGTTGCATTCTCCAGGCAAAGGAAATGGACATTTATTGGATGTTATGGCTGCTTTCTTCACACTAATGACATTATCAGAGCTCTTTGAATAATATAATTTGAAAATATTACTTCTGTGTTTCAGGTCATGCAAGACAAGATAATCTGCCTTCCAAAAAGAGTTCAGCCTTCTCAGAATCACTCTTCCGTTTCAAACGTCTCTCAAGCAGTTGCCAGCACCACCCCGCTGCCTCCCCCTAAACCATCTCCTACCAACCCCGCCACTGTGGAAATGAAAGGACTAAAGACAGATTTGGATCTTCAGCAGTACAGTTTCATAAACCAGATGTGTTATGAGCGAGCCCTCCACTGGTATGCCAAGTATTTCCCTTACCTTGTCCTCATCCATACCCTGGTCTTCATGCTCTGCAGCAACTTCTGGTTCAAATTCCCTGGCTCCAGCTCCAAAATAGAACATTTCATCTCCATCCTGGGCAAGTGTTTTGACTCTCCGTGGACCACCCGGGCTTTATCAGAAGTGTCTGGGGAGGACTCAGAAGAGAAGGACAACCGGAAGAACAACATGAGCAGGTCCAACACCATCCAGTCTGGCCCAGAAGGCAGCCTGGTCAACTCTCAGTCCCTAAAGTCAATTCCCGAGAAGTTTGTGGTTGACAAATCCACTGCAGGAGCTCTGGATAAGAAGGAAGGGGAGCAAGCAAAGGCCTTGTTTGAGAAGGTAAAGAAGTTCAGGCTGCACGTAGAAGAAGGCGATATACTGTACGCTATGTATGTTCGCCAGACTGTCCTTAAGGTCATAAAATTCCTCATCATCATTGCCTATAATAGCGCCCTGGTCTCCAAGGTTCAGTTTACGGTGGACTGTAATGTCGACATTCAGGACATGACTGGATATAAGAACTTTTCTTGTAACCACACCATGGCACACTTGTTCTCCAAACTGTCCTTCTGCTACCTGTGTTTCGTAAGTATCTACGGATTGACGTGCCTTTATACCTTATATTGGCTGTTCTACCGTTCTCTACGGGAATACTCTTTCGAGTATGTCCGGCAGGAGACTGGAATTGATGATATTCCAGATGTGAAAAATGACTTTGCTTTTATGCTTCATATGATAGATCAGTACGACCCACTGTATTCCAAGAGATTTGCGGTGTTCCTGTCGGAAGTGAGCGAGAACAAATTAAAACAGCTGAACTTAAATAACGAGTGGACTCCCGACAAACTGAGGCAGAAGCTACAGACAAACGCCCACAACCGGCTGGAACTGCCTCTGATCATGCTCTCTGGCCTTCCAGACACAGTTTTTGAGATCACGGAGTTGCAGTCTCTCAAGCTTGAAATCATCAAGAACGTGATGATACCCGCCACCATCGCGCAGCTGGACAATCTCCAGGAGCTCTCGCTGCACCAGTGCTCTGTCAAGATCCACAGCGCAGCCCTCTCTTTCCTGAAGGAAAACCTCAAGGTCTTGAGCGTCAAGTTTGATGATATGAGGGAGCTGCCCCCCTGGATGTATGGGCTCCGGAATCTGGAAGAGCTCTATCTGGTTGGCTCTCTAAGTCATGATATTTCCAGAAATGTCACTCTTGAGTCTCTGCGGGATCTCAAAAGCCTTAAAATCCTCTCAATCAAAAGCAACGTTTCCAAAATCCCCCAGGCAGTGGTGGACGTTTCCAGCCACCTCCAGAAGATGTGCATACATAACGACGGCACCAAGCTGGTGATGCTCAACAACTTAAAGAAGATGACCAATCTGACAGAGCTGGAGCTGGTCCACTGCGACCTCGAACGCATTCCCCACGCCGTGTTCAGCCTGCTGAGCCTCCAGGAACTGGACCTCAAAGAGAATAACCTGAAATCTATAGAAGAAATCGTTAGCTTCCAGCACTTGAGGAAGTTGACAGTGCTAAAACTGTGGCACAACAGCATCACCTACATCCCAGAGCATATAAAGAAACTCACCAGCCTGGAGCGCCTGGCCTTCAGCCACAACAAAATAGAGGTGCTGCCCTCCCATCTCTTCCTATGCAACAAAATCCGATACTTGGACCTGTCCTACAATGACATTCGGTTCATCCCACCGGAGGTCGGAGTCCTACAGAGTTTACAGTATTTTTCCATCACGTGTAACAAAGTGGAGAGCCTTCCAGATGAACTCTACTTCTGCAAGAAACTTAAAACCCTGAAGATTGGGAAAAACAGCCTATCGGTACTCTCACCGAAAATTGGAAACTTATTATTTCTTTCCTATTTAGACGTGAAGGGCAATCACTTTGAAATCCTCCCTCCCGAACTGGGTGACTGCCGGGCCCTGAAGCGAGCCGGGCTCGTGGTGGAGGATGCTCTGTTTGAAACTCTGCCTTCCGATGTCCGGGAGCAAATGAAAGCAGAATAACTGATTTTTTGCTTTAAAGCTTGACCGAAACACGCTTCTACCAAATACAGTATAAATAACTAGGTAGTCTTGATGCCTTTCCTATTTTATTTTATTTTTTTCCTCTTTCACACAAAACAAAATGTACACAAGATTGAGTAAGGAGTGTGTATTTTTTAATAAAAATTTAATTGTATTTTTTCAACATTAATATTTTAAAGTTTTATTTGTCCTGGAACCTGATGTATCTATTATTGTTTTCTACTGACAGAAACAGATGGTTCCATCTGTTTGTTTGTTTTTTTTTTTTTTTGTCATTTCATTCTTATGGGAGGGAATCTTGAGTTGCATGCTTTTTGGTATTTTTGAAAGAGATATTTTGCCAATGCCATTTTTAGCTTGTTTACACCTGTACAGGGTCCTTACTTTTGTTTTCATCATGTATGCGCCAAGGAGTCTGTGCTAATTCTTGTAATACCAGCTGCCTTCTGCATTGGCCAAGTCCTTCATCCTACAGAACACTCCTCTCTGGAGTGTAAATTCACATAAGTGCATTGTCACAGACTGTTGTTTTTAAAATTACTCTTCATCTCCAACAGAACCCTGAATTGTGTTATTTCATATACCTGACAGTCAATGTGATATCGTTAGGCTAGGATTTCATAAGTGAGTGAAAACAATGATCTTCCATGGCTGACTGATCTGAATTGGTCATTTATAATCTAACTTGCATTTCCACCAACATTTCAAAGATATCATTTTAAAAACAAAATACAGAGGCTCCCCTCCCCCCACCTTTAATATTGCTATGTAGTACTGGTGAACAACCTTAGAGAAGCTAGATTTATTTTAATTAAAATAGGTAATTAAATTAAAAATCAGAATCAGAAGCCTGGTTTTTAAGTAATTTAATTATCTTTTATATCTTGATATGTGGGTACATCAGAGAGAAAGAAAATTCACTGCTTAAGCGCTCTCTGAAAGAGCTGGTGCGCTGTACTCAAGTGCACTGGGTGCCAGGGTGGGGTGGCCATCTATTCAGATTTTCCCTGTTATGCAGAATAATCCACATCTATGAAATGGGGTGGGGTGGCCATCTATTCAGATTTTCCCTGTTATGCAGAATAATCCACATCTATGAAATGGATCTTCCGAAATCCTGCCCTTGCTACGGATGCTAGTGATGTGAGCACAGGACATCTGCTTTTTGGCTTAAAATAAGCATCTCATCTAAAATGGTTCTGTGACTTTTTTCAAAAGGGGTGAATAAATTGCTAAGTGGATGCCACTTAGAAATCATTTTTGTCTGATGGTCAGCAGAGCTTTTATTTATCTTCGTATTTAAGCCAACGTAGTATATGCATCTTGGGCAAAATCTGCTATTGATTCTTAAGCTGTGTAGAACAGGAAAATGAAAACACTTATTTGTGCCCTCAACCCGTGACCAGTATTACGGATCATAGGAATATTGTCTTATGTGATAAATTCACACTGACTGTTTTCGGAACTCTAGTCTGATCTAAGAGAGTTTTGTGACTTAACAATGAAAGAAAATAGAAAGATGATTTGGGGTTTCAAAATACTGCTTTTAAATTTTGCTCCTTGATCCTGGTGATTTTGCGCAGTGCTGCTTGGAGTCATATACAGAGTCATATACAGAACTACTCAGCACATACATGTACCTCAGTCACGTTTGAAATGCTAGGAGACGTCGTGGAGTGAAGGATTTGGGAAAGAGATGCTTTCATTTGTTTAGTAATGAAATCATGTAGTCCAGATTGCTTTATTGTTTCTGCTCTATGTCAGAGTGTTGGAACAGTGGATTTTGTATAACTTATTTCCCACCTAGAATTGAAATGATATGTTTAAAATAGTCACATGGCTATGTTTCTTATAGGAGACAATATTCAATTCCAGAATATGGTTAGGATCTTGATTATGAACAATGGGTTGTATTTAGAAACACAGCCCTCTTTGTTTTAAACAAACAAAAGACTTGGAAGATTCTCCATGGCTGAGCATGACAGAAATACCCTGTTGAAAGGTAAGCTTAAATAACTACTGTTACAACACTGGGTGCACTATTTTTCTGGATAAAATTTATAGTTATTTTCTATATCACCCTTTGAAAGGGATCTATTCAGGTTAAAAATCATATTTATGCTGAAGTCTTTATCTGGTATTAATTCATGTCACAGGGGTTCATAACCAAAGTGACTAGTAGTTTTATCACTTGTAAACTTTGCTCACAATTCCAAAAGACTCTGATTTGTTTTCTTAATGATTTCACAGGCTGACCCCTAACCTAAATTCTAAATAACATCCAGTAAATCAGTATTGTTCTATGACTTTATGTTTTAACTAAGAAGGAAAACTCATAGATGTTTCTATTAGATTTTATAAAAATTCAAAAGTCTCCAATTCCATCTTGAGTCTCAATTTTCTGACTCTGGCCCTTTTCAATATTACAAGTTTTTGTTCACATTTATAAGCAAAAAGTATTCAATTACATTTAGCCTTTAAATGGGAAACTCAGGTAAATGAACTGCTGACTTTTCTAAAGTCCTTTAATGGATCAACTCAGTGTAAAAGGGGTATTTACCTATTCCCTTTCTGTATTTTACAAGTGCTCTTGCTAAATAAAAAGGAACAACTAGCTCTATTTCTCCAACCTCTGTAGGATTCATGAGAAGCTGCTTATGTAAATATAAAAGCACCACATGTACTCATATCTCCTATGGCTGCTTGAGGCCCATGATGGGTATACTTTTGGGTCAGTTTTAATGGTTAAGTATAGAACAGGTCTCCGGTGATGGTCTGGTTGAAGCAGAGCATATAATTATACCCCAGTGGAACTCACCTAAGACCACACCTCAGAAAACTAATTATGTATGAGGTTTTTGCTTTGTTTTGTTTTTAACACAACACTTTTAATACATAAGTGTTCTTGATACAGTGAGACAACTGTAAATTTTTCTTGTCGTTCACTCACCTTTTCCCTGCCATTACATTTCCCATGTAGCTACTGCAAAGACTTCCAGCAATTTACATGGCATCCTGTTCAGCAGCACTGCATTTTCAGAAAGGCCTGGAAAATATGCCTGCAATGAGTATTTTGTTCATTCAGAGGTGCCTCTTTATCTGCCTCTCAAGCTGTCTTCTTAGAGAGGATCTTAAACAACCTGGAATCTTTCTCGGGTTACTTGGGGTGAGGAAAGTCCAAGTTCTTGCAATATGCTGTCTTATGATTTCTGAGATGAAGAAAGAGAAGACAGATTCTTTGTGTCTCTTCTTACCATTTCCCCCAAGAGGAGTTTTGCTATTGTTTGTTTTTCTATTTCTATTGTTTTTAAAAAGTCCATTTTTAAGTAGTTTATTCGACTCTCTAATTTCTTACCAAAGCCCTGATTAAGAGTCATGCTATATTTACTTAAACAGTGAACACTCATGATCCATCTTTACGAATGAAAATGGTCAGCAGCACTTAGCAGTGAATGGATAAGATAAATTTTAATATAATTTCCACTTGTGTTCTCCCATTAATACTGAATGTGATAATGCTAGCCAAGCAGTTCACATTTTTGGTAGGGTCTCAAGAACTCACGGTAGATTCCTGTAGTCACCCTAAGTTAGTAAGACAAGTGAACAAAACAGCCCAGTTACGAGTGAGGGAAATGCTACCATTGATTTATCAGATTTAGTGCTCGCTTTGGCAGCACATGTACTAAAATTGATTTATCAGATTTAGGCCTCAGCGACATGCTTCTAGTACAATTTCATACCAGCCTTTCAAACTAGGTGTCCACTCTTACTGCCTCTTCCCAGAGCCATGTACTGACACAGGTAATATCCTTAAATTCTGGGGAGAGGGAAGAGTGTCCTCTGGCCCAGGGATTTTTTTTTTTTTAATCAGAAGACCTTGAAAAGGGGTACTTTGAACAACTTAACCTGTTGGCCATGTTAAGTAACGGTTCCTATGCATGGTTTTAAATGTAAGTACAGATTTGCTCTCTGCTGAATACTGTTTCCTCCCCGACCTGACTGCCTCTCCAATGAGTATTTTTACTGGAGTTGAAACTCAATGCCTTATGTGCTCACTTAGTTGTTTCTTTTTACTGCTACTTATTTTCTCTCACTCTCTGTCCAGATTGTGTCAAATGCTGGTAAAACCTCTAAGACTGTCAAGAAAATGCTTGAGAGTCGATTCATCGAAGCGCAAATTCCCGACAAAATGTCTTCATGTTATTTGGCTATGTAGCACATAGGAACAGAAAATAACGGAAATAAAGTCATTTTTGTAATTCAAAATTGAGATTCGTCCCTTATTCGATTACAGAAGTTGTGTTTATCTCTTGCATTTCTCCTGGGTTTCGCATATGCCGTTGCTAGGGCTCTCTGTACTGCGCAGGAAATAGGCAGCATGCCTTCTTTCACTTCGTGTTTAGCGAGTTTCTGCAATTGTGACTAATTATTTCCTTCCTTAATTCACTGTGCTGCTGCATCCACCTCAGGTGCCCCTGGAGTTCCATTTGAGTAATTAGTGCTTTAATATGTAGTCTGGAGTGCAGCGGCTGTGCCTTTGCCAGATCAGATTATGCAATTGCTGTCCAGCGCAGCTTTCACAAAACACTTCCACGGTAATGATTGTGGTTACTTAAAGGAATCAGGATGCTTCTGCTCAGCTAGGAAGCCTCCCCTCGTTAGCCACATACCCTTCGGGCTTATGGAAGTCCTTTTTAAGAAAACTTTATATGCCACTCACGCAGAAGAAAATAACTTTTGAAGCTAAATTGTCACTTGCCGTGTTTTCCTATAGTCACTTGTGACTCCATCATCTTACTGATAATCAACTGGTAGCCTTTGGGAGAAAGACTGTTGAGACCAAGAAGGATTCTGAGTGTGGCAAGAGGCCCTGTGAGTGTGTGCATCAGAAACTCACACAGGATCGTGTGGCAGCTCGAGAAATTTTGGAGACATGAGCTGAGAAATGCAATAGAATGCAGAGAGCTGGCGATTCAGGGCAACTTGCACATACAGAGAAGTCGGCCCACTGGTGCCTTCCAATGGCCCATCTTCTGGCCCTTTCATTTATGCATAATATTGAGATAAACACTGATGTTGAATAAATTGATTCAGTTATTCACTGTTGTTCAGGCTAGTGAGATATAAGCATTTTTGTTTGGGTTCAGAAATATATAAGAGGGAAGTCACTAAAGACAATTTTAGACTCTGTGAGATACTCTGACCCTATGTATTTCTGAGTATAAGTTTCAATATTATCCTAAGTATCCAAGTAAGAAAAAAGCGAGAGGCTGTATTATTTTTGTGAGCAATTCTTTGAATGCAGGCTATATGTTTTAGATTTCATATTTGAACAAAGCAAGGTACAAACATGAATATGATCAGCATACCTTAGATGAAAGTATTTGCAGAGTTTAAATATTTTGCATAAAAGACATAGTATTAGACAAAGGAGTTATTACCAAACATAAACCAAACTGGCCATTCTGATTATTTTGATTTAGGGAATCTTGTTAGAAAGTTTGTGAACAGGGCACCTGGATATCTCAGTCGGTGAAGCGTCTGCCTTTGGCTCCGGTCATGATCCTGGGTGATGAGCTCAAGCTCCTCATCGAGCTCCTTGCTCAGTGGGGAGTCTGCTTCTCCCTCTCCCTCTGCCTGCAATGCCCCCTACTTGTGCTCTCTCGATCTCTCTCTCTCTGAGTCAAATGAATAAGAATCTTAAAAAAAGAAAAAGTTTCCAAACAAGTGGAAAATGGGCCTTCTCTTCATTTTTTTAATCTTTCAAGAAATTGATTTTATTTCAACTTGTTACATTTAGATATCACCATTTATTTTCTCATTTTTATTTTTTTTTATCTTTTAGTATTTTAGTTTTTTGTTGTTGTTGTTAAGATATTATTTATTTATTCATGACAGACAGAGAGAGAGAGAGGGGCAGAGACACAGGCAGAGGGAGAAGCAGGCTCCATGCAGGGAGCCTGACATGGGACTCGATCCTGGGTCTCCAGGATCAGACCCTGGGCTGAAGGTGGCGCTAAACTGCTGAGTCACCCGGGCTGCCCTATTTTTTTAGTTTTTTAAAAGATTTTATTTCTGAGACACACACATACACACACACACAGAGAGAGAGAGAGAGAAGCAGGCTCCATGCAAAGAGCCCAATATGGGACTTGATCCCTGGACTCTGGGATCACACCCTGAGCCGAACGAAGGCAGATGCTCAACCTCTGAGCCACTCAGGCGTCCCAAGACATAACCCTTTAAAAAATATTTATTAGTTCAATTTTTAGTAATGGATCCAGGTAACATAGCTCTTGGGAAAAGTGACACAAAGGAGGCAGCACATACTTTTGTGTTTTATATCTCCTTTATGGTCTAAGATAAAAATAATAAACTTCCAGCAGTGATTTTAATATAAAAATCATAATATTTCTTCAATCTTAATTGCAGTGGTTCTTGGGATTCCTTTATGATTTCATATAGTCTTCGTGGAGTAATCTTGTTAAAATCATACTCTAACATTTGGACAGCCTAACTCTATAACTGGGAGCCTTGGGGCTCTGAAGGGGCCATCATCCCTGTCCGCACTGGTTCGGGGATGGATTATTTTCCTAGGGCTGCCATAACAATCTACCACATGCGGGCCAGCTTCCACAAACAAATTTATCATCTCACAGTGCTAGATCGAGGTGTCAGTGGGGCTTGTGGCATCCAAGGGCTGTAAGAGAAGACCTGCTCCACACCTCTCTCCTGTCTTTTGGTGGTTTGTCCGCAATCTTTGACAATCCTTGATTTTACAGGTGCGTCACTCAATCTCTGCTTTCATCTTCATTTGGCATCTTCACTGTGTGTCTACCTCTGTGTTCAAACTCCCCTCTTCTATTTTTAAGATTTTACTTATGAGAGAGAGAGAGAGAGAACACAAGTTGTATGAATAGAGGGAGGGGCAGAGGGAGAGGGAGCCCCACATGGGGCTCAATCCCAGGATCCTGAGATCAAGACCTGAGCAGACACTTAACCAACTGAGCCACCCGGGTGCCCTGAAACTTCCTGTTTTTATAAGAATTCCAGGGATCCCTGGGTGGCGCAGCGGTTTGGCGCCTGCCTTTGGCCCAGGGCGCGATCCTGGAGACCCGGGATCGAATCCCACGTCAGGCTCCCGGTGCATGGAACCTGCTTCTCCCTCTGTCTATGTCTCTGCCTCTCTCTCTCTCTCTCTCTCTGTGTGTGTGTGACTATCATAAATAAATAAAAAATTTAAAAAAAAAAAAAAAAAAGAATTCCATCATATTGGATTAGGGCCCACCCTAATAATTTAACCTTAATATGATAATCTGCAGAGATTCTATTTGCAAATAAGGCCACTTTCCCAGGTACAGGGGATTGGTACTTCATCATTCTTAAGGTGCTGGAGAGCAAGAATTCGTGTCCTCTTCAAAGTCCCTCTGGCTGGACTAAGAATCAAATTGATATGAGAAATTAGCAGGAGAAAAATCAATTTAAATGACATACCTGTGGGGAATCCACACAGACTGGAAATCCTAGAAACAGGAAAAATGAGATCTATATGTCATCCTGAACTAAGGAGAAGGGGGTGGAGGTCTGGGACTTCCAAGGGAAGAAATGCAATTCCCAGGCAGGAAGAAGAGCAGATGTTTGGTAATTAGATGTTTGCTGGACCATGTAGATAGGTCACTCAGATAAGTGCATCTCCGCTGATAAACCTCATTCTGGGAAAGACCTCAGTTTAGATTCTTCTGTGTAGTTAAGGGAGAGGCAAAAACTTTCTCAGGGCCTCATTCGCCTTCAGCTCAAAATTATCTTCATGCCAAAGTGGCCCATCTCAGGGTGGCCTGTCCTTGGCCACTACAGGGAACACGATTCAACCCATAGCACTAGGCAAGATCCTGCTCTTTCTTAATAAGACTAATACATCCCAGGATTCTTAGAAACTAGAATTCAGAGCCCTTAAAGATTGGCTAATTCAGAGGTTTTCAAAAAATGTTTCAAGAAGCTCTCTAATTGTCCAATGAAATCTCTCAGGAGGACTCGGGGACTCGATAAGGCTCCTGGTTTCCTATCTGTTCCAACTACTATTGCCATGTAACAAACCACTCCAACATTTAGTAGGTTAAAACAACCATTTTCTTATACTCCCAGATTCTGTGGATATGGAATTTGGAGGCCATAGCAAAACCAGCTTCTCTCTGCCCCACGGTGTCTGGGACCCCATTTGGGAAGACTCCACTCTGGGAGCTAGCATCACCTGGAGTCGTCTTCACTCCTACATCTGGCGATCACCTAGAACCTCGTCCGAGCCTCTCCGTACAGCCCGAGCTGCCACACCGCATGTCAGCCTCCAGGTGACCAGAGCTCCCATGTAAACCTCGTGCCTCCCAAGAGATGATTCTGAAAGGCAGAAGGCTGCAGTATCATCTTCTATGACCTCACTTTTGTGACATCACTTCTGCCCATTGTATTGGTTGAAACTCGCCCAGTTTAGGGGCAGGGGAGAGGGGATACAGACCCCACCATTCAATGGGAGGAGTGTCAACATCCCCTTGGAAGAATAAGTAGACAAGGAGATCCTGTGGTGGCCTCTGTGAAAATTACAATGTGACATAAGCCACACCAGTCTCTTCAACCAGAGGCAGCACCTGGCCCTGACTACTGTTCACTAGCAACTGCAGCTAGTAAATCCAGGGCCCACAGAGGCCAAAAAACGCTGGTACATTCTACTGTATCTTCTTCCGCATATCCAATGATTAATTGTAGAAAACCAGAAAATCAGCAGGCTAATGTTCCCTTCACCATTTTCCTTTGTTTCTAATTTCCTTGGGCAAGACGGGAGAGCCTGGAAAAATTTGTTACAATATAACTGCCATGCAAGTCACCGATTCATTTTATTGACTCGCATCTTAAAAATCATGAACCTAACCAGGGGCAGCTGGCTGGCTCAGTCGATAGAGCAGGTGACTCTTGGTCTGGTGGCGGCCCGAGTTTGGGCCCTGCTTGGGTCTGGGGAGGGCTTCCTAAAATAAATGTACAGCTTTAAAAGAGTTGTTTTTTAAGTCTTCAACATTTTGACAAGGTTTAAGCGAGAGGGGCTTTCACAAATTTTATTTGACTGTCCTGTGTTTCTCCCAGTGACAACCCAAATTTCCTGCGGTGCTTGGAGACGCTCGTGTACACACACGCACCCCCGGTCCATGACTTGCAGTAATCAGAGGAAAAGTCTCATCAGTGTTTGTGCTGAAAGGTGGAGGGAGCTGGACCAGCCCGTGAGCCTGGTGCCTCAGCTGCCGCTCCCCTCCAGGCCTGGAAGGTGGCCGGTACCCAGCTCCCCACCCTCCTCCTCGGCCTCCAGGGCGGCCTCCCCAGGCAGCCTCCCGGGCCTCTGGCCTCCCCTGACTCCTGCAGAAGCAGGGCCCAGCCGACGCCCACCCCCTGCTTCTCCACAGCCTTCTCTGTTAGATCCCATCCTTTCAGCTCCAGGAGGAACATTTGGGGTTGGGAAAAGTTTTCTAGGAAACAATTACTCACAAGCAAAGGGACCAGAAAAGTCCCAGAGATGTTCTCCAGCAGACAGTTTAAACTAATGACTCGCAGCTGGGCAGCCTGCCCCTGGGCCCATGTGAACCAGGGCCGTGTGATGCTGCCCTAGGATCGGTGGCCTCCCTCCAGCCTACTCATCTTCAAACCATTCACTGCGGGCTCCCCTCGCTCATGTTTGCTCTTGTAAAAATCCACCAGCGTACTTAGCGCATTCGGAAAAAATAACTATTTAATGGTATGTCTCTCCTCATAAGGTTGTACCACAGAGGTTAGCTGGAGTCTGGATGTCCCTTAAGGTTCAGATGAAATGGGCTATCCACCCCCATCCCAAGCCCTTTGGAAGTCCGGTGCCCTCCCCAAACCTTCACAAATTTCCAGTGTGTTTGTGGTTTCAGGCCATTGGCTCTGAACCTCTGTTTCTATGGAATGTCTCCCATCATCACCCCACGGTCCCACGTGTTTGCTGCCTCTTCCAACCTGAAAGGTGAGTCTGCCCTGATCCTTGACTTCCCCCAACACACACACCAGGCTTTGGTGCTTTCGGAGGCTCTAGTGAAGGTCTGGGGAGAGAGCAGAGCATTCATGGGAGCCGTGCAAGCCTCTCTCCAGCCTCAGATTGGTACGAGCCCTCAGCCTGTCCACGAATTGTTCATCCACCTCCCCACCCCCCTTTCCCATCCCCCCTACATCTCTCCTCCACCCCCTTTCCCTTTCCCAAGGCGCTCTCTCTCTCTCTCTCTCTCTCTCTCTCTCTCTCTCTCGTCTGCTCCATCACCACCACCCCCAGCTCAAATTCCTCAGACCAGCACAGGACATTCTAACTTTCCCCATCTTCCATGGCCTTCTGCCATGGACCTCCTTGCTCACCTCTTCCACCCTGGCAGGTTATCAAAGATTCTCTCACCACAACTCCATAAGAGGAATGCTGGTGTCTGCTGTTAAATTGTTTGGTCGGCCTGTCTGCTGCAAGTCCTTGCTCTGGGCTGCACCTCTCTGACTGTTCCTCTGGTCTTCTTCAAAATCCCTTCCTCTCTCCTTCTCTCTGTATATGCCAAATCTCCAGGTTTCATCCTCAGCCCTTTGTTCCCCTTGGGGGGGTCCTCACAAGAACCTTTAGTGACCTCAGGACTTTCAGGGTGATGCCTGCTGCCTTTAGATAGCAACTCCCGGATCTGCGCCCCTGGTTATCACAGCCCCCCACCTCTCACCTCCAGCTGCCTTCTGGGTGTTTCCTCCTATCCTGTCATCTCAGACTTGATGTGTGTAAGAGCAAACTCAGCTAAGCATAACTATTGGCAACAGCCTCCTGAATGGTCTCTCCACAAACTGCTCGTCCCTCCCACCTCACTTTCTCCTCTTCTCTATTGCTAGGCTAGTTTTCCAAAATGTAATTCTGACCTCACTGCCCCTTCTGCTCAAACCCTGCTCGCTGTCTTATTAACAGAGTCTATAGGTAAACCTTATCCTGCACTTCAAGGCCCATCGCAGTCTAGGTCTGACCTGCATTTCCAACACAGGCCCTGGAGTCCAAAGTGAATTCAGATCCCCACCATTCATTTACCTGATGTATAACCTTGAGTCAGTTAATGTAAACTCTCTGGTCTCTATTTATATTAAAGGAATCCATATTCAGGTCCCTCTCAGGAAGTGCTAAAATGTTATGTCTGCCCATGCTGGTACTACCTCCAACTCTGTCCTTGCTAAATTACAAATCAATTTTCATGGCTTATTACCAGTCCTGGTTCCAATCAAGGTAAAAGACAATCTGTGCTCTGGAAATCCTACCTATATCCTTAGCCATAAGTCATAGCTGTTTTCAGGGTCTCTTTGGCATGACCTGTGGTTTGATAGCAAGGGAGTGTAATGAAGTAACAATATGATCATATATACAGTCAGCCAAGTGGATGGTTAGCTATATCCTGAAGCAATTACTGGGCTATGAGGAGACATGGGTGGAGTTAGGGAAAGATGACTTGTTTCCTTTTCTCCAGAAGTTCGAATGCTGACAGGTAGTGGTAAAGCCTACAGCCAAAAATCTGGCTGCCTCACAGCATCTAGATTCCAACCAGAGTTGACATCTCAATGCTGTCACTGTCTGGATGTGTGTATTGGAGCAAATCCCTTAGCTCCTTGAGTCATGGTCTCCTTCTCTATAAAATGGGCAGCAGGGAAGGGGATATCCTTAAAGGCTGTTGTGATGGTTAGTAGTGTGATGCATACGCTGTGCCTAGCTCAGTGCTCACACTCAAGAGATTTGCTAGTATCATCATGACCGCGGTGATGTAAGAAATAGCCTACAGTACTGTACATTTTCCTAAAGACAACATATATTTAATATGTAGATGTGCTAGACATTGTCTTAAAGGCACCACGAAGCTGGAGCACCCCAGGACAGGTAGCAACCGAGGGCAGCGTGAGGAGTGGTGTAGCAAGTACTCTGGAAACACAGGCTCTTTCTCCACCAACCACATTTTCTAAGCACCCTCCAGGTACCAGACCCTGTTCTAGATGCTGAAGGATCAAAAATGAATGGGATCCCAGTTCTGAAGCAGTTCCTAATCTGATAGGGAAAGACAGCCAAGTACTTAACAGCTAGAATGTGCTACAAGAGCTCACACTACACGTGGGTGCAAGGGAGAGTGTGGTCAGATTCTCCTGGAGACCGGAAAGGTTTCTGGAGGTAAACCTGAGCCGAGTCTTGATGCAGGGAGAAATGAGAAGACTATGGGGGAAGAGCTTTTGGGTGGGCACACGGGGTTGGAGAAGGATGGAGAGCCACTGAGTAGGCAGAAGGGCAGATGGAAGGACACAGTAGATCAGCTTGCAGGGCCCGGCCGCACCACCCACGCCAGAGGGCTCTTGAGCTTAGCCTTCGTACTGGGACGTGGGAAAGACTTGAAGCCCATCCTCAGTTACATCCAAAGCCTGGATAATCTTGCAAAATCTGTCTGAGAGCTTCCTCTCTGTTTTCAAATCCTTGTAAAAAGGAAAAACCTACCATCTGGTCTTGCAGAAAACCAAAAGCTGCAAGGGGGAGCCCCGCGCCAGGCGCAAACTGACAAGGCCCAGAGCGAACTTGGCCGCGCTAATGAGACCCACAAACAAAGTGTTGCTTGAACTTGTCCTTGGCACTAAGACACCTCAGGGAAACCACCCAGGGACTCATTCTCCTCTGTCCCTGCCTCTTCCTCTTCTTTCACACCCTAGTTTCTTCCTTTGCTTTGCTGCCACTTTTTTAATAGCCCCGCTAATTGCGGGAAATTGGCCCTGTTTAGAGTCTGGAAAGTCATGAAGCAGACCGCTCAATTGCACTGAACTCTCAGTGTCATTCTCAGGACATGACTCTCCTCCTTCCTCTGCCCCTACCTCCTGGGGTGCCGGGGTGATCATTTGGAGGTGCCGTTGATCTCAGGGCACATGAGGGGGGTCCACGCTTTGTATGTGCCACCCCCCTGAAGCCAGCTCCTGGGTGAGCCCCAGCTGCCTTCTTGGCGTGGGCTGGGTGGCCCAGACCAGGAGGAGTGGAGGAAGGTGTGGCTCGGCTCAGCCAAGTGTCCCCATCTGACCTCTTGCTCTTTTTCTGTCCCCAGAGGAAAGGTGGAGCTTTCCTGCCCACAGAACTTAATTTCCTTTTCCCGTTCTTGACAACATTGCCTTCCTGCCCTACCTCCTGGGGAGAATGGGACTTGGTGTTTCGGGAGGACGGCATTCCACAGAATCCCTTTTTCTTTCTCAAAAGCAAGGGCTTTGATGGTCCTCCAAGCAAAAGTACAGGTTGAAAAGCTAGACGTCATCCCCTCCTCTGCTGGTGCCATTTCTTACTCGCTTGCCTCCCCCTGGGAGGGGAGGGCTCAGAGTCTGGGAGGACCCCCGTGAGCCTGCCACCGTGGGAGCATCTCGGTCACCTGGGTTCCCTCTGACCAGACCAGGGACCCCCTCCCTCTCCCAGCCACTTCCAGACACAAAGGAAGCACAGCACCTCTGAGTATCAATCTGCTCTGGCAATGTCCACCCAGAGGGACCAGGGGACACAACCTGGAAGCAGGCGGAGTTCGTGCCCAGTGGGATTTACTGGAACCAAACACAGAAAGGAGACCCCAGAGAGCGGGCAAATATACTTCCCCCCCTTCCTCCCTCCTACCGATCATCCCCAAACTGAAACTGTTGGGTATGCCCTCCTGGAGATGTCCCACGTCAGCAAGAAACTGGCTGTGTTTTATCCTGAAGCTGTGACCAACAACTCATTAACCAGTATTTCCTCTCCTCCTTCCCTGCCTTGATGGTCTCTTTTTCTCATTTTTATAACCCAGCCATTGCACCTCCCAAAGAAGCATTAGCAGGTAAGTCTTGCCCTAGACTGTTTTCTAGGAAATCTACTACCAGCAGTCCACTGACCTCAGAATAACATTCTGGACCCATTAATTTGGTTGCTTTGTTCCTGGACTGACCTGGGCAGGCTTATATCCACCTCTGTCTACCGTATTCTAAAACCTCAAAATAAGGGCATTCCTTGTTTCTTCCTTGAAGAAGTTCAGATCTACAGATCTCTGGAATGCATTTAGGCAGAAGGAGAGCCATCCATCACAGCACTATTAACAAGAGTGGGGGTGAGGGGGAGATAGAAACAATCTAAACTTCCAAAAAACAGAGTGATTTTTTTAATGGTACATTTTTTTACAATAAAACACCAGATGGACATGGAAAATTACATTATAGGCATATTTAATGACATATAAACTTATTCATGATGTGTCAGTTGAAGAAAATCAAAGTATAGTGTGATCTCATGTTTGCAAGAAACAAAAAAAATATAACTGTGATTTTAAAAATTGTGGGGTTATATGCCAAATGCAAACGGAAATTGTCATTTTGTGGTAAGATTATGAGTGAGTTATCCATTATTCTTTAAATGTAATGGTATTTTTTATTTTTTCCTCTAAGAAATACTTATTAATTGTGATTTTTTTTTTAATTTAAAAGGAAAACTGTGTCCTGGGACTGTTGCTCAAAAATACCTGTTGCTCAGAAATGCACATTATGCCAGTAATATGCTGTAACTTTAGAAGGAAAATGAGATGAAGACCCCAGAGAGATTCCAGAAGACTATTGATAATAGATAAGTTTTCATAATTTTTTATCTTTGGTGAAAATTATTAAGAAGATATGGTTTGTAACTGTTCCAATGAAAAATATATGTTAAAGCATAAAGATACAATGTCTATATCTCTAATGAGAAAGGGCATAGTAGTGGAAGGGGAAGTGGGCAGGGGGTTGGGGTGACTGGGTGATGGGCACTGAGGGGGGCACTTGGCGGGATGAGCACTGAGTGTTATACTATATGTTGGCAAATTGAACTCCAATAAAAAAATTAAAAAATAAATAAAAAAGAGAAAGGGCATAATTATTGCCATTGTAACTATCTTTTGTGAGGCAGCTCTTAAAGTACACCCATGTATTTCATTACTTTATTATAGTTAATCATGTATTATTTTTTTAAGATTTTATTTATTTATTCATGAGAGACACAGAGAGAGAGAGGCAGAGACATAGGCAGAGGGAGAAGCAGGCTCCATGCAGGGAGCCCAACGTGGGACTTGATCCTGGGACTCCAGGATCACTCCCTGGGCAGAAGGCAGATGCTTAACCACTGAGCCACCCAGGTGTCCCATATTATTCTTTATAACATGTGTTGCTCCTTCAATATTTTTTGCATGGATTTTAGTTCTTGAGAATTTTTTTTAATATTTATTTATTTGAGAGAACCCATGCACAGGGGAGGGGCAGAGAGAAACTCAGACTCCTCCCTGAGGGAGCCCAAAATGGGGCTTGATCCCAGGACCTTGAGATCACAACCTGATAGTTGGAGGCTTTACCCACTGTGCCATCTATGTGCTCCTAGTTCTTGAGAATTTTTAAGAATATGCCATTGCATTTGCATGGGGTGGGACAAATGGTGGGCAGTCCATATAGTACACTAAGCTTTGTCCATTTTTCAGAAATTAAGTGGGTCCTGCAGAATCCAAAGTTTTGTTGTTGTTGTTGTTTTAAGATTTTATTTATTCATTCATGAGAGACACAGAGAGAGGGAGAGAGAGGCAGAGACACAGACAGAGGTAGAAGCAGGCTCCATGCAGGGAGCCTGATGTGGGACTTGATCCCAGGACTCCAGGATCATGCCCTGGGCAGAAGGCAGGGGCTAAACCGCTGAGCCATCCAGGGATCCCCAGAATCCAAAGCTGAAGACATGTGCTCTTCCATTACTGAGTTGGTAGGGGGCAAGGACTAGTAAAATGACATCCGTGGTTGGCCATAGCAGGCACTGTATGAGCAGGCCAGAGCTCTATGGGTCACAGGAAAATATGTCCTCCAGACTGGGGACATGCATGGTCAGGAGATGCTTTCCCAGCATAGATGGCATCTGAATTGTATGTTGAAGGATGTGTGGAAATTAGCCAAAGTAAAGGAGAAAGGCATTCTAAGCATAAGCTAGGAGAAGTAGAAAGAAGCAGACCCAGGGTCTAGAAAAAGCAAAATCTGTTGAGCCGTGCTGTCCGGAACTATGTATAGTGATGGGAAAGTTCTATATCTATACTGTCCAAAATGATAGCCTCAAGCTACATGTGGTTATCAAGCAAGTGAAGAACTAAATTTTAATTTTATTTCATTTTTTAAATTTAAATTTAAATGGCCACACATAACTAGTGGCTACGTATTTTTTTTTACACCATGTTATTGAGGTATGATTTGATGTGACTTGATGTGGGGTCTGGAAGTGAATGGTCAAGAAAGAATTTCTGAGGCATTTTCAGGAATATTCTGTGCAAAAAAGGTGGTCTTATTAAAGCATAGGGACAGGACCCAGGAGCACAAAGACCCGCACTGGGGTTGTGAGGAGCTGTTGGTTTTATACTTTTAAATATGGGGTGGGGGGGTAGAGACAAAGAAGTTTCCCAAAGCATTCACATATGTTCAAGAAGACTTACAGGATGCTGGAGGTCTGACTATTGTCAAGCAAAGTTGCTTTTTCCTTTAGCAAAGCATTATCATTAAGACAGCCATGAGTTCCTGGAGGAATGTCCTACTCTGCCTGTCTAAAGTAGTTGTCAGTGGGCTGCAAGTTGTAAGGAAATCTATTTTTTTTCTACATCTCCTTTTGCCTTTGTTCTCCACATCATGATTGACATACACGAAACTGTGAAGAATCGATGTATTCAACTTGATGAGATTAGAGCACACCTGGGAAATCACCTCCCAAGGTTTGCTCCTGCCCTCTTTATTTATTATTTGTGTGTGTGTGTGTGTGTGATAAGAACACTTAATGAAAGAGCCACTCTGGCTACTGTATTGGGTGACATAGCAGCAGGTGGGGTTTGCTGCTAGATCCTTCATGTTGTTTCTTTCTGGCAAGTTTCATTTTCACTCTAAAGGTGGAAAAAAGTCACTGCAAAATTTCATAACAGAGTAGTCACATGAGTAGGCTTAGAGAAAACGATGACTTGTAAATTAGGAAGCAAACTAATTTGGCCAGTTTTTAGCACGTGTTCATTTTCTCTGAACTTTCTAGAGAAGGTGACAAAGGAAGCCTGTGAAACAAACACTGCCATAAAATTCAACTTTGGAAACAGTCTGACCAAAGGACCAGTTAGCTTCCTACAAACCGATCAGTAAGAGAGAACCCTCGCAGAAGGAAATCGAGTAGATGGCAGGAGTGGACCATTCCCCAGAGCCTGCTTACAAATGGCCAAATAAATGCATAAAACAGGGTTCAAAATAAAAATAAAATAGGGTTCATCTCACTAGTATTCAAAGTCATTTCAGTGAAAATGAAATTCCCATTTTCAACAACCAAATTAGAAAAGTTTTATTTTGAAGACCATATGTTGTTGAAGATGGAGACTCACTCTCTTAAATGCCTTTAACAGAATAAATGTATACATCCATACATTCTGGAGGCCAGTTTGGCAGTATTTTTAGCAAAAGACTTGAAAATGTTTAATCCCTGTCAGCCAGCTATTCTGTTTCTGGGAATTCGCCATAAAGAAGTGATTAGGAATTCCTGAAAAGATTTATGCACATGTCTATCCATGTCTGGGTTGCATACAACAATAAAAAAAATGACAATAGATTTATTAAATAAATTTTGATACATCTAACAGCTGAGAACCACATAGACATTAAATGTCCTATTGTGCATTAATACTTAACTGCATGGGGAAAATGTGTGGGATATATTTTTTAGTGGAAAAAAAATCAAATCCCTATGAGAATGTAAGCTTTTGGTTGAATATTAAACAACTGTATGAACAGAAAAAATACTTGAAGGACATTCACCAAAATATTAATAGTACATATCGCTTAATAGTGATTTGTCATTTAGTAATGGTATTTATCACTTATGTGATTTTTATTATTTGTTTCTCTGTATTTTATTCTTTTCTACAATGAAAAGCTGTGACATTTAAAGCAGAAAAGCATTTTTTTAATCGAGATTGTTAATTATGTAGGTAGTGTTCAATTACAACAGAAGTAACTTAAAGTACGTAATTGCCACACTTCTGCAATACCAGATAAAATCATTAAAGTGGTGGCAGGCCTTTGCCTGTCTAGACTTGTGGACAACAGAGCTTTTAAAGAGGTGAAGTGACTTTGGAGTCTTTTCCAGGAACTCTTCCCTGCTGTTGGGAGCAGCAGAAGTGCTTTAGTTAATCAAGATAAAGTGTTTCAACCAGAGGTAATTATGTATATGAAGATGATTTTGCAGCCAGATTTGTGGGTGGTTTATATAAATAGAAAGGATTTTCCCCTTGTTCGGTTCTTCCCAATATTTTAACCCTGATGTATCTGCCAAAGAAGAGGACAGTGGCAAGGAAAGCTTCCACCAGAGACTAAACAACCAGAAACTTCAAGCAATCAGAAATTCTTCTGCCTTTGACTTTTAGGAGAGAATGGAAAATCTCAAGAAAGTAACTGTAAGTTGAGAATTTCTCATAACCAACCTTCAGGATATTTCTCAAGGCTTTGACAATTCAGACTAGTCTCCAGACTTTCTATATCAGTATTTGTTGTTACAGCCGATGAAAATAATTCCTAGTGGTGAATCTGAAATTCCAGAAGAATTTTTATCTTTTCATTTTTTTAAAAGATTGTATTTATCTATTCATGAGAGACACAGAAAGAGAGGCAGAGACACAGGCAGAGGGAGAAGCAGGCTCCATGCTGGGAGCCTGATGTGGGATTCCATCCCGGGACCCCAGGATCACACCCTGGGCAGAAGGCAGACGCTCAACCGCTGAGCCACCCGGGCGTCCTGGATTTTTATTATCAACTGAAACAGATTAAATTGTGTTCTGTGTACTCTACTTACTATACAGAAGGAAGGGGAAAAGGAGGGAAGGAAGGAAGGAAGGAAGGAAGGAAGGAAGGAAGGAAGGAAGGAAGGGAGTGACTATATACATAGACTGGGAAGACTGAACCCCATCAAGGCCTGCAGGTCAGCATCAGAGATCTGGCTTCCAAGGGCCTGGTACATCTCTTTGTAGTCTGGACAAATGTCTAGTGTCCCCCTCGGCCTTGTAATTCCCTGGAGGAGTAAGAATCCTGCCACCTTTCTTCTCTAGCTCGTCTTGGAGGCTCCTAGATTTCTTCATTAATTAGGGTGATGACTGTGAGTCAGAGGTGAACTTCATCACTGAGGGCCAGGTGGGAGGTGGGGGAGGTCCAGAAATGGCAGGGAGACTTGCTGGGTTCCGTCCCTGGGAAGGGGACTGGCTTTTGCTATTTGTGTATTTATACTGTATCATAGGTACCACACTTTTCCTTACTGTCTGTTATATATTAATTTTCTTGTTTGTGATATTTTCCCATGCCAAGATTTGTTTATATTTTTTCAATGTTAAATTAAATTGATTTGGGGGACACTCGGGTGGCTCATCGGTTAAACATCCGACTCGATAACAACTCAGGTCTTGATCTCAGGGTCATGAGTTCAAGCCCTACGTTGGGCTCCACACTGGGCAAGGAGCCTACTTAAAAATATATTTTTGGGGGGCGGGGGGCACCTGGGTGACTCAGTCGGTTAAGCATCCAACTCTTGATTTTAGCTCAGGTCATGATCTCAGGGTTGCAAGATCAAGCCCTGTACTGTGCTCTGTACTGGGCATAGACCTGCCTAAGATTCTCTCTCTCACTCTCCCTCTGAAAAGGAGGAAAAAAAAAAAAAAGGCTGATGACTCTCCACTCTTTAAAAAATAAATTAAATTGATTTGGGTAATTTTTTTTCAAAAAAATAAAAGCCATTTCCTGTCTTTCCCATTCCTGCTCTGCTGTTAGTCATGCCTCACTCATACTGTAGGGTCACAGCGGGAGCCCTTCTCTGCTCCTGAATCTCCCTGGATGCTCTTCTGGGATTCACTGATGAACTATCTAGACAACTCTACTCACACATTTCATTTCTAGTTGTGCTTAGTGACAGGAATGATTTCTGTTTTGACGTTTGGAAGCTTCATTAATTAGCAATGACTTCTTCATCTCCCCTGGTTCTGGCAGATGCTTAGAGGAAGAAAAAGCCACCTTCTATTTTTAAAGTGACTTGGGTGGATAATAGGGTTTGGGCCTACAAGCAGAGACAGAGGTTAATCAATGACAGACAATGGCAACTAGAGGTCCCGGAAGGTTATTGTGACAGTTACTGTGATGTGACCACGCCTGTGTGGGGCAGTCCTGGGTATCTTGTGGGTCTCAGTATAAAAGGAAAAAGGACAGTATGAGAGGCCTATAAAGAAACAGATCCCTTTATGTTATTTATTTTTTTAATATTTTATTTATTTATTAATGAGAGACACACAGAGAGAGAGAGGCAGAGACACAGGCAGAGGGAGAAGCAGGCTCCATGCAGGGAGCCCGATGTGGGACTTGATCCGGGTCTCCAGGATCACACCCTGGGCCAAAGGCAGGGGCTTAACCCAGGGCCACCCAGGGATCCCCCCTTTATATTATTTTTAAGTGTGTTTTAAACATCTGTGATCAATAGATGCTAAGACAGAGGCAGTATAAATAAATGAGCAATTTCACGTTTTCGAGAGCTCAGCTTAGTAAGTCTAACCATACTTCAGAGGGTGACGGACTCATCTGTTGCCCCCCTCTCCCTTTTCCTGTGGCTATAATTAGAAACCTTGGAGAATTCAAATGTATATATAATTTTTTTTAAAAAAAGATTTTATTTATTTATTCATGAGAGACACACAGAGAGAGGCAGAGACACAGGCAGAGGGAGAAGCAGGCTCCATGCAGGGAGCCCGATGTGGGACTCGATCCCAGGACCCCAAGATCACGCCCTGGGCTGAAGGCAGGCGCTCCATCGCTGAGCCACCCAGGTGTCCCTCAAATGTATATATTATTCATTGAAGTTCCACTGAACTTGTCTGTATCCCCAAGGCCTGGTGCTTAGCACATAGCTGATGTTCAATAATTATTTGTTGAATGGGATGAATGAGTGAATGTGAATAATTTACGTGATCACTCCTACCTTACAGTGTTTCCATAGTTAATCACCTATGACACTGTTTCCAAATCCTGCCATCCATCTCTGCCTTTGTCGGAGGAAATGACTAGTCTCTCCTCGGGGATGAATATTTTAGTTTAGAGCTCTTCTCCTGAGGTAGTCCTCTCCAGCACGCTTGCTGCCCGGTGGAGCAGCCCCTTCTGCCCAGCGCCCTCTGTCTGTGCAGGAAGGCAGGTGCGGTTCTGGGCGGTTCTCCGAGCACCCCGCCCCCCCCCCCCCCCCCCCCCCCCGCAGCATCTCCGTCCTGCAAAGTGAGGGCAAGGATGCTGGGAGTGCTCCAGCCCACCCCAGATTCCTTTCTGAAAACGTGGAGAGCCCTGACCTGAGGGCCAATTTATCTGCTCGTCACAGAGGGCCTGAAGCACATGATACTTATAGAGGCCCACAAAAATGTTTTATTTTTAATTCCTTTTAAAATCAGGAAAAATGAATATCATAATGCTTATATAATAATGATTCTAGCCCGGATTATATTCATCTTTATAGCCACATAGCTATAAAATATAATTTTTGATTCTTTTTTTAATGAAGGAAAGAAGTCTCCAGGGCCCACAGAAGTCCTAGGGTGGCCCTGGGTGTCCTGAGAAGAGCAGAAGCATTAGCCAAGTATTGTGCGGCCCAAGAAGGTCTGCTCCCTCAGACTCATCCCCAGAGACCAGCAAGCTCTGCAGGGAAGAAGGCAAACCTTCTCCTCCACCCCCGCCCCAACCCACGGAAGGTAACCTCCCCAGCCTCTTAAAGGAGGCACATTCTAGTAAGGTGTACCCTCTCCCCTCACTCCTGGGCCCCAAATAAGGGAAACACAGCATGATTTCATTCTTTCTTCTCCCAAATAAGGTGAACCCAAGTGTGACCTCACCCCTTGACTCTCAAGTCATCAATGACTTCAACTCCTTTTCCCCTAAAAAGTCAAGCTCAAGCATGATCTCCCCTCAAACCCAGTAGAATCAAGCATGTTGTCACCCCCCCCCCCCCAACACACACACCCATGCCTCTCTTCCACCCTCCTGGTGGCTGACACATTTCCACCCTGATGGCTTCTCAGGAGTGGTTCTGCCCAAAGGCGTGGGTGTCTGGCTGGAGGCTAATTCCTGCCGGCTGCAGGCCAAGCCCACCCGTCTGAAAAGCAACTCCCAGCCAGTGAGAAGTCCCATCACCATGACTCAGCATGCTGTGGCAGATGAGAGTTTACTCAAGGTTCAACAGTAAATGAGGAGCTTTTAGGCAAGTCTGGAGGGCAATATGAGACAATTTAGGATGAGAAACTAAAAAGCAAAAGGGGAAATCCAGGGCTGAGAAATTCCTAGAAAAGTAATCCCAACCTTGGCCTGGAAGAGGAAGTGGCTTGAGTCGAAAGGGCTGCTAAGTGGGGATGGCCAAAGACCTGCGGTAGCTCATGGGCCTGCAGCACTCAGGAGCCGGCCCCCTGCCTGTGTTCCCTGTGTGTCCTTCTGAGCTCCTGTGCAGGCAGCAGCCCCCCCCCCATTTATGAGGGATAGTGGCAGGTCCCCCGACAGACAGGGCAGCCCAGGGGTGTGCGGGGGACTCAGCATCTAGTGATGAATAGTACTTGAACCTGCATCCCAGATTTAATTCATAAGAACGAAGCAAGACAGGGTACAAGTCAACCCTGTAAATAAAGTCGAGCAGGATGTGGATAGTCAGGGAGGCTGTGCGTGTGTTGGGGCAGTGGATATATGGGAACCCTCTGCTTGCTGCTCAGTTGTGCTGGGAGCCTAAAACTACTCTAAAAACCAAAATCCACTTTTAAAAATTGGCTGTGATTTCTTTTTTAAGTCTCTTCTATGACCACAGAACCCTGCCTAGCATCCGCAGAGGTTGATCGTAGCACAAGAGGGAGGTGGGTAAGCAGGCCAACTAAGCCATAGTATTTATGGGAGCCACAGGAAATGTAACTTTTCCTCTATCTCGATACACCCTTGGCTTATCTTCATCCCTTGTGTTACAGTTCTTCAACTGGGTACGATTGCTTTGCATTCTACAGCTCGGAAGAAAGCCATAGCAAACACTGCTGGGAGAGACAGGCTCTAACATATGAATAATGAGTTCTATTTCTATTTTTGCAAAAAAGGTTTTATATTCGAAGCCTCAGTTTCTTCACCTGTAACAATATTACATGTCCTACAGAGATGTCATATGGATCAGTCTTCAGGAAACCTTCCCCATCGCCCTATTTAGAAGAGCCACACCCTGTCCTCCTGAACCCTCACCAGTACCACCTAGCACCCTTCATCATTTTATTTTTCCATCTTGATGGGAAGTTGGTTCTTTCCAAATGTACTTGCATTGCCTCGCTTCCTAAAACACACACATGCGCGTGCACGCGTGCACACACACACACACACACACACACACACACACCCCTCCTTGTATATCAAGCTCAGTTTTCTCATTTCTCAATGCCCTGCTGATCCTCAAAAGGGAAAGGAGAAATTCCTCAAAGTCATGATGGAGGGGTCATTGTCTTGATGCTTTGAAAGAACCAGTGTGAAATTATTTGTTCGGTTTCTTCATGTCACTCCTACTTCCCTCACACGGAGGTAGCTCAAGGCCTGGAGCTGAGCTAGTCACAGCAGCCCGTGCAGTCCAGCAGACTGTCCTGGCATGGCTTTCCCAAGAGAAACAAAGAGAAGTCTAGTGAGACAGCTACAGGCAAATGATTCAAGGGACACAGCGACACATCCAGTGCCAACTATAGTAAGTTGCCTCCTGCAGGCCTGTGGATTGGAAAAGTTTTCATTCCTCAAGGCTGAAGCATCCCTAAGCCTGGTGGGAGAAGCAGGGCTATATTTCAGCCCCTCCCATCCCCTCCCTTTGTTTGGACTTCTCTGTGCAAGACAGAAACTGCCTAATTGTACCTGGTGGCTGGCTGTGTGAGAGGGGATGTTGCAGGGCTGGAGGTACATGAGGAACAAAATGCCTGACCCCTACTGTATACACCCCACAGCTAAGACCCTTTTCCTTTGCAGCCAGGGTTTAGTCTGTTGTTGCCTCTGCTCTAGAAGAGGCTAAACTCCGAGTCTTTCTCATTCATGCTGCCCCCTAGCCACCAGCCAGCCCTGCTGGAGGCCTGTGGTGATATCAGTGCTCAGACTGATAGAACTAGGAGGAATGTCTTTCTTGGGTTTAAAGGTTGAACAAGTAACTCGAAGCACATTTGGAAAAGGACAATGTGGTGTTATGGAAAGTAACATATACCACAGTATATGGATGGAATCAGCTGACCTGGAATGGTGGCTTGATAAGTGTTAACTTGGCAAGGCTGAACTACATTTTCCAGAATTCCCTTCCCTGGATGTTTCCCATTAGAGTCGGCACAAGAGATGTTCTTGTGTGAGATTTGAAGAGGAGCAATGAAGCAACAGCCATTTCATAGTTGCATGTTGCCGGTAATCTGTGGCTCACCTCACTCATTCCCCCAAATAAGGGTCTTTTATGGCTGGTTTTGCCTTCCCAGGGCTCTCCACCGTGAGAGCAGTTGCTGGTGCTGACCTACCTCTCCTACCCCATTCCACACTTCCTAGTTCAAATTACTCCTACAGTTTTCTCTGACAGCTAAATAAACCAATCCCAATCCTGTCAACTGACCTCCATCCCCTCCCAGGTGAAATAGAAGCATTTTCTCAGGGTCTTTGAGAAATGGGGGTGTTACACTAGATAAGATGTGAGTAGAGCTTGTAGACCGGCTGGTGGAGGAGGTACTTCAGGGTGGTGTCCTCCAAACCGCAACATGACTGGCACCATATGCTCTGTTTGGATTCACAATAAAGGTGATTACTTATGACCCTACTAGCAGAGAATATATATATGAAGGCCTCCACTGCTTAAATTCTTTTCCAGCTTTATGGGCTTGCTGGAATATTGAGTTTTCAGACAAGGAGGCTATTTACTACTCCCTCAGCTCTGTCTGTATCCTCCACTGCCAACTGCCATGCATACAACCTTCCTAAGGCACTTTCTCCCTTTCATCCTGCTGTGTTATCACCCTGTCTTCCATCTATCTTGTCAAAAGTGAACAAAGGGGTATGAGCTACCCTGGGACAGCTTGACACAAAAGATGTCCTATCAAAATCCCAGAATGTCACGATGAACTAGGTTAGAAACAGTATGATGCACTGCATTGGCTTTTCCAAAGTCAGTCTCTGGGGAATAAATATTGAACCTTTGACTCATTCACTGACAATGTGGGAAATTAAATGGACGAAGAAAAGAAGAAGAAGAAGGAAGGAAGAAATGGCTTCTTTTTTGACCATAGGTATCTGATTCAGGGCAGCTCATGAATCTTGGACTATAGTCAGCTATAATCATGGGTGATCCCTCCAATGAAGAGGCCAAACACTGGCAAAACAAAAAGCAGATTTGGTCTACTGCATCCATACCCTAATGGATGCTGGGAAATAGATGCTCTTCAACCACCCATGCATTTCCTGGTACTTTGCTCATTGCAAAATGCCAGCTCCTTCAAAGTATCATCTCTTGCCCCTGCCAGAAAAAGCCAGCCTTTAAAAGAAACTGAATCCAAGGTCACTTACTTCCACATAAAGAGAATATTTCGTCAGCTGCCAAAATTCATTTTTCTAATGTACTCTTACCCAGTAACTTAAGCTTGGTGTGCTGGGCAGAGTCCAACTTGGGTAATTCCATTCTCACAACCAAATTCCCTCAAGGAGCTTAAACTGGATATGACATTATTCTCCACTTCTTCAGCTATCGTATTATTAATCAAAATAATGCTTTTCATCCCCAAAGCATGATGGAGATACAAGGATAGAATTTCTAAAAAGGGATTATTCTTAAGAATTTAGTGAAGTTCTTTGGAAGTCAAGTCTAGACTCATTTATTCAATGAATAGTTATTAAAATATATGCCAAGTGGTTTTCTCAACACTGCAGATGCAGCAGGACATGGAGAACATTTTTGCCCTCAAAAAGTAACTGTTGGAGAGAAGGGCAGGAATGAAACCATTTGAGTCATGATACAGAGTTAGGATATTATCATAGGTGCAGTTGGAGAATATTGGTGGAAGGATATGATCAGCTTTCTTTTGTTTTGTTTTGTTTTTTATAAGATCACCATGAAGAGGAGAAGCCATTAAATAGGCTATCTATGGGCCTCCTAGCCTTCTGCTACTTTCCACTGGAATTAAATCATTCCAGGATTAACTCAACTGCGGCCATAATTTCCTCCCTACAATCCTTCAAACAGCATTGCATCTTGGTTAGCTCAAAGGACCAAGGAGGCCACAGCCCTGTTTTGATCATGTGGCCATCAGCATTGCACTATTCCATGACAAATCCTACCCTTCTTCCTCTCTAGCTGGCTGTACTTCATAGGCTCCCTTTGGTCATATAGGACACCAGACAAGAAGATAAAAGAGGAAGAATTAGTTCACCTCCACTGCTCCAAGAGCTGCCTATGATTTCCTGAAGGTAGTTCTGTGGCAAAATCAAGGAGCAGAAGTATCTCTACATATATGTGACTTATTGAATGATTCTTAGAAGTTCTTCCAAGAACTTATTGGTGTATGATTGGGCCAAGTCTTTTGGAAGGGCTGGAAGGGAACTGATATCCTGCTTCTGCTAAATGGTCACTGATCCCACGGAAGCCCATTGCATCATTAGGAAGTCCCAGTGATCAGAATATGCCATGTATCCTCTTCCCTCTGACTATAGGTCTGTTTTTGCATGACATACAGAGCAATCTCATTCCTTCTTCTCATGGCAATCCCTCAAATAATTAAAAACAGCTTCTGTCCCCTTTCAGTCTTTCCTGCTGTAGGCTACACATCCCTAGATTCCTTCAACTGTTCTCAGATGGCATAATGTCATAGGTGCCAAACTTTCAAATTGAAAAGGACTTCAGAAATTCAAGACTAGATCATCTTCTTTACCCAGGAGGAAGATGGGATCTAGAGGACTGAAGTACAGCTGGCAGTGGGTGGGTTCTGCCCAGAGTCACCTAGAAGTAGCAAATCCAGAACTTGAACCTAGATCTCTTAGTTCCAGTCTAGTGCTTTCCCCATATCTTTCAGCAAACCTTACTATCCAACTTACCTTGCTCTGGATTCCTTCTAGATTCTTAGATTTCTTCTTTAAATGTAGCCCCTGATGCCAAACCCACTTGCAGGCCTGTTCCAGCCAGCCAAGAGAATAAGGCAATTGTTATCCACCTTATAGTAAACTCTATACATCCACTAATGCTACTGGGATTACTTTAGGTTTCTTTGGCAGACCCTGATGATTTATATTGTGTATGTAGTAAATTAAAACCATTTGTATGTTTATCTTTAAGTTGAAATATGTCAAGTAAGTTACTTTTCGCCTTGTACTAGAATGGTTCATTTTAAAATTAACTTAGGTATAGGATTTTATATTGAATCCTCCTAAATATCTCTTTGTGAGTTTAGATATATTCTTCTACATACTTAAGGTGGTTTTTTAATATTAAGTCTCCTATTGTGCATATTAACTAGCCTCCCATGTTTTGTGAAAACTCAACAAGCACACTGTAGCAAAGACAGTTCTTGCCAAATATGCCATGTCCTCCCCTACTTTTCCCAGACTCTCTTGTAATTGGATTGGAGTCATATGACTACCTTTGGCCAATAGATTGTGAATGAAGGTGATGTCACTTCTGGGTCAAGTCATTAAAGAGCCAGTGTGATTCTTTCTTATATTCACCTGATATAGAGATCTTGCAGGCCACGTGGTCTAGATGCCATAACTTCAGAGGAGTTTACATGAGCCTGTGATGATCCATTAAAGATTGTTAACAGTATTCCATTAAAGTCTCTATATCCAGCTATAAATTCAATTTTTTGCCCAAAGACATCATAAATGACTGAATTAAATGCCTTGTTAAAAGCCAAATATATGAAGCCCCAAGGAGCATGGTAATCCATTGTAGGATATTAAGCGTAGGTGTGCTATACTCAGAGTTGAATTTTAGAGCTGCATGGGGTGGGGTGTGATCGGAAGGAGCTGGGATTAGGAGGAGCAGCTAAGAGGTTGGCTTTTGAATGTCTGGAAGAGGAATGTGATAACTGGAGCCTATACAATCTTACAAAGAACAAAGTTTTGTCGATCATTTCATTTCCACTCTTTTTAGTGTTGCTAGGCCAGCGTAGCAGAGAGAACCAAGGCCACAGTCCTGGCCTGTGACCTGCTGCTCAGCTGGCCCTGTTCCATTCTCTCTCTCTCTCTTCCAGCCATTCGTACACTTGGATTTACTTGCATTTACTTGGATGCCTTGAGGATTCCCTCGGGTGCTGGGCTTTTACATGAGTCCTTCCTTCTGTTTAGTATGCTTTCCTACCCTGTCCCCCTTTCTAGCCTAAATCCTCAAACTTCAGATTTCAAGTTTTTCAGGGAGGCTTCTGAATGCCCCCCCTTCCAATAACGTTAGATCTGTTTAGACCATTTGCCCCATACCTTTCCCTTTGCAGAACATTCAATACCCCTGAAGTCACCACTTCTTACAACATCACTTGCTCTCTCCTTGAGACTTAAAATTCTTTGAGGACAAACGCTATCTCTGTTGTATTTGCAACTGAGAATATAGTGCTCAGTAAGTATTCAAATAATATTTGTTGAATGGGATTATCTAATAATTTGTTCTGGAAATGTGCCAGAAATCAAGATTAACTAAATAGATTGTAAATTTTAAAATCACCTCTTCTTATCCTCTGCTATTATCCAGATTCTGGGTATTTCCTCTTTCCTGCAGGGCTCAGTGTTGACCGACAATGATTCTCTCAGTTTTCTGGGGTTGTCATTGCTTTGGTGCAGGGATCTCCAAACTACAGTGCAGTCCAAATCTGGCTAGGTGCCTGTTTCATAAATAAAGTTTCATTAAAACAGAGCTACATCTGTTCATTTCCAAATCACCAATGGCTACTTTCACAATACAAAGACAGAGTTGAGTCATTGCAACCAAGACCATGTGGCCCACAAAATCTAAAATATCACCTTTATGGAAAAAAATTTACAAACACCTCGTGTAGTGTAAATATTTTAACTCATTTAAGACAACTAGGTGATTTCTCTCTGTCATCTCATCTATATTTGACTTCTTTTCCTTTTTCCCTATCTTTGAGCTGCCTTTTTACAATTTGAAATTTATTCTTTCATTAAAGAATTCATAACAAAATAGACAGATGTCTACTATCATCTACTGATGTATCTTCTGTTTCATGTGGTGTCTCTACTACATTTGTCTCTTTATAATAAAAATCATTTACTAAAAACAAAAATCAATATTTTCCTTTCTTTATTCCATTCACATTTTCTTTTCCAATTTTACTGAGGTATATTTGTAGGGTTTTTTAAATATTTATTTATTAGGACAACTGGATGACTAACTTGGTTAAGCATTTGACTCTTGATTTCAACTCAGGTCATGATCTCAGGGTTGTGAGATCCAGCCCCACATCAGGCTCTGTGCTCAGTGGGGAATCTACTTTTCCCTCTCCCTTTGCTCCTCCCTCCGCTCATGCACTCTCATGCTCTCTGTCTCTAAAAATAAATTTTTATTTTATCTTTAAAAATTAAATTTAATTTATTTTTAGAGAAAGAGAGTGCATGAGCAGGGGAAGGGTAAGAATCTCAAGAGGACTCCATGTTAAAAGCATGAGGCTTGATCTCATGACCCCCAGATCATGAGCCAAAACCAAGAGTCAGATGCTTACCAACTGAGCCACCCTTACTGAGGTATATTTGACATATAACCTTGTAGAAGTTTAAGGTATACAATACAATGATTCCATATATGTATATATTGCAAAATGATCACCACAGTAAGCTTAGTTAACATCCATCACCTCTTCCACATTTGTTCTTCTTTCTCTACATGTGTAACAAAGCTCATTTCATTGCCCTTAGAATTTTTATAAGATGTTCCAAGCTTCACTCTTAGCTTTCTTTTACAAGTTATATTCTTTGTTGACTCTGTACCCCTTCCATCAACAGTTCTTCCACCACCAATGACTCCTTATAGTAAGAACTAACCAAAGAGCTCTCTTTGCAGACAGAATGATTCCTTCAGGATCACTTTTACTTGTGTTACCAGAATTTTATTTATTTTTTAAAAAGATTATTTATTTATTCATGAGAGACACACAGAGAGAGAGGCAGAGACACAGGCAGAGGGAGACGCAGGCTCCATGCAGGGAGCCTGATGTGGGACTCGATCCTGGGTTTCCAGGATCAGGCCCTGGGCTAAAGGCAACGCTAAGCTGCTGAGCTACCCGGGGTTCCCCCAGAATTTTATTTCTGAGAGTTATCTATGTCTCATGGTTGGATCTTTCTATTATACGTGTGAGTTTTTGTGTTTCTTTTCCAGAAATTCCCAAATTTTATCTTTTTTGTGAAAAGACTTCTTTATTTATTTTAGAGAGAGAGAGTGAGAGTGCATGTGCACATGCATGAGTAGGTGAGGGATAGAGGAAGAGGGAGAGGGAGAGAGAGAATCCAAGCAGACTCCCCACTGAGTATGGAGCTGGATGCAGGCCTTGATCCCAGGACCCTGAGCTGAAATCAAGAGTCAGAGGCTTAACTGACTGAGCCACCCAAGGGTCCCTCCAAATGTTATCTTAAGAGTTTTGAAAGCAGGTCAGAAGCAGCACTCAAATTTTGAACTCTCAGATCAGAATCTACTATCTTTCTACAGTTCCCCAACCAATTCTCCTACTTGGTCAGTGTTATGGGTTGAAATATGTCCCCCCCAAAAGATATGGTGAAGCCCTAATCCCCAGTACCTCAGAATGTAACCCTTCTTGGAAATACGGTGTTTATAGAGGTAATCAAGTTAGACGGAGATCATAACCCTATAATAATGATATCTTTATTTCCAAAAAAGAAGAGAGATTTGGACACAGGGACAGACACACCATAGGAAGAATGCTATATGAACTTGAAAGCAGAGATGGGCTGAGCATCTGCAAGCCAATGAACACCAAAGATTCAGAGCAAACACCCAGAAGCTAAGAGAGAGAGGCATGGAACAGATTCTTCCGCCCAGGCTTCAGAAGGAACCAGTCTTGCTGACACCTTGAACTTGAACTTCTAGCCTCTGGAACCGTGAGACAATATGTTTCTGTTGTGTAAGTCACTCAATTTTGTGATACTTTGTTAGAGCTGCCCTAGCAAAGGAATACAGTCAGAATCAGCCCACAGATGGGAGAGTTTGCCCACTGATTCCAATGTGAAATCTACTGGTTTTCCTGCTCTAGTTCATCCCATCAGAGCCCATTAAAATTTCTCAGACTTGAGACATAACCTCCAGAGGTTTTCATTTCAGTAGCTGTAAGGAGAAGCCTGGGAATCTAATTTTTATTAAACCTAAGAGGCAATTCTGAGGTATGAGAAGTAGGAAGGACTTAACAGACTTTGTGTAGTTTAGTCTCCTTCCTGGCCCAGGGCCGTAGCACATCTGAAAACTGATGGATCTGCATCCCCTGCTGAGATCAGCCAGGATCTGATGGCCTCAGTGGCAGCCAGTGGGATCTGGTGCTGCCTGGTGTTCCTTGGGGGCCCATTCTCAGGACCAGGTCGAAGCTGGGAGCCTGCTATTCTCTCAGACCCTCGTTAGCCCTCCCTCTGAGAAGAGCCCTGACCCTAGACCCCAGACTGGTGGCTAGGCCACTAAACTCAGGACAGATCTCCCAAATGACTGACTGTTCACTCTCCTGCTTCTTGAGCAACCTCTATCAATTTCCAAGTGTGCTCTGGTTATTTGGGGGGACTCCGGTACCCAGCATGGGAAATATTCTCAGTAAGTGGTAACTGACTTATGAAGGGCCCTTCTCTGCCCTCTAGACACTGGAGTTTACCTGTGAGTTTTTGTGTTCCTTTTCCAGAAATTCCCAAATTCCCTGGCTGCCTCTCCATAGCCAAGCCCAACTATTTGGGGGGCACAATGTGCTGAATCTTGTACTATACACATCCCTTCTGGCTTTCATATTAAGCTTACAGTCTAATGAAGGATACAAAAAGGCACATGGATGCACATTACCTGTGAATACAGGGTTCTAAGGGCAAGGAGGTAGAGCACCTGACCAGGGTCTGGAGGGTCTGGAGGGTCTGCAGGTAGGGAAAACAGTTTGAAGAAGTTCCCATTTAAAACCAAGACCCGACTTCTAACTCTGGGAAATGAACTAGAGGTGGTGGAGGGGGAGGAGGGCGGGGGGTGGGGGTGAATGGGTGACGGGCACTGAGGGGGACACTTGACGGGATGAGCACTGGGTGTTATTCTGTATGTTGGTAAATTGAACACCAATAAAAATTAATTTATAAAATTAAAACCAAGACCCCAAAAAAAAGGCAAAAAATAAATAAATAAATAAATAAAGTTATTACGTAACATACCAATATATTTTCTTAATGTTGTATAATGTTATCTATAATATTAATATTATATGACACATAATGCTAATATATAAATGCACAGTAATATATTATTATTAACATATATTAATATAATGTCAAGAATATAATACATTATCAATACATTATTTATTGCAATGAATACTAATCCATGTTACAGGGGTTCGGAGGAAGGAGACACATTCAGCCTCAAGGGCCAGAGAGAGCATGATGGTTTCTGGTGAGGGCAAGTAGCTGGAGGCGTGGGCAGGAGCAAGGGCTTCCAGCCCCATCATGTCCCACCGGAGATCTTGCCTGGACGAGACTAAAACTGACGGATGGCTCCCACTGGCCATTTGAGAGCACGTCCCCCGCTGGCCAAGCCCGGGGAAGGTGGGTGCATTTCAACTACCCCTCGGCCCATCTGTGCCCCGTTCAGGCTCCGACTCTCCTCTTGTCTGCTCTCTTCGTCCTCCAGATTTAATGTCTCTTCCACGCGACTCAACCAGCCTCATGAGCCTCAAAAATCATCTGGTACTGGTACTGGCTGGCAGCTTCCTGGCCCGATGACGCTAACTGTTGGGGATGGGACTCGGCCACCAGGCCCTGCAGCGCCCTCCCCATCCCTGACCACCCAGGATGGCCCGACCCGGCGGCCTGCAAGGAAATGAATTCCTGGCTGGAGGGAAACAGCAAGAAGTTTCTAGCCATCTAGATTTCACATGAACAACTCAAGAACTTGAGACTGGACATGAGACTGGGCGTGAAAGCCCCTCCTCGGGTGCCAGGATTCGAACTTGCCTGTGATGGACGTGGTCACCTGGACGGCTTCGGACAGGTGCGTTCTCGCACTGCCAGTTACACCTTCCCACTTGGAGGACTGTATTACTCAGCACGACAGGCGGCTACCAGGGAAAGCGGTGGCAGGAAGGGAAGGCGACCCTTTCCTCACTAAGCGAAGGAAGAGGTGTGAATCTGGGGACCACAGTCTGGCCCTGATTGAAGGTAAATCACCAGCTGATCAGAAGGCTGTAGATACCGGGAGAGAAGCCTCAACAGGCAGCTGGACTGCATGAGGAAGAGGGAAATTAGAGAGGGCACAGGGGTGCTGAGCAGGGACAGGGCTCGGGGAAGAGGAAGGGGGGTGGCTCCGTCCTGCCCAGGCGACAGAAGCAGGGAGGGACCTGTAGGAAGCGCTCTGCAGCCAGGACAGCGCCCCACCGCCCACTCCAGGCTCCCAGCCCCACGGCCCTAATGAGCTCGTATTGCAACACAGGAAGTATCCATGGCTTCTGCTCAGTGAGGAAAACCTGTTTTAGGTTATGTGCAATCTGGAAGCTTCTGACGTCCCACCACAAAAGCTACTCTCGTAAAAAGCACTCTCATCCCCGCAATCTATAGAGACAGAGTCCATGCAGATGTCAGGGAGAGATAGCACCCCCCCACCCGCCCCTGTCTAGCAGTTTCTGCAGCGAGCAACCACTGAAAGAAGCAAGCCCCTATGAACTGAGAGCTCTCTGCAATTAGTGCAAGGGCCTCGGGCCAAGGAAGGACAGAGTGGTGTAACCAGGAAACCAGGGCGCCCCTGTGTTTACCCAAGAAGATCCCCTCTTCCTCCTGCAGATCGAGGGAGAGAGTCTGGCCGGCCTGGGAGGAGGTGATTGGGGCAGAAACGGTGGGGGAGAAGGATGATGGCTGCAATTTTTGCACTAGTGATGGACGTGAGTTTAGCAAAGAACAGACAGTGGATGCCTTAGTCCCACAGCATTACTGTCTCCATAGTGCTGAGCCCTGCCCGACAAGCTTCTGTAAGGCCTAAGCAAGGCAGTCGTGTGCGCTCATTGTCCAAGGAGAGAACGCAGAAAGCATATGTAGCTGCTGGGTTAGCTCAGCAACACTCCACCCTCATTTCCCTTGGGTTCCAGCCCACAGGCCCTGGAGATGCTCTCACAGGAAGGAACTACTGGGGGAATGGGACCCGGTGACCACGCCAGTTACAGAAGGAACCATTCCAGTGTGACACAGCAGAAGACACAAGAGGATGGGTAATACAGGACAACGAAAACTGGGAGAAGGAGTTGGGGAAGAGGTTTTTAGCTTCTGTAAAGTCATTTCTTCAGCCACACCCAATTAAAGGTGTCACTAATTCCCTAAGACGGAGGCATTTTAGCTTATGCCACACTGGATGCTTCTGGAAGCTGATTGGGTGGATACCACATTTGGATGTTACTGATACAATACAAGTTGTTTAGCTGACTGGATCCAGTTCTCATTCCACATGGGGAGTTAGTCACTCTCAATACAGCTTTTGATGACCCCTATACAAGTCAGGATTAAAGAACCCACTAAAGCTCTGGGGGTGCACAGAACTGACACGGTCAAGATTACAGTGTTCTGAGGGCAAATTCCAGGTAAGTAGTCCCTTTTATCAAATGTGTCCTTGTAGCTCCCTGCATATGACACCCGTCACAAAAGCCAATTTACCTCAGACCACTAACGGGGGTGTCACACGTAGCTTACACTGGAAAAGGAAAAATTCAGAGATTCTTTGAACTGGTTTGGGGCCAACTTTTAGATGAGGACAGAAATGAAACCGAGTTCACTTCATCTGGTGTTAACATGAACGTTAACATGCCAAATATCTGAATCACTGACTAAAAATGAGAACAAATTGGAGAACTAAAGGGTGTGACTGGGAGGAAGAATGATGCCGAAGAAAAGGATGTAGGAACATGAGGAACTCATGTTGCCAGCTGCTTCCGTAATGGACAAGAAATATGAAGAGCACACAAGCAGGCATTCTGGAGCATGAGGGCTTTTTGGTTTTGTTTCTGTTTTTCTTTGTAAAGATTTTGTTTATTTATTTGAGAGCAAGCAAGAGAGTGCCCAAGCAGGGGGAGCGGCAGGCAGAGGGAGAGGGTCAAGCAGACTCTTCTACTGACAGGGAGCCCGATGCGGGGATCCATCCCAGGACCCTGGGATCATGTTCTGAGCTGAAGGCAGATGCTTAACAGACTGAGCCACCAGGTGCCCCTGTTTTTGGTTTTTTAAAGATTTATTTATTTGAAAGAGAAAGAGAGCATGAGCAGAGGGAGGGGCAGAGGGAGAAGGAAACTCCCATCTGAGTGAGGGGCTTGCTCAGGGCTCAATCTCACGACCCTGAGATCATGACTTGAGCTGAAAGCAAAAGTTGGACTCTCAACCGACTGCACCCCACCCCCCTCACAGGTGCCCCTTGGAGCGTGAGATCTTGAGACCTTCAACAGGGATGCCTGGGTGGCTCAGTGGTGGCATGATCCCAGAGTCCGCAGATCAAATCCTGCGTAGGGCTCCTTGCATGGAGCCTGCCTCTCCCTCTGCCAGTGTCTCTGCCTCTCTCTCTCTCTCTCTCTCTCTCTGTGTGTGTGTGTGTGTGTGTGTGTGTCTCATGAACAATTAAATAAATAAATCTTTAAAAAAAAAAAAGACCTTCAACAAAACCATCCTTTTTTGGGCCACTATATCTTCTCCCACCCTCCAAACAATTCCTGCTGGTGAGTGGCGTGTTTCCAGTAATCCCTTAAATTCATTCAATCTTTCATCTCTGGCATTGTAGATGTGAGGATGGAGGGAATAAAGTAAACATTTGGTTCCCACAGACCCAAGAAGTACAACCTACTTCTCTTAAGGCATCTCTGTTCTGTTTTCCTAAAGACGGCAGAGGAATCCCAAGAAGCTAGAATGTGCCCTAAAGGAGCCAATTTGAAGCGTTGCATCTACTTAGTTCCTAGGATTCTAGGTTGGAAGAAGGTTTATTCGTGAACCTTGCACCAGCTGTAGCTGCCCCATTTCTCCACATAGTTTTTTCTCTGCAACCAGAAAGTAGAAGTATATCCCAAGCAAGAAACATTTAACAAGGTAAGACTTTAGAACCGCTCTGGTTAAACCTTGCTCTCCAAAAATTCTGCTGCAAGAAAAAAAATACAGTCCTTTCCTAAAACTGATCGGCATTCACATGATTCCCATCAAAATCTGAGCAGGTTTCTTTGCTGGCCTTGAGAAGTTTATTCCAAAATTGATATGGAAAGGAAAAGGCCCTAGGATAGCCAAGACAATGTTGAAAAACAAGAATGAAGGGGAGAAATCACTCTTCCAACATTAAGGCCTTACGTATAACTACAGTATCAAAACAGCATGGAGGGAAGAGGCACATAGATCAGTGGAACGGAATAAAGAACCCAGATCTAGAGCCACACAAATATTCTCCCGACTAGTTTTTTTTTTTTTAAAGATTTATTTATTTATTTATGATAGACATAGAGAGAGAGAGAGAGAGAGGGAGACAGAGACACAGGCAGAGGGAGAAGCAGGCTCCATGCCGGGAGCCCGACGTGGGACTCGATCCCGGGACTCCAGGATCACGCCCTGGGCCAAAGGCAGGCGCCAAACCGCTGAGCCACCCAGGGATCCCCTCCCGACTAGTTTTGATAAAGGAATAATAGCAATCCGATGGAGGAGAAATAGCCTTTTCAATAAATGATGCTGGAAAAATTGGACCCAAACCCCACACCTAATACAATAATTAACTCACAATGGATCGTGGACTCACATGTGAACATAGAACTGTAAAATTTGTAGAAAAGAACACAGGAAAATATCTTTGGGATCCAGGGCTAGGCAGAGTTCTTAGACTTGACCCTGAAAACATGATCTATCACAGAAAAAATTTACAAATTAGACCTCATCAAAATTAAACACTTTTGCTTTGTGAAAGACTCTGTAAAAGGGTGAAAAGACAAATAAGAGGCTGGGAGGAAAGATTTATAAATCACGCAACCAACAAAGGCCTTGTGTCTAGAAGACATATAAATAACTCTAGAAACTCAACATTTAAAAAAAATGGATCCAAGGCATCCTTCAGCACCACGTTTCAGCATGTATTCTTTTTTTTTTTTAATTTTAAAAGAGATTTATTTATTTATTTTGAAAGAGAAGGGAGCAGGGGAGGGGCAGAGGGAGAGGGAGAAAGAGAATCCCAAGCAGACTCCCCAATGCGTGCAGAGCCCAGTGAGGGACTTGATCTCATGACCCTGAGATCATGACCTGAACCCAAATCAAGAGTCAGGCACTCAACCAACTGAGCTAGGCCACCTGACTTAGGATCTTGGGGGTGTGGTAAAATGTAAACTCCTGTTCTTCGCTTCAGAAATTCTGATGCCATAGATTTGAGTGGGGCCTGAGAAATCTTTCTTTCTTCCTTCCTTCGCTCCTTTTAGAAATCCACCTTTAAAACAAGCTACTCAGGGATGCCTGGGTGACTCAGTTGTTGAGTGTCTGCCTTTGGCTCAGGTGGTGATCCCAGGGTCCTGGGATTGAGTCCTGCATCAGCCTCCGTGCGGGGACCTGCCTCTCCCTCTGCCTGTGTCTCTGCCTCTCTCTTTGTGTCTCTCATGAATAAATAAATAAAATCTTAAAAAAAAAATAAAACAATCTACTCAGGGTATCTGGCTGGCTCAGTTGGTAGAGTATGCAAGTCTTGATCTCAGGGTCCTGAATTTGAGCCCCATATTGGGGGTAGAATTTACTTGAAAGAAAGAAAGAAAGAAAAAGAAAGAAAGAAAGAAAGAAAGAAAGAAAGAAAGAAAGAAAGAAAGATCAAAAATCAACAATGGAAAAAAATAAAACAAGCTCCTCAAGAGATTTTTTTAAAAATTATTATTATTAAAGTTTAAGAACTCCCACAACTATTCAATCTAGTGAACTATGAAGGAAGAGCCGCATTGGGAAGGAAATCGGGACTGGGCCACTTGTGCCCTGAAGAGGCAAATAAGAACAGGGACTATTAAAAGACTAACAACAAACCACAAGTGTTACAAAGAATTTCTAAGGAGCAACGACTCTTGATTTATCGGATGTAAATGAAATGATGAAGTGGCCCTCCCCACACACTCAAGTATACAAGTATTAGGAGAACTTGCAGCGTATGGAGGGGCTTTAAAAAAAAAATCTCATAGCCATGCTGCTCGAGGGGCCTGGTGTTCGGAAAGCGCCTGTGAGAGCCCAGGAAAGACCGTGTGCTCTGAGGTTGGGCATGTACTTTAGCCAGTTGGGGGACACTCATGGCCCAGCTGAACCAGTGTTTCTGGGCCTATGCGGGGCCTGCAGCCAGGGACCCCAGCTATGAGGGGTGACGGCCTGCCTCCGGCTTCTCTAACATCACTTTCTCTCACCACCCTTCCCACTCACTCCCACGCAAGTACACATACACACAGGTCTAGAGATGAAAGAGCAGCTCCTTCTCACCAACCCCCCAACAATCCATGTTTCTGCCTTCACCATTGTGCTTCCAACCCTTCACAGGTGCTCAAAGGAGAGCCCAAGGATAAGGCAACATGACCGAGTGCAGACACAGGTTGAAGCCAGGCGCCTGAGCAGCTGGTGAGTAAGAGGGCTGTCCCCACATCTCGGGGAAATGTGACAGAGGCCAGCCTGGCAAGGAGATAGAGAAAACTGCCAGGGGAAGGTGAGGCAGGTAGCTGTTAACCCCTCAAAAAGGGAGGTGGCCTTTAGAAAGACCTCGACCAGCGCGCAGAGCTGTTGGCCGGGCGGAGAGGACGCAGACACCTGCGTCTCAGGTTGGGAATGGCCCATCTTCGGCTCCAGGCCCCAGGCTCCTGAGATGGCCTTTGCTCTGCGAGCCTGCTGCCCAGTGGCTTTTCAGTGGCTTTTCCGACCGCACAACCCCCCGCCGCTGAGCTTTCCAGCCTTTGCTCACTGGCGTCTCGCATCTCGGCTCCGTCAAAACTGATGGGAGCTAATTAGTGCTGAAGCAGAGACGCCAGTTCACTTCCCTTCACCTCATCATTTGTTTTCCTTGTTTCCCGGAGGCATGCTTAGGTGCTCCACGCTCTCCCAGGCATGCACGCCTATTTACACGTGCACACGCCCCCTCGCCCGCACACACTCACACACGTGCACCTGTATGCGTGTATACACGTGCCCACATATTTACACGTGCACCACACACTCGTGCGCACGGGCCCAGGCCGCTCCAGCCGCGGGCTCCTGCAGGGTCTCTAACCTGGGCGCCCGGGCACCTGGGACAACCTCACGCCTGAGTTTCCCGGCTCCCCCGGCACCTGCAATCCGCAAGTCATCCCTCCACCTTCCGCCCCGTTTCCAGCCACTGTCAGTGGAGCCGGAGACCTTCCAGCCCTGCGTGTCCATGAAAAGCGACTGTTGGAGACCCAAGCCCCGACGTTCCAGGGCCTCGCCGGACCGTCAGCGCCCCTGCGCCCCAGGCTGGCTCGGCCGAGGCGGGGAAGCCCTCTGGTGGCCGCGGCCGACGTGACAACAGGCTCCCAGGCTCGGTGCTGCGGGGACGGCGCTCCCCGTGAAGACACAGTCTGCGAAGTCCCTGCGGCCTAAATGCACCCTCCCCGTCGCCCCCAGAGCCTCCTAGTCCCCAGACCCCACCAGGTCCCCGCAGACAGCTGTCCCCGGGCCCGCCGAGCTCTGTCTTCGCGCCCAAGCTAGGCGGACCGCCGGGGACCCTGGCCTGGACACTCAGGGGAGGTCCCCCGAGCTCTCTGCTGAAGGCTTCCAGGCTCTGGTGGCGTCTCTCTGGTGGAGATGGGCCAAAGGGACCCTTCCTTGAGAGGCACACCCGTCTCAGGACAGGTGGAGCAGCATTGGCACACACAGGCTGGAGCTGTCGTGCCCTTCCCGGACCGTGCTGGTGCTGAGCCACTTTCTGGAGGTGTCGTCCCTCCAGGTACCCTGTTCCCCAAAGGTACCGCGCTCAGGAAAAGATAGAGAACCACGAGCCTTCTGGGCAAAAGTTCCAGCATCCCAGCCCTCCACCGTCTGGCCTCGAGCGTCCTTTCTAGCCTTAGTGTTAAGTGTAGTGTCCAGGTCAGGGGCTAGAATTAGACAGCCTGGGCTAGAACCCCAGGTCCCCAACTTATTGGCTATGTAACTGTGTGGAAGGTTCTAAATCCTTCGTTTCTATGCAAGGTGGTTGATATTTTTTTTTTACTGTTTTATTTTTTTATTTATATATATATTTTTTGGTGGTTGATATTTTAATAAGGTAGCCTGTGTATCGGCCTTAGCCTGGTGCTTGCCACACAGTCGATGCCCAATTGACGACAGCTGTCACTAGTACTCCTCGGTCAACAGGCCTACTGATCTGCTCACAGGTAGACATGTACTTGCACCTTCCATCTCTGCACTTTGGCTTGTGACACTTTATTTGCTTGGAATGTCCTCTCCCTGTTCTCTAATGTCAAGACCTCACCTGTTCTGCTGAGCCCAGCTCAAATTTCTTCACCTGCTTAGGGAACTGAGCTAATCCTGGACTTAGGAACCTCACGGGTTATTGTGAGAGGAAACAAATACTTTGTGATAGTGCACCGTATAAACGTATACGTGTGTGTCATAGAAAAATGTGCATGATATTTTATTGCTTGTACAATCATTCTACAAAATTAGATAAAGCCTTATAATGTGTATTCCTGCATTACCGGAATAGTTACTCAAATTGTTTTGACATTTTACTTCTCTGCGTAACACATAATAAATGCCATGAGGATAGAAGCTCTGTTTTATACTTACATTCTCCATAGAACGTATCTTACATGATACTTTCGCTATATTAGGTACTCAGTCCTCATTTCGTTAAGAAGTAACTGCATCTTTTATAAGAGTAGTAACATATGTCCTTGTCCCTTAAAGCAATTTTCCATTCATTATCTCATGAGCTTTGATGATCTAACTTCTACAATATCCCTAAAAGAAAAGCAAAGCCTAGGCCTATTTCATAGGGAACTTCTTATTGGAAGTCTTGCAAGCAGGTTGTGTTATTTATATGTGTTATATCATAATAACACAATCTCCAAATGGAAAGATCAAAAAGGCAGGGGGTAAATTTTTCCAAGTATGCCTATACTGCATTTATTTACAAATCATTTGGAATTTAGCCTATAAATTATATTCTGGAGTCTCAAAACACTTTCACTGTACATTTCAAAAATAAGTGGTGTCCCACAATGACGTACCACTGCATACCCATTAGAATGGCTAAAATATATGTAAAAACAAAATTGGCAATACCAATCATTGACAAAGATAAAGAGCAACTATGACTTTCATACAGTGCTGGTTGACTTGCACAATGATATATTTGCTTTTGGAAACAAGTTGGTAGTTTCTTACAGAGTTAAACCTTACCCACATGAACCAGCAAACACATGTCCAGGTTTTTACCCTAGAAAACTGCACACTTATGCTCACACAAAAACTTGTACACTCATGTTTATAGTCGATAGAGATAAAGAACAGATTAGTAGTTCCCAGGAATTACGGGTGGGAGAGGGTTTGGCTACACAGGTGCAGCATAAGAGAATTTGAGGAGGGGGAAAGGGATGAAAATTGTCTACATCCTGATTGTGATAACAATTATACAAATCTATGCATGTTAAAAGGTCATAGAACTATATACCCAAAAAAGTAAAGTTAGCTGTATATAAATGTAACAGTAAAACCATGTTTTTAAGAAAATTCGGAAGCAAAGTTCAGGAAACAGTGAATGGTGTCAATGAATTCAATATAAAGATATTGATCACCTGTTTATGTATAAGGCACTGACTGGGGTAGGCAAAAAGGGAACCAGATCCTAGTGATAAAGGAGTTTTAGGAGCAGTCGCTTTGACATCTGCTAGAGCTAAGATTGAACCCCTGGTCTCTAATCTCTTATGAAATGTGTGTTCTTAGGGAGGTTCCCTAATGTCTTTGAACTTTAGTTTATGAGGATAATAAAACACTGAGTATAGACACAGTAAGAGGTTGAAAAATGATAACCATTATTATCCCCATAGTGTTGCTAATGCTAAAGCTGGTGATGTCAATAAAAAAATCATTTTTATGCTCTGTGGCACCTGGGTGGCTCAGTTAAGCCTCCAACTCTTGGTTTTGGCTCAGGTCATGATCTTAGATTGGTGAGATCCAGCGAGCCTCCCACACCCACCCCTGTGTTGGGCTCTGCTCAGCAGGGAGTCTGCTTCTCTCCCTCACCCTCTGCCCCTCCTCTGCTTGCATGTGTGCAAGCATGCGCACACAGCTCTCTCTCTCTCAAATAAATCAATTTTTTTTAAAATAATGGCTTTAAAAAAATGATGGCTTTACCTTCAAAATACCCTCAGAATCTAACCAGTTTCAGTAGTGCCACCACTCTAATCCAAAAACCACCATCACTTCCCATGATAGCTTACTAACTGCTCTCTCTGCTCCCATCCTACAGCCTGCTCTCAACCCAGCCTCCAGAATGACCTCTTTAAAATGTAAGTCAGATTATGTCATTCATCTGCTCAAAATGCTGTTGTGACTCCCTGTGTCACTCAGAGTAAAAGGAGACGTCCTCCCATGTCTTCAAAGATCCTGTGGCTCGGACACCATGTGCCTCCCATATTATCTTCTATTGCTTCCCCCTCACTCATGCTTCTTCTTTTTTAAAAAAGATTTATTTATTTGTGGGACGCCTGGGTGGCTCAGTGGTTGAGCCACTGCCTTCAGCTCAGGGTGTGATTCCAGGGTCCTGGGATCAAGTCCCACATTGGGCTTCCTGCATGGAGCCCGCTTCTCCCTCTGCCTGTGTCTCTGCCTCTCTTTCTCTGTGCCTCTCATTCATAAATAAATAAAATCTTTTTTAAAAGGTTTATTTATTTGAGGGAGAGAGAGAGAGAGAGAAAGTGAGTGGGGGCAGGGAGTGTAGGGACAAAGGGAGAGGGAGAGAGACTCTCAAGCAGATTCCCTGCTGAGCATGCAGAGCCAGATGCCAATCATGACCTGAGCTGAAACCAAGAGTCAGATGCTCAACTGACTGAGCCACCCAGGAGACCCCACCCTTCTTCTTCCACACTGACCTGTTACCCTGACTTGAACACACATGGTCTCTATTAACAGCCTTTGCAGTGGCTCTCCCTCTGCCTCCAACATTTCCCATGTGCCTGCATTGCTCACTTCCTTGCCTCCTTTGTGGCTTTGCTCAAATGTCACCTTCTCAAAAAGAAAAAAAAAATAGAGTAGTATCCTAACTACTCTATTTAGAATTTCAACCTGCTCCACTTTCCCCAGCCCTAACAATCCCCCTTGTCTTGCCCAACTTTTCCTTTTCCATATGTCTTATCACCTTCTCTACAACAAAACCAAACACTGGCAGATGGTTCTTTCATAAATTACTGGTGGGAGTGTAACTTGGTGCAACCACTTTGGAAATCTTTTAAAGATTTCAAAATATTTAAGTCTTCCAAATTTAATTAAAGATTTAAAAATCTTTAAACCCTTAAATGTAAAGTATATCTACTAGAGCTAAAAATACCCTACGCTGCTTCTGCATGTAAATCCAACAGAAAGGAATGCCAAAAGGTACATATTAAGAATGTTAAAAAACAGTTTTATTCATAATATCTTTCAACTGAAAACAACCCAAATATCCACAGTAGAGTGGATAAATAAATCATGATATTTTCCAGCAGTGGAATCATACACAGCAATAAAAAATGAATGATGATATTCTTAACAACATGAATGAATCACAGGCCTAATATTGAGCAAGAAACAAAGGGGAATATCGTATATGATTTATTTGATGTTCAAGAAAGGCAAAGGCTTTAATGATAAAATCAAAATGGAGCCACTTATTTCCCTAATAGGAAGGTAATCTAATCTCTCTATAAAATAATGATAATAATATCCATCTTGCAGGCTAACTGCAGGAAAGTATCTTTAACATCTAGCAACAGATCCTGGCACAGAGTATTGGCTAACTGAATGATAGTTTGTATTCATGTATTTCTTGATTTATAATACTTTAGTAATTGACAAGTAAAAGATAGTTTTAGGATACTCAACACAAAAGTTTCAGTTGTATATACCATTAGTTGCCTCCTAATAGCCACTCCCTTTTTCTTCTTAATAATAGAATCTATATTTTTGTTCAGAAAAACCATATGCCCAGCCCAGAATGATGAAGCATGACTAAACCAACCATGAAACTCCCATGTCCCTTTGCCAGAGCCACCATCTCAATTCCCCCTTACACCTAGGGATGTCCATGTCCCCAGTTTGGGCCAATCAGACCTAGAGAGGAATTCTAGTAGGAAAATGTTTAGAAAAGATTTGTCCTCCTTGCTAAAAGGAGAAAGGCACATATTCTCTCAGTGCCCCTGCCCCCCATTTTCTGCCTCTGGATGAATGACGTGTAGAGCTGTGGCAACCACCATGAAAATCATAGAGAAAAGGACAAATTGTCCCAACATATCAGAATTAGCAAATCACCTACCTTCAAAGTTTTCGTACTAAGGATTAATTACCATTATTATTTTAAGCTCTATTATTTAAGCCACTATTAGTTGAGTATTCTAGTACTCCAGCTGAAATCATTCCTGTGACTATTCACTTATAGAATACAAGTATGCAAAAGAGAAAGCTTAAACTGATAATTAGGACATCTTACCGTGCTCTCTTTCACCTGCCCAGGGTCTGAGCACCATCCACCCCTTTCATGATCCTTCCACGAGTCTCCTCCTTGCCAGTTTACTAAAATGCCTTTACTTTCTAAGGCAGACACCTTTCAATGACATGTGAACACACTAATGAGGTCATCACTTTCCTAAGGAATGAAACTTAAAACATAGGAAAATTCTATTCGGTTCCTGAATTTGTTGGAAGGTAAGCAACTGTTACCTGTTGGTGGTCACACACACTAACCTGCATTTGCCCACAAGCACCCCAATGCACCAATGCTGTAAATGTGCAAATGTGCTGTGAATAGGTGGCTCATCCAAACAGGACTCATTTCTCTTTGGCAGGACAGATTTATCTTGAAGTTAATGACATTCCATGGCCCTCATGTGCCCACATCTCTCTCTTTCAAGGGGGGGGGCAATCAATGTGTTCACGTGGTAACATGCTTTTGTAAAATTTGGAAGTATGTTAGCCACAATTAGAGGAGACCTCTGTCTCTTTCCTCTCCAACTCATCCTCTGTTACACTTGCCCATCAGTAGGGTGGTGTTGGAGAGACCACGGGTTTAGGATTCAGCTAAGGGGAAGTTGAGTTGAAGATCCACAGAGTCTGGGTTAAGTAGGTTATATTTATGTGGTTTACTTTCACATCTAGTTAAGTTATTGCTAGCTATTCTGGGGCAGGAATGGCTTCTGGCCTCATTCCCACTGCCTGCTTTGGCAATGCCAGGGGTCATACTGCAATATGAACATGACCTATTGTACTGAGCATTAAAAGCATATGGGTATTGAAGAAGAAACAGGTTTCCAAAATAATGAAGCAAGAAGCTAGTCTGTGAAAAATTCTGCCAATCTTAAGATATGTACAATTATAAGCAGAGGATTTAATTCTCATACATGCCCGGTCAAAACAAAAATTCTGTCCTGCCAGGAACATACTGAGTAAGCATCGTATGCAGTAACAAGCCCACAATATTCTTTTATGTAAATCACACAAAATAGAACTTATCAGAATTCTTGTGCTTGGGAGGCACAAAGCAACCCCAGTTCTATGGTAACTATGTTTGTTTGGTCGTTTATTTTAAAAATCCAATATATTAGGGGAACTCGGCTGGCTAAATCATCTGACTCTTGATCTCAGGATCAGGAGTTCAAGCCCTGCACTGGGCATGGAAACTATTTTTAAAAATTAAAATTAATTTTTTAAAAAAGGTTCAATCCAATATCTTGGGTCACATCCTGAATAGCAGTTTTAAACAAAATGGGATAAAAAAGTACCCATAATTTTATGGGTAATTTTATGGCAAAGGGAGAAGGAGAGAGAGGATCGCAAGCACAGTCTGTGCTCAGCGTTTAGCCTAATGTGGGGCTCAATTCCACCACCCTGAGATTATGACCTGAGCCAAAACCAAGAGTCAGATGACAACCAACTGTGCCACCAGGTGCCCCATGTAATCACATTATTCTTAATATTGTATATGTTGCTTTGTTTATAAACATGTATAATGATTTTGGGTTTTGCTCAAAATTAATGGGCAATTTTTTATCCATGCTCTCTATCACTGAAATGGATAAATCATTAAAAAAAAATAGTGTGATTACATAATCGAGTAGCTAATGCAATGTAGGGTTTTGGGGGGAGGGTTTTAGATTTTATTTATTCTGAGAGACACAGAGAGAGAAGCAGAGATGGGCAGAGGGAGAAGCAGGCTGTAGGGATTTTTTTAAATGTGTTTTAATTAGTCCTTTGTATGCCTTAATTTCAATATAATCTTTTATATCCATTCAGAAATTTTGATCATATCAAAATTCAAAAGAAACCCAGAGATATGTGTTAAAGACCATTTATTCATAAACGCACTATGTAATTTTTCTGGATTTTTGGTGTTTGTGGTACAGCCAGCATCTTAAAATTTGTGATTTGTTATAATTTTTTCTCATTCTAAGTAAATATTTATTTTTATGGCCAGTTTTGTATTCCTAATTTTGCACTTAATTCCTTAAAGAGTGTCCCCTCGAAGTGTGAAATGTACTCAACCCAGAGCTAGTGCTGCTGGCCAAGTAACAGCTTTGATCAGTAAAGATTGCAAACATCATTTACCAATTTGGGGACTTTTCAAGCTTTGAAAGGGCAAGAATATTAAATAAGAAAAATCTAACTTACTTTATGGGACGCCCTACATAGAATTTAAGTGAATGTAACCTGATGTTAAATAGAGCACTCTCTTCTATTTCTCCAGAGGGACTGATATTATAGCTCTCACTTACCAAAGTATTATATGAGACAGAGTGCTGTAAGAGGAATCTCAAAAAGAAAAAAAAAGAATCTGTGATATACCTTCAAAAATTCAGGACATTTATCCAGGGACTTCTTTTGTACTTCAAGAATATAAAAAGTTTCTGGAGGGGCATCTGGGCGGCTCATCAGTTGAGCATCTGCCTTCAACTCATGGCCTGATCCCGGGGTCCTAGGATCGAGTCCCGCATCAGGCTCCCTGCAGGGAGTCTGCTTCTCCCTCTCTCCCTCTGCTTCTCTGTGTCTCTGCCTCTCTGTGTGTGTCTCTTATGAATAAATAAATAAAAATTTTTTAAAAGTATAAAAAATAAAAAATGAAAAGTTTTCGGAGAGTAAGAAGCAGGAGGGAGGATTCTGTTGGGAAGGATTTCTTGGGGGAAATTCATGCTGAGAACTTCAAGCCCTCCCCTCCCATGAGGAAATAAGAGATGGGATGCCTAAACCTCCCCCCTCAAGCCCTGGGGGACCTTGAACACCACCACTTTGAGGGGCTGATGTGTGTAGCCTGGAGTTTGAGGAATGATGAGCTGCCCCGGAAAACATGCAGGGCGGGAGAGAGGCTGGTTAGCTGTGTGGGGGTGGTGGAGTCAAGGCAAGTGACTGCTTCACCTGGAAAATTACCCCATCTCCTCCTGTAGCAGGACGCAAGGGTGTACAAGGTCAAGGACCTGCCCTCCCCAGGCTGTCTTAGGGTCTGCCTAGAAGACCATCCACAGGAGGCGGTGGGGTTCCAAGAGTGAGTGGGTCCACAGAAAAGGTGGGGGGGCAGCCAGCCAAGGAAGGGGCATCAACACATCTCCAGAGAACCCAGCAGGAGGGCCCCCCACCAGGGTGCTTAAGAAAATGAGAATCTCAACTGTGAACAGAAGCCTGCTCAGCACAAAGCCAAGCAATGGCAGATAAAACAGAAGCAACACTGGTTCCTGCTTCTGTCTTTCCTTTCTCTGTGTGTGTTCTAGCCCTGGGGGGGAGCCCAAGGAAGGAAGAGGGCCAAAAGAAGAGAAACAAAGGGAGAATGTGGGCCACCAGCCACCAGTGGTGTTGTCTGACAAATGGAAACTTGACAGTAAATAAAATTCAGAGTCTTAATTATTTCCAGGGCTGGGTATTCTTTTCTTTCTTTCTTTTTTTTTTTTTTTAAGATTTATCTTTTATTTATTTGACAGAGAGAGGGAATCTCAAGCAGACTCCACGCTGGGTGGGAAGCTGGACGCAGGGCTCGATCTCATGACCTGAGCTGAAATCATGAGTCTGGTGCTCCACCAACCGAGCCACCCGGGTGCTCCACCAGGGCTGAGTATTCTAATGGGTGCATTAGATGGTGTTTGTGACTTCAATGCTGACAGGACCGACTGTGTATTGCCTATGAGTGAATCGCATTTATCCAGGGCAGGGAACAATGACCTTAGCAGATAAACTTCACAGGATCTGTAAGAGCAAAAGTAAAAGCTGTTTTATCACTTTCTACAAGTCAAATCTATTCAACACTTTTGCTACATTAACTTAAGAATAAGGAAATAGCGAGCAATAAATAGGAAGCAATAAATAACCTAAAGCTATAGCTGTGGCATTGATTGAACATCATTTTCTAATCCTTTCTTCAGAGAGCTTTACTGAAATCCATATATAGAAGTGGCCAAACCCCTGTGTCTGTCTTGTTCTTAATCTCTTTTTTTTTCTTTTTAAGATTTTATTTATTTATTCATGAGAGACACACAGAGAGAGAGGCAGAGACACAGGCAGAGGGAGAAGCAGGCTCCATGCAGGGAGCCCGATGTAAGACTGGATCCCCGGACCCCAAGATCACACCCTGAGCCAAAGGCAGACGCTAAACCACTGAGCCACCTGGGCATCCCATTGTTCTTAATCTCAATCACTCATTCAACAAATACTGAATGAGACTTGACAAGTTTAGCTTCCTAAATGCTACTTTCGGTCTTGCCACTCCCCTACTCGGAGCTTTCTGTAACTCCCCACTGCTTATAGCAGTGATTTTCCAGGGGATGAACACGCCCCTATGGGGAGAGGGGATACCAGTAGGGCAGAGCTTTAATTCACCCTCACCTCCCTCTCTTTTTATTCTGAGACATGCCTTGCGGTGGGGGGGGGGGGGGGGCTTTACCTCCCTCTGGCCTCACTGCCCTAAAAGCCACTGTGATGCATCAGAGGACTCATTTAATTTGCTCTCAGCAGAGCTCCTATCCTTTGTCCACTGAAATCACTTGGATAAAAAGGAAATAGAATTATATTTCATTTGGATTCAACTTACATCTTCTTTTATTTTTTTTTTATTAAGCTGGGAATAGAATATTCTCTGTTGGCAGCAGCCCAGCGATAATCGTTTTAGCTCAGATGGCTTCTCTAATGCCATATCCTGGGGAAGAAAAGCTTATGGGGCTTTCGTGACAGCCTTTTATCTCTAGGGGCTCTTTAGTCTCTGCCTCTTGCACCTGGCCTGACAGAAGGTTCGGAGGCTTTGGGGGTCAAGGCAGTTTGGTTAGGAGAGAGTGGATGGGGCAGCAGTTATAGAGGTCTGACCTGCACCCAGCTTGGAGAATATCCTTGCCATTCACACCTTTACGTGAATTGCTCTAAGACAATAGCCCGCTGCACTCCCTCCTCTGTGGTCTCCAGGACACCTTGTTTGGGAAAATTTTAAAATTAATTTTTTCCATCGAGTATGATTATCCTGTTGCCCCTTATTCTATATCCCACTGGAAAGGCTAAAAATAATTAATGATGGAAAACATGTCCAAAATTCAGATGTTGGAAGATTAGATTGACATTTGTATTCTATGGTCTCTTTTTTCTATTCCTTCATTTTTGGTGTCTTTTATGCTCAATACCATCATTACTCACTATGTGCTGGACATCAGCGATTAAACAAATCAACAAGAAAGATGGGGTGTCTGGGTGGCTCAGTTGGTTAAGCATGTGACTCTTGACTTGGGCTCAGGTCATGATCTTAGGGGCATGGGATCCAGCCCTTCACTGGGGCTCAGGGCTCAGTCGGAAGTCGGCTTGAGATCCTTCCTCTCCCTGCGCCCCTTCCACAACTTGGGCTGGCTCTCTCTCTCTCTCTCTCTCTCTCTCCCTCCCTCTCTGTCTCTTTCAAATAAATAAATCTTTAAAAAAATCAATAAGAGAGAGGCCAGGGGGAGGGGCCTTTGGAAAGGAGGAGGTGTGGGGGGATTTGGCCTGACCATAATCTTCAGCAGCCACCCCCAAACCATCCCATTAACATCAGGATGATGATGATAATAGTATATGAAAAGTGTGAAATCTTATGAAAAGAGTGCAAATGCCATCCTCGTGGATCTAAGCCTGTATTCTCAAAACATAAGCTGATGAAAATGCAGCTTCAAGACAAGATTTAGCCCTTTCTTCCCATCAGATCTGTAAAGCTGCCACAAGAGAAGCTTATGCTCTATTGGAGTCAGAAACGGATGTGTGCACAATCAAATAAATTACTAGAGGGTCAATGCTATAATGGAGCATTGTGTTTTCCTAATGACCCTTTCCGGGGTAGGCCGAGAGTGCTCATTTTCTTCTTGTAAGCAGCAATCTGGCCCCAAGAGAGAATCCTCTCCCAAATTCCTGGTCAGCACCAATATCTTGATACTTCCAAGGGGTGTCCTCCTGCACTTTGACCTCCCTTATGAGGCCATGAAGAAAGTTTTCCTTGTATCCCTGAACCCATTGCCATTGCTTACTGAGTGCCTTCCCAGGAGGTCCTGCCCTGAGCCATCAAAGTCAGTCATGGGTGGCAAGGTATCTGTATATCACTCAAGACTGCTGGATTTTGGGATCCCTGGGTGGCGCAGCGGTTTGGCGCCTGCCTTTGGCCTAGGGCGCGATCCTGGAGACCTGGGATCGAGTCCCACGTTGGGCTCCTGGTGCATGGAGCCTGCTTCTCCCTCTGCCTGTGTCTCTGCCTCTTTCTCTTTCTGTGTGTGACTATCATAAATAAATAAAAAATTAAAAAAAAAAGACTGCTGGATTTTTTTTTTTTTTTACCTAGGACAAAAAAAAGAAGAAAGAAAAAAAAAAAACCTGATTCTATAAATGTATGTTTTGCAGAGTGAGTTGACTTTTCTAATCACTATTACTTCAGGAGCATTTTCTTTTCGCCAGCACGGTGATGTGCGCTGGCCATGCTAGGACAAACAAGATGAATGTCCCTTACCCACTGAGTTCCTCGCAAGATAAGTTACCCTGGCATGTCAAGTTTTCTTTTCCCTCCCTTGATTAGAAAGACCCATCCAAGCTTTCTCCTCTCCAGCTGCCCCCCAAAGACTAGTCCACATACAAGCAGACAGTTGCTGGTCACGTGGATTTCAGCACTTATAAAATACCATACTTCCCCGTGATATTCTCTTTCACAACCCAATTTACTGGTTTCGTGAGACTTAGAATTTGAGGACATTTCATTAATCAATTTGTTCCTTTGTTCATTACGTCACCCTCTCATTAGTATGGAAATTCCGTGAAAGCAAGGACTGCTTAGTCCTGGCCCTGGCTGAGTCCTCAGCACCTCATCAGCCCCTCACACACTGCAGATGCTCAGTAATATTCACTGAATTAATATGTGGCAGGCTGGAAGGAAGGAAGGAAGGAAGGAAGGAAGGAAGGAAGGAAGGAGCAAAGAGGAGGGGAGAAAAAGGAGGAAGGAAGAAAGGGAAGGAGATAGAAGGGAAAAAAGAGAGAGAATGAGAAAAGGTAAAAAAAAAAAAAAAGAATGAGGAAAGGTTATGCAAGGCCTAAACAAAGATAGGGTCACCTAGTTTCTTAAGGGCTTCACATACCCTTGAATACATTCCATTTCTAAGGGAATTGTGGGTCTGGAGTGGCCACTTTTACTAGTCTAGAGACCCACAATCAAATCTCACAGACATTCTCTCAGGCTAAAGAGTAAAACACTTTGGGTCTTGCAGACCCTGACCCACACAGCTCAAAGAGGTTATTTTTTGATGCTGCCAAGTAGAGAGAAAGAAGCACAAACTCCTGGGCTTGCAGCAGGCAATGGCATCTGGTGGTTTGGATGTGTCCTTGGAGACAGAACACAAGCAAGGATCCAACAACTTTTTCCTTTAAGTAAGGCAAAAATTCTAATGAAGATATTTCGTCCCATGCCTGGGTGGCTCAGTCGGTTGAGCAATCAATCGGCAGTGATTTCAGCTCAGGTCCTGATCTCCGTGTCATGAGCTAGAGCCCGGATTTGAGTTCTGAGCTCCTGCAAGGAGTCTGCTTAAGAGATTCTCTCTCTCTCTCCCTCCCACTCTGCCCTTCCTCCATGTGCTCTCATCCTCCCCCCATAAGTAAGTAAGCAAATAAATATAATCTTTGAAAAAGAAAAGACTATTTCTCATTTTATTAGACATTTAAATACATTTTTTCTAATATCCTTAAATATATTTATTTAGAGTTCACATACATAGACTGAAAACAAACCTGTTAAATTGGGTAAGCAAGGATGTGTGTAGACAATGAGATCATTGCAGGGAAATGCATGTGATCAGAGAGGTATGATCCCTCAGAACGACAACCTAGGCCTGCGTTAAGAATTTTAGGTACCTGGGGCACCTGGCTGGCTCAGTCAGTAGAACATGCAAGTCTTGGTCTCTGGGTTTGAGTTTGAGCACCACACTGGGTGTAGAGATGACTTAAAAATCTTAAAATTTATAGAAGAATTTTAGGGACCTGAAGTCATATGTTTATTCCTATTTCCTCCATTTATTTTTTTTAAGATTTTATTTAATCATGAAAGACAGAGAAAGGGAGAGAGAGAGAGAGAGAGGCAGAGGCACAAGCAGGCTCCACACAGGGAGCCCAATGTGGGACTCAATCCCGGGTCTCCAGGATCAGGCCCTGGGCTGAAGGTGGCGCTAAACCGCTGAGCCACCCGGGCTGCCCATATTTCCTCTATTTATTAAACATTTATTGAGCCCATATTATGTTTCCAGTGGATTCATTACTCAACGACAAACTTGGTGGAAACCAGATCGCACTTTTGGGGGAGGGATAGGTAGTGGCCACTGCCGGATGTCCTGGATACTTAGTACGAGTGTTCCGTGCTGCAGTGTGTTGAATACATGCATCACTCGCATACCTGGAGAGCAGTGTTCCTCAGCTGAAGTGCATTTTGATGCTCCTAAGTGTTCAAAGATGTCATTCAAAATTTTTACATCAGAAAGTACAGTGGGGCTTGCTGCTTTTTATTAGCCCCCCATTTGTATAAAAATGCTGGTGTGTTCATTTCTTGGGTAATGCAGTGTAAATGCAAACACTAATAAGCAACTCAAATTGTGGCCACACCATGTGTAAGAGAATTTCAGGGCCAGCTGCTGTTTCTCGGGCTTTCACATTCACTTTTGATGCTAATGTTAGAATGCACATTTCTGTGGGCTTCCGGTTTGCTAGCAGGTACTATGGTTCACCTGACATCCTACAGGGACTTAATGAACCTGGCAGCCTTGCTTGTCAAGCAGCAACAACATAGCTGTCCTGTCCCCAGCTGACCCCCTGGAATCATGCCCCTGGGCAGCCACCGTGGATTACTCTCTACCATTGACTGATCAGCTGCTTTTTTGGGTGTGATCCTGCCTGATGGTGAGATATGGAATGGAACTCGCTTATACTACGAAACATTGAGAATCCCAAAGTTCTCAATGTACAGGGCATCGTGTATATATTTTTTGACTTTTTACTTTAGTCTCTGAGATTGTTGATTCTCTCAGCTGCAATAATCATACCCTGAGCTTAGAATACTTCAGCAGCACCATTCATAATTTGTTGTTGTTTTTTTTTTTTTTTTTTTTTTTTTTTTTTTTGCTGTTGTTTCTCTCCTGCCTATCTTTGAAGTTAGGAAGATATGTATGGTAAGTAGAGCAATGACTCCTCAAAGATGAAAATGCCCTAATCCTTGGAACCTGTGACTGCGATAGGCCACACAGAACAGGGGAGCTAAACTGCAGATGGAACTGAGGTGCCAATCAGATGTAGAGATGAGAAGATTATCCTGGATCCTGCAGGTGAACCAAATGTAATCACAAGGCTCCTCAGAAGTGAAAAGAAGAAGGCAGGGCAGTCAGCATTGGAGGAGATGTTACAAGGGAAGCAAGTCTAGAGAGTTGTAACCACTTGCCTTTCCAGATGGAAGATGGCCATGAGCCAAGGAATGTGGGCAGCCCACAAAAGCTGGAAAAGAAGGAACTCAGCAGCCCTGCCATACCTTGCTTTTACCCCAGCGAGACTCATTTTGAACTTCTGATCTACAGAACTATAAGGTAATACGTTTGTGTTGCTTTAAGCTACTATATTTATGGTAATTTGTTACCAGAGCAATAAAAAAACTAATACAATGTTTGATTCATCTTTGTTTTTATAAGTGCCCTTGCTTTCTGTAAGTATTTAATTAGCGTGTGTTGAATGAATAAACCCCAAAGAACTACCGTGTTATACCTACAGTTGATTTTTTTATCTGGATTAAATATACAAAATATATTGTTGCCATTTGTAAACATATAGTTCAGTGTTACCAAGGTTATTCAGTGTTGCTAAAGTAATCAGCATTATCTATAGAATTTTTAATCCTCTCCCCCCCCCATAAAGCTCTCTACTCATTAAACAATAACTTCCCTTTTCTGCCTCCCCCCACCAGCGCCTGGTAATCTCTATTATACTTTCTGCCTCTATGAATTGGTCTATTCTTTGTAACTCATAAGTGGTGTCACACAATAGACGTCCTTCTATGTCTGGCTTATTTCACGAAGCATAATATTTTTAAGGTTCATCCATTTTGTAGTATACACCAAAATATGATTGCTTTTTTTTTTTTGGCTGAATAATATTCCGTTGTGCGGATTTTATCACAGTTTTTTTTAAGCCATTCATCTGTTGGTGGACACTTAGGCTGCTTCCATCTTTGGCTTTTGTCAATAAGGCCACTATGAACATTGGTGTACAAATATCTGTGCAAGTATATAGCCAGGTATATATCCTGGTATATAGCCAGGAGAGAAACTGATGGATCACGCAATAGTTCTACACTCAACCTTTTAAGAAACTGCCAAAGCGTTTGCCACAGCAGCTGCACCATTTTATATTCCCACCAGCACTGCTCTCAGGCTCCAATTTCTCCATATCCTCATCAACACTTATTTTCTACTCTTTCTTTTTAGCAAGATTATAGCCATCCTAGTAGTTATGAAGTGGTATCTTAGTTCGATTTTGATTTTCATCACCCTAATTACTAATGATGCTGCACATCTTTTAATGGGCTTATGGGCCTTTGCGTTTCTTCTTTGGAGAAATATCTATTAAAGCGCTTCATTTATTTTTTGAACTGAGTTGTTTATTTTTGCCCTTGAGTTTTTGTTGTTGAGTTTTAGGTGTTCTTATATATTCTGGGTATTAATCCCCTATCAGATTGATTTGCAAATATTTTCCTCCATACAGTAAGTTGTATTTTGGCTTTCTTTTTTTTTTTAAGATTTTATTTATGTATTCATAAGAGACACAGAGAGAGAGGCCGAGACATAGGCAAGGGGAGAAGCAGGCTCTATGCAAGGAGCCCGATGTCGGACTCGATCCCAGGACTCTGGGATCATGCCCTAAGCTGGAGGCAGACGCTCAACCACTGAGCCACCCAGGTGCCCTATTCTTTTCTTTCTTGATAGTACCATTTGATCCAGAATTATTCATGAAGTTTATAAAGTCCAAATTATCTATTTTGTTGTTGTTGTTGCCTATGTTCTTACAATTTATATCAACCTGAATGACACACAGATTCTATTTGAATGTCTCACAAAAAGCATCATAGGCTTCTTGATTTGGTTTACCCCTCTGTGTCTGTCATCATATAAAGGATTGTCCAAATAGCAAATTTGCCTGTAGCAAGGTGTTCTTTTGCCTTTTGCAAGATTTTATGTGAAAATATCTATCTAAGTAGCTTTATTCACAATAGTTTAAAATTATAAATAATCCAAATGTCCATCAGTAGTAGAATGAATAAACAAACCGTGGAACACTGATCAGTGGAAGAAGACATAGTGATAAAAAAAAAATGCAGTCTTACTACAAGTACAAACATGGATGAATCTCAATGACGTACCAAAGAGAAAGAGGCTAGACATCAAAGTGTGTACACCGTATGGTTCCATTTATCATGAAGTTAAGAGAACTCAGGCAGCCCCAATGGTTCAGCGGTTTAGCGCTGCCTTCAGCCCAGGGCCTCATCCTGCAGACCTCGGATTGAGTCCCACATCAGGCTCCCTGCATGGAGCCTGCTTCTCCCTCTGCCTGGGTCTCTGTCTCTCTTTCTCTTTCTCTCTTTCTCTCTCTTTCTTTCTCTCTGTGCCTCTCATGAACAAATAAATAAAATCTTAAAAAAAAAAAAGAAGTTAAGAGAACAGACACAACCAATCTATGATGGGAACATCTGGCAGGCTCAGTGGGTAAAGCAGGGAACTCTTGATCTCAGGGTTGTGGGTTTGAGCCCCATGTTGGGTGTAGAGATTATTTAAAAGTAAAATCTATTAAAAACAAACAAACAAACAAAAAGGGCACCTGGGTGGCTCAGTCAGTTAAGCATCTGCCTTCGGCTCAGGTGGTAATCTCAAAGTTCTGGGTTGGGGTCCCTCTTAGTGGAGAGTCTGCTTCTCTATCTCCCTCTGCCCTCCCTGGTCCCTCAGCAGCTCATGCTCACTCATTCTCAATCTCTCAAATAAATAAATAAAATCTTAAAAAAAAGGGGGGACAAATGAAAAGCCAATTTATGATGATAGAAGTCAGTTTCATGGTTACCTAGAGTAAGACATTAACTGGGAAGAAGCCCAAAGGAGACAAGAAAATCTGAGATAATTAGAAATAATTTATATCTTGATCTAGGCAGTGCCTGCCTGGGTGCATATGTGTGTGTAATTCACCAAGTTTATGCAAGATTTGTGCACCTTACTGTTACATGTTATCCTTCAATTTAAAAAAATTAAATCTCTGGCTAATAGTGAGAATCCTGGTGTTCATGTTAGTAAGTGATCTTGGTGTGTTTCCTGTCCAACGTGGTCTGAATACCCCTTCAAAATGGTCTGCCTTCTTTGGGAAGCTTAAAAACAACGGCTGATAGAGCAGCAGCAGCAGCAAATAGAAGCTCCTTACAACTGTCTTGGAGTCTTGGAAATGTGCTTGTGAGACGAAGGGTTTCCTTGAAGACTTCATAGAAGTGCAATAAGTCATTAGCTTCTAGACTCCTGTTCTAGTCCTAAAATATAAAAATAGGTTCCTTGGAAAAAATCAGCAAGCCACCAAGTAGGATTCTTTGAATGCTGTAATATTTGGAAACTATGCACTTGGTTGCTGCTCAAAGATGTTGCTAAGATACTTTAGATACCAAGAAACACGATTCAAGAGGATAATGAGCAATAAAGTAGATTTTGTTTTAAACCCAAGTGTAAGTTCAAGCATGTGTCATGTTAACATAGGCTCAGCTGGGAAATTGAGAAAGCATGAAGTGATAGTGCGAGGCTGCAATTTGTTCATTGACTTTTTCTCTCAGCAAAGTATGTGAAAACCCTGTAATACCTGATGTTTGAAGAAATTATATTGTTAAAATCCTTTATATGGGGGCCTTGGTAGCTAGAAATATCAGTCATCAGTCCATGTCAAGGGAATGGGGCTATGTTGAAGCCTTGAATGTAAAGTTTGAATGGCAAGTGGGAAAATCGAGGAACACTGGACAGGATTATCCTGAGAATATTAGGCTATTATTCAAAATTAGATTTATAAGATGGCTCTCCAAAACCAAGATGAAATCCATACAGTAAAGATAGAGGTATGAGCTTGCATATTTGATTTGATCCATCTTGGGTCCTGAGACAAGACTAAAAGAACACATTTATCAATGCGTGTTATTTCAAAAGTTTTCAAGATACTAGAATGCATTAATAGAAGTCTGATACAGAAAGATGTATAGTACTCAAGTGCTAAAAGGATCCTCCATGTGCATATTATTGGCTATATCATATTTTTCAATGATTATTTGGAATTTTTCTGATGGGTTAAATTGTAAAGTAAGTAGGAATTCAACTTGTATTAAGCAAATACTATGGCAATAGGCATGGAAGTCCTGGGGTACTTTGATAGGAGTTAGGTACCACACAAATTTCAGAAAAGGTCTCCCAACATATCTCCTTAAAAAGAAGTAGTAAATAATTAGAGATTAACCTTATATAGGGGAAAAAATCCTAGGAGTTACTTCATAATATTCAAGTATGTAATTTCTAGGGTAGTAATAAAGAATATTATCAGGTGCTGACATCTTTTTTTTTAGAGATTTTATTTATATATTTGAGAGAGATAGACAGCATGAGAAGGGGTAGTGGAGGGGAGGCGTAGAGAGAGAGGGACTGAGGTGGGGCTTGATTCCAGGACCCTGGGATCATGACCTGAGTCGAAGGCAGATGCTCAACTACTGAGCCACCCAGGCACGCCAGGTGCTGACATCATTAATAGGGATTAAAAGCAAACTGAACTTAGATGCTATGATGACATTCCAATGAATTGTCTGATTTTTGGATTGCACAGCAGCAAAAGCTAGAGTGCCCATCTCAAAATATCTTTAAAATAAGACTGACCACCTCTTGTTCCTGATAGTTTGGGCATTCTATATTTTTTGGAGTCCAGGACTGAATGATTTCAAGTACCTCCCACATACCAGAGCTGTTTCCTCCAAGTGCTCATACAAACCAACAGATGTCAGAATTGACTGTTGCTCTTCTGTGGTCAACTACAAATCTATATCGTTATTGAGTAAAATAGATATTTTTTTAAGATGAGTGTGTATTTCCCCAGGAATCAGAATATCTTACACATTTGCAGTTAGACTTCTCTCATTTTAAAGTGCATTTCTGAGCCTCTTTCCCCACAACCTACCGGAAGAATCTCACCTTTGGCCAGGACCCAGGGCCAACAGCACTCTCAGTTCGGGAAAGGATAGGGCTCATGACCAAGGATATGAGCTAGAGCTCTGAGCTCTCTCTTACTAGGGAGCCGATCTAAACAGTCATTCCAATAAATGAGGAGTTTAAAATCAGTATAAACCACCACCAGCCACTCTGTCTCAGTATAAGTGCTGGACTTTCACCATTTCCAAAAGAGGCTCTGGGATGGATCAGGCCTCACCTGGAGCCAGATCAGACTTCTGACTTCTGTCCCTTGCACCCAAATTATGGTTCCAGAGGTCCGGTCCCCATCCTCCTTTCATGTCCTTGATCACTTCCAGGATCTCTGTGACAAACTGAGACTTAGGCTTTTAAGTCTATCATAAAGGGAGTTCAACTCATCCCTGGGGTTGGCGCACACCCATAAAAGCAAGGGAACTAAGATTCTCACCACTGTGTGGTATTATTCGTCTTCCTTTTGCTGCAGGATCATAGGATCAAATGCTGTTGAACTAGCTTTTGAAACTCTATGAATCTCATGACCCCTTCTCCACTGGCAAAAACAGTAGCTAATGCTTACTGAGCATTTATGATATGCCAGACACTATTCTAAACACATTTCTTTATAAAGGCATTTATTCATTTATTCATTCAGCAAGTATTTATTGAGTGACCACTATTGCCAAACACAGTCCTGGCAAACCAAATACATAGTTTCAGGTGGTATAGTCTAATAGGAGAAAAAAATAACAAAGTAAGTAAGTTATATAGTATGTTAGAAAGTCACAAGCCCAGAGAGAAAAGAATGCAAGTAAGGGCAAGTACCAGAGTAGGATGAGTGGCAATTGCTATTTTAAATAAAGTAGGCAGGGACCTCAGCAAAAAGGCAGCCTATAGACAGAGGAAAGAGTCAATAAAAAAGTCCTGGGGCAGGAGTTTGTCTGGTATGTTCAAGAACAGCAAGGATGCTAGTGTGGTCAGAGTAGAATGAACAAGGGGTAGAGACATAGGAGGCAGAGGAGGTATTGACAGGGTGGTTAAGCGGATGATGAAAGGGCCTTTCGGTCACTCAGGAATTTAACCTTTATTCAGTGGAGGAAAATAGCTATGGAGTTCTTGATCTAATTTGTATTTTTTTAAAATATTTTATTTATTTATTTGAGAGAGAGAGGGAGTAAGTATGAGTTGGGAGAGAGAGGCAGAGGGAGAAGCAGTCATCAGGGAGCCTGATGTGGGGCTCCATCCCAGGACTCTGGGATGATGACCTGAGCTGAAGGCAGATCTTTAGCCGACTAAGCCACCCAGGTGCACCTAATTTCAGTTTTTAACATAGCTGTGTCTACTTTGTTGAGAAGGACTGCAGAGAGTTAAGGACAAAGCATGGAGACCATTTGGGCAAAGTTGCCAGGTCTTTGTATACTTGCATCAGCCAGTCTTTCCCCTTGGGAAAGCATGTAAGTTTTGAACAAGGTAGTTCTCTTCAACCAAGGCAGTCCCGATGAGGGACATACCCCATGAGGGTTGCCTTCAACAACCAGTAGTCCCAGCAGGTGGAGGAGGAGTATACTGGTCCCAAAGAGGACATGTGGGTGAGATGGGCAGCAGTAACAACTGCAGAGATGATGGTGGCCGCAACCAAATGATAGCAGTGAATGTGATACAAAGAAATTAGGTCCTGAATATATTTTGAAGTTAGATCCAGCAGGACTTGCTACTGAGAGAAGTCAAGAATACTCTATAAGTTGGGGACTGAACAATAGAAAGGTAGGACTAGTTTTTGGGTTTTTTTAAGATTTTATTATTTATTTACTTACTTATTTATTTATTTATTTATTTAGCAAAGAGAGAGCAAAAGCAGGGAGTGTGGGAGAAGTAGGCTCCTCACATAGCAGGGAGCCCAAAGTGGGGCTCGATCCCAGAACCCTGGGATCATGACCTGAGCCGATGCTCAACTGACTAAGCCACCCAGGCGCCCCTGGTACAGCCTTTTGAAAAAAATAGAGTAGTACAAAGGGCCACCATCATCCTTCTCCAAGTTCAAACATTCATGCTTGTTCTTCTCTGTTTCCCAGTTTGAGGCAGGGATTATGCTGACTGCTACTAAAACAAACAAAACAAAACAAAACAAAACACCAGAAGCTTACGACATCACACTTCATGATTACTAGAGCTTTCCTTGCATATATATAACACTTTTTAAAAACTTACATTTACCATCCAAGAGCCATGATAAAATGGCTAACTTTGCCTATAATATTGTCATTGCATTATTGCAAGAACAAAATAAAATTTCAAATTTCTCAAAAAATTTGACTGCATACTAAGCTGATTCTGTGAAACAAAATCTCCCTCAATTAGAATAATAGAGAAAACCTAGGTCAAAATAACTGATATATATTTGTGGAATGAAAGCACAAAATGTGTAAAATATTTCTTGTGAGGTATTTTATCCTCTTAAGTAAAATACACATAATAGCATCAACATGTTAAAATAAACTAAATGAGACTAATTAAATGACAAAAACCACAATTTAAAGTGGTTGTACTGTCATAACCATACAAGTCTTTGAATATATAAGAAGTAATTGTTGGTTCCTAAAATAGCATATTGAGGAAGGTAAGTTTTTAATCCCTTGCTTTGAAAATAAAAGAATGCTATGAATTTAACAAGTCTTTGAAAATGCTCTAAAGAAATCATCTCAAACACTTAAATCAGTAAAATCTGTTTGAACTATCAAATTCAAAAAGTTTTCGCCACTGCATCTGCTATTTGTATAAGGTGTACATTGAGCTCACTTACTCCTAACTCTCTGGTACAATGGGTACTATAACACACACACTTCCAAGAAACCAGAGGCTGCGTATCTTAGCCAATATCACAGTGTTAGTGGGATTCAAACCCTAGCCTTCTAAATTTATTTATTTATTCATTTTTAAGTAATCTCTATGCCCAATGTGGGGCTCAAACCCATAACCCCAAGGTCAAGAGTCACATGCTCCACTGACTAAGCCAGCCAGGCCCCCCGCCCCAGCCTTCTAACCTTAAATTTGTAGTTTGTTACATTTCAAAACAATGTCTTGTATTCTAAACTCCAACACAGGGCAGTCTGAATTAACGTGCATTTTCCATATGCTCTACAGAAAATCCTTCTGTTAACTTATGATATATTATTGAAAGCAGAAAGATAGATAACCTGCAGAGAAGAGCAGAGCCCTTCGGCCCCTAACCCTCTGCTTGTCCCTAACCCCTCGGAAGCCACATATATGTGGAAGGCTGTGTAGAGCCAAGGAGAACTTTGAAACCCAGGCTTTGGCCTCAAATGCCACTATACTCTCCCAGCAGGCAAGGCGGAGCCAAGTAAATTGGCCTGGGACTTGGAAATTAAATCAGTCACACAGCTTACCTGACCCTCCTAGGTAGGCAGCCCCGGAACACAGCCCTCTCATGACCATGCTTGATGGTACAGCAAGATCCATGTAGTGGAAATCAGGAATGGGAGCCAAGAAGAGGAGAACGTGTGAGCCCACATGCATAAGAGTGCCCAGGGAAGAGCTACTCTGGACAGCTAGCCCCAGCCTTCAGCGAAACTCAGCTCTGCCCTGCTGACTCACTCAGACAAATGGCAAAGAAAAAAGGAGAATGAAATGAAGTAGCCAAGACTCTCTTCTCCCTTTTCCCTCCAGAAGAAAACCATCCCCGAAGATAGAAGTCTTTTTAAGCTCCACCTCTAGTGCCCCACACTGCAGAAAGCATGACCCAAGACTATCCGTGCATATTAGATTGGAACAGGACATACATACAACATACAAACATCACTTCTCCTGGGATTGACCTCAGAGCTTGATGACGGAATACTGAGAGCTTCCTTAGCCTCCGAGCCAACACTTTACATTCTTGATTTTAGAATTTAATAATATTAAACAACATAAAATAATAAATGTTGGGGCTTTTGCAGAGAGGCTTGGAAATCCTCACCACCACCACCTACTGAGGATTATCTCCTACTGTCTCCCTGACAAGCAGACATAATCCATGTTTCTGAATGAATTTGTAATGTAGAACTTTCATAGGGTGGCGTGTAAGTTCCACCTACTTCATTTTTACAACGGGGGAAGGTTATTTCCAGGAAGGGATTTGGAAGATGTGAATACTAAGTAAGCAGTGCTATTATATGTATGTGAAACGGAAAAGTCTCCCAGTATTTGGGAACTGATGCAGTGGACTAGGGCTGGTTTTAATTATGTAGAAGTGATTGGTTACAGTAAAACTCAAACTGGAAAATTGCCTCAGAGTTAAAGAATTCTTAAAATTCTAGAGTTGGCGGAGACAAAAGGGCTCATCTCAGTGGTGCCCTGCATTCTACGTAATCCAATTAACAAATATTTACTGGACATCTATTATGTACCAGGAACTCAAATACAAAGCTTCTTTTTTAATATTAAGAAAGGTCCCAATCTTCCATATGATAGCGATTGTGATTCTAGATATTTAAGGAAGAAAAGTACCCAATGAGATAGCATTAACTACAAATATAGTAAAATTTTAAATATTACATTTTAATCATTACTACAGCAACTACATTTGAAAATCAGTAAACATAAAGACCAGTCGTATTATTTCTTCCACTGATAGAAAGTGTTTGATTCACAAACATTTTCTACAATTCCTTGTAATGGCACCAAAGCCCCCTCTTAATATAAGCCTGTATGTGGAAATCCCTGATTGAGTCCCCTGTGCTCATTTTACAGACACTGAAAACTGAGGTCTAGAGAGGATATAAGGACCTTCAATCTGATCTCCTAACTAGTTAGTGGTAGAGGCACATCATGCAGCCTCTACTTATTTGCTGTCTATAAATTTAGATGCAGAGAACAATAACTATCTCCCATCATTCATTCTCCTCTTCTTCTGTTCTAACAGTTGGAGCTGAGCACATGGGCAGCCAGATGGAGATGACATTTCCCAACCTCTCTTGCAGGTAGGCATGGCCATGTGACTTTGGGCAACTGAACATAAGCGATGGGATAAGAATTGATGCATGCAGGCCAGGTCACATTCCGGTATGGGATGCTTTTACCTCTCCACATCCTATCCTCACTCTCTTTTGCACTTGTCAGCCAGCTTTAACCCTGCAGATAAAGTCAGTGCCTTAAGGACAAATGCATAACTAGAAAGACCCAAGTCCCTGGATGCCCTGGAAGGGCAAGGCCACCCTGCATTACCCTACCCTCCTCTGGGTGGAGATTTCTCTCTTGTCTAAACTACTATAGTTTGAGGTCTTTTGCTGCAGAAATTTAGTCTAAACCTAACAAAAATAACATACTCTACACAGATGAAAGGCTGCAGGGTGGAAGCATATGGAAAATAAAAATTATGCCCTGGAAAATAAAAAAGAATGGTATTTCATTTGTATTTCTAAATAATGATACTATAACTAACAGGTCACAACAGAAAACTAAACTCTGTGGTGGTAGCTCCCTAGTATTTACACCCTTTTGTAATTCCCTCCCAAGAGAACACAACAGAAGCAATGGTGGGTGACCTCTGAGGTTAGGTCATCTTCTTCTTCTTTTTTTTTTTTTTAAAGATATTTATTTATTTTAGAGAAGGAGCACATGTGTGGGGGGGCGGGTAGGATGGGGCAGAGGGAGAGAGAGAATCTCAAGCAGACTCTGTACTGAACACACAGTCCAAAGAGGAACTCCATCTTACAGCCCTGGGAGCAGGACCTGAGCTGAAACCAAGAGTTGGATGCTTAGCCAATTAGGCCACCCAGGCACCGCCTGAGGCTACTTCTTAAGAGCGTTGTTGATTCTCTCTCTCTCTCTCTCTCATGGCTTGCTCTGGGAGAGGCCAGGTGCCATGTCATCAGGAGACTCAAGCAGCCCTGTAGAGAAGCCCATGTGGGAATAAACTGAGGCTTGCAATCAGTGGCCAGTGAGTCACTGAGGTGAGCAGGGAAGTAGGTCTACTTCCAGCCTCAGTTAGATCTCCAGATAACTGCAGCCCCAGAAGACATCACGTTTGCCTTATAAAAGAATCTACAGAAGAAACACCAAGTCACATTCAATCGCTGACCCACGGAAACTGTGAGATGACACTGGATATGTTTGATATGTGACCTCCTTCGGGATCTGGTGGTGCTAGAGTATGGTAGCAATGTCGGCCTACCTCCCCCGGTGGTTAGGCTAATTACATGGAAGGGTTAGCTGATGCTGCCCAGTTTTCTGTAGGATTAGAGGTGATAATGCCTATAAACAGGTCTCTTCTTAATTAACTTTGAAAATGTGATTTCTGGGGGTGAGGGTAGGAATAGGTGATCTCACCAAATATTACCCTAGACCCCAGATAAAAGAGGCAAGTTGATGTCAAGTTATACAATTGATTCACATTTGAATTCTTCCTGATGTTCAGGTGAACTGAATTCATAAATCTAGAAGGCAAGTCTTTCATTGATCATGTACCCAGTGCATTGGAACTAATATGTTGGTCAGTTTATGGAAATTATGGAAATAATTGGAATTATTGGAAATATGGAAATTATGATAATCCTGGACTCCTCCCACTCCCTAATTCACATCCAGCCAGGCACTGTGTCCTATAGAGACTAATTTCTGAATGTCCCCGGAGTCCCTCCTGCTGGCTAAGGCTGAGGCTTTCTTGGTGGGGTCTCAGATGAGGTCCTGCCACATTGCTTTCCTGTGTGTGTGTGGGGGGGGTACTTCCATATAGGGGCTCAGAGAACATCTGAACCATTCACACTCTTTCTTGAAATACTCACCAGAATTTCCAAATCCCAAATCCCAGGACATATTTTGATTAAGAACTGTTTCACAAAATCCAGGACCTAGGGAGGATCATCATCACAGAGAAATAGGCTGAACTGACAACCGGCATACCAGGGACCAATCCTTCATTCCCCAGATACGGCCTGAGTGTCCACTACATGCTAGACAAGGCCCTAGACCGCATGAAGAGGATAGGCCCAGTCCCTGCCCTTGAGGCTCTTACACTTGAACTTTCACAGCTACTGCCCATGGTCCCCATGGTTCCCTCCACTTCTCCCTCACCCCCACCCCAAGCTGGAAAGTGCAGGTAGGAACTCAGCCTCTGCTTTTCCTTCATTTCCTAGACTGGGACCTTTATGGACAGTTGGGGCAGGGGGAGGTCAGAATGTTAGACTCGGGGAGCTGGATGACAGGGGTGTCACCCTCTACCATGTCAAATAGCAAAAGAACTTGAATGAGGCAGATATTGTTTCTAACACCAAAGGAGCTTAGGGAGTAAGAGCTATGTTCTCATTCTGTGTCAAAAATGATGTTTTGGTGTCCCAAACACTCCTTCTATATATATATATATATATATATATATATATATATATATATATGGCCACACTCACAGAGAGTCCTGGGCTGGCCTTTGGAGACCTGAGTGTCACACGGAGTATGGCTGGGACCTGTTCAGATGATGATTCAGTCTTCAGTGTGGATGAAGCCACTGGGTCTCCTACTGGTCACAAATACATTTTCTTTTCCTCATGGAGTATTTGTCTGCTAAGATAAAGCAAACCAAAATGAAGATAAATATTACCTAGATCCATGTTGGAAGAAAGGTGAGGCTGTTGAGGGAGGAAAGACCCTTTATGATCATTTCATCTGAGGATAACATTTCCCACCTCATCAGGTTGCCCCTACTCCTCCAGTACCCCCTGTGCTTGATGGGATAGTGTCCACAAAATCCACATCCACCAGGACCTGAGAATATGACCTTCTTTGGAAATACAGTCTTTGCGGATTTAATGAGTTACGATGACACCACATCAGAACAGAATGGGCCCTAAAGCCAATGGCTAGTGTACTGAAAAGAAGGCCATGCGAAGACACAGGGGTGTACCCAGAGAAGGAGGTCATATGATGGCTGAGGCCAGTTTGAGAGATTGAGGTGGAGCCACAGAATGCCCAAGGCCACCAGCAGCCACCAAAGTCTAGGAGGGGGAGCATGTGCCTGCTGACACTTTGATGTTTGCCTTCTAGATTCCAGAACTGAGAGATTAAATCCTGCCCCCTAGTTTGTGAGACTTCATTGCCCTAGGAGATGGGCCCCTTGCCTGAGCCCTGGGCGTCAGTGGATACACCAAGCTTGGGTGGGGTCCTTCTGGTAGAAAGCCTGCCTCGATTGTGTAAAACTGATTCAAGACCCAGGAGGAGACACAAAGAAGAGAGAACAGTGGTCATGAGCCTGGGAAGCAGCCAGATGATGGCAGTGCCCAGGCTGTGGCAGGTGCAGCCTGGACCATGAGCCTCTGCTTAGCTGCCAAGTACCGCCTGCCTGGGCTCCTGGGGAAGCCAGTACTGAGGAAGTACTTTCTTCTCAGCAAAAAGTTAGGAAAGGCGACACTGAGAGTAAACCCAGGCAGACCTTTGGTGTGGAGAGTTGGGCAGGCTGAGGCTCAAGAATACGGGGTTGCAGAAAAGCCCTTTGATAGGCTCCATCCCAGAACCACTAGGCTGTGGCAGGTGTTGTATGCCATGGACGTGCACTCAGACTTTGAGCAGATGATCTTTTAGAAGGGCAGGAAATGTGAATTACAGAACGAATGTGGCATTGCTACCCCAAGAAGAGCTGCCGTCACGGTGTATTAACGCAGACTTTGTGGACCCTGCTCCTGACAAGACAGTAGGCCGCAGGTGCTCCCGGATTCCAGACGGGCAGGCTACTGGGCCAGGCCGGACGCGCAAAGGACGGGGCTGCGGACTGGTTTTGAGAACCCAGCTGGCTACCCAGCCCGGGCCTGTGGAAGAGGCTGGGGAGTCTGAGCATGAGGCCAGGACCCGCAGGAGGAGGGTTAGGTGGGTGGATGGTGTGGGGTTCGCCCCAAGGCCCCACAGTGTGCAAGAGGGTGGCAGGCCTTCTGGAGCAGTTGACATGTGTCCCTGGAGGTGGGACTTGGACTGGCGTCTGCCCCTTGCCTAGGAAATCTAAAGGGCAGGAGTGTGACTAAAGCTGCCTGTGGCGACCACAGAGAGGCTGCAGTTCAGGAAGCGAGTTCTCCGCTGACAGCAGGTCAAAGGTACGTGTTTACCAGTGAAACAGAAGCTCAGACACGGAGGGTTTGCTGCATATTGACCTGGAACCTCCGCAAAGGGACTTTGCCCCAAAAGGCCATTCCTGAAGGTATCCCCTGAGACGGGGCTCAACCCCCAAGAACAGAGTTAAGGGGGGGCCTCAAGTGGCCAGTCCGTGAGGACATCATGGAGCTAAAGTGCAGCTCCAACTCCCCAGGCTCGGGGTGTCCGCAGTCTCAGAGTAGCCCCTGTGACCAGGAACCCACTGGGAACACTTGGCCAGCCCAGAGAGCACCAGCCACTGCTCCTCACCACCTAGTCAGTGGAACCTTTCTGGCCTCCTCCTGTCTCCCCCTCCCCGCCCCCCCAATCCTGGAGGGGCCAGAGATTGCACCTGGAAGAGGGAGGCGGCCCTGGCATCATGAAGAGAGAAGAAGCTGCCCACGACCCCCTCTCGTGCTGATTCCGTCTGATTGATTCCGTTCTTAGTATTCCTCAGGACTGGGCAGGGCTAATTACTAACCTGAGACCGTCCTGAGACCTAAAGTGACCGGAGCACTTTTCCTGATCTGCGAGGGAGCAGTAGGCTGTGGGGGCGGCCAGGGGTCTCGGCTGAGGGAAACTCCCCGCTCAGGGTGATCTATAAGGGCAATCATGGGAAGAAACTACGTTTGCTTTATGACTGGCTCTTTCATTCCTTTCCTTTCAATAACATTCTGAAAGAGAGTTGTGTGGTGTGGAGGTGCATTTGGCAAGGGTCAGACCTAAGGAGGGAGGAGGCGCCCTGCCTGGGTGGTTCGGTCGGTTGGGCGTCTGCCTCTGGCTCAGGTCATGATCCCAGAGTCCTGGGATCAAGCCCTGAGTCAGGCTCCCTGCTCAACAGGGAGCCTGCTTCTCCCTCTGCCTCTCCCCACTACCACTCATGCTCTCTTGCTCTCTTTAACAACTTTAGAATTTAAAAAAAAGAGGGGGGGGAGGTGAGGGAGAGCAGAGACAGGGCCCAGGCTGCAGGGAATCTGGAAAATTCACAGCCTCAGCAAAAGGAGAGGTGAAGAATAAAGGAGGAGGAAGCCTAGGAATTTACGGTCACTATGGCCTTTCTGAAATACTCTTATGAGAGACGGGGTAGTTTGACTTCCAGGTCAAGAACATGGTCACTGCGGGGGGCACCTGGGTGGCTCAGTGGTTGAGTGTCTGCCTTTGGCTCAGGGCATGATCCCGGGGTCCTGGGATTGAGTCCCACATCGGGCTCCCTGCAGGGAGCCTGCTTCTCCCTCTGCCTATGTCTCTGGCTCTTTCTATGTGTGTCTCTTATGAATAAATAAATAAAACCTTTAAAAAAAAAAACATGTCATAGGAGATGATCTCTGGATTAAGTGAAGAGGAAGGTAAATTAGAGATGGAGAACCAGCAAAGCTGGCGGTGGGGGCCATCCAGGAATTGTGAACACATCCAGGATGACGACAGGACTTGAGACAGAGAGAGGGGCTGTGAGGGGGGTTATCAGTGAGTGAGGAAGAACAGCCAGGAATCTACTGGAGCCTCAAAGAAACAGGGTTCTGTGGGTGTGACCAAGAGTTGAGAAGATGGATGATCCAGATGGATCTATGGAAGGGCTTGGGAAAGAGGGCCTGAGTAGAAACAGCTGGAGGAGAGGGAGCACCAAATTTGTTGGGGGTGAAATCACAGGGCGACAAAAGGGATGTGACGCAGAGGTGATGGGGTACAGTCTTGCCGTTCCAAGTGTGCTCTGAGGACCAGCAGCAGCAGCAGCAGCTCCCCTGAGAGCTGCATGTCAGACCCTACTCTGCATCCAGACCATCTGGATCTGATTCACACTTGACAAGCTCCCTCGGCGGTTCTGCACACATTAAAGTTTCATTCTAGATTATGGCAAACTTAATCCAACTATAGCCTAGAAGGGGCGCCATGAAGTTATTACATGTATCTGGATATTCCCTTTCTTTTTCTTTTAGGTTTGCAGGGGGTTGTTACACTGGCCTCCAAAAGTATGGAAATAAATGTTAGGAGGAACTACAAATAAGCTTTTGGGACATGGTCCCTCACAGGTGGATGGGCCCAGACTGCCATGATGGTATTAGAGAATCTGGTCTACTGTGTACCCTGTGTGGATGGCTGTTTGGTGCAGAGAGTGTGGCTGAAGGGAAATGAAGCCAGTTTCATGTCTGGACAGACTAAATAATTGAAGAGAGCAAGCAAAGATAAAGCCCAAAATATCTCTTCATCAGTTTTGCTTGCTTCATGCCTGACATCCCACATATCTCCCTCCAGCAGCCAATTCCACAAATATTTGCTGGCGACGAACCAGGGGCCAGGCAGGCACTCCGAAATATCCCTTCTAGTTTCCAGAGCCTTTGCAGAAACCTTATCACATTTTAATTTTTACTCCCATAATCACCCTTTCAGGTCAATAAGAAACATAGGCTATACTTTCTCTAGTCACAGGCCTTGAGGATTTGCCCCAAATCACAGCGGTAAGAAGTAAGTGAATTGGGTGGGATTTTAATCTAAATTCTCGAACCTCAGTCGGCCTCTGCAGAAAAGATGGGCTGTTTCACAAAAGTGGGGTCTTCCCAATTTCATAGATAGAAGACTTTAGTGGGCCTTGAATTACCATAATCTGTTTGATTTCCTAATTATATGCGCAAGGGAGTTTGAAACGCAGAATGAAGGCCTTGTCAGTGACAATCTCCTTTCTCCATCCTTGGCCAACACATCTCATGGGATACTGTAAACCAAGCGTGAAAGCACACATGCCCACCTATCTGGGGCGATGTGCAAAGAAGCCCTGGTTTCCTTTGTGGAGGGAGAGCATGCAGGAAAACTTAGCCATTGCTTGGCTGCCCACTCAGCCCCCAGGTATCAACTTCATAGCCGTGAGGCTGTAAAACCCCACCATCTGGGCCCTCTGCTCTGAAGATGGAGGCACATCATGCTAAATATATCCCTGGCAGGAGGCTTGATTTTTAAAACAAGGGAAATGTGGGAGGAACGAGCCAGCTCACTGCACCGTGGGCCTCTCCCAGGCGCTCATACCTGTCTGCCCACGCGCCCCCCACCACCGGCCTCACGGGACTCCCCTGTCCTCAGGACGTCTGGGCTAAGGAGGAAGAGGGAGGGAGGCACAGAGGCTCTCTCATCAGTTGTGTTGTGCAACCTGGGCTGTCCCCTTTCAGTCACACAGCCTGAAAATAGACACTGTTTTTAAAATCCAGGCCAAATAATGCTGACATGAAGTGGCCTCGTGGATATGGTGGGTACCACTCCCCTCGGTCCTCCAACTACTGTTGGCAGATAAGGCCAGCTAGCTCTCATGGGGATTTTCCTCAGTTGTTTATGCGAACCTTCTTTACCCATGCTGGGAGGGATGGTGGGGGAAATTGAAGACAGCAAGCCTACTTCCAGCGTCACACCCGGGCCCCGGAAGTACCTACCAGAGCCCTCAGCTTTTTGCTCTGACTGTGGGCTTATGGCCTTAAATTGGGCCTCCGGTTTTGTCTTTGTTTTTTTTTTTTTTTTTTTTGCAGAACACAATATGGTGACCAGAATCTGGGTCAAGGACCCAGTGAGAAGGAGTGTCTGTCCTCATGTTTCGCCTTTCAGCACGCAGAACGTATGAGCCTATTCCAGGCAAGCTGGGTCAGCTCTGGGAGCAGCATGGTCCAGCTGGGTCAAGAATTCAAAGCCCAGAGAATCAAGAGATTGAGGGCATTCGGTATAGTCATCCTGTTTATGTATCCCTGGTCTCCTAAAATGAATCAGGATACTGTCTTTCCGAGTTGGCCATTCAAGGAGATTATCAGAATCGTTTCTTTTCTTTTCTTTCTTTTTTTTTTTTAAGATTTTGTTTACTTATTCATGGGAGACACAGAGAGAAAGAGAGGCAGAGACACAGGCAGAGGGAGAAGCAGGCTCCATGCAGGGAGCCCGACACGAGACTCGAACCCGGGTCCCCAGGGTCACGCCCTGGGCCGAAGGTGGAGCTAAACCGCTGAGCCACCCAGGGATCCCCGGAATCATTTCTAAACCAGGCATGGACCTTATCCTGTCATTCCTACACAATCTGAGGCCTTCCCATGATTTTCCTGTTAACACGCTCCGGGAAATGAAGATGTATGCCACATGGTAGAGCCAAAAAGAATTCCCTGTAAGGGTCTGAGAATAAAGTCTTTGATTGCTTATGAAAAATCATTTAACTTTTCTTTTTTAAAAGATTTTGTTTATTTATATGACAGAGAGAGAGCACATGCAGGGGGAACAGCAGAGGGAGAGGGAGAAGCAGACTCCGCACTGAGGAGGGAGCCCAACGTAGGACTGGACCCCAGGGCCCCGGGATCATGACCAGAGCCAAAGGCAGATGCTTAACCAGCTGAGCCACCCAGTACCTTACCTTTCCTTTCTTAGCTTCTTTACGCATTAAAGACTATAATGAACTTGATTAGAGAAAGAGAAGAGTGTACACTTAGTGAGTTCTTATTTTGTGCCAGGTACTACGGTCAGCTCTTTTCTGTATTTCTTATTTTTTTTCCTTTTTTTCCAGTAAAAAAGACTAGTATTTAAAACCCATTTCAATGAGAACACTTCCTCACTACTTTTAAATAAAACAGATTTACATTTTTTATTACAAAACTGCTCTGGCCTTAGGCCTTAGCTGCTTTCCTGACCTACAGGGTTTCGATGCCCCCTCACTACTGACTCCCCCGGGCTTCTGAGGCGCACATTAGATGAGTTCTCCGTTGGAGGCCCGGGTGGTGACTTGAGGGGGGGTTGATTCTTACCAAGTGTTTAACCACTTGCAGTCTTGCATTCACCGAAGGGATGTTCTTGTGAACTTGAGGAGTATGTGCTTTTTCCCATCCAAGCATCTTTATCATATCTTTTCCCCAATACGGACATTTTTGTACTTTTTATTCTGGTAACTATATGCAGTTTATGAGGGTGATGGGCTCCACCCCCATATTTTTCATGGTCTGCAGGTAAGGGATGAAATGCTTCATCTGGAATTCTTGGTAAGTTTGTGATGAATCCAATCTGTTCAAGTGAGAGGCTCCACGTGGTTTGTCACAGTTTGTTGTCGGTCTGGGGGCCTCGGAACTATTGAGTGCAAAATCCCTGCCATGAGCGTGGTGCTGCTGTTTTCAGAGACGAGGGGCAGCAGAGCAGAGGAAAGACTCTGCCCTTTCACATATTTCTTGTATAAGTACCACAACAATATTGATCTCTCTTCCTTTGTAGTTTATAAAATTGAGGCTGAGATTTACCTAAAGTTAGAGGAGCTGCCGATGGGTAGGTTTAAAACTCAGATGTGTTTGTTCTTGAAGTCTTTAAATGTCCTTGAAGTCTTTAACTGCCATACGTTGTTTACAAGGAGATGACTAGAAAGGGATTCTTATTTTAGAAACTTGCATTTCCTATTGCATTTTATAGTATTCAACGTGTTTTGTGAACACCTCTTTTTTAGAGGGTCTTATAAGAACTGTAAATAAGGCAGACCAGGTCTTTCTCCCATTTTTCAGATGAGGAAACTAAGGTCCAGACAGGTTAAATGCTTGGCCAAGTTCCCAGAAGTGGTAAATACTGGGACAGGAATAAGAATGCAGGTCTTCTGACCCCTCTCCAGAGTGATATGTGCTTTTTCACAGCCTCTTGATTTAGGCAAACAGCCACATGCTAGAAGAGACCTGTGTGACCATAGAAACTTCAGCTCTCATTTTACATTTGCAGAAACTAAGATCCAGAGATGGAGTGTTACTTAGCCAAGCTCACCCAATTAGCCAACCACAGACTTGGCACCCAAAACCAGACTGCTGATATTCCCAATTTATTTTTTATTTATTCATGAGAGACACGCAGAGAGAGGCAGAGACACAGGCAGAGGGAGAAGCAGGCTCCTTGCAGGGAGCCCAATGGGGACTCAAACCCAGGACCCCCAGGATCATGACCTGAGCCAAAGGCAGACGCTCAACCATGGAGCCACCCAGGCGTCCCTATTTCTATACTTTCAAAAGAAACTGAAGTGAGGCAATCAATAATAAAAAAAAATATTTGAAGGAAACATTTCTTCAGTTGCTTTGGAAGCGCAGAAGGGGAAGCCTCAGGATGGCGAAATTTTGTGTCTGCTTCTATCCTCAACCCCAAAGTATTTCCTAAAAGATTTTGTTTAGGGAAGAAAATCATTAAGGTCATTGATATGATGGCAATAGACTACAGAGTAATTTGCTCTTGATGACAATGGGTAACCTCCTGCTAAAAAATGTCATTTTTTTACGCAGACTTATTAGCTCTCAAGGACAGTTTCTTCCAGGATCAGAAAACTCCATCCCCAGTTCCAAGACTGATGGAGTCATTATAGCATCCAGCACTAGAGGGTGCCCTATGCGAAGGCTGGCTGCCCAGACTCCCGGGAAGCCACCTGAGCAGCAAGAGACAGAGGCAAAAAAAGAAGGGAAATAAACAGTAAACAAGTGCAACAGTTATCACGGGGCCAGACATCACAAGCCACCGACGGGTGAAGAAAATTTATGTGTGTGTCTTTGTGTCTGTGTCTTCATGTTTGGTTTTAGCTTTTGTTATTGTTTTAATGCAGACGTGGTCCAGGATAGGATCGATTATTCGCATATATACCATTCAATCCTTACAACCCTGCAAAGTAGATTTTATGAGCTCCACTTTATAGATGAAGAAATTGAGGGGGCAGCCCGGGTAGCTCAGTGGTTTAGCACTGCCTTTGGCCCAGAGCCTGATCCTGGGGACCCGGGATTGAGTCCTGTGTCAGGCTCCCTGCCTGGAGCCTGCTTCTCCCTCTGCCTGTCTTTGCCTCTCTCTCTCTCTCTCTCTGTCTCTCATGAATAAATAAATAAATCTTTAAAAATAAATTAGAAATAAATTAAAAAAAGGAAACTGAGGTCCAGTGAAATTAAGCAAGATGTTCAGTCACAGACATAGCAATGTCAGATCTCCAATGGCCGAAGCATCTTCCTAATTAACTGTCCTTCCAGTGTTATTTCTGCTGCGCTGGGTCTGGAAGACCATGTGATGTCCTATTGTCTAATTAAATGCCTTTCTTTTGCAGACCTTTTTAGAATATTTTCAGCTAAAACTTTGTTATTGCACAGCCTTGCCCTTCTACTCCAGCCAGTCCAGTATTTTTGCTGTTCTATGCACACATCTTTTTGGACTCCCTAGTGATTACTCCAATCTCACCTACTAGAAACATCCTTTTTTTTTTCATCTAACTCTGAGACCACCTTGCCTTCGTGCCACAGGGTCTGCGTGGCTGTGACCTCTGGGCCTTAGGGCACTTCTCTCTGACCCTGACTGTTGGGGTCTATTGAGGCATAATGGGTGCCAAATAAATACTGATTCACAGTGGTTCTCAAACCTTAACAAGCATTAGTCACCCAGGGTGCTTGGTGACCTTGCAGATGCCCGAGCCCTCCTTCCAAACATTATGATACTCGAGGTTGGAGATAGTGTCCTTGCATATTTAACAAGCATCCTGGTTGACTCTGATGTAGGTAGTTCATGAACTTCATTTGTACAAAATACTTCTTGCTGTATTTCTCCGAAGCTATTCACACTCATATATCACATCATCTGATGCAATTTGCCATTTGTTGCTCTTACTTTAGACATTTTCTCAGCTTACCTCCTTTCTATAGATTTTGTTTTTCAAGAACAAAAGTTCCATCCCCCCCCCCCCCACACTTCATACCCATTAGGTTCCTATTGGGTTACCAGTTTCCCAGTGCTTCTCTCTGCCTAAACCTCCTTCCTGTATCCCTTACCTGTGTAGTTCCTACTCCCCTTTGGGACTCAGTGTAGGCTGCTCCAAGTGATCTTGTTGCCTGAATCCCGGAGGCACTCCTACTGTGTGTTCCCATGGCATCCCGCACCTCTCCCACCAGAGCATGGCACGTGGTACACACACCTTTCTGTCTCCTGCATGGGTCATTCTGTATTTTCTTAGTGACTTAGGCCAACCTTATCTACTGAATACTTGCTGTATCCCTTTGTGAAAGTGGGAACTTGGTTTTCTGGTTCATGATCATCTTTCAGCATCTAGTGCAGAGCCTGATGCATAGTAGACAAATACTTATTTGTAGAATAAACATTTATTTTTTTTAAGATTTTATTTATTTATTCATGAGAAACACACACACAAAGAGAGAGAGAGAGAGAGAGAGAGAGAGAGAGAGAGAGAGAGAGGCAGAGACACAGGCAGAGGGAGAAGCAGGCTCCATGCAGGGAGCCCAACGTGGGACTCGATCCCGGGTCTCCAGGATCAGGCCCTGGGCTGCAGGAGGCGCTAAACCTCTGAGTCACCTGGGCTGCCCTAGAATAAGCATTTATAATTATTTGTAGAACAAGTGAATGAACAAACGAGAAGAATGAGTAAAATGAGAGAAGAAATTTTTAAAAGTATCTTAACTCACAATGGGCTAGGACATATGGGGACAATGACCTTTGGGGTCAAGTGGGACATCTAGAAGATGACCAAGGGGAGCTGTGAAGACCTAGTTACTTCACCCACCTCATTTTTCCTGTGGATGCAAGTCGGTTCAACTCAATACATATGTAGTGATGCCTTTGATGTGACAGGCACTGTTAGACACTGGGAAAGCAAAAACGTATAAGCCACAGCCCTTGAATTTGTGGATATGATATTTAAAGTGAAACCATTTTGTGATCTATATGCCAGTGGGTTTAACTATTAATAAGAAATAAGAGATGACGTTATTCCACTCTCGGGAGAGTTCAAATGACTGAGTCTTATAATTGCCACATAATGTAAGAGAAATCTGAAAGAGCAATGCAGCAGAATGGGAAAAAGCCAGGCTTCAAAGTCCCATGAACCCAGGCTGGAACCCTGGAGCTGCAGGGACCCTCGGCCACGTGTGTGAAGTAGGTCTGATGATAATACTAACACTCCTGGCGTGTAATAGCAATGGTTAATACGATTGAGCACTGTGCCAGGCACTCTGATAAGCCCTTTCCATGCATTAATTTACTTGATCATCCCAGCTATCCAGTGTAAGTGCTTTTAGCATTCACATTTTACTACTTGAGGAAACTGGCTCAGAGAGTTTACGTAATTTGCCTAATGTGATATCTGATAACAAATGGCACAGTCAGGATTTGAACCTGGGACTAGCTGATGAATAAACGAGATAATGCATGGTGCCTGGCAGGTAATAAGCCTTCAATAAATGGTTTATAATATTTTTATTGTACTCAAGAAGTGGGGCCCACAGAATTACTGTTATTGAGGTGAGTCACTATGAGGATGGTTCAGGAGATAGGGAGGAGGGCGGGATTCCTGGGCTTGTGACCCAAGCCAGAGGCTGGAAAGAAGTCCACTAGCCACCAGTGCTTCTGCAACATCTTCTGCACTGTGCTTCCCAGACTCAAGAGCCATCACCACAGACCTCACACCTGGGGAGCTAGAGCACCTCGGGGTTACAAAGACCTCACAGGTTGCCCAGTTGGGGTCCCCATCCAGTGCACACATCCCCTTACCACGTGTCTTCCAAGTAGATGTCTCTGCTTTAATCTCTGTCTCAAATCTACCCCCCAATCTGTACACCGCCTCTTCATTGCTCTCATGCAGGGAGGACAGGGGATAGAGCCCCAGCCCCAGAAGTCACCGCTGGACAACACTTTCAAGATCTTCTAAGTCAACCCTCTGTGTTGTGCATGTGGCCCATTGGGAGTGGGGGATTAGCAGGGACATAACCTTGGGAGAGGCTGGAGATCTTCCCTCCCTCCCACAGGATGAGTCATTCTTTCCCACCCCCACTTCACTCCTCCCTCCAGGAGGCAGGGAGAGCAAGAAAAGTTCATGTGTTAATGGATCCAAATTAACATTGGTACAGGTGGATAGGCCCTAAGTCATGGGGAGCTGGTGTGCTGGGCACCAGGGCTGGGGAGAAATGGCTCAGCGTGCTGGAGTCCAGAAGGCCCAGGGCACACAGATCTATGTACATGGAGTCTAGAAGCGACGCCTCCCCAGGTGGCACAGGCCCCTGTTGGAGCTGCCAGGCTACAGGCTGCTCATTGATGACTAATTTCCAGCTCCAGGGCTCTCCTCGCTTTTCCTTTTGCCAACTTGAAGACCTGAGGAGGGAGATGTCAGAATGTAATTTGCTGCTTCCAGAATCCTCCTGGTTTAGCTCTCAGCACAAGGGCTGGTTGGTGAGGGACCAGAGGATAAAACCCTGCTTCCTGTTTGTCTTGTCTTCTCTTCTCTCGGCACACAGCAGGCAAGGCCTTATCATCCCCTGATGAGTCAGGACAGCTGCCTGCTTCAAAGAGCTGCCGCCTCAAAGTAGAGCATTCCTTCAGGTTCTTCGGTCCCCAAATGCCTTGTGAAATTGTACCAGGACCCTGACATCCCAAGAAGACTAAGAAGTTTATGTTATGACCATTTGGTAGCTTATATGTTACATGTTAGCATAGGTGCTTGATGAAAGCAAAATCAGAAAAAAAAAAAAAAAAAAAAAGCAAGATCATGTTGACCTTGAGCATGAGTCCATTCTGGAACAGGGGGTCTGCGCCCCCACACTGCCTTTTTTTCTCACGGAGGCCCCCAGCCATCCCCTCCGGCTGGAGTCCCATCCCTCCTGCAGGGCTTTGAATTTCAGTTGCTAAAACACTCCCTGGACCTCATCACCAGTTCTTCCTAACAACCAAAGCTTTCATTGTCTCCAAGACTTGTGCTTAGGCTATTTTTAACTTGTCTTTTCTTTTAAGAAAAAAAAAAATTACACCAGAGGAGCTTAATGAGCCCCATTTAGCTTTTTTGTAGAAAAAGAAACTTTGCAGACGTTAACCAGTAAGTGCTGCTGAACGCCTTGGCTGGCTAGCACGCCTCTTAAAACCAGCCTTTCCCTCCTCAATACAATAGTTTATTTTTGGACAGCAGCCTCCGCACCACATCACAAACTTGCCAAACCAGGGGTTCATCGTGAACTTAGCAGAAGGTAGAGATTTAGGTGAGAAGTTCAGAAGAACTCAGGGCTGCAGAGGGCGGAGTGGCAGGAGGGAAGAGTTCTTTGAGATGCGAAGTCCTGGCTGCCCCAGCTGCTTTCTGCACCTCTCACCTTCTGTGCCTCTACCCAGCTGGCAGCGCTGTGGATGTGAAGCAAGTGGGAGAAAGAGTGACAGTTCAGACTTCTGTTCGTTATGACGTAAAACGAACACACACACACACCCCACCAATGCTAGGGCCACTACCCTAACAACAACAACAACAACAAGACAAACAACAAAATAGCTAAAGTATTCTTGCAGGGCATAAGAAATTATGGCAATAAACCTCTCTGCCATCCATCCACCCAAAGCCCAGAAGCCTCCTGGGTCAAAGTTGATTTCAGGAAATGTTCTCAGCTGTTCTGCATGGCAAGAAGTCCAAGTCACCAATTACAGGACTGCCCGCAGCGGGGTCAGAGCAGTCAGGACACGGCCACTGACCTTCTGGACTTTTAAGGTAAAGCATCGCGGATGCCTTTCCAGGGGTGAAAGTCCAGCCTCAATCCCTCTGATGCTCACACCCAGCCGTGGGGTTGAGCCAAAGTCTGCTGCTGACCTTCCCAGGCACAGTACATGCATTCCTCATTGGGGTGTGGCCATGCTTCACTGCAGGGACACCCATCCACGCTCTCTGTGGCCCGAAGTTTCTGCATACAGTGAGAGGCACATAAATGCAGTCTTTGTAACTGCTGCTGGTGTGTCTAAGGTCTGCGAATGAGAGAGGGTGATACTTAGACTTCATCGGAGGGAAAACTTCCCCCCGAGTAAATAGCCCACTCTCTCTGAGTTGTGTTGGTGTTATAATGCACCATTCTTTAGAATCCATGTTATTGCAAGCATTCTATGGTAACTCGGAAGATAAAAATGCTCACTCAGAGCCGCATAGAATGCTGTTGGACCATCTTGGCTAAATGAAAAGATTTTTAGGATGCTGAGAAGTAAAGTGGAACTTGGTAAATACTAAGAATCTTTTAAAAATTTGTTATTATAAAAGAAGAAGCTATTTGCAGTCAGAATGAATGTGAAGTATTTCTTCATGATGTATACAACTTCAATTAATTAATCAAAAGCAGACAAGATGAGAAGAGGAGGTCCTTTGAGTTGACACTCAAGTCTAGTGCCCATAATGATAAAGGCAAAGATTCTCTCATTAGACTCTCAATGAGAAATTTAAAGCTCAGCAAAGCCCCATCTTAAAAAACAATTGGCTGAGGTCTTTACTTGCGTACTTGCTAGCAGGGCAAAAGAAGAAAGCAGTGCTCTTGCTTTATACACAGTATAAACAGAGATTGGGTATTTATCCTCATTCAAGGACTCATTGAATTTAGGGTAGAAGAGGCCTGTTCCTTCTTCTATGATTACAAGGATAGGATGCAAGTGGGGAACCAAGCTCCATGTCTGTGCTCATATTCTTTCCTCTGTGTGTGGGGCTTTCCCTGCCCTACTAGGTGAACCCTTATTCATCCTCTGGAACCCAGCAAAATGATCACCTCTTCCTTGAAGCCTCCCCTGATACATCTGGCAGAGGATCATCTTCGTATGTGCATCTCTGTCCCTCCCCACCAGACTGTGAGCTCTTCAAGGACTGGGACTGGGCCTTACAACTGATAATATGTGCTTCAGCACCCAGCAGAACGTCTGGCTCACAGTTCCTAAGTACTCAGTAAGTGTTGTTATTACGTGTAATGTATAGAAATGAATTCTTGTTGAATGCGTGCATCCATGGCCATGGCAGGGGGAGCAAATAATAGAAAGGGTTGATGATAGGTATCCATTCATAAATTCATAGCCATCAATCAGCTCATCACTATGCAAGGGGGGGAGAGAGTGAAGCAACATAAGTCAGAGTTTAGGTCCTGGTCAGGAGAGTCAAAAGAAACATGCATGAAACGTCAGGGGAGCACAAAACAGCATGTGAGACAGTTAGTGGTTCAGAGTAGCAGGCGGTAGGTATCAGAGCTTGGCCCTATGAGTTCTATCGTCCCCACCAAGACACACACATGAATTACCCCAAACCAATGTTTAAAAGTCAAGTAGCTATGGGATCTCTTTTCTGGGGTGTTCCCGACCCCACTTTGCACTTTGCTCTGCTTTGCCTACTCTCTGAACAATGCTCTGCTTTGCCTTTCTCATCTCCCCAAATCCCTTACACCCCTTCCTGCTTTTGCCCTTAAAGTCTCTGCTCCTCAGACCCAGAGCCTGCGGCCAACCAACTCCTAGCCTGAGACTTCCCTCCTGCCTGGTTACCCTTGCTCACACTGACAGCCAGCAGGCACCTTTCCTGGCATGACCTCAGAACCCCTGCTCAGGAGCCAGGCAGACCTAAAGGGTTTCCCCCTTTCCTTGGCACCAGAGAAATATCTCTGAGGACCAAAGCAGTTATGAAAGATCCTGAAAGACGGGCTGCTTCACCCCACCACCCCCTCTAGGCTCCACACAAAGAAATGTTCTGCTCCAAGCCCCGTGTTTGTAGCCTTGGTGTCCTGACTGCTAAGCCTCATCCATGCACACTGGCTCTCCCCATTCTTGTCTCCTTTTCTGGCCAATGATTCTGCTTGCTGTCTACAGCTTCATGCAATGTTGCCTCCCCGATCCCCAATTCTTCCTGCCCCGGCTTCTGATCCTAATTTGCCTCTGGAGACTTCTGAGTGTCCCCTTCCCTCTTTGGTGCAGACTCGTCCAAGGAACTCATTAGACAGCTGCCTTGGGGTTTAGCCGGGCCCCTGCAGGGCTATATTCCACTTTCACTGGGCACTTTCCTACCACCTCTCCTGGGATCCTGAAAAGTGAGAGACTTCCTGAGAAAGGCGGGCTTTTAAAGATTGCAGAAGGGTGAATAGGAAACGTTGGCAGGTAATGAGAACAGCAAGAAATGGGACTGAAGAAAACAGCATCTTCATGAGATGGGGCCTTTGGATCAGTCTTCTGATGCTCTCATCCTGGGGCTGAACCAGTGCCACTGCCAAATGTGCAATCTAAATTAAAGATACCACAGTGCTCAAAAGAGCCACCAAGGTAGCAGCGAGAGTTTAAGAAGTCACAGAAATCACCTAACTCTGGGCAAATCACTGCTTACTTTATTTATGCCCCTCGAAGAAAGGAGTTATAGATTTTGAAGCTTGCAAACCCATATGTAATCCTGAGTGGTTGGACATTTAAGGAAACACTATTTGATTAGTGCATCAACTGCTTAGTATTAAGGATCAGGTTGTATGAACATTCTTTTGTGTGAATGAATAGATGATCTACAAATTTCTAGGTTTACTGTTGCCATACCCTAGAAAATGTAGGCTGAGCCAGGAATCTCTGATTGAGTACAACTTTGGGGATTAAGTTGATACCAAGCAAAATGATAGGTCCAAGTGAAGTGGCTCTAACTCAGAAGGACTAGAAAAGCTGGGGACAGCATATGCCCCAGCACAGAGCCCTGAAAAAGGAGCATGGAGGCACCTGTGTGGCTCAGTGGTTGAGTGTCTGCCTTTGGCTCAGGTCAAGATCCTGGGGTCCTGGGATGGAGTGCTGCATCAGGATCCCTGCAGGGAGCCTGCTTCTCCCTCTGCCTATGCGTCTGCCCCTCTCTGTGCATCTCTCACAAATAAATAAATAGAATCTTTTAAAAAAGAAAAAGGAACATGTTATGTGGAGTCGAGGAAACAGACTGCTTGTGGAGGCTGTGCCAGTGAGCTCTCTCCGGGTTACCCCATGACAAAGAGCATCAAATCCTCAGCAAAGTTTGATTTCTTGCTCGTGTTAGATGTTACCTCCTATGAACAGGAGATCTGACTGTCTCCTCCTGTAAGTCCCCATTGCTCTAGGATCAGCCCCCATGCTGGTTGTAGCCCTGTTTCCACACTTCTTTATTCCAAGGTTGAAACTGAAGGAGCAGCTCTAATCTGGCACCTTGCCATTTTCAAGGAGGAGGGGAGAAAAGAAACCATGAGAGCCCACAGTGACTCTGAAAACTCTTTCTCAGAAGTGGCACATGTCACTTTGACTCACATTCCATTAGTCAAAGCAAGTCATGTGGCCCAGTCTGAGTTACTGGGTAGAAAAGTATAATTCTCCTACAGAGGAATAAAGTACAAAGGAAGTGAGAACAATATGGCAGCTAAGAGAAGGATGGACCTTGAACTTCAGATCCAGTAGTTTATAGCTAATTATTTAGGAAACCACTGCAAGTTTCTGAGACAAGCAGGGAGCTCAATGACAAGGCCATTTACTTTGCATATTAGTACAGATTGGAGTGGAAACAAAGTGCTGTGTGAAAGCCTCAATCGGGCCCTGTTACATTACTCCAAGAGTGAGCCAATGGATTTGGGATGAAGATTGTATGCAACGAACAGAGACAAATGTTTGAGTAGAATAGTTGTTTTAAAGGAAGAATAGACAGGACCATTTACCTGGTGAGGGGTAGGCACTGCAGGGGTATGAGTCAAAGATGGCTCCAAGATTTCTCCTAACTAGCTGGGTTATAAGGCATTGAAATATGTTATGGAGTTGATGGCAGAGAACATTCTAAAGACTTCTTAGAATCATAGCACATTGACTTTCACGGATGATATGCAACAGCTATGATATGCCGTAAAAAGCACTGAACTTGGCTTCAAAAGTTTGGGCTTGGATCAGAAAGGATGAGCATCTACCATTTACATCAACGTGGATGGAACTGGAGGGTATCATGCTGAATAAAATAAGTCAATCGGAGAAAGATAATAATCATATGGCTTCACTCATGTGTGGAATATAAGAAACAGCACAGAGAACCATAGGGGAAGGGAGGGAAAACTGAATGGGAAGAAATCAGAGAGCATGACAAACCACGAGAGACTCCTGACTCTGGGAAACAAACAAAGGGTTGCAGAAGGGGAGGTGGGTGGGGGGATGGGGTATTAAGGAGGGCACCTGATGCACTGGGTGTTATACCACATGTTGGCAAATTAAATTTAAATTAAAAAATCATAATTAAAAAAAGAAAGAAAAGAAAGGATAGGGCAGGTTTTATGGTGGTAACAACCAACCTCCAAATTTCAGTAACTTAACAAACATTTATTTCTCATTCACATGACCAAAGTGGGCTGGCAGGGGTTCTCAGCCCATTATAATCACTCAGATGATAGAGGTTTCATCTCAACATGAGCTTTCACCGTCTCCAGAGTAGCAGAAGGAGAACATGCAAATCACACACAACCGCTTGAAGATTCTGTCCAGAAGTGGCACATGTCACTTCCACTTGCAACCCATTCATTAAAACAAATCACATAGGGCAGCCCCGGTGGCCCAATGGTTTAGCGCCACCTTCAGCCCAGGGTGTGATCCTGGAGACCTGGGATCGAGTCCCACGTCCGGCTCCCTGCACAGAGCCTGCTTCTCCCTCTGCCTCTGTCTCTTTCTCTCTCTGTCATGAATAAATAAATAAAATCTTTTAAACAAACAACCAAACAAATCACATAGAGGGGCACTTGGCTGGCTCAGTCAGTAGAGCATGTGACTCTGGATCTCAGGGTCATGAGTTGGAGCCCCATGTTGGGCATAGAGAATACTCAAAAATGAAGTCTTTAAAACACAAACACACATGCACAAATTTGGGTTTGGTTCCCGGGTCAGGCATTGATTAGCCTGGTGGCCATGGGCAAATTCTTTCCCTTCTCTGTGCCTCAGTTTTTGCATTTGTAAAAGTGGAGGTAATGATACATATCTAGCAGAATTGCTTGAGGACTAAATGTCTATGAAAAATATTTATAATGATTTAAAAAGTATAACTCTCAAAATCCGGGTTAGAAGAAATCAGTCCTCAGTCCTAACTACCTGATAATTATATTATGTATATAAAGTCTTGGGTTGTTTGGGGCTTACGGCATTCCACCCCTTCATTTTGAATTCTATTTAGATGGTTTTTTGCTTGAAAACCAGGGAGGACAGCCTGATAATATAAACCATGGACCACAGTCCCAAACGCCTAGAGCCACCAGATAGCAAAGCACATTTGTAGGAAACATTGAGACATGGTAGAAAGAGGTCTTTCTCTGTTATAGAAAAAACAATAGTGTACACAAACTGACAAAGGGTAATCGCCCCTCCCTGCCTCAGAACCAGGGACCAGCGGAGTGGCTGAGCCCCTCGTGCCCTGCAGCATGACAGGCCACTGAAAGGTGGCTGCAGCCTCCCAGCCCTCGCAGGATTTGGTGCACAGGCATTGCTCCAGGTTTGCCAGGTGTTCTGGTTGTTCAAAACACTAGAAATATGGGCATTCTTGTGACATTTCCTGATTATTAAATATTGGCAACTAGTTAAATTTTTTTTGAGATTTTATTTATTCATGAGAGACAGAGAGGTGAAGACATAGGCAGAGGGAGAAGCGGGATCCATGCGGAAAGCCTGACGTGGGACTCGATCCCAGGCCTCTGGCATCACGACCTGAGCCAAAGGCAGATGCCCAACCACTGAGCCACCCAGGCATCTCTAATTAAAAAGTTTTTAAGAAAACACTATGTGGTTACAACACATCTGTAGGCTTTGGGTATATCACACAGAAAGAGGAGAGAGACTCACATAGTTAACTCACAAAACTCATGTAGAAAGGGAGAAAAGAGTAGAGATTTGGGGAGAGGAGGCAAACAGTGATGAGGACAGTGGCAAGAGAGACTGTGCATTAGTACACTGGAGATAAACTTTAGGGGGCTGTCACGGCATCTGAGACTTGGAGGTCACCCAGTCTCATGCCTTCAGATTTAGATATAAATCTAGACTCCTGGCCCGAGCTCCCCATGTCTGGCCCTGGCAAAGGCCCCCGACTTCGAGAGGACCAGGAACAGGAGATGGCTCTGTTGTCTCCTCCTTCTCTCTGCATTGTCCAAGGAGCAGCTCGCGTTAGGGCAATGCTGACATAGTGACATAACTACTTAGACCACTGAGTCTAAACTTAATTTTCAGATTGTCTCTGGGTCACACTGTTTTGAAGAGCTGTCAGACGAGGTTCCAGGCAGTGCCCAGACAATATCATCACTCTTAATCCCAGAATGCTAGGATTTCCCCCAGAAGGAAGAAGACCCCACAGGCTGGCTTGTCTCCCTGGGCTCTGCACGCCTCTCTTCAGCGCAGGCACTGCTCGGCCTCAGCTTGACATTTAAGGTTTCTGGCTGTGTGCTCATCTCCCCTTCCCACAGGAGAGAGCTTTCCAGAGACATCCTGACAGAGTGAGTTCCGTGTGGATTTTTAAACAGTCAACTCACCATTTGGAAACTGCAATTACTCTTCCTTCCTCTTTTCACATGGCTCCACAAATCAGTTTGCTTTGGGGGCTGGGTTTTATTTTGTTTCGTTTTAAAGTATTGCACAATTCCTTTTCATGGTGCTTTTTCTCGGGATTTTTGTGTCATTTCAACTTTCAATTGGCAAAGCTATAATTAAGAGTCCCACTTGCTATTTTATGTCCCATCTATGTTCCCTCATTTTATTTGAACTTTTTCTTGCAGCAAGAGTACACAGCAACTTTACTGCACAGCAAGACAGTTTTAATGTAAGTAATATGTTATGGGAGAGTGAGTGTTTAATCTGTTCTAACTTCATTCTTTTCACTGCTGTGTTACATGGCTTATTTTCTTTAATAAGAGTATGATTTAAGGGGCGCCTGTATGGCTCAGTGGTTAAGCATCAGCCTTCAGCTCAGGTCATGATCTCAGGGTCCTGGGATCGAGCCCCAATTCGGGGTCCCTGCTCAGTGGGGAGCCTGCTTCTCCCTCTCCCTCTGCTGCTCCCCCTGCTTATGCTCTCTCTCTCTCTGCCAAATAAAGAAATAAAATCTTTTAAAAACCCCATAATTATTGACTGCCTACTATGTGCTGGACACTATTCCAAATGCATGGAATACATGAGTAATCAAGACAGATAAAAATTTCCTGTCTTTACAGGGCTTATATTCTAGCAGGGGAGAGAGATGCTAAACAAAAAATATATAGGATAAGTAAATAACAAGTGCTGGTGGAAAATAATAAGGCAAGGTAAGAGGAATGGGTAAGCATGGAGTTCTAGTTTGTTTTTTAAGATTTTATTTATTTATTTATGAGAGACAGACAGAGACATAGGCAGAGGGAGAAGCAGGCTCCCTCCTGAGAGCCCGTTGTGGGACTTGATCCCAGTACCCCAGGACCACGACGTGAGCGGAAGGCAGATGCTCAACCACTGAGCTACCCAGAGTTCCAATTTTAGATGAGGCTGTCGGGGTCTACTTCCCTGAGTATGTGACATTGGGAGGGAGGGATGCAGATCAGGCAAGAACCTTGTGAGTCACATGTCTTTACTCTGACTAAAAAAGGGAGCTAGGCACAGGGTTTGGGCAAAGGTATGAGCTGATTTGTCTTACATGTTAAAAAGTTCACTTTGGCTGCTGTTAAGAATCACCTGTGGTGAGGGATGGGGCAGGAGTGGGAGCATATGGACTAGTTAAGTGGCTAATGAGTTAATCCAGGGGAGAGAAGGTGGATAGAGCTAAGGTGTGGCGAGATATATGTTTAGAAGGTAGGCCCAACAGCATTTCCTGACAGTTTCAATATAAGTTATGAGAGAAAGACAGAAGAGTCAAGGATGACTGACTCCAAGGATTTCTTTTTTAAGATTTTATTTATTTTTTTTTAGAGAGAGAGAGAGAGAGCAAGCAAGCACAAGCTGGGGGAGGAGAACAGAGAGAGGGACAAGCAGACTCTAAGCTGAGTGCAGAACCTGACATGGGGCTAGATCCTACAACCCTGAGATCATGACCTGAGCAGAAATCAAAAGTGGGGTGCTCAACCAAGTCGCCCAGGTGCCCTGACTTCAAGGCTTTTAGCCCAAGCAACTGGAAGGACAGAGTTGCCATTTACTGAGAGGGAAAAAGCCGTGTGGATTGCACAGGATTTGGGGGGGATGTCAGGAGTTTGGTTTGGAACTTGTTGAGATATCTGTTAGAAGTCTAAGTGGAAAAGCCAAAAAGGCAGTTACAAAAGCAAATTGGAACTCAGGAGAGAGAAATATGCTGGGGTTATAAATGTGGGGTGGTTGGCATAGAAAGGGAATTCAAAGTCATCTGAGTGGATGAGCTCCTTGAAGGGAGTGAGTGTGGTGTCTCAGAAGACCAGACAAGGTAGTTTACCAAAGAGGAGGGGGAAGTCCGTGCCGTCTAATACTGCTGAGAGGTCAGTTAAGGATTCAGTGCTGTATTTAGCTAAGTAGAAGTTGTCAGTTACCTTGGCAAGATCAGTTTTGGTGATGCATTGGGAGTGAAACCCCAAATAGATTGAGTTGAAGAAAAAATGGGAAGAAAGGAATTGGAAACAATGAGCATAAACAATTCTTGTGAGACATTTAGATGCAAAGGAGAGAAAAGAAATGGAATGGGGAAGGCAGGGCTAGGAGACATTCCTTAAGGTGGAGAAAATAATCACATTTTTTAAAAGGTTGATGGTAGTCATCCAGCAGAGAGGGGGGAATTAATGAGATGGGAGACAAGGGACACTTGCTGCAATGGTCATTTGAGATTGGATGAGATTGGGTGCAAGAGTGAAGAAACTGGCTTTCAATAAGAACATGGATAGTCCATCCCTAGTGGTGGCAGGCAGGAAGGCAGAGGAAATGGGCACAGATCCTTACATGGTTAAATTTGGTGTTTTTAATTTTTTTTAAAAGATTTTACTTATTTATTTGACAGAGGCACAAGCAGGGGGAGTGGCAGGCCAAGGGAAAGGGAGAAGCAGGCTCTTCGCCGAGCAAGGAGCCTGATGCCGGGCTTGACCCCAGGACCCCCGGGATCATGACCCTAGCCAAAGGCATATGCTTAACTGACTGAGCCACGTAGGTGCCCCTTTTAATGTTTTGTTTTGCTTTTCATTCTCCCCAGTGAAGAAACCACAGTCCAGGGGTACCGAGTAAGGAGCCCTGGCTTGCCTAGATAGACAAGCCTAAGTTTTTCGCTCTATGAATCCATTTTGAAGGAAGAGGCCCACTTCTCCTCCTTGTGGTTATGACATGTACCCTTAGTTTTTCTAGTTTCAATTTCACCATATCATTTCTAATTATAGCAGTCTGGCAATTTCCCTTCCTCTTTGGACCTCGTGTTACGTCAATACTCATGGAGAGTTACCCCGCATACCCGCCCAGTTCCATTTCCCCCACAGTGTTCTCTTCCCTCCACCTGCTTGCTCATTTCTAATCTAATCTCCAGCATTTCAATCTTCTCAGCTGTGAAGAAAGATGACAATTTGCTTTCTACCTCCCAGGCTGAGAGTTTAAATAAGTCTAAGAAGTGCAGTGAAGAGGAAAGTGGGAAGGTAGGACAGGAGAAGAAAGAGGAGACCATTGGGTTTCCATTTACTTTGATTGAGTCCCTCCTCTACAAATTCAAGCATGAAATGGACGTGAACTCCCAGGTGTTGCCTATTATGTTAGCTATAGAGTTTATAGGTTCACAATAGATTAGGAAAGCAGGGGATGCCTGGGTGGCTCAGTCGGTTAAGTGTCTGATTCTTGATTTCAACTCAGGTCATGATCTCAGGGTCCTGGAGTCTGCTGGCATCCAACACCACGCTCAGCATGGAGTCTGCTTTTCCCTCTCCCTCTGCCCCTCTCCCTGTTGCCATTCTTTCTCTAAAATAAATAAATCTTAAAAAAATCAGGTCACATTTATGCTACATGGACACACTTATAATAGGTAACATTACTGAGCAATGCCTATGTTCTAGGCACTTAGCTAAGCCCTTCCCATATGTCAGTCCTTGGCCTCACGATAGCTTGAGATACGTATCATTCTCCCCATTTCAGAAACTGAGAGATGAGAGAAAAAGAGGCTCAAATAACTTAACATTTTGTAGCCCTTCAGCTCTTCAGCATGACTACCACTTACCAAGCAAATACAGTCTGTATTTATTCATGTATGGTTATGCAGGTGTATCCAGACTTAGCCCTGTTCCCCCAGGCTATTCTTCACTCTAACAAGGAATTCATCATGATATTATTCATAGGCTGGCTCAGTGTACTTGGGATCAATTTATAAAGCTTGATTTCCGCACATTTCAAAAACATGTTTACAGATTATTGAAATTCATATTGCTTACCACATGTTGGGCACTCTAGCAGGTGATAAAAAAAAGGAACAATGCAAAATCGCTCCTCCAAGGAGCTCCGATTCTTCTCTATAGGAAAGTCAATTATTCATTCATTCATTCACTATTACTCAGTGCCTCAGGGCATGCCAAGTGCTATAGTTTAGGTGAACACAAATCAACCTAGAATTACAAGACTTGCTAAAAGGAGATGCACATATATTGGCCTTTATCTTAAAGGGTCCTTTTAGATAGTATTTTAAGTGCTTACTTACCTCTAGAGCCACTTACAGGCTGTGTGAACTTGAGCTAATTACATAACCCCTTCAGGCCTCTGTCTCCAGTCTTAAAAAATGAGGATAGGAATAGTATCTATCTCCTAGGGTTGCTGTGAGGACTCAAAGGGAACATATGTAAGGTACTTAGAGCAGTGCCTGGCCTGTCATCAGCACTGCACTGGTTGTTATTATTAGTGTGATACAGATTTACCATGTGCTGGAATAGTTGCTGATTCCTGACCATACCAACTCAGCAAAGGACAGCAAGTGCTCTGTAAGGTTTTGTTGAACAGAACGTCCTAGAAGCCTTATTCGTGTAGACATATCTGGAGTAGCCTCAGATTCCCTTTCTGTCACATTCCTTAATTTTTTTTTTTTAAAGGAAATTTTATTTTATTTTTTTTAATTTTTTATTTATTTATGATAGTCACACACAGAGAGAGAGAGAGAGGCAGAGACACAGGCAGAGGGAGAAGCAGGCTCCATGCACCGGGAGCCTGACGTGGGATTCGATCCGGAGTCTCCAGATCGCGCCCTGGGCCAAAGGCAGGCGCCAAACCGCTGCGCCACCCAGGGATCCCCATTCCTTAATTTTGAATCCAGTGTCAAATCAGTTATTGTCCTCTACTGTGCCTCCTTTCTATCTGTTTTCCTTAGGGTATAAGGAAACTTTTGACAACTTTTGATATCCTGGACCATCAGAGTGATCTTTCATTATTTGTCATTGGTAGTAGAGCTCTTACCAATTTCACCTTTAAAAATGTTTTATTTTTCTTGTTATCAAGGGAATATGTGCTCAACATGAAAACAATGCAAACGTACACAACTTTGTAACAGAAAGCGAATGGCAATAGTGATCCCACATCCAGAGATAACCACTGTTAATTGCTTGTTATGGATACTTCTAGATTTCCTCTAAGCATATGTGTAATAACTTGTATGTTTTGAGACAAATAGATGCAAATAAAGATGGGATCCTGCTACCTAAATCGTTCTGCAGTTGGCTTTTTTTTCACTTACAGATTTTGGACATTCTTCTATGTACAAATAGATTTATCTTATTTTTATTAGTGGCCACTTACAGTTTCCTTCTACAGATCTAGCAGTGCTTGAAGAACTTCCTACTGGGATTCTGATGAGACTTGTACACCTTTACATGTCTTCATTATTACAAACAATGCAGCAGTAAACATATCTGTATATGTCTTTATACATGTGTAGATTCTTCAGAAATACATTAATATTTGCATATGTAAGCCTGAGGTATAAACTCCTAGATGTGGAATTACCTGGTTAAAAAGAACACAAGTCTGTGCTTTTTCCCAAAAGCTTCCAAAATTGCCAAACTGTCTTCCAAAGGGATTTACTCAATTTGTACTCACATGTATAGTCCATGTGGATACCTGTTTCTCCACATTGGACTATTTTCTGACTGTTTTTACTTTTTTTCCCTCAAGTCATACCAATCTTGAAATCATATTTGTCTCAGATCTAGAATCATAGTTTAAAGTCCAGGGAAGATCAAAACATGGAACAAAGTGTTTTTACAAACAGTAAAATGTTCCAGATTAGTTATAATAGTGGGGTGTTTTCAATCAAAATATTACACCACTAGATGTTAACAGTTTTAAACCTGCTCTAACCTCCCAGATGAGCAAATCTGGTACTGTGATTAAATCACTTGCCACACAGCCCGTGCCCACACACCTCCTTCTTGGCTGGGTGTGTAGAAGAGGAGTTGCTGCTGGCATGTGAGGGACAGGGCAAGGTAAGTGAGAAAAGCAAGAGGTCAGAAGGGCTCAAAATCTAGAGTCATGTTGTAACTAGTCTAGAATGGTGTCTTGAGTGAGTTCTGAACCTGCGTTCATACTCCTCCCTGCCAGGGCTGTTCTTCTTCACTTCCAGTACCTGAGCAACAAGGGCTCACTCTGCCAGGGGTCAGTTCTATCCTCCTCTTCTCTCTGAAGCCTTTCCTGAAACCCTTGAAAACCCTTCTTTTCTAAGGCCTTGCTATACCTGGGCACACAGATTCTCGAGCGGCTGTCACATTTTGTGCAGCATGTTTAACAGAGAACATTTGAACACTGAGTAAATGTTGATTGAATGTTCGCTGACACAGAGAGATCCTGATAGAGATGAGACTCCCCGTTGTTCACAGAAAAGGGTGGATTTGGATAAAAGGAGATATTGAAGTATTGGGGGGCTGGAACCATTTGTTTGATTATAAGCCAACAATTCTAAACGTCCCTGCAGGCTTTCCTTCTTTATCCCGGCTTCTCCCCACCCGCGAGAAAGACGGGAAATACATTTCGATCTCACAACAAAAACAAGAGGGACAACTATCAGGTTGGAAAACACCTCTTGGGGCAGCCCGGGTGGCTCAGCGGTTTAGCGCCGCCTTCAGCCCAGGGCGTGATCCTGGAGACCCCGGATCGAGTCCCACGTCGGGCTCCCTGCATGGAGCCTGCTTCTCCCTCTGCCTGTGTCTCTGCCTCTCTCTCTCTCTCTCTCTCTCTCTCTCTCTCTCTCTCTGTGTGTGTGTGTGTGTGTCTCTCATGAATAAATAAACAAAATCTTAAAAAAAAAAAAAAGGAAAACCCCTTAGCAGAGGACCACCTTTCATCCACCTGCTGCACAAGACAGTTGTGGCAACAACGAGTAGACTCGGATTACAACACGGGCTGCGGGGATCCCTGGGTGGCTCAGGGGTTTGGCACCTGCTTTCAGCCCGGGGCGTGATCCTGGAGACCCTGGATCGAATCCCGCGTCGGGCTCCCAGTGCATGGAGCCTGCTTCTCCCTCTGCCTGTGTCTCTGCCTCTGTCTCTCTCTCTCTCTCTGCGTCTCAGGAATAAATAAATAAAATCTTTAAAAAAAAAATAAAAAAACACGAGCTGCCTCCCCGCTGCATTTCTCAGAGCAGGGACGGAACAAACGGGGCTGGGAGCTATTGGTGCAGGAGAAAGTTGCGCGTGCCCCGAGTCCGAGCGCTCACACGACTTCTGCCGCGGGTCCCCCCCCCAACCCCCCCCCCCACTTCACTGAATTTCTCCTTCCGCGTGGACGTCGGAGTTTCGGTCGGAAGGACGGACCCGGGCAGGGCGACGGCCGCGCGCCGAGCTCCGGGGGCGCCGGGCAGGTGCGCTCCGGGGCCGCGCGGCCCCGCCTGGGCGCGCACCTGCCGGGCGCCGACCCCCCGCCCCCCGGCCCCCCCCGGCCGCGCAGCCCCGTCGGGGAGCCGGGCCCGCGGCGGGCGCGGCCGGGCGGCGGGGAGAGCGCCCGCCGTCACATGCAGGCCCGGGCCCGCCCCATTGGCTGCGGCCGAGCCAGTCGCGGCGCTCGCTGGCTGCGGTTGGTCCCGGGGCTGCAGCGCCTGCACGGGCCCGGAGTCCATGTTACGCTTTGTCTAATTCCCCCCGTTACAGAGTCATGTGCTGCTGCTCCCGCCGCCGCCGCCGCCGCTGCCGCTGCCGCCGCCCGGGGTGCCCCGGCTCCTCCGCCGCGCTTCGAGGTGGCAGCCGCGGGCGGGGCCTCGGGAGCAGGGCCCAGGGCGCCGCGCGCCCCCCGGCGCGTCCCGGTGCAGCCGCCGCCCGCCGCAGGTGATGCCGCCGCCCCCCGCCTCGGCCTAAGCCGCGGCTCGGCGGCCCCGCTGCCCGGCTGCGCCCCCAGGTGGGTGCGCGCCCCCCGGGGCCGGGGCCGGGGTCGGGGTCGGGGCGCCGCGCGGGGGGAGCCGCCCGCGGCCGAGGCGCGCCCCCATCCCGAGCGGAGGCTGCGGCCGGGGACTCGCCGCGAGGGGCGTGGGGGGGGGGGGCTCCCGCCCGCGAGCGTCGTGCGGCTCGGGCAGCGGGAGCGGCGGCAGGGGGGGCCGGGGGGCCGGGCCCGGGTCGGCTCCGCGGAGGCCTCCGGCGGGGGCGCGCGGCCCGGAAGGTGCCCCTTTAACTTCTCCAGAAACGCCTCCCGCCGCCCGCTTCCCGCGCCGGGCGGTGGGGCGGGGAGTGAGGGCCGCGCCCCGCCCCCGCGCGGGCGGGAGGGAGCGGGGCCCGCAGGTGCACCCTGGCCGCCGGGGCCGTCTCCGGGTTGGGTACCGGTATAATCCGCTTCCAGCTTGCTGGGAGGCGTGGGCACCCGGGGACGGGACTCCGCCGCTCCTGCCGGGGGCTTCACTGGGGGCGATGTTGCTTATCGGAGGCTTGGTAGAGGCCTTCCTCTTAACGTCCCCCCTAATTTGGGGTATCCTTTAGGGATAAAGAAACTAGAGTTTTGGTCTTAGGGGGGCTGTTTCTGTTTTGTTTTGTTTGGTGTTTCTTAAAAAGCCAGCCGCAGTGAAGAAGAGCTGCCGCAGGTTCGAGGGTGGTGAGGTAGGTCCCCGCTGTAGAGGAGGACGTGGGGATTTGCGGCCCCATCCGGGGCGCAGTCGGGGGGGGGCGTGTGGCAAAAGGTGGGGGTCCTAGGGCATCAGGAAGGCACAAACGCGAAGGTGAGAGGGAGCGAGCACTCAAGAGGTAGGCGGAACGATGGAGACCAGACACCGGCGAGTCCTAGCCACCTGTGGGGCCCACCTGAGCTCCTACAGGGCCCCCTTGGCTTTGCAGATTTCCTGCTGTCCTCTTCCCAGACTTTGAAAAATATTGCTCGTTGAGCAAAGAAAGCTATGAGGGCATATTTTAAAAGACACAGGAGTAAAGGGAGAGGGGACTTCTGGCAACTTTCCTTAGCTTTGATAATTCAGTTCCGTTCTGGCGGTGTTTTTTGAGCACCTATTTTGTGTTCTGTGCTGGACCCCGGCGGGTGTCTGGCTGGACAAGGAATTCCTGTCTGCAGGTAATGGTGAGGGCTATTTACCTCATAGACCACCGGTACTTCCAGGTGCCAAGAATGACAGTGATTCAGACCTTCCCCTCCAAAGCCTCTGGGACTTCTGCTTTTTACAGACCTGTGGGAAGAATCCTGCATCATAACCAGGTAAATGAGGTCTTAGGAGACAACGTTTCTTTTTACTGTCCACAAATACTGACCAAACCCCTACTGTCAGCTAGGAAGGGATCACGTTGTCTCTTCCCCTGTCTTCCACAACAGGTGACTAAAGCCCTGTTAAAATGCAAAAGCAAGAGGAAAGATCCTGAAATGAGTTAAAATAGGGATCCAGCAAAGTTGATCTGCAGTGCTTGATCTCTGTGGGTTATGTAGGGAGCCTCCCATAAAATGATTAGGTAATCCATGGAGCTAAAAAAAAAAAAAAAATTCCAAATCTTGAATTGGAATGGCTTACTTATATATTTGAACATTTTATCTTAGATTTGTCTCGTTTTTATTGAGGGTGTGTGACTGTACTTGTTGATTAGAACATTAGCAGGTGGAAGAGGAGACTGTCCTTCAATGACTCAGTCGCCCAGTCTCTTCCATTCCCATGTTGAGTGGTGTACGAAGCAGCAGGTGAACCATATGGATTTTGGTTCCGTATCTGCATCTTTTCCTTCTTGCTGAGGCTTACAGAATTTTTAAAAACTTGGCCAAAACTTGACCTTTTCCTCTTACCTTTTATATTGTGCTGAGCTTTTTTGATTAATTTGACAAAATTTTGATGTGTGTGTCTGGTCCCATTAGCTAAATTGTTCTGGTAGCTGTATGACATGGAAGTTAGACTTGGTTCAATTCCAGTAGTGTAGATAGATTGGCACTGTGTATGAAGTCAAAGTTTTGTTGAAACTACGTACTCATGATCACATATGTTCTTGAAGTGGTAGTTGGTAAGGGATTTCATGTATTTTTCACGTGCAATTGGAGCTGATGTTTGACATTTTAAGAAACACCAATCAGTTATTTATTGAGTGCTAACAGCAGGGAGAGAACCAGAGTGGGTGCTGTGGTTCCTTAACGAGGAAGGAGAGGATTCTTGTACAAATAGAGGGCACGTAAGACAGTATAGGTGAAGACACCACCAAAAGCAAAGGGTTCTATTTTTCTAGAAGGTCAAAGAATACTGAAATGGAAAGGGATTTTGGAGCCAGATGAGAATGTTGTGTGCTTTGGGAAAAAGGGAAGGGGCATGTATTAGGGGAAGCAGTGAGCTTTGTCACTAGTCAAAGATAGTAAATAGATTTGCCTGGCGGAGCAGAGAACATGACGGATGAAGGTAGGGGGAATCTAGTTAGTGGAAAACTTGAACCACAGGTCAGTGGCGTTAATCATTTGCCTCAAGAAGAGCAGCTCTCAACAAGGGGTAATTTTGCCTCCCAGCAAACATTTGGCAATGTCTGGAGACATTTTTTTTGGGGGGGGGGGTCATAGCTGGGAGGCAGGTGCTTCGGTCATGTAGTGGATAGAGACCAGGGATCCTGCCGAACATCCATCCTGCAATGCCCCAGACAGCCCCCACAACAAAGGATTATCCTGGCAAAAATGTCAGTAGTGCCAGGCTGGAGAAACCCTGCTCTAGACAGTAAACATAAAGGTCCCTATGAAGTGAAGTCACATCTCCAAATAGGCCTTGAAGGAGGTGGTTCTTGACACGTGAGGAGGGATTCAAGGTTGGGAAGCCAATCTAGGTAGGAGACTTCTGCTCTGCTCAGGCCTGAAGTGATGAGGATCTGGGCAAAACCTAATCAGAAGAAAAGGGCATTTTTGAGAGATCATGGCAGATGAGCTAGCAGGGCAGTATAATATTAGGTAGATGGGAAATCACAGAATCAAAATTGGAATTTTAGAGAGATCTTCGTCTAACTTCTTTAGTAAATTCTTAGACTTGCTAGACAGCCTCTATTTAAACACCCCCGGGAGCAGGGAACTCTGTACTTAGGAAGACATGCCATTGTATCTTTGGACTAGGTGTATGATTATTATTAGTGCTCAAGACTGCCTCCTGGCAACGTTGTTCATTGATTCTGTTCCTCTAGAACTTCCCACATTCACAGGACGGCCCTTTGCATTTACAAAGACAGTATGATGTCTCCCTCCCCTCTTCTCAGTGCAGAAGAGTCCACTTCTTTTCATAATCCTGCGTGGGACATGGTTTCTAGATGTTCTTAGTTTGTCAGCATCTCTCACGGAGAGTAACAGTGTCTGGAATTGAATATGATGATTGAAATGTGTTCTGTCCAACAAAGAGTACAGTAGGACACCTGTTTCCTGAAACCAAGGCATAAGCCTCTATTTACTGTGAATTAAATTTACAAAACTGCCTTAAAAAAAAAAGCAGTGCCTAGCTAGCAAAGATCTATGTATAGGTTCCGTCCAGTTAAACAGTCAGAACATCTAGATATTTGTTGTATGAGCTGCTGCATCCTTATATTCATCTGGCAGACTGTGTGTGTGTGTGTGTGTGTGAAAAAGAGAGAGAAAATGAATGGAAGTTGTTTGTTTTTGTCCCTCTTCAGACTATCCTATTTATTTTGGTCCAGTCTTCAGGTTTTTTAGGTTTTTTTTTTTTTAAAGGATTTTATTTGTTTATTCATGAGAGACACAGAGAGATAGAGGGAGAAGCAGGCTCCTCGTGGGAAGCCCAATGTGGGACTCGACCTAGGACCTGAGATGCTCAACCACTGAGCCACCCAGGCATCCCAGTATTTTTTAGATTTTAAAATCTTGCTTTTGCCTTCCAATCCTATGAGAGAGGAGTACAGGATGACTTTACCAAAAGCTTTGTATTAATACTACATGCAACTCAGTGGTTTGGCGCTGTTAGTCCTATTCCAGAGCTGGGGTGCTGAGTGATGAAGGTGAATTCCAGGGGTTGATTGACCTTTAGTTTAGGGGCTTCTGAGAAGTCTGTGTTTGTGGTCAGACTACATTGCATTTAGTTTTTGCAAATGTTTGCACCTGAAATGCCCTTTTGAAATTATCTGAGTCTGTTGCAAGCTTCCGAAATCTGTACTCCATCCTCTGGGGTCGTTGTAATTCTGTTCAGACATCTGGAAGAGAATTTCTAATGTTCTGTGCAAATCTGAAGCTTGCCAGATCAGAGTTGCTTTTGAAATTTGTAAAGAAGTAAATAGAATAACTGATACTGAAAAAACACGTATGAACTTGGTTCCCACTCAGGCTAAGCTTTTTTTCCTTTTCTTTTTATTAGTACACTCCAAATATTTCATTAGTGACAGCTTTACATTTGGGGAAGGAGAGAGGATTGGAGCTTAGAAACAGGCCTTTTCCCCAGAACTGGGGTTTAGCCTGTCGTCAGTGTAATTTCATACTTACCAGATTTCACAAGTCATCTCTGAAATGACATCAGGAAATCACCATGCTCAGATGTCTTTTGAAGCAGGCAGTTCTCTAAATGTTCTAGATCTATCCAACAAACTAGATTTAAATAAATTACTTGGTTGGAGTGGTGGCCATCCAAAGTCGTTGAGAGTGCTAGAACAAAATTGCAGATCTCATAGCAAATGTGTGCAGCCTGTTTGTAGTGAATGTCCCTTGTGCCCCGATCCCCTGCTGGTATGTTGTCTGTCCAGATGGTCAGTCTGTTTGCTCTCCCTTCCGTTCTGGTCCACATGGGAACCCTGTTCCTGTCCTCGGAGATGAGGGATATTCTGGAGAGAAGAAGGGATGTTTTGTGAAGGTGTAGGAGATTTCTTTAGAGGGAAAATATTTGAAAACCCTTAGATACTGTCCTTTTGTACTTTCAGGGGCTATATCAAACTTGAAGTCCCCTTGGAATTAGGGATGTGATGTGCCAATTGAGTAGAAATGTAGAATTTTATAGATGGAAGGTATCAACACTCGAATTTTAGAGATGAGAAAATCGAGGCCCGGGTGGTGCTGTGACCAGCTATAGCTTACCCGTGAAGTGACATAGCAGGCAATAGAATTTACCTGCCTTAAAGACCACAAATAAAGGCTAAGGATAAAAAGATTTCTCCTCTGCTTGGAGGTGTGTAAACAGTGGGTCCCTCAGGCCTTATTTACATAATTGATCCAAAAGAAGGAGCACACAGTGGAATTTCTAGGTTTACAGTTGACAGCAAGCTCTTCTGAATTTTGAAATAACTAACCAATGGGGATTTACTCCAGGGAAACCGTATTAGGGTATGTGAGTCATCAGAAGATTTGCAGGTGAGTTTCTCTGTGGGCACTGTGAGGTTAGATAATGTTTTGGTGGCAAAACCCAGGAAAAGACTTCGAAAACACTTTCACAGTGTTGTCCCAGCTTGCTCATGGAGATTAAAAAAGACAGGAAATGCTAAGCTCCATCAAAAAGATTTTGGGAAAAAAAAGATTTTGGAAACAAAACAGAAGACAGTCTTTTTTGAGTTTCCACTGTGCTTTGTTCAAAGCTTGGGCACTTGGCTTTAGGAAAGGCACTGGAGCGGGAACAACCAATGTAACGGTACCTAGAAGATGTAGACATCCCTGCTAGAATGGAAGCTCCACCAGGACAGGGCCTTGCCCATCTGTTTTTGTGATAAAAAAATATTGGGATTTTTAGTATCTGGAAAGAAGACTGGGAGAAGATGTTATTGAAGCCTGTGAAACCCCTAGGATAAGGAAAGAGGAACCTGGAATGTTCACCTAATCCCAGGAGGCCTCAATGTGGTACTTCAGTTGCCAGCTTCCTTGTCTCCCGCTCCAGTACTCTATGTTAGTGCGGTGAGGGCAGGGAGGTATCTGTCTTGTTCTCTGCTGATTGTCCAGTGCCGCCTCTAGGGCAGGCCCTCCGTCCACGTTTGTCCCCTGCAGGAATGCCTGGAGAGGTATACCTTAAAGCTTTGCAATACGTAAATTCAGGATGAAGGCAAAAATACATGGATGGCACCGGCTTTTCTCAATCCTGGCTATCATCTGAGTCAGTCTGGGGAATATTTGAAAGTTACTTGAGCCCTATGTATTGAATCAAAATCTCTGGGAGTGGAGTTTCATTTTGAAAAGAGCTCTCCCCACCCCCAAGTGATTCCATATGTACAGCCGAGACTGGGAACTCTATCTTACATGGCAGTACACGAAGGCTGGATACTCTCAAAAGGTTTTGAAACATTCCTGGCTGACAGGCTCACAATTCGTTACTAAGACAAACAAGGGGCTTTAAGGATACATCTGTATCCTTGGAAGGTGATGACCAAGACTGGATGGTTCACGGTATGGCCCTTGGTGCCTCCATGAGGTGTTGGGTCCTGGGCTGGATGGCATGATGGGGCCAACTGGAAGTCCATTCCTGAGCAGTTGTTTTCCAGAGGGGGTCTGTGGTGATAGTGGCTCCAGCCTCAGGGGAAAGAAAAGAAGGCAGGCTGTGCAACAAGCTTTTTGGTTTTGATTTTTAATGCAGAGTTTATTCAGTTTAAAAGGCCTTTTTTTAAAAAAAAAAAATCTTGAGTTCTTTCTATTTTGAGGTGTTCTTTTTTTTTTTTTTTTTCCCATCTTGTGAAGGATGGTGATGGTTTGGTTTTTCGGGTCATTTCTTGGTCACCTAAGCCCTGACAGTTTTATGACACTCTTCCTTTCAAATTGTACTAGTTTGACATCAAGTCTGGGTATAACTACTGCTCTGCGGTTTTCAAGATGTCCGTATCCTCCTGTGGACACCTGCTGCTGGGGAAGGTTCACAAATGTCAATGTTAGATTCCATTATGAACATTTCTTAAAACCCTTTTTACTTTCCTCTTCTGCTTACTGGTAATAGTTAGGAACATTGCCAGAGAAGGCTTCACTTCCCCAGCAACCCATAAATTCCATTGCTAAATCTCAGCGTCAACAGATCACCGTCACTGCAATGAATTCTACAAAGCAGGGAGAAGAAAGGAAGTGCAAGACAGCCCTTCTCTCAGAAGGACATTGATCCCCAGAGAGCTGCCTTTCCAGATCTCATGCAAGGGAGACAGGACAGATTCATGCCCGTCACAGTTTATATGAAGTACCATCAGTCAAAATTCTCATCACTGATTGTTCCAAGCTCACTTCTAAGAAGTATTGGAAAATCAAAATTCTTTGGAGAATCGTCTCTGTGATGCTACCCTACTGAATAGGCTTTTAAAATCAATTTATTTATCATCAGATATAGCTAATTTTTTAGCTACTCCCACCTTGCAGATGAGGTCATGAGGCTTGAGAGGTTATGTGATTTGCAAAAGCAAAACAAAACAAAACAAAACAAAACAAAAACAACAAAAAAACGGGTGGTGGAGGTAGAATTTGAAACTACTCTTGTTATTTCAAAGCCATTCTCTTATCCACTGTTCTCATTTCTCTTGTATTTCTTTGTATTCATTTTATAATGCCTATTAATATTCTTGCCAAAAAGACAAAAAAGAGAATGGAGTTTTGAGGTGTAAAGGGACCTTACAGCTTGTCTGGGTCATGCTCCTCGTTCAAGGATCAGATCTGAACTGTGGGAACACAAGCTGTGAAGAGGAGAGCTGGTCATGGCACCTGGGTCTTCTGGCTTCCAGGCCAGTGTTCTTGCCAGCGCACAGAGTTTTAGAAAATACCATCCAAAATAACACCACTGGAGTGTAAGTTTGTCCTATATTTGAGAGGATATTTTAAAATCACTTGTTTTGGTGACTTCTCTGTTGGCGATGGAGTGCCACTTGTAGTAGTATACATTAAGCACCCTCCTCCTCAGGAGAGGTGACCTTCTAGTGACTGCCACACACAAATACACGCAGATGTAGCTCAGGTTTGTATGGTGTTACATCCAGGTGCTTGCTGAATAAATGCTATAAGCAAACATATGCAATAAATAATCCTATCCGTATCCTGTAAATAAACAGTGAGTCAATCGATATCCGTGTATCTGGATCACCTATTTATACTCTATTTGTAGATTTATTCCCCTCAAGGATGATCATTTGAGTGAATTCATTCTGTTAGAATTTCTACTTTAATGGTTTTATTTTTCATACTAACATTCAGCCAATAACAGAGGATAATTTAGGAGATGGTCTACAGTGTTAACAGCTTGCACGGATGCACCCCCATCCCATGCACAGGCATACAGAGAGGGAGGGAAAGGCAGAGGGAGGGACACTTTTCTCTCTCTTTAACCTGGTTCTTTTCAGGTATCTTTCTATTATCGTACATTTTCCTTTTCTCTTAATTCTTATAAATTATTTGTAGGCGGCAAATTGTGTACAAAACCGAAAGTCTGTAATTGTAGCTTTTGCAGGAACTAGAGGGAGTGAGTGATAAAGTTGGAGGCCCACTCTGCCTTGGGGTCTCAAGCAAATGTCAAGCGCTGCCCGAAGCCAGCCTCCAGGAAGATGATTTGTGGCAGCAGGTCCTTAGCCTCAGGGTGGGGTGATCAGGAGGGAGTGGGATGGATCTGGGCTGAACCAGAAAATGCGGGTCTGTCGAAAGGGGCTGTTTAGCTTGATCTGTTCAGCAGCCAATTGTTGCCATATGGGAATGTGGGCAAGTCTTGCCAGATCTTCTGATTTTTCACTGTAAGCCAGAAATCTGGATTATTACTTTAAAATCTCCTGATTTTAAAAGATTGGCTAACTCAACATTTTAAATAGCACTTCCTGTAGACCAAACAAAATGGCTTTGTGGGCTGGATACAGCCTGCATGCCTAGGCCCTTAGAGATAGATGGCCTTAGTGGCCGGATAAACAGAACAAAAGTATGATACACTTTGACAAATGAGTTGAAGTGGGAAACAACCCAAAACTTGATTTCATTGTTTTGTGCCCCCCACCCCGAAGCAGAAAATCAACAACAACAAAACCCTCAAAGCCCCATGATGGTAACAGTTTCTGCCCTTTAAGTTTGTTATGTTGTATCTGGAGTGAATGCATTTGAAGGGTTGTCTTGCTTGAGGAGTAGTGATTCAGGGAGAATATGTAGTTTGTGAATAAAGTGGCCAGGTGAAGATGACACGGGTCTAGGGGTAGAGGGGGGCAGGTGGCCCAGGGGTAGAGAATGAGGGGTAAGGCCATTTGGAGGTGAAGAAAGAGATCGTCTACCCCCACCCCCACCCCCAGGATAGGGGAAGAGGAGCATTTATTTAGATCTTAAAATCGATTTGGGAATCCTAGAGAAGAGTCCTTACACGAGAAAGGGAAAACTGATAAACATTTAGGAGCAGCGTGGCATCGCCGTGGGCGGGCGGAGTGCCAGGACCTTGCCCCTCCCGGCATGTGCGCGTGTGTTGTGGCTTCGCAGGAGAGTTGGAGTGGGAAGGACGGAGACGGCTGGGGCCGGAGCAGGAGCCCTGGCAGCGGCTGAGGAAGCCGGGAGAGCTGGCGCTGTTGGAGGGCAAAGGGCAGCGTGGCCGAGGGGGTCGCCGGCAGCCCCCCAGCTCCCCGTGCCTCTGCATCCCGCCGGGGAGGCTGGCTGCTCGCTCGACTTGGAGCAGCCCTCCCCCCCCAGCCCCTTTGGGTGAAGGCAACGGCAGGTGACAGCATCTGCCTGTCCCAGCTCCCAAGCAGAGCCTGCCATCCTCTCCCTGGGACATGCTCTGCCCCGGGAGAGGTGGGACCCAGCAATCTCCAGCTGAGCCCAGCCTGGACTCCTGGCTGGACAGCGGATCTTTAAGAGCATTGTTCTCTTAACACCCCAAGTATCGCACATTGTTCCTGGAATTTCAGCATTTTCTGGGAAAGAAATCTTTTGATTCATCAGCAGGTTTTATTCCAGTCCCTAGGACTGCCATCCCTGTGTGAGCTGAACTGTGTCCTCCTCAGCTGGCCTGACTTTAGATTTTTAGCACTTTGGTTGCCTTCAGAATAAAAAACGCATTTAAAAAAGTACCCCCCCCCTTCCACCCTGCATTAGTTAGTTTAATGCAATGAAGGTTTTTTTTTTTTTTTTTTTTTCTTCTTCTCATTATGGAAGCCAGTCTGTAGTATTGAGAGAATGGGTGCAGGTTTCCTTGCACTATTGCTGGGAAGAATTCTTCAGATTCCACAGTTTGTTCTTCCAGGGTCTCTAGTTCACAGATGGAAATCCTGGAAGATTCTATCAGGAAGTGAAATTTATAAATACTCTTTGTGCTGGTTTGGGGGATTAGCAAATTGTACAAGAAGTCTCCTTGAACCTTCGTATAAAATACACTTTAAAAAGAACACAATCTTAGAGACCGATTCTATCCTGGAAATAATACTAGGAAACATTTATGTAGGCACTCACATGCAACCGGCACTGTTTGGGGCCCTTTGCATGGAGGAGCTCATTTGCTCCTCACAACGCCCCCCCCCCTCCCGTTGCCCCATGTAGCCCAGGACACTGGCTGCACCTCCCCATGACTGCGAGCAGTCGAGGGACTCAGGACCAGGCACTGGCAGTGACAGAGCAGTGATGAGAACCCAGGCCCTCATGGCTTTAGGATCCATGCTTTTGAGGACTGCATTATTGCCTCTTGCATTCTTTCACAGATTTGCTTTAGAAACTCTTTTGCTGGGGCACCTGGGTAGCTCAGGGTTGAGTATCTTCCTTCAGCTCAGGGTGTCATCCCAAGGTCCTGGGATCGAGTCCCATATTGGGCTCCCTGCAGGGAGCCTGCTTCTCCCTCTATGTCTCTGCCTCTCTCTCTCTCTCTCTTTCTTTCTCTCTGTGTTTCTCATGAATAAATAAATAAAATCTTAAGAAAAAAAGAGAGAGAAACTCTTTTGCTTCTCACATTACCTCGGCTTTAAACTCAGGCCCAAGATTGGATTTGAAAAGAGAGTGAAAATGTTCCATCCCCAGTCACTCCTCCCCAAACCAAATGAGTCGTCAGGAAACAGTTTCCATCTAGAAACAGAAAGCTGCAGATCTTCCTGGAACAGCGTGCTAGCATCCTGCCCAGATCATCCTCAGGGCTGCCACTGGGGCCTTGCTGCTGTGACAGCCCTCACTCTTGGCACCAGAATTGTTTTTAAGAGCACAAAAAGTATTTTACCTTTACCTTTACAACTAGTGTCTTTGGAGTGCTTCTGAGAACATTCTGAAAACTGTTTTTCACACTTCATATAAGGCAGGGGAGGACCATGGATCTGGAGCTTGAGGACTACTTGAGATCTGGTGTTGGCCCTTACTTCTACTGACTGTGCGACCTTGGATTTACTTCACGGTGGAGTTCATTGGGTTTCATCCCCATGGGAATGATGGAGAGGATACTAACAGCACCATGCCTGGTTTGGTGAAGATCAGGTGCTATTACACAGGACAGTCATTTGTCAACAACAGGAGCCATGTGTGTTAGGCAGTGAGGGGACCAACGTGTCCTTTGTGAATCGTGGAAGCCATTGTCCATGGGTGGGCGGTGAGGTGGAGGCTTGGGAGCACTTGGGAAGGTTTGTGTTGATTTGAACTTCTTTCCTTTCCTGTTCACTCCCTACCTGTGTTATAGTATGGACGATCGTGTGGGTGTCAGCTCTGTTTCTGGCCCAAGCTCCTCTTCCTTGGCTTTCCCCCCTCCTACTTGGGCTCGCCTCCAGTCTGCCTACAAAGTGCTGTTTGTTGTCCGAGTGAAGCAGGCGATTCTCTGGGCAGCGACACTGTGGCTGCAGGCAGTTACTGTAGTTCAAAGCGAAAAGTCAAGCTGGGGTAGGAGGGACACTGACAGGGCTTGTTCGTTAGAATCTTGTACAATGATGTTTGAAGGAAAGAAAAGGGAGTAAGAGATGACTTATCAATAGAAATATTATGAAATACCCTTCATAACAGAACAAAATTGGGTAAGGAGAAAGGGCATTAAGAAATCACTGCTTATTCGTTTGAGAGCCAGTGCTTATTTTTTTTTTCTTTTTGAGTGAAAGCAAATGCTTTTTGAGCACCATGTCTTGCAGTCCAGTCTAGTAGAGGAAACAAAAATTAATAATAAAAATAATAAGCTGTCATCTTGGTGAATTTTTAGGTGGTCCATATTGAGCCAAACATTTTTTCTTTCTTTTTTTTTTTTTTTTTTTTTGAGCCAGACATTTTTCATGCTTTATCTTCATTTCAGTCAGGAAGGTGGGTATCATTTGTTGCTATCCCATTTCAGAGATCACAAAATTGAGGCTCAGTATGTTTAAATAACCTACCAAGGATTACAACTCTAGTCAGTACCTTGGAAGAACTACACTTTGAACCTGGATCTGTAAAACATGAGTTACATATACCCCTGCTTTCACGGGGAAGACTGGCATGTGAACAGTTCAGGATAATTCACGCAGTGTATGGTAACTCGTACATGAGCTACATTTTTTAGACATTTGCTCAGAGGAAGGAGAGACTGATTTTTGACCGGAAGATGTCACACACACAAAACTATTTCAGAAAAGTAATTTGAACAGAGCCTTTAAAGGATATGAAAGATGGTGTCTGGTAGAGAAAGGGAGGAAGACCAAGGGGACTTTGGGGCAGCAAAGTGTGGAGACGTAAAAGAAATACATAATGTGTTTGGGGATTGGTGCTGTGCAGATTGTGAGGGATGTGGGAAGAAGCAGTTTGGGACTATTACACTAGAGTGTCCTGCTAGGGAACTTGGACTTCATTCCATTGCCTTGGAGGATTATTCCACTAAAGGTTCATGAGAAGAGACGTTATTTGCTCTGATCTCTGACTTCAGCAATTCCGGTGGTGGAGTGAAGGGAGTGTGAGAATATCTGCAGCAGAGGTTCCCAGTCAGGCTGCACCTGAGGGTCCCCTGGGAGTTCCCTAAATGGACTGATGAACACCCTCACCCCAGCAGTGATTGTGATGGTATGGATCTAGGGTGGGGCCTGGCCTGGATGATTGTGTTGAAAAGGTCCTACAGGTGCTTCTGGATGCAGTCAGATCAAGGAACAGGTCCTGTGGGCATTAGGACATTGGGTTCAGTGGTCTTGGCAGAACCTAATTGTAGGTTTGTCATGATGTCGCTAATTTTTATTTTTTTTATTTATTTTTTATTTTTTTATAAGGATTTTATTTACTAGAGAGAGAGAGAGACAGAGAGGGAATGTACAAGCAAGGGGAGTGGCAGGCAGAGGGAGAGGGAGAAGCAGGCTGCCCATCCATAGAGCTGGGAGCCTGATGCGTGACCCCAGTCCCAGCACCCTGGGATTGTGACCCGAGCCGAAGGCATATGCGTAACCGACTGAGCCACCCAGGCCCTGTGTGGATAATTTTTAAGCCATGGGATGGGGCCAATAATCAATACTTGAGGAAGATCTGTCTATATGCTCTATAAATATTAAATGACAATTTCAGAACATGGTCTAAAATGTAGTAACGTGGCTCTTAACTTTATGCCTTTGTGTTAAACTTGCCTTTTTTTTTTCTTTATTTGAAGGAAATGGAATATGTAGGATTTCCTTGGTGACTGTTCATCGACAGTCTCTCAGAGCATGAGTTCTGGAGTCCACTGCCTGGGGCAGGGTGGTTTCAGCGCTTCCAGTTCAATTTACTCTCTTAGGAGTTGAATGAAATGCTGCTCACTTGTGCATTTCCTGGGACCAAGCCTGAACTTAAGCCACTTTTTCAAAATGTTACAGACCTCTCTTACTCCCATTTCTTGAGTTCTAAATCAACTACTGACATTTAAAGTATAATTTCTGCTGGGAAGGCAAACAGTTGTACCAAGGGAGAAGTGATTTCTCAACATTAAAGAAATTAGAAATTATAATTTATGCTTAAAAAAATAATGTTAGTCCAAGTTTTAGCTCTCTTCTCTCTTCCTTCTCCACTGTTCTTTATCCTGCCTTGTGTTTGCAAACCATTCTCATGACCTTCTGCCTGTGTGGCATATTTGTAGTGGGGCCAGATTATACATACACCACTGACTTTTTCATCAGACCTCCAAATTTGGCCTTTGAGCCCCTTTGTTTCTTTGAATTTTGCTAACAAAGTCTTCTTGTCAAAATGAATATTATTTCTCATGGAACTTTACTGATGGTGTGTAGAATAATGGGATCATGCTTTCTGAAGTTCAGACCTAAGGTCCAAAATTTTTAAACATATCCAATTTACTGTTGCTCACTTAGCTCAGTCTTGGCTTTTCAGGTCTGGAGGTGGTTAGTCCACCTCCATTGGATGTCCTAGCCCCTCCCGGAAAATTAAAGGAGCACGAAAATGAAACTGAATTTGTTTTTCTTCACCTCTCTGTTAATTTAACGGATTTGATCAGCTTGCCCTCATTTGCCCTTTTCCACCTCCCAGATTAATGTTATACAGCGTGAGTAATTTCTAAGTTACTTTTGAACACTGTTCCTTGTGGGTCTTTGCTTCATCATACTAGTAGAGATACCCAGTGTTTTTCTTTCTAGTCTGCTTAACTCCTGTGTGGTTCTTGTTGCCACATAAGTTTCAGTTGATTTAGTGATCCTGATTTCATGGGACACTGTATCGAATGCTTCAGGAAGATCAAAGTACATGGGGTTCCTTGCATTCCCTTCCCTTGCTAACTCAGTTGTGCTGTAGCCAGGCAATCCTGGAGCCTTGCAATCCAGAATTCAACTCAAGGCGGGGAAGCAGTTCTTCTTCCTGGCTTTTCCAATCTGCGAATATCTTTTCCTTTCTTTCCAGTATCCTTTTTTTCAGCAACATGTAGCAGGCTGTATATCTCTTACCCCTGACAACCATTTTTGCTGCAGAAAGGAAAAACTCTGAGCCTTTCATCTGCCATGCTCATTGTGCCACACCCTTGGGACCATTCCCCCATGAACTTTCACGCTGGAAAAAGCAAGCCCAATCGAATTGTTCCTTACTGGTAGTAAAACGTGTTGGTTGAAGGTAGACTCCCTGGCCAGCCAGGCTGCCCAAGTTCCAGTAGTTGCTAATGGTGTTACTTTGGACAAATTAGTATCTCTGTGTCTGTTTCCTGATCTGTAATGCAGAGGTAGTCCTAATTTCTACCTCATAGGGTTGTTGTCCGGAATAATTGAGTCCGGACAAGTAAAGTGGTTAGAATTTGTTTAGCTAGGTTTAGTTTAAACCTTGGTGGATAATCTTTTCAAAAGTTTATAATAATGTTTCTGGATTTTCTAGGCATTTTGTTTCTCTTTTAAGCTGTTCACCTTAACCGTTCATTACAAGGAAAGGAAAGGAAAACGAAATATCTCATTTTGCCTCTATAAACTATTCACAAATTGCCCTTTTTCTTTAAGATTCTATTATAATAATAGATCACTGGGAATTGATATATTTAATAGATAGTGATGTATGTGACTTAACTCCTTATTAACTCCCATATTTTGCTTCCATCAGATATGTACAGACGTTTATATATTTTTAAAATCCTTTTTAAGAACATTATTTTCTTGGTTGTGAACATTATATTTATTTGACTCGTTGGAGCCAATCCTTTTAAGTTGTCAGATTTCTAATTATTTTTTAAGTGGATGGATGCCCAAAGAGAATTACTTTTTTCTTAAGATTTTATTTTTAAGTGATCTATAAATACCCAACATGGGGCTCAAACTTAGAACCCCAAGATCAAGAATCTCATGCTCTCCTGACTGAGCCAGCCAGGCACCCCTAAGTATTTTTTTAATAAGGAAGCAGAAATACCCACTACAGAAGATAAATAGACAAAACATGCCTTCCAAAGAAAAATGTCTTACAGGGCAGTGTTTAGTCTACAGAATACACATGACGATCAACAGTCAGTAAATAATCCAAGGCTGTCTATTGCTAACAGTTTGTGCCAGGAACATTTTGAATACTCTTAAATTGTGTACAGGTATTTGCATTAGTCAAACTTTTTTTTTTTTTTTTTTGCATTAGTCAAACTTGTGGGTTTTTGCTATTCTTTCATATTTATGCTTTTTTAAATCGCTGTACATCAGCCACTGTGGCCCACTTTACTTACATACTTGCATACTAACTCAAGAGTGAGAGGGGAAACTTGGAAAAAGTATAATGAGATTTTGATCATCACAGTGGATCTGTTGTATCTATTATTTTATAAAATAATACTCAGCTGCAGCCCCAGAGCATATTTGACTAAATATGTATGGACTTCCATTGCTAGGGTTTAAAATCAGTTGGCCTATTGCAAAATACATGTTTATAATTTATACTTTACAGAAATTTGGCAAGGTGATGAAGTGACATGATGCAGCTGAGAGAACATCGTGAGTTGTGTTTGAAAAATAAGATTCTTCTGAGTAAGAGTTGCATAGCACAGAACAATAAATCCATAGCCCAAATGCACCCACTCATTTCTCTTCAATTAAAAGGAGGAAGGACAGACCCAGGGTGAGGTTAGCTCCATTACCTGCTGCTTTGAGAAAATGACTTAACATCTGTGAGCTGCACTGCTTCTTCTCACACAGTGATAATGACTCTTCCCTGAAAAAGCAGTTCTGCAAACAGGGGGGCAAGGCATGTGAGCGTCCCAGGTAAAGTCACTAATTCTGTGCAGCGCAGGTGGCTTCATATGTGTGATTAGAAACTGAGGCACTAAGTCTTGAAATATACCAGCTCAGGCCTGTTAATCACCCTGACCCTGTGTTTCTGCCCTATAGCTGGGTCTTCTAAGTCATGCTATGGAGTGCTCTAAGCAGTGCTTTCCTTCTCAGCTTGTTCAAAGCCAGGAAACTCTGTGCCCAGAAGGGACCCTACACTGTCTTGCTGGCCAATTTTTAAAAAATGATTTGCACCCCTCTGCTGTTATTTTGCCATGGGAAATGACATTCTGGCTTCTTGAAAATGGCTAATAACCACTGTGGGTAAATGCCAGTCAAGCCAGCCAGTTGGCTCCGAGAACATCTTCCTTGAAAGCCATGGCCCAGGTTTTGCAGAGGCTAGGAGGTGAGCGTGAGTGCCAGAGACCTCCTTTACAGAAAAGCCTGTTGCATGTGCCTCCTGGAAGTGCAGACAGGGATACTGATGTGAAGGCTGCTAGGGCAGAGAGGCAAATCTCTTGGGTAAGCCAGACGGCTTGTCAATTTTCTTTTTCTTGTTTGTAAAATCCAGCTATAATAATGACCAAGAATTCTCATACAAAGAAATCTGTGGCAAACATTTTTAACCACCAAAGTAGGGTCCTTTTCTTTTTTAAGATGAAGAAAGATAAGCGGCATCATTTAAGATAATGGGTATATCGTCTCCTCCTCCACACCTGTTAGTCCTCAGACAAGCTATCTCTTGTCACTTAATTTGGAGCCTCCAAAATGGCTTTTACAGTATTGCCATCTTCATCCACAGACTGCTGAACTTAGGGAGTGGAGTCTTCCTTTCTTCTTTTTCTTCTTTCTATGTATTTCTATGTATTTATTCATGAGAGACACAAGAGAGAGAGGCAGAAACTTAGAGGGAGAAGCACGCTCCTTGTGGGGAGCCTGATGTGGGACTCGATCCCGGGATCCCAGGATCATACCCTGAGCCAAAAAGGTAGATGCTCAACCACTGACCAACACAAACCAGGTGCCCCAGAAGTGGAGACTTTTGAAAATGAACTTTCAATATTCTTCTAAAATCAGTTATATCTCTTGTGGTATGATTTGTACCTGCTGGGGAGCATATTTTTCTCTTCCTAGGAGGTTGTGATTTTAATTTTTTAAAAATATTTTATTTATTTATTCATGAGATACAAAGACAGAAAGAGGCAGAGACATAGGCAGAGGGAGAAGCAGCCTGTCTGCAGGAGCCCGATGTGGGACTCGATCTGGAACCCCGGGATCAGGCCCTGAGTCAAAGGCAGATGCTCAACCACTGAACCACCCAGGCGTCCCCTAATTTTTTTTTACCTCAATACTTGTAAGGTAGAATCACCTCTCTATGAAACACAGAAGGTGTAGGAGAAGAGCTAAATGATGAAAAGTACAGCTGAAAGTGTGATATGATACTTAGACCTTGTAGCTATTAGGAAACCTGCCTGTAGGAATGTTGTATGTATTATCCAAACTGTATACTTTGGGATCCATGCAGGTTAATTTAAGCATATTTCCTTTGGTTTTTCTTAAGAGTTTCTTTTTTCTTCAGAGGTTTTCTGTCTAGGCTCTTGGAGTTATAATGAGTAACAGAAATGAAGGCAGGGATACCAAAATGTATTTTAATTAATTAATTAATTAATTAATTAATTAATTTTTTCAAAAACGTATTTTAAAACAGATTTCCATCCTCAAAAACATGGTAATTATTGACAGGGCTGTTTAGATGAGAGAGAAGTGAGAGAAGTTTTGAGCTACATGCCTTCCTTTCTGCTTCCCTCCCACCATGTACTTTGTGTGTGTGTGTGGTGGTGGTGGGGGGGGGAGGATGGCAGTGCTTTGAGAAAAAGCATTAAGTCTGTGAAAAGAGATGAAGAGTTGACAGACAAGCCCAGGGAAGCAAGGGACTGTGAGAAGGTAAAGGTGGCAGCCGATGCAGAGCTGGACCCTAAAAGGATGCTGAGAGCCCTTAGGAAGATTTCAGCAATAAGCCCTCATTACACTGAGCATGCCCGATGGTTGGGACTATATCTCTGCCCCACACCCCACCCCCACCCTGCTGCTGCACTTGGACTGCCCTTGCCATTCACCTGCACAATCTACAGCTCCACCTTGTGCTCCTCAGTGAGGGGGTAGGCAAAGGGCAAGTGAGACGCAGTTCATCTGGACACAGGATAAAAGCACTCACTTCAGCAAGCCTCTGGGGTCTCGCATTGCCAAGGTTCTCAATCATCCTTTTGCATGTGCTTTGCTTCTTGGCTTGTCAGGAGGCTAATAGCATGCTACTGACAGGTGAGTGTGAGCTAAGGGCTGAAGCAGAAGGAAATAGAAAATAAGAGAATTTCGACAGTTTTACTAAAAGTTGAGGTCATGTGTGTATGTGTTGTTTTGTTTTGTTTGCCCTCTTTAAAAAAAAAAAAAAATCCCAGTTAGTGAAAAAGAATTCAGGGAAAAAATATTAGTCAGCCGATTAGGTTCCGAACTTGCTCAGACTTTGTACCTTGGCATAAGAGAGGCTATCCTAGAACCTTTTGAACTTTTGCCACTGAGTAATTCTGAAAAGGCTGAAAGAGCCAGTAGTAGATAGTAGGAAAGAGCATGGTGTCCTCTGCTCGGGTAATCAAGGTACATACTACTGAGGTGGGTAAGGACCCTGGCTAGTTCAACCGGGTTACAGCATGGAAATTGCAGGATCATTTAGAGATGAAGAAATGGATCACAGATGGTGGCTGGGCTTGATTTTTCTCCCAGGATTCACTATTGTTTTGAGAATTAGCAGAGTGTAGAGGAAATGGCCCAGATTTTATACTTAGGAAAGACCTGTTATTCAACTCTGCATTTGACCACTTTCTAGCTGAGACATCAGGACAGTTACTTAACTTCTCTGACCTTGTTTACTCAGTGGGGAATATGAGAATAGGACATTTGTAGATCTGTTGGGAAATGTTAAAACTAAGAGCAGATTAGAATGAGATGCTGTCTAGCGCAGAGTAGGAGCTTAACGTCCATTGATTAATTTCTACTTTCGTCCAAATTTGGTTTTTCATGGAGCGTAATTATCTTACTCTGCATGCTGAGTTTTGACACACGAATAACTGTTACTTAAGCCATCAGCTTGATGACAAAAAGAGCTGTTTATCTCAGACCGTCCTGTAGGTGCCCTGTGATCCGAGAGAGAGATTCGTGTGCAAGGGCAGGCAGGGTACAGGTGAAGCCGTCCACACCTGGAAGCCCAGAAGCCCGGCACTGCACACACATACGAACTCCTGGGGCTGGCGCGCTCTGCATAGGGCAGACTCCTACGCCATCTGTCTACTGTTTCTTAAACGCTACCCTGAAGTTCACCTTAAGTGGGAGGGGCTAATGCAGGGAACCCAAACTCCGGATTCCCCAACCGCTCTGTGATTTCAGAAGCACAAAGAAAGAACTTGTTTTCTGAAACAATACACTATGCCGTTATCATGTGCGTGGAGCTGGGGTATGCAGTGTTGGGGACTGTGCGGATGGGGTTGCTCGGAGTGGAGACCCCCCGCCCCCCACCCCCACCCCCGCCCCCAGCACCCGGGGCAGGCGGCGGCGTGCGCGCTTCCTTCCTCGGAGGCAGCCGGCACCCCACGAGTGAGCTCCCATCCCGGGGCGCCTCCGGTTGCCGAGCCGGAGAGGATGTGCCGGGATGTGGCTGTTCACTGTACAATTTTGCATAAATCCAGCCTCCACGCCCCTGGGAAGGCTCGGTCCCCGTCTTCACACCTTCCCCGCGGCGATTCTGTTCCCGGGCGGGGGCGGGGAGGAGAGGAAAGGACGACACGAGGCCGAGTCGGGGAGGAAGCGCGCGGTCCCTCGACTCGGTACAGTCGGGAGGGGAGGGCGCGGCGGGGCTGGAAACGGAAGGGCTGCGAGGCCTCCGCCACCCGGGGCGGGGGGAGCCCCGGGGAGGGGGCGCGGGCGCGGGGACGGGGGCGGCCGGAGTTATGCAACCCGGAGCCCCCCGTGCTCGCTGCCGGGGCTGCGCCCTGCACTCCGCCGACCTCGGGTCTCTCGCTTTCTCTCCCCTGTGCCTTCAAACAGGAAGTGCACGGCCGCCTGTAACGTGCCGCCGGTCCCGGGATGGAGGAGTGAGGTCCCTGCCGCCGCAGCCGCAGCCGCCGCCGGGTCCTGCCTGCGGAGCGCCCCTCCCCGCTGAAGCCGAGTCCCCGGAGAGCGCCCTGAGGGAGCAGGGTGGCCGCCGGGTCCAGGTGCGTGGGGTCAGCCCGCGAGCATGCGGGCCGGGGGTGCCCGGGGTGCCGCGCAGCCAGCCGTCCAGCCCGGCGCAGGGGTGGGGAGGGGAGGGGAGGGGAGGGGGCGGCCGCCGGGACCTGCCCCCCTCGCTCGTGCAGCCCGGGAGCCCTCCCCGAGCTCCCGGCTGCCCTCGCCGCCCTCCCCGCCGCCGCCTCCTCCTCCTCCTCCTCCTCCTCCCCCCCCCCTCCTCCGCGGAAGGAAAAGTGGTGCCTGCAAGGGGGGACCCAGGGGGAGACACAGAGGGGAAGGGGAGCGACAGTCTCGGTGCCCGGGCTCGGAAATTGCACCCCTGCAGCACAGCCCCACTCTGTTGGCTGCTTCTTCTTCTTCTTCTTCTTCTTCTTCTTTTTTTTTTTTTGGAGGGAGGGGGCGATGAGGGGGGAACCAGACTTCCAGGAACGGAGGGAATTAAGGGAATTAGTGATGCCGCGGCGCGCTGGAAAGGGCAGCCAGTGCCGAGGTGTTTAGTCTGGTGTCTGGCTTGTTGGAGCTCGGGTTGCGGCTTCTCAGCCGGCCCGTGCTCAGACAGGAGGTGCTGTTAAAGGTATGAGCCAGACGTCTTTATTCATCATATTCCGTTTCCCATCAGAGCAAAGCGGAGAGTGACTTTTCTCGGAGTCCCCAAGTAGACCGTTCGCCTACGCGGGCATCTGGGCCGCTCCCCGGCTCCCAGGTGGGGAGGACAGTGCTGGGGACCCGGCGGGTGTGAGGCGCGGCCGTGCGGCTTGGTTTCCCCGGCAGCTCCGGCCTCCGCAGCCCAAGTCAGATGGACTTCTCCCCTAATGAAAGCCTGGCCTTGTTTCTCTGCCTATATTTATCCACCTGGTGAAACTCCCCAACTAAGGGAGGTTGGACGGTTGAGAAGAATCAGCTCCAGGGGAAGACTGGCCTCAAATGCAGTGTTTGAACAGTGTGCAAGCTCCTCTTGCTCTTTCATTTTGGAAGAAGGGATGCGAACAAATGGGGGGAAAGTGGGATCCTGCGAGGAAGGGTCCCTTTCCGCAGCCCGGAGGGAATATGAGGAATGCCACTACCCTATGCGGTTAGGTTAGCTCCCTCACCTTACTGGGTGGCCAGGCCTCATCCCGAAGCAGGATCCCTTGTAGATTTAAATTTATGATGTCAGATGCAGGCTACGTGATTCTAACGTGTGCTTTTTGTAATAAAATATATTTCCTACCTAATTTTGCTTTGAAAGGAAAATCTTTTGTAGTCAGATAGCCTAATAAATTTGTACTGCCCTCTCCCTCTCTTCCCCGCCCCCCCATCAGTAGTGGTTTGAATTCTGTGATCCCATTATTCCAATAGTCCTTCAGAACTTAGTCTCTTTTAAAAGGCAGCTGCTTTAAGCATTGCGATAATATCAGTAATTGCCATAATTGTGTTAGCAGTAAATAGCCAAGATACACTACAAGAACTGAGCAATTAATTTCCTCTTTTTCTAGATAGATGGACGTGGACTTCTTAAATTTGAATTTCATTGTGATATGTCTGTGTTTATGCCTCTTCTCTTGCCAAACATATGACAAGATTAAGAGTGAAAACAATTTGTCAGTGAGAGAGACTCTTGAAAGACCTGTATAACCATAGTACTTTGCCTCCCTTTTTATACCCGAGTATACCCTTGGCACCCTGGTTCATTAATTTACTTGAGGACTTAACTTCAGCATCAGTCATTCTGCTTCAGCAGCCTTTGTGACTCTCCAAACGTGTACTCTATATAGAAACAGGATTTATTCCCACCCTGGCCGAATTTAATAATTATTAAGTAATAACCCAGGAATAATGATAACTGATCTGAAGATCCGCATTTTCTGTTTACAGAGCACATTTGCTAGATCTCATTTATAATTTGTTATTCCCTTTAATAGTCTGGTGAAATAGAACTCATTTACTCCATCTTATGGAGAGAAGAAACTGAGGCTGATGAAATGTGACTTGTCAGTGGTCATACTGGTAAATGAAGATGCTCGGACTTCAACAGTCTTTTGATTTACAGTCCTTGGCTCTTCTGTAACCTGGAAAGTTGCAGCCTGAGGAAGAGACGGCAGTGCTAATTCAGGGGTCTTTTGCCATTCCAAGAGAGCTAGTAAACACTGACTTGAGGCTACTACATCTTCCCATCTTTTCCCACTCTCTCCACCTAGAGGTCAGAGGTTTCTTTGTGGTGATTTCCACCCCCTCCTCCACATTTGTAATTTACACTTCCTCTGTATTAGTGACTAGATTTAGCTGTGTTTGCATCAATGTGATTTATTTTCCGCTGCCAAAATTCCAATGACATATTTTAATTTACAGATACCTTGTATCAGGTGTTAGTGAACAGTATCTTTTTGAAGGGTCAGATTGGCATATTGTATCTTTTTAGAATAAAAAAGGTAGTACTTCTGGTTTACCCCTAGAACACTTTATGTCCCAGGAAAGAAATAATATATTAAAAAATGATGTGTGTGACTCTGTAGAGCCCACTACCATACATACCATACCACCACCATACATAGCCCTCCAGCTTCCCTATTCCAGTTCGGGATACCCACTAACAAGGTCATATTACAGAGGCACCAGCCTGGCTCATTGGGTAGAGCATGATCTCAGGGTTGTGAATTCGAGTTCCATGTTGGGCATAGAGATTACTTTAAAAAAAGAAAGAAGAAAAGGTCATGTTATAGAAAGAAATCGGAAAACCCATATACACCTTATAAATTAAGTATTTTTGTAGTATTCCCTTGATGGAAATAAGTTTATTTTTCTTATCTTTGCAATGCTTAAAGTTAAGCCTCTCTTTAGCTAATATCTTATGTTGCATTGAGGAGAATATAAATTAAAATGGGGAATACATTTTCACTGGGAAATGCTGGATAAAAGATTTATTTTCTCTTCAACAGTTAGAATATCTGTCGTGATCTATAACTTCTCCTCCTTAGAATTGTGTCAGAGTATCAGGAGAAGGGGAGAAGATGGGGGAGGAAAGAGATAAAGTGAGTGATTTTTGTTTTATAAGTGAGGAATGAAGTATGTATGTTTTCTTAATACACAATGCACTGCCATTTCTGTTTGGGACAGTTACAGTGGCTTGTGAATAGGAATTAAAGCATAACACGCTTTGATGTTAAATGCCAAGGAAAAGTTTATGACCAAGAGAGGACTAGGGGTGGAGATAAATGTGTTAGGATTTTCATTCATTTTTTTTTCATGTCTATTATAAAATAAAAATTGTCTTTTATTGAAAATTGTAACCTTTAGAGCAGCATTTCTCAACCCTTACAAAAATTGGGAAGCTTTTATTAATATTTAAAGATTTCAAAGATTTTGAGAGGCTTAGAGTTTCACTTCTTGTTTCTGATGATTGCTAATATTTTGTGACACAGGGACTATTTAATATCATTCAACTGAGTACATATTGTAAATAATGACCACATTATTATAACAGCATCTTCCTGTTTCTATAAAGTAGTAGTACATATGCTCACTTCCACCAGCACCCTGAAGTCTGTAGGTTTGGAAATCAGGACTGAAGTAAACAACTGTTCCAGGTTGGAAATGCTGAGGTGGTAATTTAAATGTATAGTACGCTCACCATCAGATTATCAAGATTCCCAGGTAGAGATTTTCCCCTTTGGTGTCCATTAAATAGATGGTGTGTAACGTCCTGACTTTGGATCTGATTTTGTTTCAAGGTTAATTGTTTTTCATTGTCTGCTTTGAGGTCTTAGAATTACTCCATTGCAGATAACTGCAAGTCTTCTAAGAACATTTTGCCTATATTACTTCTATGAATGCTCCTTCCTTAATGTTTGTTGAGCCAGGACTCTTGACACCAGTTGCATAATCACCACTGTCTTAAGTACACCCAGCAGCAGCCTTATATTCATTTCCCAGAAGCTAAAAGAAGCTTCCTCCCAACCGTAACCTTTACCATTTTTGATAAGTATGTAGAAAGAGATATTATTTATCTCTATTCTGTAGTGGGGAAAAAAAGTCCTATAAATTCTTATTGAATCAGCCTCTTTGGTTTCCATGCCTGTTGCTATAGTTTTGGTATTCTGTTTAAGACAGGGGAGGCTGAGCACCAAAATCTCTTAGGGTTAGTGCATTTTTTTTTTTTTTGAAGATTTTATTTATTTATTCATGAGAGTCACACAGAGAGAGGGGCAGAGACTTAAGCAGAGGTAGAAGCAGGCTCCCTGCAAGGAGCCTGATGAGGAACTCCATCCCAGGACCTTGGGATCATGACCCAAGCCAAAGGCAGACACTCAACCCCTGAGCCACCCAAGGGTTCCAGTGTTACTCTTTAAAAAAAAAAAGAAAGAAAAAGTCGCTTCCTATTTATTGAACACCTCACGTGAGTCAGACACTTTACTTGGATTATCTCTAATCCTCCCAGTGTTGTGCAGGATGAGTAACATCCCTGTTTTATAAGTGAAGAAACTGAGGTGGGCAGAGATTGTAACTTATCCAGTGTACAGAAACTAGCTAAGGCCTGGACTGTTTTTGATTCCCCATGCTCAAACACTCCCTCCTGTATATCTGCTTTTTTGTCTGTCCTTAACCTCAGTGGGGAAAAGAAATGATAGAACTCTGCTTAGTCTTACCTTTCACTTTATCTTTTCAGTAAGGGTTAAGTTATACCCATAGAGAATATGTGTTAGGAAAGAGGGACATAGGGGATCCCTGGGTGGCTCAGCGGTTTAGTGCCTGCCTTCAGCCCAGGGCGTGATCCTGGAGTCTCGGGATCAAGTTCCACGTCAGGCCCCCTGCATGGAGCCTGCTTCTCCCTCTGCCTGTGTCTCTGCCTCTCTCTCTGTGTCTCTCATGAATAAATAAATAAAATCTTAAAAAAAAAGGGGGGGGGGAGAGGGACATACATGGTATGAGTCAACATTTTTAGAAATTTTATAAAAAACATTTTATAAATATTTTTGGCTTTCATGTAATATGTATGCTTTTTTTCCCCCTAAGGAGCCTAGATATATTGAATCTGTTGGTGATAGTTTCTTGAGGCAATATTGCCCATAAGCAGCATTGCTGGATCTTAGGTTCTAAGTGTACTGATTTTCCTAGGAGCTCTACAGGTTGTTGTCTTAGTGAACAGTATCTCCACTAGTACTGCATGATGATTTCTTTTTTTCTTAACAAATTTCCTGATTTTTGCCAATCTGATGGATGTTACTTGTACTTCATAGTTTAATTTTGCCTTTTTATGATGACAAGTGAGGTTGAACATCTCTTCAATTTACTTAATTCAGTTTCCCTTTTCTGTGAATCGGGTCTCTTCCCTCTTTCTGGCCAGAAGTTCCTTGAAAGCGTTCTTCTGGCGTTCCTGTATATTCTAGAAACTAAACCCTTCTTAGCTTTAGGTATTGTGAACACTTTCTCCCAATATGTCACTTGCCTAATAACTGTCTGTGGTGACTTTCATCAACAACAAAATTTTTAATTTTAATGTAGGTGAACCCCATTGGTTTTTGATATTATTGTGGTCTGTGCATTGAGTTATTTCAGGAATCCTTCCCTATTCTAGGCTTAGAGTTTAGTCTTTCCTCACTTTATTAATTTTATAGCTTTACTCTTGAGTTTTATTTGGAATTGAAGCTATGAGGTAGAAACCCATTTTTACTTTTAAAAAACTGTTCATGGGCAGCCCCGGTGGCACAGCGGTTTAGGGCCACCTGCAGCCCAGGGCGTGATCCTGGAGACCCTGGATCGAGTCCCACATCGGGCTTCCTGCATGGAGCCTGCTTCTCCCTCTGCCTGTGTCTCTGCCTCTCTCTCTCTCTCTCTCTCTCTGTGTCTCTATGAATAAATAAATAAAATCTTTAAAAAAAATAAAAATAAAATAAACTTGTCATATTGTTGACCAGTTTCACCAATACTATTTATGAAATAATCCTCTTTCTCTACTTCTAGTATGTAAGTATACATTTATATAGATCTCTTTCTGAGAACTCTTGTTTGTTTAGATGGCTTATTTGTGTGCTCCTGGGTCATTAATATACTTTTTAAATTACTGTGGCTTTAGGGGTGCCTGGATGGCTCAGTCAATTAAGCATCTGCCTTTGGCTCAGGTTGTGATCTCGAGGTCCTGAGATGGAGCCCCCATGTCAGGCTCCTTGCTCAGCTGGGAGTGGGCTTCTCCCTTTCCCTCTATCCTGCCCTTGCTCACACGCTCTCTTTCTCTCTCTCAAATAAATAAAATCTTTAAGAAAAATAAAGTACTATGGCTTTGAAATATGTCTTGATACATATGCATTTATATAACTTGATCTTATTGCCAAAATTAATATAAATTTGAAAGTTTAAAAATAGATTGTGTTAGGTAGATTTCTTGCTGTTACTTGCATGTTTGTTAACTCTTTACACTTGCAAACATTTTCTAGAAATGTGTTTACTTCACTAGGAACATTCTGTATTTATGTAATAACATATTTTAATTTTAACATCTCTAGTATTACCTTTCCTTCTCAGTTTTCTTTATTTCTTCATTTTTAGCAATATGGCTCCCTCCACACTTGGTCATCTATGTAGGGCAGGGGGGTATCTCACTTCAAAGGCTTCTCTCTATTCAGTGCTCTGCATGTGCTTATAGAGCTAGGATGTGCGTTCCTGGTATGGCTTTTGAATGAATGTTTTATGAGGTGTGATGCTGTAACACATGGCTGAACAGCCTTGAAAGCCTGTTAATTATAGATGTCTCTTTATTATTGGGAAAACATGGCCAATTTTGGCTTGGTTTTCTCCAATTCTCCTAGTTCACTTCTCTCCACTCTCTTCTCAGTTCACTTGGTTTCATTCCACCCTGAATGCTGGATCACTTGGTTCGATAAACAGGCATTTGTATGCCTACACAAAATATAGTGTCTTTTTTTCCATAGTTGATAAAATGGCAGGAAACCATGTTGTATATAACATGGCTTATTATTATAAATAAATTTGAAATTACTGTGGGGGACAAATTGTGGTCTCAAAATAGATATTGCATGACATGGTTGTCTGGACCAAAGAGCTCCCCTTGGCCATTAGTTGTAGCATTGTATGGGTGATAGGCTATATTTTATTTTTCTTTCATCCGGAGATCTTAAGGTGTTTTATGTATGTAGGGGAGGGTTGCAGTCTAACTACTGAAATTTAGTAAGCTTCCACAAAGTCCAATAAAAGTATAATGTAGAATGTTCTGAAGTCTAAAACCTGCTTAGACAGCTAAGACCATGTCCTTGGGCTGTTAGAGTTGTTCTCCCAGTATGCTTTAAACAGGATTTATTAGGTATTCACCTAAGTTTGATTATAACAACCCCAGCTACTGACCTGATTGAACTTATATACTCAGGAGAGGTCTTCATCAGTGCTGACATTTTCCATTTCTCATTCAGGTTCCTTTATGCTCACCTCACCAGCTGTCAGATCCACCTGTCTTACCAGCCTCCTCTCTTACTCAGTTATTCTAATATAATTGACAGCAAAGCTACTTCATCCATTCGACAGACATTTGCTGGGCTCCAAACTACTAACTCTTGGTTCCCTTATCTCTCTTCCTCCTACCTGTTGTGTACCAGTCATTGTGCTAAGTTCTGGAAGATACACTGTGAATATGACACAGTGCCTGACCTCAGAAGATAGACACATAAATCATTAACTGAGACTTAGAATGTGAGGCACTCTACAGCAACATGTTGTGATAAATAATAATAGAGAGTGAGACATAAAGGAAGCAGTGATTTGTTCTTTCTTGTCCATGAGGAAAGAATTCATGAAGGAGGGGATTTTGGTGATTATTAGAGAGATGGGATTATTTGCTAGGCTGAGCAGGAGAGAAAAAAAAAACAGAAAAAAGAGCCCAGGTTCAGAGCCCAGAAGAATTCAGTGCATGAGGAACAGGGTGTGAGTGACTGGTGCAGAGAGGTCGTGGTGCAGAGGGAAGAAGGGGCGCTGCATCTTAGTCTAGGTTCTTGATCCAGCCATGTCTAGGGCCACACCTGCTATTTCTGGAAGTGTGGGTTTTTTCCTGATAGCATTGTGAAATCACCAGAGATGAAATAAATGTTTAAACCATGGTCTTAAGGTATATGGAAAGGAAGCAGGGAGAAGTCTAGTGGCTATTAAAACGATCCAGATAGAAAGTGAGGACTCAGAGTATGGTGATAATGGTGGGGGAGGAAAAGAGAAAATGGGTTTGAGACTCATTTAGGAGAGAGAATTGGTTACTGACTGAATGGGAAGTGGGAGGGGAAGAAGAAGACATAGGAAAGAGGACTCTTGATGTTTCTGGAAGATTCACTGTCTGAAGGTGACATTAGTCAGAATGGAAAATATGAGAGGAGCCTTTTGGAGAGAGAGCAATGAGATCAGTGTGAACTTAAGTTGGGGTGCCCCTGGGACACTGAGTTGATCTTGAGAGGCCTCGCCCCCAGGGAGAAAAGTCAGGGTCGAAGATTTGTTTTGAGGAGTGACTGGAATGGCTGGTTGTTGCCATGAATGTAGCTGAGACCACCCACGGATGGCCCCAGTGACCAAAGACCCAGCAGACAAGAGGAGAAAGAAGGATCAGGAAAAGATACAAACAAAACTAGTGGGACTGTTGATCACTAGGGTTTTTGTTTTGTTTCAATATATTGTCATACAGTCCTTTCAGCAATATCCCCTGAAGCAATTATTGTTATTTGACTTTTACAGATAAGCTCTCTAAAGCCCCGGTAAGCACAAAGCCACCAAGGTGGTAAATAGGGAAAAGCTCTCGGGTCTGTCAGAGGCCACAGGAAGGTCAGGTAGAGCAGAGATTGGGAGTGGGAGCCTGCGTTTGGCAATGAGGTATTCAGTTGGTCTTCAGTAGCCAGAAGAGTTCTTAAATCTAAGTCTGCATGGTCGCAGGTGAGCAAAGAGTAGGTGTTGAGAACGGGAGCACCAATTGGAGTGTGTATATGCACACGTCTGTCCATGAAGGAATATTTTTTGTGTGTGCAGTCATGTCTCGAAGTTGTATCTTGTTTGAGAATAGTGGAGAGGGAGTGACTAAAGGTGGGAGAGAGGATAATTAATGGAGGAAGCCTCCAAGAAAAAAAAAAAAAACAGTTCTGGTCAAGATCTGGAGTGCAAGCACGGTCAAAGGAGGTGTCTTGAGAGGGAACAGGGACATTCATTTCTTTGGGGCAGGAGAGGAAGAGAAGGTATGGGTGCCTGTAGATGAGTGTGTAGGCGGAGAAGGAAGTGAGGAAGTTCATTCCTGAAGGCTTGGGTTTTCTCAGTAAAGAAGGAGCCTTTGGAATCTGCTGGGAGTGAAGGGTTGGGAAGACAGTTGAAAGTTAGTAACCGCAGACTTGGAGAAAGGACTCAGTGATTGAGGTAGGACGCATAGTAGTTGGGTATCATCGAGGGCCCATTCGGGGCTTTGTCGGCCGCCATTAGGTGCTGATGGTGGGAGCTTTCCCTGGTGATTGAGTACAAGGAATATCATGAATGGCCTTTTGAAATCAAACACAAAGGCCTTGCCTGAAATGTTAGGTTTGGATGGTGATTTAAGGACACTTAAAGATGCCGGGAAGGGAGGAGGAGTGAAGAGATTGGACGAGATTGGACTTCAGGGAAGGCCAGTCCTGGTCTGAGTTCTCCATTAACGGGAGAGGGCCTTGGGGATCAGCTAATCTCACGGAGCCCCACGGTCCTCCTCTTTCAGGGGACGAAGTTACAGTTAGCGTCCTCCTGAGTCTCCTGTCAGCCCAGAGCGGCTGCTGCGAGGCTTGTTCACTAGGAGACAACGGTGAGGGGACAGAGGAGTGAGAGTAGCGGGATTCCTGTCATTTATCATTCATGAGCTGCTCTGATGGCAGCTCTACCCAGCGCCTTTGGAGAGGTGACAGCACGAGGCCAGGCCAGTGTCCGCTGCCAGACTGCCCCTGGTAGCACGTCGGAAAAGGGGAGCCGGAGCAGGCTGTGGCGGGGGTTGTGCGGGGGGCTGACAGGGTGGGTTCGCTGTGGGTGCGCCAAGGCTCCCCAAGACTCCCCAGGCCATCTCGTAAAGATGGCGGTGCTCTCTGCATTTGTCATCCGTGCCATTTCTTTCCCTTGTAGGGCTGCGTTTTATTTTCACTGGGTTTACGGCTCCCTCCTCCTCAGAAACGTCGCATTGTAGAAGAGAATTCAACAGTTGGAGGAAGGCTAAGCATTATTTCTAGCATCTTACGTCAAAAGCCTTTTCTCCTTTGCATCTCCTTCCCTACACCTCGATTCCTTTGCTGGTCAAGCAGCCAGAAACAGTTTAAAGCATTTCATCATTTAAGGCCCAGTAGGGTATGTTCTTCCTCCGGAAGGTTTACTTTTCAAAGCCATTTAAACTGTCTGTGCCTCCTGTTAAGAACGTGGATGTCATCTTAAAGCCCCAGAGGTGTGGCTAGCATTAAAAAATGAATCCAGATCAGGTGAGTGGCTCTAGAGATTATTGTTAATAATTTAATGAGCCTAAACAGGTAATAGGACACCCTTTTAAAAAAGTAAATCCTTGATCTTTCTCTGTGCTGTTATATATTTGAGAGAAACTTGGGCATTTCCTTTTTTCCTCATTAAGCTCTTACACAACTTAATGCTTGGAAAATTCTTCACAGGAAGAAAACAGGGTGTAACAGTTTGCGTGAGACCTTTTTTTTTTTTTTTAATTCACCCTTTTAGCTTAAGTCTGAGAATAGTATTCTCTCTCCACCCCACTGCTCTAGTTTCTCTCCGAAAGCCTAAACTTCTCCATATAATTAAATATTCTTCAAAGTGAAACATAGTTTAAAAAAATTAAAGCCATTTAAATGTGAAGTTAAAACATAGTCTATAAATGTGTTCTTCCATTTCCTGAGAAACAACAGGAAGGATTTGCTTTCTCAAAATAAACTAAGTAGCCTGACTGTGAACTTAGAGTAGTAGAGATCAAAGATTCCAGGATCATCACACAATGGGAAAAGTTTCAGTCATTTTTTTCTGACCTCGGAAAATCAAATCGAATGCTTTTTTCACTTTTAACATGAGGAGGTGGGGTATGTATGTGAAATCCACAAACACGCATTTAGCATATGTGAAATCGTCATGGTCTAACCGCTAATAAGTCTAGGAGGTTCCACTTCCAAGATGTATTTGATTAGTATGGGCATGCTAGACATGCAAGGATGAAGATGCCTTTTTTGGATATTCAATTCAGGAAGACTAGATGAAGACCAACATATAGCATTTCAACTGAAATATTCTAGATCAGTGAATTATTTCATAACTTTGCTAGTAAGAAAAGTTTAACAGCTCATGTTGGTCATTGAACTACATGGAAAAAGGAATCTGCTACAGTAACTATATATATATCCTACACACACATCCTTGGATAGGAATAAAAACATTTATTAATATTTCTCTACATCTAGAAACAAGAAGTGGGAGCTCATCTTAAAGAAAGGAAATCAGCTGTGTTATGGTCAGCAGATTTTTGTTTGTGAGATATAAGCAAGATTAGGGAGAAATGTGGGCATTAAGTGTTCAACGATCATTAATTTGTGAGTTCAAATAATATGCAATTCTGTATTCCTCAAATAGTATAAATAAGTCAACATTTTGAAATATTGGGCATTGTTTATATGTATTAGGGAAATTATATATATATTGAGAACTTTATAGAATTTCTCAATAGATCGAGTTTTGTTTTAAGATTTTACTTATTTATTCGTGAGAGACACAGAGAGAGAGGCAGAGGCATAGGCAGAGGGAGAAGCAGGCTCCCTGTGGGGAACCAGATGTGAGACTCGATCCCGGGATTCTGGGATCATGCTCTGAGTCAAAGGCAGACGCTCAACTGCTGAGCCACCCAGGTGTCCCAATCCGTTTTTTTTCTGTGCTTATCTTCAAAACAAGGTAGAAAACATCTCAGAGCACCATACAGCTTTGATCTCAGTTTCTTTCTTACTTTGTTTTTAACCTAAGTCTATGTTTACAGTGGGTCTCTCATAGACCATGTATATTTGTTTTGTTTTGTTTTATCTTTAATGACCATGTGTATTTGGATCTCTTTTTTAAAATCTAATCTGTTAAGCTGTATCTTTTAATTGGTGTATTGACACGGGTCCCATTTGAAGTAATTATTGATATAGTCACCTTAGTATCTACTATGTTTCTAACTATTTTCTATTTGTTTCTCCCCCACCCCCTTTTTAAAAGATTTTATTTATTTATTTGAGAGAGAAAGAAAGAGAGAGAGAGCACAAGCATGGAAGAAAGGGAAAAGCAGGCTCCTGCTGAGCAGGGAGCCCAACTTGGGGCTCGATCCCACAATCCTGGGATCATGACCTTAGCTGAAGGTGGATGTTGAACTGAGTCACTCAGGTGCCCCTTCTTCTCTTCCTTCTGTGATGGGTTTTTTTTTTTTTTTTAAAGATTTCTTTCTGGGAGAGAGAGAGCATGTGTGTGCCCTTGCATTCACGGGGCAAGGCAGGGCAGAGGGCAAGGGAGAGAATCCTCAGACTCCGTGTTGAGCACAGAGCCTGATGTAGGGCTTAGTCTCAGGACCCTGAGATCATGACCTGAGCCAAAGTCAAGAGTAAGTCACTCAACTGACTGAGCCAGCCAGGCACCCCTTCTTCTATGGTTTTTAAGTGAACATTTTATAGGATTCTGTTCTATCTCCTCTTTAAGCATATCATTTAAACTTTTTGCAGAATTTTTTTTAGTGGTTACCCTAGAGTTTACAATTGATTTTACTTTCTGAAGAAAAAAAAGCAAAAACATGGTTGTGTGCATATGGAGTGGAAATAATTTTGGAAGGACATGTATTAAGACATTGAGTAGTTAATCTCTGGGTGGAAAGATTATAGACAATCTTTACTTTCATTTCTCCAGTTGTCTGTATTATCTGATTCTTTTAATGGCAAGCAGGTATTGCTTTTATAATCAGAAATAACAAGGCTCTTTTCATTTCAAAGAGAAAGGAAAGGTCAAATCATAGCAAAACAAGCTGAAAATCTCCTATGGTTCTACAGTTTACACCTCTCTTGTCTTCCAGCTTGAGATAACTACCACGCCCCACAACTCCCATTACTGCATTGGGAGTAAAAAAGGAAAAGGGGTTGGCCGTTTCTTACCTTGCACTGGGAAGGTTGTCAGCTCCTGTCCTATACCTTGTCTGCCTACACAGTGAGAATGAACCCTCCAAATGACTTAGGATCCATCCACTATGTGGTTTGACATAAAAAAGGTTTTCACTTAATACAGAGTTAACCAGCTCCCTCTGTTTCTGTATAATTAAGTTTTCCTCTGCATGGAAGGTCCTTATGGCTCTTTACTGTCTCTCAAAAAATAATGAGCAGAGTAAGAACACTTGAAAAGTAGTTTAAAGTATAGCTTTCCCTATAAAACTTGTAATAGTTTTTTGATGTGCTGGTATGAAACCTGCTGTCGTCTTGGGCGGGGTGGGGGCAAGAGCTTTAGAGCTGGTACATTTGGTAGTAGGTGAAGAACTCGTAAGTGATGCAGGGTCATTACTGTCCTTATTTCCAAAAACTCCCCTTCATGCAGTTTTAGAGAAAATCACCATTATTGTTATTATAATGTTGATTATATCCTCTGACTTTGAGTTTGCATATAAACCAAACCCAGGTTAAGGTTTAAAAAAGTTTCATAGCTCAATGCAAACAGATAAAATGTAGATTTTCTTTAAAAAATGGTTTTAGTACCAACTAACCTGCCAGGTGTTTTCAAGAAAGTCAGAAATTTTATGAATACCATAGTTTGTCAGCCTGTAAAACTGGGATCATTATCTTTTGCTGCTTAATCACTGCATTCAAGTAAGCAAAGACCAATGAAGCTTTTTTGTGTCTTCTGAAAGAAGAGCATCTTTAGAAAGCAAACCAGTGTTATCTCTATTTCCAGGTTAAAATTGTAGGTCTCCATTTTGATATTCCTTATTATTAGAGCTAGGAAATTTCATTTAAGGTAAGAAATGAATTAATCTTCATATTCTGTTTAAAGCTAATAGAATTAAACATTTTGACATATACAAAAACAATTAGAAAAATTATGAAATAAGCGTAAAAAGGAATTCATTCACAACATTAATTATTGCGACTGTGTTGAGATAAATACAAATTTTGAAGGGAATACAAACATACAAATGTTGCTAGTTAAGGGATTATGGGTAGAATTTAGTACATTTTCTCTGTATTATTTTGCTGTTAGATATTTTGTAAGAAGTAGAGACATCAGAGATCAAGGTCTGATTTCTGATGCTTATTAAGATAGGCTTGAAATGAATTTTTATATTTGCAGTATAAACCATATTAGTAAACTCTTCAGTAGGTGCAGGAGTAAGGGTAAATAATTGGTTCTTTTTTTTTTTTTTTTTAATTGGTTCTTTTTTAAACTCACTTTTGAATGAGAGACTTGATACATGGAAATGTTAGTGGAGAAACAATGATGAGAATTCTAGGGGTTGTTACTGTGTTACCCATTTATCTAAGCATTACCTGTATTGGCTTTGGTCCCTTTGACCTGAGCTGCCATTAGTCCCTTCGGTTTTTAACTTGTCAACATCCATGTTGTAATATCCTGTCTGCCTTTTTGCTCCTCAGGTACAGCTGTGAAAATTACTTAAGTGAAGAATGGTTTGGGGGTAAGAACTGTGAATGGAAGAAAGAAATAATCCTCTCATTATTTTAAATAGGGGGAAAGAGGATTATCTGCAACCCTGAGCTTTCACCCTAAAAGAACTGATAGTATAATAGGTTATCTTTGCTTTTCTAAATGTAAACCATAATGCTTTAATAAGTCCTCTTAGAAAAAAAATCAGTAGGCATGAATTTTGGTCTATCACCCACTTTTTCCATGATGGTTCCTCTGTGTGTTTCCTAATCACTTGCTCTTTGAAAGAAGTGTGAGCTTGTGATCAGCACTGCCACAAATGCCCAGTATGAGATTTGGATATTAGAGCAGTGCTTTGACAAAGAGGCTGACTCCCATTTTGTGCCTTCAGGAGGTGGTTACAAACAGTGAAGTGAAAATTCAAAAATTGAAATAATGATTTTGGCAACACCTGGTAAAAATACTGAATATTAAAATAATTTTTCTATAATTGCCAAACTAATATCTGTTATGTAGGTACATATGAGTTACCAAACTTATGAAGTATTTTATATATTTGTTAAAGTAAGTTTCCCTGCTTTTTTAGTGTTACTCATTCTAGATGAGTAATTCATATATTTTAGAGGGCTATAACGGTGAGAGCAAAAGGCAACATTTTTACAACAGGCCTAAAATCCAATTTACCAAGTAGTATTCCCACTTTACAGATGGAACTTTTAAAAGCCAAGTAGTTTAAGTGGAAGGTCACACATTAGATGAGCTTTTCATTTTTAAGGAAGCTTTCATTAGTACTGGGAAAGAAAGCTTACAAATCTCTTACTGAAGGCAGACTTTTATTTGAACCATTCCAGGGTAAAGGCAATGTACAATTTAAGCTTTTCGAGAAGAAATAAAAATCTCTGCACTCTCATCTCAAGTCAGTAATATTTTAAATGAAATCTTTTACACTAAAACTTAAGGCAACTCTGATTCCTTTCTTAATAGAAATAGATGTACATCATCCTCTCTGAAGTACCTAATCAGAGACAGACCCAATTTCAGCCTTTTCTGTAGTTAAGTACAAATTCCAAGGTTCTTAACTCTTACAAGTCTTTTTTTTTTCTTTTTAATTTGTAGGATTTTTGGAGATTTTCCTTGAAATTTTCTTAAATTTTCCATTCCCCTTTGAGTTCTTAATGGAGGCTTTGACAGGAAACCTTGTGGCTAAAAGGGTGTTAATCTCTTGGAATAAAGGCAGCAGGTGGAAGTTGCAGAGAGACAGACTTTGGCTTCAGAGGAGGAAGAAATCTTCTTCAGAGCTCAGCAGAGCTGGACCGAACTGCCCTGTGATGTCCAGGGTCTCAGTGCTGAGGGCACCTTGGAGAGGCTGTCTTCAGTCAAAGGTGCAGAGAGCCCAACATCTCCCCTTGTCACAAAGTGAGCTCTCTGAGGTCATAACGTGCATACGTACCATTCACTCTTAAGTTATATTTTCTAAACCTCAGTTTGCTCCTTTTAAAATAGGGATAAAATGATGGGAGGCTTATCATGTGAATTTAATTGTATGTAAAGCCCTTGGTATAGTTATTCCTTCCAACTGAACATGATTCTCTGTAGATTTTTACTGTTTCCCTTTTCATTTCCCTCTGGTCTTCCTTTTCTGTCCTCCCATTCATTCTTTCTGAGCTTTTAATTGTTTTTTCTTTTCTTAGCCACCTCTCTACCATTGGTGCCCAGGGGTCCTTAAACCATTGATAAAGCCAAGATTCATTGCTGCTTTAGCTTTCCCATGAACTTTTACTATATTGCTTTCTGTGTCATCATTGATGGTCACGAAAGCAATAAAGGGCATTTGGGTATGGAGAGGGAACACTCTTACCCTATATAAAGGCTTATGGATGTAGAAATCTGTGTTGGTAACATTTAGTTTCTCTTCTCTTTAAGTTTTTATTTTTATTCTTATTTTTTTTTTGAGCCAAGCTCCTGATCATAGATGTTGTATTTGACAGGGAAGAATAATATTGGGTCCAGAAGGGCCAGAAGCATTATTTTAAGAGAGAACATTCAACATAACTTTGGAGAATCTCTGTAGATGCTAAATGGGCAACATAAAAAATTTATTCAGTACAAGCTATTTGAAGACCTACTTGCTTGATAGAATGGTATCACTTAGAAATGTGATAGAATCTCATCAGTACAGACTTCATGACTAAGAGACATCAGGTTTATATCATTAAAGAAATACAGACTTTTAGAGCTAGAGGGAATCTTTGGGACCACTAAATTCAATGATTTTCTTATATAAATAATGAAATGGGGAATCAGGTGGAGTAACTTGTTCCTTGAAACATAGCTCTTCTTATTATAAAAAGGCAAATCAGGGAGACACGGCTACTAACATTGTAGTTATTTTCTTAGATTCCAGTGCAGCACCATGATGCTAGCCTTTAGACCTAGGAGTCATTGCTCTGTGGCCCAGAGGTGATCTCCATCCTGTTGGCCCTGTTGCTAATTGCTAACTAAGGCATGGATGAAAAGCTTTCTGTGTTGTTATTTAAATTCTTTCTTTTGTCCACGTTTGGTTATTTTATGAGATCTTTGGTGGGTTCAATTACTCTGACCCAGGAATAATCTTAAATATTTAAACAGTTTGGTCCTCCTGTGTTCAATAGTTTTTTAACCTCTTACTCTATAGTAGGCACTTTTGTGTTTTTAAGTGGTTTTGTGAGTTAGTTCTAGGAGACAGGTATAGCTGTAGCCATTTGTGGGATCAGAAAACTGGGGCTTATAGGCCTTAAGCCACTTGCTCTAGGTTTATACAGCTTGTAAGTGGAACTAGATCCCAGGTCAATTTTCCAGATAACATGTCCTTAACTGCTACTTTTCTCCACATTTTCTGCTCCTGTTGCTGTTTGTATAATGGGGGAACCCCATGGAATTGAAGATTTATGGCAGATAATTCAAAGAAGATCATGTGGCTTAACCCATTGACTTCCAGCAGATGGGGTGTTTGTGTCTATGATTTCATAGAAGAGGTATTTGAGGTCTTGTTTTTGGGTTTTTTTGTTTGTTTGTTTTCTGTTTCAAAGTAGAAATGATCTTTTAGCTTTTCCTTATTATGAAAATAATAAATTCTCATTTAAAGACAATATGAAAATATAGGGAGACATTAAAACAACCTTTGTAGCTCCATAGTCAGATGATGAAGAGTGGGTTCAAATCTCAGCTGTACCAATTACTAGCAGTTTGACTTTTAGCAAGCTTTATCACCTTTCTGTGCCTTGATTCTCTGCATGTAAAACAGGAATCCCATCATACTGCCTCTCTCATACAGTTGTTATGAGGATTAAGTATGGATTCTTATTTGTGAAGCATTTAGAACAGTGTCTGGCACACAGCAAGTACAATACAAATGTTGGTTAAATAAAATAAATGATTACCCATTGGGACGATTAGTCTAAGTGGCTAAGCTAGTTAAACATCTAACACTTGATTTCAGCTCAGGTCTTGATCTCAGAATCATGAGCTCAAGGCCCACGTTGGGATTCATGCTGGGTGTGGAGCCTAAATAAATAAATAAATAAATAAATAAATAAATAACCATGTAAATACATTAGACCCTTGAGTAACATGGAGGTTAGGGGCACTGTTGACTCCCCCACAACTTAGTTACTAATGGCCTGTTCTTGACTGGAAGCCTTACCAATAACATAAAGTTGGTTAGCGTATTATGTGTGTTATATGTATTGTATACTATGTTCTTAGAATAAAGTAAGCTAGAGAAAAGAAAATGTTATTAATATAAAGAAGAAAAAGTATATTTACAATACCATACTGCATTTATTGAAAACAATTTGGGTACAAGTGGTCTCTGCAAAGTTCAAACCTTTGTTTTTCAAGGGTCAGCTGTAGTCTTCCCATCTCTGGCTCCTGGAGGAAGAGGTAGAGAGAGACCCAGAAGGTAGATTATGCAGTGCAGTGAGTGGGTAATGGGCTGCGCTATGCACAACCAGGCAGGGTGGGTGGCCCTGGATCCTCTGCTTCTGTTTGTTTCCTTAGTAATCCTAATAACTTGGAATATTACTGAAATTCTACTGTCTTTCACTTTCAAGATGTTCAAAATGGTTGTGATTCTCCTTTTTCTATGTGTTGCTTTTAGGAAGCTCACAAAACCCAAGCCTGTTTATTTGAGATTTTTCTGTTGCAGGCTAGGCCAGACATGATTTCCTTTCATGTGATATTTTCTGCGGTCTGTGTTAGTTTAGTTCTTCCTTTGTTTTCTTGTGCTTCGGTGTGAAGAAGATGCCCTGTTTATGGAGCCTTGGCGTCTTTCATGTATAATGCATTCTTAAACGAATTCCAGTTGCTGTGACCCTTTGAGATTTCAAAATTGCTTTGTTCCGGTTTTTAAACATTTTTGAAATATTAAAAACGTTCATGAGGAGGTGGGTCATGGGAAAATTTTCCCAGGGTTGTTTATTCCTAGAAAATTGTGAATTTGCATGGAGAGGTTTAACGCTGGGTTAAATTCTGCTAGGTGCATTGGTCACTTGAACTTGAGTTCCCAGTTCTTTTGATATTTAAATCCTCCTTTCTATCACATGAAGTGTAGAGTGAGCCTCTTAAACCTAAGTGCCTATGTTGAGCTGTTGCCCTTTGTCCCATCAAAGAAAAGTCTTAAGTAGTGCTTGGGTTTGCACTGAAGCACCATGTCAGTAGTAAGGATCAAAAGATTTGTCTGTTCTCTGATTTTTGTCTTTGAACCAAGACTTTCTAAAAAGAACACAGAGTTGTTTTGAATATTGCCGCCCCTGGGTGTGAGTGATTATGCAAGTCAGTAGTATTTTTGTTTAAAAAAAAGAAAAACTATTCATAATAGATTTAGAGGTATGAAATTGCAAGGAAAACAAAATGTTTTTTTTTTTTTCAAACAGCTTGTACAAAACCGTCTTTGAATGCAGGTGGTCCTCAACACAAGGATTTGCAATTCCTTCTCCATCTTGGGAAAGACATCACTGTCCACCAGTTACCTTTTGGCCATTTTTCTTTGTATGTCCTCTCATTTAACTTCCACTTGTGATGATTTGCCAAGTAGTACCAATTCTATCTTAATTTAAATTCTTAAGCTTTATCTGATATCCCTTGAAACTCCAATATACTGCTGCAGTACACAACTCCAGTGGGTCTACCATCAAGTCTTGCCAGGAAGCTACCTCCAGCTCCTCTCCCTGCCTCTGACCTCCAGTGCTCTCTACTCACTGAAGTCTTACAGGCTTTTACAAAACTGAACACAATATGTCAGTGACTTGCATAAAACCTTCCAGTGACTTCTCAGTCACTGAGAACTCGGAACTTCTTCATAAGAAGTTAAAAACCAGACTCCCTAAGAAGACTTTAAGACCTTGCATAAGGAAGTCTGCAGTCTATAGCTGTTGCCTTACCTCATCCCCAACTGCACTCCAGATCACTCCATTTACAGCCTCAGAGAACTTCTGCTCTTCAAATCTGCTACACTTTCATGAAAACGAGCCTGCAGGGTGTATCTGATTCCTGAAACGCTCTTCCTCCTCTGCTGCTTCACTTTTGTCTAGCTAACTTCTGTTTCTTCCTTTTGCCTTACCTTAAATGTTATAGCCTTCAAGAAGCCCTTTTTACCCCCTAAACTAAATTAGGTCCCCCTGATGTTTGTTTCTGTAGTAACTCATATCTTCCCAACATCTCGCTTATTGCATTTACTTATCTTTTCTAATCGATTCCAGGCTCTGTGTGGGCATAGATATGTCAAATCTTGTTTCCCTCCATAGCCTAGTGCCTTGTACCCAGTAGGGTCTCACATGTTCTTTGAATGAAATGAGCATGTTCCAAATGACTCCTGTGTTACTACTTACAGTATTGCTTGTCCCACAGCCATGCATAAATTTCTTTTCTTTAAGGGAGTTTTTAGTAAACTCCTTTTATTGACTTAAATTAGCTTTGCTTATTTGTATGTACAAACATGAAATAAAATATGTGCTCCTTATGCTAATAGTTCTTGGGCAACAATTGAAACACTTGAAAAATCACCAAAAAGTACAAACAATATTTTAAAACCATTAAAATTTAAATAAAAAAATATTCATATGATGAGTGTTCTTTTGCTGAAACTAAATCATTTATATTGATTTTTTTTTTTTTTTTTGAGAGAGAGCGTGTGTGCAAGTGGGTTAGGGGAGAGGGGCAAAGGGAGAGAATCTTAAGTACATTTTCCAGCTGAGCATGGAGCCTGATGCAGAGTTCAGTCTCATAACCCTGAGATCAGTGGACCTGAGTCAAATCAAGAGTTGGATGCTTAACCAATTGAGTCACCTAGACACCTTATACTGATTTTTTTTTAAGATAATGAAATTGTTGTCTTGGGTCCTAATATTTACTTAATGCACATAAATCTCTTGATTTTGATAATAGTTAATGCAGAAAATACTTGTTTGTAGTAAATATGTTATTCAGAAGCACATTATGGATTTGAAGGCCTTGCTGACTATCTCAGAACCATAAGATGTTAACACGCCACATATGTCAGTGAGCAGCCCATGAATTACAATTTTGATGATTTTAATGATTTCTAATTTTCTGGCTAGTGCTATAAATTCCTGTCATTAAAGATAAGGTTAGCCTCCTAGAACTACTGAAATCAACATCAAACATATACCTAATTCAGCTATTACTAAAACCAGGAACAGGGATATGTTTGTCAGTTTTAGTTCTTGTAGATATGGAAAAATTTTTAAGTTTTAGCATGTGGCCAAGCGTCAGACTGCCAAAGGAAGTCAATAGATAATAGAAATGACTCATTCACACTATTTTGAAAACAACTTGAACATAACTCTTTTTCTGATAATTGCCTCCCCTTAGTAATTTTTGAATTACTAAAGCAAAATTTTGAATTAATAAAACAAAACCTTTGTTCTATAGTACTTTCATGCCATTATGAAGGTGTTGTGAATGTGTTAAAATCACTTGGTCTTCACTTAGTGTGACTACATCAATTATGTATCGGGTCTACTTCTGTCCTTATTAGCCTATAGCAATTAATACAGTACAATACTGTTTATTTCATGGTGTCATGAAATCAAAGTCTTATTCAGTAAGTGTCTTACATTGACCTTTGTCATTGCCCTATGTGCTTGCCAGCATATTATAAGTACTGTTAGTGATGAGGATCACTAGAAGCCACTGCAGTCATGAATGCAAACCTGGGCATTGTGTTGGTAAGGGGATCATTCATATGGTCCAATGTGTATTTATATCAGTTTCTTTTAGATTAACAGTGAAATGAAAACAAAATTGAAAGATTATTTTAGAGAGGTCAGAGACTCTTGAATGTGTCTCTGGTTCTCTAGAGCTCCTTGGAGCCCCATTTGAGAACACTTGCTTATAGCACTATAGCAGACTGAATGCAGACCATACACAGACATGTCTTTGTGCCATATCATTGTGTTTCCAAAGGTGCTGTGGCTCATGTGGGTCATTCCCTTGGTTCTCTACCTGTCGAGTTTCCTACATCTTATAAAGCCTTGTTTTCTTGTCTTATTAAGGGCTGTAGGCTCTCTGTTGTTGTATCTTGGCAGTCTATGGTTACCCAGAGAACCCCCTGCAGCCCTGTCACTCAGGAGCACTTCTTGAAGAGGGAGTGTAGTAAGAATGCAGCAGAGCAACTAGAGAAGCCACAAAGACTTCAATTATATCAGATCCTTATACTTAACATTGAAAGGAAAAAATTGGTACAAATGTTACTGTTGCAGACCTCTAAACAAAATGTCATGGCTTTAGCCTAAGGACCTAGCAAGTCACTTAGTTTTCTTTTTTTCTTTTTGCTTACATATTTTTGACAGCTTGAGATAAAGTTCACATACCATACAATTGACCCATTTAAAGTATACAATCCAGTGGCATTTAGTATTTTCACAGAATTATGCAACTATCATGACAATCAATTCTATAACATTTCATTGCCTGAAAAGAAACTCTGGGGAGTTCCTGGCTGGCTCAGTTGGAAAAGCATGTGACTCTTGATCTCAGGGTTATGAGTTCAAGGTCCACATTGGGTGTAGAGATTATTTAAATAAATAAAACTTAAAAAAAAAAAAAACAACCTAAAATTCTGTATCCATTTCAAGGCATCCTCCATTTCCCCTAACCCCACTAGCCCCTGGCAACCACTAATCTACTTTCTGTAAATTTGCCTGTTCTGAACATTTAATATAAATAGAATCATACAGTATGTGACCTTTGTGACTAGCTTCTTTCCCTGAGCATAATGTTTTCAAGGTTCATCCATGTTGTCAGTATTTCATTTTTTATTGTCCAATAGTATTCTGTTGTATAGATACGCCAAAAAATATTGTTAAGCGTCTATTCAGTTGTATTATGTTCAGATTGTGGTAAACAGATTTTTCAGAACTTTTGCAAAAGTTCTGAACTTTTGCAAAACTCTTATAAAACTGCACTAGATATACCAAATTTTATTTATCCATTTTTATTGTTTGTCGGACATTTGGATTGTTTGCCACTAATGGGCTGTTGTATATAATGTTGCTGTGAGCATTCGTGTACACATTTTTGTGGGGGTAATATTTTAATTTTTCTTGGTTATATACTTAGGAGTGGAATTGGTAGGCCATACATTATTCTATGTTTAACATATCAAGGAACTGTCAGACTTTAAGAAGCAGTTGCATCATTTTACATTCCCACCAGCAGTGTATAATGGTTTCAGTTTTGCCTCATTCTGACCAACACTTGTCATTACCTGCCTTTCTGATTGTAGCCATCTTAGTAGGGCTGAAATGGTGTACCACTGTATTTTACATTTCTCTAGTGACTAATGATGTAGAGCATCTTTTCATGTAACGATATTTAATTAATTTTTTTCCTTAAAATGAAGATTACCTAGGCTCTTAGGAATTCTAATACACTTAACAAATATATCCTTTGGGAATTCTCAAAAGATACAAATTATGACTCACATTATGACCCTGTGACTTCTGGGATTGGGAGATTGAGAGAAAATTACTGTCCTCACTCTAAGGACTATTGGTAGGTTAGAATTTAAGTGGAAGCAGTTGAGCAATTTCTCCTCTTCAGGAACATGTTAAATGGGATCCTTGCCTATGATAAGTAAAGGAAGCAAAAGAAGGTGGAAGATGGGCACAAATGTAAGAGTTTTCTTTTCAAGGTACTAAATTACCATCATAAGCAAGCCAAAGAATGGCCTTCAAACGGTGAGAAAATATAAAAGCTATCTTTATATCTCCCAATTCTTGTTTGGTATCTGGCACAAAGTATTTATTCTTGGTTTTGAAGAAGATGTAATGGAGCAGACAAATCAAAAGAGTTTAGAATCATAAAATGTAGGAATTAGAAACAACCGCTTGCAGGGAACTTTACATCATTTAAAAAGGGGCTGCAACTCTGATATTTATAGCAATAATGTCCACAATAGCCCAACTATGGAAAGAGCCCAGATGTCCATTGACAGATGAATGGATAAAGAAGATGTGGTATATGTATACAGTGGAATATTACTCAGCCATCAGAAAGGATGAAATCTTACCATTTACATCAACGTGGATAGAACTGAAGCGTATTATGCTGAGTGAAATAAGTCTTTCAGAGAAGGACAATTATCATATGGTTTCACTCCTGTGAGGAAAATAAGAAATAGTGCAGAAGACGACAGGGAAGGGAGGGATAACTGAATGGGAAGAAATCAGAGAGGAAGACAAACCATGATAGACTCTAAACTATGGGAAAGGAAACTGAGGGTTGCTGGAGAAGGAGGTGGGGGGATGGGGTAACTGATGGGCATTAAGGATGGCATGTGATGTGATGAGCACTGGGTGCTGTATGCAACTGATGAATTACTGAACTCTGTCTCTGAAACTAATGATGTATTATATGTTAGCTAGTTGAATTTAAATTAAAAAGTAAAATAAATTAAAAAATAAAAAGAGGTTGCAAAATAAAACATCTCTAGATTAAGTTCTTAAAAGCTGACTGACCTCCTCAGATCACACAGATTTCTTAAAAAATATGTGCCTCATTTCGCCCACAACTATTGCACACACCACGCATTTGAAGAGTATTTGTGAATTCTGTGATGCCAGTGAGGTTTATGTAGGTAACTATACCTCACTTTATTCCTCCCCATATAAAACTCCCATGGTTGTGTAGCTAGTTGGGGAACTCTAACTGTATGCCAGGTGCTCTGCTAAGCAGCACACACTTACTGTGTCACTTAATTGACACAGCGCTTGAAGTAAAGTTGGTCCTCTTATTCCCATATTACAGAAAAGGAAGTTTAGGCTCAGCAAGCTTAAGTAACTTGCCCAGGATCACACCAGCCATCAAGAGGCAGGCCAGGAGGATTTCAGGCTTCCACCAACGCTCTCAGTCACTCTACTCAGTACAAGAAAAGTCCTCCGTTACCCCTCTGAGTCTTTGCAACAGGAGTTGGGGAAAGATGTAGAACAAGAACTTTGAATAAATATTGCCAGAGTATTATTTTGATGGAGATTTTGTCATTGTTCTCTTGGCCTACTCACTGCAGGTACAGTTGATCATGGCAGGAACCTCACAGGGTGTGTGGCTACAGTGCGCACCTGAAGTAGTCATTTCAGTTTTCTACACACCTGCGAAGATTGGACTTGATCCCAGAACCAGCAGGGGAAAGTTGTAATTAGATTTCCTTTTTCTCTTCTAGAGAAAATAGGCTGCAGTAGGTAGAGATGGGGGGCAGAGGGTCCAGTTGAAGTTAAAGCCTAGACTTAGGTAGTGGGGAAGAGAAGGCCAGGGTGAATTTTTTCTAAACTGAAACCATTAGGACTTAGCAGCTTTCTGAATAAGAGAGTTAACTTGAAGACAGTTTCAACAATTCTAGCTGGGGGTACGTGGGAAAGGTGCTACATTGATGGAGAGTTTGTAGGATTGGGGAAGAGGTGGGATGGATACCAGAGCCAGTGGTAGAGTTAGGTTCAAGGCTCTGCCCTAAGGGACTGAGAACCTTAGTGGCTCTCTTGAGCTTGGCTGCTTTAGTCAACTCAATTAGAAGATAAAAGAAGTTAAATTGTGTTTGCTTGTCTTTTTGTTTTTTCTAGAAAATTGATGAACACTGAAGTTTCTGTTGGTCTCAGTTGAATAAGGAAAGAAAAGAGTTTGAACTGTTAATACTTTACAGTTTTCCTACCTTTTTCAAAAATTTCTCTTAAGTAGGAGCATTTAGCAAGGAAACTCAACAAATACCATTTTGTCAGGAGATAAGAGATATTTTGCATTCTGCTGCTCCCCAAAGGAATCCAGTCTCTCGTGCAGGTACTTTCACAGTTGTAGCTCCCAGCATCTGACCCATCCTTGGCTCTAAGATTCCTCAAGACTGTGTCACCTGGGTGGCTCAGTCAGTTAAGCATCTGCCTTCAGCCCAGGTTGGGATTGAGTCCCGCAGCATCCCCAAGCAGGGAGCCTGCTTCTCCTCTCCCGCTCCCTGTTTGTGCTCTCTGCCTTTCTGTCAAATAAATAAAATGTTAAATCTTAAAAAAAAAAAAAAAAAAAAAAGATTTCTCAAGACTGAGCTCTAGTTGAAGAGCAGCAGACAGCAGTGACCAGCAGTGCCCAGCCTGACCACCTAGGACTGGGTACCCCTCCCAGTTCAGCTTGGTGAACGTTGGTCCGGTTTGATAATTTAGAAGTAAACAAGTAGTATTCTTAGCATTTTTTTCTTCTGGGAAGAATTACATTTAAACATTTGTATAGGACACTCCACACCTTCCATTTGTGCATGGAATTGAGCTTTACTAATTCTACTTCAAAATCCGTTTCAGAGATGAGATACTTAGTAATACAGCATTGAAGTGGTGGATGATGAAGTTACTTCCTGTGTTGTTTCATTCATGCCTCAAGGTTGCAAAGTTATGTAAGTTGTTTACAGATAAAATGCTAGTGAAGAAAAGTTCATTTGCCACTGCTAGAAGGTACAGACCCCTAGCAGTTAGCATGATGAGTATCTTTGGCCTTTTCTTGCAGCTGTCTTATGTTTACAGGGCCAAGTTATCTTATGCATATCTAGGGTTAAATGTCATAATCTCATGGGTAATACAGTGTAACATAGTTTCTGGTTTGTACTTTGTTAAGGAAAGTGAGTAGATGATTACCTGAGGTTGAATTGGTATTTCAAGCCTCATTAATGATTAATTAAAAACATACAGAAGTACCTTTTTTCTAAGTACCTGTACATAACGGTCTCTGAGGGCTCAAATATTCAAGAGATATCCTCTTACCCCTCCTAAGAACTATGTTTACTCTTACACTTAAAATATATTTGAACAGGGATCCCTGGGTGGCGCAGTGGTTTGGCGCCTGCCTTTGGCCCAGGGCGCGATCCTGGAGACCCGGGATCGAATCCCACGTCGGGCTCCCGGTGCATGGAGCCTGCTTCTCCCTCTGCCTATGTCTCTGCCTCTCTCTCTCTCTCTCTGTGACTATCATAAATAAATAAAGAAAAAAAAATTAAAAAAATATATATATATTTGAACAGAATTCAAAGCTTAGAGTTCTTAGACTTTTACATTTACATTAATTTACATAGGGCATAATTACCCTTAGGTCTCTAATAGCAGTAGAGTTCCATTTTTTTTTTATATTAACACTTGTTTGTTTCTGCTGCTTACAGGACTATTAACAAGATACCTTAAGTATCATCTCAAGAGTTAATGATTTATGTCAGTCAGCTTCATTATAAAACATCCTGGTGATTTGCAGTTGGAGAATGTTGGAATGTAGGTGACCTATAGTACCTGGTTTGGTTTGGTACAAATGGTAGACAGATTTATTCCAATACCTTCAGTGACTCTTTTCCATAGTAAAACTCCATTGAAAATATTGTGAAGTGGTTTTGTCTGTGTGTACTTTTATTTTATTGTTTTTATTTTTGATAGTTTGCTCTCAAATGCTACCTTGTATTTTCCAATTTTCCTTTTGGGCACCTGTGGCTTTTATTGTCATTTGGCTTTGGAGCCATTATATTTCTCTTAACCTGATATGTATAGCTAAGTCCCTTAATTATTTCTTCCTCACTACCTGGCAATATTTTACAGAATTTCAAATTTAGAATTAGGAATATGGCTTTCCTGAGAATATATTTATCTCCAACTTAAATGCAGGTTCTTTTGGGACAAGTACTATAGTTTGTTTGTTTGTTTGTTGAGGCAAGTATTATAGTTTAAATGTAAATTATCCAGTCATGGAAACTAGCTTCAAGCTAACTACATGGTGCTTTCATAGTAAGCGCTCATTGAAATGAACTGTCAGGTTGCGTGATAGAGGCAGCCCTTATTATTAGAGTGTTCTAACAGCTTTCAGGGATGTTGCATATCCATTCCAGGCCAAACCACTCATTGCCAAGACACGAAGCCTGACACTGCCCAGTTGAGGGGTAGGTGGGGTAGAGCGGAGGCAGTCAGTCAGTTGTTGATGCTTTCTTTCCTCACTCTTGATGGGAGTTCTTATATTATAGTGACCAGGACTTTGTTTGGCTGTTTGTAACAGAGCAAGCAGACATGAACCAACCCAATCATATTCTGTACAAAGACATTAACAGCTTGTTCTGCTTTCCCCAGCTTCTGTTTTCTTCATTCCACATCTCCAAGAGAATTCCCATTAAGGATAGAAATTGTGAAAAATCTATCCTATTGATGTTGAAGGGTAGCTCTATGCTGTCCTTTGGAGAAACCAAGCACTATCCGTATTTCACTATTTTAACTGTGTTATGGATTCTGTCTGCTTACTTAATACAACTGTGTTTCCCTGAGGTCAGTGTTGGTGTGTTTTTGTTCCCTTCCTCGGCTTAGCCCTTCCTCTCTTCGGTGAATGTGCAGAACCATGTGGCATGGCCTGTTCTACCTCCTGCCTGGTGCCACGTATATAATAAGTGCTTATGATGTTTGTTCAAAACTTGCAGGAATTATGTTTAACTCTTAACAGTATTTTGCTTAATCTCTACAAGTTAAGAGGATTAGTTGGAGTCAAAATTGGGATAGAATCTTGGGAGTTTTAGGTAGGAATAGTTTTTGTGACCTAAGATGAATAAAGATGGGTTTTTAAAGCCATATTAGAGCCAGGCTTCTAGTACAAATGATTTACTTATTCTGTCCAGACTATGAACAGTTGTCTTGTTCTCACTAGAGGCAATTTTGTTGAAATGTTCTTAGAAACAATGTGTACGGTCTTCTGTAATCATACAGGGGAGAGATAGAGATCCAGGGAACATCAAGATACTAACTCAACCTGTCCTTTAGGAAAAATATTTGACCCCTTCCCTCTAACTGAATAACCCCTCAAAGCTGTCAATACAAAGTTGCAAAATAGGAAAGAGATCAAAACCAGTTTCTGTGTTACAGCTTTCTGGGAAGAGGATGCTAGGAGAAAAAAATAATATATGTATTTCTAAATATATCATTTCATATATACCCTTCTTAGGTTCCTCTTCTATTTTCAGTGTCCTAACCTTGAACATTTTCAACAAGTATAGTTGTTACAGAAACACTGAACTACCCTGCCCCCACCCCCCAGCAAGCAGCTGGAGGCAGTGAAGGACTAGGCGGTTATTGAAGCTCATGGCTCTTTTCCATGACTTCTCCGTTGGACATTGCTCCTTGCTTATGTCCTGAATAAAGCTACTGCATTATGTTATGGTGCAAATATACTAGATACAGTAGAGAAGGAAACTCACTATCATATACAATAGAACCATCTGTAAAGCTAACACTAATCATTGAAGAATTAAAATATGAAATAAAACCTTGTCATTGTGTAGGATTGGAAGTTTTCTTGATTTAGACCATTGAATCAAAATTATATATGGTATGTTTCTTATAATCCTAATTTTTTAATCCTGTCTGTTAAATTGGTTAATGAAGCCCAAATATCTACCATTATGTGCCTAAAGCAGATTTATAAGGGCAGAGTATCAGCAATTTCATAGCAAACAGTGCCTTTCAGTGCTGAATGACCTAATAGGATATTAATCTTTTCTATGGGGAATGCTTTTTCTTCATCAGCTGTCTAAGATATTTGGGAAATTATATCTTGTGGGAGTTGCCATTCATCAGGAAATGCTTGTTCATAGATGTAAGCCAGGCCACATGTAGCAGTAAATGTTATGTATCACTATGGAAACCAAAAATCACAAATGGGATAGTCTTAAGTATTAAGCATTCTGCTTCTTATGGGGATACGTCATATCCAGATTCGGTTCAGTTCACTCAAATATTTATGGGGCATTTAACGATCAAAAAGTCTGTGGTACTTTGTTTAATGACTAATTTTCCTCTACACAAAACCAAAAACAAAGGAAAAAACTAGGAGGAGAAGATCCCAGTTTATGTGGATTATCAAGTTTGTACATGTAGAACTTTGAATTGAGAGGCAGGAGACCAGAGTTTTAGCTTTGGCTCTTGTAAAAACTAATTGTGTGGCTTTTGACAAATCTTTTAGCTTATTTGGGTCTCAGATTTCTCAACTGTAACAAGATAGAGTTGGACTCCATGACCCCTAAGTGATGAATCTGTTTTCCTTCATTGTTCCTTCAACTATGAAACTATTTTTTTGATGGGAGATATTATACTTGGATGTTTCGTATTATTTCAGGAGTAGTGAGGATCATTGTTATACTGCAATGACTTTATCTCCTAAAAAAAAATCAGTATGGTTTGGGGTCACATGTTGCCATTTGTCAGTGGATCCCTCCTTCCTCTCCACTCAGTATATGTTGACATGGGAATACCAGTGGAATCTAGTAGTGACAAAGTATGTAATAATCTGAATTATAGATGTTTAATTTGACTTGTGGAAGTGGAGGCTGAATGAATTGGTTAGTGAGAATGTTTATTCATATATCCATTTAATTCTCAATTCTAAGACTGTCGTGACTGTCTTTTCGGCAGTTTCTGTAAGAGGAATATCTTAAAAGTGGAATTGGAATCACTTGGTCCAAATGATTCAGTAAACTTGTGAGAAGGGTGTCCATGTTTCCACTTTTGTTGCTGATCTGGGTGTGTGTGAACAAGGAAACGTCTTTGGACTATTTTCTCATTATTAAGTGGGGGCAAATGCCTATCCCATCCTTACCCCTCAAGAGCATTTTAAGGATAAACAAGAGACCTGAGTGAAGCTATAAACAATGTTGCTTTATATGATAAATAGCCAAGTAGAATCTTTAGACTTGCTCAAAACACAAATGTCCTTTTGATAATTAGATCTCGCTGTTTAATTTTTTGTTTTGTTTTGTTTTTGTTTAACATGGGAGGGTTTACTAAAGTATAAGCTTTAAAATATGCACATGAGGGGCACCTAGGTGGCTCAGTCAGTTAAGCATCTGGCTTCAGGTCAGGTCATGATCTCCAGGTCCTGGGATTGAGCCCTGTGTCAGACTCCCTGCTTAGTGGGGAGCCTGCTTGTCCCTCTTCTCCTGTTTGTGCTCTCTCTCACTATCTCTGTCTCTCTTAAATAAGTAAAATCTAAAATATGCATGTGTTTAAAAATGAGAGGCTCCAAAATATTTGACTACCCGGCCTTTATAAAATACCATAATATAATAAGGGTTTATTAAATGTTCTTCATCTACACTTAATTTCATGTCAGAAATAGTTTTTGATCATTTATTATACACCAGGCACTGTTTTAGAAGTTAGAAATACAGTAGTGAACATAACAAAGTCCTTATCCTCAAGGAGATCATGAGGTGGATGGGGCTGATAAGTATTATCTATCCTATAATAAGTGCTAATAAGAAAAATCAAGCAGGATAGGAGACAGAGCAATGGGAGAAGTAGACATGAGGAGAGATCTGAAGGAAATAAAGGTACATGCCAGATAGGGTATTAGGAGAACAAATGTTCCAGGCAGAGGAAACGTTAAGTACAGAAGCCTTCTGGCAGCTGTGTGACTGAAGGTGAACAGTGGGGGCAGAGCAGAGGAGACAGTTCAGAGGAGGATGCAGGGAGGTGAATGGATCCCCCACCCAGGGTCTCCTGGGCTATAATACACTCTCCATTTGGATTTTTGTTGGTTTTTTTGATACTTTTTAAAAAAGATTTTATTTACTTATTTAAGAGAGAGAGAGAGACTGAGTGCAAGGGTAAGGGGGAGGCAAAGGGAGAGGGAGAAGTAGACTCCCCACTGAGCAGGGAGCTTGACCTGAGGCTCCATCCCAGGACCCTGGGATCATGACCTGAGCCAGAGGCAGACACTTAACTGACTGAGCCACCTGGGCACTGCTTATGTATTAGTTTTTTAGAGTAGCGATACAATTTTTTTTTTCAATAAGATGACAAATCCTTATCTAGGAAGATAATATCACATATCACAAAACACCAACCACATAAATCTACAATGAAAGTCCTTACTAAAGAGTCTTCATGAAACATCGTATCAGGGAAGCAAAACGACCAGTTTATAACTTGAGTCAAATAGTGAATTTCCTTTTTTTTTAAAAAAAAAAAAAAAAGCCTCCCATTTTCTGATTGATAATATTAAGTCCCCATAAATAATATCCAGGATTTATTAGAGTTTTTTGTATTTTGATTTTTTATAATTGCTGGAGATTTGATAATGAACAAACTAACCACCATCTCCGACAACTAACCTAACTCCTGTCCTTCCCATGTGGCACTTCTGAGCTCCATCCCCAGCCTATCTGGGAACCTAGGCTTCCCTATTAGAACTGGTTCTTCCATTCCATCCCTCCTCTTGCTTCTGTCCAATCCCAAATTATTATCCCCATCAACTTTTCTTCCCCTTTCTCCTCACTCCCTCCCTCTCCTTTTCACTTGTGATATTTTTATTGTGGTAAAAAAAAAATATATATATATATATATATATATATATATATATATATATATATATATATATATATATATACATAAAGCCTAGCATCTTAACCATTTTTCAGTGCAGTGCAGTAGCGTTTATATGCACATTGCAATGCAACACATCTCCAGAATTGTATCCTTTGTGTTCTCACAACACTCCCTTATTTACACACATAGCATATCCAACAGTGTTTCACTTTCCATCTCTTTTGAAATTCTCTTTATTTCTGTATCTTTGCATCTAACACTGTACCTGACGGGTGGGAGGTGATTATAAAATGTTAAATGGCATTTTTTATTTAACAAACGCCTCTACAGCACTTACTCTGAGCCAGTGTTCTAAGCCCATTGCACATACTCATTGATTTGATTTTCACAAGACCCTCTAGATTCTTGGTTTCATTTTAGGAGGAAACTGAGGCACTAAGCTATTGAAGGACTTGTACAAGGTCACAGCTAATAATGAATGGACCCATTTATTTTATTTTTTTCAAGTTTTTATTTATTTATTCATGAGAGACAGAGAGAGAGAGAGGCAGAGACATAAGCAGAGGGAAAAGCAGGCTTTTCCTGTGGGGAGCCCGATACGGGACTAGATCCCAAAACCCCAAGGTCACAACCTGAGCTGAAGGCAGAAGCTCAACCACTGATCCACCCAGGTGCCCCATGAATGAATCCATTTATAAAGAAAAAGAAATAATGTAGAGACAGGGAGACTCTTGAAGATTCTTTGTGCTGCGGGGCTCCAGGAACAGCAGACAGCTTGGGAGTCCACATGTGGGGGAACATGTCCACTCCTAAAGCGCTTTGGGAAAGATTCTTTGTCTCCCACCGCCCCTGCCAGGCCGACTCCACTCTAAGCAGGCTTCCTTCCACCCAAGCTCTTTCCTGCCGGCCCATTTGGCACCTTGTTTGTTGCCTCCTCTCCTCAGTCGACGCTTGGACTTTGCTGGGACTGCCAGGGATAAGTGCTGGCTTTTCTACACAGTTTGGGGATTACACCTTCTAGAAGTGAACTTTCCACCTAACTCTCCCGTCTCTTCTCCCACCTTGTGTTTAAAAGGCTGGCAGCATGTCTTATGCTGTGGTGCACAGAAAACCAGGAGTAACACCACCGTGGGCCTCATTTGACATGCGCCTCCCTGAGCTCCACCTCAGCCCCACTAAGTCCGTCTTTGCACATGGGGTCCCCACATCTGCAATTTAGGCTTAAGAGCTACCAGGGCAGGGACATCAGTTGGTTAAGTGGCAGCCTGGGATCCTGTCCTGCATCGGGCTCCCTGGGATCCTGACCCTCTCCAGGTCAGTGGAGAGTCTGCTTCTCCCTCTCTCTCTTTCTGTGCCCTTCCCCCCCTGCCCCAAGCTCATGCTCTGTCTCTCTCTCTCTCAAATAAATAAATAAAATATTTAAAAAGAAAAAAAAAAGAGCTACTGGGTCAGAAGATGTGCCCTTGCCCTTGTGAGGGGAAAAAGATGAAATAAGAGAGAGGTCTATGACCCAAGTTCCTCTCCACAGAGTGCAGGGGATCCTGTATCCTACTGTAATTTTTTTCTCTGTTAGCTAAGAGAAGTTGCAGGATGGTGGGAGCTCAAACCTTAAGGGCAAACTCCACAGTCATCTAGAATAAGGCATAGGAAACCGTGGCCTGTGGGACAGCTGCTGTGTGTTTGGAACACAGCCACATTCATTCTTTATGTATTGTCTGTGGCTGCAGCGCTACAATGGCAGAGTCGAGTAGTTGCTCCAAAGACCATACGGACTGCAAAACCGAAAATATTTACTATTTGGCCCTTAACAGAAGAATTTAGGCAGCTGAGCTATCCGATAGAACTTTCTGTAAAGGTAGAAATATTTCTCTCTGCTCTCCTCACTCTGCTAGCCAATGATACTTGCAGTTTGGGTATTGAACACTTGAAGAGTCAGTAATGTGACTGAGTAACTGAAAGTTTTATCTAGTTTTAATTCAGCTTTGAAAATTAAGTTTAGAGGTACCTGGGTGGCTCAGTGGGTGAAGTGTTGGCCTTCAGTACACCTTGTGATCTCAGGATCCTGGAATTGAGCCCCGTGTCGGGCCCCGTGTTCTATGGGGAACCTGCTTCTTCCTCTTCTCCTTCTGCTCATGCTTGCTCGCTCTCTCTCTCAAATAAGCAAGCAAGTTGTTTCAGGATCCATCTCTACCATTACCAGCTTTTTGACCTTGGTCAAGTTACTTGGCTTCTCTCTGTATCAGTTTTCTCATCTTGTAAAAGAGATAGTAATAGTACCTACCTAATAAGATTGCTTTGAAGTTTGAGTGCTTAAACAGTATAAACACTTTATAGATTTTTGCTGCCCTTTATCATTATTTCATAAGTTTTTTATGGCCTAGTTTAGGAATATAATCCTTCTATATCTCCCCTCCTTTTTTTTTTTTCCTTAAAGGAAAGTGGATTCTGAATTCCAGGGTAATTTGTACACTAATCTGGCTAATGTATTGTGTTTCTGATTTTGAGACCAGATATACTTCCTGTCCTTCCGTGTAGGTTCGTTACGGTTAACCTGAGTGGGTACAGCATGTGACATATGTATGTGGTAAGGTTGTTGTCTGAGTTTTATTGGTGGGTCACTGTCAACATTGATAGATGGCCAGATTATTTTGTAGAGACTCTCACTCTTCACAAATAAACTAGGCATATTTAACTAGAAACAGAACATTTCTTAGTATCGGTGCTTATTCCCTAAGCTGAAGAAATCCTCATAATATTTGAAAGGAAGTATGTTTCTATTTTATCTGGAAACATGTAAGGCTCTTCTAACATGAAGTAAATTTGATGGTTTCCCTATGATAGAACCATGCGCAGGGCCATCAGGAGCATATAGGGAGGGGATAGTTGGCAATTGTTTGTGTAAATGATAGCAGTAGTACAAATCCAGAAGTGAAAAAAAATTCAGAATAAAATCACTATGGGTTTTTTAAAATTGACAATTTGATAACTTTCTCATCTTCAGTATTACCTACTAATAACCCAGTGTATATACTTGCCATGGCTAAACAATACTACTTTTGAAGACTTTCCAAAAGCCAATGAAGGCGGCCTCTTGAAAATCTACTTTTAGGCTTTCTGAGATAATGATGATATAACAGTACTTTTCAGCCCTTAGATCTGTTCCCAAGGCTGGAACAACAGTGTTCAGCAGATATTATGTGCTTAACGGTTACTCTCCAAGGCTACCTTTTTGATCTGTAAGACCGTGTTGCAACACTCCTCGATAAGCAAATAATATAAGGAGAAAACCTGGCCCAGATGACCTGCACTGTTTCATTGTGCCGGTGGTGATCCCATCCTTTGTTTAGGCCATAGTGTCCTGTTTGTTTTCGGTTTTCAAATTCTAGATTGTGTTTGAATGTATCAAAGATACATTGAACCTACTGTAAGTTTTCAAGGTGTCATTTTGCACAGAGAAGAAAAAAATGAGAAAATATCTTCTCACTTGGAATCATGTGCGGCCTGAAACTTTAGTCATCTTAGGGAGGGAGGATATGGAAGTATCTGAGTCTCTGATGTGATGTGACCCACGAGGGATGAGGCTGCCCAAGCAGGCAGGGCTGTTTGACTTGCAGGCTCTGTTTTTAGGTGCACTTTTCTGCACCTCCCTGCTCCGTATCACCCCACCACATTTGCTGGTTGGACTTTATCTACTGCTCTTCTGACACATTTCTCTACAGCCTATTGACACCCATTTGTATCACTTCAGGTTGAAAGAGAGTACGCAATACAAAATTTTCTTCTGCTATAAATTCAGTATTTTCCCTCTCTTTTTTGTTTGAACTGTAGACAGGGGAGGCAGCTTGTTTAGAGGACTGTAGCTTCAATTATAAATTTCCTTGGGGGAGAAACCTTATTAATGTAAATTGCAGAGCTAGAATTAATGAGTAGACGTTATGAGAAGACTGACTTAAGCTCAGTGTAAGGAAACATTCGTTAAGCATCAGAGCTGGCCAGTGATCTGCCATTAACAGACCTTGGATGTGGGGAGTCAGACCATTCTGTGAGGGATGTGGGAATGGATAGCAAGCTGGACGAGATGATATTGTTTGCTGTGATATTGTACCCGTCAGAGATACTATAACACAAATAAATATTTTCCAATTATATCTGTGATGTTACCTTAAAGTGTTGTGTAGAAGGAATTATTTTTTTAGCTGAATTGTGAGACTAACTTATTAAATGTGACGCTCTAGTAGATACATTTGTTCTAATGATGTGTGTTGTATAATCATTTGGCCTGCAAATTCATTTTAAGATTAATTAGCAATTTACTAATTAAAGTATACATGGATGAATTCAGCAATTACTTATTTGGGACCTACTGTACCCTTCACACTGTGCCAGCCTCACAGAGGATAAAACTATAAATGAGATAGTGCCTTAGTGTTATAATTGGAGAACTAGACTTGTGCTTTTTAGCCAGAACCTAAAGGAAACTATAAAAAATTTTAATATCAAATTGCAGAAAGAGCAAAGAGGGAGCCATTTAATTGTTCCTGGAACAAGTCAAAGAGTCGATGTAGACTGAACTTTAAAACACAAATAAGGTTGGAGGGACAGGTATAATAATTCACATTTATTTTGGTATCTACTATATGTGAAATTTTTTTTACATGTGCTTCGTGTGTCTGTGAGGTTTGGCACTGTTACCTTCATTGTACAGATCAGAAAATGGGTTGTGTAAAAGAGAATGTGGTCAGGATATGTGAAGAAAGGAATGTTGAGAGTCTGGTGTGGCTGAATGTGCAGGGTTTGTGGAGACAGAAAACTGGATAAGACAGAGGAAAGGTATATTGGAGGCAAATTATGTAATCCAAATGAAAAAGTTGACTTTCCAGAGTCACTTCTAGGGCTATCACAAACAAACTGCCTCCTGCAAAATATATTGGCATTGGAATGATGAGCTTTAGATTGCAGTTCTAGACTGTAATACAGAGAAATCTCATTAAGTTGAACATTTGTCATGACAAGAAAGAATACCCAGAAGTCCTGGGCCTGTTTTTTTTTTCTTTTTTCCTTTACCACTTTCTGAGTGTGCTGCAGAGACTGTCTCTCCATCCATAATATGAGGGGCAATAATACTGTTCCATGAGTATATGACAGGTCCAGACTTGGTGTCATACGTACATATCTTTGAAGGACTTAGTAAAATATCAATTGAATCAAAATCATAAAATGGGATTTTAAAACAGCAGCTCTTGACCAGTCAGCCAGAAACCCTAAATATATTTCCTTTCTATTCCCTTTCAACCTCTTGGACTTAGCACCTTATTTCGTCTTACACGGACTGTTACAAGAGTCTCTGAACCAATTTCCACACTTGCTCTCCTAAATGTAGACTGTCAGAGTAATTTTTTTCAAGTATAACATATGTCACTTTATTGTCCTGTTCAGAGATCTGCAGTGGCATTTCATCTCCCACAGAATGAAGAACAGGTTCTTACCTACTGGTTTCAACTATTCCAACATTAATCTCTCTTTCTCGCCTGCCTGACTTTGGCCTCTTCTCATTTCCAGCTCCATTTATATTTCTTATCCCCTAATCCAAACTAATTTCTCCTTTCTTCATTGCTTTTTATATTTTGTAACATTTTTCATTCACTTATCTACTCAACCAACATTTATTGAGCATCTGATGTGTGTCACAAACTCTGCCCAATGGTGAAGACACACGGGTAAATAAGATTGAGTCACATCCCATTTGAGTCACCTAGTGATAGTCACAGCTGTACACATCTTACCACTACTTCCAGACCATAAGCTCCTTGAGGATTAAAACTACGTATTTCTACACGCCTATATAGCTCTGGGCATCTTACATTAGCAATGTGTAAATTTTGCTAAATAAGTGGTTGAATTTAAGTTAGTTTAACAAAATTGTTCCAATTTTTTGTATAAAATTCTAGATACACTGTGGGATTTTTAGTGATACAATGAATACTCCGTCTCTCAGTCTTTGCACTTACAAAATGAGTACATCATTGTTTTATAATTAAAAACAGAGTCAGTAAAAGAAATAGTTGTTCTTTGGACTCTTCATATGCAGAGTGATATTGATTGTTTTTTGTATGTAATTCAGTCTGTTGAAAGAGTTTACATTTTAAGTTGTATCTTCAGTATATATTTTTTCTGTATATATTTTTACATTTTTATAGAAATTAAAACTAGTTGGAACTTAAAACCATATACCATGTAGAGAAGATTGACTGAAACTATTGAAAGAGGAAGTTAGGAGTGTGTGGGGACTTGGAACAGGATGTGAACTCAAGTCTCAAGACCTGACAGTTCACAAAATAACGTGCAGTTGAGCCTTTTCATGTTAATATGTGTGTGTCAAAGTTGTCTGTATTTTCTTAAGTTTAAAATTTAGTCACACATTTAAATTAAAAGCAATATGATAACTTTTGACAGAGAAAAGAAAAAAGTGCCTGCACATAATTATTATAAACATCTTGACTTCTTTCCATTCCGTGTCTCTAAAAATGTAGTTAAAGTTGTAGTATACAGAACAATTGAGAGACTATATTTTTTCATATTAATATTTAACTATCACTCTTATATGACTATATAATATTCCATTTAGTGGCATACCATCATTTTACTGTGAGGGAAAGATCAAGTACTCCACTGTCATGCAAAATACCATAACCTGTAATGCTGATATACTTTTTCCCCAAGTTTTGGCATATTTCTTTAGGCAAGGTTTCCAAAATGGCTATTCTCCTTTTTTTAATGTTAAAAATGACAGCAGAATCATTTGTTGGAATCATTTTCTTCAAAAAACAGGACTTGTTTTACTTATCGCCTCCCTGCGCGATAGGTGAAGAAATGATGGCACCATTGTAACCAAACAGTAGTTTGAATATATTACATTGATCACAGCGTTGAGCGATTTGGTAAAAAGAAGTTTTGTGTCTGTGTCCACCAAGGGACTTTAGTATTTGAATGATTAAGAAATAACCTTGGGGGACAAAAGAAATAACATTGAAGACATTGTTGACAAGAGCCTGAGTAGTTTTATGCTCAGTACATATTTTCATGTGACTTAGTAAGTAGCAAGTTTGTGTAATCCATCATATCAGGATACCTGAAGACTTGCACTGAACCGCAAGTATTGACTCGGTCCGAATGACAGACCTAAAGTTCTTCCTAGCAGCCTTCCCAGTCTCCCATCCGATGTGTCTTCTCGCAGAAAGTAAACTGCTAGAGAGTGCAAATCATATACTTTAAGTAATAACCCAAGGGGTATTCTGTGATCGAAGAACAAAAACCCCACACATATTATCTTATTCAGAACTTAATGAGAAAGCCAGTGGGAGAAGAGAGAGATGGATAAGAACCATGTAAATTTACAATAGGTCACAGCAATAAGGACAATGGAGAAAAATAAAACACAGGATTGGGGGCTAGGCACTGTCAAGATGTGTGTGTGAAAGGACGGTGGTCAGGAAAGCCTGGGGAAGGGGATGGCAGGAGCCATGTGGAGCTATATCAGGGAGAGTGTGTCAAGCAGAATGCCAGCCTAAGCAAAGGTTCCAAGCAGAAGAATGCTTGGCATGTCCAAGGATCAGCAAGGAGCTTGGGTTGCTGGTGTGGAGTGTTCTGATGGAGTGGAAGCGATGAAAGCCTGGTCTCGTGGCTTTTCAAGTAAATGGCAGAAGGAACACCTGACTGGCTCAGTCACTGGAGCATGTGACTTTTGATCTCAGGGTTGTAAGTTCAGAGCCCACATTGGGTATAAAGATTACTTAAAAATAAAATCTTTAAAAAAATAACAAAAAATAAAGAGAATGGGAATGAGCTGTAGACATCTCTTGAGGAATTTCCCTTTAAAGGGAAGTGAAGAGGTAAAAGAACCCAAAGGAGGAGATGAGGTGAAGGGGGCAGTTTTTAAATTGGGGATAATTGCAACCTGCACTTTGCCCACAGGTCCAACCCAGTGGTGAAGGGACGATTAGTGACCTAAGAGAGAGGGAGTTGCTGGAGGAATAATGGTGTGGAAATCAGAAGCTGGCATCTAGAATACGAGAGCAGGAGTTACTTTAGCTGGGCCGATCATTCATCCATAGGAACAGAAAGGAGGAAGGTGGAGCATGGGTCTACATGCAGGAAGGTTGGTAAAGATGGAAATGGGAGTGTGTAGAAATTCTCCTTCCGTTGCTTCTGTTTTTTCAGTGAAACTCAGAGCACAGGGGTTTGCAGCTGCGGGCAGGGAGGAGATTTCTAAAGAAAGGAGAAATGTGTGAAATAGTCACTTAGGAGAGAGGAAGAATCACGGAGTAGGGAAAGACAGTTGGGTTGCTGAGTCTACACTGGACCCTCTGGAGATCAGTGGTCATGAATTTAAAATAGATCTCGTCGGTCAGCATGATAATGTTTCCCCATAGCCACGTTCAGCAACCCAGGTACAGGTGCCGAGCAAGCAGAGAGTTGAATTTGGAAGAAGAACTATGGGTTGCCAGTTCGCTAGGATGAAGGAGAGAGGCAGGGGGAGCTGAGGTGGAAGACAGGATTTATAATAGTAGGCATGTGGAAAGACAGGAGGCTGAGTGACCGTGAAAACCTACAGGATCAAAAAAAAAAAAAAACCTACAGGATCCATGGACTTTGGTCCCAGTGGGATTAACAGATTATTAGCGTGAATGCAAGAGGAAGTGAATTGGAAAATTAAGGGTTTCAGAAATGTTTAAAAGATGAGTAGAACTTTCTGTTGATTAAATATAAGAGTGAGAAAAAGAGTGAAGTCAGGAGTAGTATTCAGGCTTTCACTTGAGTTGACTTGATAAATGTGGTCTCCAAGCTCAGGTATTCACCAGGCCAGGCAGCTAAGAATGTCAAAAAAACAAGGAATGGTTAGGGGCTTGTGTAAACTGGCAGACACATGGTCCTTCTGAAAGGGGACAGCTCAGCTGTAGTTGTTGTATGGGGATCCCAGGCTACTAGAGCCTCCGGTTTTAAAAATAGAGTCAGGTTTTTAATATACGATCTCTCAATTTATAAATGCTGACTACATGTTTTTTTTTTTTTTAGCTAAACAGCAGCAAGTTGTATTTAGACCCCAGACCATTTTTTTCCCTTGCAGACATTCTGTCCAGTAAGTAAGATCTATATACATGAAATTGCACCTATACTTCCATCTTAAGAAAGAATTTGAAGCCACATGAGGTAGAGGCAAACCGGGTGCTGAGTTGTGTGGTCCAGGCCACACATCGAGAGCAGTTCTGAGAAGAGGCCCAGGAGAGGTTACAGAGCTCTGGCCAGCTTGGTGCTGATTATGTGCTATCTCCCAGAACCGTGGGCCTTGCCCTCAGGCAGGAATTCTCTGTGGTTTCCATCCCATTAACCTTCAACAGTTTCACTGAAATTTATTTTTAGCTTCTGCTTTTCATTTCCAAATTGATAACTGAATGTAGAAGCATTGGCCCAGAGTGGCAAGGCCATGCTGAGGGGGTACCCCTGGCCCTGAACTAAGAGATGGAGTTGGCACTGCTCACTTTATGCCTTTCTTTGAGCTTCTCCTGGGCCTTATTCTGGAGGCGGTTCATCCACACCTCTGCCTAGTTGATGTCTTGGGAGGGTCAGGTGCTAAAGCTCTGCCCAACAGAGCAGCTGCCAGGGAAAGTGAAGCTAAGACCTCACTCCCATAGGACTTGGATAAGGACTTCTGATGCTTGTTAGAAGCTTGCCTAGGAGCTTCCTTTGGCTGTGTGCTGGGAGAGGAGACTAGAAACCTGATGGTTGAGAGACACGTTCTTGACGGACAGAGGCTATGGTTATTTGCTAAGTGTTTGTTATTTTTCATATGTTCCAAGCCCTGTAGAGGGCCCCAGGGACACAAATGTGAACAAGGCAGGCATTCCTGTTGTCATGATGGTTTGCTTATTGCCTCCTTCCTTCTCTTCATTCATTCCTGAATTACCAAGAGACTACTACATGGCATCCATTGGAGTGGCTGTTGGGAATTTAAAAAGATTAATGTCGGTCTGCTCAAGGATAAGCACATAAGTTGCGATACATTTACATTCTGTAATTGAGAGAGCTTGAGAGTTGTGTGAGTCCACACATGGTATTAGGTGCTATGGGAGATACTGAAGAAGAGGATTCATTCCCCATCATCAGGGAGCATACGGTCTCATGGGAAGAAACGAAGCCATAGTACCCCCAGAAGCACATACGGCTGTTTGATAATTTGTATTTCTGATTCTAAATGTCTTTTATTCCCAGCAATGTACCTGGTGCTCAAGTACTTAATAAGTGTTGGTTGAATTAATGAATCAATAAGTATGCTTTGCAAGACAGAAATTAACTTGTTGTTGTAATAGAGAGCCATTCTTTCAGAAGGAGTGACATTTGAGCCGGGCCTGAGAAAATAGGTGGCAGTTCGACATGAAAAGAGAGGAGGTGCCCCAAGGCATAGTCCAAATATCAGAAATGGCATGAGCCACTCATGAAGCCCAGGAAACAATAGGGGTTCTGTTTGGTGATGAGCACAGGGCATATGGGAGAATGTGGAGAGAAGAGAAAGGCCAGGGGCCAGTAATGGTGGGATACCGACGGCCAGTCAAGTGCGTTTAGACTTTATTTAGTAGGTCACTGAGTTTTTAAAAGGTTGCTCCAGAGGGGACTCTCAGAAACCGCCACTGGTGGCAGTTTGATAGGTAAATTGGAGGGGTTGCAGGATCAAAATGGGGTTGTATTTTTTTAGAGTGGGGATGGGGAGACCCAGGCATGAGTGGAGGCTGAGAAGGGCCTAGTGGAAAAAGGGATTTTTCCTAAGTGTCAAGGTCACTCTGAGGTGCTAAGGGAGGGTGAGATGAGCAGCATGCCTTTGGGGCCCAGTGCAGGACACCACACCCCTCCCCTCCCTGGAGAGAGATGCTTTTAGAGGAGCTGGCCTAGGCTGCAGATTCTTGAGCTTCCGAGGCCACTCAAAAAATGGCTAACCAGAGGGTTTCTATTGGACAGGGGGACAAGAAAGGAAGCCAGAAGAGGCTAATTCCACATCCCTTCTATGTTCCCTAGCTTCTAACACGTTGTTCAGGTGGTGTAATTGGGATATTGACAATTGGGCAGAAAATGCAGAATGTAGTACATTCATCTCTCAGGGCTTTAATGACCTTCTTTGTCAGAACTCTTCAGATGCTGTTCAGCACTAACAGCCTATGAATCTGTCAGTGGAGACATAAGGGACTTAAGAAAAGCAGGATGCTTTCTGAAAGCTCAGCCGGCCACCCTCTGCCAGTACCCAGCGGGGGGGGGGGGGTATGGGGGGGCATCTAAACCTGGCACAGTGTGGCTACTTTGATCCATATCTTGCTTACTCATTACTAATATTTTGTAGGTAAAGTTTATAGGAAAATAAACCAGCCAGTTCAGGGTGTTTCACATTCACCTTTTTTTCTCTTTGTCATCACCAAAGAAAGTAGGGCATGTTGTTTGAACAGCATCTGGTCGTGCTACAGCCTGTACCTAAAATTGCAGATGGGCCTTTCTGTAAGAATCCGAAGCACATGAATACAGATTCTTCATTCGTTCTGTGTATCTTGGTATAAAGGGAAATGACCTCACAGTAAGCCTTAATAAGTTCATCTTTAGGGTGGGCTGTGGACGAGATAGACTCTGTGTGTAATGGAGCCCTTTCTATTTCCTGACATTAGTCACTGAAGGAAAACACCCACATAATAATAAAAATAATACCTAACATCTGTTCGTCAATTTAGAGCTCCCAAGTGCCATATATATTCATAACCAAATATCAGAAATCATATACGTGATGTTATACTGTAAACCAGCAAAAGCAAAATTAATCTAGCTGTTGGGTGCATAGGAGACTATGATCAGTTGGGTAAGGACTTGTGGTGATGGGCAGGCTACTTGGGTTTCTCAAAACCTTCACAAGGCGGAAGCAATGGAGTGAATAACACCCACAGAGTTAGGGGTCCAAATCCCAGCTCTTCCAGCCAGCAGCTTTCAGCAAGGCACTCAGTGTCTTTAAGTCCAAACTTCCTCGTTGGAAGTGGAGTGGTAATTCCTCTCAGAGTTGGCATGACAGTAGAAAGAAACAGGGTTCACAGAACTTGTCAGGCGTGGCCTGAACTGAGAAGTACATGGCGGCTGATGACGCCTTACCAGGATGCCTGACTTGGTGGCCTGCTATTAGATCCTGGCACCACTGAACTGTCCTCACCTCTGTTCCTCATGGCCGCACTATCACACTTCCCACTGGGTTTTGTCTGTTGAGACCATACATCTGCTCTTTCTTTCTCAGTCCCATGGATACCAGATTGGACCTTCTCTCCAGCTGCACAATGGCAGCAACCCCCCAGCCAGGCTTTCACGTCTCTAATACCCCCTGCATCACAGCTGCCTTCTATCTCGTGTGTCATGGTGTGACTCTACTTTCCAAAGCTCTGTTCCATGTTTTTATTAATTTGCATGGTCTCTCTGTTGCCCTACTAACTAAAACCAAACTCTCCTGGATTTTAGTGTCCTCTGGAATCTAGCTAAACCTTAACCCTTTAACTTTATTTCCTATGACTCGGTACAGTTTTGTGTTCCAGTCACGTAGGCATCTTAACTTTGGGCATATGATGAACTCAGTCCTACTTATGTGCCTTTGCTAATGCTGTTCCTTGGGCCCAAAATGCACATGCAGCACTGTTTATATTTTAAAATATGCATGTATCATTAGTCACGAAAGAAGCATGAGGACCCAGAAATACATCTTTCTTCTAAAAAATGATGAGGAGCTTAATATCTTGACACATAGCCCTTTGCTTTCCCTTTTATTTCTGCCTTGATAATTAGTTTTTCGACAGTGTTGGGATATATTACCTTCGTAATGGCATCAGTACATCCTAGTAAGGTAGTACCAGAGTATTAAACCACCTAGAGGAAGATGTTTTTGAATTAGGGGATTTGGAAAGAGCAAGAAGGCAATAATAAGTTTCCTGTTTATGGCACGAAGAAACATTTTTCTAAACCTCCCAGAGAACCTTTATTTTACTATTGCTAGATTTACTGCCATTCCTTAACCTTTTACTTAGATGGAATAAGCACATCACACTTAGGCATTAGTGAAGACCGTGTGTGTGGAGCCCTTCATAGGAAGAGTGCCAGGAATCTCAGCACCTCAAATTATGGCTTCAGATCTCAAGCTGTGGGAAGCAGAATATTCAAAAAGACATTTAAGTTCACTCCCCAGACTCCTTTCCATTATTTTTCTTTAGGTGTAACCAGATGTTTTTTGGAATATAGACTGATTGCATTTTCCTTCTGTTCCTTTATCTCCGTAAGAAGAGGTGAGGGAAGAGAGAGGGATATTAATGAGAGAATCTGTTCCCTGTCATACCTCATCCATGATGAATTTCATCAGACTTTGAAGTTCTCTCTCCGTTTTCTAAAGTATATAGCACCTCATCCGTGGCAGGTTAGTAGGAACTTCAATAGCCTGATTTCTCTTCCTGAGAATTCCTTTAGAAGTAGGAGAGACTGCCTTAGGACGGACGGGGAGGCTCTCCTTCTCAAGAGCCTCAAGAGTTAGTGATTTGTAACTGCCTAAGAGATAGCAGTTACATTTAGGACTTTCTTTTCTTCTCAAGATTTTTCTTAGAGGTTTAAGTAGTAGAAAAAGGATCTAGTGACTCTTGTAGTCTAGCTCACTCAGTAAAATTTCTCCTTATCCATTAAGTGCTCATTAAATTTCATTAAATCTCTAAAGCAATTAAGAGACTACTTCTCTTTTTCTATTAGCGTTTATTTGCACGGACAAGGACATCTTCTCAGAAACCTTAAAGCCCTCGTAATGAGCAATTTAAAGTGGGGGCGAATGAGGAAACATTTTCTTTGGATTGTATCTCCAAACATATGGTATATTCACAGCCCATAAATTGACAGTAACAGCCTGTTTAGTAAAAGGGAAAAATGCTTGTCAGGTTAGCCAGGTCAAATACAAATATGCATAAGCAGTATGATAACTTCAATGTAAAATGAAAACCACAAACGTATTCACAGCAGAAAGTGGAGGGGAACTCCACAATGCTAACAATAGTCGGAAAATCTACTAATTTGTTTTTCTTTTACTTCTTTCTCTGTGTCTGTGTTCCCCAAATCTTCTTTGCTCTGTTATTAGCTTTATAACCAAAAAGTCACTTTTAAAAAGTCAGGTGATGATGGGGGGAAATCAGTTTGGTGCTAATTTAAATGTTATTTTTAACAAAAGAAAAATGGGAGGAAACATGGTTTCAAATATGGAAGATTAAGTGACTAAATACCATGTGTTGATATAGGGGTTGTTCACTTAGGCAGAAATGGGGAACCCATTGGAAGATCACCAAGAAGCAAAGTCAGTTGTCTGGTTAAGTGAATTAACACCTAGAAAGTGCTTTGAGCAACGCTTGGGATAAGATAAGCTAGTTATTTTCTTCGTTCTCATTTTCATTCTTTATCACCCTCAGGTCCTAGCACACTTTATAATACCTTGTACAAATTGTAGTACTCACAAAGTACTTTCAAGTTCATCTTTCTGACCCTTCACAACCCTGGTTCATCTCATAGCTGTGTCACATTTGGACTTTGATGCCCAGAACTGAACTGAACAGAGAACAGTGGGCATGATCTGACAAGCATAGAGATGAGTGGGGCCACCTCCCCCCTGTCCCGGTCATTGTCCATCTGGTAATGTTTGTTTGGTGGCCAGTCTCCTCTTTGTCTCCTGTTAAGCTCCCAATCTATGAAAACATCAAAGCCTTTCTCATAAATGTGGTAACTGTTTAGATGGTTCTTTAACCTGATCTGTGCTCTTGCAAGTTTTTGAATTGAATGATTTGACTTGATTCCTGCTAAATATAACCTGTTTTGTTTTGGCCCCTCTTTCAACCTGTTGAGGTGTTTTCATTGCTAATTCTCTTTTGCTGTCTTCTTAAGCTTTGTGCCATCAAAACTTTTTCTGCAGGGGTATCACCGATCTAAACGTGGAACTGGATAGGAACAGGACAGAGAGCCTTGTGCACCCTGTGCATTCAAGGCTTCCTCATAGGTTGGCATAGGAGAACATCTCAGGCTCTTGTTCACTACTTGCTTATTTTTATTTTATTTATAATGCTAACAAAATTCATGTATAGCAGCACAATATTAGGTAAGCTGAAGTGTATAAAAATAATTTATACTTACCCTTATTTGGATATGAATAACGTAAGTATATTTTCATAAAGCAAAGATAAATAACCATTTAAAAAGTCATCTCCTTCCTTCAGGATACAGGCTATCCTGTATAAGTGAGAAAGCCCTTGGCTTACAAGTTATGGAAAGTTCTGTCAAGTTCAGAAAGCATTTAAAAGAGGAAAAAGCTGTATTCCCTGCAATATACTTATGTGCTTTCATTGTTATCCCCAGGAGCCAGATATGTCCGCCACCCTGCCCACCCATCACTCAGCAAACAGGCTGCAGTTTCAGTAGCTGCAGTGAACAGTATTGACTAATCTTGTACTTGCTTGTCTGAGGACAGATAGGTATGCTGAAAAATTAATAACAACATATGTGGTAACAGTGAAAATTTTTGAGAAGCAGAATTATTGGGATGTCTGGGTGGCTCAGCAGTTTAGTGCCTGCCTTTGGCCCAGGGCGTGATCCTTGAGTCCCAATATCGAGTCCCACATCAGGCTCCCTATATGGAGCCTGCTTCTCCCTCTGCCTGTGTCTCTGCCTCTCTCTGTGTCTCTCATGAATAAATAAATAAAATCTTTAAAAAAGAGAGAGAAGCAAAAAAAAAAAAGAGAGAGAGAAGCAGAATTATTACATATTCCTAAATATGTAACTGAGTATACTAGGAGCATATATAGGACTTCTACATTAATTCTGCATAAAGATAAGCCTTCTGTATTCATAGAATAAATTGTAAACATCTGTGAGATGGCATTTAAATTCATTTGTTTCTCTTATTTGACAAAAGTTTTAAATCTCTGTGTATTTACAAACTTGGCAGACTTGGAATATTTTTTCAAGCTGTTGTTGTAAACAAGCAGTTTATAGAAATTCAGATAGGTAATTTTATCCCAAATGTCTGCTTAAATTCCAGAGGCAACAGAAGTTAGCCCTTAGCAAGCTCAGAAACTGTATATAAATATGCGTGTAGTGAATTTTTTGTATGTGTCTTCTAGGTAACATATATGTTGGCTTGAAAAACTCATATATATATATATATATATATATATATATATATATATATATATATATAAAGATGTATCTGTTCATTTTTCTGGCTTATCTTTAGTTTCTTTTTCTTTCTTTTAGTTTCTGATTTTATATGTGAACAGGTTTATTATAACTTTTAAAATTACTTAAAATGTCTTTGTTTCTACAAGTTTCTATTCATACATGATCTATTCCATTTTATACAGCAATTGAGCTTCTGAAAAGTTGTTGAGGCCTTGAACTTTTGAAAGTGAAATTATTTTTAGATGTCTTAAGAGAGCTCTTTATTTCTCTGTAAAGATTTGTTTATTTGAGAAATAATCTGTAAAGATTAATTTGTTTATTTGAGAAAGAAAGTGCACAGGGGAGGGGCAGAAGGAGAGAGAGTCTTAAGAGGACTCCATGCTGAGCACAGAGCCTGTCTTGGGGCTCAGTCTCATGAGCCTGAGATCACGACCTGAGCTGAAACCAAGAGTTAGGCACTTAACCAACTATACCGCCACCCAGGTGACCCTAAAAGAGCTCTTTTTTAAAAAAAGATTTTATTTATTTATTTATTTATTTATTTATTTATTTATTTATTTATTTATTTAATATATTTGAGAGAGCACACTGGAGCAAGCAGGATAGGCAGAGGGAGAGGGAGAGAGGATCTCAAGCAGAATTAGAGCAGAGCAGGGAGCCTGACCCGGGACTCCATCTCAAGACCCTAAGATGAGGGATCCCTGGGTGGTGCAGCAGTTTAGCACCTGCCTTTGGCCCAGGGCGCGATCCTGGAGACCCGGGATCGAATCCCACGTCGGGCTCCCGGTGCATGGAGCCTGCTTCTCTCTCTGCCTGTGTCTCTGCCTCTCTCTCTCTCTCTCTCTGTGACTATCATAAAAAAAAAAAAAAAAAAAAAAAGACCCTAAGATGATGACCTGAGCTGAAACCAAGAGATGTTTGGGGTGCCTGGGTGGTTCAGTCGGTTAAGCATCTGCCTTCGAATCAGGTCATGATCTTGGGGTCCTGGGATTGAGCTCTGTGTTGGGGGCTTCCTGATCAGAGGGGAGTCTGCTTCTCCCTCCTGCTCCGTCTCCCTCTGCCTCTTCCCTGTCATCACCCCCAGCTACTGTTCTCTCTCATTCAAATACATAAAATCATAAAGTTAAAAAAAAAGAGTTGGACGCTGGGCAGCCCCAGTGGCTCAGCGGTTTAGCACTGCCTTCGGTCCAGGGCATGATCTTGGAGACCTGGAATCGAGTCCCACGTCAGGCTCCCTGCATGGAGCCTGCTTCCCCCTCTGCCTGTGTCTCTGCCTCTCTCTCTCTGTGTCTCTCATGAATAAATAAATAAAATCTTTAAAAAAAAATAGTTGGACACTTAACTGACCGAGTCACCCAAAGATCCCTAAAAGAGCTCTTTAAAAAGAAAAGAATAATAATTTCTAAATTTTTCTGTGATCTTAGTGATCATATTTTCTTAAAGCAGTTTACATCTGTGTATAATTTTTGAGACCAGGATAAACTTGTCTCTGAGTTTCACACTGCACGGTATCATCTCCAGCTCTGGGGAGCAGAGCAGGCAATGTTTCTATAGGAAACACCAGGAAAAGAAAGCTATTCCAGAAAATGTTTATGAAACATTTTACATAGTATATATATTACATTTTCTTTTAACAGGCAGTTGTTGGAGTCATTAGTAGAGATTATAATCTTAATATAATCTCAGTGTAGTTTATGAATACGTTCTCTAATAAACATAATATGATACATGAGTTTTAGTTTGCAGACTAGCCTCCAGAAATATATGTCTTAAGTGGCTTGTTGTTATATATTCTTTGCCACTAATAATGTGTTTCTGGGGTTTGGGCAGAAGTCATAATGTGTTGAGAGGGTCATTACTTGAAGTCTTTCCTTTGGTGGGTGAGAAGGCAGATGGGTGAATTGGGAGTGATAAAGGATAGCTAGGAAGAGGCCCAGAGGGAGGGGTATGGGGAGGAGGGGATCATAAAACTTTGGGTCAGGAAGAGGCCTTGGAGACCATGTTGTCTAGTGCCATTATCTTACAGAAGAGGAAACAGAGATCCAAGAAGTCTGTGTTGCTGGCCCAAGGTCACATAGCTAGTAGCTGAGCAGGACCTAGGGTCCAGGTCTCCTGACTCCCTGCTCAATTTATACACTGGCAGGTGCTGATAAGCTGCCAAGTCCACACTCTGGGGTTTGTGGGGAGAGGAGCTATGAAGAAGAGTGGAGGGTGGGGGAAGTTCCTGTGTGGGGACCAGGTTTTATCTCTCCTGGAGGACAGAGATGGCAGGGACTAAGCAGAAAGGTCAAGGCCCTAGCCAAATAAATTAGCATTTAGGACAGAGTCCAGTGTAAAAATGGGAAATTGCTATACCATAGTGCTGATGATAATAATTACTCCTCTACTTTTTGGATACCTATTAAATACTAGGCATTGGGCTGTGTGTTTTATTATAACATATCACTTAATTTTCATAGTAACCCCATAGAAGGGTGCTATGTTTCCATTTTCAGAAGAGCTTGCTGATAATTCAGAGCTACACAGCTTGCCCAAAGTCACATGACTTGCTTTGAGGGAGAGTGCCATGATTTGAACCTGTTTTAGCCATATATCTTTGGTGTCTGCAGTGTTGTGCTGCCGAACCAGAATCATAGATCAGAAAGGGTTGGGCAGATGTGACAGCATCAGAGATGCCCAGAGATGGGCAGATAGGGTGAGGTGCAGCATGGTATGTGTCTGGTCCTGGAGGCTTACACGAGGACAACATTGTCATGGTATAATTGGAGTCCACCTCCCCTGGCACAGTAGTTAACAGTGTAGGAATTAGGGATACAAATAGGAAGGAATGCCCACCTAATCCCTATACTTATCTCCTGAGGAAGTAAATAAAGATAACCCATTATCTCCTAAATGTTGCTGAACCTGCATATACGGTATAGTGCCCAGAGGCAACTAACTGATGGTATGCCAGTGTACCAGAATCCACTGATACTCTGGAAGTGATGCCACCACAAACATTTGTCAGATCTTAGGATTTCAGGGGTGCCTGGCTGGCTCAGTCAGTAGAGCATGCAACTTTAGATCTTGGGGTCATGAGTTCAAATAACACCTTGGGCATAGAGCTTACTTAAAGAAACCAAAACCAGAACAAAATCTAAGGATTTCAGTGCAGGAGAAATGAAATGGTGAGGAATGGAAAAAACCACAGTCTGATGAGGAGTCATTAAGTATCTGTGGATTCTAAACATCATTGAAGTTTACCCCAAAAAAGGGCTTTGGAAGAAAACTTGCATTCCGCCTTTAAGGGGAGAAAAAGGGAAGCATTATTCATTGAGCATCTTACAGTGTTCCAGATATTAGGTGCTTTCCAGTCCTCATAAATCATAGAAAGGAAAAACTCTCACTTGCTATGGATCAGGAAATTGAGATCATTTGCTATAGACCACTTACACATGCACGCACACACATAGTTTTAGTGAGATACACAGACAACCCCCGACTTACGATGGTTCAACTTATAATTTTTTGATTTTACAATGGTGCAAAAATGATACACATTCAGTAGAAAACAAGTTTCAAATTGTGAATTTACATCTTTTCCAAGGCTAACAATACTACAGTAGTCTCTTACGATGCTGGGCAGGGGTCCCAGCTCCCCATCAGCCACAGGATCACAAAGGTATAGAATTCTGATATGCTGACAATCATGCTATAACCATACAGCATTCACTTTCAGTACAGTATTGCATAAATTACATGGGATATTCAGCTTTATTATAATAAGCTAGGCTTTGTGTTAGATGATTTTGCTCAGATATAGGCTAATTTAAGTGTTCTGAACATGATTAAGGTAGGCTAGGCTAAGATGTGATGTTTTTGGTAGGTTAGGTATATTAAATGAATTCTTAAAAACATTTAATTTATTTACTTATTTTTTAGAGGAGGGGAGGGAAAGAGGGAGAGAGAATCCCAAGCAGGCTCCACTCCCAGCGCAGAGCCCAATGTGGGGCTCAATTTCATGACCCCAAGATCATAACCTGAGGCAAAAATCAAGAACTGGACACCTAACTGAGTCACCCAGGCATCACTATTAAAATGCATTTTTGGGATCCCTGGGTGGCGCAGCGGTTTGGCGCCTGCCTTCGACCCAGGGCACGATCCTGGAGACCCGGGATCGAATCCCACGTCGGGCTCCCGGTGCATGGAGCCTGCTTCTCCCTCTGCCTATGTCTCTGCCTCTCTCTCTCTCTCTCTCTCTCATAAATAAATAAAAATTTAAAAATAAAAAAATAAAAAATAAAATGCATTTTCAGCTTACAATATTTTCAACTCACAGAGGACTTATTGGGACATAACCCTATCATAAATTGAGGAAGATCTGTAATTTATATGCTGTAACATTCAACTGTTGTAAAGCATATAATTCCAAAGGACCTTTTAAGGTAGCAAGTTGCCTGTCATTGAAAATATTTGAGTAGAAGAAGCTGGAAAATTTCCCAGTCAAGGATATAGTAGAAGAATGTTCTGCTTCCATCTCTAGGAAAGTTGATTTTAAGTAATGCAAAAATGGTTTCAGTACCCCCAGAGTGTGCTGAGCACTGAGCTGTTCACTTCAGTGTTTTAAACTTTGATGGATACTTGAAAAAAGAAGGGCCTAGAAGACATTGGTTGTGCTTGTCATCTTCACTTTGGCTGTGCACTAGAATTGCAGAGGAGCTTTTTTTAAATTTATTTATTTTAAAGATTTATGTATTTGTTTTTAGAGACAGAACATGGCGGAGAGGGACAGAGGAAGAGGAGTTTTAAGCTGACTCTGTGCTGAATGCAGAGCCCAACATGGGACTCGATCTCACCACCCTGAGATCGTGACCTGAGCCAAAACCAAGGGTCAGATGCTCAACCAAGTGTACACCCAGGCCCCCCTGCAGAGGAGCTTTTAAACACTTCTGATGTTTAAAATATGATATGAGAAAAAAATAAAATAATAAAATAAAATATGATATGAGGGCTAAACACCCAGGGCCAGCTTAGCACTTCTGCAATTGGGGCCCCCCCCATTGACCACACTTTAGAGGCTCCATCACATTATTCTAGGATACAGCTGTGCTTAAAAACTGCTTTCTTCTGCTGAGGAGAGGTTCAAGTGCACTTAAGAAGGTTATGGAGGGTCAAAGACCCAAACTAGCCCCATCCTGCCAACAGCCACAGCTCCTACCTATTGTTTTTTTCTCTAAGCTGTTTCTTTGAGCCCTGTTGGTGACTCAGCCCCATCTTAGTGACTTCTAGTTTGGCAGCCGCTGCTGCTGCTGTGGTCCTAAGTCCGGCTCTTTCAAGATGTCCGAGGCACCCTTGGTGGTTTAACCAGAGATGGCTCATCTCATGACCTTTCTTTCAATCAGATGTTTGTTTGTCTCTAACTCACATCCACCAGACATTTCTGCAGAGTTCAAAGATAGAAAAGACCTTGAGAAAAGAATAAGTGTGAATTCCATATCCAGATCTGGTCAGTGTTCCTGCTTTCAGACCAATGATTTTATCCACATTTGAAAGTTCTGTGTCTCTTTTTCAGAGGTACGGGTCACTGCATATATGCCTACATCAGAAGATCAGTGCTTTCTCTTTTATCTTTCATATAGAGCTTGTATAGTTAACTGATTATAATGTGGTCCAGTGAAAATCTAGCCTGGAGCCAGAAGGTGCCAGAACTGGCGGCCTGGGGGAGCCTATAAAACCCTTCTGAACCTCAGTTTCTTTGTAAAATGAGACTAACAATTCCTGCCTAAGTGTCACTTTAAGAATCCAGTTAGAGGACGAGTGTGATAATGCCTTACAACGGTGCATGTGTTGCACTCTTACTGTGTGCCAGGTGCTGTTACTCATCCTTGGGGAAACAGACATGAATAAGTAATGATCCCTGCCCTGGAGAATCATACAGCTCAGTAAAGAAGATAGATTCAAAGCCAGGTAATTGTAAAAGGGTGTGGAGATGCCAAAATGCACAGGATACTCTTGAGAGCCTTAAAGAAGGATTAGAAGGAGTAGGTTACCGGCAAAGAGATTTCGGGGAAGGCTTCTCACAGGTACTGATGGGCAACAAAGGAGAAGTCAGGGTGAGTCCGAGAAAGCTGGATATTCCCAGCAGAGGGAACAGAGTGGCAGAGGCATGGGGACCATGAAGGGGGATGTTGTGATGCTAATGTTTTTAAGTGTTTGGTTTCAGGTCTCACATGCTTTCCCTTGGGAGAAATGACCTTTTTATTATGTAGAGTGCTTTGAGAGGGTTCAAAAGAAGAAAAAAGGCTTAATACATAGTCATCTATTTTCCTCTCCATTTGTCCGATTTTGTGTAGGTATTTGGGAGATGGAACGGGAATGAGGCTCCGTGAATCATGTACATCATCAAAACCCCAAGATTAAAAAGACCACTTGCCTGGGTCAGGTGTCATATATTTGTTGAATGCTTGAGGTGGTCATTGAAGCATCGTGGTACTTACCGAAAGTCTCTCTCAGAGGAAGGAGGCTGACTTTTATAAAGAAAGCTTTGATAGCTCAGGGGGTCTGAGTTGTAATTAAGCCGAGTGCTGGTCCACAAGCTATGCAGAGCACTTAGCAGGAGCATCAGTTGAGCCTCACAGCAATTTTCTGTGTCTGCCTCAGTTTTTATAGCCGGCAAAACCACAACAGTATCCCTTTCAAGACTGTTCTTAAAGCAGCTGCCTCATTTGGTTCACGTGTCCTATCCTCATCCTGTACCCTTCCCAGTTGTACTCCCCCAGGAATCGGGAAACCACAAAGCCGTGTATCCTGCAGTGATTTCATTTCTTCTGCAATGACCAGCAGAGGCAGTAGGGGCCCTGGGAGTGTAAATGGTGCATAATTCCTGTGCTGTGTGCTTCCATGCCGTCAGTTGTCAAGCCTAGGCCTGACACAGCCAGACTTCCTCCGGGCCAGGAAACAGATTGTGCCTATGCATTTCTAGTCCAGCGAATCCTAGCAGAAGGGCAGATGGTCTCATCAAAAAAATGTGACAACCAGGGGCCTAATCTCTCTTGCCTCTTCTGTTGACTCTGACCACGTGTGGTGTTGAGGAAGGGGGAGACTATGGGCTTTTTCATGGCTCCTCAGGTTCCGAGCTGCCTGTCTGAGCCCTGATGCCCTGTGCCCTATGAGTGTACAGAAGAGGGGATGTGTAAGTGAGGAGGGCTCCCAGGAGGCAGCAGGAGACCCAGATTCCAGCTCTCACTCTGCCTCACACTGGCAGCTTTGGCCTTGAGTAAGTTGTCATCGATGGGTTATAACTTCTTTCCCGTAAAAGGAAGACATTCTCTGCAGTTCTCTCTAGATCGAAGCTGGCTGGAATCGAAGTCACAAACCTCACTCTAACTGCATCGTTGCCTGATTTCCAGCTGTCGTCTCGTTCTTCTCCACCTACTTGCCTTTGCCCTACTCTGTTCTTTCATGCCTGCCTCTCAATGTCTGGAGGGATCCTCTGGTGCCCAAGTAGGGCTAGATTGCCAGGTAGGCAGGTGAAACATGCATTTAGGGCACCTGCAAAGCAAAGACACCACTAGAAAATGTCTTTAAAAGAATTTTGGTATTCACTGCTTTAAAAAAATCAAAGTGGCCATCATGGGGGAAGAGTGGACTTTTGCTGGACTTCCTTATTATTTTATGGTTTGTCATTTAAATTCTATTTGGGGGAGGGGAGATGACACCTGGGTGGCTCAGCAGTTGAATGTCTGCCTTTGGCTCAGGGCGTGACCCTGGAGTTCCAGGATCCAGAACCACATCAGGTTCCCTGCGAGGAGCCTGCTTCTCCCTCTGCCTGTGTCTCTGCCTCTCTCTCAGTCTCTCATGAATGAATAAATAAAATCTTTTTAAAAAAATAAATAAATTCTATTTGGGGGAACTCTAATCTTTTTAGTATTTTGATTATTCAGACATTATTCCTTTGGGGACAAAAATGAATATGCACATTTCCATTGTGCTTAATGTAAAAAAAGTGCAAACATGGTCATAAAATTTAAATTTTATACAATTTTTCATTTTTTTATTTTTTAAAGATTGTATTTATTTATTCATGATAGAGAGAGAGAGAGAGAGAGAGAGGTAAAGACAGGCAGAGGGAGAAGCAGGCTCCATGCTGGGAGCCTGACATGGGACTCCATCCCGGGTCTCCAGGATCACGCCCTGGGCCAAAGACGGCGCCAAATCGCTGAGCCACCCAGGGATCCCCAGAATTAACTGAGCCCCAGATACATTTGGTTACTGCTGAATCAGACACAAGCATGTGTGGAGAAATAAACTGACAGCCTGAAATGTCTTAACACTGTTTTCCTTCCTTTGCCACCTTGAGATCCACGGAGATCACGGCTGCTATTTAAGTTCCTTTCTTTTTGATAAAACCTAATTAAGTTATTTCAAACTGCAGTCTGATAGTCTGACTATCAGATCGTGGTACTCGATCCCGGGACTCTAGGATCGTGCCCTGGGCCAAAGGCAGACACTAAACCGCTGAGCCACCCAGGGATCCCCTAAATTTTACACAATTTTTTTTTAAAAAAAGGATCACTAAAGGCTTAATCTCCTACCTCTCAACTTCTGGGACTCAGCCTTTTCACGAAAGCCTCCAAGACGTAAAGGCAAGCGTGCTGTTTTGCTCCGTGCCCTTTTCTCTGCACTAGCCACGTGTGCACTTATTTTAGTATCATAACATGTATCTCTATAGCACTGGCTCACCAAAGCCTCCCATTGGAATGTGTACTTTCCAGTTGAAAATGTCCATGGTGGGGGTTAGGCCTTGGGAGAGAGCTAGGCCAGGAAGAGAGATGCAAGAGTATGAGCCAGTCCTTCCAGAATTTACAGTCCTCCTTCCAGAATTTACAGTCAGATTGAGACAGTCGTTATTCTCCAGAACGATTACATGCAAAAAGTAGCCATAAAAATGTGAAGGAGTGCTATAGGAGCTTAGAGGCAGAGCCGTTTCTGGGAGATGCTCCCTGCCGCAGGGACCTTGAGGGAAGGTGGTGGAGGGTTTTGTCATATTAACAAAATGTGCATATCTGACTGACCTGTTACTTTCTTTCTAAGTTCTAAATCCCATGATTGTGAACTGTTGGCTGCTACCACTTCTCCGAGCTGCCCCAAACTAGTTTCTTGCAGACTCACGCACTCTGTCCCTGTTCCTCGGTATCTCTCCTGCCCTGGCTTTGGTCCTTTGAGCCTGCCCCTTCTGATAAGCCACTGGAGCCACTGAAAAGAAGAGTCCAGTTGAGTGCCCTGGGACCACAGACTACGAGGGCCTTTTTTTTTTTTTTCTAGCAGACTCTCCATGTGTTTGCCTGGGGGGCTTACATGGTCCCCCTGTCCTTGTTTTCACCACAGTCTAGTTAAGTGCATGTCCTCATTGTCCTCGTCGCCATCATTACCATCATCATCAAAGTAAGATGTATGGAGTGCTTATGATGTGCTGGGTGCCACACGTACAGGTTCCTAGCCTCAGCCCAGCCTCAGATGAGTGCTGGTTTTTCCATCTTACTGATGAGGAAAGGGAGGGACAGAGATGTGAAGTAACCAGCCTGAAGATCAAACTGCTAACGAATGGCAGAGCCAGAATTCTTAAGCCAGTGGTGGGATTTTCTGATCCCTGCTCTTAACCATGACACTGTATCATGCGCTCCAAGGAAGAGGGGCTGGGGAGGTCTGGTGGGCTGGAAACAGCATGGGGTAAGTGGTAGCACTTTGTGTTTGAAGAGAGGAAGAACTGATTCTGAGTTTTTTTTCTGGCAAGTTGAAGGTGTTTTAAATTGTTGACAAGAAAATGCTTCCTCTTAAATATATTAGATAGTATCTTTTCTCTGTAATGCCACCTTTCTTCATTGTCCTCCTCGTGTTTTTTGGTTTTTGTTTTTTTTTTTTTTTACCCTGTATTTGATCAAAATAAAATTGTCTGATAGGGATGCCTTTTCAATGAGCTCCACAGTATCACATTGCCAAGTGTAATTTCCACTCAGGTGACACCGTTCTCACCGCTGAGGGAAATGGCAGGATTAGCCAGAAAGGCTGGTATTAGGTATCTTACCTCTTCCTCTTCAAGCAAGCACAGTCACACACACTGAAATGTGTCTTTTCACCATTCTGGTGGTGTTGGTTGACTTTTTACTTTAAAAAAGAGGGTTTCCTTCCAAAAGTTAAACACATTGTTTCTTCTGCTTCTTTAGCACTACTGACTTTTGGGTGTGTTTGCTGATATTTGTAATAGTGGTGATAACCATGACTCATCAAAAGCAGTTTCTTACTTTATGAACCTTTCAATCTGCTTCTTCCCTTGAATGGAGTTCTGAAGACTAATTTGATAGCCTCAGATTGAGCCCAGAAATTTTATAGTTGCCTCTGCACTGATGTCTTCCAAAACATAAGTGTTCTATTAAGATCATCTTAGGAACTCTGGTATCTAACAACCACTAGTCATTTATTTAGTGGCTTGGGAGGCTCCAGTTACTCATTATTTCTGACCCTAAGAGTAATGATCATCCTGGAATTCCCAGTTTAGCTTGAGACCACCCAGTTTCCCCCTTCTCAGGACTCAAGCCTGTGGCTGTTTTTTTAAGGACAAACCAGAGAAGGCGGGGTCTTGAGAATTAAAGTGAGGGGACAGGATGAAAACAGAAGAGTCTTTTGGAGCATTCTGGAAGAGCTCTCTTATCTTCCTCCCATGCTTCCTTCGAATCCAAAAGCATCTCACCCTTAGCTTGGCTCCTCCAAGAGTCCCCAGGCTCAGCTGCGGTTTTCATCACAGCTGTAATGACCATCTGACCACTGGGGAATTCAAGGAAGTTGGACCCTCGGCTTCTCTTTGGAGTTAATGGAGCATCCTATAATTTAACAGATGTGAAACTGTTTTTAGAGATATCAGCTTCCCACTGATCTGGTTCCTGGGCTGTGTCTTTGTGGATCAGGGCTAGGGAAGGGAAGGAAGGAAATAAAATGAAATGAGTTCTCTCACTTTTCTTCCTTAAAAGGACTGAGAAGGAATACAGAAGGTCAGGGGAATTTGACCTCAGTGAGCTAGCTTCTCTTCTGTTGGCTCCAGGTTACTTTTGGCTTCTGCTGCCCAGGTCTCTGGAAAACTGCAGGCGAGGGCATAGACACCTTAGCATCCCAGTTCCAGCATCATGACTTCACAGAAAGCACTGGGCTTTTACAACCATCAGAAGACTTGGGTTTGAGTCTCAGTGCCACCACTATTAATTAGTTGGAGTAGTCTTAGGCAGAGAGGTGAACCACTCAAACACAGTTTTCTCCCCTAGTTGGAAATAAAATAACACTTATTTTACAAGGTAGTTGTGGAGATAAATTCTAAAAATGACATGTGTTAAATCACTTTGTTAGCTATATAGTATCTTTGCTTGTTACGATTCTAGAAATCATGCCAAAGGTTAAGTTTTCACCTTTGTCATTTGGCTTGCAAAATACTTGGAAGAAAAGTGTGCAGGTGGTTCATGCTCCTCATAGGTCAGAAACCTATTCCCATGTGCTAAGTCATCAATAATATTTTTGATAGAGCTGTTTCTCTTTTGAATATATTTTAGATGAATTGTTTCACTTTAAGATTTCACAAAAAAATTGGTACCATGTTTGGGTCTACCTCCCCAAGAAACTGGTGGGGAGGGATATGGTCACAGAGCCACCCATGAACAAATAAGACCAGATAGATGCTTTTCATTTCCTTCTCACCACAATTTTATACATATATCTGTAATAAATAGTTGCTAGAAACTATGCAATAGACAAAGCAAGGTGACCTACCTACTCTTGAGGTTTGATGGGGGCCCAGAAATAACCCCTCCTCCCTTGCCCAGATTAAAAAGCTCTTGAAAAAGATAAAGGAGTCAGGCTGATGGACAGCAAGATCCCATCTTTATTACTGAAAATACTTTTTGGAGAATGTGGCTTTGGGTCTGCAGCCAAGTGGGCCTTCTGAAATTTCATCCTTGATTTAGATAAACTACCCACTCTTTCCCCGGCATAGCAGGACAGCGGAAGCTGGCAGCCAGGAGGTAAAGCCTCCTACCAGCCAGCAGGAGTCCAGAATGCATCATCTCTATAGGCAGGCAGATCCCAAAGGGAAGAAAGAAGAAGAAGAAAGAGAAGAGGCTAGATCTGTTATTGTGGGGAATTTTGTCCAGGTGATAACATGAGGAGAGCAAATAAAAGTCCTCTTATGACACCTGCTGTGGCCTCTCCAAGGGTAGATCAGACCTGGCCCTGCTCACCAGGGACATTTGATGAGGAAGGGAGATAAGACATCTGTCCGTGTGATTGAACTTGAGATTGCTCTTCTTTGTGCTTCTTCATCCTTTAGCTAAAGCTTTAAATTTGGAGTAGGAGCACATTTTATGTGGCCTACTGAGGAGGTGTTTTAAGTGGCCCCCACGCCTTTTTACTTCTGATCTCTTCCTATATCTGAAGCTGCTTTCAAGCACCACTTTTAGGCTTTAAAAAAAAAAAATTCTTATTTGACGAAAAAAATAACGAAAGGACTAATTCCTTTTACTAAGGAGCCAAACAGTATTGCCTTACATACATCTGGTGGTGCATATACCTTAGCCCAGAGGTGATTAAGCAGGATACAGAGAGTAGCTTGTTTGGCAACACTCAGCTCACATAGAAGCAAGCGCATTGCAGCTGTTGAAGAGTAGAAAAAAAGTAGGCCTTGAAAGGAATTCTACTATTTTTATTTTTATTAGCACCATTAATTTCATAGCTTTGGAAATTGGTTTGTAGCACTTCACTGATAGAACCCCATAATCCCACCTCTCACCCACCTTCTCTTTTCTACTTTCCCCAACTTCTGTGTGTTTTTAAAGAATAGAATTTTGTAGAATTTATGGTAGACCATGACCTTTTTGTTAATGTGTTCTCAGCCAAACTTTGAGAGCTGGTTATCAACCAGGACCCGAGGCTGGCTTTCTTCAGGGAAACCTCCCCCTGTGTCATGCCAAGCTTTGTTACCACTCCATGTTGTTCTCAGATGGGCTCTGGAGTAAGACCAATCCGTGCCTGTGCATTTGTAGTAGCCACTGGATAAGAACCAGAATAATGAGTCCAAAAGTAAAGGGTCACAGCTCTAACCTGCTGAGTCATCTCAGCTCAGCCTTGCTGGCAAGAGTCCCCAAGCTGCATTTACTTTGCTTTACTTACTGTATTTTAGCCTGTCAGAGGCTCTTTCACAGATGAGGAGGGGAAGCTTATGTAGAAAGGGATAGGTCTTGGTGGAGCCCAGGAATCTGGGTTTGTAATGTATACCCCAACTCATCTTGATTCTGGCGTTGCTTTAGAAAAAAAATGCAAAAGAATGGGTCACTCAGTCTCCTCCATGCAAACCTGTCAGCATTTATTCGTGCAGAGAGGCTATTGTGAGTTGCCAGCAAAGGGTCCCGAAGGGCTTCTTGGCCATCCTTCAGGTGCTGGGCTTCCTGTCTTCTCCCATGCTTCTACACACCAATGCCAGCGGCCTTCACTTCATTTTGTTGCTAAGTGGCAGGGATGTGCATGAACAAGAAAAATAAATACCAGAGAACTGACAAGTGCTACATGAAATTTTGTTTTGGAACTTGAAAGCTAAACACTCCCAGGCCAAAAAACATATATTTTTACTTCTTTTCTTTTCCGTGCCCTGGCCTGAGGTAACCTTTGCTTCAATTTACACCATCCCACTAAAAATTTTTATTACTCTTTCCTAAACTTTTTTTTCTTCTGCTTATTTTCAACTAAGTCTTTTCCAGCTTTGAATGAGTCTCTATTCTTTTAAGATCACTTTTTCTCCTGAACAAATTGAATCGTTAAAAGTGAGCATGACATAGATTCATGCCCATTATACAGAGGAGTGGGGGAGGGGGAAATGGTAGGGCTCTGCAGGATTGGTCATAAAATGTTAAAACAGCAAAGGGTCTTAGATATTTTAAACTCCAGGGGCATGTTTTTTTCTACAGAACTCAAACTTATGACTTAAAGTGTACTAAACTCGTATTATTATTATTCATCATCACACGATTGCCGTTTCCTTTTTTTTTTTTTTAAGATTTTATTTATTTATTCATGAGAGACACAGAGAAAGAGAGGCAGAGACACAGGCAGAGGGAAAAGCAGGCTCCATGCAGAAGCCTGTTGTGGGACTCAATCCCCGGACTCCAGGGTCACGCCCTGGGCCCAAGGCAGGCGCTAAATGGCTGCGCCACCCAGGGATCCCCTAAATTCCAAGTACTTTATGGGTGGGAACTTTGATTCATCTCCAGAATGTGGTCTAGATCCCAAACAGAGAGGTACCAAATGAATGCTTGCTTGATAGGGTGGCTTGAATAATTTATTTTTAAAATATCTGTTGCATACTTTTTGTATACCAAGCAATTAGAATCTGTCATATGACAAATATACAAAGATCAATAAGGCATAGTTTCTGCTCTGGAATAACTAACACTCTGTTGTGTAAACAAACGCTTATATCTTAATGATTACCCTAATGAACAGTGAACCAAGTAGTGTGGGGACTCAGCTAATCTGAGCAGCTGACTGCCTTGGGGTGAAGATGGGAGGCAGATGGCTTTTGTGGAAGGATATATTTGACTTTGGATTTTAAGTGTAAACTGATTTTTTTTTTTTTTATTTATGAGAGACACGGCAGGGGCAGAGACACAGGCAGAGGGAGAAGCAGGCCCCATGCCGGGAGCCTGATGTGGGACTCGATCCTGGGACTCCAGGATCATGCCCTGGGCCAAAGGCGGGCACTAAACTGCTGATCCACCCAGACATCCCAATGTGAACTGAATCTTAAATTTTTATGTCAAGAAGGAAGAGACAATCTAATACAGTGTTACTGTTTTGCAGATAGAGAACCTAAGGCTAGGATCCAAAAGCTATTCCGTGCCAGAACTAGAATCCTACCAGAACTTTCCTGTTGCTTCCAGAAATAGAACTTGGGGCACCCAGAGAATTGACTGTTTGGGGAAAATGGGATCAACTCTGAGTATCGTTTCTCCTAGAACAACCGGGTATGTTAGAGTCACCTTTATCATGTAGCTATCTTAGAAGGATTGATTAACTGTTAAATTCTCTTTTGTATGAGCCTAAAGTCCTGGTACATAAACTAGTTACATTATTTTAATGTTTTATTACAAAACAGTAAAAGGCAGGGCAGTCTGGAAACTTGCTAGTTGGAATAGTGTGTGGCCCTGAAGTAATCTAGGAATTGTAAATCATTGCACCAAACATAATAGAATGTCACACAGTATAATTAATTAGGCAGATAAAAGAAAGGATGAACAAATCTTATTCATCTATTTTCTGAGCATACTCCTGGTACATAAGTGAAACTGAATAAAGGGCACTGAATTATTTTAATGTTGAATGCTATCTTAAACCTTTTCTATAGAATTATTAAGATTTCACTGTATTTTTTGTTTTTAATTAATTCTGATTATAAAGATTGGTTAATTGAGAAAGCAGCCTTTTGACCTAATAGGGGTACATAAAATTTCTGTTCCTGTAAGGTTTATTCCTAACTTTTTGACCATATGTCCACAGAGCATTTTTAAATTCATTTTATATCATTTGTAATTCTTGATTAGTAGAATTAAGTAGATTCATTTAGTACCCTCATTAAGAAACATTTGAATGCCTTCCTTATATGTCTCTAAAATGATTACCTGGACAACCTACAAAAAAGTGTGTGTGCTTGTGTATTTAGGTTTAGTTTTGCTTCCTGGTCTATCAGCTTTTTTGTTTTAAGATTTTATTTCTTTATTTAAGAATGAGGGGTGGTAGGGGAGAGGGTCAGAGGTAGGGAGAGGAGAGAATCTCAAGGAGACTGCTGAGCACTGAGCCCACCATGGGACTTCATCTCATGACCCTAAGATCATGACCTGAGCTGAAATCAAGAGTCAAATGCCCAACTGACTGAGGCACCCAGGCACCCTCTGGTTTTATCAGTTTTTAGTTCTGTGACTTTACAGAATGTTACCTAACATTTCTTAGCTTTTTTTTTTCCCACCTATAAAATTAGGGAAATAATTTTCCTCAGTTTGCCTCAAGAAGCTGTATGAATTAAGTGTTCTTCATAAAACCCCTCCTCAAATGTGCCTAATGCATACTTGAATCTGAGTAAATTATAGCTTGAAGTATTTTGCTGCTTTTCCTATGGATATATTATAAAGCATTAAATAGAGTCACAAAACAAATCTGTTTTGTATTGAGAAAAAGTATCCTATTCTTTCCCAGAACATAAGAGTATGATAAATATCCTGCCTCTGTCTTTATTCTTTTGGGGTTCTAGTGACTTTTTTTTGTAACAGCAGGTTTTAATGATGAATTTTGAGGCTTGAACCTAAGCATTATTGACTAAGATGAAAACCACAGGTCCCAAGAGTCAGTAAGTATTGATGTTGGTAGAGAGCCAATGGGATAATGATGTTTTATATATTAAATATTAAATGCAGAATCTTCTGGTTTGGTGAGTGTTGCTAATGCTGCCAATTAAAACATGACAGTTTGATTTATAGAGGTTTAATTTTATCTGCATACAATCCGTTCCAGCAGATGGTTACTATATAATAATGATAAAATTCTGTTACCAGTCCAAGTAATTTCTTGAAATTCTGTGTGAATTCAGAGAGAAAAATGAAAAAAAAAAGTTGTTATTTAAATGCTTATATTTTTCAGTGGGTGGCTAAATTTGCGTATTTAATATTGCTTTGAATGTTTATGTTTTAAAGGTACTATAAATGATGTCTTAAATATAAAACTAAGTAGAAAAAAAAGAAATTTTGTGGGAATATAGGCATCCTTCCTCTTTCATTTTCTTCTTTTCCATAATTCCAAAACATCATTCAAAACTCCCACGTAGTTGCTTTAAAGGTGTACAGTTTTCTGAAGCGCAATCATTTCTGTCACCATAAACCTGTATTGCCTTTGTTAGTTTCATATCTGCCACTGGAAATAGGGTTTTAAAATCATGCTTAAGCAGGATTTGGGGGGAATGTATTTCTGAAGCAGATAACCAATATTGCATTATTGATTAATTGAACTTTCCATAAATTTCTGGAAAATGAAATTTGTGGATTGAGACTAAATTGGAAACTTTCAGGTTTAAGAGAGTATCTGTAGAAGAGCAGTCCAAAAATGCCAGTTATTATACTTTTGCATATGTCCTGACAGTAGCTAACTCAGCCTTTATCGTGTGCAAGAACTGCTCTAAGTATGTGTATATAGTACTTTTGTTTTTCTAGTTTTTATTTTTATTTATTTTTTTAAAGATTTTATTTATTCATGAGAGAGAAAAAGAGGCAGAGACACAAGCAGAGGGAGAAGGAGGCTCCAAAAAAAAAAAAAAAAGAGAAGGAGGCTCCATGCAGGGATCTTGATGTGGGACTTGATCCCAAGACTCCAGGATCACACCCTGGGCTGAAGGCAGATGCTAAACTGCTGAGCTACCAGGGATCCCCTGTTTTTCTAGTTTTTAAGAAAATTTAATTTCAGTTAACATACAATATATTATATGTTATATGTTTCAGAGGTGTAAAGGTCAGTGATTCATCAGTTGTATATAATACCCCATGCTCATTATATCACGTGCCCTCCTTAATGTTCATCACCCAGTTTCCCTGTCCCCCTACTTCTCTCCTCTCCAGCAACCCCCAGTTTGTTTCCTATGATTAAGAGTTTCTTACAATTTCTCTCACTTTCTGATTTTGTCTTTTTAAATTTTTTTTCTTTGCTTTCTCTATGATCCTCTGTTAAGATGTGGTGTATATATATATATACATATATATACACACACAATGGAATTCTATTTAACTATCAAAAAGAATGAAATCTTGCCATTTGCAACCACATGAATGGATCTAGAGAATATTATGCTAAGTGAAATAAGTTTATCAGAGAAAGACAGTTATGTAATCTTACTCATGTGGAATTTTAGAAATATATAGTACTTTTAATCTTCACAACAACCCTAGGAGGTAGGTGGTAGTATTACTATAACCACTACCACTACCCCGCCCCACACCACTGCCATTTCATAGATGAGGAATCTGAAACACAAAGAGACTAAATAACTTCGCTAGTTACACAGCTGGTAACTAATCAAGAGTTTAACCCAGATAATCTGGCTCTAGGGTCTAAGTCTCATAATTAGTACAAATAGGGTTAACTATAGGCCCAGTTCCCACAGACTTACACAGACTTTCAAGTATGATTTGTATTTGAGTAATATTCTGAAAAATCGTATTGCTCAGAGATTTCTAAAGTACACTTTTCTAGCACGTAAGATGCCTACATTACTTTTTAAATGATGTGTTGGGGGATGCCTGGGTGGCTCAGTGGTTGAGCACTTGCCTTTGGCTCAGGGTATGATCCTGGGGTCCCAGGATTGAGTCCCATGTCGGGCTCCCTGCATGGAGCCTGCTTCTCCCTCTGCCTATGTCTCTGCCTCTCTCTCTGTATGTCTCTTATTAATAAATAAATAAAATCTTAAATAAATAAATAAATAAATAAATAAATAAGTGTTGGCTGCACAGGTGTATAAGAGGCCTCATGCTGAGAATTGACATTGCCAATGATCTTGCTAAGCCTTAGTTTTCTGAGAGCTTCAGCCCCAAAAGAGGCATTGATAAATGCAGAGTCTGATTTCCTTCTTTTCCCAGTTTACAAATGAGAGGAATTCTTCCATGAGTCCCCCAAAGTTAGTCATTTCCTGCTTTGTGATCCCAAAGGCACTTTGTTCAACTCCATATTTTAAGTAAATACCATTTTGCAATTAATCTGTTTATATGTCACTTGTTTCCATCCCCCACCCTTGCCTCCAAGTGAGTTCTTCAAGAGCTGGAACCAGGTCTAATTTTATTTTTGTCTCCCACCAGCCTGGTGACAGATGGATGAATCATGTTGCCTGGAGAGGTTAAGGGACTTGCCCAGAGTAGCAGACCTGAAATGTGAACAGCTTTCATAACTCCCAGCCTGGTACTTATCTCTCATGTACTGCCAGAAATGTTTTCAAATGACTTGGATGCTGCTAAGGAGTTAAGACACAGTTTTCCTATTATGCTCTTCTAGACGAGCTCATTTATAAAACAGTACTAATAATAGTGTTGGTGTTGATGCTGCCGCCGCCGCCACCACCTAAGCTGCTAGATCATTTTGAGGATCAAACGAAAAGATAATATTTGTGAAAGCTTCGGAACTGGTAAAACCCCTTCTGCAAAGATATATGTCGCTATTACTCTGGGTGTTATGACTTAATGTGTGATTTGCAAGGTACTTTGGCGTTCATCATCTCATTGACTGCCCATTACAGCCATGCGAAAGGATGTCTTGTTGCCATTGCACAGATGAGAGAACTGAACCTGAGAGAAGTGCAGAACGTCAGCTACAGTCACTAAAGTGGCTGTAGGAAGCGGAGCCAGCTCTCCTGCTCTTTCGGACACCAGCCACCAGAACTAGGCTGCGGGGTCCTTCAGGGAGGGAGCCCTTGGAGAGAGACCTGCGGGGGAGGTGGGAGCTGGGCTTTCCCAGGACGGGGGCCCTTACCTGTGTGTGTTCCAGGTCTAGTCAGATTTTTTATTTTGTCAAGGTGTAGGTCCTGGGCATGGAAAGCTTCCAAAGATAAAGTGAGCAGTTTGATTTTGAAGTGACCAGCCAGAGTTCTGGTAGGGCAGCAGCATGTGGCTGTGGGTCCCGGCAGGAGGAGGCTGGCCCTCCATGGCTTTTGTCTCAATGGGGAGTTCCTTACCAGGACTCTCAGAGGAAATGAAGGATGATAAATCCAGCTGCTGCTTCCTGTTTCTATAATTCTAAGATTTATTTTTTTAAAGGGTAGAATGCTTTATTTTTAAACCAGTGGAAAATACCCTCAACCTGTTCCTTGTTACTAGTATTTCCTTAAAAACTAGATGTAGTCACTTGGGCTTTAATGGGTATGTATGTGTGTGTGTTTGAAATTCTCATATTGCCGCCTGGTGGGTGTGTGTGTGTGTGTGTGTGTGAAATTCCCATGTTGCTGCTTTGTGTGTGTGTGGGTGGGTGTGAGTATGTGAAATTCCCATGATGCTGCCTGGTGTGTGTGTGTGTGTGTGTCTGTGAGTGTGTGAAATTCCCATGTTGCTGCCAGGGGTGTCTGTGTGTGTGTGTGTGTGTGTGTGTGAGAGAGAGAGAGAGAGAGAGAGAGAGAGAGTGAAATTCCCATGATGCTGCCTGGGCTGGCTCACTCTATTTTTCAACAGCAACAACAAAAAGAAAATCAATTAAGGCAGATTTTATTGAGCAGGAAGCTGAGATGGAGGATGGTCTCTGATTTGGAGGAGGTCTGTAATTTGTATCAGTGGTGTTACATGTGTCAGTTATGCTTGTGCAACTCAAGTCTGGTTTTTCTTTTGCCTGTGACTGTGTTATTGGTGAATAAAAACCCACGTTATTTAAGAAACACACTACCTCCTCAGGTGCTGTCGTTTATGGAAAGTAGCCCTTAGGTATAGATTATTAGGATGTCACTTGCTGGGTTTGTGTTATCTTTGAATTAAAAGTAATAGGTAGGGGGCGCCTGGGTGGCTCAGTTGGTTAAGCAGCTGCCTTTGGCTCAGGTCATGATCCCAGGGTTCTGGGATCAAGCACCACACCGGGCTCTCTGCTCAGCGGGGAGTCTGCTTCTCCCTCTCCCTCTGCTGCTCCCCCTGCTTGTGCTTTCTCACTCTCACACACACACTCTCTCTCAAATAAACAAAATCTTTTTTAAAAAAAGCAATAGGTAGAAATATTTTCTCTAATACCAGTGTTTTTCATTGTCCAGTTTAAGAGTCTGAGAATGTTATAGGGATGCACCAATGGCGCATCTTTCCAGAAGCACCAAAGGCAATTTATTTGGCGAAATAGAATTATAAGAATATAGTAAATGCAGGCAGTCTCTCCCTGAGTAAGTAGGTTAGATCTGATGGAGTCCCGTAACCTTCCTGTAGTATTCCTACGGTCATACCTACAGCAGTGCTCTGTTCACACTGGGTAATCAGTACGTATTTTGCAACAAGAACTGGCTGGCCCAAGTGAGTTATTGGGAGTTATTTACTCTTTAAGAAGTACAGTTACAGTTTTAGGGGATCCCTGGGTGGCGCAGCGGTTTGGCGCCTGCCTTTGGCCCAAGGCGCGATCCTGGAGACCGGGGATCGAATCCCACGTCGGGCTCCCGGTGCATGGAGCCTGCTTCTCCCTCTGCCTATGTCTCTGCCTCTCTCTCTTTCTCTCTGACTATCATAAATAAATAAAAAAGAAAATTTAAAAAAAAAAAAAAAAGAAGTACAGTTACAGTTTTAGTAAATGAATTCAGGAGAAAAAGGAAAGCTTCATAGGCTACATTACAAGAAGGGTTTCCAGAGAGTATTTTGTCTGTTAACCACTCCTTCTGAAGATCTGTAAAATTGTGAGACTGTCACACCCGTCGGAGCCTGTCCTGGTAAGTATGCTGCTTGACGGTTACAGAGCTCTCCACTTCCAATCTCAGCTGGCCACTGCCTTGTTGCAGCAGTTTCTTGGCTAGAAAATGAATCTGACACTATTTCTTTGTCTCCTAGCAGTTTGTAAGGATCAGATTAGTTGAAATCCATGCAGGTGCTATTAAAAGCTGACATGATGATAAAGACACGAGGTAATCCTGTGATTAAATGGCCGTCGGGTTGTAAATTGTCATTTCACTTTTTAGACTTTGCTCCTTATGTCCTGAGGCAGCCTTTGAACACCAGGGTTGTGTCTCCTTTACTTAAGCATCCATTCTAATAATTCATAAATTCGGGGGCAAATTTTTTTTAAAGATTTTATTTATTCATGAGAGACATAGAGAAAGGAAGAGACATAGCAGAGACACAGAGGGAGAAGCAGGCTCCCTGCGGAGAACCCAACGTGGGACTCGATCCCAGGACCCCAGGACCATGCCTTGCACCGGAGGCAGATGCTCAACCGCTGAGGCACCCAGGCGCCCCTGGGGGGAAATTTTTAATTGAGTTGGAGCTAATTTCCAATTTAATAAAAGCTCATGGGGGCAGGTATGGGCTTGGTAGGAGTCAGTCAGATCTGGGTTTGAATCCAAGTCTACTGGAATTCAGCGGCGTGATCTTGGTCATCGCAAAATTTCTAAACCTCAGTTTTTTTCTCCATAAAACTAGAACAGTAATGCCTCTGCTCAGAGCGGGGGATGTGACAATTTCTTGGGCTCAAGTGTGTTGCCCATTCCTTATCAGGGGCAGTTTTCTTCCCGCCTCCTGTGTATACACAGCGGTGTCCACGTTCTGTGACGGTGGCTCCCAACCAAGCGTGTCACTCGCCCCCGACAGCTGCGCACACCACCTCCTCCTCCTCACCCCATCTTCCTCTCCATACTGCAGCCAACAAAACAAGAAGTAAATCAAGCTGCTTTAGGTCACTACCACTCTCCTTAGGAATAATAAACATTTCTTTAACCACCTTCTTCCTTTCAGTGTAACCTGACTTGAGTTCTCTTAATGCTTGACCTTACCAGGGGGTGTCAGTGGGTGAGAGTGCCTGACACTGTTTAGATCACTTGAACTTACAGAGAGCTACTCCCTCATATGTCCGCTGGGTTTTCTTTTCAACGTTATAGGATTCATGGAATTCTTTTTTTTTTTTTTTTTTGCAAGTCACCTTTTTTTTTTGTTTTCTCTTTTTCAACTTTCCCCAGAAAAGCCTCTTTTAAAGTTTTACAACTGGATAAGTAATATGTCAGATAGCAAGGTTAATGTTTACCGACTTACTGAAGAGAAAAGCAAACAATATATGTCCAAACTCTGTTTAAGAATTTCTGTGGAGTTATGAACTCTTTAATCTTGATACTTTCATTTAGTCATAACAGCGTGCTGCATACTTGAACTGAGTTCCTTGTAGAAATGTGTTTACTGCATCTGTTTTAACTCGATGTTCCAAATAACAGACAGCTGTATAAAAAACACCTCTGTACCTTCTCACCCAGTTCTTTTTAACTTCTAACTCCCAGCTCCTCTCCCATCCTAAAAAGTAAACCCTTCCATCTAACTTCCTTCCCCTTCTTGCTGTCTCAGCCTTTTGTTTTTCTCCCCAGCCAACATTCGAGAAGCAAACATTCTCATCCCACTGACTCCTCACCCTCAGTGAGCCAGACTTCTTAGTGGACAGTGCTTGGGCTGAGGTCTCGAGTGACCCTCAGCTGCCAGACCGAGCAGTCACTCTTTACTCCCTAACCTCCTTGACTTTCCCCCTTCGGCTTCCAGAGCACAGTTCTCCTCTTTCTCTGACCCCCTGTTCCTTTTCTCCCATTTGTTCCCTAACTGGTAGAGATCCCCAGGATTCTTTGACCTTTTTCTCCTTATGTACTCTCATCTTCCATATACTGATTAGTCACAAATGAGTAATTCTGTCCTGGATCCTTCCCCTGAGATTTAGGTCAAGTGACTCTTGGTAATCGCTACTTAAATGTATTACACACAGGTCCTAGGCTATTCAAGCTGAAAAACTAAATTTACCTGTAAGTCACCTTGACTAGTACAACTTTCATGCAAACTTACCCTCCTCCAGTCTTTCCTGCCTCCAGTCCAACTTCCACACTCTGGAGAGGATTCTTTCTAAATTGGAGCGCTGATCCCATTGCCCGCCTCCCCGTTCAGACCCGTCAGGGGTTCCTTATTGCCCTTTTGCTAACTTGGATATGACAATGTCATGCTCTCCCTGAGCCCTACTCTTGGAAAAGCCTCCACTCTTTTGTGTTCTGGGAAACCACATAGAAGTACCCACAAATGAGTCAATCCAATCTATTTCTGGATCCTTGTATTTAAGAGGCGTTTTTGAATAGTTCAAAATTTTATTAATTTGGGTACCAGCTAAACTCCTGTAACAGAGACTCCCAGACAGAATGGCTTAAAAGGCATTTCCTTCTCATACAGCAGTCCAGATGTGAGCAGCATGCACTTGGCAGGACTGCTCTGTTGTGCCTTCTGAGATTGTGCCCGCTTCCCCGTTTTCCAGCTAGCAGGAAAAAGGAAAAAGGGAGGCCAGAGCAGGTAGGCTTGTCATTATGGAACTTACCAGGAAGTGAGCAGTCACCTCTCACAGCCTCTCACAACTAGCTCAGTTACATGGCCATACCTGGTTGCAAGTAAGGCTAGGAAATAGGACCTCTACCTGGGCAATAGTACATCCAGCTCAAATGAACGGTGACAGTAGCAGGTGTCTGTTACCAAAAAAAGTAGAAAGGGAGAATGATGTTGATTAAAAGTCAAACTGGGGAGGAAAAGGATCTCAAACTGGGAGAAAATTGGTGATTTTTTTTTTAACCCATCTGAACCTACCCTGGAAGATGGAGCAGTTGCCGTATGTAGTTCATAGGATTCAACACCTCGTACTTTATTTCCTTCCCCATCCAAAAAAGTGTGTCATCCAGGGTTGAGGGCATATACATGGAAAGAGCAGTTTGTAGCTCTCATTCTCAACTAATGCTTTATGGTAAAAGTTTGGTGACAAGACACAGGAGGATATAGAGCACATAATCTCCCTCCAGACTTTTTGTCTCAGCACTTAGGTTTTCACATTTGGTACCACTATTGGTAGCATTTCACCTCCATCTTCAGAGCATTTTCTGAAAGGTGATGTTGATATATTCTCCTTCTAAGGGAAATTATCACTCATCCTGCCCTTTTGTATTCTTCAGTCTCAGATGTGTAAACAGACAGCTTCCGTCGATGTGTTGCGTAATTTGGGTCAGTTTTTCAGCTGCTATGGTGTGGCACACATAATAGAATTGCATACATGTTTGCCAAAATACAGATGCTCTCAGCCCACGTTGCAGGGCACTCCAGCAGCTTCTGTGGTGTTCCATTTTGTGCAGTAGAAATATTGTTTTCTGCACATATCTTGGTGGGTAGGGGAATGCTGTTTAAATGGTTTATGTCTCTTTCATCTTTTAAAAATTTTAGGTTTCTTACTAGAAAATAATTGTAATGTGCAACATCCTACCATGATAAGAGGTCAGTCATCATCCGTAAGGTAGTAAATACTGTCTTGAGATATCAGCTACTTTGAATCAACTGCTATAGAGTGAAATATTTAAGATAGGATGTGTCTACAGATTATTTGCCTAAACAAAAAAATCTAGGCTTGTGTTTATACATCAGCCTTGCATAACGGCCTCAAATGTTTCTAGCTCATGTGGCCTGTAAGGGCGACAACCACCCCTGGTTTCCATGGGAGAGTTCCAGTTATACCTTATCCTGGCATCCCCTTTTGTTTATCATTTGTCACTCTCAAAAGTTTTCTAGTTCAGGGCTCCCTGGGTGGCTCAGCGGTTTGGTGCCTGCCTTTGGCCCAGGGCATGATCCTGGAGTCCTGGGATCGAGTCCCATATCAGGCTCCCTGCATGGAGCCTGCGTTTCCCTCTGCCTATGTTTCTGCCCCACCCCCTCTCTCTGTCTCTCATGAATGAATAAATAAATAAATAAATAAAATATTTTAAAAAGCTTTCTAGTTCAGAGGGTGAACTGTATTTTCACTTTTATTGCATAATACTAGTCTTGACTATCACAGAGTTCTTAATGGTCATATACTTACTTTGTTGTCACTTTAGATTAGGATGTGTTAGGACTGTTTAAATAATTCTGGGCAGAACGATGGTAGTGGTTCATGCTTCATCTTTTCCAGAGTACGTAAATAAAGTAAGCATGGGCAGATCGTTAAGCCGTAGGAGGACAAGAACTGTTTCTATCTTTCGCTATTATATACATATTCTCAGCACTATCATATTACGTAAACCAAATAATTGTTGACAATGTATAATGATGTGAGCCTGATGGCTTCATGACAGTAAAGGTTTCCTGAAGTCCATGATGGGCCAGTAAGTTATCTTCAACTACAGATCCTTAATACTTTAACACAGTATATGGCGCTTGACAATGAATCAATGGATGATTGAACAGCCAGCCACCCTCCATTTTAGCATTAGCAGCGTCTACCTAATGATGCTGGCCCATTAAGACAGTACACATCATTATTATTATAGTTCTAATGTGTTGTATGTAGGACACAAATGAGCAAATTGTTTCTTGGTTATAATGATCTGTTTTTACTGGGTTTTGGCTGTCTCATGAGGAAGAAAGGAAAATAACATTTAATCACTCCCAAAAATTATCACACTTCAGATGGATAGATTCTATCACTTAGAAGATTTTAGACCTTCATTTACATCCAATATCTTATACTTTAGTCTGGAATTCTCAATCTGTGCCAGGAATGGGTACCAGATGGCTGAATTATCAGTTCATTTGGGTGGAGCCTAAAGCCCAGGGCCTGATTGTGTTCACCCTCTTGTGTTTACCCAAGGACTTGTAAAAATGTCCTTTTTTTCTATGGACTATGACATGAAATGGATTGAGGAACACCGCTAAGGATCTCTACAATTAAAATAGCAGGTGCTTAAATAAATACATTGGCACTTGCATATGTTAACACTTTTTTTTTTCAAAAATGTTATCTTAAGCCATTTTTTCAGGGTTGAATAGATGTCATGCTTTATCAGAAAGTAAAGACCCCCAATTTTTTAAAAGATTTTATTTATTTGAGAAAAAGTGAGAGAGAGAAAGAGCATTAAGTGGGGAGGGGCTGAAAGAGAAGGAGAAGCAGGCTTCCTGCTGAGCACAGAGCCAAATGTAGGGCTCCATTCCTGGACTCCAGGATCGTGACCTGAGCCAAAGGCAGATGCTTAACCGACTGAGCTACCCAGGTGCCCCAGTACCCCCAATTTTTTTAAGTCAAAGATCTTCACGTAATCATCAAAGAAGCAGCTCATTTAAAATAAGCACCATACTGAATTAGAAATTACGCTTATTTATATGTGAGGTAACCATGTGCATCCAGATAAGTCATTGTGCCTTCCCCATACAAAAAGGTTCAGGAGCTTTTACAAACTGTAGGCTATTCTATTGTGATTCAGTTTTACAGCTCCACTAATTCTAGGGGAAATTTTATAAATTATATCATCATGATTGTGGCTCTCTATTAAAACTCCACTAATTCATCCTAATTTGGTAAAAGGGAAAATACCTTTAATTCCATGCACACCTTAGCTAGTAAAGGGTTTCCAGTTAAAGATCCTATCGGACCTACTTTTCTCGAGATGATACGTAATTTTCACTAGAGCTACACAAAGAGATGTTAAGAACGAGAAACAAGATTAAGTAAATTGAATGTGAATAAAACATTTCTTTTATCAAATCCCTTGAAATAGGACAAAAGTGATATTCAGCCAAGTTTACCTGTTTATCCCTAATCCTTTCTTTTTTATCACTAATTCTAAAATAAGGCTTTATATTACTTAAGAAGGCTGACCCTTTGGGAGAATTTTGTATTAAACCTAACTAAGATGGTTTCTAATGTATAATGGTTTCTAATGTCAGTGATGAATTCTAGATATTATTTTGTCAAATGTCATTTTTTTAAATTTATTTTTATTTATTTTTATTTTTTTTTAATTTATTTATTTATGATAGTCACAGAGAGAGAGAGAGAGGCAGAGACATAGGCAGAGGGAGAAGCAGGCTCCATGCACCGGGAGCCCAATATGGGATTAGATCCTGGGTCTCCAGGATCGCGCCCTGAGCCAAAGGCAGGCGCCAAACCGCTGCGCCACCCAGGGATCCCTTGTCAAATGTCATTAATGATTTTTAGGAGTTTTGATTGTTTTTAATCTTTGCAGTATTTGATTTACGCCTTATTGTCAGAAGTCCCCTCTTTATCTTATTGCTATTGTTTCTGTTCTCTTTTTTCTTCATTGTTTTCTCCCCCTCACATTCTCCAGGGTTTTCTTTAAAGGCTGTCACCTTCCTTAATTTTTTCTGGACATCTAGAGCCCATTTTGGAGAGTGGTTGGTGTGGGAACATTCAGTGAGCATACCTACTATGTGTTCAGCATTATCCTGGACGTCTTGTGTATCTTGTCACAGTGGTATTTTATCCCCACCTCACTGATAAGGAAAATGAAGGCCCAAGTTGACACAGCTAGTGATAGGAGACATTAATTGTGTGTTCATTTTATAGATGAAGTGGTAAGAGGTAGAGATGGGATGAAAACTCAGGCAGGCTAACTCCTTAAGCCACATTCTTATCCATTATGCTACCAACTTGTAAGAATTGAAATTGTTTTAAATTATTAGTTCAGTAAAAGGAGACTCTAGATTATTTATACATAAATTAGGCCAATTTTAAATTATTTTTGTATAAGTTTAAAGTATTTCATGGTGTTCTTATACTGTTACCCGATATCTTTGCCCCATCTCACTGCCACCCCACTCCTCAGCTATTGTATACTTATAAAATACAAACTCATTTGAGTATTGACCTAAAGAAAACATAGGAAAGAATAAAACTATGCTGCCTTTCCATGTCTCCCCTGAAAGAGCTAATGAAGGTATGTATTTGGTTTTTTACTAGTGTCCATTTTAGTTTATTGAAGAAACCAGTTTTTATTAGCATGAAAAATCACAAGCTTTGACTGTATGTAGGATTCTTACAGTGTTGGTTTTTAAGATATTATTTATTTAATTGAGAGAGAAAGCAAGGGTGAGAGAGAGCACGTGAGTGGGGGCAGGGTGGTGGAGTTAGGGAACAGAGGGAAAAGCAGGCTCCCTGTTGAGCAGGGATCCATCCTAATGCAGGGCTCAATCTCAGGACCCTGAGATCATGACCTGAGCCAAAGGCAGACCCTTAACAGACTGAACCACCCAGGTGCCTCTAAAGTAATGTTTTTTGAAGTATCTAAGATTATAGATTTTATGCCCTAACATGTGAGGGCTTATATTTCTTTTTCCTTATTATATATAATCTGCTTACTTTTAAAAAGGATCTAGAGAAAAAAAAGGAATAAAGGATTCTGGAAGATATGTGAGGGGGGAGAAAAAAGGATTTGAAGGGCTTAGGAATAAAGATTTATTTAGAGTAAAATCCTGTAAATGGATGTAAAAGAACAAGGGTATGGAGCAATGAGGTAGAGAATTAAAGGAAGTCTAGGGGTCATCCCTTGACACCTTTCTCTCCTTTGCCTTCCTCATCCGGACCATGAAGTCCTGTTGTTAGTTCTTGGACCTGTTAGCTCCTAAATCCTCCATGTTCCTGGCTCCCTCCCTTCTGCACTTAGAGCAGTCTTCACCTTCCCCTGAGTAACCAGTAGCTCCTCTCCTAATCTCACCTCTTCCCTCACTAGCCTGTCCACCTGGCCCGCAGAGATCTTGGAAAGGAGATACAACCCCGATTTTCGCGTGCCTCCCCTCTCAAGCCCAAAACACATCAGTGGCTCCCTGCTATAGAGACATGTCCAAAGTATAGTGTCTCTGTAGGACGTCAGAATCTTCTACATGGTTTATAGGACCTCTTCCCCTCACACCGCACACTTTCTCTCCCTGAGCTCCGGGCTACAGAACCTTCAGTTCCTCAGATGCTCTGTCCTTATTGTCCCTCTCAACATGAAGCCTTTGGATCTTCTGGCCCAACCCCTCCTCACTCTTCCTCTACACCTTGCCCCAGTCATGACTTCTTCCCTGATCTTGCCAGCTGGAGGAAAAGCCTCATCATCTGCCTTCACAATGGCATACAGAGGAACGTCAAGATCTTCTGGAATCCTGACACTGGGGAGCTCTCTTTAAGGAAAAAAGCACAAAATTAGAAATGTAAAAGTAGGCACAGGGCCTTGAAAGGGGCCTGTGGAAGTGAGGGGTCCCAAGGCTTACTCCTCTCTCCCTGCAAAGTCAGTCTGCCTCTGCGTGGTCCTCTTCTCCATTGACCATTTTATATCTTCAGATATGAATAGTTCTCTCTCCTAGACTGCACTCTGTGAGAAAGGAGGTATGTCTGAATTTGCTCACCAGAGTTTCTCCAGGAATTTGCATCATGTTAACACTTGAGTACCCAGATCTATTTCATGGATGGAAGGATGAGGGAGTAAGTAAACAAAGATTCAGGCTAAGGGTTAATGCTTACAATGCCTTTATAAAATTGAGCTGAATTTCCTGGAAGCCACAGCTAAGTGGAGAACACACAGATTCCATTGTTCTTATATCCGTATATCATGAAAGGCAAACTTCTCTTAGTACCTAGTAGTAAAGAATTTTTATGGGGTTCTTTATATAAAATGCCTTATACAACACAGGGAGTAACAACAGCAGCTTTCACGAGCCCTTCCCACGTGCTGGGTCCTTACTCAGCACTTCGATAGTGGTTACTGACTCCAGCAAACTGTGCACACACAGTTAGATACGGTCAGAACATCTGCATCCAGAACGTGTGCAGAAGGGCAGAAAACCCCATGAGGACAAGGAGAGGGAAAGACTGAGCTTCTGGCAGCTTCCTTGTCTCCGGGAGTCTGCCTCTCTGGAGCTCCTTCCTGCTTGGCCTTTTTGTACCACCCGGCTGTGTGCTAAAATGGTGCTCTTTCACCTCTGTCTCAGAGTTCCTTCTGACTTATCACCTGTCCGCCATCAAGAATCAGACCTTGGGCTCTTATCTCCTGGGGAGGGTGTGTCCAACTTACCTCTGTCTTTCTGTCTTCCTGCAGAATGTTTACTTCAAAGCCTAACTGCATGCAGGTGGTCTATCCAGATGAGTTACCTTCAGAATACCCTGTTAAAAAGAGTTGTATGGTAGTGTCCATCTGGACATTGAAGAGTTCCTGTCAGGGCTGATCATTTTGACTTTGGCATGATTGATGGTGATCTTAGACGTCACTGTAATTAACAGCGACAGTAAGTGGCTCACAGGTTCAGTGCCTTCGCCCGCTCCTGGAATGCTGGTATTGGTCACCAGGATTCATTCTGGTACAGACCTTTATTAAGGTTTTTTTTTTTTTTTCCTATGTCATGCCCTGGGGACACAGGGCATGCAGATAAAAGAAACCCTGTTCCTTTAGGTTAGGAATTCAAACCCAGGTAGGGGGAGTAAAGGAGACGGACAGACGGAACTTGCAGTTCAGCCAGGGTCATGAGCAACCATTGTCTAACTCTACATTCGTTTCTAGTCCTGATTGGGGAGTGTCCTAACGAACTGCCAAGTAGCCTTTTTAACATTAACTACATGTCCAAGGTAGAGTGTATTAATACCCGAGTATCTTTTCCTGACTTTGAGAAGTTTTCTCACAGCTAGTAAAATCAGCAGCCGGCAGGGTACTCAGGGGCTTTCTAGCAATCTGAGCCAAATCAGGTATAAGGGCCAGTAGGCTCCCAGCTGTCTGTTTCCAGAGCAGATACCCATGGGTTTGTGATGAGGAGGGCTTTCTGCCCCGAAGGCCACACTTGCTGGGAGAGAGGTGCTCCGGGGGTCAGGGAGCTCCATTCTGGTTCAATTTCCTTTCTCCAGTCTCAGACATGTACCATTCATCCTCTGGAGAAGCAGTATTAGAGGTCAGTAAACTTGAAAATGGTCAGTTTTGGTCTAAGATGTCTGTCTTATAGGTGGGAAGAATTTAGAAACACAAACAGAACTCCTCTTAGAAATCCCACTGGCTGCCTGGCAAACTGGGTGAAGTTAGGATTAGAAGGATTTGACCAAACACGCCTTTCGGAGTGTGGGATGTCTTTCTCTGGAGCCTTTAATTAAGGCCCATTAGCTGTCAGCTCTTTCTCGAGGCCAATCAGACCATCGCCCTACCTCTTTCTCTATCTGTGCTTCCTCTAGGCTGCTTTCTCAATAAGGCCAGCTACTCATTTATCTTACTGTTATTTCCCTCTTTATCCCCAGCACCTGTATCTAGCACATAGATACTCTGTAAATACTTGTTGAAAGAAATGTAGTTTCTAATAGAGGGTATCCTAAACCAGGCCTGTAGGTGCCGAAGGGTCTGTGAAACTCTGTTGGCCTGAGTTCCTGGTCAAGGCAATGCTAGTGATAATTTGTAAAAGAAACTCTGATGTCATATGAAATGAAATGTGGAAGCCATTGATTTAGAGGTCCTTTTGTTCTATGAATAAGATCTCATTTTCTAGCTTCCAAACATGGGCCTTGACTTTTAGAATTAAGAGCTAAAAGACAAAGCAAGAAAATACAGAATGATGTATGAAAACATTTTTGTTAATTCCTGAGATATTTTGCCTTAGATCTTCTAAAATGTATTGAGAGTTCTATTTTTTAGCTTTGAGGTAGATTTTTCTCAGTGATTAGCGGTACTCTAGAGATAAACTCCAAATAGGTACTAAAATACGCTTTGTGTAAAGTTGTTTTTACAGCTCACAAGTTCTGAATTTTCTTATGTCCTCTTCTTTCAGGTGTTAAAAGGATTTATTGAAAGCTTTTGGAGGGGTGCCTGGGTGGCTCAGTCGGTTAAACATCCGACTCTTGATTTCAGCCATAATCTCAGGATTGTGAGATCAAGCCCTATGTTGGGCATGCAGCCTGCTTAAGATTCTCTCTGCACCTCTCTCTACTTAAAAAAAGAAAAAAAAGAAAAAAAAAAGCTTTGGGGGTTAGTAAAATGGATGGATTTTACCCAGTCAGTGAAATCTGATTTTAGTAGGTTCTGTATGGCCAAATGTTTTGTAAAATCAAGGGATAAGTCCCTAAATGGTTTTTTTTTTCAGTTATTTTTGAGATATTTAGACTAAAGTAATAGTAAAAGAAAATTATTATTTATTTATTTTTTTAAGGTTTTTATTTTTAAGCAATCCTTACACTCAACATGGGGCTCAAACTTACACCCAACATGGGGCTCAACCATGAGATCAAGAGTCCCATGCTCTACTGACTGAAAAATCAGAAATAAAATTCTATTACTAAAAATAGAATACTATCTTTAAAAGAAAATTTCAGGGAACCTGGGCAGCTCAATCAGTTGAGCATCCAATTCTTGATTTCAGTTAAGGTCATGATCTCGGGGTGGTGAGATCAAGCTGCACTTCAGGCACTGGGCTGGCCATGGAGCCTACTTAAAATCCTCTTCCCCTCTCCCTCTGCCCCTCCCCCATCTTAAAAAAAATGAAGAAAATTACGTATAACCTTTTAAGAAGGAGTAACACCAAGTGAGTTGTATTTGTATATAGAATTATATTAGCTAGAATATCTTGCTTAATTAAAACACATAATACTTATTAATAACTTTAATTAATAAATTAATAGTTAATACTTATATAATACCAGTAATTCAGAGCTCTGTTTGAAAAATTTGAAAAATTGAAACATTCCTCCTCTCTCATTTTACATATGAAGCATTTATTTTCTTTAATCATATGAATTTTTCATGTCTGGGTGTGGCATGTGTGTGCATTTATGCCCAGGTGTATGGATATATGTGTTTACATGTATCTATTCTTTTCTGATGCATGAATTGTTCACCAAAGTCCATCAATTTCCCTCTTTCAGTTCTAGTACAAAAAACTTTCTCAATTTCCATGAGAAATGTGTGCTTATAGAGAATGTTAAGCTGATTTTCATATGTACCATAAACAAAGAAGCCTTGGAATGTGAAATCCTCATCCTCATAATGTAATTCTTTAAATCCTTTGCAACAGACAAATTGTAAAGGAGAACCCAAAGAATGTAAGCAATTAATACTGACTAAATGTACCTTCCTCAGATTAAAGAAATCCACTGATAACCTTGTATATCTATTCTGAGTCCTGATCAAACCTTAAGATATGGAAGTTAGGTACTGGTCTCTCTCATTGACTTGACTTTCACATTAGAAAGTTACTTGAGGATCATCAGGTACTTTACATGAGTATGAATATGTATTTAATATACTTTGTATACACTTGTATATGTGAAAAGCAACTTCTATTTCCTCAGTTAATGGTTAAAACACTTCCTGGGAGGTAGAAAGTTTTTACTGAGTTTTTGATGGGTAAAATAGGATAATAGGCACATTTATTGACGTCATGTGTTTGAGATAAGAGCTAGTCAGTGGCTGACATGGCAGGAAAGTACTGGTTTCCTGCCTTATGGCCCAGACACTTCTTTAAGACTACATTTAAACCATCCATGCCTTGGTTTGTTTCCATTTTGTGACCTATAAAATGTGCTATCTGTATAGGAGCATTATAGACTAAGAATGGGATAACATTAGAATTATTTGTAGTTTCTCTAACATCTAATTTCTCCCATGTCTGCATGCCTCTGCACTTGCTATTTCTTCTGTCAAAATTGTATTTCCTACCTTCCCCACCACCCCATGACTGTCTGTCTCCTTATGATCTCAGCCTACAAACCACCTCTCTGTGGAGCCCTCCCGGTTATCAGATGCAGACGATTGTCCTGTCCTGTGCCTCTCGTATTTTGAATGAACCTGGTCAGGGCAGTTTTCTTACCGTGTTGTAATAGCACACTTACTGCTTGTCATCCCCAGTAGACTGGGAAGTTCTGGAGGGCAAGGACTAAGTTAACACCATTTCCGCATTCCCTCCATGGTGCCTGGCTCACGGTTTTCTTGAATTCAGAGCACATGTCACGAAAGATCACTGGAGGGAAGGTGATGCTTACATAATTTCATTCCTCTGTCTCCTCAAAGCCAAGGACAATGATCAGAAGTTCCTCCTTCAGCAGCCAACCTTGGCCAACAACACCGCCATTGGAAGACCGCGTGATAGAGAATGAGATGTGGAGATGAAAGATTCTGTTAGCCATGTCATTTATTAGCCCAGGGAGGTCTTTTACGCTTTTTGTGCTTCAGGTTTCTGCATACTGGTAGGCAGTAGCAGTGCTTTAGTCACTGGGGCACTATGAAAATCAGCTGAGGTATTTTATAGGAAAGTAGCTCGCGTGGTGTCTAGGTGGCTCAGTCAGATAAGCGTCTCTCTGCCTTTGGCTCAGGCCGTGATCCTGGAGCCCTGGGATCGAGCCCGTGATGTTTCTCACCCTGCCCCCTTCCCTACTCATTCTCTCCCTCCCTCACTCACTCTCAAATAAATAAAATCCTTTAAAAAAAAAAAAAGTAGCTTGCAAACTGCAAAGCACTGCAAACATGAGAAGTAAAGGAGAGAGGCAGTGTAATCTGCTAGAAGGAACATGTGGTTTGGCCTTAGATGATATTTTTCAATCCAGATTCCACCACTAATTATTTGATTTCCACAACTCCTGCAAGCCTATTTCTTTATCTGTCACGGGAAAATAACAACACTGTGGCAGATTAGAGTAATGTTGTGAGGGTTAGATGGAATTTGGACAGTGTTCACTGGCGTTCCATCTGTGCACACTCAGCTATTCCCAGCCAGAGCTTTTGCACGTGGTATACTCATACCTCTCTTTGTACTCCTGGGAGACTGGGGCCCTCCTCTCAGGCCGGGAAAGAGAGTCAGCAAGGGGAGGCTGCCAGAAGAAAGTATGGGCTTCCCTGGCCTCTGACCCCAGCCAGACTGTGCATTGCCTTGGGCTTTGGGAAGGCGAAACCTCAGTCTGCTGACGCTGCACATTCGTAGGGCAGGTGTGTGTGCTTTTATCATTTCTTTCTGAAACCATCTATTGAAGTTAAAAACATATACTGAAAAAGGCACACAGCCTAAGCGTACAGATCATATTTTATAAAGTGAGCAGACCCATATAACCAGAGTATTCATTCCCATTGATGCCTGATACTCCACTTTGTGAATATACCACGTTGCGTTTTTTCATTCTAGTGGTGATGGACATCTAGCTAGCTTCCAGTTTAGGGTGATTGCAAATAGTGCCACTGTGAACATCCTTGTACATGTCTTTTGATAAGAATATATATTTCTTGGACCGCCTGGGTGGCTCAGTGGTTAAGCAAATGCCTTCAGCTCAAGGTGTGATCCTGGAGACCCAGGATCGAGTCCCACATCGGGCTCCCAGCATGGAACCTGCTTCTCCCTCTGCCTCTCTCTGTGTGTCTCTCATGAATAAATAAATAAAATCTTTTTTAAAAAGAATATATATTTCTCATGGGTACCGATGGAATTGCTGGGTCATAGAATATACACATGTTCAGGTTAGTAGATATTAATTCAAAAGTTTCCCAATATGGTTTTACCATTTTACTCCTACCAGCAATGTTTAAGAGTTTCGATTGCTCCACATCCTTACCAGCACTTGGTATTATCTGTCTTTTTAATTTTCGAAATTCTGGTGGATTTTATGATATTGTGCAGCAATTTGGAAATAGAACTGTTCCCTCAGTCCCCAAAACTTGAAACTCCAAACTTTCATATATTCATTTTCAGGAATGCATCTTGCACAAAAGCAGATTATACCAGATATAAAGGTGTTGTGTTTAAGATTTTATTTATTCATGAGAGACACATAGAGAGAGAGGCAGAGACACAGGCAGAGGGAGAAGCAGGCCCCCTGTGGGGAGCCTGATATAGGACTCGATCCCAGGACCCCGGGATCATGACCTGAGCCAAAGGCAGACGCCCAACTACTAAGCCGCCCAGGTGCCCCAAGATGTAAAGGTTCTGTTGCAGTGCTTTGCATGAGGAAGGAAGGCGACACAAAATAGCTTCCATCATCATCATCGTCATCATCACTAAATGCCTTCCCTGTTCATTAGAAAGGAGAGAGTAAGTCACTGTGGATCAAAGGTGAATAATAACGCATAGTCTCTGCCCAAAGGAGCTCAAAATCTAGATGAAGAGACAAATACGAGATTATTACAGATTATTAGGCCATACAATAATACAAGAGTTTGGGCAAAGAGGTCATACTTGAGCTGGTGCTTGAGGAATAAGTAGGAGTTCACCAGAAAGAACAAGGGAAGTGAGCTGGAGGAGATGGCAGGGGCACGGAACCCTTGGCAGGCAGCGACAGAGTATACAGCCCAACCTTGCAGGCTGGTCTCTGTTGCTCAGATGTTGTCACCCATGCTGGGATGTGGGGGCTGAGCTAGTGAAGGGTCATTGTGAAGTTAGAATCCTCTCACGCTGTGTTCTCTGCCCCCACCTTTTGACTTTTTTCCCCCTGCCTTGGAAAAGTGATCGACCTCCTCTTCTCTCCTGAATCAAAGCCTGTCCTTAGTCCAAGGTGCTTTAAAACCACAAATGAAGTTTTAACAGCTACAGAATACTGGTTACAAGGATCCCATGGTTTCTTTGCTCTGTGATCCTTTAGCTGTTTACTTTTAGGCAGAGGCCTGTCTTAGAGTTTTTATTCTTGTACTCCTTGAAGTTGCAGTGTGGTGGCATTTAAGCTTAATAAAATGCTCGTCTGCCCAATACCATATGTAGATAGTGGATCAGTGTTCTTGAGGAATTTGGAGGAGGAGGAGGAGCGTGCTGAAGATGATGATCAAGAGCCACATAGTCTTTCCTTGATCAAGCACCTGCTATGTGCATCAGGCATTGGTCATATGGGAATAAGGAGGAAGGACGTGGTCCCTGGCCCCATTGAATTTAAAATCTAGTGTGGGAAAAAAAAATCTAGTGTGGGAGCAGACAAGTAATCAGTTGGTTCCACCACAGTGTGACAAGAGTAAAGAAAAATCTTCTTATTTAGTTGGGCCCACTGTACATTCCAATAGCCTTCCTTCCTGCTTAAATTCCTGACCACTCATAAAACCAAACACACAATGAGATACAAGAGCTCAGAATAAAGGGATTCCAGTGGGAATGTTGTCTCCCACTCCCTTGGTCATTTTTAAATAAAGACTGGGTGCCAGGCATTTCATACTTAAGCCCAGAAGTCTAGAAATGTGATTTCTAGAGATTTTTCACAAAATATAAATACAACAGAATAAGTGAGATGCATTTGGAGTTCTTGGGCTTGCATTTACCTAGTTACATAAAAGATATTTCACATTAAAAAAAAACTACAGATATGAGAATCACTATTATAATTGAATAGAATTATATTTTATAGGTGTATATGGAGAGTTTCAGAAGAAATAAGACGTGGTCTAAAACAGAGCAAGCAGAGTCAAAAATACTGATATGACCACTCTGTTTTGTCATCCAAAGGAGACACTAGTAACTAGTCATGTAACACTTTCCTGCTGAAACGAGAGTCAGCCTCAGAATCCCTCTCAACACAGCATTCCATAATTAGATAAAAATCTTCTTTCCTTTATTTTAAACAATAATGTATTCCCAGAACATTAGGTATTTGCCTGACTTTTATCTGTTATTTTCACTAGCTTTTCAAAGAAATACATCATTTTATATATGAATATTAGAACCTGGGAGCATCCCAAGAAAGTAGGCTATGATAATGTTACTTTTCAAGAAGTTGAAACTTCGGAATTCAAGACGATAAACATTTATTTCACATATGTGATTACAGAAGCCCATTCCAATTACTTGCCCTATAAACATTGTGTTTTCTTGGTTTCTTCCAGAATGATTGTCCTTGGTACTTTTATTCTTTTAGGATTAGTTTCAGGACTGAAATGCTGCCAACTGTCAGTGAATGGTGACGACATTCTCGGGTGTCCTGGTACTGGAATTCCCTTCATTGCTGGGGTCTCCTGCTTTGGTAGAGGTCAAAGGTCTTACTGGCCCTGACCTATTTCATTTTGTGTCACTGATTGTCCCTCCTGTGTCTCTGGCCCTCTTTTCATACCACATGCTGTTCCACAGGTACTACATCCAAGGCCAGACTTTCAGCTATATATAACCGATAAATCCCAAGTATGTATACTAAGGGTCCTCTTAAACTCTAGACCCTTAGGGGCACCAGGGTGGCTCAGTGGTGGAGCATCTGCCTTCGGCTCAGGTCGTGATCCTGGGATTCTGGGATCAAGTCCCACATTGAGCTTCCCATATAGAGCTTGCTTCTCCCTGTGCCTATGTCTCTCATGAAAAAATAAATTTTTTAGACCTTAAAAAAATAAACTCTAAACTCTAATGTTTGCTGTCCATGGCACATTTCCACCAGAGTGATAAGAGCTAATGTAACGAGGTAACAAATACTTATGGCCAGAAGGTGTGCTAAGAGCTTTATAATCAGTGCTTAATTGAGGCTTTCCAGTAGCCCTCAGAAGTAATCATCCCCATTATATAGATGGGAAACAGGAAGGCTTGGAGAACCATACCATTAGTAAAGGGTAAGCCGGAGTCTGGTACACAAGGCTTATCGAAAGTTTAATTAGTATATACAGACGTTTCCATTTTGGCTTGTACAAAACAGAAATCATCTCACTTCTCTCCCTAAAACTCCAGTCTTCACTTTAAACAAGTCCAGTCCACAGCAAATACCATCTTGTTCAAGGTCCAGGAAGTACAAGTCTTTCAATTCTACCTCTAAAACGGATCTCAAAAAAAAAAATAAAAAATAAATAAAACAGCTCTCAAACTTTTCTCCTCTAACCCTTGTAGGCCATCAGCAAACTGCCCTTATGTCTCACCTGGAAGGTATCTTTTATTTCCCACCCATTTTTTTTTTCTCTTTTCTTGGGCAAGGAGAGAAAAGCTCCTATGACAAAGCACCATTTTTCTCATATGTGTTCCTTTTATTTTATTTTTTACCACACCTATCATGGATAAAAAGCTAGGATGTGGAGGAGAACATTTTAGTTTGGAGCAAGTAAAGAATTTTTTTTCATTTAATGTTTTTCGCTTGCATCTTTGTAATGATGTTCTTTTGTTTTCTTGTTCTCTAGGAATGTTTACCCTTGCGGAAGTTGCTTCACTTAATGACATTCAACCAACTTACCGAATCCTGAAACCATGGTGGGATGTGTTTATGGATTACCTGGCTGTCGTTATGTTGATGGTAGCCATCTTTGCAGGAACCATGCAACTTACCAAAGATCAGGTGGTCTGCTTGCCAGTATTGCCATCTCCTGTAAATTCAAAGGCACACACACCACCGGGAAATGCCGACGTTACCACCAGTATCCCCAAGATGGAAGCAGCCACAGACCAAGACCGAGATGGGCGGACGACAAGTGACATTTCCTTCGGCGCATCTGCTGTGACACCTGACATACCTCTCAGAGCCACATATCCTCACACAGATCCGACAGTTCCAAATCAGGAGACAAAGAAAGAGAAGAAAGATCCAACAGGCCGAAAGACAAACTTGGATTTTCAGCAATATGTATTTATTAATCAGATGTGTTACCATCTGGCCCTTCCGTGGTATTCTAAGTACTTTCCATACCTTGCTCTTATACATACTATTATTCTCATGGTCAGTAGCAACTTTTGGTTCAAATATCCCAAAACATGCTCAAAAGTAGAACATTTTGTTTCAATATTAGGAAAGTGCTTTGAATCTCCTTGGACTACTAAAGCGTTGTCCGAGACAGCATGTGAAGACTCGGAGGAAAACAAGCAGAGAATAACAGGTGCCCAGACTCTACCAAAGCATGTATCTACCAGCAGCGATGAAGGGAGCCCCAGTGCCAGTACCCCAATGATCAATAAAACGGGCTTCAAATTTTCAGCCGAGAAGCCTGTGATCGAAGTCCCCAGCATGACCATCCTAGATAAAAAAGATGGGGAACAGGCCAAAGCCCTGTTTGAGAAAGTAAGGAAGTTCCGTGCGCACGTGGAAGACAGTGACTTGATCTACAAACTCTATGTGGTCCAAACATTTATCAAAACAGCCAAATTCATTTTTATCCTCTGCTATACTGCAAACTTTGTCAACGCAATCAGCTTTGAACACGTCTGCAAGCCCAAAGTGGAGCACCTGACCGGTTATGAGGTATTTGAGTGCACCCACAACATGGCTTACATGCTGAAAAAGCTGCTTATCAGTTACATATCCATTATTTGTGTTTATGGTTTTATCTGCCTCTACACTCTCTTCTGGTTATTCAGGATACCTTTGAAGGAATATTCTTTCGAAAAAGTCAGAGAAGAGAGCAGTTTCAGTGACATTCCAGATGTCAAAAACGATTTTGCGTTCCTCCTTCACATGGTGGACCAATACGATCAGCTGTATTCGAAGCGCTTCGGTGTGTTCTTGTCAGAAGTTAGTGAAAATAAACTTAGGGAAATTAGTCTGAACCATGAGTGGACATTTGAAAAACTTCGGCAGCACGTGTCCCGCAACGCCCAGGACAAGCAGGAGCTCCATCTGTTCATGCTGTCGGGTGTGCCCGACGCCGTCTTCGACCTCACAGACCTGGATGTCCTAAAACTTGAACTGATTCCAGAAGCTAAAATTCCCGCTAAGATCTCTCAGATGACCAACCTCCAAGAGCTCCACCTCTGCCACTGCCCTGCAAAAGTTGAACAGACTGCTTTTAGCTTCCTCCGAGATCACTTGAGATGCCTTTATGTGAAGTTCACCGACGTGGCTGAAATCCCTGCCTGGGTGTATTTGCTCAAAAACCTTCGAGAGTTGTACTTGATAGGCAACTTGAACTCTGAAAACAATAAGATGATTGGACTCGAGTCTCTCCGAGAGTTGCGGCACCTTAAGATTCTCCACGTGAAGAGTAACTTGACCAAAGTTCCCTCCAACATTACAGATGTGGCCCCACATCTTACAAAGTTAGTCATTCATAATGACGGCACTAAACTCTTGGTACTGAACAGCCTTAAGAAAATGATGAATGTCGCCGAGCTCGAACTTCAGAACTGTGAGCTGGAGAGAATCCCCCATGCCATTTTCAGCCTCTCAAATCTGCAGGAACTGGATTTAAAATCAAATAACATACGCACCATCGAGGAGATCATCAGTTTCCAGCATTTAAAACGACTGACGTGTTTAAAATTATGGCATAATAAAATCGCCACCATTCCTCCCTCCATTACCCATGTCAAAAACTTGGAGTCGCTCTATTTCTCTAACAATAAGCTCGAATCCTTACCGGTGGCAGTGTTCAGTTTACAGAAACTCAGATGCTTAGATGTCAGCTACAACAACATTTCAGTGATTCCGATAGAAATAGGGTTGCTTCAGAACCTGCAGCATTTGCATATCACTGGGAACAAAGTGGACCTTCTGCCAAAACAGTTGTTCAAATGCCTGAAGTTGAGGACTTTAAATCTGGGGCAAAACTGCATCACCTTCCTGTCCGAGAAGATCGGTCAGCTGTCCCAGCTCACTCAGCTGGAGCTGAAGGGGAACTGCTTGGACCGCCTGCCAGCCCAGCTGGGCCAGTGTCGCCTGCTCAAGAAAAGCGGGCTTGTTGTGGAAGATCACCTTTTTGACACCCTGCCACTAGAAGTCAAAGAAGCATTGAATCAAGACCTCAATATCCCCTTCGCGAATGGGATTTAAACCGAGACGATTGCGTGCACATCCGCGTGCAGACCGAACTTCCTAGATGGCAGACCCTCACGTACCAGTTATTGCAAGATAATGCATTTTAGGAGTAGATACATCTTTAAAAATAAAACACAGAGAGGACGCATAGAAGGCTGATAGAAGACGTACCTGAATGTTCCATGTTTGTAGTGTTTTCAGTCGTTCATTTCCAAGTCTTTTTTCTTTTCTTTTCTTTCTTTTTTTTTTTTCCTTTGGGGAAAGGGAAGGAACGATCATAATCACTAATCTCGGTTTCTTTTTAAATTGTTTGTAACTTGGATGCTGCCGCTACTGAATGTTTACAAATTGCTTGCTTGCTAAAGTAAATGATTAAATTGACATTTTTCTTACTATACCACCTTTTTGGAGGTGTCTTGATTTGCTTTGCCGATTTGCTTTGCCGATTATGGTGCAATAGTGCTTTACCTCAGACCACTTAAAGACATGTCAGGTCCCAACCTGTTAAATTTGGGTTTGCTGAAATACTGGTTTCCTTCCTGTTTTAATAAGCACTTCTTGTGACATTGGGCTAGGGCTACTACTTCTGAGAACCCCATTTTATCGATTTTACACTCTTGAAGGCCTGGAACACAGTAAAGCTGTGTAGGTGGTGAGAGGAGGGGAGGTTATTTGTTCATTTTCGAAAAACAAAAAGGAAAACATCCCTCCCTTACTAATAGCTGTTTTTCCATAGTCTGGAGTTATTCCGAGACACATTTTTCTATCAGTACTATAAGGTTGCCAGTAAATAAATGTTTTTTAAAAATTATAACCAAGGCAAAATTTTTTTGCAATTAACTTATTCATTTGAGAGAGAGTGAGCATGCATGCACAAGCACAGCAGGAGGGACAGAGAAAGAGGGAAAGAATCCCAAGCAGCCTCTGTGCTGAGCATAGAGCCTGATGTGGGGCTCAGTCTCATGACTGAGATCGCGATCTGAGCCGAAACCAAGAGTCAGACACTTGACCGATTTACAACAACCCAGGTGCGCCCCGCAAGACAAAATTTTCAGTGGCTTAGTGATTAATGCTTTTTGATATATCAACATTCAAAAGATAACCCAAAATCAAAGCAATTATTATTAATTTCTTGCCCTTTTCAGTGTTGTGGGGAAAAAATAGGACTTGTGGTTCATCAAATTGGAAACCTGACTTTATTCATTTTAGCGACGGGCTATGTTTCCTGTGTTTCCTGTGGCTAGGAGGGATCATGTCCAGGGAAATTCTGGTGGAATATACTTTTTAGATGATGGTTTTCCTTCTTTAACCTACAAAATGTCCAAATCCAGCTCAGAAAACAAAGAGGTTCCCTGCCACCTGTTTAGGTATTGGTCAGCAGGTGTTTCTTAGCCTTTCTGCAGATGTGTTTTTTTCAAGAGAAGAGGACTGTTCGGCACTCCGGATGACAAAGTAATGTCCTCTCTGTATGAGACTGGACTCATCTAATAAGACGCTGGAGGGGCGCCTGGCTGACTCAGAAGAGCGTGCAGCTCTTGATCTCGATTGTGAACTTAAGCCCCCATGTTGGGTGTAGAGATTACAAAAACAAAATAAATAAACTTAAAAAAAAAAAAAAAGACATTGGACATTCTCTTGTCACTCCTTAGCATGACTTGTAGGATTTTTGCAGAGAATGTGAAAAGATGGACTCACATCCTTGCCTTTCCTCTCAAAACTGGTTTCAGGGTACTGGCCTGTAGCAAGTGGTGGTGAATCTTCCCTGGCTGTAGAGTTTATAAATACTCTGAGAAGTGATATCACTAATAAAGCTTGGACCTCTCTGGCTGAATTAGAAACTGACCCCAGCTACAGCATCCCAGCCACTCTCTTCTCTCCTGAAAGACTAATTTATAAAATCTTAAGTTCAGAAAATCAGAGATCAAGGGCAAATTTGGGATATATAAGCAAATTGACTATGTATGCACCTTCCATTTGTCTTCAGCATTCACTGATGTCTTCACTAGTATTGATTATGCACCTACTATGTGACTGGCCAGTCCAGGGAACTGGGAATTTGCTGTTGGAATGAACCAAAATCTCTGGCTCCTGGAGCTTTACTGCTATCAGAGCGCACTGCCATCAGCAACTTTGAGTTTAGTTACTGGGTGACTTGGAGTTTAGGAGAGACAGACAGGGAAGGTGCTAGTGATAAAATATAAGACTTTTTCCTTTATAAAAAGTGACAAATGGGCAAGAACTATTGGCCAAGTGGGGGAGAGAATATTAGTAATGCAAATTATACAAATGACGAATTACAATTGTAATCTAGAAGGCGTGTAGAATCTGAATGAATGATGGCTGGGAGGGGGCACAAAGAGGAGCTTCAGCGAAGTTTTGCACCTGTAAACATTCCTCTATGTTTCCTTCCCGCCAGCCACATAGGGCACTGTTCTTGCATAGTAATGCCACCACCAGATGTGGGTACAGCGTTTTTAGAAGGATGCTTCATTGTCTTGCTTGTGAGATAAATGGGCCAGATCTTAACAATCCTTGCTTTACAGACTAGGAAACTTGTCTTCCTTTCTTAAAACAAGTGCATGTTGTCTTTGAAAGGCATAAATGGCAGGACCCCCCACTGTTCATCTTGCTTTTCAGGGAGATCTGTAGGACCTAGTCTGTGTGACACTCCCAAGCTTGACAGCTGGCACCTGCCCGTGGGCACCTGTTTTCTAATCAATACTTGGGGTTCAGTCACTTAGAACTGATTGGTGTTACATGCCTTCAAACAACATCAAGGGATACCTTTTCTCTTACCCAAACTTCTATTGACTTTATCAGCCCTTAATGATTTCCTTGAACTCTGAAGAGTTCATGGTCGATTGATTTAAGTGCCTCATTCCTTGCCACTGTTTGCAAATAACAATATTTTAAAAGAGGTTTCCCAAGAAATGCTGATTCATCTAGCAAACTTCAAATATACTGGGTCTTGGAGTCTCAACAAAATAGCAGATGAGATTATGGAGAAATAACACTGTCAGTCCATGTGTCTTCACAAATTTTTGTTGGCACCGCACACCCCAGATATGGGAGAAAAACAAGTTAGAATGTATGAGTTTCGGCTTGCTAGTATTTTCATATCTTTTAGCAAAGTCCTTTGAGCACCATCTGAAGAGAATCACTTTAAAGAACCTTTAAATGTTCCATGTCTATGTGAGTCCCACAAAACCTGAGGTTTACTTTTTGGCTGTTTGACTTTCTCTCCCCCAGCTGTCATTTGACTCAACAGAGAAAAGTGACTTTTTCCGGAATTCAGAAGAATGAGCTGAAATTGTTACAGGGACCCCAGTCTTTGTAGTGGAGATTTAGCAAGTTAATAATAGGTAGAAAGATTTCATTCTATGGAAGTCCTGGCCAACAGTTCCTGCCCATTTGACGTTATATAAAAATATATAAAGGAAAAAGTCTTATATTTTATTGCTAGCACTTTCTCTGACTGCCTCCTCTAAACTCCAAGTTGCTGATGGCACTGAACTCCAAAGTGCCCTTGATACCAACGCCCAGTAGCTGTTTCCATTCACCTTGCTGAATAAAAGCCAGAGTGCTGGCCTCTTGCTAGGATTTCTGGCAGCACTTGCGTCAGTAATTCATTCCAATAAAATGGTCCCTTTATCAACTGAATCCCCAAACAAAGCCTGTACTAACAAAAAGCCCTTTTCATGAAAAGAAGAAGGAGGGGGGAGAACTTTGGAAAACAGTTTTCAAATGTCCTCTAACTTGTGACTGACACAAGAAGTGGTCCCATCTGGTCCTGGCCAGCTGTGGCTCTCCCACCAATGCACCAGGTATTCAGAGTACTGTCTACCCCTGGGGGGTGGGGGTGGGGAAATGGACAGCAGAGCCACAGACCATTGCCTTTCAAGACTGGTATAGCCTGAGATGACAGTCATACCTCCAACACCAGAGGAATAATAAACTCCTTGGTTCACAAGTCTCAAAACTCGGAAGGAGAACATCTTCAACCTTCCGCCTCTGGAGATACAGCATATAAATTGTCCCAGGTAAGCATCGTCTTTCTCATGGAATGCACAAGATTTTTTGTGTAGTCAGTCCTGCAGGGTTTCATCTCATAGACTCATGACCCACCCCCCTCCCACTGCTGGGGGACCTCTGAGGGTTGAAACGGCCTGGCCCCAGCTGCTGTTTCTATAATCAGTCCTTTCCCTATTCCTAAGATTCCAGGTTCTGGAGTGACAGTGCCTGAATTGGAATCCTGACCATAGTAAGCTGCTTAACCTCCCCAAGCCTCAGTTTCTTTATCTGTAAGTGGGAACAATAATAGTACTTACCAGTGATTTTGTGTGTGTGTGAAGATTGGATGAGGGGATTCATTTAAGGCGCTGTGCCTGCCAGAGAGTAAGTACTCAATACCATTCCAGTGTCACTTTGTATCCCCAATTGTGACAGAGACTGTCAGCGTCCCCTACTATGCGTTCTCTCCTTCCTTGGTATGGATTTTTCAGTGCATACCTGAGAACCGAGCATAAAATATGCATAAAATAAAACATGTGCCAACTTTACTTGGGGCTAGATGTGGCCATGTGACTGAACTCTAACCAGAAGGATCAGAATGGAAGGGGAATGTGCAATTTCTGGATTGGGCCCTTAAAGGGAGGGGCAGGCCTGCCCTTTCCTCACCACTGATGATGAAATGGCAGGTTATAGAAGTGAGTCCGGTGTAGACTGCAGACCCAGGGCAACAAAGCAGGTATGGCCCAGCAGCAGGACAGAAGACTGGGCCCCTGACACCTCCAAAGAACAGGGTTACATAAAGGAGATGTAACACCCGCCCCCGGTTCTTAGGGGGTTCTTATACATGCAAGTCCTAAAGATTTTGCTGCTCAAACTGCTGTGCAGGGAGCCTCTGAGAAATGCGGAAGCTCAGACTCTTACCCAGACCAATGGAATCAAAATCTCTATTTTAACAAAATGATATCCAGGGGATGTATAGGCACGCTGCAACTTGAGAAGCGTTGTCCTAAAGAGCACTCCTGTCAAGAACAAGTCCTCATCAGGAGCTGGAAAGAGGACAGTGCTGGTGACTGGTGTTTCTACCACCATCGGGTGCTGCCTCTCCCTGGGCTCTCATTTGGGAGGAACTGGGGTTTTGCTGGTGCTTGTGGCTTCTACCAACTTCCATGCCTCCCTTTGACTCCCGCGGCAGCCGTAGGAAGGCGGCAGGATAGTCCCACTTTGGTGGACTGCTTGAAGAGGCAGTGGGGATACATAGCATTCCCTCAGGAGTCTGAGGCTTTGGCACATCCTTTAACTGCTCTCATGACATACTCAGGCCACAGACACCCTTCCACAAGCCCAGGTGTCTAAACAACCCATTGTGTTGTTTCACCTTCAGGCCTGGTCTGGGTTAGCTGCTCAAAGCTCACTCAACCGTGGGATAACCCGCTCATTTGAGCCTTTCCAGAATGTCCCTGGGAAACTGCCAAACAGCCTGGCATGGAAATTGGCTGGAGTCGTTTGAGGGGAAGACCCGCCCAAAGGGATCACCCAGGTGTTAAGGGAGGCTTTGTGTATACTGTAAAGAAATCTGTGTCTTCAATTTACTGCTGGGAAACTAATTCAGAGCAGCAGCCACATAAGTCAGTACTTTCCTGGCTGGAAACCTCTTTGAGATGTATCTCCAAGGGTTTAACCCAGATCTTTCTTACCACTTAGGCCTGCTGGCTCTTTATCTGGCTTTGGCTGTGGTGGAAACAGCTGGTCACCATCCAGAGGACAATCCTGCCTCCTTCATTTTCTTGAAGTTGGTGATTAAATCACTCATCATCTCTTCGCCAGGATGTTGTGAAGATTATGTCAGCACAGTGCCCAGAGCTCCCTGGAGATAAACGGTGAGCAAACACAGTTTGCTATTAATTTATCATCATGCGAGGCAGAAAGTTTTGGCAAGGTCAGTATTTTCATTCCTGCCTGAGAAGTGGCCGATGCCTATTGAAGATGATACCTTCCACCCCTCAGTTCTAAGTAACTGCTATTGTTTAGGGGATTACCTGTTTCGGGTTTCCATTTCTGAAGGTGGAAGAAGACCCTGGGACGTGGGTTGGACAATGTTAAGTAGCAATCACCGCTTGGGCCCTTAGCTTACTGGACACTTAACTTACTCTGACTTGTCACAGCAAACCTGGGGAGATGCGCATTATCCCCATTTGACAGATGAGGAAACTGTAAGGTTAGACTATCCGCCCCGGGCCCAGGCAGCAGGAGATCAGGGCCCCGTTCAATCAGAGAAGATGCACACCTCCTCTCATTCGATCCTCACCAGACACCAAAGAGAAAGGCATCAGCCCCCTTGAAGAGGTGAACAACAGACTCAGATCAGCTTCCCCCGTCCCTGGTTCCACGTCTAAGCAGCAGACAGCAGCGTGGGGCTGGGGCTGGGGCTGGGGCTCGCCTGCCTGCTGGCCGTACTCTCCCACCCAACCACATGGCACATCTGCTGCTCCGTCAGCAAATCAGAAAGAGGTTGTGAAAGCTGCGTTGACATCTGTTATGTAAATCTGCCCCCAAGCTAAGGTTTTCCTTCATTCTTTAGTAATAGAGGTTTTTGATGTGTCTCTGCATCCATCCTCAGCGTTCCGACTTGTTTCCTCTGTGGGGCTGCCAGTCCTGAGAGGCCCGTCCAGCAGGTAATGTAATTAGTCGCCTTCACTAATGTTCAAGGCGCGACCGTCCTTACTCACGGTCATTTATTCAGGAATGAGAAAGCTCTGCCTTAGCTATTTGATGCAGAGTCAATGCGGTGAAGAGTGACATTCAACAGGTCCAGAAAGGTGGGTGCAGGAAAACCCTGTAACATTTGCTGGGGCCTCCGGGCAGATGTGACTTTTCTTTCCAGCCTGGCATTTCAGACAGATTCGCAAGCTGTTACCAATCCAGGCGGCACCCGGCGCCTGCATCTCCTGACCTTTATTTTTACTGGATCTCTTTTCTTCTTCTGTTGACGGTCACTGTACTCCACCATCTGGGCTAGGACAAGAATCAGATATTTGTGGTCCCTGGGGAAAAAGAACCAGTTTTACTGGAAGAAACTGCTTAGAAGAAAGAAAGAATGTATGAAGTTGAGGAAACTAACATTCCCACCCCTGCTGGTAGCCCAGTAGCCCGCCCCCTTTAGATTTACATTTCAAAGCCCCCAGACTGTTAGGGGTTCCCCCCCCCCCTTGGCCTGTCTTACCCTTTATAATTGTTCCTTATCCATTGTAATTTGTTCTAATATCTTACCTAAAGTGAGCTCGGTTTGCCCAGAGTATATTTTAACCCAAAACATGAATTGTCATTTGAAAAACACATGTGTGTTCTGGATCTTTGACCCCTTGTAAAAGTGAGTAAAGCTTTTACAGGATAGGACAACTAAAAAAAAAAAAAAAAAAAAGGATAGGACAATTAATGTGCAGGCAATATAAGCAGAAGAAACTTCTCGTTCACCAGGACTAAAATTAGAGTCAGTGGTGACCAAGAAAGTATGCAGACGGAGCAGTAAGAAGGAGCTCAGAGGAGGCCTGGAAAAAGGTGGGGAGGTTTTAAAATATTGTAAACAGTTATTCTATTATTTATAGAATAAAATTAGCTCAATGACACATGCTAAGTATGGCCTCAATTCTTCCACCAGCCAGAGCTAAAGACACGGTAAATAACACGTGCGCTCACTTGCAGTGAATCAGGACCCATGCAGTTTGCTTTTGGGAAGATGGCAAGAGGTGGTCAGTTAACTACACATCCTGAGTTCTGAGTTGCTAGAACTTAGTTGCTTTCCTAATTGTATGAAATTAGATTAATTCTTGGCCTCAGACTTAATTCCCTGTTTATAAATAGAGCCTTCTGCCAACAGTTCACCACCCGCTCTTTGTCACTGGGACTGAGAAGCTACAGAATGTGGTGGCAAAGGCTCCAGCTACTGGAACTGTCTTGAAGTCAAGTTACTTAACATGGGTGTGTTTTTGCTTTCTCATCTGTGAAATGGGGTTAATGGTGGTATTTACCTCATGTCATTGTGTGGATTCAGTGAGTTAACACATATGAGGCACTTAGGACAATATCTGTCACATTGAATGCTAAATACATTTTAATGGTTTTCATGAATAAAGTTTCTAAAATATTTGGAGGATATGTTCATAAGCAAAAAGTATATTTTTTTATTTTAAATATATAAATAAATTTTATATATTATAAATAAAGCTTTTCAAATGTAGTGTTATGCTAGAGCTGAGAAAATGGACACTGCCCAAGTAGGAACGGATTGTGCCTTTCTCTCCTTTCAAAAGTCAGCAAAGGCAAGTCATTGGGGACTTAATGTCTCACAAGCAGCTTTTCATACGTTCATTAACTTGTTTATTTTGCTCAGCAAATCAGAGTAACCAGACTACGTATTATTAGGAACCCTCTTTGGTTGGTTATGAATGTTTCTAAGTAGTTCTCTAAACTTGGGTCAGACCCAATGACCCATCTGGCCAAAGGCCTGAAGACAGATTTCTGAAGAATAGCTGCAGGGAACTGTATCTTGGGCTAATTTATTGGGTCCTCAATAAGGAATGTTGACTATTTTAGTTGCATAAAGAATAAGGAATGGGTTGCTGATAAAGGGAGGACAAAAAAATGTTTTCTCTCTATCCATCTTAGGTTTGTTGAACTGGCCTTGATAAATTAGACAGACAAAAGACACTAACAAGAGGGAGTTAAACAAATGTTTATTAACAAGTGCACCATGCATATACACAGGAGCACCCAGAGATGAGTAACTCAAAAGGATAGATAGTATTAGGTTGGTATAGTATTTTTTTTTAATTCCTATGTAACTAACATACAGTGTTAGATTAGTTTCGGGTGTACAATATAGTGATTCAACAATTCCATATGACTCAGTGCTCATCATGATATGTGTACTCTTAACGCCCTTCATCTCTTTCACCCATTCCCCCACATACCTCCCATCTGGTAACCACTGGTTTGTTCTCTGTATTTTAGTCTGGTTTTGTTGTTGTTTATTTGTCTCTCTCTCTCTTTTTTATAGATTTATTTATTTATTTTAGAACAAGAGAGAGAGGGATCCCTGGGTGGCGCAGTGGTTTGGCGCCTGCCTTTGGCCCAGGGTACGATCCTGGAGACCCAGGATCGAATCCCATGTCAAGCTCCCGGTGCATGGAGCCTGCTTCTCCCTCTGCCTGTGTCTCTGCCTCTCTCTCTCTCTCTCTCTCTCTCTCTCTCTCTGTATGACTATCGTAAAAAAAAAATAAAAAAATAAAAAAAATTTAAAAAATTAAAAAAAACAAGAGAGAGAGAAAGAGAGAGAGCAGGGGAAAGGAGCAAAGGGAGAAGGAAAGAATCTCAAGCACACTCCCTGCTGAGCAAGGAACCCAACTTGGGCTCAATCCCATGAACCTGAGTTCACAACCTGAGCTGAAGCCAAGAGTCAGATGTTCAACCAATGGAGCCACCCAGGCACCCTATCTCTCTTTTTTTAAGTAAGCTATATATATCCAATGTGGGGCTTGAACTCATGCCCCCGAGATCAAGAGTCACATGTTCTACCAAATAAGCCAGCCAGCTGCCCTTTTGTTTATCTCTTTTGTTCATTTGTTTTGTCTCTTAAATTCCACATAAGGCTGAAATCACATGGTACTTATCTTTCTCTGACTGACTTATTTCACTCAGCATTATACCCTCTAGGTCCAACCATGTTGTTGCAAATGGCAAGATTTCATTCTTTTTTATGGATAATATTCCATTGTATATGTACCACATCTTCTTTTCCATTCATCCACTGATGAACACTTGAGTCACTTCCATAATTTGGCCATTGAAAATAATGCTGCGGTACAAATAGAGGTGCATATATCTTTTCAAATTCGTGTTTTCATATTCTTTGGGTGAATACCCAGTAGTGGAATTACTGGGTCATATAACTCTGTTTCTAATTTTTTGAGAAAGCTCCATACTGTTTTTCACAGTGGCTGTACCAGTTTGCATTCCCATCAACAGGGCACAGGGGTTCCTTTTCCCCCCACATCCTCTCCAGTACTTATTATTTCTTGAGTTTTGGATTTTAGCCATTCTGACAGGTAATATCTCATTGTGGTTTTGATTTGCATTTCCCTGATGATGAGTGATATAGAGTATCTTTTCATTTGTCTAATGGCCATCTGTGTGTTGTCTTTGGAGAAATGTCTACTCATGTCTTCTACCCACTTTTTAATTATATTATTTGGGTTTCTTGAGTTATAGAGGTTCTTTATATATTTTGGATATTAACCCCTTTATCGGATATGTCATTTGCAAACGTCATTTCCCATGTAGTAGGTTGTCTCTTTGTTTTGTTGTTTGTATACCATTTTAACAGAACAATACATTTTTAGTGAAGTATCAAGGAAACAAAAGGACTTTGAGCTTCTAGGGGTGGCAAATTGTGGGAAGACAAATATTTGGGGAAATGAATGGTAGATAAGGTGAAGTTTTAGGAAGATTGTTTTGTAGATTTCTCTGGTGCTATCTCTGAACTGATAAGGGTCTAGAGTTGTTTCCAGTGATTAACTTCTGTCCTTCCTAGTAGAGGGAAGAGACAGGGCACCTTTGCAAATATAAATTCTACTTTTAGATAGGGGTGGGCAGAGAGTTTGGGGGTTTTTAAAAATCTGTGTCTTCTCAATTGCCTTCAGCTCAGAATAATCCTTATGCCAAAGTGGCATATTTTGGAATGGCATTTTCTGGTACCCACCCTTCATTGGGCTGGTAAGGATTTTGTGTTTCTTTTTCATTAACTTGAAACTTGCACTAAGACTGGTCATTGGGGCTGAACATGTTCAAAGTTTTCTAATCTATTCAAGAAGATAAAAAATTATCTCTACACTCAGACATAATTGGTTGTTGCTTCCTTCAAAGAGTTTTTAAAATGCCTGATCCTTGAGGGTGCCTGGGTGGCTCAGTGATTGAGTGTTTCCAGGTCGTGATCCCGAGGTCATGGGATCAAGTCTTGCATCGGGCTCCTTGCGGGGATCCTGCTTCTCCCTTTCTGCTCATGTCTCTGCCTCTCTCTCTGTATCTCTCACAAATAAATAAATAAATAAAATATTTTAAAAAAATAAAACAAAATACCTGATCCATGAAATGCCAAATTTACAGAACAGATGACTAAGAGGGTGATCATTCATAAAACACAAAAAAATAGTTCCTTCTGTTCAGCAGTTAACTCCTCTGGAACTCAGAAAAAGAAGTGGGTTTTACATAATGTTTAGGAAATTCATCTGTTGCTTATAGCAAAGCACATTTTCGCTTTAAACAGAATGCTCATTTAGAAAGTATTCTGTGTCCAGGCTTGCATTGAGCATCTTTGTCTATTCATCCCTCTGCCAGCCAAAGAAGCAGGAGGGGGAGTGAATGGAGGTCTTGCAAGATAACACAACTCCTACAGTCTTTCCATCGCACTTCTAACTCTGCAAGTCCCAGTCCACACTTAGATAAAACAATGATGAGATGTAAAGGGTTATCTGAGAACCTGTGAGATCTCAACCTTACTTGAAGGTTCACCTCAATCTGTTACATTTTTAAAACTAATAAACAGATCATGAGGTATGCAGGGCTTAATCCTTAATTTTATTATGTTGATGATCCACTCACCACCACACCCACTCCGATTTAAAGATCACCTTTAGAATTCACTTGTACTAACAAAGAAGAGAGGTAAGAATGGAAGAGTGGGCGCAGAATAACTACTCAGATCAGTGCATTCATTTCTTCAAGAAATAATCTAGCTCTTACCCTTTAGGAGCTGGGCATCGGGTAAGTGCTGGGGTAAATCAAGAACGAGTTCAGTCTATGCTTTATTCTCTGTTCTTGCCCTACCCTCTGCTCCCTGCCCCTGTCTTTTGCCCAAAACCATTCCACAGAGGTGCAATTCCCAGTGAGAGAACAGTCAGAGAACAGGACAAGAATCCCTGGCCAGTGGTCTGGTGAGACTGGCACTCCTCATCACCTTCAGTGCACACCCCCCATCCTTTTATTCCTCTCTGCCTCCCCCTGCTTTCCTCTGTACCCACATGTTGGCATTAAAGGACACAGCTTGTACTTGTTAGCTCATTCTTATGTAGTCCTCTAAATGTTCTGGTGTCATTTTTTTCTGATTACAAAAGGAGCACATGTTCATTGTTACATAAAAGTCAAATATTACAGAAGTGCATGTCCTTTGAAAACATATCACTGCATCCCTCCAAACTCTGCAGCCTTTCCTTCTAACTTCAAGTAAAAGACGAAGTCCTTCCACAGCCTACTGATTTGCACACCCCTTCTTTCTCCACGCCCAGGGCCCCCAGTTCTGGCCCTATTTCCCATGCTCCAGCAGTACAGCATTCAGCTTGCCTGCACTTCAGCACCTTTATGCCAGCTGTCACCTCTGCTGGAATGTTCTGCCCAGATATCTGCGTGGCTTCTGTCTTAGTCAGTTTGGGCTGCCATAACAAAATACCATAGCCTGGGTGACTTAAACAACAGAAATGTATTTTCTCACTGCTCTGGAGGATTTAAGTGTAAGATCAAAGTTCTAGCCAATTTGGTTTCTAGAGAGAACTCTCTTCCTGGCTTGCAGACAACCACCTTCTTGCCCTCTCCTCACATAGCCTTTCCTTGGTGCATGCTCACCACCTCATTTAGCCTCAGTGACTTCCTGAGAGGCCTCATCTGCAAATACAGCTACAGTGGGGGATACGGCTTCACCATATGACTTGGGACAACACAAACCTCAATCTAGAGCAACTTCCTGCTTCTGCTCTCGTTTACACATCGCCTTATCAGAGAGGCCTTCTCTGGCCTCTGCTTAAAAGCACAGATTTATTATTTCTCACAATTCTGTGGGTCATCTGGGTTCACTGGGGTTCTAACAGCTGCAATCATCTGACTGAACCCAAGGGTGTGCCATTGCCTTACCTGCCTGATGGAACCTCAGAAATCTCATTGTTTTAGAGTATAGTTCAGCATGAATGTTGGACTGAGGTCAAGAATGGAAGCTTCAGGGCTCCTCAGGGCCTGGGTTCCTGATGAACAAGTCAGGGACAGCATGGCCCATTGCATGAGGAGGTAGACATGTAACTGTGTGATTGGTTAGGTGCCATGACTGTTGCAGCCTGCCGCATGATCCAATGAGAAGTTGCCACTCCACTCTTACTTTTTTTCATAGTCATTATCCCTGGTGAACAAATGACAAATCTGACACAAAGAGAGAGATTTGCCTCTTTTTATTCACTGCTGTATCCCTATCACCTTAGAATGGAAACTGACTAATGGAGGTTGCTTAATAAGCATTTGTTAAGTCACTGAAAACATTAATTTGAAAATGTTTTCCACACCCTTCATCTTTAACAGCTTTAGAACTGTGGACACACTTCTACCATTAAAAAGCACTTTCCCATACAAACATTTAATTTTACTTTTCACCACAGCCTCATGAAGAAGGAGTGTAAGTATCATCGTTCCTACTTTATAGATGGGGGGAGAGAGGCCTAGGCGATGGAGAGTGGCTTGCCCATCGTCACATGGTGGACAAGAAGAGAGCTTCTGACTTCCCATGCCTGGCTTTCCACCAGCCATCATGCAACCTTTTGGGTGCAATTGAGAAATGAACCCTCTGCCTCATGTTTTCCCTCCCCAAGGCTTCGCACTTAAGGAGCTCTGTAGGGGAAATAGTTTTGGTTACCCAGTTGGCTACAGACTATGAGGTCTACAGGCCAAAAGAAGCATTATCTCTTTGAAATCTCCCTATGGAGGCCAAAACCTAAAGGTCTCAGTGACCCAGAGCCATCAAGACACCAAAAGGTAAGGGTGGCCAGACCTATCTCTGTGGACCTTGCCCTAGATTGCGCTGCACTGTTTGTGTAAAGTTAAACTTTAAATCTGCGTATCTCACCAGTGGTTGCCAGGTTGTTCTGGTCTGGACAAACCTTGGTTTAGCCTATAGGGAACAGAAAAAAATCACCTTTCAAGCTGTAAGCTGCTATTCCATCCAGAGAAGGGTTGGTTAATGAGTACATCTTCACATCAAGGGGAAATCACACCAGATGGAGAAAGTCCTCAACTCTGTACGTTCAAGATATTTTGTGGTGCTTTTAGGGGGTACAGAGGAAGGCTCATCTTCTTTAAGAAAGCCCTTTGAGAGATAGTTTGCTACTGTAGCTGGAAGCAAGTTCAAAGTTAAAGTAAAAACAGTCATTTTTAAAAGAGGAAGTTTTCTTCTTTCTGCCTTATTCTTTCTCTTGCCTTGTAATGCTGTTTCTAATTTGCTACTTAATGTCATTCTAAGGAAAAATCACAATTTTGGATTATCATAAAATTTACCATCTTTACATTATGCAGTGTCCTTTTTTTAAAGTTGAAGTCTAGCTTAGTTTCAAATGTACAATATAGTGGCTTGACAACTCTATATGTCACACTATGCCCACCACAAGTGTAGCTTCCACCTGGCCCCATCCAACACTACTATAATACCACTGACTGCCTTCCCTACGCTGTACCTCTCATCCCTGTGACTTATTCATCCCATAACTTGAAGCCTACATCTCCCACTCCCTTTCACCCATTTAGTCCACTCCCTTCACTGTACATTTTAAATACCAATATAAGAATATTATTAAATTTATATGCAGAAGAGTGAAATTACACAATTTATATTTTGTAGTTCAGACATGCACGCAGCTTTGGTTCTTACCAGAACAGTGGAAGTGCTAGACAAAACTAACTCGTCTCTTTTCATTTCAACGGATGATACATATACATTCTATCAACACTCTACCTTTGGTTTACTGATGAGTAAGAAAGGACTTGAAAAGAGGAGGAACTTTGGGTTTTCATCTTTCCTTTTCTATGTGATCACATTTTACATATGTAGTTGGTTAATACAGGGAAGTAACATTAATAAGAAAGGATATGATAGGATTCTTTAATCATTTGTTAAATAACATTATTTACATTTAGAGTCCCATTTTTTTCTTTCTGCATTCAAATCAAGTTCTGGTTTAAGTGGAAAGTAAGTCTTCTCAGGACTCTGAGTGCACAGCCCCCTCTGTTATAGACACAGCTCACTCACCTTGTCCTTGCCTTGAGTACTACTGAACTCTCAAGCATCATGGGAATCCATGGTAATTCTGTGCTCATGGGACATCAAGAATGTCACATGCAAATGGAACAGCAAGGAAGAGTACACACTCATATTATACCTATCTCCTCTACTCACACACATGCTCCCTGGTCCCACCAATGTGTAAGATCCAAGTTCAAAGACAAAATTATTGGGACGCCTGGGTGGCTCAGCTATTGAGCATCTGCTTTCGGCTCAGGGCATGATCCTGGGGTCCAGGATTGAGTCCCACATCCGGCTCCTTGCGGGGAGCCTGCTTCTCCCTCTGCCTATGTCTTTGCCTCTCTCTCTCTCTCTCTCTCTCTGTCTCTCATGAACAAATAAATAAAACTTAAAAAAAAGATAAAATTATTAAAAATCTCAGAAGGCAATACCAGAGCATTAAACCAGGTATGGTACGACTGTACATTTCTTACATTCTTTTTTTTTTTTTAAGACTTTGTTTTTAAGTAACCTCTATACTCAATATGGGGCCTGAACTTACAACCACAAGATGAAGAGGTACATGCTCTTTTTTTTTTTTTAAAGATTTTATTTATTCATTCATGAGAGACATAGAGAGAGAGAGGCAGAGACACAGGCAGAGGGAGAAGCCAGCTTCCTGCAGGGAGCCCGACTGGGGCTTGATCCCAGGACCCCAGAATCACACCCTGTGCTTAAGGCTGCGCTAAACCGCTGAGCCACCCGGGCTGCCCGTTGTATTCTTAAACCAGGCCTTCCTTGCTCCTTGCTCTTCACAGCAGGGAGAGGGATGGTTTCCTTGAGGAGCTGTAAGCATACCCTTCCAACCGTGCTCTCCATTGTTCTCCATCTTTGGCCAGGAGAGTGTTAAGTTTGTTTACAGAGTTATCCATCCTGAAAGAGATCAGGAAAAGGAGCCATTCTTTTCTTAATTCATTCAGTACATAGGTATTGATTGCCTACTGTTTGCAAGGCACAAATCCCTGATGTTTAATTATCCAATTTGACTCTCAATAGAAATGGAGTTAACAACTGATCATGAGGAAGTCTCCATAAAGTCTCAATAGTATGGGCTTTGGGAAGCTTTTACATTGGTGAACACTTCACCTATTGGCAGGATGAAGCCTTAGTACCCTCTCCAACCTTATCCTTATGTATATCTTCATCTGGCTGTTCATGTGTATCCTTTATCACGTCTTTAATAAACTGGTAAAAGTATGTATTTCCTTGAGTTCTGTAAGCTGTTCTAGCAAATAAATCAATGCGGGTAGAGGTCATGGGAACCTCTGATTTTAGCCACATCAAACAGAAGTTGTGGATAACCTGGTGACCTACTACTTAAAACTGGCATTGAAATGGGGGCTCAGACTCATGGGACTGAGCCCTTCACCTGATCTGATGCCATCTCCAAGTAAATGTCAGAATTGAGTTAATTTGTGGGACACCCAGCTGGTGTCACAGAATTGCTTGATGTGAGAGGGAAAAAAAACCTAAAGCCCTGCACATCTGGTATCAAAGGCATGAGCATGGTAGTCATGTGGTCATATGAGAAGAAAGGAGAAACATGGGACTGAGGTTTTTCTTTATACCATGTTGTTAACATACTTTTTCCTTCTTTATTGCTACTAATTGGTGATATAGTCCTGGCAGCACAATAGGAAATATAAAGCTTTCATTTTCAATGTTCTACAAGCTCTAGAAGTTGAGAAATAGTAATAATAGCATAATTTACATCACGTTGGAGAGCCTGCCATGATTTTCTCTTACTTCCTTTGCGGTGCTATCTGCTGTAGTCCTTTGCAATCCATTTCATTTACTACCATGTCATCTTCCAAGGCCAGCCATCCTTCTCTCCTTCCTTCCTGCCGCTTTCCTTCTTCCTTCCTTCCTTTAATTCCATTAGGGTACTGCAAGTGGTTTGTATCAAAACAATTGATTCAATTGAAAATTTTTCTAGCTGATAATTATGTCAGAAAAAGCCAGCGAAACACAAATCAAAAACTTGTTCTGTTTCACCATCTCTTTGATCATTAAGATTAAAATTGTATTTGAATATTCATTTATCTATCCAAAAGGTATTGATGAGATAGGCTAGGTGGGAAAAGAGTAGTGGACAACATTAACATGGCCCCTGCTTTCACAGAGCTTACACTCTAGTGGGGGAAAAACCAATAAAGATATTAGCTAATAAATAAGATATTTTCATCAAAAGGTAACTGCTACGGCGCTGGGGTGGCTTAGTCAGTTAAGAGTCTGAATCGGCTTTGGCTCAGGTAATGATCTCAGTGTCATGGGATCTGACCACATTGGGTTCTGTGCTCAGCAGGTAGTCTGATTGGGGTTCTTTCTCCCTCTCCCTCTGCTCCTCCCTGCCCCACTCTCTCTCTAAAATAAATAAATAAATCTTTAATAAAATAGAGTTAACTGCCAAAAAAAAATTACAAATACATGTAAAAGAGAGTGATTTAGGAAGCTAATTTGGCTTGAGGGTCAGCTAAGCCTTTCAGAGAAGATAACAATTGCATTGAGACCTAAACTAGATCTCAAACTATAATTTGCCTATATATCTAGTGGTGATCTCGTACAAGTGCAGATTATAATTTAGTAGGTGAGGATTGTGTCTGAGATTCCACATCTCTTATAAGGTTCCCAGTGATCCCTATGGTGCTATTCCGTGGAGTCCTCATAGGGTAGAAAGGACAATAAGAAGAATCTAAAGAGAGCTCTAGAAAGAGAAACAACAATTGAGAGGTGCTGAGGTGAGAAAAAGTTTGATGTTTGGGTTAGAGAAATACTGTTTAATAGAGACGGGGAGTGATGAGTAAGGGGTGAGGAATATGCAAGAAGGTCAAAGAGTACAGGGCCTTCTAGGCCAGAAGGTTTCATTTTATTTTAGTGTGATGGAAGACATGGAAGATGTCAAGGGGGCGAAGAGTAATGATGTAGAAAAGACGTTAGGGTTTAACGTCTTGACATCTTGGCAGCTGATGGCCAAGAAAGATTTCTTGAGACACCTTTGATGCAAAAAGGTGGTTTTATTAAAGCCTGGGGATGGGACCCATGGACAGAAAGAGCTGCAGTGAGGTCATGAGAAGGGGTTCATTACAGACTTTCAAGTTGGGAGGGGGTTAGGGATAGCATGTCTCTGAGGGATTTTGAAAGCAAGGTTTCCAGGACCTTGAGGAGGTTAGCTAGTAAGGGAAAGGTCATTTATTACTATCTAATAAACCCTTAGTCATGAAACCCTTAGGATGTGTATCAGTGGGTCATGTGCTTGTGGATGGTTGCCAACATGTATCTTGGAGGGCAGAGATAAAGGAAGTTTCCAAAGGAGTTTTTTTTTTAAAGATTTTTAAAAATTTATTTATTTATGATAGACACAGAGAGGCAGAGACACAAGCAGAGAGAAAAGCAGGCTCCACGCAGGGAGCCCAAATGTGAGACTTGACTGCAGGATCACTCCCTGGGCCAAAGGCAGGCACTCAACCGCTGAGCCACCCAGGCATCCCTCCAAAGGAATTTTTATTTGTTAAAGTAGGATTCTAGGGGTTGGGCTAAGATTGCCTTTTGCCCTTAGCAAAGTATCAACATTGAGGCAACTGAATCCCTAGAGGGATGGCACCCTGCCTGTTTCAAGGACTTGTCAATGGGCTATAGGTAGTAAGGAAACTTAATTTTTCTTCTGCCTTTGTGTCCCACATCAAGTAATATGATCAGATTTAAGCTCTTGAAGATCAACCTGACAACTATGGGAGTAATGAATTTTAGGGGAGCAAGAGTGGAAGGAGAAGAGGTTTTAGGAAACCAGAGTGGTACTCCTTGTGTGAGATGTTGGTGGCTTGGACCAGGACAGCAGCAACGGACATCAGGAGCAACAGACAGCTCGGATGGTGATCCAGTGGCAGAGCCAACAGGACAAGTATGTGGTTCAGACATAAGGGAGGTGGGAAAGGGAATTAAGGATGACAACTGAATTTATGTTTTGATCAGTAAGTAGCAGGTGACACCGTGTCCCAAGATGTAAAACCAAAGCAAAAACAAAAACACCAAAACTTGAATTTTCATAAATAGAAAAGGGAAAATTATCTAGAATGACTCTTACTTCTAAAGCCTCTGTTTGCATTTTTACTGGTGCAAATTTCATTTAGAATCTGACATCTGACATTGGAATCAAGATGGAAAGGCAAATGCATCCGAGCATTCCTTCCTCCCTTCCTCTCTCCCTCCCTCCCTCTTTCCTTCCTTCCTTCCTCCTCTCTTCCTTCCTTCCTTCCTCCTTTCCTCTTTCCTCTTTTTCCCTTCCTTCCTTCTATCCTCTTTCTTTCTTCCTTTCTTCCTTTATCCCTTCCTTCCTTCCTTCCTCTCTCCTTCCCTCCCTCCCGCCCTCCCTCCTTCCCTCCTTCCCTCCTTCTCTCTCCCTCTTTCTTTTTTCTTCCCCCCTCCTTTTCTCTTTCCTTCCTTCTTTCCTTCCTCTCTCTCTCTTCCTTCTTTCCTTCCTTAGCCCCTCAGGAGGCTCTCTCTCACAAAGCCACTCTCCTCTCTCTCACAAAGGAAGAAAAGAAAGATCATCAGTGACAAAATAGTTGCAGAAGCAACATGAAGAGCCAGTTTCACTCTCAGGAGAGAACACTGCCTCTCTTCCTCACCGTTTCCAGCGCTCTACCTGTTTAGGACACTTCTCTAGTAACAAACTGTAGAAATGATGCTTGAGAGTATAGTCTTGCATCTGAGAATTTAGAATCATTTGGTAATGTATCATTAAAAAAAAGAGGGAGAAAAGCAGCAGCTACCCAGACAAGTGATGGAAGTTCTCTGGCAAACAATGTTTTGTATTATAATGTAAGTTAAATAGATTCTTTTGCCTAAGCCTGGACTTTTCAAATGGAAGTTGATTTCTTAGAACTGGGATGGATGGAAAGTTAGGGTATTTCTAAAGACCCACCAGTAAAATAGCATGTTTTACCCTCAGAGATTGCTCCCTTTTGTATTCCCATGAATAATTTCTGTCATTTGAAAGAATTTAAGAAAAAGTTATGTTTTCTTTTTCCAGTTGAGCTTCTTTTAACATATTTTTCTGATACCATTAATATACTCATATTTCCTGCTGGAAGAATGGTTAAGATTGAACTATTGTTCATATCTTTCTTTTTTTTCCTTTTAAAATTATTTTTCCTTGAAGAAGTTTCTTTGTCACTGTCAAGGTTAAGTGAAGTCGCTACTGAAGGAAAGAGCAGAAGGAGTTTGGAATGCTTTTCCATAAACCCCAGGGACCTATCCCATGAGAATCCCCTGTAGGGCTCAGGGTTTTTAGGATAAATCATTTAGGAAAAATGTTTTCTTCCTTTGCTGCTAGGTTGACAAGGCAAAAGAAATAATACTTTTTGTGTCAACCTTTGTTCTAGCACAATTTCTCAAAGCAGGTAATAGAAACCATGGGACTTTCTACCTGAATGGCACAAAATCGCATTTTTACCACCCAATGCTGCACATAGCAGATACTCAGTAGATGTTAATGTTAATTGAATTACATTGAATTCCAAGAATCTTCTAGAAATCTTAGATTGGTTCCTTTCATCTTGCAGATAGTGAGCTGGAAATGGAGGGGGACAAGTTGAGAGTCTAGCCCCTAGGCAAAAAGACACATGTTGGTTAGGAATCTCACAATTTCCTTTGAAATTGAAGATGTCAGTTTCTTAAGGATGCTTTATAGATCCAGGCCCTGAATCCACAAACATTCCCTTTGCGATTATCTTGCTACTTCTACAGGCGAACTTTTAAGTTTTTATTTACGGCTGTGGCAGGATAAACAGAGATCCTCCCCGCCCCCGCTTCCATCTGGGGAGAGATTCGGGGATCAAGAAATTCTATAATAGGAAGTAAACAAACATCCTCAACTAACAAGGGGCCTTTGTAATGAAATAAATCCAGGAAGGAAACAAACAGGACTTTAGCACGCTAATGCCAAAGTTTCCATCATAGGGCCAGGTGAAAAACATGTTAACGGTTGAAAAATACTTGGCTCCTCTGTTACGGGCCTGCATTATCTTTGGAAGATGAGTAATAGGGACCCTGGAGAGACAGTCGTCCTTAGGTGAATCAGGATGACACTTGCCGCGGCCTGCAGCCTTCGCCGCCTAAGAGGGAGAGGCCTGGAAGGTTCTCCTTGTGTTGGGCACCAGGCCCAGCCCTGTCCCACATGGAGCTAGCGGCAGGCTGGGCAAAGGAGTCTCTCCTTAACATCCAGCTGAAGCCCAAGGCGTTAATTTTGCACTGAAGAGACAGCAGCCAAAGAGAGAGAGAGAGAGAGAGAGAGACAGCAGCCCCTGGGACCACTTTGTCTTGTGAGGAATGGCGCAGTTTTCTGTGGCAAAGGGGTGGGAGGTGTTACCTGGGAAACTTAGAGAGAGGATGTGAGGAGGACCACGGAGGCTGGGCACCGGACGGGAGCGATGCAGCATCGCTGGCGTAGCCCCTGAGGCCTGAGGGGGAGCCCTGGTCCTGTCTGCTCACCTCCACTGCTCCCCACGAGGTCAGAGCGAGCAGGTTACCCAGCGGATATCACTACTGGTTCTCCTACTAGAGCGACTTCGAAATGCTCACCTGGCTTCTTTGGGGACTCCTTCGTCGGTGTTCAGGGGGTGTTTAGGCTCAGGGTACTGGGTGTGGATGTGTTTAGGAAACATGACTGACTTCCTGAGCACTTGGTGGGCCTGGGTAGAGGTGGGTCTCAGAGGGACACAGTCCAGGCTTTCCCCCACAACTAGGATAAAGGGGAGTTTCCAAGTCAACAGATGACCCCTGCAAAGAATTATGTGAGTCAAGACGCCTACTTTGGCTTGATATCCAACCCCCCCCCCCAAAATGTTAGCAAAGTCCATGCACTTCATAGCAGGGTAGGAAGGGGTTTCTGAAACAGCTGGTTCACGGGACATCTCATGGTGACTCCAGGTGCTGGGCACGTTTCGGCACTGAGTATTCCTTCTGTAAATGCTGATTCAATGCCTTTGGATGGCAGAGTCTCAGCTTAGTTCTGGGGAAATTAATTCCCTTTGGTTTCTGACCTTAAAGATTTCATAATCTACGGAGAAAGACAACATGAAGAGAGAATTCATTTCAACTCCATTAGATTGAAGAGGAGACTGTGAAATGAGTTCAGTTAGTTCATCTAAGAGACCAGAAGGACCTGAACAGACGCAGTGGCAAGAAAGATGAAGTAGGAGAGGAAGGCTGAGTTCTGAAAGACATTCTGAAGAAATTTCAAATGGCTCCCATGGACAATGGATTACAAGGGGAAAGAGGGGAAGTTGTAGGGGAAGAAGCCTGTGGCCTCCTGTTACATAGTTCTCACCTCATTTATTTAGAATTCACTTGCAGGAAGGGTCAGAGCTGCACCTGGATGTCAGTCCCTAGACACTGTCACAACCAAAGAAGACTCAGTATCACTAAGGTCCGGGCAGCTTTGGCTGTGGCATTGGGGCCTTGGTATCCTGTGTCATGAACGAGGGTGTTGTTTTGCCTTTTTGGACAAGTGTATGTGTGTGTTGGAGACTTTGTAAGTTCTGGCAGTCCTAGAAAGGGTGGGGTGGAGGAGTCACCCCAGGGAAGGGAAGGGAACAAAGAACATGGACAGTGTAACTTGTCCAACACCAACAGCAGATACCCTGTTTTCCTCCTGCAAAAATGAAACAAATGTCAAGATGAGGAAGATATGTCCAGTAGGACAGTGATGTATGGGCTCTGGAATCAGATTGGATGAATCCCTACTAGCCCTGGGGCCCTGGGCTGGTTACCCAAGCTGTCTGAACTCGTAGCTAAAACCTGGCACATAGTAAGTGCTTAGTAAATATTAGCTTCTACTATTCTAAGTTACTCAGAGCAGGAAAGGGAAATCAGAACTATTTTTCTAAACCTGAACAGGAAGCTAAGAAAAAGTACTTTCAAAACAGGACTAGCTAGATATAAGTCCAAAAGCACACTCCACAAAAGAAAAAATAGTGAAATTGGATGTCATCAAAGTTAAAAACTTTATGCTTCAAAGGACACCATCAACAAACTGAAATGACACCCCACATCATGGGAGAAAAGTTTTGCAAACATACATATCATAAGAGATATATATCTAAAATCTGTAAACAACCCTTATAATTTGATGACAAAAATCACATAGCCTAATTTTTAAGAATGGGCAGCAGACTGAATGGACATTTCTTCTTCTTTTTTTAAAGTTTTAAGTATTTAACTAATCTCTACACCCAACATGGGGCTCGAAATCATGACCCCAAGATCAAAAGTCATGCTCCTCCAATTGAGCCAGCCAGGTGCCCCAAATGGACCTTTCTTTAAAGAGGATATGCCGAAAACAAATAAGCACATAAAGGTGCTTGGTGTCTTTAGCAATCAGAGAAATGCAAACTACAACTACAAGGAGATACTATGCACACACTAGGATGGCTATCATGAAAATGACAAATAATAAGTGTTGGCAAGGATATTAAGAAATGGAAACACCACAGGCTGCTCGTAGAAACGTAAAATGGTGCAGCCAGTTTGGAAAGCAGTCTGGCAGTTTCTGAAAAGGTTAAACACAGAGTTACCATATGACCCATATGAGTAGAGCATTCCTACATCTAGGCACATACCCAAGAGGAATGAAAATGTATGTCCCCACAGACACCTGCACGTGGACGTTCATAGCTATCATTTTGCAATAAAAAGAAATGAAACACTGATAAATACTGCAACATGGATGAGCCTTGAAAACAGTATGCTTAGTGAAAGAAGCTGAATATGAAAAGACCATATTTTGTAGAGCTCTATTTATGTGAAATGTGCAGAATAGGCAAATCTATAGAGAAAGAAAATAGATTAGTGGCAGCCAGGGGTTGGGTCTGTTTGAGGAGGAATGAAGCATGAATGATGATGAATATGGAGTTTCTTTTTTTTTTAATACAATATTGTGCTATTTTAAGACCCTTATTTTAGCACCTGACACGTGTTTTCTTTTTTTTTTTAATTTTTATTTATTTATAATAGACATACAGAGAGAGAGAGACAGGCAGAGACACAGGCAGAGGGAGAAGCAGGCTCCATGCACCGGGAGCCTGATGTGGGATTCGATCCCGGGTCTCCAGGATCGCGCCCTGGGCCAAAGGCAGGCGCCAAACCGCTGCGCCACCCAGGGATCCCGAATATGGAGTTTCTTATGGGGAGATGAAAATGTTCTAAAACTGATTGTTGTGATGGTCACATAACTGTGAATATACCAAAATCCATTGATCTATACACTAAATTGGTGACTTCTATGTGTGAATCATATCTTAATAAAACTTAAAAAAAAAGTGCTAGTACTAGGAGAAGGCTGCATTAGTATGTTAAGAATATTCCTTGTTAGGGGCACCTGCCGGCTCAGTGGGTGGAACCTGCAACTCGATCTTGGCCTCGTGAGTTCAAACCCCATGTTGGGTGTGGAGCCTATTTAAAAAAACAAAAATTAAAAAAATACACCAATGGGATGCCTGGATGGCTCAGCGGTTGAGCGTCTGCCTTTGGCTCAGGGCATCATCCTGGAGTACCGGCATCGAGTCCTGCGTCGGGCTCCCTGCATGGAGGTTGCTCCTCCCTCTGCCTGTGTCTCTGCCTCTCTCTGTCTCTTATGAATAAGTAAATAAAATCTTTTTAAAAAAATACACAAAAGAAAAGAGTATTCCTGGTTATATATCCCATACAGACTGTGTATTTCAGATTAATAGATCAATATCATATGAAAAATTTCTAGCGCTGTGCAAAAGATTTCCCTTCACGGTCCTGGGTGGTCTGCCTTTTCATTAAGGACCCTGAAAAGACCACATGTGCTGAATGTCTTTCCCTTGTTCTTCTAGATCCACTCTCTGCCGTCCACCCTGCTCTGCGGAGGCTGCCTCATGTGAACTCTGCCATGGGGCTCCCATGGCCAGTGGTGGGTCCGGCAGAAGACCAACCACACAGGAGGCAGGAGAAGGGAGGAGCCTGGGGATGTTAACTCAAACCCTGCCATGCAGGAGTGGCACAAAGCAGGATCTAAGGACACCTGGACTAAGAACGATGGGACGACTCTAACAAGAGGATGTTTAATACAAGGTTCAGGCGAAGATGTGGTGACTACAACATTAGGTGCAGTTTTGATTAGTGTCACCTCACTATGAATCAAGAGGTGACAAAATGCACAACCCCCCAAATAAAATTCCAGCCTTCTAAAGCCCCAGGTAGAGGAATGCATTCTGTTCCTTTGTGGTCAGACTGCTCCTGGAGTACTGTTTTCAGCTTTAGGTGATACGTGAAAAACCAGCTGCAGTTGTTAATGCGTCTATTTTAATATCAGCCCATCTCTTGGGTTCGGTCGGGAATGAATACATGCTATGAAATTAGGTAATTGCTTAGTAGACATGGGGCTGATTCTTTTAAAAAAATTATTTATTTATTCATGAGAAACACAAGAGAGGCAGAGACAGAGGCAGAGAGAAGCAGGCTCTATGCAGGGAGCCCGATGTGGGACTCGATCCCGAGATCCTGGGATCATGTCCTGAGTCAAAGGCAGATGCTCAACTGCTGAGCTACCCAGGCGTCCCCATGGAGCTGATTCTAAAATAACCTTTTCCTTCCAATTTTTAAGAAATTGTTTTTGAACCAAACTCTCACTTCTATTAAATTCTTTCCCAGGAATCTTCTGGAATTTGTATACAAAGAGACGTAATAATTTACCCCACTGAAGATTAATAGACCTTAATCAAACCCAGACCTATGTACACATTTTAGTTGCAAGCCAAGCACACGTGGAAGAGCTATCTAATCAATAAATTTGATCAGAAATAATTTCACATAGGCCTAGTTTTATATGTATGGTGAAATTCAAATTGAGGGCAAAGAATGTCAGAATGTTCATGCTAGAAGTGGTTTTGATATCATTTACCCAAACCTCTATCTACTGTTCTAAGTAGGGAGACTGAGGCCCCGAGAGGATGGATGGATCCTGGTTTTCATCTGACTTCTGATAATAACCCCGAGTCTATTACCTGTGCTTCACTGCCTTCCTGATGAAATCATGCTTCTAAAAGTTGATGAGTTTGGACCAACTTGGAATGGACTTAGGGGGTCTTATTTTCTCAGTGTTTATTTGGTGTCTACATTGTGATAAGGAATTGTGTATCACATACCCCAGGCATTTGTCTGCCACATTCGAAACTAAAAAAATATATATATAGTACTTATGATATTTTACTGAGACTTTAAAAAAAATTGTCCTGATTTTTCAGCTTATCCATTCATTACACTAACATTTACTGAGAATCTATTATGTTAGGTTGTGTTCAAAGGGGTAAGTGAGCACAACAAACAAAGAAAAGCCTTTGCCTTCATAGAACTTACCTTATAATTTTTCTTTTTATATTTGGAGTGGATTTTAAGGGAACTGAAAGAATTCTTGCGTTCCTTCCTGAGATAGCTGGCCTCCGAGACAGCCTCCAATGATCCTTGCCTCCTGGTGATCATACCCTGATAATGCCCTCCGTGTATGCGTACTGGGACACCGTGGAGTGACAGTGCGTGCCTTTGAGTTTCAATCATGATAAATATTGCAGCTTCCGTCTTTGCCTCTCTTGGCTCACTTACTCAGGGGAAAGGACCCCAAACAGCTTTGTGGAGAGGCCACGCATAGGGCAGAATGGAGACCTCCTGTCAACAGCAACACCAATTTTGCATCCGTTTGAGTGAGTCTTGGAAGTGAATCTTTGGCTGTGTCTTGGAGGTGGTCCTTTAACCTCGGTCCTTTAACCTTCAGATGGCTGCAACCCTGGCTAACATCTTAACTGCAACTTCCTGGAGGACCTCGATTCAAGACTTCCAGCTATGCTGCTTCAGAATTTATGGCTCACAAAAATTGTGGGAAATTTGAATGTTCATTGTTCTTTTACACCACTAAGTATTGGGGTCATTTGTTACGCAGCAGTAGGGAACCAGAACACCTCCTGTGTTTTAGGAAGTCTTCCTAGAGAAGAAGGATCTGAGAAACACTTGCATGTCATAGAGTGGGAAGGAAGCAGTATTTTCCCACACTTCTGGGTCACAAGAGAACCAACTCTGAGTGTGAAATGCACATACAAGCATAGGCCATTTCAAATCCATGGTTTCTAAGAGAGTATTCAGTGCTTTTGATGCTGTACGAAATTTGGGGTTTCAAAATGTGATTGGGGGGCCACCTGGGTGGCTCAGTCAGTTAAGTGTCTGCCCTCAGCTCGGGTCATGAACTCAGGATCCTGGGATGGAGCCCTGCATTGGGCCCCCTGCTCAGCGGGGACTCTGCTGCTCCCCCTGCTTGTGCTCTCTCCTTCTCTTGCTCTGTCAAATAAATAAATAAATAAAATCTTTTTTAAAAATGTGATTGGAAAGAATATAAAGGAGGTACACCTTTATTACGTGGGAGAGAGGCAGAGACCCATCAGTGATGAAAAGGCGATCTCCTCAATACAATAAAAAAGTCTACAGAAATTACCTTTGTGTAGTTAGACCCAGCAGTGGGCATAGCAACCAAAAATATTGCAAAAAGTGCAATAACCCAGCAAGATTATTTGCCAATAATTTATTTTCATCAAGAAAAGAAAAACATATCCTTGGTTCCATGCCAATTCTCAACAAGCTAATTCATGGCAAGTCTTTCTCTGGGAAAAGAGATAATTAAATCGTTCTGAAGTCTTTGCTCCTTAACTACAGTAGTCATTAAGGCTGTTCACAAATATTCTTGTTGTCTTTCCTTCCTGACATATGGTGGGTTGTACTTTCCCACCCACTTGAAGGTATCACCATGTGCCTGGCTTTGGCCGCTGAAATGTGAGTGGAAGCTTTGAAAGTCAGGATGCTTCACCGTCTTATCTTTTTCTTGTCATGGGAACCAGCAATGTTGCAGAAAGTGGCTGCTTTGTGAGCCTGGGGCCTGGAGCGAGAATGACAATGGTGTGGAATAGGGCGACTCCCTGACCATGCTAGAAAATAGGGGGAGGAAGACATAAATCTTCAGGGTGCCTGGGCTGGCTCAGACCATAGAGCATGTGACTCTTGATCTCAGGGTTGTGAGTTCAAGCCCCGTGTTGGGTGTGGAGACTGCTTTAAAAAAAAAAAAAAGAAAGAAATCTTCATTTTAAGTCACTGAAATTCTAGGGTTACTTGCAACCACAGCATAATCTGGCCTATCTTGGCTGAAATGCTAATAAGTGAAATTCACGTTCATTGGCCCTTCCTGTTCAGACGCTGGCTCAGCAGCTCTCCACCAGTTAAGGAGGGCTAGGAAGAGTCTCGCCGGGAGCCAGGTGCCTTCCATCCTATATCTCAGTATATTTTCACAATGAGCCAGGTATTCTTAACGCCACGTTACCTGTAAGGAACCTGATCACAGGCAGCAGTAGAGCTGGGGCAAGAAGGTTTCCTGAGTGTAAAAGCCAAGCAGACTCACTGGGCTGTACTGGGGGCCCCCGATTACTGGTTATGAACCAAGGTAATTTTAGCCTACTTGATAACTCAGCTGTGACCTCTTCCTGTGTTAGTCACTGTTATGTCCTCCTTCTTGTCTCTGCTTTGCTGTCTTCTACAGGAACCGTCATCGTGTTCCCCCACTTTAAGGTAATTGTCACTCTCCCACTTAAGGGCGAGGAAATAAATGCTTGGCATGCAGCCCCTGAAAGGTGTGCAAAACATTTCATATACATTGCAGTTTTACTTAGTCCATATATGAACCCTGTAGCAGAAGTATCACCAACTTTATTTTAAAAGTGGGAAATGGGGCGCCTGGATGGCTCAGAGGTTGAGCATCTACCTTTGGCTCAGGTCATGATCCCCGGGTGCTGGGATAGAGTCCTGCATCAAGCTCCCTGCAGGGACCCTGCTTCTCCTTCTGCCTGTCTCTGCCTTTCTCTCTCTCTCTCTCTCATAAATAAATAAAATCTTTAAAAATAAATAAAAGTGAGAAACTGAAGCATAGGCAAGTTATGTAAATTATCTAAGGTCTTTGTTAATAATCATTGGGGAGTGCATTGCAAACCTGCGTCCACCTGATTCCAGACCTCTTGCTCTTTCCGCAGTGATATCCCCTGCATCTACATCCTTGGCAGGATGTAGACTTGGGGAGGATTAAGACACTCTGCAACCTGTTTGATTGGACTTTTCTCCAAATGGACTTTTCTCTTGAGTAGTAGCCCTTTGGTAACCCAGAGTCTGAAAACATCCAAAGATCCAAACATCACTGAAAAACAGGGCCCTCCAATCTCCTCAGTTAAAAATCCAGGAACAAGATCAGCCGGCAATCATCATTTAATTTCCGTCCTTTGATTTGCATATAGAAAGCACCCAGTATATATGTATTCATAAATTTGAGTTCTCTAGGGGCTTCTCAAAGTCCATGGTAGACAAACAAACTGTCCAATAGCTTCTGGCGTTAAGACAAGTTTGGGTACTTGATTGGTCCTCCAGATGGGCATTTCTGCCCTCTGCATTTCCCTGGCAGTCTTCTTTACAGTTCTTTGCACTGCCAAGGACTAGGTAACCACCTTCTTCACCCTTGGCTCCAGTTCTACTTTTATCGCATTTCTTCCTAAATTAATTGTTCTGATCCCTCTGGCGGATAAAAAGACATAATGTTCCTGGATATTTGAGGCTAAGTATGTGAGCAGTCTTTTACCTCATCTCTTAGGCTCAGCTGATTTGTTGTGGTCAGGTCTTAACTTGTCCATGCTAGGAAGGGTTCTCCTTCCCCTGCCTTATCTGCAGCAAGGGGAGAGGCCAGAGGCTAGACTGGAAGAGCTCATGGGCGGCCCTCTAGTTCTAAGATCTATTCAACTAGATCAATTTTAAGTTGAAGCCACGTCTGTGTTGGTTTAAGAATCATACTAGTCGCTCAGTCAGTGTTTATGGGGGGCCTTACTCTGTGTCTGGCCCTCCTCTAGAGGCTGGTGATAGACCAGTGAGTGACACAGACAAGTCCCGGGGAAGAAAGAGACAATACACAAGCAGACAAGTGAATCTGGTCATTTCAGACCATGACCATGGCTGCGAATGAAACAAACAAGGTCATGTGGTAGGGTATAAGAAGGCATGAAGTTTGTTACTTTAGATAGATAGCTATGAAAGGTTCTCTGATAAGGGAACTTCTGAGCTAAGATGTAAATGATTAGGAGCCAGACTGGGAAAGAGCATTCCAGGCAGAGGGAGTAGAAATTCTAAGGCTCTCAGACTGGAGTAGGTTTGGGATGTTTAAGAAATAGAATATAGTTGGGATGATTACCATTCATTGACTGGTTACTATGGACCGGGCTTTGTGGAGTGCACTTCCATGTAGTATCTCATTTTAATTACAATCCCCACAAGGTAGCTGTTATTTCCAGTCTACAGATAGATCATTGGTTCTCTTACAACTTGGGGTTCCCTCACCTCTAATGGCACCCTAGAGAAGTTGATCTCAGTTGGGGCTATTTGGAAATTTATGACTGAGCTCTGCTAGCATTTAGTTGGCAGGGCCCAGGAGGAGAGACATGTTTCAATGCATAAGATGTCCCACAAAGAAGAAATGTCCCTCATCACACATGATTCTCAAATGTAACACAAGATCAAGTTTCATGTAGGTGAAAGACCTGTTTATAATCTTCTAATTCCCTGTGCACACACATACAAGCTGTGAAATAATAGAAATATATGTATGTATGTAGGTATGTTTCAAACCCCTCCTTGCACAGAGATCCTAAAACCCTTGTAATTTTCTAAGTGGTAAAAACACTAGGAACATCTTTAATATTTGGTCTTTGACCTTGGTTTCTCACACAGAACTCCCAAATTGCTTGGGATTTCTTAGATGATAGGAGTGTGTTTTGTTCTAACGAGGTGGGACTCTTGGTGGGTTCCCAGGTAGCTTTAGGATGGTGACATATGTTAGAAGCTTGGAACCTGTCTTCTGGGAAGGGGAGAGGGCCTAGAGATTGAGTTGCTGATTGGTCACGCCTATGCGATAAAGCCTACATAAAAACCCCACAAGTACAGGGTTCAGAGAGCTTCTAGGCTGGTGAACACATGGAGGTGCTGTATAGAGGGGTATGCCCTGAGAGCACGCCCCTTCCCATCTCTTCATCTGGTTCTTCATCGATGCACTGTATCATATCCTTAATTATAAAATAAACTAGTAAACGTAAGTAAATGTTTCTCTGAGTTCTGTGAGCTGTTCTGGAAAATGGTCTAACTTAAGGAGGATTTCCTGGTGAACCTTTGATTTGTAGCCAACTCAGGCAGAAGTATGGATGATCTGGGGACCTACTACTCTCTGTGTCTCTATGTGGGGGAGCAATATTGTGGGACTGAGTCCTTAGCTTGGGAGGTCTGTGCTAACTTCAGTTAGTCTTAAAATGAAATTGAAGTGCAGGATAACCAGGTGGTGTTGGAGAACTGATTAGTGTGGGAGAAGCATTTAGGAATTCAATCACCAAAAAAAAAAAAAAAAAAAAAAGGAATTCAATCACCAACTAAACAAAGGGAAAATCCTACTTATTTTATTTGGAACTTTATCAAGAAATGCTCAGCATTTCAGAAAATTGAAATATCTAAGGAAATACTGTTCATGGGATTTGAGTCACCAGAATGATACAACTGCATCAGGCTGCATTTGTAACTGTCATGTGCAAATCCGTAACACAGGAGATCTGACACTTCTTGCAATTAAATTAAAATTAAGGCCTTCTAAGAATGAAAATCCGACTTTTCTGTTAGCAGAGATGCATAAAAAACATTTTCTTATCTCTTAATTTCTTAACTCATTCATTGTAAGTAAGTGTAAGCAACGGACTACATGGCCCAAGCAAAGGCTTCTAATGCATGTTAATTTATTTTCAGCTACTTTATTTCTCTTATATATTATAATTAAGAGTTAGTGCTGAAAATCCAGTGTCCCAGAAATTTCTCTACTTCTAAGTAAACCAGGACTGTTGGTCACCCTATAGTGTTATTTTTTTTTCTGAAATTATATGTGGTTGGGTTATATTATCTAAGAATTTAATTCCATGATGGCAAAACAAGTGTTAGAAAAGACTCGCTGTAAGAAAGGAATATTAGATCTGGTGGGGTGGAGAACCATGCCCTAGAGAAAGCCCTGAGTCACGGAGGAGTTTAAGAACAGGATCTGTTTCCACAGGCTGTCCGGAATGGGGAATACCCGGGGCTGAGTCCAGCCCTTCCTGCATAGACAAGAGTCGCACCTCCAAAACTGAGCTAGTGTGGTGGGCTGGGAGGGGAAATCCCAGGGCATTTGACGTTTATATTCCTAGTACGGCTGCCTCCAGCACACTTGTCCAAATTCAGGCACGCAATTATAATTTTTATTCTTGGAAAAATCATAGAGCAGAAGACGTTTGTTTTTGCTGCCCTCTTACCTCTTTTGGTCCTCTTATCCTTGGGCTATGTCCTTATGTTGAAAACTGTCCCCAGACAGTAGCAGTGGGGGCTCTGGCCTCAGACGAACTTTGATTCAGACTCCCTGCTCTGACCTAATCATTCCGGTCTATGTTTCCTTCACTGTAAAATGAGGATAGTGACAATATACCTGCTGCACTGAGTTAATATTAGGAATAAATAGAAGAAATTGACTAATGTCGCTCATTCTTAGCATACTTGCTCTCTATTACATAGTTGATGTCTCATAAATTTTATTTATCATTATCCCTTGGCCTACAGACCTCTGCCCCTCCCAGTAGCAACTTGTGAGTGAAATTACTTCTTTCTCATTCTTGCACCTCCTCTCTCACCTGTGTCACTGATTGCACGTGGTTAGTCAGAAAGCATTGCACTTCGTGAAGCAATTCGTATTAAGGTTAAGGTTTCCTGCATTTTAAAACTTATTACAGGACACCTGGGTGAAGGTTCAGTGGTTGAGTGTCTGCCTTCGGCTCAGGGTGTGGTCCCCAGGTTCCGAGATCGAGTCCCGCAGTGGGCTCCTGACACGGGGAGCCTGCTTCTGCCTGTGTCTCTGCCCCTCTCTCTGTGTCACTCATGAATAAAATGAATAAAATCTTAAAAAAAAACATATTTACCTCCACTGGAGGACTTTGTACGAGATGTTTCCAGAATTGAGAGAAGAGTAATAGTAGATTTTCCATTGATCTCTGGTATGGGCTGAATTGTGTCCTCCTTAAATTCATATGTTGAAGCCCTAACCCCTAGCACCTCAGAATGTGATTGTATTTATAGATAGGGTCCTTGGAGTGGTAGTTGAGGTTAAATGACATCATTGGGATGGATCCTAATGCAATGTGATGGGTTCTTCTTCCTTATAAGCAGAGGTTAGGATATACACCTGCGCACAGAGAAGACCATGTGAAGACACAGAGACAGGATGGCTCTCTACAAGCCAAGGAGAGAAGACTCCAAAGAAGCCAGTGATGCTGACTCCTTGATCTTGGACTTCTAGCCTATAGAACTATAAGGAAATAAATTTCTCTCTTTAAGATACGCAGTCTGTGGTAGAGAGCCCTAGCCGACTTATATACCCTCTTCCTCCTGTCACAGACCTTTTGCAGATTAAGTTTCCTGGGGCCAAATCCCAGATAAGTTTCTGGAATTCCCTCTTCTCCTTTTTACACCCTTACGGCAAACCCCTGGAAATTCAGTCTACGGGTTCACCGTGAAGAGGAAAGGAAGTAATATTTTTGGGTCCTATACATGCCAGGTACTTAATCATCGTGGTAACTTATGAGTAGTTATTATTACACATTAGGAAGCTGAAGTAATCATTCATTCATTCATTCATTCATTTAACAAGTATTCATGGAACATATATACCTGTACTTGTATTCTAGATAATATGAAAGATGCTGGAGATACATCAATGAATCAAACTGACTTGTCCCTTGTTCTCATAGGACTAAAAGGTTAGTGGGCAAACAGATTTGAAACAAATAATCACATAGGGTGGCTGGCTAGCCCAATTGGTAGAGCATGTGACTCTTGATCTCAGGATCATGAGTTCAAGCCCCACATTAAGGGAAGAGTTTACTTAAAAAAAAATCATTGGGCACCTAGGTGGCTCAATCAGTTAAGTGTCTGCCTTCAGCTTAGGTCATGATCCCAGGGCCCTGAAATAGAGTCCTACATTGGGCTCCTTGCTCAGTGGGGAGTCTGCTTCTCCCTCTCCTTCTGCCCCTGTCCCTGCTTGTGTGCACATACACACTCTCTCTCTATATATATATATGACAAAAATAAAATGCTAGAAAAATAATCACACAAATAACTATATCGTTATAAATGTGACCACTTACAGAAGAGCACAACATATTAGTAGGAGAGCCAGATCAGTTTAATTCCATGTAATAAAAATTTACCAAGCATCTATTATATGCCAGATGTGCTAAGTGCTTGGGAAGTATCAGTGAACATGACAGATATGGACTCTGTCCTCTTAGAACGTTCATGGCTAGTGGGAAAAGAAGGCATCAAACAAGGCTTACAAATGAGAGAGAGAGAGAGAGAGATGTTATGAGAGATGACTTTTTAAAAAATATTTTATTTATTTATTCATGAGACACAGAGAGAGAGAGAGAGAGAGAGAGAGAGGCAGAGACACGGGCAGAGGGAGAAGCAGGCTTCATGCAGGGAGCCCAACGTGGGACTCGATCCCTGGTCTCCAGGATCAGGCCTTGGACTGAAGGCGGTGCTAAACCGCTGAGCCACCCGGCCTGCCTGAGAGATGACTTTAAAATTATCTGGGGGGCATTTAGCAACAGCATATCATCCAGCATAAGAAATTAAGATAGGAAAAAAAAATTGAGATAGGCCTTCTGGAGGAATTGCTCTCCTTGTGAGAACTTGAAGAATCAGGTAGCAGTTAGCCAAGCAGAAGTGTGCAAAACTTTCTTCAGCCAGAGCATCTCCAGTTCAGATAGTACCTTTCTTGCCCACAGACTTTCTTTCTTTCTTTCTTTCTTTCTTTCTTTCTTTCTTTCTTTCTTTCTTTCTTTCTTTCTTTCTCGCCCTCTCTTTTTTTTTCAAGATTTTTATTTATTTATTCATGAGAGACACACACACAGAGAGAGAGAGAGAGAGGCAGAGACACAGGCAGAGGGAGAAGCAGGCTCCCTGTGGGGAACCTGATGTGGGACCCCATCCCAGGACCCCAGAATTACGACCTGAGCCAAAGGCAGATGCTCAACCACTGAGCCACCCAGGTGCCGACCCATAGACTTCCTGAGAAGGCATCTTTTCTCTGCCTGGCCATGCACAAGTCATTCTGACAGAACGCTGGGCACTAAGCAGAAAATCTTTTCAAAGTCTTGTCTTGAAAGAGACATTCACGTTGGTGGGCAAAAGCCTAGGAAATTCCCATCTCAGTGAGTGACCTTAGGGCACTTCCTTTCCTCTACCATTCCTTCCGTGGCAGACACAGGGGCTTGGCTTACCAAAAGCCTTTTTCCTTTTGCCCTCTGCTATGCAAGCCAGGAAACAGAAAGATTTATTTACCCAGATTCCCTTGCTGAAATGGTGGGTCATGTGGCCAGTTCTGATTAATAAGCAGAAATTACTGGGTAAGCTTTCCGGAAGAACTTTTAAATTCTCTTTTCTTTTTTTTTTCTTTTAAATATTTTTATTTTATATCTTTATGAGAGACAGAGAGAGGAAGAGGCAGAGACATAGAGGGAGAAGCAGGCTTCTCCCAGGGAGCCTGATGTAGGACTCGATCCTCGGACCCACTATCATGCCTTGAGCTGAAAGCAGACCCTCAACTGCTGAGCCACCCAGGCACCCCAACTATTTTTTCTTTTTAAAAAAGATTTTATTTTTAAAATCTCCCCAACATGGGAGATTGAACTTACAACCCTAAAAATCAAGAGTCACACGCATGCTCAACTGGCTGAGCCAACCAGGTGCCCCAAGGGAAGAATTTTTTTTCTTTTAAAAGTTGGCTTTTCGCCTGCCTTTGGCCCGGGGCGGGATCCTGGAGACCCGGGATCGAGTCCCACGTCGGGCTCCCGGTGCATGGAGCCTGCTTCTCCCTCTGCCTGTGTCTCTGCGCCTCTCTCTCTCTCTCTCTCTCTCTATCATAAATAAATAAAAAAAAATTAAAAAAAATGTAAAAGTTGGCTCCTCACCCAGCATGGAGCTAAGTGCAGGCCTTGAACTCATGACCCTGAGATCAAGACCTGAACTGAGATCAAGAGTCAGATGCTTAAAAAAAAAAAAAAAAAAAGAAAGAAAAGAAAAGAAAAGAGAAAGAGTCAGATGCTTAACCAACTGAGCCACCCAGGCGTCCGGAGAAGAACTTTTTTAAAGGGATAGATTCACCTGGCACTTGTTTTTTCCTTTGTCCCCACTCATGCCTGTTCTCTTGTTCTTGCCTTGAATCTAAACGTGTGAACTGAAAGTGCAGCAGCTATCTTGTGACCACAGGGAGGAAAGCCACTGGCTAAGGATGTTGAATTGTAAAGAAAGGAGCTGGTTCTCTCATGGCCCTGCTTATGTCCTGACTCAACTGTTTGAGAGGCTACTGAATCTTCCCCTCTTGAGTGTTTTAGGTGTTTCTCCCCCTTGTTCTTATTTGCTACCAAACACATCCCTAACAGATCCATCCATTGCCCTGTCTCCCTGATAGCGAGAGATAGGGGCTTGAACATTTCTACCTCAATTTTGAAGCATTGCAGGTATTTTCTACAGTCTGCCTCATGTCAGGATATACCTGGTTGGGATGTTCTAGGCATTACCACAAATTCAAGCTGAATCATATTCATTTAGACAATTGGACTCCGCGGACTACAGAGCCAGCTACCTTTTGAAGTGTCCTGATTGAAACACCTGGGGCACTTATAGTCTAGGGCTTCGTGTTAAAACAGGTACAAAATAGTCAGGGAGTGGCTCCTCCCTAAAGTCTAAACAATAAAAATGATGCATGGGAACCTTTAAAAGAGTTATAGCTGAGGGGAAAAAAATAGAAAAGGAAAAATTGAAGAGGAAAAAAAAAGGCAAGAGTACAAAGACGAGTTTCGGGTCATCTATCAGATTATCTTCCCCTTTGTAAGATCAAGATGAGTGGAAATCTAACCTCCTGAGGGAAGTCTTTCCTTGAGGTAGAAAATTCCTCCAGACATCTCCCTTCCTCCAAACATTACATCTTTTGGTTACAGGGAGGTATTTACAAAACAAATTTTCTAAGGCAATCACATTGCTCTGCAGTATAATTTCGAAAGAATTTTCTCACTGAAAAAAAATTTGCCCTTTTGTTTATAAGAATCTTTCCCCCTTGGAACACAGCCTCAGAGTTGTAAATCAAAACTACATGTTTGCCTTATCATAGATGACTTTCTCCGATTCAGAAGTTTTGATCTTTGGAAAGTTGATCTTCAAAGAACCAGACTGGCCACCTGGAGTCAGTGATGTGTTCTGTGTGTCGTCTGCCTCACCAACAACCTCAGTCCAACCGGAGAGACTGCAGTGAACTGTGTTTACTGACTTGGCCAGATCATTGCCTTGTGGGCAGAGGGAAAGGACAGCAGAGAAAATCTGGAAGTGAGACTGTCCACCTCCCACAGTGGGGTTTGAGAGACCCATTCGCCCCACCCCACCCTGCTCCTCCTTTTGAGTACCTAGCAGGGGCCACTGCTTTGGGACCACAGGCAAGGAACACTGCAAGGGGGGAAGTGGAAAGTCTCCCTTGGTTACAAGGGGTAGAGAAACATTGAGCCCATCCAGGAAAGAGGATTTATCACAGATACAAAAGTAAACCAGAAAGCTGATCAGGGGTCAAGGCAGCACGAGGGCCTGGCTGTTCCCTTTGTCTCTCCCATAGCATGTACCTTCTCCCTCTTGTGATCTCTCTGCTTTTCATCTAAGACATGTCGGCTCTATTTTTCTCTATGTAGTAACGGGTCAATTCTTCTATCCAAAGGCCAGAAAGAGCTGGCCCAAATGGCTTTGCTTAATCACACTGTCCCTTTTGGTAGAGCTCTCTGCCCAAGGTTTCTTCATGAGCCATTAGCCAGCTGATGGACAGGTTCTTCAGGCCAGGTGCCCACCACTGGTGCACTCAGGGATCACTGAAGCACAGACAGCAGCCTAACCTGACTTTCCTGATCTGGGGGGCTGTGGGCAGGGCAGTTTATGCTAGAAGTAAGGGTCAGGCGACACAGTCTTCTGGAACTTGCATTTAGACCAACTCCCAGTGCCATCACGTGCCTACTTTGCTTGACCAGATTGGCACTCAGATTTCCTTTTCTATAAAGAGGGGATAAGGGGATCCCTGGGTGGCGCAGCGGTTTGGCGCCTGCCTTTGGCGCAGGGCGCGATCCTGGAGACCCAGGATCGAATCCCATGTCGGGCTCCCGGTGCATGGAGCCTGCTTCTCCCTCTGCCTATGTCTCTGCCTCTCTCTCTCTCTCTCTCTCTCTCTCTCTCTCTCTCTGTGTGTGTGTGACTATCATAAATAAATAAAAATTTAAAAAAAAGATTAAAAAAATAAAGAGGGGATAATAATTAAACCCATTTCACAGGATTGTGGTGAAGCTTGAACAGGATAACGCATAGGTTAAAGGGATTGGTAAATTGTTAAATACTATGCTCATGATATTATTATCAGAAAGAGATAACCTCAAGCCTTTGTGACCCGTTTTGGCTTCTCAGAAAGACTAATAGTTCATCTAAAAAGAGAACAGTGACAGGAAACATGTAAGGAGTGGGGAGTGTGGGGGGTCGGGGGAGCAGGGGGCGGGAATGCCCTTCTACCCTGAGTTAAGGGGTTTCCAGGGGTAGCTGGCCAGAGTCATGATCCTCAGGGTCTCACAAGGCTCTGGGTGCTTGGTGTATGGGTGTTTGTAAGCTCATGCACACACATTTGTGTGTGTGTAAAATGATTGACAGAGAATAGAGAACCCTCTTCTGTCTCTTCAGAGCCTCTCTTCTTCTTTACTGAAGGTCCTCCTCCTTTTTTTTTTTTTAAGATTTTATTTATTTACTCATGAGAGACACAGACTGAGAGAGAGAGAGAGAGAGAGGCAGAGACACAGGCAGAGGGAAAAGCAGGCTCCATTCAGGGAGCCCGATGCGAGACTCAATCCCCCATCCTGGGAAGGCGACCTGAGCCAAGAAGGCAGGCACCCAACCACTGAGCCACCCAGGCATCCCAGTCCTCCTCCTTTAAAAAAAATTTTTTTTTAGATTTTTAAGTCATCTCTACACCCAACATAGGGCTCTAACCCAAAACCCAGAGATCTAAGAGTTGCACGCTCCACCAACTGAGCCAGCCAGGCACCCCCTGATGGTCCCCTCTCTACCACTAACCTTTCCAAATTTCTTTAAATACCAGGAGAAAAGCAAACAGGAAATTAAAATATCAGAGTTGAAAAGGGAGAGGTGACATAGGCAGAAGTCATATGATATAGGGTGTGAGTTCCCCAGAAGGGCTGGGAGGTTGAGCCCACACAACTGGGGAGTTTTGGCTCATAACCAGACATCCTGTAGATGCCAGTAAGTATCAAGCCCTTTGTTTGAAAAGTGGCCCTGACCTTGGGCAGAGCTGCATCTGAGCACCCCTGGAACTCCCTGATTCACCACTGAGGTAGCTGAATGAGGGTGTGGTCCTGCCAAGTACAGTGACTTACTTGCTGAGCTCTCTGGATCCCTTAAGGCACAGGAGGAAAGGTAGAGAGGACTGCCTGCCAAGATTCTTCTTTAGCAGACCTCCTGTCCTGGATTGGAAGGTAGGCTCTGTTCGAGTGGGCTCAGGTTGCTCCCGTTCAGGTTGTCACACAAAAATGTACTGAAGCATATAGGAAAAATTCAATTTATTCATGAAAACAAAGCATTCCAAAACACACTGCAAGCTGGAATGTCTGGGTCCAGCAGACTATCTACTGAATTCTGCTGGCTGAGATAGGCCTATAGGGCCTCATAGGGCAGAAAGATTAAATAGGAGAGAAGGAAAAGTAGAAGCAAAGTTCTGATATGTTCCTTTGAGAAGCACTCAGGAAGGGCAAACAAGGCGAGATAGGGAAGTGAGGAAGGAGATGAATCATTCTCCTCTATATCTGGCTAATTCTCTCATTGGCATTGGCAGATCTGACTGCTGAATCGAAGTCCTGGGGTCCTTGTTTTCTTCTCCCAGGGCTTTCTGTTCTCTGTTAATTAGGACATTGGAGAAATTGTCATGATAATTATAGTGTCTAGACTTGGGGAACTATGGGAAGCAGTAAGTGAATATTTAATTGCAGAGTTGAGAAGACACATGTAGATGACAGTATTTTCAAAGTCTCTTCCGAGAACAATGCTGCACTGAGCTGTATTTCTTGGGATTGCCCTGACGTTGCCTGTTATGTAAGGGGAATCTTGGATGTTTCGTCTGAGCATTTAGGGTTGTCAAAATTCTCATTTCTTCAGGAAGATTCCAAGGATATGCAAAGATATTCCAGGTGTAGTGCCCTGATCTTTATTAGTTTTACCCACCGAAAGTATCTTCAAAAGGGATGGCAGAGGCAGATGCTCTCAGTTTGTTGCCCAGACTAGAAGGTATTGACTGATTCTCTTGGAAAGATTTAGGTCAAGTAATTCAGATGGAAACCTCCCACCTTGCGAAGTTTGGTAATCATTGTTTCCCTTCCATAGAATCAATGGCACACTTTCTTCAGCTGCTTGGCAGAAGAATGGAACCGTGTTTCCCTTCCCAACATACAGTAAATCTATGCTTATTGGTATCTAGTAAGAAATCCCCATTATTCAGCGTTTCCCCACTTGGAGAGGACAAAATGATTGGTGTTCATAATGATGCCTGGAAGGTTCAAGGCCACCTCCAGCTGCCTTTTTACTTTTCCCAAAGGAAATGTCACTATTGTTTTTGCTGATTATGCATCTAAAAGTGGCTTATTGTAAAGATTCAACATTGAAAAATGGGAAAGTGGAAAACCCCCTTTTAAATGTTTCACCTCATGGTTAATCCCCCAGTTAAACACTCAATAGACTAGTATAATCACTTGGAAATTTTCATGCATATAAACATACACATATATATAGGATATATTTATGCAAATGAGATCATACAATGCATACTATTGAGTAACCTACCTTTTTTATTTTATATGTCATAAACAAGTAAGTTAAACATATAGAACTACTTCAATTTTTTTTTTTTTTTTACAGTGGGGAGGGAGGGGAATACCAAGCAGTCTTCATGTCCAGTGTGGAGCCTGATGTGGGGCTCAATCTCACAACCCTGAGATCTGACCTGAGCTGAAATCAAGAGTCCGACCCTTAACTCACCGGGCCACCTAGGTGCTCCTTCAACCTTTTTAATGGTTGCACAGCGTTAAGTAGTACAGATTCATCATAATTGATTTTACTGTATATCTGTTAATGAATACTTAGGTTGCTTCCTATTCTTTGCTATTATAACTAATTCTGCAATGACATTTTAGCAGTGCTCTTATTATTTTCTTTAAGGTTTATTTATTTATTGGAGAGAGAGAGAGAGAGAGAAGAGAAAGAATGAGAGGCGCAGAGGGAGAGGGAGAGAGAATCTCAAGCAGACTCCACACCAAACATAGGCCTGATGAGGGCCCAATTTCACAACGCTGAGATCGTGACCTGAGTGGAAACAAAGAGGTGCTTAACTATCTGCACCACCCAGTTACCCCTCTGATTATTTCTTATTTATTTTTATTTTTAATTATTTTTAAAAGATTTTATTTATTTATTCATGAGAAACAGAGAGACAGAGAGGTAGAGACACAGGCAGAGGGAGAAGCAGGCTCCATGCAGCGAGCCCGACGTGGGACTCGATCCCAGGACCCCAGGATCAGGCCCTGGGCCGAAGGCAGACGCTCAACTGCTGAGCCGCCCAGATGTCCCTGCTTTCTGTTACTACAATTTACGTTTTCTATAGTTTCATGTAAGTAGAATTAAATAGTATATGCTTTTTTGAATCTGGCTTCTTCCTCTTCACATTATGTTTTTGAAATTCATCCACAGCGTTGCCTGCATCAGTAGTTCGTCTCTGTGTCCTGTCGAGTACTACCCCGCTGCCTGGGTATACCACAATTTGTTTATCTGTTCAACTACTGATGAAAATGTGGATTGTTTCCAATTTGGGGCTATTATGAATAAAGGTACTGTTAGCATTTGTGTAGAAGTCTTTGTGTAGACATATTTTTATTTCTGTTGGGTGTGTACTTTATAAGAAACCTTCGAACTGTTTGCCAAAGCAGTTGGTGCCATTTTACCTTCCTCCCAGTAGTGGGGCAAAACACCAGCTATTCTATTTTTTTTCTCAATACTTAACTTGTTAGCCTTTCTAATTAGAGCCATTGTTTGGGGTGCACAATAGTACATGATTATCACATTAATTTCTATTTTCCTGGTGACAAATGGTATGGAGCATCTTTTCATAAGCTTTTGGCCATTTGTATATCTTATTTTAGGAGGTATTTGTTGAAATATGTGGCCCATTTTCTAAAAATCAGGTTGTCTTCTTATTATTGCCTTATTATTATTGTTAAGAATTCTTTGTTGAAATATGTGGCCCATCTTCTAAAAATCAGGTTGTCTTATTATTATTGTCTTATTATTATTGTAAGAATTCTTTATATTCTAGATACAACTTCTTTGTCAGATGTGTGCATTGCAAATATTTTCTCCCAATCTGTGGCTTGACTTTTTCTTTTCTTAATGGTGTTTTCCAAAGAGCAATATATTTAAATTTTAATAAAGTCCATGAATTATTTTTTAAATGTCAAAAAAACCCACAAAAAAGAATAAGACTAAATAGTGGTTAGTGCAGTTTTTGTACCAAGTGCATACAATATTTCAATTCCTTAGAAACTATAAACTTACATTAATTAGAGTACTAGATTAATCAAAACACCTCTTTTTTTCTTATTGCCCTGGATAACAGAATTTGCTATATTATGTTTCCTCATGCAAGGACTCTGAAAGTCATCTTAAGTAAGCCCCTTACCCCTTTTAAAGTATTTTTAAAAAAATTTTTTTTAAATTTATTTATGATAGTCACACACACACAGAGAGAGAGAGAGAGAGAGAGAGGCAGAGACACAGGCAGAGGGAGAAGCAGGCTCCATGCACCGGGAGCCCGACGTGGGATTCGATCCCGGGTCTCCAGGATCGCGCCCTGGGCCAAAGGCAGGCGCTAAAGTGCTGCGCTACCCAGGGATCCCCTTTTAAGGTAATTTAATTGGGAAATGTAGAGAGAAAGGAAAGCATCAGATCTCTGCTAACCATTTATACCAAAATACTTTTTCCCTAAACAAATAATCTATAAAAAACTGTCAAGAGTAATAATGAAGGCATATATCGAGTGCTTACTACTGTCAGGCACTGTGTGCTAAATGGATTCTTTCATTTAATTCTTATAACAATGACACTAGTAATTGGTCATCATTGTTATTTCTACTTTATAGATCGAGAAACTTTTCAAGTTCACTGAACTGAATGGAGAGCTAGGATCCGAACTCCAGCTATATATGTGCCTATATGCTTCTTTTTTTTTTTTTTAAGACTTATTTATTTTAGAGAGGGTGGGAGGGGCAGAGGGAGAGAGAATCTTAAGCAGATTCAGTGCTGAGCATGGAGCCAGACTTGGGGCTTGATCTCACAGCCCTGAGATCAGGACCTAGGGTGAAACCAACAAGATGCTTACCTGACTACGCCACTGAGGCACCCCTGTGCCTGTAGGCTTTAACCACCACCCACCCTTTACTCATTCTGTGAGTTTTCTTTGGTGCATTAAAAGAGATGTATTAAATGTCCATCATATAATTGACTTAGCAATGTAACTAAATTGTTGTGCTCTAAGGTTATTTACTATCCAATCTGTATTCTGATTTCCCAACGTATCCCCCAATATATTTTAACACCAATAATTAACCCCTATTAATAGCATCAAGCATGCTGTAATAACCAGCTATTTCATCCTAACCATATATTTTTATTTTTAAATAGCTTTTATATGGCTGTCTCATCGTGTTTATTTAAGCATTTATTGGTTTTGAGGAGGACCCTTTTTGAGATTTTCGAATATTTCATTTTAACCTCAAAATGAATTTTTTCAATGTAGAGACTTCATTTTCAAGCTCACACTTGCTGATATTCTTAAGTAAGAAATTAGAAGATTCTGGTATTGAACCCTCTAACTTTCTGGCAAGGCATAGCTCAAAAGACAAGAATCTGGAAGGCTAGAGGGAAGTTGCTAAGGGAGACAAAAGCTGTCCGTCAAGAAATTTTGCTGAGTCACAGCTGTCCTGCATTTTCAGAAAAATTAATGAGAGTTAGCAGAGACACGCAGAGGTAAAGTCTCCGTGCATTGCAGAGCTGACTGCTAGGAAGGAGTGGTGCATTTTCACCATGGGCTTCAGAGGATGGTGGAGGACATTAGCACCATGAGTGTGTTTTTTTGTTTGTTTGTTTGTTTGTTTTTAGCACCATGAGTGTTGATTGAATAGAGCTTCCTTAGGCTCAGTTACACCCTCTGCGGGTACTCCACTGGTCATCCTGGGAAAATGTCTGAGTAGAGCTGCAGAAGACAATGACAGGACATGCAGTAGGACATCTTCATTACTTTCAGCTTTAAAAATTAAATGAAGCCAAGTATATTGTGAACATTTTTCTTTCTCCTCTTCAGTTTCCTGAAGCAAAAAAAAAAAAAAAAAAAAAAAAACAAGGAAATTAAACGGCATGGGAACAAATTCCTTGGTCTTATATTAATTCCTGAGCAAAACATCACAAAATTATGACCCTTCTTCCCTTAACAATTTGTATCAGTGGAAAGGCTTAGATCATAAGACAGCTTTGGGGAGAATAGTATACTATGTAAATAGGACCTCTGCTTCCTCCTGTAAGAGCATCACGAATCTGTAGGGCCAGGGCACATATTTTGTCAGAACAACTAGAGCCAAACTATGCCATTTGTATTCTCTCTCTCCCAGGCAGGTTTGGAGCAAGAGAAGAGGCGAAGGAAGAAGGGGGAGTCTTCGGAGTTAGTAATTTTGTCCACTGATCCCAGCCAGGGCAAATAGATCCCTGGAAAAAAACCGGTACAGACCCCTTCCCGGCTCCAGCCGTCTTATCCTCCTACTCCATCCTGCCCTCCTCTCCATACCTCTTTTTAGAGTTTCTGAAAGGATGTGGTTGGAGGGGTGGAAATTGTAGAGAAGCGAGTGGAAAACAGCAAGTAGACTCAGCATGAGGTGTGTGTCAGAAAGCTCCTCCAGTTAACCTTCCCCATTTTCTAGCCTTATGGCTTCCACTGTTAAGTGACCTTGGAGAAATACCCCCTTGTCCTCATCTGAAAAGTCAAAGGTTTGGGTTACAGCTAGATGATCTTCCAATGCTGACAACTGGGACTCTCTGCCGTAATTCTTTGTTCCAGGTTGCACTCCCTTCGTCCAAGACCACGTAAACAGGCATGTGCTTTTCGTAGGGGTCTGTTTTAGAAGCTCTGGGCACCTTCCTTTAAAAACAACTCACTTTTCTACACTCATGTGTTTCTTTAAAAACAAGTATGAGGATTGATTGGTCAGAACAATGTGCTTCTGGGAACATCTGGTGGCAAGAAGGCCAGTGATTGAGCCAATGCACTATTTATCTCTCCTTAAGGACTACATATTGGCCAGAGTATAACTCTGTATGCTTCTCTTCCTTCCTTCCTCCCTCCCTTCCTTCTTTTTAACAGGCTTTAATTCACTTTCTTTTTCATCAAGATTTTATTTATGAGAGAGAGAGAGCTAGAGAGAGTGAGCACAAACAGGAAGAGAGGGGGAAAGCAGACGCCCCACTGAGCAGGGAGCCCGATGCAGGGCTTGATCCCAGGCCTCTGAGATCATGCCCAGAGCTGAAGGCAGCCGCTTAACCGACTGAGCCACCCAGGTGCCCCCACTTTATTTTTCTCGTATAAGACTATGTGGTGGCACAGCTGGTGCCTGGGGTCTCTGCACAGACACTCCTCTGCTGTGGATTTCTACAAGACGGCCAGTGAGTTCCTTGGTGATCACTGTGTCTTTCCAGAGGTCAGAGGTGAGAGAGCTGTGGGTCTTGGGAATGGTGGCAATGGGCCTGGGCCAAGTTGCCCAGGGTGGCAGTGCAGCCCCTGGCTGAGGAGTGCGGTCATTGGGCCTGGCTAGCATCAGCAGCTGCTGGGCACGGGGCCAGGCCGGCCCTCTGGGGACAGGGCCGGGGCACCTCGTCTGGGACAGAGCGGGGCTTGGCCACCTTGTGCCCTCAGTCGCCTGGCTGCATGGGGATGATGGAGAGCTCGGCGGGATCGTGGCCCCCCAGGGGGGGTGGCTACTCCCTGGGAGCACTTACCCCCAGACATCTCCAGTGTGAGCTCCAACGGCAACAGACTCCTTGAACCCCGATCGCTGGCCAGCAAGGGGCTGCGTCATTTTCGAAACCTCATCCTGGAGGGATGCCCCCTGGGAAGGGTCAGTGATCTCAGTTTCCCTGATGGCGGGCAAGGGGCAGATCTCTTCCAGGGACTTGATCCCCGCGTCCTTGACCAGGTGGCCCAGCTGGGTGACGGGGATCCACTCCTCCTTCTCCATCCGCCTCTGCCAGGGCTCCACCATGGGGGAGACCCCAGCCAGGGTGCTGCTCCCACCCCAGGGGCTCTGGGCCCTCCGGGACCCTCCCACAGCACCAGTGTCATCCATTTGGTGTTTTCTCAGAGGAAAAGCTACTTTCTTTTATTCAAGCCCGACCTCAGCTAGTTCACTCTTCATCAGGACTGCAGATGAAACTACAAAAGACGAAGTTAGCTTCTCTTTCAATGGGGCTCCTGGGTGGTTCAGTTGGTTGGGCATCTGCCTTCCGCTTGGGTCATGATTCCAGGGTCCTGGGATCGAGTCCTGCAAGGGACTCCCTGCTTTGTGGGGAGTCGGCCTCTCTCTCTCTCTCATGAGTAGATAAATAAAATCTTAAAAAAAAAAAATCAGTTAAGTCTCTTTCTAAATAGCTTAAATAAAAAAAAAAGCTTCTCCTTCAAGACAGGAGAGTGAGCCTATGTGTACTTACCTCCCTGCTAAGACTCCACTGGAAAAAACATAAACAAGTATGAAAATAAAAAGTGTGAGGAGAAGGGATAGACGCTCACAGAGTAGAGATCTAAAAAAAAATATCTGAAAGATAAAAAGTGAAAGGGGATGGTTATTGTTGGGTGAGGCAGAAAGTGCCATGGGCTAGAATAAGCAAGATAAAGTGGCAATTGGGAAAAAGCAAATCCTGAACAATAAAGTCAGAGGCCACACATGAAGCGAACTACAGTCAGGCATGAATATAAGCAATTATCAGAGTGTAAGAGGCAAGCTATTTGACCTTGATGTTAGAAATAGCCTCATTTGAGAGACCCAGGGGTTATAACAGAGAGTTCATGGGAAATGTCATCCTAGCATATTAATATTGAACAATGTTCGTATCGATCATAAAATATATGTAGCATATTGGCTTGTTTCCATTATTTTATATGTTAATAAACTTTATATTTTATTTATTTAAAGATGTTATTTATTTATTCATGAGAGACGCACAGAGAGAGGCAGAGACTCAGGCAGAGGGAGAAGCAGGCTCCACGCAGGGAGCCTGATGTGGGACTCGATCCCGGACCCCCAGGATCACCCCCTAAGCCAAAGGCAGATGCTCATCTGCTGAGCCACCCAGGCGTCCCGATAAACTTTATATTTTAAAATAGTTATAGATTTACAGAAAAATGTAAAGATGGAGAGTTCCTCTATTATTAACATCTTATGTATTATCCATTTGTTATAATTCATGAATGAATATTGATACCTTATCATTAATTTAGCTAATACTTTATCATACGTTATCAGATTTCTTTAGTTTTTCCCTAATGTCTTCCATTCCAATTGCATTTAGTTATCCTGTCTCCTTAGGCTGTAATAGTTTTTTAGATTCTCCTTGTCTCCGATGACTTTGATAGGTTTGAGGAATATTGGACAGGTATTTTGTAGAATGTCCCTCATTTGGGATTTGTTTAATGTTTTTCTTATGATTAGATCGGGGTTATGGGTTTTGCAGGGGACACTGCAAAGGTAAAATGCCATTTTGTCACATCAAACCAAGGAAGCCTACTATCAACATGACTTATCAACTTACCACTCTTGTTGACCTTGATAACCTGGCTGAGGTAGTGTTTGCCAGGCTTCTCCATTGTAAAGTTACCTGCTCCCCCATTCACACTGTACACTTTGGAAGAAAGTATATAGGCTTTTAGCTTCTAAAGTCAACCTGTAGACAGAGTAGAAAAGAATATTTTGTGGTTGCAGTACAGAATGTAAACATTAACAGTTTGTTGGTGGTAAAATGGTGCTGACAAAAATGAAAGGCAGAGGAAAAGTGGAACAAAAAAAGAGAGGAAGGTATTGGTCCCCCCAAAATGGGGAGGAATATCTTCCTTTTCTAGAAAAGGAAATGCATGGACACTCTATTTAAAAAATAGAAATTTGGGCAGCCCCGGGTGGCTCAGCGGTTTAGCGCCGCCTTCAGTCCAGGGCATAATTCTGGAGACCCGGGATCGAGTCCCACGTCGGGCTCCCTGCATGGAGACTGCTTCTCCCTCTGCCTGTGTCTCTGCCTCTCTCTCTCTCTGCGTCTTTCATGAATAAATAAATAAAATATTAATAAAAAAGATTTTTTAAAAAAATAGAAAATTGAGTCCTTATTTGAAAAATAAACATATAGTTCTAATAGAGAAAATAAAAAGCTATTATTGCTATTGAACATTAGGAAGAGGAGGCTAGTATGAGATACATGCTTATTTTCAAACTGTGGAATCAATCGATATTGACTAAACTTGGTAATCTAGGGGATACCTGGGTGGCTCAGCGGTTGGGCGCCTGCCCCTGGCTCAGGGCGTGATCTGCGGTCTCAGGATCAAGTCCTGCATCGGGCTCCCTGCCTGGAGCCTGCTTCTCCCTCTGCCTGTGTCTCTGCCTCTCTCTCTGTGTGTCTTTCATGAATAAATAAACAAAATCTTAAAAAAAAAAAAAGTTGGTAATCTAGGAAGAGAGATACTAAGAGTGCAGTGGAAGGAAATGCCAATGATCTCAGCCCAGATGAAACCAGAGTTTTTGCAGAGGGGACCAGAGCAAAGGCTGTTGGTTTTCATTGGAAGCTCTTTTATACTATTGCATTTACTGCCATGTGCACAAATTGTTTGCTTTATTTTATTTTTTAAAAATTGTTTGCTTTAAAACCAAAGATGAGGGATCCCTGGGTGGCTCAGTGGTTTAGCACCGCCTTCAGCCCAGAGCGTGATCCTGGAGACCCGGGATCGAGTCCCATGTCAGGCTCCCTGCATGGAGCCTGCTTCTCCCTCTGCCTGTGTCTCTGCCTCTCTCTCTCTGTGTCTCTCATGAATAAATAAATAAAACCTTTAAAAACAAACAAACAAACAAACAAACCAAAGATGCTGCGTGGATGGTGCCAGGCCTCATACTACACCACCTAATATGACCCATTTTGTGTACAATCCACCTTCGGTGATCCAAACCAATCAGCCATTCACACAAATCACGCTACCATGTGGTGTTTTTTTTTTGAGGCAGAAACCTCACTTCTGAGAAAGTAAAGGGGTAAGCTTAGGTCTTTGATTTGTAGGAAAGACATTAAAAAAAACAAACTTTTGTTTCCCTTGAAATAAGGATTAGGAAGATTTCAGTTGCAAAGGGGAATTGGCTGGAGGATGCATCAACTGTGTCTGCTTGAAAAGTATGGGCAGTCGGTGGAAATCCTCTGTGTTTCCTGTGTTTAGCGTTTATACAACATGTTTCAGCTGAAAAGCCCTTCACTGTCATTAGTTAATTACCTCCCAAGGGCTGCAGGGTAGTTACAGGGAATAATGGATCCACGCCAGCTTTCCGAGCTGTGAGACGTACAAGTGTGTGTACCAGCCCCAACTCAGGGTGTAGTTGTTACACCATTTCCCACACATGGATCGATCGCTTAATGTGTGGTTATTCAATCTCTGAAGTTCTTTTTCTAGACTTGACATCTGCTCAATAAACACAAGTTACTGAAACAGTAGAGAATGTATGCTAATAGCACCTCTTGTAAGTGTCTGGAAAATCAAAAGTGGTAACTGTCTTAGGTTTATCATTATCATTCAATAAGAATCTCCAAAGTGAAGCCTAAATACTGGCACTTATTAAAAGTGCCCTGGATGATTCTAGAGTAGAGCCAGGCTTGAGAACCACCGACTTAAACGGCCAATAGAAGCTCCTTCCCTATCCCCAACAATAATTATATCTATAAAGAAAATGAAAAACAACACTTGGCTAAGGAGAAGTAATTGTTGATACGTGTTACATCTTGTGTTGTATGAAATACATATTTTACGTTATAAAAGTGCGAAAAGGGGTGCCCAGGTGGCTCAGTTGGTAAGTGTCGGACTCCTGGTTTTGGCTCAGGTCGTGATCTCAGGGTTGTGAGATCAAGCTCCGCGTTGGGCTCTGTGCTCAGTGCAGATTCTGCTTAGGATTCTCTCTTTCTTCCTCTCCCTCTGAACACCCCCCCCCCAAATAAATAAATAAGTCTTTAAAAAGTACTAAAGACATTTGGAGAATATAGAAGAGTAAGTACGCATGCCTGTGAGTATGTAAAAAGTCACCACAAAAAGAATCACTGTTCATGTTTTACGATTTTTATTTCCATTTTATCTTTATACTTTGTCTTAAAAAATTATTGGCATTGCTGTTACCAGATTCTGTATACAGTTTTGTATTTTGTTCTTCAAATTTACCATTATAATAAGCATTTTCCACTGTTTTGTGCTTTAAAAGATCATCTCTAGAAACAAAATCTACTGAAATGAGGCAAACAGGGAAATTTATATCCACAATTGACCCCAAATAGTAATTCAGGTGCTTTTAGAGAAGAGGCCCACAGGAATATTCTCTACTCCATTTCCCTTTAGAACAATTCAAACCAGCTGGAACTAGAAAGAAACGGCCCCCCTTTCTGGAGTCAAACCTTGACTATATTTGGTGTGTGGTGCCCTCTACTGGGTCTCCTAGGACTGTGCCCTTTTACTGTTTGTAAACTATACGTGTTGGCTGAGAACTCCAAAGAGGATTAGATGGTATGTATACATGTTTTAATTTTGTTTGCATTTTTATTGACATCTGTTTCCCTAAGGTAGAAGTGAAGCTTTTTAAATACAGGAGCTGACTGTGGGTCTGTTTCCTTCTTATTCATTCAATAAACATTTTAGAGTCTACCGTGTGCCAGGTATGCTGCTAGCAGGCTGGAGACACAAAGATGAGAGCTTCACCTTCAAGTGGCCCCTTATCTAGTGGAAGTGTCACAGCCAGTGGGATAACCTGCTTACTGAGTGCGGGATAGTCCAACAAGAGAACTTGACTCCATGTAGATCCTTGTCCTCCTTTCTCTGGGAAAATCATCCTCTTCAATGAAGCATGCAGCTTTGGGAGAGACACATGTAGCAGAGCCAGGAAGAAAGGGGACACCTTCCCAACAGGGCAGATCTATCAAATCTATTCTGGCAATCAGTGGGGTTGACAGATGTCACAGACAGCTTGCTCTCAATTTACTTAGAAAATTAAAATTTATGGTGGACTGAGCACATTAAGATAAAATGAGTAGCAATAATTCACAGGTTTAGTTGAGCCCCTAGAAGGGAATAAACCTCATTTTCTAGAATTGTATACATTATGCAATACATACCTGAGGAAGGAAGGTAACTATTACATTTTGCAGGCCTTTCTTTCAGTAGAGGGAGGGAAAGAGAGACAGGTAGGGGAGGTAAGGGGAGGGCCAGAGAGAGGGGGAGAGAGAGAATCTGAAGCAAGGCTCCACGCCCAGGGCAGAACCCAAAGTGGGGCCTCCTCTCACAACCTGAGGTCATGACCTGAGCCGAAACCAAGAGTCGGATGCTTAATCAACTGAGCCACCCAGGCGCCCCTTACTATTACATCTTGAAAGCACTTTTGGAATCTTACTTTGCTTTTTCGGGAAGGATATGCATATGAAACTGAGTTTTTCGAGTCTGAGAAAGACCTAAAGTACAAGACAAAGTGGGGAAACTCTAAAGCATTCATGATCACTTCCTTGCTACATTGTCTCTTTGACTGCATTATGTACAATTTTGCAACATGATCTATGGATTGACAAAAATCTTTTTTTAACCCGAGGACCTTGATGACAATATTGGACCTACAAGGTTGGCTCCATACAGCAATAGACCGATGCACGACTGTATAATATTTGTCGTGAATATGGAATCAGTAATTGTTCATTGTGCAGTCTTGGACAAGTAACCTAATTTTCTCTCTAATTTTTTCCTCATTTGGAAAGAATATAACCTATCTTACTGTAAAGATTAGAAATAAGACATGTAAAGTGTTCATCGAAAAGCTTGGCCCACAATAGCTGTTCAGCAGAGCAGAGTAGGCACTTCAGAAAAATAGAGATGCACGTGGGGGCTCTGGAGCCAGGCTGCTTGAGTCTGAATCTTGGCTCTACTCTCTTTTTCAGTGGTGTGACCTTGGGCAAGGAACTTTACCTTTCTGGGTCTCAGTTTCCTTATCGGTAAAGTAGGGGTGACAGTACTACCTACATCATAGGCCTCTTAGGCAGATAAAATGAGTCAACACATATAAAGTGCTTTGGAACATTTATTAATAGATAGTTCTTAATAAAAGTTAATTATTATTTTAATGCCTATGCCTTTTAGCTTGTAGACACCTGCATCATTTTGAAGTCGTATATGAAAATCAAGACAGACATCTTCTCATATGTATAAAACACATCCATTCGGAGCTGTCAACACCAGCTGTTTTCAGCAGATTTCAATTGCTATGGTTCTGCAACCAGCTCTCCTTTGATAAGTGCTCAGAGCCCTCAGTAGGAATTATGCTGTTTATGTTAAGTTTGACTGCTTTGCTTTTAAGATAATCATTTTTAGTTCTTGACCTCCCTAAGAATTTATGAATTCTCTAAAGAACATGAGGAGGAAGAATTATTTGGAGCCAATTAGGAAAGCATTGTGATGTTAGGACTCCCCTCCTTTTTTTTTTTTTTTTTTTTAGATCTTATTTATTTATTCATTCCTGAGAGACACACACAGAGAGAGAGAGAGGCAGACACAGGCAGAGGGAGAAGCAGGCTCCATGCCGGAAGCCCAACATGGGACTTGATCCCTGGACCCCAGGATCACGCCCTGAGCCAAAGGAAGGCACTAAACCGCTGAGCCACTCCGGGATCCCTGGACTCCCCCTTTGTAACCCTACTGTCACTTACTCTCCAAAATAATCACGGGATGCTGTGGTTTTGTGCAGATGAAGCTCTGGGCGTTCAATTTCGGTCGATTGGGTCTTTTCTTTGGTGGCAATTTTGCTCCTCCTCCTCAATATACAGTGCCAATGTACTACCTACAGGCCATCTAAGAAGGGTACAAAGAAGGGTCTTCACACTCAATGAGTGTAAACGAAGAGCTAGACAAGGATATAACTAACTCACTACAACAAGAATCTAACTGTGCTAACCAGTATTTAAGGTGACATAGAAGGAAGAGGCTTCTTTTTTTTTTTTAGTACAATTAAGCGTAATGCTTTTATTTTTCTCAATTTCTTACCAATTTTTTTTATTATAAATTAATTTTTATTGGTGTTCAATTTTCTTACCAATTTTTAAAAAAATATTTTATTTAAGTTCAATTTGCCAACATATAGTATAATACCCAGTGCTTATCCCACCAAGTGCCCTTCTTAGTGCCCGTCACCCACTTACCCCATCCCCCCACGCACCTCCCCTTCTGCAGCCCTTTGTTTCCCAGAGTTAGGAGTCTCTTGTGGTTTGTCTTCCTCTCTAATTTTTCCTCACTCAGTGAGGGAAGAGGATTCTAACTATGAGTTTAGGGAGAGGTTTAAAAAGAGGCAATATGAATATTGAACCTTGAAGAATGGCAGAGGAGGAGAGGGAACACAATAGAAGCAGAGAGAACGAGGTGAAGAGGGACTTCTGAAAAATGCATGGCTGGTCTGGGGAACAGCACTTGGTCCCGTGTTGTTGAAGCAGAACAATGTGTGTGGGAGGATTAGGAGATGAGGAACAGAGGCCCCTGGGTCATCAAGGGTCCTCTCATCGAGCTCTTCTCAGGTTCTGGGGAAGGAGATGGTGGGGCTTCTTGGACATATCCCTCAGGATGAGCTGTTAGGTGTAACACCCCCACCCCGTTTCCTCCTTCTCTTTGTAGGCTTCTCTTGGCCTCAGCCGATCTAGCCTCTTAATCTCTGTACTTAAAAAAAAAAAAAATTCTCTTTTATTTTCCAATAGGCTTTGCTGGTCTGGCATTGAATAACCTGCTGCCTATTGTGGAATAAATGAGGATGGAATGGCCTAAGACTTTGTACAAAACACTGGCCCCTCAGGGTAAAAATCTAAGCCTAAGCAAGTGGGAACAGGCCCAGGAGTCTGATTAGTTTCTGGGGAATAGGAAAGAGATAACAGTGAAGGAAGAAAATGATGTTTGGCACAAAGAGTATTTGTTCGATACAGGAATTAAGGAATGATTTGACAGACTGTCAGGTATTGCAAGGTGTCTCAGGTCTTCTGGGGTTACTCAGTTATTGCCATCTCTGTTCGAAACATCTAATTGGGAAAGAGGAAAGAAGGGGAGAAGGTATCTGTGTCTTCTGGCTCTCCATGAGTTTGTGCTGAGGCCAGATTTCTTCTGGAGTTAGGAGTTCTATGACTGGTAGTCTTCTCTCTCAGGAAAGAAAGGAGAGAGAGTGAGTGTGTGTGTATGGTTGTGTGTGTGTATGGTTGTGTGTGTGCATGTGCATGCACACACATGCACATTAACACAAAAATACAAATAGTGACCTAATTATTTATTTCCTTATACTCACAACAAGCCCTAAATACCACAGGTTACAAACCATTCCTTTGCCACGATACCAAGAAGAAAAAGTAGTTAAAAACATCAAGAGAGCTCAGTTAGACTTGATAAACATATGGGCTCAGTGCTTAGGATGTACTAAGATGGCTTGGTCCTTATATCAAAGGGCTTTTAATGTGGGTAGACATAAAGCCAGAGTATTTCATGCAAGGGAGATGGTGCGATAACAGAGGTTAGCTCAGGGCCTTGCTACTCCAAGTATGGTTTGACCACCAGCAGCAGCAGCTCCTGGAAACACGTGAGAAATGCAGACTCTCTGGCTCCAGTCCAGACTGACTGAATGTGAATCTGAGTTTTAATGAGATTGCTGGGTGAATCATACGCACATTAATATTTGAGAAGTACTGGCCTAGGGTGCAGGGATGGGATGTGGGAACATTTCTTATAGGAAGAACTACGTTTTGAGAATGAGTAGGGTTAAGTGGGTGGTATAATAAGCAGAGAGAAAAGTGTAAGTAAAAGTTTAGTGGCATGAAAAAGCCTAGGGATGTTTTGCGAAGTGACTTAAAATTGCTCCCCAGAAGGAAGAGAGTATGAGAGAGGAGGAGGGAGAAATGTAGGAAGATGGCTGGTCAGGCAGTGGCCAGATCCTGCTGCAGGTGCTCTAGGTTGTAGAGCTTGGCCTTGACCTAATCCATAATAGAGATGTTTGAGGACATGTGCAGATTGGTGTTCAGAGCACTGCAGCCCTGAGAACCCTGAGAGGGTCAAGGCCAGAGGGCAGGGAAATTATTTAGGAAGCTACGGCAATAGTTTGGGAGAAAGAGAATGAGAGTAGTACTGGCACTGCAGGTGGTGCAGTAGGAATGGAGAGAAGGGAACAAGTTGAAGAAATTTTAAGAAGTAATAAGCAGATGAAGCACTTCATCTGGACTGGGGAGGCAGGACCAGGGAGGCCTGTGTCTCAACTAGATGAATTGTTCAGGCTTCCGGCTAGGATTAGTGGGTGGTTGCTTATGACACCACTAACAGAGATGAAAGAATAAAGGAGGATAAGCAGGTTTGAGGAGGGGAATTATGAGTTCGGTTTTCAACATGTTCAGCTCAGGTGAATAGAGAACATGTATAGGAGGAAAAAAGAAAGAAGAAAACAAGGGCGGAGAACTGGGTGAATCAATCAGTGAGGAGGAGGAGGAGGAGGAAGAAACAATGCCCTGTCGAGATTTGGGGCTCCAGTAATACACAGAGTGTATCCCGGGATTTTTCCTCCAGTCCTATTTCCAACAGGCTGCCTTCTTGGAACTTGGTTCCAGCAGCTGATCAGACCCCAAAGAAGAGAAGAAGGTTTTGATTCATGGTTTCCCATCCTGTGATCAACTCATTGTTGACATTATTTGCTCTACTAAAAAAAAAAAAAAAAATTAACCTAGAGTTAAGCTGCTCCAGGGTCACAGTGAACAAACAGTTGTCTTTTTCCATGTTGCCCCGAGGGTGGGTAATTCTGCCCACTTCCCCACCACTATTTCCAAAGTGACAACAGCGCCAAGCCGGGAGGCGCTGGTGTCTGCGCGTGGTCGTTCTCCAAGTTCTGGATGACTTCTGCCCCAAATCTTCCCAGTCTTTGAGCTCTCACAGCAGTTTTACTTGGCGCCCTAAAATGCAGAAATTGCTAATAGCTTGTCTTGGATCGTTCCCATGATCATTTCCCATTCGGCCATCTGTTCTCCTGGGCTCACGCAGTTGCGAGGAGCGTCCGGGGCTCCCGCGTCTCCGCGGCCGAAGTCCGTAGCTGCTTGACCCTCTTCTGAACAGTCATCACCAAGCCAATAAAGAGCGAAAGGTCGGCACGTGGTTTAGCAGTTCGGGCAGGAGGAAGGTGTTCCGACCCGATCCTTTCGCTCTTGCCAGGATCAAACATGGCGGGCCGCGGCCAGAATTTCCGCAACTGCCAGGTCGCGGTCCCCGTGACCCCGGTCGCTCCTCGGCGCTCCTGTCCCCGCCTCCCTCCCCCCCCCGTCGGCGGCTCGGGGAGGGTCCGCACCCGCGAGCGCCACAGCGGCCGAGCCGCTTCCCGCCCCCCGACGGCCCGCCCCCCCGCCCGCGCCAGCCAATCGCGGGCCGCGCTGCGGCGGCTGGCAGCGCCGGCCGGCCCCGCCCCCAGCCTCTCTGTGGCCTGCGGCTGCCGGGCCGGTAGCGCCGCTCTCGGTCGCGCGGACTGGTGGTGTGGAGCCGCGGGTCGCGGGTGCTCGCCGCCGGCCACAGCTCAGCCCAGCGCCGCCGAGCCCGTGAGCCCCGAGCCTCCGCCATGGACTTCGAGGACGGTAAGCAGAGCCTGTGGCTGGTCGCCGCGGCGGGCGGGAGGCGGGCGGGCGGGAGGCGGGGTGGCCGCCCCGGGGGTCTGTTTACGGTCTCAAGATGGCCGTGTGGGCTTTGTTCTGCGGGCCCGGAGGCCGCCCGCCCGCCCGCCCGCCCGCCCGCCTCCCGCCCGCCGCGGGCCCAGGCCCGGAATCGGCCTGTGCGGGGACCCGCGGGCCCTGTCGCGCCTGCCCGGCGCCCGCGGCCGCCGAGGACCCGGGAGCTCCGGGCCGGCCTCGCCGCGGGGAAGGGCGCGCCCGGGGCGCCACGGGCCTCGGGCCCCGGGCCCCGGACCCCGGACTCGCGCTCCGGACCCGCCCCGGCCGCGGCGCCTGCAGCTCGCCGGGGTCGCGCCGAGGGCCGAGCGAGGCCTCCGCCGCCCGGCCTCCCGCGGTCTGGCCCCCGCAGGGCGGCGACCCGGCCCGTCCGTTTCCGTAAATCCTCGCCCGGGGTGGAACTGGCCGAGGCTCGCTCCCAGCCCTGTCCGCTCGTCTCCGCTTCCGGCGAGGTTAAAGGGCGTCGGTGAGCGACAGGGCTGGGCGGCCGTCTGTGGAGAGCGGAGCCCGGGGGTCCTGGGCGCCGCGGCGGCTTCCCTCGGGACTGCGTGGGCAGGGCCGCAGGCGGCCGGGGCCGGGGCCGGGGCCGGGGTCGGGGTCGGGGCCGGGACCCGCGCCGCCTGCCCTTCGGGTTCCGTGACGGCGTGGGACCAGCCGTTTAAACCCGCTGGTTTTCTCAGCGGTTCCTTTCAGCGTGTCTCTCACGCCAGTTCTTGAAACCATGATCTCGGGCTCACAACGGAGAATGGATTTTGGGCCTCCCCTTTGCCTTCCTACCTCGCCTAACTTTTATGGGAATTGGTGTCAAGATAAAACATGCGCGTCCCCAGGGACAGGATCAGGGAGAGGGCACGGGAGGGTTTGCACCGTGAAGCCCGGCCTCACCCTGAGCGACCAGCCGTTTCTGAGGCAACAGATTGACGGGCCGGTTGTGAGTCCCAAACCCGACCCGAACCCTGTTTTACTTAACCCTCGTTATCTAGTGTGATCTCAGCCTGTGAGTCTGACCACATGGTCTTTGGACCTGTGATTGGGTTTCATGCCACAAAGAGTTAAAGCTCTACCAGCCCTAAGCGTAGGAAGGACCCGCTACTGGCGTGATAACCCTTCTGTGGATCCTTGAAAACCATTTCAGAATAGGAGGGTCAGCGCCGAGGAGGAGCACCCTCCGGTATTTTTTGTTTGTTTTGGTTGAACTTTGACTCCTTTTGCTATAAATACCTTAAAACCATGAATTCAAAGTGCCCAAGCGGAGAATGAAACTTTAAGAACGTATTACTGTGTTTTCGTGCTAAAGTCGGTTGACAGTACCAACACCCAAGGCACCGGACAGGCTCCCGAGGTGGGGGGAGGGAACAATGGGAGTGGCCCCCCTCCCCCCGCCCCTCCCCAGGGAATCCATTTTCTGTAGAGAATTGAAAAACAAAAATGAAACTTGGTTTGTTTGCTTTCTATCGTCCCCATGAGCCTAAAATTCCAGACAATGTCAGTAATAAAAATTATAAACAGTGTCTGTGAGAGAATACTCCCCCCCTCTCTCTTGCTTCCTCTTCATCTTTACTGCTATATTTGGGAGTGGAATTTGACTAAAAATATATCTGAGTCTGATCCTGCCTAGTGTACCTGGATTCTGTGAGCACTGTACTCACTTCCTGCCCTTTATCAATTTATTAGTAACATTAATTAAGGGATTTAACAATTGCCAAGTCAGTTTTGACGGGAATTGCCAATATGGATTTTGGTGATGGCACATCCTGGGTAGATACAGCACAGGCACACATATACGCATGTGCATATGCAGTCTCAAATAAGATCTTGAAAACTTTAGAGAGCAAATAGGTACGAGAACTGTATTAACTCTGAAAAAATTATGTGCTTCATAGAGTCAGTTCTCAGCCCGTTTTGCAATTTTTGGTACATAATCTATCAACATTCTCTTTGTTACCCTGAATAAATCAATATTGGATTCCTCTTGGTAGTTATTATATATCAGGTGTTATAAGCTAATTTTTACATTATCATAATTTGGATGATAAACCTGCGTCTTGGGGAGATAATGAAGAGAAAGAGATCTGTGTTTTCCCATGTGAAATATTTGTATTTATTTATATCCCATTTTTGCAGGTAACTGAGTTAATAGCATTTTAAAAATTGTGTTTGATTTGAATAGATGAGTATGTAATTTCAGGCTTTTGCTAATAATGTACTAATTTCTTTCTGTTAAATGTGTCTTCATAGATTACACACACTCTGCTTGCAGAAATACTTATCAGGGCTTTAATGGTGAGTATCCTCTTTCGTTTGCTCTTAAGTATATTAAGGGAATGCATTTCAGTTCTTCTCTACATGCCCATAATGTAAAAAGCCAGTTCTCCCTTGTTTCAATCATTGTGTTGCATCTTGATGTATTACCACTCAGTGTTCACATTGTCATATTATGTATTTGAACCAGGCATCTGGAATCAGAAAAAGTTAGGGCTATTCAGATTAGTTTGACTCTTTGTTTTATTTGAATTGAATTATGATTCATTTAATTTATTCTAGGGCTTGACTACCTTCTGAGTGATGAGTTACAAGAAACTAGCTGAGTTATTTTTGCTGAACAAGAGGCTTTGAATAATGTAGATTAAGTGGATTATTGGCTTGGTTTTCTGTTCCGTCTAATGTAATGCATTTTGACCTTGTTTTTGAGATCATTTGCTTTAATGTGTTGAAATGTGTTAGTATATAAAGAGCTGTCTAGAGGAACACATAAAGAAGCTTGAATATTTATTGATTTACGCGTGACTTTAGAGTTGTGACTACCGAGGTAGATAAAATCATAAGAGGCATGCAGAATACAATTGGCTGTTATTTTGACAGTTTTTGAAGTTAAGGCTCTGCCAGACAGGATGATAACATAAAAAAATATGTGGAACAATTCAGTGAGGTTAAAAAAAGACCCCAGAGTGGAAGTAGATATCCTAAATGCCAGGGAAATGGAAAATTCAACTGTTGTACGGAATATATTTACAAAATAAAACTGAATCAAATATACTACTAAATAAAGCTAGCTGTGCTTTCATTATAAAAATGATTACAATCCAGTTAATTTCTTTGTATCATCTCTAAGAATTTAGAGAAACTTTGTACTTGATATGAGCTAAAAAGGCTCAACATATAGGAAGCAGTCGGTATATATTGAATGCTGAAGAATAGTTTTTTTTTTTAAGCTTTTATTTTTAAGTAATCTCTACACCTAACCTGGGACTGGAACCTACAACCCCAAGATCAAGAGTTGCATGCTCTGCTGGCTGAGCCAGCCAGGTTCCCTGAACCATTTTCTTGTTTGTTTTTTTTTAAAGATTGTATTTATTCATTTGAGAGATAGCACAAGTTTTGGGGGAGCGGCAAAGGGAGAGGGAGAAGCAGACTCCCCACTTAATCCAAGAGCCGGATGCTAAGCCAGGAGCTGGATGTGGGGCTTCATCTCATGACCCAGAGATCACACCACCAGCTGAAGGCAGACACTTAACCACCTGAGCCACTCAGGTGCCAAGGATACAGTTTTGAACAGGAGAGTGACATAATAAAATTACCAGAGGAAGCTTGATTTGTATCCACACTTAGGTAGATTAAAAACTGGAAAGTTAGGAGTGCCTGGCTGGCTCAGTTGATAGAGCATGTGACTCTCGCTTCTTAGGGTTGTAACTTCAAGCCCCACATTTGGTATAGAGATTATTTAAAAATAAAATTAAATAAACAACACAAAACTGGAAAATTAGCTAAAAAAGCCACTTCAGAAATTTAGGTATTAGGATTTTAAAGACCCAAAACTTGGGAAATGAAAACAGTAATTCTTTTTTTTTTTTTAAGATTTTGTCTATTAACTTGAGAGAGAAAGAGTGATAGAGAAAGCACAAGTAGGGGAGAGCAGAAGGAGAGGGAAGAAGCAGGCTCTCCACAGAGCAGGGAGCAGGCTTGATCCCAGGACCCTGGAATCATGACTTGAGCCAAAGGCAGACACTTAACCAACTGAGTCACCCAGGTGCCCCATAAGATTTACTTTTAGCAGTTTCAAATATACAGTATGGTATTACCATCAGTAGTCATCATGGTATACATTATATCCCCATGACTTACTTTTTTATGACTGGATGTTTGTATCTCTTGATTCCCTTTGCCCGCTTCTATCCTCCGCTCTAGTAACTACCAATCTGTTCTCTGTATCAATGAGCTTGGTTTTGTTTTGTTTTGTTTAGATTGCACATGAAATCATACAATATTTGTCTTTCTTTGTAATCTGCTTTACTTAGCATGATGCCCTCAAAGTCCATCAATGTTGTTGCAAATGGCAGGATTCCATTTGTTTTTATGGCTAAGTCCTATTCCATTGTATATGTATACCCCATCTTCTTTATCCATTCATCCTTCACTGGGCACTTAGGTTGTTTCCATATCTTAGGTATTGTAAATAAAACTGTAGTGAACATGGGGTACATACACCTTTTGGGATTAATGTTTTACTAATGTTACCACTTTCATTTTTTCCTCTTAATTTAAATTCCAACACTGAGATTGTTAGATTCCCCTAGAGAGCTTTTTCAGAATGTTTCTCATACTCTGGTCCTCTTGAATCTTAATTTTTAGACAAGTGGTCTTTGGTTGTTCATGTTATGAAAAACTACTCTGAATGATTTTGGAATGCACTGTTGGTTAAAGAGCATTATTGACAATACTTTGAGGTCTAGGTTATCTACATTTTATAAATGAGGATTTTAATTTCAGAGATATAATTTGACTTCATTTAACAAATATTTCTTGAGTGAATACTATATATCAGATACTATTCTAGGAGCTGGCAATATAGCAATGAATAAATATTCTTGCCTCTGTAGAGAGTGTACAGTCTAGTGGGATGAAATATAAGGTAAACAAAATAAAGTAACATATCGTCTGTTAGATGGTAATAATTGCTTAGGGGAAAAATGGAGGAGAGAGGTGGTGGTGGTGGTAGGTGTGGGTTGGGGAAAGACTTATTAAGAAGATGTAGAAAGTAAAAGATGTGTAGTTACCAATTGAAGCCACACTATAATTCATTGTTAGCATTGTATTTTCCCGTGACTAAGATGAAGTAAAAGGTACTGGAAAGCATATCAAGTTCCAGATTTCCTCCACACCATTTCTCGGAAGAAAGTTGTGTTTCTAGCGTTTCCATGTTTCCTTCCTGCTTCATAGTAACTCTTTTTATATAAATAGCAGACAAAAAAGGGAGAGTATTCCAGATAGAGGGAAAGCAGAAATAAAGGTAGGGCTGAGTACATTGTGCCTCAGAGAGACTTAAGAATGTTTTGTTTTGGGCAGCCTGGGTGGCTCAGTGATTTAGCGCTGCCTTCAGCCCAGGTCGTGATCCTGGAGACCTGGGATCAAGTCCCGCATCGGGCTCCCTGCATGGAGCCTGCTTCTCCCTCTGCCTGTGTCTCTGCCTCTCTCTCTCTCTCTCTCTCTCTCTCTCTGTGTCTCTCATGAATAAATAAATCTTAAAAAAAAAAAAAGAATGTTTTGTTTTGTTTTAAGTAGGCTCCGTGCCGAGCGTGGAGCCCAATATGGGGCTTGAACTCATGATCCTGAGATCAAGACCTGGATACTTAACAAATTGAGCCACCCAGGAGCCCCTAGACTTAAGAAGAATGTTTTGACTAGAGCAGGTGATATTTGCTGAATAGTCTTAAGACTAGGTTAGAGTGGTGAGTTGTAGCCTGAGGCATTGAAAATTAAAGGTAATTTGTTTATATCTGAGAGATGATAGAAAATAAAGACCTGAAAGAGTGGAGGGATTGAGATGCGCAGATACAGAGGAAGAACATTCCGGGCAGATGGAGCAGCAGGTGCCAAAATGGCTGCATACTTACTGTATTCTAGGAACAGCAAGGGGCCTGGTATACCTGGAATGGAGTGATAAGGGGGGGAATAGTAGATGATGAAGTTAAGAAGTGGATTATATAGGGCAGGATTTCTCAACCTCAGCAGTATTGACATTTTGGACTAGATAATTCTCTGTTGTGGGGAATGTCTTATGCATTGTAGACTGTTTAGCTGGATCCTTGGCCTTTGCACTTGATGTAAGCAGCACTTGCCCTTTGGTTGTGACAACCAAAAGTGCTTTCAGATGTGGTCAGATGTCCCCAGTAGAGCAAAATTTTCCTTGTTCAGTACAATGCTTTGGCTTTTACTTTGAAAAAGATTGGAGCAAGTAAGAAGTTACTGAGTGTTGAACATGATTTAAACTTTAACAGAATTATTCTGGCTGTTTTCTTAGAATAAACAGCGGGGATCCCTGGGTGGCGCAGTGGTTTGGCGCCTGCCTTTGGCCCAGGGCGCGATCCTGGAGACTCAGGATCGAATCCCACGTCAGGCTCCCGGTGCATGGAGCCTGCTTCTCCCTCTGCCTGTGTCTCTGCCTCTCTCTCTCTCTGTGACTATCATAAAAAAAAAAAAAAAAAAGAATAAACAGCGGGTTAAAGTGGAAGCAGGAAAGCCAGTTAGGAGGCTATTGCTGTAATGTGGGTGAGAGATGCTGGTGGCATGTAGCAGGATGCTGGTAGCGTGGAAATGGTGAAAAGTGGTCCCATTCAAGACCTAGTGTCACATAACTCGTTAATTATTTTGATCCTGAGTCAGTTGTTTTTCTTATTATAGTCCTCACTTCCTTCCTTAAGATTTAGTTGTAACTGAGTTTTAACATTTGTTGAGCTTATTTGTATGATTAGAGTGATCAAAACATAGAATAGATTTGTCTTAAAATATTAGGTCAGTTTTATTTTTGAGTGAATTACTTTCACTTAATAGTAAAGATACAATGTTATATTCTTACAGTTTTATTTTTATTTTTAGAGATTTTATTTATTTACTAGAGAGAGAGGCAGAGATTCAGGCAGAGGGAGAAGCAGGCTCCATGCAGGGAGCCTGACTTCAGACTTGATCCCGGGTTTCCAGGCCACACCCTGGGCTGAAGGCAGCGCTAAACCACTGAGCACCCTGGTTGCCCTACAGTTTGTTTGTTTATTTATTTATTTATTTATTTATTTATTTAAAAAATTTTTTTTTAAAATTTTTTATTTACTTAGGATAGTCACAGAGAGAGAGAGAGAGAGAGAGAGAGGCAGAGACACAGGCAGAGGGAGAAGCAGGCTCCATGCACCGGGAGCCTGACGTGGGATTCGATCCCGGGTCTCCAGGATCGCGCCCTGGGCCAAAGGCAGGCGCCAAACCTCTGCGCCACCCAGGGATCCCTTTTAAATTTTTTTTTTTTTAATTTTTTATTTACTTAGGATCAGTTTTATTTTTTAAAGTGATTTTTAAGTTCTTTTGGTGACCTGGAAGAATATTGTTTATATATAAGCGGTCATTTTACAGAATCTATATTCCTCTAATCACACTTTATAAAGTATAAAGACTTTCCCTTTTTTTCTTTTTAGTTAACTGAATAGTAACAGTACTGTGAACAATAAGCCAAAGTCATTGCTAGGTAAAGGCAGTTCTCCTAATTTTTGTGTACTCCACAGTGTTCAATAAATATTAGTAATTTATGACTCCATAGTGAAATAAAAATAAACTGACTAAAAAAGAAAATGATTTAGTATCCAAAGGCAACTTCTACGAGCTCAAAGTTGAAACTAGCAGAAATAACAAAATACAAGACTTTTTGCTTTGTGTACCTAACTGAACCTAACTCTTAAGATTATTATTATTTTTTATTTTTAAAAAAGATTCTATTTATTTATTGAGAGAGAGAGCACACATGAAGGAAGGGGAGAGGCAGAGGGAGAGGAAAACTGAATCCCAGGCAGACTCTGTGCTGAGTGCAGAGCCCAAGGTGAGGTTCAATATCGTGAACCCAAGATCATGATTTGAGGTGAAAGCAATTTGGATGCTTAACTGACTGAGCCACCTGAGGCACTCCTTAAGATTATTTTTAATAAGCTAAGAAGAAGGCTTTTTATTTTGAAAATTTTATTTCAATTTCAAAATTGCCCTCTGAGATAACATAGGTTAGCAACTCTAAAGATAAATAATTGCCTGTTTTGTTAGTCTAGAACTGTGAACATGGTACACTAGCCACATGTGACTGTTGAGCACTCGCAGTGGGGATGATTAGAACTGAGATGTGCTGTAAAATGTAAATTATACATCCCATATGAAGTCTTAGTTTGAAAAATACAAGATAAAAGAGCTCGTTGATACTTTTTGTATATTGATAAACTTTTTGTGCTCTCATGCATATTGGTACATACAAGCATTACAAAATTCTAAATTTTACTTGAAAGTTCAAATTTTATCGTTGGCAGCAAAAGTACTGTTACTTTTGGCAGTGTATCATAAGCACTATATAAGAGCAACAGACGTATAGATATTTAGAAAAAAGAGATGATACTCAACTGAGACAGTATCATTGAAAGGGTTAGTATTTGAAATGGACTTTTAAAAGATGAGAATATTTCAGGGAGCAAATATTGGAAGTATTAGAGGAAAGTGTTTCCCATAGAAGCAACAGCTTTAAAGCTAGAGGGGTGGATATTTATTGATCTTCGGGAAAATCATTTCATCCCTTTGGATTTTAGCTCCTAATCTATAAAATTAGAAGATTAAATTGAATTTTATCCTTTAGGTTGCTTCCAGCTTTGAAGTTGCAAGATTCTGAGTCATATTTTTGTGAAGTTGTTACTGTTGTCTTTATTATTGTCATTGTTGTTAGGACCAAAAATATTTAAGTGATTGTAATTTAGTGTTTAAAAAATATAAAGGTATTTGCTCTCTATATACTATTGTATTTATTAGTGCATAAAATTTGGGGAGGGTGGTAATGAAGGATTTTGAAGAGTTTTATAGGACACATTCTAAATGATTTAAAATTTTTTTCATTTTTATAATTGTAAATTCATTTTATTACTTTTGTTGTATTTTTCATGTTAGAGGTTGGAATGTAGGTGGAATTGCAGTTTAATAAAATATACTCAGTACCCTTAATGTACTAGAATTTTTTGAGTATTTTACATTGCTAGAGTTCACATTCATTCCTTTTATTCTTAGTATTTGAGGATTTAAATGTTTGTTGAGTCATTATTACTTAAAGGCATAGTACCGTAGATTGGCCCCCTACTCCATGATTTTACTTTTTAAAAATGTCTGTTTCAGTTAATCTATGAACAAATTGAAATTAGGCTAGTTGAAAATGTGGCTGCCTCTGGGTTTTTGACATTTTGAGAGCAGTTAGATGCAAAAACTAAAAACAAAAATTGTTCTTTTTGACAATAGTCAATGCTGACTTATCTTGAGAATTGGAATTATTTATTATTGATTACATACTATGTAATTCTAATGTAGAACCTTTAAGTAGTACTTTGTCAAATAAATATTGGTTAAATTGAAAATAATTCTGACATAGAACTTTTTTAAGTTGATAATGTTTTTTTGGGCAATTAAATTTTCTTAGCAAATCTATTTTTTCAGTAGCTTATTCTCTGTGAATTTTTTCCTTCCATGTTTAGTATGAGTTTATCTTAAATGTTAATGATGAATTAGTATCTCAGACAATTGGTGTGAGTATCTTGTGTTTTATGAAAAATTCCCAAGGAGAATGTATATCTTACTGACCTTTTGTTATTGACTCTGTTGTAGGAATGGATCGTGATTATGGCCCCGGATCATATGGAGGTCTGACATTCAAGGATATTTATCTAAAAATTCTTCTTTTGGGTGCCAGTAAAGGTGAGCAACATTTAATTTTTTTCTTTTTAAACTCTTTATAGGGATGGACCGTGACTATGGCCATGGATCCTATGGGGGTCAAAGATCCATGGACTCCTACCTAAACCAGTCATATGGCATGGACAATCACAGTGGTGGTGGTGGGGGTAGCAGGTAAATTGCTTAATCACTTGGCCAAATAATTAGATAACTATAATATTCTGGATATTTTAATTTAAGTATTCCTTAGGCATGTTATGATACTTGAATTTCACTATTGGTATTGAATAATCACCTTAAGTGTATAAAGGTGTTAATTAATGGTTATAAAAATTATCTCAGGGTCACTGGCAGACATTTTAGGAAAACTGCAAGTAGCTATTTTCATATTAATATAGAGTAAGATTTTCGGTCTTCAGTAGTGAACCTTTTATTTTACTTATTTTTAATTCCTTATCATTCAGAATGTTCTGAACAAATGATAAAAAATGTTACTGGAAATATTCTTTGTCAAGTTTTTTTCTTTATGAGCTTTAAAAGTATCTTTTTTAGTTGAGGGTGTTCTGTAAAGCAGCAAAGCAGGTTTTGACTGGAATGGGTTTAAATGAACCAGTCTAGCAACATTCAGTTTCTGAGAAACATTTAAGATAGTTATTCTTTTAATTTCAGAGTAAGTTGTAGTAAGAGCTTATTGTAATTATAAAACATTCTTTAAATTCATGTCTAGGTTATTTATTGGCAGATACTCCTTATGCCAAAAACACTGTGCTCTAGCTAGGAGCATTGTATCAAAGCTATGAATACTATACCTTCACTTATTTTAATGCACTAGAGTTTATATTGTTTTTATATTTTACTGTTGATACTGTGTAAAGCTCAACACTAGTTAAGTATAGACCTTAGGGTTAACTACATTTCAGGCAAAAGGGGTGTACCTTTTGAGGCACAGATATTTTTACTAAATATAACTAGTTAGGAAACACTTGAAACTAGCCTCCTTCTTCATAAGTTGAAGGAACCGGATTCCTTAAGGATGGACCAAAAGATGCTTTACATTCCTTCTTTCTGCTTCAAGTGTGCCATTATGGTTTATAGTAGAGGAAAATCAAGAAAATAAAAAGATACAACAATTTTGCTTATGTGATAGATGTTTTAAAAAAGAGTTGGGAGGAGAAATAATTTTTATATGGTTACCAGAATTCAGAAGTAAATAGTACATTCTATTTAGTGATTTGTAAATAATTGAAGTAATGTAACACATTTAAATGTTTAAATATATCCGTTATTGCCCTATTGCATTGTAAATGTGATGTGTATAAACTATGTAGATGTTATCATTTATCTCCTGTGTAATTGTGAGCCTTTTATAAAACTATGTTGTAAGATATCAAGCAACTTTTGTAATCCATGCTTTGGATTTGTGAGAAGATGATTTGTGTCTTCTGTTGACTCTATTAAAACCTTGAGGAGACTGTGTGCTCCCCTTTTTTAGAGTAGTTTTATGTGATAATTTCCTGCCAGGAAATAATTTTTTAAATTATTGAAGACATAAAATGTATTCTTTCTCATCTGCCTTGAAAATTTATATGCAGAGGGTATATGTTGGTGGTCTTTTACTTTATGTTCTATTTTATGTGCTTATTCTTCTAGATTTGTTAGATTTGCTAGTCTACAAGTGGAAAGTAACTCAGGATTGATTATTGGCCTTACCAAAAGTTGGGCAGGATATAAAATTTTCTTAACCAGAGATAATTCTCCAAATTTTGACTGCTATAGACACAATGAAGCAGTTTTGTGATATAGATTATTAGGGGTGCAAAAGGATCTCTTCTGTGTCACAAATAGCTTATATTGGTGTAGTCTTCAATTTGTGTCCCTATTGAAAGCCAAAATATTGTAAATATTTAATATTTTCCATTACTAGGGATGGATTCGAAGAAAGTTTTAGTAGTTTGTGAACTTTAGTAAATGACTTTTTCCAAGACTAGGGCTGGGCTTAAATACTGACAGACAAATCTTAATAAAATAGAAAAGCTGCTATAAAGCAGATTTTTAAGCTAAGGTTTACTTACCTCAATTCATATCTAAAAACTGACTCAGATAGCTTTCTATCTGGTCTCATGTTGAACTGCCCAGCCCTAATCAGGTGTGAATAAAAGTAGAACTGTGCAAACCAGTATGGTATAAATGAATTTTAGTTGATAAATGTCATCTGATAATTTGTCTTTTGAATTGTCTAACATTAGTAAGCTTACTTTTGTTTTTTCCCTCACTGTGCAACTTTTCCAGGTTTGGACCTTATGAGTCTTACGACTCCAGGTCTTCTCTGGGTGGGCGAGATCTGTACAGATCTGGCTATGGTTTTAATGAACCCGAACAAAGCCGCTTCGGAGGTAGTTATGGTGGTCGATTTGAGAGCTCCTACCGGAATAGCCTTGACTCTTTCGGAGGTAGAAACCAGGGCGGGTCTAGCTGGGAAGCACCTTACTCCCGTTCAAAATTGAGGCCTGGGTTTATGGAGGACAGAGGAAGAGAGAATTACTCTTCCTACAGCAGTTTTTCTTCACCCCATATGAAGCCTGCACCTGTAGGCTCTCGGGGGAGAGGAACGCCTGCTTATCCTGAAAGTACGTTTGGAAGCAGAAACTATGATGCTTTTGGAGGACCATCAACAGGCAGAGGCCGAGGCCGAGGAGTAAGTACAACAGAATCTTTTCAGATTCTTTTCACTAGTCACTCTTTTAAACCCTTTCAAGACCATGGTTTTCATCTAGAATAAACACTGTTCATCCCAGTGTATTTTAAAGCAAAAGCTGAATCATAAGCATAATTCTTAGGTTGCCTGTAAAAGTTTTTCCAGCACTTCAGAAAATAAGTGGCAGTGTAAGATGATTGTAAGTTTTGCCAAATCTCCCTTTATTAAAAAGGTGAGGATATTAGGTTTTGGTCTAAAAGGGGTTAAAAGGAGTTGCATTTTTCCTTGTAAACACTAGCAGTTTTGCTGGTGGGACAGTTCTTGGATTATTGTAAAAGGTAACTGAACCCTTTGGAGTTTTTGAGTAGGTTAAAGGTGCAATGTATGAAAAAATGTTTATACTTTGCTGCTATAACTCTAGCACATAGAATTTCTTCAGAGCTCCATATTTCACATTAAACACAAAGGACTAAAAGCTGGATAGATGAGGGTAGCTTAGCCATGTTTACATGGTGAAGAAGTTGATATGTTTAATAGGTTGTAGAATGATTTGTGGTCAGTATAATTACTAACTCACTCTCTTAATATATGTCCTGTTGCTGGGTGTTCTGTTTTCCCTTGTGTCATAAGATTTTAATATTGAGAAGTAAGTTCCTACCTGTACAAACATGTCTCTGGTTCCTTCCTAGGAAGTAATATTTTATAAATTATTGCTTACACAAGTAAATATACTAGTCTTCAAGTGTTTTATTTCAGGACATAGTATAAAGATAATGTCTTACGTTCTTAGGTAACTTGGTGGACATGAAATTTTACCTAGTTAAGTGTATGTAGATTGTGGAGTTTTGTAGTTTGGTCTATGAAGGATATTGTATTCTTGCTTTAATGTAAGAAATGTTGTTTTTTGGGTTTTTTTTTGTTTGTTTCTTTTTTTAAGTCAGTTACTCTTAATATTCTCTCTTGGCAGAGGAAAGAACTTCTGATAAAAAATATGTAGTAGGGCACACGTTTTTATTAGCCTTTGGTACATGAGTGTAGTTTGTCACTTCTATGTAGAAATTTTGCACGTATAACAGTTACCCTTTACTTATGTAAAATGCATTGCACCTTTAATGGATAATTAATGAAGATATTTCTAATGTGATTCTATAAATTATCTGGTAACACTAATCTATTCAAGTCTCCTAGGTTAGATAGGGATTCCTAAGTATAATACACAAATGTAAGCAACTGATATGTTGCTATTCCACCATAATTAGTGACTGTAGGTTAATTGAAAATTGTTGGGGTAATAGGCTTTGACTTTTGAAATTGAAAATCAATTCCAGTTTGAAAATTTTAAAAATGCATAACATTTTCCATGCTTTGTATTACTTTAGGCAAATGATTTTTTTCTTAATGAGACTTCAAACATTAATTTTGTTTTCACAATAGAAAAACAGGCATTCCTGTACTTTGTGTTCACCATTCAAGTGTGAATGGACTTTTCTTTCTTTCCTCCTGTTAATGAAGTAGATGAACCAACAGGACTTTCTTTTTTAATCTTCACTTGTACAATTCCCACTGGATCCTTCTCTTCAGATTACTCCTCAATCTTTATCTTCTAAAAGTAAGATTAGCAGAATAAATTTCTATGGACATGTGGCCTCTTGGTGTAGTGGATTTTGTTAATGACAGGGGAAGAGGAAGGGACACAAGAGTCGTTTGGTTGCATGACTCTTCGTCTGTAAACTTTCACTTCTTGGGCTTCTGGGTCAGAATATGTTTCTCTAGGTAAGAATGTGAATGGAACGTCAGATGTAATTCTTTATCTGAAGTGTGTCCTGGAAGTTGATGCATGGTTATGCTTTAACTCTCCTATTTCATACTAATGTTCCATCTCGCTTTCTCATTCCCTTTTTCAACAGGGAGAAATCCTAAGTGATTTCTGGATCTTTTTTACTTCAGACTTCAAATATGGTCTTCTTTATGCATCTTAGTATTAAGCCAGGTTTTAGTGAAATAAAGATGTCTTTTAAGGTCTTTTCATGGGAAAACATCAATTAGGAACTCTGAAGAGGAGTTGTCAGAGAGTTGTACAAGTGGTAATATTCTGACAGGCACATATGTTGTTTATGATCTCAAGTAATTTTGAATGGTAAAAATTTAAAAAATAGGTAGGAAGTATCCTTATTTGTTCTACTGGAAATAAAAATACTAATTCACTGGATTTGGGTTCATGTAATAATTTTACAAAGCCTTTCAATGTGTTTATTCAGAGTGGACATGTAAAATTTAGTTACATTCTGGGGAATTTTCAGGTGAAAATTATTAGATAGGTAACACATAAAATTTGTGTGAATTCATACTTTATCTTTGGATGTTATGCTAATGTTTCTTGATTTCACAAATTTGCAGCATATGAGTGATTTTGGAAGCATTCATAGACCTGGAATTGTTGTTGACTATCAAAACAAACCCACCAATGTGACAGTTGCTGCTGCAAGAGGAATAAAGAGAAAAATGATGCAACCATTTAATAAGCCTGGTGGAACCTTTATCAAGAAACCCAAGCTAACAAAGCCTGTGGAGAAGATGAGCCTCAGCAAATCACCCAGTAAGTAAGAAAACATAACTGTTATGGCTTAAGGTACTTCCAATTTTTAAAAAAGTTTAGTGCTTTTAGATAATTTTCTCATGTTCATTTGACAAACTGCATAGTAATTACAATTGTAGAAACTAGATCTGTGAATCACCTAGTGTAGTTACTAATTGGTCACAAACATTGAAATTACCCAGAGATCCTTTTTAAAAATGTACATTCCTTTGTTCACCCCTCTTCCCTAAATGCTTATTTAGGATAGAATCAGAACATCTGTTTTAAAAGGCTTTTCACGTGATTTTGATTCAAAGTTTTGTCTTGAGTATTATATTTATTGTTGGGTGGTATCGATGAGGATGTAGTATTGTGCCATTACACAGAATCCTCTTAAGGGACAAAGGGGCTATTCATATATTTTCATGGTTTTTGGTACCAGGAAAAGGTGTATTTCTTCTGGAAAATTGTTTTTAATTTTGTGGGCATGACAACTCTTAGAGATAGTTATGTTTCCGTCTTTACAGTGTTAAAAAATCAAAAGCCAATCTGAAAATGAAATTAAGGGGCACCTGGGTGGCTTAGTCAGTTAAGCGTCTTGCCTTTGGCTCAGGTCATGATCTTAGCTCAGGGTTCCTCGGATGCATCGGACTCCCTGCTCAGCAGGGAGTGTGGTTCTCTCCCTCTCCGTTTCCCCCTGCTGGTGCGCTTGCACGCGCTCTCTCTCTCTCTCTCTCTCTCTCTCTCTCTCTCTCTCTGTCTCTCAAATAAATAAATCTTTAAAAACATTTCATTTGTGTTAGCATCAAGACTAAATACTGAGGAATAAATTTAACAAAATAAGTGTAGAACTTATGCCTCAAACTATAAAATATTGTTGAAAGAAGTTAATGATCCAAATAAATGGAAAAACTAAATAAATGGTTCAGAGATCAGCATTCTACCTTCTTTGCAAAAATTGACCAGTTGATTCTAAAGTTCACAGGGAATTGCAAGGGATCCACAATAGTGGAAACAATCCTAAAGAGAAAAATAAAATAGGAGGACTCACATTTCACCTTACCTGGAAAGACACAGTACTTTTCAGTCATCAAGGCAAAAATAAATATAAAAAAATAATAAGTAATTCAGTGTGCAAGTAAAAATAGACAAAATATTTGGTGTATGTTTTACTGCTACATGTTTTCATAAAGAGTGCCGAAGGGGATCCCTGGGTGGCGCAGCGGTTTAGCGCCTGCCTTTGGCCCAGGGCGCGATCCTGGAGACCCGGGATCGAGTCCCACATCGGGCTCCCGGTGCATGGAGCCTGCTTCTCCCTCTGCCTGTGTCTCTGCCTCTCTCTCTCTCTGTGTGTGACTATCATAAATAAATAAAAATTAAAAAAAAAGTTTAAAAAAAAAAAAAAGAGTGCTGAAAAAGATGTTTCCTGAGCTTTTATTTAGGTATGTCCTTGACTTCATCTAATTTGGTCAAATGTACTTGATTTCATGTAGAAATACATTATAAAGTTAAAAAATAAAATAGAACAACATAGATAAGTAACAGTATCTGCTTCTGAACTTTTTTTTTATAAAAAGACTTTACTGAGCTATGATTTGCAAACCCTACAATTCACCCATTTAAAGTCTGTAACTCACTGGTTTTTAGTGTATTCACAGATATATGCAAATATCACCATGTCAATTTGAGAACATTTTCATCATCTCACAGAGACCGGGTACCCTTTAGGCATTATCCCCTTCACACCCCATAGCCCAGAGCAACCACTAATTTACTTTCTACCTTTATTGATTTCTGTATTCTAGACTTTCATATGAAAAAAGTCATGTAGAATGTGGACTTTTGTGATAGGCTTCTTTCACTTAGCATAATCTTCCAAGATTCATCCAAGTTATGCATGTATCAGTACTTCATTCCATTTTATGGCTGGAAATATTCTGTTGTATGGATATATCATTTTCTTTATCCATTCATTCATTGATGGGTAATTGGGTTGCTTCTACCTTTTGGCTACCATGAATAATGCTGCTGTAAATATCTGTGTATAAGTTTTTGTGTGAACACATGTTTTCATTTCATATATCCTAGGTATATCTAAGAAATGAATTGTTGGGTCATACGGTAATTGTGTAATCATTTGAGGAACAGCATGTGTTCCAAAGGAGCTGGCACCATTTTACATTCCCACCAACAGTGTATGAGATTTCTGATTTCTCTGTATCCTCACTAAAGACTAACCAGTCTTTTTGATTCTAGCCATGGAGGTAGTATAAAGTGGTATCTTATTGTGGTCTTGATTTACATTTCTCTGGTGATTAATGGAAGGACATTTTTTTTCTTTTGCTTTTGGCTATTCATGTATTTTTCTTGGAAAAATGCCTGTTGAGATGCTTTGGTCACTTTTCAGTTGGGCTCTCTTTTTATTGAGTTGCCAAAGTTCTTTATATATTCTAGAGACAGGTCACTTTTCAGATGTATTCATATTTGTAAATTTTGTCTCCTACTCGGAGTTGCCATTTTACTCTTCTGATGGTATCCTTTGAAGCACAAAAGTTTTTAAATTTGATAAAGTTCAATTTGTCTATTTTTTTGTTGTTGCTCAGTTCTTTTTTTTTTTTTCTTTAAGATTATTTATTTGTTTATTCATGAGAGACACAGAAAGAGAGGCAGAGATACAGGCAGAGGGAGGAGAAGCAGGCTCTATGCAAGGATCCCAATATGGGACTTGGTCCCGGGAATCCAGGATCACACCCTGAGCCAAAGGCAGATGCTCAACCGTTGAACCACCCAGGTGTCCCTGTTGCTCAATTCTTTTGGTTTTCTAAAGAATTCCTTGCCAAATTCCAAAGTCATGAAAATATACTCCTGTATTTTCTTCTAAGAGTTTTATAGTTACAGTTTTTGCATTTAGGTTTTGCACTATCACTTTTGCATGTGGCTATCTGGTTGCCCAGTACCATTTGTTGAAAAGACTGTTCTCTCCCAACAGAATAATTTTGGCATCCCTGCTAAAAACCAGCTGACTATAGTTATACGAATTTATTTTTGGCTTCTCACTTCTGATCTATATATCTGGCTTTTCACTTCTGATCTATATATCTATATATCTGTCCTTGTGCCAGTACCACAAGGTCTTGATTACCATGGCTTTGTAGCAAGTTTTGAAATCATAGTGTGAGTCTTTCTATTTTGTTTCTCCTTAAAGGATTGTTTCCACTATTTTAGATCCCTTGCTATTCCCTGTGAATTTTATTTATTTGTTTGTTTGTTTGTTTATTTATAAAATGGCAGATTCTTTTTTTTTTTAAGATTTTATTTATTCATTCATGAGAAGACAGAGGCGCAGAGACAAAGGCAGAGAGAGGAGCAGGCTCCATGCAGGTAGCTTGATGTAGGACTCGATCCCGGGACTCCAGGATCATGCCCTAGGCCAAAGGCGGCACTAAACCACTGAGCCACCCAGGCTGCCCCCCCCCCCCGTGAACTTTAGAATCAACTTGTCATTTTTTTGTGAAGAAGTCGGAATTCTGACCGGGATTGTGCTAAATCTGTAGATCAATTTGGGAGGAGTATAACCATCTTAACAATGTTTTCAGATCTCTGAACCATCATTTATTTAGTTTTTCCATTTATTTAGATCTTTAACTTCTTTCAGCAATGTTTTATAGTTTTTGAAGTATAAGTTCTATACTTCTTTTAGTCTTGTTGATACTAACAAATGAAATGGTTTCTTAATTGTATTTTCAGATTGGCTTTTGATTTTTTTTTAACAATGTAAAGAAGGAAATGTCACTATTTCTGGAGTTGTCATGTCCACAAAATTAAAAGCAAAAGATTAAATTTAGTGCAAAAGCAAAAAGATTAATTTTCCAGAAGAAGCACACCTTATCCTGGTACCAGGAACCATGAAAAATAACTTAACTTTGTCCTCTAAAGGAGATTCTGTGTAATGGGACAATACTGTATCCTCAACGATACCTCCTAATGATAAATACAACACTCAAGACAAAACTCTGAATCTGAGTCATGTGAGAAGCCTTTTAAAACAGATAGATGTTCTGATTCCACCTTAAATAAGGATTTAGGGAAGAGGTGGATAAGGGTATGTGCATTTTTTTGAAGATCTATTTATTTATTTATTTGAGAGACAGCACAAGTAAAAAAAAAAGTGGGAGGAGGAGCAGGGAAGAAGGGGGGCGAATCTCAAGCAGACTCTTTCCTGAGCTCAGAGCCTGACACAGGCTCGATTTCACAACCCTGAGATCCTGACCTGAGCTGAAACCAAAAGTCAGAGGCTTAACCAACTGAGCCACTCATATGCCCCAGGGCTTGTGCATTTTTAAAAAGTATTTCTGGGTAATTTTATTGTTAATGACTGATTAGTACTATACTAGGTGATTCACAGACTTACTTCTACAATTGTGATTACTATGTAGTTTGTCATATGAACATGAAAATATCTGAAAGCACTGAATTCATGATAATGGTATTCAAATGAATGAAATTTCAGAAATACTGGTTAATCTCTGGTGAGTTCAATTTAGATTATAGTCACCAAGTAAACCTTGCATGTCTATACTTTATGAAGTGGAAACTTAAAAGGGAGAATGGAAAAGTGATTTTTAGTTTTGACTTTTGCTGATACTCTAGCAAAAACTGATCCTAAAAATGAAGAAGAAGAAAAGCGACGAATTGAGGCTCGACGAGAGAAACAAAGGCGCAGAAGAGAAAAAAACAGTGAGAAATACGGAGATGGATACAGGTTTGTGTTTAGTAGAGTCTGAAAATTGGTCTCATTAAAAAACATTTTCCTAAAAAACAAAACAAACAAAAACATTTTCCTAGAAAGTGCAGATACATCAACTGGAATGTGAAAAAATTCATGAGGTTCAAATGAAAAGGTTTGATAAAAGATTTTTGGTATTTATGTGCAGTCACCATTTAGAAAACATAAGAAAAAAGAGTTCCACTCATGGTATTCTAAAAATAAAAAATACTTGGAAATACGGTATTCTTAAAAAGAAATAACATGTCATAACATGAAGGAAACCACAAAATCTTGAGATTTGAGTACAGGGAGACAGTGATATTCTTGGATAGGAAAATTAAATATTAGAAATATAACAGGTGTCATCAATCTTGATTCCAAAGAAGGTTAGGTAAAAGAAGATTACATGAGGAGGTGTACTAGCTTTTCTAGATAATTGAAACATTAGAAAGCTGTATGTGGTCCTAGGAAAAGGTTATTAGTATGATAGAATTGTTAACTTGTAAGCGTATGTATTATATGTAAGAATATTTAATAAAAAAGAGGTTGGAAACAGAAGCAAAACTACTTAAAAAAAATGAACAGCTGAACAATAAGAAGAAAAATAGTTTAGATCTTATACCAGTGAAGATGAATCCAGGTGGATTAAAGAACATATACAATGGAAAATAACAGGAAACTTAAAATAGAATATTTATAAATAATTGCTGCAGAAGTCTTTTCTTTCTAGGCTTAAAAGTTACAGAGTAAATTATAAAGGAAATAATGACCACATTAATTTAAATAAAAATTTAAAACTTGAAAGCAAATGGACTTGGAAAACATAAACATAAGAAATGATTAATGTCTAAGATAAATGTCATCCAATTAGTATCTTTTTTTTTTTTTTTTTTTTCTGAGAGAGAGAAAGGGTGAGGGAGAGTGGGGGTAGAGGCAGAGGGAGAGAGAATCTTAAGCAGGCTCTGTGTTCAGCAAGAAGCCTGATGTGGGACTCAGTCTCACAACCCTGAGATCATGAGCTGAACTGAAATTAAGAACGGGGTGCCTAGTTGTCTGGGCCCCCCAGGCGCCCCCAACTAGTGTTTTTTATCTTTATTTTTAAAGATTTTATTTATTCATGAAAGAGAGAGAGAGGCAGAGACACAGGCAGAAAGAGAAGTAGGCTCCCCGTAAGGAGTCTGGTGCGGGACTCAATCCTGGATCCTGGATCTTGGGATCAGGACCTGAGCTGAAGGCAGACGCTCAACCGCTGAGCCATCAGCATCCCCCAACTAGTGTTGATTGGCTGAAGGAACAACAGCTATGTAATAATTTTACGGAAAATGTTGAAACTCATTGTAAGATAAACTAGAAATTTAAATAATAGCATGGTGTTTTATTAGTGAGGGGAAAAACAATATTGATTTACTAACAAGGATACAGTCAAAGCACACTATTATAATTTTGCTAGTAACCAAATAATATGATTATAATTACTGGGAAGCAGTTTAGTAGGTTATTTATTTATTAAGAAGGAAAGAGGGAGGGGCAGAGAGAGAGAGAATCTTAAGCAGGCTCCATGCCCAACTTGGAGTGAGCGCAACACAGGGCTTGATTTCACGACCCTGAGATCCTCACCTGAGCTGAAATCAAGAGTTGGAAGCTTAACTGATTGAGCCGCCTAGATGCCCCCAATTTAGCATTTTTTTAAAATGTCTTGAATTTTTTTATAGTCTGTGTTCTAAGAAAATAATATAAAAGTGTTAGAGTTTAATCTAAAGAGGTGCCAATGATAGCATTATTTATAATAGCTCCAAACATGAAACTAATACCAGCGATAACAAGTAGTCAAGTATGTTTAAGTTTTGACACTTGCCTTTATGGGTTCATAGGCCATTCTTGATAATGAAGGTTATAAAACCTGTAGTAACATGGAGAAAACAGGCAAAATAGAAAAAAATGGTATATACAACATGTAAAATATGCATGAAAAAGTCTAAAAGAAAACTTTTTTAAAGGGCAGAAATTGATATATTTTTCATCATCTTTCTCTGAAATCACTACTTATGTTAGGAAAATAAAGATTATAAAATTTTATTTTTATTTTATTTTTAGAAGATTTTATTTATCTATGAGAGACACACAGAGGCAGAGACATAGAGGGAAAAACAGGCTCCTCTCAGGGAGCCCAATGCAGGACTCCATCCCTGAACTAGGATCAAGGCCTGAGCTGAAGGCTGAGGCTCAACCTCTGAGCCACCCAGGTGTCCCAAGATTATAAAATTTTATTTTATTTTATTTTACTTTTTTTTTTTTTTAAAGATTTTATTTATTTATGATAGAGGCAGAGACACAGGCAGAGGAATAAGCAGGCTCCATGCTGGGAGCCCGACGCGGGACTTGATCCCGGGACTCCAGGATCGCGTCCTGGGCCAAAGGCAGGCGCTAAACCGCTGAGCCACCCAGGGATCCCCGGATTATAAAATTTTAAAAGTAAATTCAGTGTATTTTCTATTCAGAATGTAGTTTTGATTTTTTTAAGATTTTATTTATTTATTAGAGACACGGGGGGCTGGGGAAGGAGGCAGAAACACAGGCAGAGAGAAGCAGGCTCCATGCGGGGAGCCTGACGGACTCGATCCCGGGTCTCCAGGATCAGGCCCTGGGCTGAAGGCAGCGCTAAACTGCTGAGCCACCCGGGCCGCCCTAGTTTTGCTCTTTAAAAGTTAATTTGTTTTGTGTAGCATGAGGGGAATGAAATATTACACATTAGTGAATTTTCTAGATGTTTAAAACTTTGTTAGTTCTGAAGATAACATTTTAAGAGCAACATCTGCAGACCTTTCTGTGGAGATACGTTTTAAATTGTCCCTTTTCTTTCATCTTAAACAGGATATTCTTTGTTACTACTTGGTGGTTTTTTTTTTTTTTTTTAAGATTTTATTTATTTATTCATGAGACGCACAGCGAGAGAGAGGCAGAGACACAGGCAGAGAGAGAAGCAGGCTCCACGCAGAGAACCTGACAGTGGGACTTGATCCCGGGACTCCAGGATCATGCCCTGAGCTGAAGGCAGGCACTTAACCGCTGAGCCACCCAGGGATTCTCACTGTTTGGTTTTAGTGTAGTAAAACATTATGTTGATTTTATTTATGTAAAGTATAGTAAAAGAAAATTCACTTGCGTCTTAATTCCCAGATTTTTTTGTTTGCTTAGACTGTCTTTGATTTTATTTAGCAAGTTCGGTATTATAGTGCGCCCATAAACAACATGGGGGTTAGGGGTGCCAACCCTCCACACAGTCATAAATCCATGTGTAATTTTGGGTTCCCAAAAAACTGCTAATGGCCACCTGTTGACTAGAAGCCTTACTGATAACACAAACCCTTGATTTAACGCATATTTAGTATGTTACAGTATTATATACTCTATTACAATAAAGTAAACTAGAGAAAAAAAAATATTAAGAAAATCCTAAGGAAGAGAAGATACATTTACAGAACTGTGCTGTAAAAAATCTGAATACAGGGAATCTGTGCTTTGCAAACTCTTGTTGTTCAAAGGTCCTCTTGTATAATGTTGTACTTATATAATCTTTGTGTCCAACTTTAATAACTTTTTCCCCATGTTCTTTCTGATTTGTTACTCATAATTTGTTGGGACTTGAGAAACAATAGGATTAAGCTTATTAAGAATTAACCTATGAAAAGAAGTTCTAGTTTTAAGAAGCAGCTAGTTTTGGTCTTTGTGTTATCTCTCTCTGCCACTGTGGGTAGAATTCCTTCTTTTGACAGGGGTGGGAACAAATTAAAATGAACTTTCAGGCGCGTAGGAATCTGAAGATGATTTTACATTATAAGATTAATTTTTGTATTTACCCTATGAATACTTCCCCCTTTAAAAATTGTAGCTTTGGATAGAATATACCCATGTTAAAATAATAAATGTGTGACTTGGAGAAAATGGAAGAACTGAGCTTTCATGTAGCTGTTTCCTCCATAACTTTAAATATAAATCTGATGATATAAACCAAAGAATGTCAGTTCAATTAAATTGTCATTTAAGGAGAAGAATCATGTAAAATAGTCTAAAATTATTTTAATTTATCAGCAGTTTTGTTTTGATTTAGGAGGATAAGAGATTGACAGTACCTAACTATTCTTATGATACGTTCTTTTTGGATAATTGAATGCTTTCAATATAATAAGCGAATCTGGGGGGGAAGGGGACAGAGGTGTGAGAAGTACAGACAGACAACAGTATGTGGGGAAGAGTGCCAAAAGAGAAGTACAAAGTGTCTTACAAGAGAACACTAGGAGTGCAGGAGTGTAGTGTAGGAGTGCAGGAAAATCAGGGACATGGATGGAGGCAGTATTTGAACTGATTCAGGAAGGGTAGGATTGCGTAGGAGCTGTTTGGCAGCCCAGGTGGAGGACATGGCTCGAGGTCATAGCAAAGAAATGGACATTTCATTGATATTCAGGAAATGGTAAGCTGTGTAGATTGAAAATGAATCTTAGTGGGGGTTGAAAATGTAATCTAATTTAAAAAGTGAAAACATACGGTGTGCCAGATACTGTTAAAAGTATTTAATGGGTAAAGCCAGAAGGAAACAGGAGAGATTAAAAACTTTCTTAAATGCCAACTGAAGGTGTTTTGGCTTTGTTTTTTGAGGTGTAAGTCTGTGAAGCCAAAGAAGTCTTTTGAGCAGTGAAGTGTTGTTGCCTCCTTTAGGAAGTGACAGTAATTTATCGAATTACTCCTATGTGCCAGAGATTGTTCTAAGGGCTTTCTATTTTTAATTTTTTTAAGCCTCACAATACTTCTGTAAGGGTTCTCATATCAATAAGACAAGAAAGCTAAGACCCAGTGAAGTTAAATAATTTTGACCAATGTCACATAAGAGGATATAACCCCAGCAGTAGGCTCTAAGTCCCATAATTTAAACCAGGAAAATAAATATAATAGTGGTATAAAGAATTAATTAATTAGAAAATGGAAACTGGAGACAAACCAGTTAAGAAACTGTTGTCATTAAAAAAAAAAAAAAGAAACTGTTGTCATAATTCAAGGAAAAGGAAGTAACAAGAATATGTTAGACAGGAACACTTCATGGGAGGAAAACGGGAAATTCATAGTGGAGTGGCTCCTGAGCTTCTAAATTTGTCTAGTTCAGGCTTATCAGTCATCCTGAAGTGGTCCTTAGAGGGCAGGCTTTTTTTCACCCAACAGCTCTAAGGGAGTGAATTATGGTTGTCTGATACTCCATTTGGCTTTGTTGATACTGCCTTAGTGGATTGCAAGCTTGAGAGTGGAACAGAATATAAAGTAAGTAGTGGAACTTTGGGACTTGATATTTTTTGAAGTTTGGTTTGGCTTTCTAACTAGTCTAGGCTTGAAGTGGATAGTTTAGGACTAGATTAAATAGATCCATTGATTCCATCATTTGTACCCAGAAGCTCCAGGGTGGGCCAGAAATGCAAAGTGGTATAGTAACAGTGTTGTTCAAATAGGTATTTAGAGAAATACTGGTTTTTCTGACTTCAGCTAAATTTAGATCAACTGTAAAATGGAATAAAGGAAATCATTTATGCTGGTAAAATTAGTTTCATTGGTATGGTCTTAGGAAGTCTAAGTAAATAAAGCTATATTTAAAGAAAAACTTTTTTTTTCTTTGTAGAATGGCATTTACGTGTTCATTTTGTAAATTCCGAACGTTTGAAGAAAAAGATATTGAACTACATCTGGAAAGTCCTTCACACCAAGAAACACTAGATCATATTCAGAAACAAACCAAATTTGATAAAGTAGTTATGGAGTTTTTGCATGTAAGTAGCTGTTTTTATTTTATTTTATTTATTTTTTAAAGGTGTAATTTATTTATTCATGAGAGACTCACAGAGAGAGGCAGAGGGAAAAGTAGGCTTCCTTCAGGGAGCCTCATTTGGGACTTGATCCTGGGACTCCAGTATCATGACCTGAGCCAAAGGCAGACACTTAATCACCTGAGCCACCCAGACGCTCTAAGTAGCTGTTTTTAAGGCGAGAAGCACTTTATCTTATTTTTTACTTTTTCAATTTCCCATCTCTCTCCCATTTTAAGTTTCTAAAGATTTAGTTTATTGGTTTTTTTTTTAATTTATTGTTTACGTAAAGTTTTTTAAAAAAAATTAACTCAGAATTAGATGTTAATTCCTCTGTAATAAATATTAGATTTGTAATGTGAGAGAACATTTTATTTTTTACAGTGGTTTCTAGCAGAGGTGTCAGGAAAAGAATTCTTTTAACAACTATTTATTGATGTAGGTCAGGTATCATTCAGTGACAGTCTACTGTGTACTTTGTGCTATTCTGGGTACTTTCATTCATTGTTTCATCACAACTTTTTATTTTGAAAGATCATGCTCAGAGTAGTGTAGTGACTTTCGGTTAAATGGCAATATGAATTCAGAGCCAGAGAGTGGGTGTCTATTTGGTATCTTTTATATTATCAGCATGTGGTCACCAGTTCAACAGTTTTTTCTTGAATACTTGAAAAAAGATGCTGTTCAGGGACCAAAGACACAGCGGCCACCCTCTGTGAACTAACAGTAATTGAAAGGGGAACACACTTTGTATATCCACAGATGGCACAGTTAAGTTGAAGGGCCAGGAGTGAGAGTATAGACGGGTTTTGGAGAAGGGGAGGATAGTTGGGGCCAGGGATGTGTAAGGACGGGATTAGAGCTGGACTGCTAATTGTACACACAGTTAATTTGGGCAAAAGCATGGAATTGTTACAAGGTTAGAAATAGAGTGATCATTCATTCCTCCATATCCTTGCAGAATTGTGTGCCTCTCAGAATATTTTCTTCTGTAATTTCATTCCTTAACTGGTTCCTACTTGTCATTTAGGACTTAAGTACTCAAATGCCCTGAGAAGACCTCTTAACTATTCCAGCTCTCTTTGATTTCTCTTGTTATTTATGCCTAAAATATATATTTTTTTTCTTTTAAGGTTTTTATTTAAATTCTAGTTAGTTGACATACAGTACAGTATTGGTTTCAGGAATAGAATTCAGTGACTCATCACTTATATACAACACCCAGTCATAACAAGTGCCCTCCTTAATACCCATCACTCATCTAGCCCATCCCCCACCCACCTCCTTCAATTCTTAGTTCTCAGTTGTTGAGTCTCCTTTGGTTTGTTTCCCTTGCTCCTTTTTTCACCCTTTTTCGGTGTTCATCTGTTTTGTTTCCAAGTTAAATTTAATTTGTCATATGAGTGAAAGGAATCCCATGGTATTTGTCTTTCTCTGGCTTATTTCACTTACCATAATACATTCTAGCTTCATCCACATCATGGCAAATGGCACAGTTTCATTCTTTTTGATGGCTGAGTAATATTCCACTGCACATATACATCACGTCTTTATCCATTGTATCAGTTAGTGGACATTTGGGCTCTTTCCATACTTTGCCTATTCTTGATATAAAATACATTTTGAAAGTAAATACTTTTTATAAGTGTCTGAGTAATCTTTATATTTCACAATAGTCTGTTTCAACTGAATTGTACACTCCTTCAGAACAGACGTTAGTTCTTATGTAACATGTTATCTTCGATAGGCTGACTTTGGTGCTAAGCATATTCTGAGAGCTCACTGAAAACTTTTTTTCCCCCTATTTTATTTTATAGGAATGTATGGTGAATAAATTCAAGAAAACATCTATTCGTAAGCAACAGACAAATAATCAAACAGAAGTAGTTAAACTAATTGAAAAAGATGTTATGGAAGGTAAGTATTTAAACAAATTATTTTAGAATTTTACATGTATATTTTACATACTATACCCTATATCAGTGTAAATGATGCCCATTAGAGTGATCAGGTTCATAATCATATGTGGTAGCTGTGAGTTGCTTATTAAAGATGAACTCCTTTGACTTTCTTTTCCCATGTTTGCAAGTTTATCACTGTCTACTGTTACGTCTCTCACTTCAGTTTTGCAAGGAAAATCAGCTTTTCCTTTATATGGAAGTGAATTCTTCCATCTGTCCTCTGTTTTATTCCTTTTCATCTCTCTAAGGACTTTTGCTCTAATAGTGAACTCTCCTTTTTTTTTTTTAGTTTGTCTTTCTCTGTTTCTGAAGCCTATGCTTTCATCTTAAAAAAAAATCTCCAAAGGAACAAAGGAAAAGAAAAATAGACAATAGTTCCCCTAAAACCTGCTTTTCTCCTTGAACAACCATGCTGCTTTAAGCATAGTCCACATCAATCTGTTTATTTACTACCCATTACTATTTCTCCACAGTAGACCACTTTCTGCTACCAGTGGTCTACTAAAACTGCTCTGATCTATCAGATTCCCAACACCAGCTTCTGTAGGTTCTTCTGAATCATTATCTTCTGCAACATTTTTCACTCTTCTTTGTGAATCTGCTTTCTCCCCCCAGGTTCCATGGTATCTCACTGTCCTAATGTTCCTTATTTCTCTGACGTTTTATTTGTGCTTCTCGGGATCCCTGGGTGGCGCAGCGGTTTAGCGCCTGCCTTTGGCCCAGGGCGCGATCCTGGAGACCCGGGATCGAGTCCCACGTCGGGCTCCCGGTGCATGGAGCCTGCTTCTCCCTCTGCCTGTGTCTCTGCCTCTCTCTCTCATTCTGTGTGACTATCATAAATAAATAAAAATTAAAAAAAAAGTATTTATTTGTGCTTCTCTTTCTCTACAAGGCTTTCAGAAGTTGGTATTGGAACTAAGGACTATTTTGTCCTTATTTCCATTATCTTCTCTTTTGTATTCTTTCCTCATGATTCATGATGATTCCTGTGCAGAGCTTAAATTAACACCTTTATGTTGATTACCTAAACATTTATATCCTTAGCACAGATCTCTCCTCTGAACCCTAGTCTCAAACATCCAACTGCCTATTGACTTCTCTCTTTAACAGTTTTACAGAAACAGTGTATCAAAAAAATTTGTAGACGCTTTGAACATCCTCCATCCCATAAAGAAAACAAAACAAAAACTCAACAGACCTATCTTTTAGTAATCTTGGAGCATGGCCCCCACGATCAAAGCCAGAAGTATAAAGTTAGTCCTAAGCAATTTTACTTTACTACATCTATAGTATTGTATCTTATCAGTTGCGTCCTTTATTTATTTTTTAAAGATTTATTTATTTATTTATGATAGACATAGAGGTTGAGAGAGAGAGAGAGAGAGAGGCAGAGACATAGGAGGAGGGAGAAGCAGGCTCCATGCCGGGAGCCCGATGTGGGACTCGATCCCGGGACTCCAGGATAGTGCCCTGGGCCAAAGGCAGGCGCTAAACCGCTGAGCCACCCAGGGATCCCCAGTTGCGTCCTTTACATATCGTTTAAGTCTGTTCTTTACTTCTTTAAATATTGCATTTGTTCAAATCTCTATCTGTTCTCTTGGCAATTATATTATTTTCTTAACTAGTTTCCTCACTCCCAGTCTTTCTTACCTCTAATTCTGCATGATTATATTACTTCAAGGGAAAAAAAAGGAATTTTAGCTGGTTCCCCATCCTCTATAGGATAAATTTCAAATTCCTATGCTTGGTATGCAAAGATCTCCATGGTGTAGGCCCTGCTCTTTTTCTCTTTTGTCTCTTCTTTATTCTCAGTGCCCCAGCCATACTGAATTAAATGCCCATAAAATGCCATTTTCTCTCACACCTTTCCCTTGCATATATTTATACCTTCACCAGTAATAAATATTGATCACCAGTGATATTTTGTTTCTTGTGAATCCAATTTTGACATCTTTTTCCCTATCCCTGTCCACCCACATTTATTATCATGGAAATTCTTTTTTTTACTACAAAATCACCATTTATCTTCTTTTATATTATGTATTTGGGAGATGGACTTCTAGGCCTCAAAACATGATTGGATAATATGATTAGAAAATATAATTATACTTTTTAATTTTATCTCTTATTCATATTTTTAATCTATATGTATTTATATGCCGATTTATGAGATGTAGAAAAACTCAACATAACCTACATACTTTGATCCTTTTTTTAGATGAAGGGGGTTATAAATAACCATGGAAACAAAACAACAACTTGTTTTGTCAGAAATAAGAATATGTGTAAATCATTACTTTTCTTGTTAATAACTGGCTTTTTTGGTTAGGTGTTACTGCAGATGATCACATGATGAAAGTAGAGACTGTTCACTGCAGTGCATGCAGTGTGTATATCCCTGCTTTACATGGTTCAGTGCAGCAGCACTTAAAATCTCCTGATCATATCAAAGGAAAGCAGGTAAGTTTTGATCTATTTTAATGAAGTCATTGAATTATTCATCAATCTTTTATTGTCTTTTAAAGGCCATTGTTTCATAGCTACTTGCTTGCATACAGCTTTCTTAATCTCATGTGTAAAAATCTGTAAAGATACCTAGAGAGGCAGTATAGCATAGTAGTTAAGCATGGTGGTTAAGATTGGGCTCTGAAGCAAGAATTTGTGGGTTCGAATTCTGGTTCACTGTATAACATGTGGTAAGCAAATGAATTAACCTTTCTTTGTCTAAGTTTCATTATCTGTAAAATAGGGGTGGATAATCATTTTACTTTTACGTGACTGTTTAAAGATTAAGTTAAAGTATGAAAAACACTTAAAATGGTTCCTGACTAGTGTAAGCTTATATAATGTAAGGCTTCAGGAAATCATACTCCTTGAACTGACCCCCTTTTTTAAGTTGATACAAAACAGTTTTAAATGAGAAGAGGGAGGCCTTGAGGGAGGGAAGGAGAGAGAGAGGGAGACTGTGTGTATTATAGATTTAAAAAAAAAAATGTGTGGCCTCCATCCCCCTGATGGCTGGGAAAAATAAACTAGTATTATCAGTTACTATCAATCATTATGTTTCTGATTAGAATTTACTCAAAAATTCTTGGGAAAATGTATTGTTTTCTTTCGATTGGTGGTGTATTTCTGCTTTTATGTTGGTTGATTTTATAAAGTCCAATTTCAAACAAGCTAGTTTATATTGTTGGAAACTAGCTTGTTTGAGAAGCAAATTTAAAAATTCAAATATCAAAGACTTAAGTTTTATGTTTAAGATTTATTTATTTATTTATTCATTTATTTTAGAGAGAGCATGTGTCAGTGAGCAGGGGGAGGGGCTGAGGGAGCAAAAAAATCCTGAAGCAGACTCTCAGTTGAGTGTGGAGCCCCACTTGGGGCTCAGTCCCAGGACCCTGAAAACATAACGTGAGCTGAAATCAAGAGTCGGCCACCTAACTGAGCCACTCAGGCTCCTCTAAAGACTTAAGTTTTAAATAGAGCATACCTGAGTCTTACATTTATGTTTTGTATGAATGTGGTCCTCATTTAACTCAGACATTGTTAGCCACTTTAAGCACATATCTCCTTTGAAAAATGTTTGTCCTGGGACCCCTGGGTGACTCAGCGGTCGAGCATCTGCCTTTGGCTCAGTGGGTGATCCCAGAGTTCCAGGATCAAGTCCCACGTTGGGCTCCCTGCATGGAGCCTGCTTTTCCCTCTGCCTGTGTCTCTGCCTCTCTCTGTGGGTCTCTCTTGAATAAATAAATAAAATCTTTTAAAAAAAATTAAGTAAAAACTTTAAAAAAAATAAAAATAAAAAAATGTCCTTTCTCTTCTCTTTTGATATTCTCTTGACACCTTTTTGGTAACTAGACATTCCATATTATTACCATTCCTCCTTTGTATAATATAGTCTTCTGCTAAATACAGTCCAAAGGAGGACTAATTACTCCAGTAACATGAAAAATTATTCTTTCTTTCTTTTTAAAAAATATTTTATTTACTTATTTGATAGAGCAAGAGAGCACAAGTGGCATGAGGGGCAGAGGGAGAAGCAGACTCCTCACCAAACAGAGAGCCTGATGCAAGGCTTGATCCTGGGGCTCCTGAAACCGTGACCTGAGCCAAAGGCAGACAACTTAACTGACTAAGCCACCCAGATACCCCCATTCTTTTCTTTTTTGATAGCATGAAAATTAGTAATTGGAATAGTTAGGGCAGGGGGAAGTGCATGTAGAGTAGGAAGGAGAGAAAGCAACTGTCTAGTAGGTCTAGACATTTATTTGGTGACTGTTTTTTAAGGAGTCTGATTGGCTTATTGAATCTTTATTCTTTGATTCCATGGATGATTTAGATTGTGGTCACAGTAGCCATTGTTGCTTTATAGCTTAATTTGCCAGAAAGTAAATCATTTAAGTCTAATAATTTGAACATACAATATTAATTATAGAAATGTTTTCATGGAATAGTTTTCAAGTACCTCAGTGTATTCTATTTTTCATAGGCTTATAAGGAGCAAATAAAAAGAGAGAGTGTCTTGACTGCTACAAGCATTTTAAATAATCCAATAGTGAAGGCGCGATATGAACGTTTTGTTAAGGTAAGATATTAGGGCAAACCTTTTTAGGTTATATCCTTGTATCTTTATAATTAAATGGTGACATAGTAACTATGATGTGTAGATATAGTGCAATATTAAGAATTTTACTTAAATCTTGCATGTAGATAAAATATCTTTTTTCCTAATTGTTGGGTGAGGAAACAAGCCATTCCTCCCTTATCTCTCTCTCAACTGTGGATCATTTGAGAGATATGCAGGAGTCTGATAGAAGTTCAAAATGTCAGCTTTATTCTTCATTTTTAAATAAAGGACGACTTAGGGGATATGTCTTATGTGTGTAGTTACTTACTGTGGAACTTCTGTATTAAACTTCTAAGTTAGATAAACTTAACCTCTCCCCAGCCTCTGTTACTGGTTCAGGTAGACAGCAGTAGGCTTCCTCTAGTTTATCACATGGCCTACAGTAGACTAGAATGTACCTTTTCTGTTGCTAGGAAGACCCAAAAGAGGGGACCCGGAAAGGCTAAGTTGTACATGCCCAGTTTCTTCTTCTAAGCGTACTAATTGGATAAGTTATTCTTCTTCCTTGGATAAAAGTTGGAGGGGAAGCAGGAGGTCAGATATGCTGCTTCAGAAAAAGCTCCCTCATAGAATCAGGAGGCCAGCAGGTTTGCCCCAAATGTTAGTTAATGCAGATGTGAACAATTGGGTACACCTGGTACACTGCTTATTAGAATTTTTAACTATATGTTATTGTGGTATTCCTTCTTCACATAAAATTCTTTACATATTATATATACTTTACAAATAAGAACTTGTATGTCCAGTTCCTGAATAATACTATTTTAGAGGTTAGCTTTTGAGTCTTTGTAAGATAATACCTCATTTAAAATCATCCTACAGTGAAGAGAGCCATTATGTTGAAAATTTGTAAATGTGATATTTATATTTGTAACTAAATCTTGATTTTATGGATTAGCGAAGTTTTGTTCATTTTGACTATTGTAGTGATTAACAGGTGCTCTGTAAAAAAGCCTGGTATATATATTTAATGACCATTAACATACATGTCAACCAAGTGACTTAGAAGCTAAATAAATCTCAGTTCTTTCAGCTTATTCCTGAGGGGTCCCATTTTCTAATATGTCATATTTGTCATTTTAACTACATTATTGATACCGTTTTTAAAAGGTGAATGCAAAAATTATAACAGAGTAATGCAATAAAAAAAAAATAGTGACTACAGACCTAACTGAAATTCAGTTTTTTGGGAGATATGGCATCAAAAAGGTAAGAGCGTCATTGTTAAATTAGAAAAAAATTTGATTTTTATCCTTGCTATATATCACAAACTTTTGAGAAGTTAATGATGGTTTCTTTTGATGTATGAAAGTAATATTTAATGAGATAAGAATACAAATGGGACTTCTCAAGCTACACTTGAGTCATTTCATAGAGTGTCCTGCTTATGGGAATATTGTTGAGAAAGTACCTGAACTGAGAACTCTTCTAGAATTTTTCCCTATGAATGTGATCCACGGACCAGCAATATTGGCCATCTCCTGGGGGTTCATTAGAAATGCAGTTTCATTTGAACAAGATCCCAATTGAATCATAGACATGTTAAAATTCAAGAAGCACTGGTGTGCCATTTCTCACTGGTATCCCTTTGTTCACCTTTCCTCTCTGCTGTCTTCCCTGTTGTTATTCCACAGAACATCCTCTGCCCATGGTTAGCTCTGGTCCTCATTTAAAACTCTTTCACCATTAAGTTCTCTGTTTGACAAAATATCTTTTTAATCTTTGTCCTGTGAAAATAACCAGTTTGTCACTTTCTCCCATTTCTCCAACCGTATCACCTGTTCTACCTTCACACCCTTGCCTGGATATTCATGGTCAGACCTTACAACAAAGCAGTGCTGCTGTTCTAAAATTCCTCACTTGTTCTACCACTTAGCAGTTCCCAGCACTATGCCTGTGTCTATGGTTGCCTTTATTAACGGTCTCGCTACAAATGTCATGGAATTGGACCAGTACTGTGTATCCTAGATGGTCATTGCAGTTCACAGTAATTTTGCTTCTTACCAGTCAATGTAATGGGCTTCCTTCAGTGATTGTTTCAAAGCTTTTCCACTCTAGATTTCATCCTTATCCCTTTACTTCCCATGTTCTTACCACTTCTTTTGCTTTAGGGAGATTGAGACCATTAGATGTGAACTGTAAGTTTTCTCCTTTTTGTGTTAGATTTATGTACCTTAGTCTCACCTTTATTGTTATCTGTGAAGAAAGATAACCCCCTTTTTGCCCTTCACCTATGTTCTTGTTTCATCAATTTTCTTTCTCCTTGCTGGCATCTTACTTGTTCCCTGTTTATTTTATTCGTCTGCAACAGGCATGCTTATAATCATAAGGTCCCTAAACTAAAAACGACTTAACCTTTCATACTCTGCCCCTTCCCATCTTACCTTTCTCTTATCACTGTACTTTAAAAAGGTAGTTTATCTTGCATTGCGCTCTCTAATTTCTCTATATTATCCATTCTTTAACCTGGTAGTTGTCAGTTGGAGATGGGTAATTAGAATTCCCTGTGAAGCTGAAATCAAACAAAAAGCTGCCTAGGCCCCCTTTAAGACCTTCTGAATTAAGAGTTTCCCAAACTTCTGATTAATATCTCGTGAAATGCTTCCTAAGTATGCAGTTCAGCAGATCTCTCTCCTGGAAATTTTCATTCAGAAAGTCTGAAATTGATTCAAGAACTTGGGTTTTTAGCGAGAAGTCTTAATTCTTGACTGAATTAGAGTCTCAGAGTGTGGAACGTGGACTTGTGGTTTTTGGGAGCTTAGAACAATAATGAAGATTTACTCTTGGGCAGTCATTGCTGTCCGATTTCATGTACATCTACTTTTGGATCTGCTCTAAAATAACTGGTGACTTAATTTTCAAATACATTTTTTTTAACATTTTGTTATTTACTATTTTAAACATACAAAAATAAAAGGGATAGTGTAATAAATCCCTCAAGTACCCTCATTCAACCTTAATAATTAACAACTCTAGTGACCTTTTTCAGTTCTTTTCTAGTATTACCTGTTTTATTTGACACTGTTAATCTGTCACTTATTCTTGTAACTTTGTTTTGCTGGATAATATTTTACTATCCTGAGTTTCCTCCTGCACTTTTTTTTTTCTCTAGCTTTTGTCCTGTGTATAGGCATTGACTTTTCAGTGGGTTTTATCATCAGCGCTTTTATTCTTACTTCTTTGGCCCTTTTATTCTGCTTATTTCCCTGGCTTCAGTATTCACTCTGTGCAAACAATTCACAAATTTAAATGTTTTACTTTGAACTCTCTTGAATTGTGAATTTAAAGCTGCCTCTTAGACATTTAGACATATTAAATTCTAATTATATAGAGCATATATTTGCTTCCACTTTTCCCATCTTAATTTACATATTCTGTTAATATGCTGCTACATCTTTTACACTTTCCTGAATTATTAGAGTAACTCCCTCACTAATATTTCTTCTCTTGCAACTTCAGTTCATCCTATGCTTTCTACCTGATGGATCTTGAAGTAGAGTACCAGTCTTTTTTTTTTTTTTTTAATTATTTTAAAAAAGATTTTATTTATTTATTAGAGAGAGAGAGACAGAGAGACAGGTAGAGGGAGAGGCAGGCTCCACGCAGGGAGCCCGATGTAGGACTGGATCCCGGGTCTCCAGGATCACGCCCTGGGCTGAAGGGGGTGCTAAACTGCTGAGCCACCAGGCTGCCCTAGAATACCAGTCTTATACTTTACTGTTTAATAAACTTCATCGCCTCTTCATTTCTTACTGTATTAATATAGCCTTCTGATATGGCCTAGTTTATGAGACAATCCAGACACATAATTCAAGTATTTATAAAAATTAAAATAATAAAGTTGTATCTGTGAATGTTAGTAAATTACAGATTTTTTAAAAAAGATTTTATTTATTTATTTGAGAGAGAGACCACAGGAGTAGGGGCAGAGGGAGAGGGATAGGCAGACTCCCTGCTGAGCAGGGAGCCCAGTGCAGGGCTCGATCCCAGGACCCTGAGATCATGACCTGAACTGAAGCCAGATGCTTAACCGACTGAGCCACTAGTGCCCATAGTGAATTAAATATTTATCTACTTACCATAAAGAAAAAGTAAGGTGTATCCAATAGGTACCTGATTTTCATTCATTTGAATTTTTAAAAAGACCTGATTGTCATTTGAGTGTTTTATAGAGATCCTGCCACAGTACGTAGTAGATTGAATCGTGGCATAATTTAGTAGAACATAAATCTTTTCTTTATCTACTTTGTTCCTACTAAAACTCACAAATTTACTTTTGTCAAATGATTTTAGAAATTCAGTTAGGAAAATGTGGCCTTTGACTGTTCCAGTTTATGGAATGTATAGTAATGCTTTTAGTAATTTATATACCCATTGTGATATGAAAATAAGTACTGAATAAATATTTAGTGGATTTGTCATAAGTTAAAATAAAAAGTTTCAAACTGTATTTATTTTTAATGTCACAGCAAATAAGTTCACTGATAACAAAGATGAATGTCCTGATTATTTATTTATTTATTTATTTATTTATTTATTCATTCATTCATTCATTCATTCATTCATTCATTCATTCATTTATATTATTATTTTTTAATGTCCTGATTTTAAAAGCTGTTTTTCCTTATGCTTTGTAGGGTGAGAATCCTTTTGAAATTCAAGATCATTCTCAAGATCAACAAATAGAAGGAGATGAGGAAGAGGAAGAAAAAATTGATGAACCTATTGAAGAAGAGGAGGAGGAGGAGGAAGAGGAGGAGGAAGTGGGGGAAGTAGAGGAAGCAGAAGAAGTGGAGGAAGCAGAGGAAGTGGGAGAAGGAGGAGGAGAAGAAGGAGTGGGAGACACAGAGGAAGCAGGGGACATAGAGGGAGTGGGGGAAGGAGAGGCAGTGGGGGAAGGAGAGGCAGTGGGGGAAGCAGAGGCAGTGGGGGAAGGAGAGGCAGTGGGGGAAGGAGAAGCAAAGGAAGAGCCTGTTAACTTCCCTGTTGACCAACCTGAAGAAAATTAAATATACGGTGTTAGTCAGATTTAAAAGAAGCTTTAAATTTCTCTCCTAATATGGAAAAGGGTAAGAATTTTAATAGTTTAAAATATGAGAATTAACACCCATGTTGCATGCATTCCACACATTCAAATTTGTTTTATATAATTTCTAAATGTTTGCCATTTTGTTTAATAAAATGAAGGTAAGACTATTTTAGTTTAGTTTTTATAGCTACCAAACTTAGATTAGATAAATTGTTTGTATAATTTTTAAGCTTAATTTTTATTACTTTATTGGTGTTAAGGATAACAGATGTGTATTGTTAGTATATCTACTTAATCATTTGAACTTAAATGCTGCTGTTGGGAGTATATATTCAAGTGTGCATTAATGTTTTGAATACTTACCCTAGAAGAGATAAATTGGGCAAGTATTTTGTGCTCTGTGTATTTTTTTACGGCATTGGACATTGAATAGTAATTTGCGTTAAGATACGCTTAAAGGCTTTTTGTGACCATGTTTCCCTTTGTAGCAATAAAACGATTTTTACAAAAACCTTCCCTGGATTAGCAATTTTAAATGAAACCATTAATCAATTAAATGAGTAAAATGAGGTTTTTGCCTTAATGTAGGAGTTTAGCTCACATAAATGAGAAGAGTTGAATTTAAAAAAATTACTTCAATCATTTTTTAAAAGTACTACTAAAATATTTTTTAGCATATTTCAAGTTGAGGTCAGTCTACAACTGACTTGTTTATACTTGTTTTAATTTCTTTTCTTTGTGCCTGTGTCAGATCTTGAAATCTTCTTGAAAATACATTTGGATACAAATGATTTTATATTTGTGTTAGTTCTTTTGTCGTGTCTGTTTTTAGCTGAAGAACCAAGAAGCAAACTATCTCTTTTCTAAAAAAGAAATATTTCTCTCTTGAATATTTCTCTTTTTAAAAAAAAAAAAAACTTTCTGTGGTTTGTAGGCTTATATACACTGCAAAAGAAGATGAGATTGATAGATGGTCTATTTTCACATGACCATCTCTGTCACTGAAAAGTAGTGCTCTTGTTTCTTTGAATCTTTATTCTGGCTTCTTTTGAGAGGGGGACTTGCAGTGAAATAAGTTAGCTTCTCAAAATTTTGAGGTATTGAGTGGATGAATATATGGGAATATTATGTAATTTTAAAGCATTAAGTGCATGAACATAAAGGCATTTGTAGAATTTCACAGGTAATTTCTCTTTTTGCATACAAAGCATTTAAAACTGCATTTTGGGGGGCTAATATGGGTTCATTGTTGGGAGCTGGATTTGTATATCTTTACGCTTTAAATCCTTTGTATCCACTTATAGGGATTTATAGCCAAGTAAGAGAAGGTTAGTTGAAGACTGGAGAAATTTGGATCCCAGCTAAGAGTCTGATATTTAAATAGGCTTCAGAAAGCCTTTGTGCTCAGGAGTTAAAATTTTAAGGATAGTAGGACTTGATCAGTGGTCTTGTTTCTCATTTATTTACTTTTTATTTAATTTCTCCTTTACTTAAAAATATTTGTGTAAGGGTAAGATAAAAGGAGAACAGATCCATTCGGATTATAATTAGTGGGTTCTTTTCACAGTAGGGAGGGTGTTTCTTTTTTTTTTTTTAAGGGTGGCCCTAGTAATTTAAGATTTAAAATTTTCAGAAAGAATCCTGTATAAGAAGAATGTGTGTAACAACTTCCAAGAAATTCATTCATTCATTCATTCATTCATTCATTCATTTATTTATTTATTTATTTATTTATTTATTTATTTATTTATTTATTTATTTATGATTTTTAAAAGTAATCTATACCTGGCATGGGGCTCAAATTCCGAAACCTCGAGATCAAGTCACATGCTTCACTGAATGAGCCAGCCAGGTGCCCCGTAAATGTTTTAGAATAAAAGATAAATAACATCTAAGTAGTAGGTTTTGTGGGAAACATGTAAAAACCTTTGTTCAGACTAGCTTACTTGCGAGGTATTATTATTAATAAAGTATATTTTGTTGTACTTCAGAAATTCAAATTTATGTGTATCCTATTAGATAATTTATAGATAATTTGCAGACAGATTAATTTTTGTGACCCTTAGAGTTTATATTTTCAGTACTATTGTGATAAGAGTTTATGATATCTTTAATAATCTTTCAATTTCTGTTATCCAAGTATTACTTGTTTATTAAAGAGCTAAACATGTAGTTCTAATAATCAAAGAAATTTATTTACACCTCATACAGTTGTTTAAGCTGGATGCCTAGCAGCATCTGACCTATATGGTCTTCCCTTTTTATTATGTCTCACCTCCAGTCTATTGGAAAGCCTGTGTTTTCTATTTCTAAAATTTATCTGCCCCCTCTTCCACATCTGCTGCTACCAATCCCACTTCAAGTCCCCATCATCTCTTTCCTGGACTATCCAAATAGTTCATTAACTAATCTTGTTTCTAGTATTGCCCTGTTAGATTCAGTTTTCCACACAGAAGTATGATCTTCTAAAAATATAATTTGGATAATACTAACCTCCTGCTTTTTGTATCTGTACAATCCAAACTCCTTATCATGGTAATCAGGACTGGCTTAGTGTTCCTGCTTTATATCATACTGTTCTTCTCACCAGCCATGGCAGCCTTCTGTTTTTAAATGAAGCTCTTTTTTGTTTTATGGGTTTTTTTTTAGGATTTTATTTATTTTTTCATGAGAGACAGAGAGAGAGGCAGCGACATAGGCAGAGGGAGAAGCAGGCTTCCTGCGGGAGTCCAATGTGGGACATAATCCTGGGACTCCAGGATCACGCCTTGAGCCGAAGGCAGACTCTCAACGACTGAGCCACCCAGGCCTCCCGCAAGATCAGTTTTAAGAGGAGAATGGGTTTTGTTCCCTTTATTCACTCTTCAGAAGAGGTTTTTCTAAGGAAACAAAGGGCAGTAGTTCTTAAATTTTTGTAAAAGTAAGGATTTGGGGCCACCTGTATCCCAGATTTACTAGACCATATTTTTGGGGGATGATTTATTTTATTTTATTTTATTTTATTTTATTTTATTTTATTTTATTTTATTTTATTTTATTTTATTTTATTTTATTTATTTTGTTTTGTTTTGTTTTATTTTATTTTATTTTATTTTATTTTATTTTATTTTATTTTATTTTATTTTATTTTATTTTATTTTATTTTTCTTACTATATTGATTGATTAATTGATTGAGGGGTGATGTATTTTAATAGATACCCAAGTCATTCTGATGGTAGTGTTCAGTGATTGCATTTCAAGAACATTTCTAGTGTTCTCAGATTTCTAGTGCCTGTAACTCCTCTATCAAAACAGGAGTTTCTGCCCTTTAGTCAACAGGCACAGGTTTCGGGAATTCTCATAATATCTTACAAAAGCACTGGAATTATCTGTTACAAATTTTTAGAGGAGTCAGAAAATTGGACTTTGTTCTTGTTCTTTTTCTCCCATTAGATTATGTAATTCTTACAAGTTGAAGTTCTAGTAATAGAACTGTTTTCCCATACAACAAGGTCTGTTGTATCATTTTCTACTTGAAATTCTTCACTGGCTTTTTATACATGTCAGTGAACATCCAGATTCTTTTAGTATGGCATCTGTAGTTCTGTATGTTTTGTTCCTTTCCTGCTTCTCCAACCTTGTGTCTTAGACTTAACATATTTATATTAATTGCCTGTGCCTGTAAACATTTGAATTTATGACCCTGGTTCAGGAGACAGAATGGTTCCTTAGAGTTGCCAAGATTTAACTATCTGTGTTACAAATTCTAGGTCTTATATTTTATATGACTATGCTATAGCATATTATAAAATACACTTATTTTGTATTTATAATTATTTAATTTTAATTAAATTTAAATATATTAATATTTTATAATATACTATTATATTTTAGAATAGTACAGTATTATATAGCATATCTAAAAAGCCATTAACGCTTTCTAAGAATGAGGTGAAAATAAAATATATGCAGCAATTTGTATACCAAAAGTCATGGACATACAGAAAAAAGAACTACAAGGGCAAATGTCGATAATGCATGGCAAAATGTATTTGAGAATTCTGTTTTTATTGGTAAGGTTGTTTTTAACTAGACATAGATAGTATCAGATTATCTTATTATCAGACTTACATTATTTGACGTTTACTTTGCCTACCAAATTGTCCTTGCTGTAAATACAAACTTTATGTATGTGTAAAATACACCTAAGCATAAGATTTATCACTTTCGCCATTTTTGAGCATACATTTCAGAGGCATTAATGACAAACTTGATTACAATTTGGAATCCATGGTAGTTCTGATGGACAGAAAATGGAGTAGTCATGCAGGCAGAAGTGTTTTAGTCCTTGTGATAGTCACAGTTTGTTTGTTTATTTATTTATTTTACAGTTTATATTTTAGATTAACAGTGTGACTTTATTTGATAGTTCCTACCCAGATAGCTGGTTCTCTATTTGGTATGCAGACAAAATCTGGGGGCCTGCAAGGCTGGCCTTGGGTGTGGTAAATTCAGTCCATGCTGCCACCAGTTTGGGCCTCTTCAGAAGCAGTCATGCTAGTCTCTTTCCGCATTTCCCTTCCCCTTCTCCTGATTTTACTAGTTTTTGTTTAAAATTTTTTTAAAAGACTATGTTTGAGGTAGAGGTGAGATAGAGTTGTTGGTGATAAGATGGTCTCCTAGGTGACCAAGAGTGTAGAAGGGAACAAGTATAAGAAGCTTAGTTATTAGATAAATATAAATTATGAATTTGGGGACAGGTCTAGATCAAAATGACATACTGGATTCAGTCCTTCTACAGTTCTATTAAAATAACAGAAACCATGCAGTGATTCATACAACACTGGAAAGACACCAAAGTTTCTGTGAAGCATTTCTAGAAGATACCAAAGAAGGAACCAGATTTTGGTGAAACGGAGAGCCTCAGTCCACGTAGAGATGAAAGTTAAGGAAGCACCTCCATTTTTATTTATTTATTTGTTTTTCTTTTTTTAAGAGGGGATGGGTGGTGGGCAAAGGGAGAAGGCAGAGAAGGAATCTGATACAGGTTCCATCCTCAGTGTGGAGCCTGACATGGGGCTGGATTTCACAACCCTTAGATCGTGACCTGAGCTTAAATCAGGAGTCGGATGCTTAACCGACTTAGCCACCCAGGTGGCCTACACCTCCATTTTTTTAGAGTCAGCTGTCAGAGTGGGTGGCTGTAGTATGGTAAGCCATGTTACTGAAGGACTGAGTAGTTAGGCTAGTCCCTGGTTTAGGAGTCTTGGTCCATGATACTCCTCCAATCAGAAGCCATACCACAGCTTGCTGTTTGCTAATTAGAGTGAAACGTCTGTAGTAGTAGATTCCAGAGCATATATATAGCAGCCATCAAAGTGTGCTAATGCCCTAGGTGTTTGTGGATACCATAAGGGGCTTTGATTCCTCATAGTTAGAAAACGGATAAACAGTAAAACCTAGTGGCTGTCCATTTTTCCAACTTATTCCTCCCTCCTCCTGGATTAAAATCCAGGTTCCTTGTAATCAAAATCTGCCACAGAATTTCACTCAAATTGAGAAAATAAACCAGGTAACAATACTGAAAAATCTAGTAGTTTTACAAACCACCATCTGCAATCCTCCCACTGCCTGTTTTTGTATGGATTTTACATTTTTAGAGAGTCGTAGAAAACAAAAAGATATGTGACAGATACCTAATGTGGCCTCCAAAGCCTAAAATAGTAACGGGACCTTTACAGAAAAAGTTTGCTGACCCCTACGTTCTGATTTACCAATAACAGACAACATAGAAGCAACAAACATTTAAGGAAGAGAGCAACAGTACAGGTAAACAGCAACTTTAAACTTAAAAATATTTTAGCAAATGCTAAAGTAAATTTAGTATTATATATAATAATAAGCAATAATTATAAATATTTTTATATGTAATCCTTAGATACAGTATTATATATTATAGTCTTCAAAGAATTTTAAAGGTCATTGCACTAATTTAAAAAAATGCAGGGGATCCTTGGGTGGCTCAGCGGTTTAATGCCTGCCTTTGGCCCAGGGCGTGATCCTGGAGTACCAGGATCAAGTCCCGCATCGGGCTCCCTGCATGGAGCCTGCTTCTTCCTCTGCCTGTGTCTCTGCCTTTCTCTCTCTGTGTGTGTCTCTCATGAATAAATAAAAAAAATCTTAAAAAATAAAATAAAATAAATAGAAAAATGCAAACCTATGAGAAGGAAATATCTTGGAAATAAAAAATAGTAGTTGCGAAAATAAAGACGTGTTTTAGGCCAAGTTTGAATAAACATGTCTGAAAATCAAATTACTGAGCCAAAATTTTAAACTGAAGGATACTACCAGAATCATAGAAGAAAAGATCAGAAGAAGGAAATTATGAGAAAAGTTGAGACAGAAGATCCAGGCAAACACCATCCATTTAAAATAAAACTTCATGAGATTAGGAGCCATATATAGAGAATATCCTACATCTATCACAGTGTCAGGTGCATGGATAAATGCCCAGTAAATATTTTTGAATGAATGAATGTATGTGTGTGTGTGTTTGTGTGTATGAGATCCAGGAGTTGAGAACAGAAAGACTGAGAAAAATAACAGGAAAATAATTTTTTTAAATTAAAGACTGACCACATATTTAAAGTTCAAAGTACTGAGGAAAAATAATGAAAAAGGAGACACTTAAAATATATCATGACAAATTTCTGTAATCTTAGGGTAATGAAAACAACCTTAGAATTTCTAAAGAGAACTAATTTAAGGAGAAAGAATCGCATTGGTCTCAGATTTGTCATCTGTACATTGGGATGCTAGAAGATGCTGTTATTTTTTAAAGGTGAATGGGAAAATTTTGAATTTAGAATTCTATCTTGAGTCAAACTTGTTTTAAGAAAAAGGGCACAATAAAAATATTTTAGAAAATCAAGAATATGGAAGAATTCAGAAATAATTGTCAAAACAATGCTACACCAACATGGTATCAAATTATAATGAAAAACTGTTGACGAAAAACAAAATACAATCAGCTAAATATTTGAATGCAGTTCTCAAGAAATTTTTGGCCGAAGAGTTCAAAATTGACACTGATTTTGAACCATGTAATTCAAAAACTTTATTAAAGTATTTCTTTTTCAAATACTATGAAAAATGACCATGAAGCAGGCCACGAAGAAATTACATACAGGCTCTGTTCTGTTACCACAATGCAGTAAGTTAGAAATTAACAAGTAGATTGCAATCAGTTAATAAAATCTAACCAGACATAAAAGAAAACATGGTCCTTGTAATGCTTGCAGTTAAAATGAAACAACAACTTTAGAGAATTTAAGGAAGAATTCCGATTTTATTTAAGCTTTCAAGATTACACAGAAATCTGAAATACCTCTCAATTTGATCTCAGGCTAGGAGAACCCTTATTTCATAATGTCTATCAAAGATAACTATAGATCCATCTCACTTAGAAGCAAATGTATTTGAAAAAACATTAGCAAATTAAATCCAAGAGTAGGGTTGATCAAAGCATAAAGCACAATCTATTAATGTAACTTCAAATACTTTAGGAAATCTATTACTGTAACTTAAAAAGGCAGATGAAAAAAATCACATAATCTCAACAGATGCTGGAAAAACATTTCCTAAAATTTAATACTCCATCCGGATTTAAATCCTGCCAGGCTAGGAATAGAAAGCTTTTTAACTTGGCTGAGGATGTCTATCAGAAACCTTCAGCAAACATCCATATTTCAGACAGGAACGAGCCTGTTGGACGTACAGTCACATGACAAGAAGAAACCTATTAGGAGAGAGAACACAGTCATTATTTCAGGCAATGTGATGTGGAGATCGCGCATCCAAGATAATTGAAAAACTATTAGAGATGGGGGGCACCTGCGTTACTTAGTTGGTTAAGCCTCCGACTCTTGATTTCAGCTCAGGTCAGATCTCGGTGGTGAAGTGGAGCCCTGCTTCAGGGTTTGCACTGGTTGTGGAGCCTGCTTAAGATTCTCCCTCTCCCGCTGCCCACCGCTACCGCCAGCCCCCGGCCCCTGGGCATGCATGCTTTTGTGTGCAGTCTATCAAAAACAAAACAAAATGAAACCATTAGAAATAATAAAAGGTACTTTTGTCTAACAGTTTAACATGAAAATCTATAGCTTTCTATAGACTGGCTAATTAGAAATGTAATTTTAAAAAATCTAACTTGCAGTAAAAATCTGTTATTTAGGTATAAACTTTATGGAGAAGTGCAAGTTCCATATGAAGAAAACTACACCTTTTAATAAAGGGTATAAAATGCCTGGATGAGGAGTAAACTTTCTATGTTCCTTTTTGTAAAAATTTAATGTCCAGATGTTAATTAATTATCCTCAAATGAACATAAGTGAGTTACAATTCAAATAGGATTTTGTTACTTAGTGTTGTCTATAAGAGAAGGTTAATAACAGTGGCTTAAGGTTAAAGTCTTTCATATAAAAGTTCAGGTAAGCAAAGCAGAGTGTTGGTGCCCTTTTTCAGGGATTAGGTAAACTGAGGCTCCCTCTGTGTTCTGCCATCTTCAAAACCCCTAATCTCCATTCATCCTGTCTCTGTTTTCATCAGCGGAGAGGAAGAAGAGAAGAGAGTCACACACCTGCACAGTAGGAAAAGGTCCCAGAAATTGCACCTCTGTTTGTACGTTATTTCCGTTGCTTATAACAGCTGTATGAATGCACCTGCCAACAGGGTGGGAATTGTACGTACTTGATAGGACATCCTTCTACCTAAAAAGCAGAGGTTCTATTAGAGTAAAGGGGAAAATGGATATTAGTGTATTATTAGCAGAGTATGCCATTTAAACTGATTCAAAAGTTCATCTGCAAATAAAAACAAAATTTAAAAAAATGAAAATTTAGCATATGTTTCTTACTAGAAATGTATAACAAAACAACACTATATCAAATACAAGTAGATAAATAGGTTAAGTGAAACATTAAAGAAACAATATTATGTAAATATATAGTATATGATAAAGGTATAATTTTGAATCACAGATAAAAGCTAAAGTAGCCTATAAATGGTTCGGAAACCGAATAGTCACACTGGGAAAAGGCCTACCTATGTCATACCACCAACAAAAATAAATTTCAAGTGGATTAAAGAGCTAAAGATAAAAACCCCTACACAAGTATTAAAATATAAGAAACTTACAATTTTGGGGCACAGGTTTTTCTCAGTAAGATATAAGCTCCAGCAGACGTAGAGAAAAATATTGACAAATATGGTACATAAAGGAAATGACTGCAGGGTGAAAGACTAAACAAAAGTTGAAAGGAGTAGTAAAGGGGGAGAAAATATTTGCAATATGTACAAGAAACCAAAGAGTAAGTCAATAAAGAACTCCCATGTATCAACCATTATGTTAATAAACATTCAAAGACTTACAGCCACTTTTGGTGAAAAAAATCCTCCTTCTGCATGGTTGATGGCTGAGTAAATTGTTTCATCTTATTTGGAGGGCAATTTGGAACTAGCCAAATTTAAAATGCACATACTATTTGATCCAGCCATCCCACCAATAAATAGCTACTCATTTGCTTGAGATCACAAATGCCTGAACTGTGCATGAATACAAAGATCATTGATTTCACTTCATCTAAAATGTATTGAGGCTAATGCTTTACTTTTGCCAGAAGATGTCAAGGTTTTTAACATAACACCCGCTGATAGTGGTAAGATGCCATCAATTGTAAGACGCAGCCTGAGAGATGAAAAAATGTCAGGGGAAAGTGTGTCTAAGAAATGCTGAAACAGTATAAAAGAATGGTCTTTGTAGCATTATTTGTAATAATGAGAAACTGGGAACCTAAATACTCAGCAACAAGGGAATGATTAAAATGTAAAGTCATAACAATACTCCCAATATTCTATAGCCATTGGAAACAATGAGAAAGATCTGTGTGTTTTGAGGTGGAAAAATCTCCAAGACATATTGTTCAGAGGAAAAAAGGAGTTAAAATGTATGTATTAGAATTTTACTTGGAAGAACTATATATGTATAAATTCCAAACTATATATTTGTGTAGAAATGCACAAAAATAAAAGTGATATATTTACATAGAAGAAAAGTTGGAAACGATAGTGTTTACATGTGAAGAGGGAAATTGCATTGTGAAACTTTTTTTAAAAAACTGCTTATTTCTGTTTTTCTTTTTTTTACAGAATAAGGATATAATCATGTGTCATGTTTATAATGTAAATGTTTAAAAAGAATCTGGAAAATACAGAGACATATAAGGAATAAAAAAACATCTAGAATACAACCGCCTAGATAATAGCACCATTAACAGTTTTTGTGTATTTCTTTCTAATCCACTTTTCTTTGCAACTGGGTAGATGTTGACACCTTTCCTTGAGGTACGAGATACGGGAATAAAAGGTGTAGGTGAGGAAGATGATAAATCAATTTGGGGGCATGTTAAGTTGGCATTGCCATGTCATGATACGGTGATATCAAGTAAGCAATTGGATATATAGGCATGGAGCATAGGGGGAGCTCATGATCAGCTTACAGTATTAATGCTTTCCCTTTCAAGTGATAGATTTTAGTATTCATATGTCTGACACAAATAAAAACGTCATTTTGTGGCAGTATAGTGTAACATGGCTTATTAGCCCTGGAATTCAACAGATCTTCCTTCCCTGCTGTTCCCCACCCCCTCCCCTCGCTGTATCATTTTCTACTTCCGTCCATCTGTCCATCTTGGGAAAAACATTTAAATGAAAAAAGCTTCCGTTTTCTCATCTACGAAACGAAGGTAATGTTACCTTCCTTTGCAGATTTTTGCAAAAATTAAATACGTAGCAGCGCCTGGAGTGCTTAGTTGGCTCTCAACATTTAAATTTTAGTGTTTTTTTTACTGTTACCTAAATATATCACTGCAAATTTTCTGTTTATTTTTAAGATAAAAGAGAAATTGAAGTACTGGCTTGGTAAGTTCTCGGTAAAAATACAGTAATTCAGGTTTTTGGGTTTTTTATTTTTCTACATTCATTTTAACATAGTCTTGATCTTTCATGATGTGTTTTAAAAATTACATTACATTTACTCCGTAAGGTTTGCACAGGCCTTTGGTTAAAATTATCAAAATCACAACCTGGTAATTCAATATAATGAAAGGGAAATAATTCATGAATGTCTCATATACAAGAACTTATTAATCATAGTTATTCCAAACAATTTTTTCCTTCTGCGTCAGAGGTTCTCAACGGACCGGTATATTAAATAACCCACTAATGTTAGAGCTTCAAACTCAGCCACCACAAAGAGGTAAATAACTCTCCTCAACTGGGATTTGGATTGCTTGTCAGTGCTGAGGTCACTATCACTGTTAAATGACAGATGTTTTCCTGAAAATCCCTTGTATCTCTTGTAATATTAAGTTCAGTGCCTGCAACAACAGGGTGGTGTTCTTTAATAACTGTTAAATTTATTCTTTAGAGATTTTACAAAGATGTCCTATTGCTCCTGGAGGACTCCCTTGACACCCAACTCTGCATTTTCTTTTTGCATAATGCCTACAATTTAGAGCCACCAAGCTCCCTGTTGTATAGCTCCTGTATTCTTGGTTCAGTACAATCAAAATACTCATAAATCTCGTTTTCTTCCAGTGGCTTTCTGCAGCAGCTGGGGTATGACAGTGATGTCCCTGATCTATAATTCCAGACAACCCTAGGGTGAACACATAGACCAATCCAAAGCTACTACGTCAGATAAAGTGATGTTGTTTGCACAACTCAGTGTCCTCAAGAGGTTGTCATGTAATACTCCCAATTTGTATTCTGCATAAAACTCCTTTTACAAGTTATAAACTTCCTACAGGGAACAAATGTATCCAGCTAAAGGATGCTGAACATATGATTGTAATTTTATACTCGAACGGAATGGGCTAAGCCTTTTCTATCCTAGAGCTAAAAACTAGAAAAGAATACAAATTTCTATGTAACTGTGACATTATCTTCAGTTTTGGAATTCTAATGAGGCAGTGTATTCCTGAGACGTTGCATTTGATATTTAATGCTAAGAATATGACTGAGTAATATAAACATTTGTACACGAGACTTAAGTGTTTTATGGATAGTCATAACAAGAATTTAATTGATTTTTCAGAAAAGTATTTACTTGAGAGAGAGACAGAGATAGAATGTGAGCAAGGAGGAGAGAGAGAAGCAGGCTGTCCCCTGAGGAGGGAGCCTGATATGGGCTTGATCCTAGGATCCCACGATCACAATCAGAGCTGAAGGCAGACGCTTAACCAGCCAAGCCACCCAGGCACCCCTAATTGATTTTTATTATTAAAGACTTTTGTTTATTGAGAGAGAGCAGGGGGAGGGAAAGGAAGAGAGGATCCTCAAGCAGACTCCCCATTGAGCATGGAGCAGACACAGGGCTCAGTCCCAGGATCCTGAGATCATAACCTGAGCCAAAATGAAGGCTCAGATGGGCAACTGACTGAGCCACCCAGGCACCCCTAATTGACTGTTTCTACTGTATTGACTTACAGTTTAGTCAGCTATTAAGTTATTCCTATTGTCATAATAATTGCATTAGAAAAACTTCAAATAAATGCTAAACAGCTGACCTTTTAACAACACAGGTTTGAATGGTGCAGGTCTACTTACAAATTTTTTTTTGTATAAATACAGTACACTATGGTAAATGTAACTCCTATGACTTTGTTAACATTTTTCTTTTTCCTGGCTTCCTTATGATGAGAATAGATTATATAACATCACAAATTATGTGCTAATTGACTGTTAGCATCAAGCCTTCTGGCGAGCCATAGGCCACTGTATTTAACTTTTGGGGGAATCTAAAGTTATACATAGATTTTAAATTGCATAGAGGATTGGCAACCTTAACCCCCATGTTGTTCAGGGTCAACTCATGTTTTTTCTTACGTGACACTTCCTAATTCTCTCAGATGTTTCTGTGCATGGGCAAATGTCCCTGGGAGGCAAAATCTCTCCCAGTTGAGAACCCCTCATTGGTCTAGATACAGTAAAAGCAGGTAGGTATGAAATTGAACTCTAAATGATCTGCTTGATAATATTAGGATTGAAAAAAAGCCACTTTAGGTTCAGCTGTTCTAGGAAGTATTCCCGAGCTTTCTTGACCTTTTCTTCCTCTCTTCACCAGAGGCTGTAAGTCTCTGCTTCCCAGAAAGTTCTGTATCTTTTTCTTTTGTTTTCTACCTCTAGCTTCTAGCACAGTGGATGGCACATGGTAGATGTTCTTTTGACCTGGATAGATGAATGGATATTACAGTTATTTTCGTCTTGGAAGTATATATCTATAAAATGACAGACCTTTAAGAAAATAGATGTTTGCAGCTATTTTATTTTGCTTTGTGTTATCTCCTTAATTGTTATAAGCCTGTGAGACTTTATTCATAAATCATTATTCACCTAATTTTATTGGGTGCTTACTATGTGCCAGACACTAATGCTATGAGCTGAGGACACAGTTATGAAAAAACAGACATAATCCTTTCCTTAGGAGTCTTACAGATGATTAAAAGACAGTTATGATCCGGGGATGGCCTACTCATTCACGTCTGACATCACTGGTTTCCAAGTAAATAAAAATTATGTAGGATCTAGAAACCTCCTTTTTTTTTTAAAAAAAAGATTTATTTATTTATGATAGACATAGAGAGAGAGAGAGGCAGAGACACAGGAGGAGGGAGAAGCTGGCTCCATGCCAGGAGCCCAACGTGGGACTTGATCTCAGGACTCCAGGATCACGCCCCGGGCCAAAGGCAGGCGCTAAACTGCTGGGCCACCCAGGGATCCCCTAGAAATCTCCTTTAGATAACGTGGCATAGTAGAATCATGGCCTGTAGACTTTCAGGCTTTCCCTTCTGCTTCAGACAGCCTAATGCTTTCTTACAGCTTTTGCCATGCTTAGAACACCAGAGGAGGAAATTTGGGGTGGAGAGTAGTGGGATTATCATTCGGAAGTAATGAGGAGGCAGTGCTGTTTTTCAGTGGATCTCTTCCTAACAAAAGGCCTGCCAGGAACCTAGAGAGGCAGCATTCCAAGAAAGCACAAGATTTTGCATAGAAAAAAAAAAGCGTTGAATAGCTTTCTTTCTCTAATTACCAATGCATCCCTGAGTTTGATTAGAGTCCCTCAGCTGTCTGTGGGGCTGATGGGATATAGTAACAAAAATAGTTCAGATTCTCCTGCTCTCACTCCTCTCTGCTCACTAACTTATTCTTTTTAGTTTCCCTGTGAAGTTTCCTCCCTCTCCATTCCAGCTTTCCATATGCACCAAGAACAGTCCCACATATGTTCACGAATATTTGCTCACACTGCGCACAGTCCCTGCCAGACACTGAAGTCCCCCCGTGTATGACATCTCTAAAACCTTCATTTGAATCTACAGTTGAAACCATGCCAGCAATACCATATGTGATCCTGCAAATGTCTTTGGACCTCATCTCCTATCTTATTATGCCACAGGTACACCGGCCTTTTTTCTGCTCCTCTGATACAGCACATTTGCTTCTGTCTCATGGGCAGTGTTTGTTGCTTTCTCTGCCCAGAATGTTTTTTTCCCCAAAGCACTGCATGAACGAGTCTCTTCCATCATTCAGCTATGTTAAACTGCAACTTTCTCAGACCTGACTTCCCATGCAATCATCCCATTACCTGCTCACTACCCACCACTATCTAAAATCATTGTATTTATCTGTTCATCACTTACTTGTCTCTTTTATTAGAATGTAAGCCCCCAGAAAACAGGAATATTTTCTTTTAATTCAGCAGTGGATACTTGGCACATAAGAGTGGTGGTGGGCACTCGTAAATACTTACTGACATAGTTAAGCAATCAATGAGCCACATATGGCTAAGCAGAGGTATGTGACAACTTGGGAAAATATGTCTAATTCTTATTTGTATTATATTGTATTAGGACAAGTTTCCTTAACTTTGACACCATTGGCATTTTGGATGGGATATGTCATGGTTGTGGGGGTATCCTGTGAATTGTAGGATATTTAGCAGCATCCCTGGCCTCTGCCCACTAGATGCTAGTCTCCCCAGTTTAAGACAACCAAAAATGTCTCTAGACATTGTCAGATGTTTGCCTAAGAGTAAAATTGCTTCCGGTTGATAACTACTTTTTAGAGAGATCCAAAGCAGGGAAACTTGTGCACCTGTTTCTTAGAGAGTTTTATTAGAGACATATTTTTGGTCATTTTTATATTAATGCTGCATACTGTCTGAAACTCAGTGGCATATAACTATATACATATATTAATTTGTTTCTTCTCATGAGCCTGCACTTTGTCTGGGATTGGGCTGATCTTGGCTGGGCTTGGCTAGGTTTGATGTCAAGCTGCAGATCTGATCAGGTCTGTTTCATATTCTCATTTCCTTTGGATCAGTGGCTACCTGACTCAAAAAGCTCAATCTTGCTAGCATATTTTAAACTTCTGGTTTTGTTACGTCTTCAAACATATCATTAACTGGAGCAAGACATGTGGCCAAGACTTAAGTCAAAGGGTAGGGAAATCTACCACTTAGAGTGGAGGTGAAGGGGATTGAATATTTGCTGAATGGTAATCCAAATGATTATACAGATCTTACTATTTTCACTCACAGTTCTCTATTTAGGTAGAACCAATAGAGACTAGAGCAGGAGACATAGCTGAATGATAATCAGAGAAATTTTCCTTGACAATTAAAGGTTTTCTTAATGGGTTCTTGGAAGCTCTTCTCTCAAGATTAGTTTGTCTCAGGATGGTACTTAGCTTAATTTGAATCCCTTTTAGACTTTTAAGATAGAACCCCTCCTATATAAAGTTTTGATAAATTATTTGACTTTTATGCATTGAAGATTCTTTGCAGAATGTAACTATTATTAATTTGCCTTTTATAGTATTCTCTTACATACATCCTAAATTGCTTTAGGAAGTCGACTAGGTTTTAGCTGTGTTTGGCTGCAAGTAGCAAAAACTAATGTATGTTGGCTTAAGCAAATAGGTTTAGTTTTTTCATATAACAAGGATTCTGGAATCAGATAACTGCTGATATTCGTTCAGCTGCTCAATGTCCTCTAAGTTAGCATATTGGTTCTTTTGGCCTTTCCCTTATCTCAAGATTTTGTTGCAGCTCCAAGTAGTGTATCTACATTTAAGGCAGGAAGAGGAAGGAGGGACAGGCAGTCCCCAGGCATATCTATCTCTGTTACTGGGAAAGTGAGTATTGTCCTGGAAATTCTCCAGCAGGCTTCTGCGTATCTCTCTTTGGTCAGAACTGGGTCACTTGGCCATCCCTAGTTGTCTGTGGTGGAAGATGGCAAGGAGGAAGAGTGTTGGCAAAGACTGCTGAGTCCTCCAACAAACTCTGGGGAATGGTTTTGATATGCTATGATTTAAGGGAAAGCACTAGTGATAAATAATAATAATAACCTTAATTTTTCGACCATTGACATATCAGCGATTGTGCTAGTTGCCTTGCCTTTATTATATTACTTAATTTTCACTCAACCTCAGATAAGGATGCTGAGGCTCAGAGTGATTAAGTAATGCCCCCGGCCCCTCACACCCCAGTTCATATTGCTAAACACGTAAAGAGCAGAGCTGTAATCCATATCTAATTCTCTCTCATTCCAAAGCTTGTGACTTAAATCTGATCTGAGTACAGTATAAATGATGAATAATTCTTAAATCAGGGAATCTATAGAAGTTGTTAGACTCTCAGAGTTTGAGTTAATCCATTTCTTGAACTTGGGAAGTAAGTAATGACCTTGAAATTCAGCCATCTAGGAACATTTAATACTTTTATTAAGTATTTGAATAAGTTAATAACAAACACAGACAATGCACTGTGTTAGATACTATGTGTGAGTGAGACAAAAAAAGTAAATGTAACATTGAAACATTGAGGCTGTACTTAGGAAATTTTCAGCATAGAAGGGAAAATAAGATGAACAGAGAGAGGGATCCCTGGGTGGCTCAGCGGTTTAGCGCTGCCTTCGGCCCAGGGAGTGATCCTGGAGACCGGGGATCGAGTCCCACATCGGGCTCCCTGCATGGGGACTGCTTCTCCCTCAGCCTATGTCTCTGCCTCTCTCTCTCTCTCTCTCTCTCTCTCTCAATGTGTGTCTCTCATGAATAAATAAATAAATTAAAAAAAAGATGAACAGAAAGAGAACACAAGTTGTAAAGTGGTAAATGTTAGACTGTAAGACACACGGGGTGTGTTCATATCAGTTTCTGTTTGCCGTGAGGTGCCAAGACTAGTATGTTCCTGTACAAAAGAGGAACTCTAAATATTTGCTCCTATGAACTGAAGAGAGAAGCAGATGAAATATGATTGGACTTCAAAGATTTGATTTGCTCCAGGTGAAAGAATTAGGGAAAGCTTTGTGGAAAAAGTGGCATTTGACCTAGGACTTGAGAGATGCTAACAATGTGGATGGAAAGAACTGGGGATAGTGGAGGTGGTGGAGGAAAAGCAGTCAAGGAAGAAGTATCAGGAGCAAGGGGGAAGAAAACCACAGTTGTCTCGAGGGAACAGCAAGTGCTTCCATGTGGCTCCAGTGTAAGGCACTTGAACATGGTAGCAAAAGCAGTTGGTGGCAGGTGGTACAGATGGTGTCAGAGTAAAGGGTCTGGCTTTTATTCTGAGGCAAGTGGGAAATGGTAGAGCCACACGAGCAGAGCTGGACTTCAGGAAGGCAAATCTGCCAGCAATTTTAACGTGCATCGGAGTGAAGAAAAGCTGGATGAGTTGGAGTATCATTAGGTTAGGTTAGTGTGACATTCCAGAGAGAAATAGCCGTGGCCCAATGAGCACCAGCCCAGGGTGACAATGGAGAGGAGCCGTGGGTTTGAAAGCTGTTAATAGGGGAGGGCAGTACCTGCAGTTCATTTGATATGGGGGGCCTGTGAGGGGGGAAGTCAAAGCTGGAATAAGATTTTTTGGACTTGAGTGACTGGAGAATAGTAGGGCCATTAAAAATAGTAGTGCCCCCTGAAGGAAATCCTCGTATTGGCCGGTTTGTGACAGAAAATGCTGTCTGGTTTTGGTCATTTTGAGTTGGGAGCCATCGAGGGATATCCAGGAATGAGTAAAGCTTGGGTAGTAAGAGTTGGTGATTCCCCTTTAGCATGGATGTGATTGATGGCTGGAGTCAGAGAATTATTCTAGGATGAGCACGGTCGGGCAGATTCATGCAGGGCCTCACTGTGTTTGTCACTGTGCCTAGGTGACCAGTGTTTAGATAATAGTGGGCCTGAGATGACAGAGAATGCTTTTGGAGGCTTTAAGTTTTGGAGTGTGTGTGCAGTGTACGTGCATGTGCCCCTGTGTATGTGTGTGACACAAAGACGTCCTTCCAGGATTTAGGGATTTCCGATTTTATCCTAAGCAACTTTTATAGTAGAAGGCAGGGGGCAGCAGAGTCCCACTTTTCAAAGGGGCGTCTGGCTGTAACTTCGGAAGCCAGCTTGTTTCCACCCTCCAACTCCTATCGTTTTTTGTTAATGAAACCATATCCCCTTTTCAAAAGTTGGAGAACGTAATTTGATTCCAAAATTGCTGTCTTTGGGTGCAGCATGTGGATCTGAAGCCTGACTTTGGGGGAGCATGCCTCCAAGCTGATTATATCAACTCCTTTTATTTTTTTATTTATGAGAGACCCAGAGACACAGGCAGAGGGAGGAGAAGCAGGCCTCACAGGGAGCCCGATGCGGGACTTGATCCCAGGACCGAAGGCAGATGCTCAACCGCTGAGCCACCCAGGTGTCCCTAGATCAACTTCTTTTAAAGAAAGGAGCTAAGAACTTCTTCACTGCTGATGGTCTGATGCTATTTCCGCGGAAGGCTTGGTGTTGGGCTTGCAATGGGGAATTTTTAGCCTGAGGGCCAACTCTCTCCTGGAGACCGCGGTTTGTATTTAAGGAAAAGAAATTAGGCCCATCCCAGCAGCGTCCTTTAAGATAGTTTACTGTTGCAGTTAGAGCCCTGGTGAGCATCGTCCACCTCCCGGATGCTGCCATTAGCTGGTTTCCTCAAGTCAGGTCGACCTGGGATAAGGGTGGGAGAGGAAGCCACATTTACAAATATGACTCATATTTCTTTGGTTCTTGACCCATCTCACTATTGCTGTACCTCTTAGCACTTTCCAACCTCTGTCATTTTACCTGGCCCGACTGTGAAGCAGGAGCGCAGAAGCTTCTCGTTTCTGTTCTAGTACTCGGCTGCCCTGTCTTCCACCAGGTGATGTCACCGCTGCTCCCTGACCCCTGGGTCCTGCTGCTGACCTGCAGGTGCCAGTCCTGCCGGGCACCATGCAGAGCCGCGGGCTCGCCTCTCCGCGCTCCGCTGTTACACGTCCGAGGGCCCTGTGTACGTCGGATTGCCGGTGTGGAGCGCCAGCGCTCTGCCAGCCCTGGAATAGGTACTGGGTCACTTTAGGTTGCTACTTGAATAGACACCAGAGCCTTGTCACCCTGATGCCATATGGAATTTTTGTTTAAAGATTTTATTTATTTATCCACGAGAGACACACATTGAGAGCAGCAGGGATCTTTGTTTGGTTCACTGATAATCCCAGCCACCCCAGAGGACTGTTTAGAACATAATAGGAACTCAATAAATATTTGTTAAATGAACAAGTGGATCCTTGAAGGCTCAACTTATATGTCATCACTTCCGTGAAGCTTTTCATGTTTGACTTCTTTCAATCCTAATAAAATTCACTTTATCTGTCCTCTATTTTACTGTAGCACTTTGTTTATATTTGTATTACAGCACTTACCCCACTGTATGATAGTTGCTCTCTATTTCGATAAAAATGATAACAAAAGTAATGTATATTACCTTGGGAGTTTTGATCAAGGCACAAAGATGCAATAAATACAAAATTTCAAACTGAGGTGTCATCCAAAGATGCAAATTTTCATGAGTTTCTTGACTCTGAAAAAAAAAAAGAACCAACACAACCCACTCACACTGTGGATGTTGAAGGAGAGTGGAAATGAGGAGAGATTTGGTGAAGAGGATTTCTTTTGTCTTAAAGATTTCTTAATGGGGCCCCTGGGTGGTTCGGGATCAGATCCCTGCTCTGATAAACTAATAGAGAAACTAGCTGGATAGAGAGAAATTCTATGAAGGGGGCGGGGGGGGGAAGTAGGACAGGACAAAGAAGTTTATGAGACAGAAAAGAGGAAGGACATTCCAAGGGAGAAAGCAGTAAGAACAAAGGTCTGGAGGTTTAAAGGACACAGTGTAATCAAAGTCAGTTGAGCATCTGCCTTTAGCTTGGGTCATGATCCTGGGGTCCTGGGATCAAGCCCCGTATCAGGCTCCTTGCTTGGCAGGAAGCCTGCTCCCCCTGCTTGTGCTCTCTGTCAAATAAATTTAATTTAGAAAGAGAGAGAGAGAGAGAGCACAAGCAGGGGGAGAAACAGGCTCCCCACTGAGCAGGGAGGCCTACTTGGGGCTCAATCCCCAGACCCTGGGATCATGACCCAAGCGAAGGCAGACACTTACATGTCTGAGCCAACAGCGCCCTATCTTTTGAAAGAGCCCTGCTGTGAGTCCTCCACACCCACCAGGAGGAGCAAGGAGGGTCCTTCTGCCTTCAACTTGAGTCCAGGAAGGGCTTCACAAGGACCACACGGAGACGGTGTGTCTCTGGCAGTTAGGGAGACACGACTCCTTCTCGAGTCTGGCCTGGAAATGGTAAAAGGCAGAGGCAGGTCAACCAGCTGCCCAGAGATGGCAGGAACAAGCTTGGGGGAGACAGGAGAGACCGAACTAGTCCAGGGTCATTTGCAATCCTCCCCATGATTGCCGCCTGGAGGTTCCCCTCCAGGACAGCTGGAGAGAAAGGCGGGGACCAGCCAGAGAAAAATACATTACCTTTGACAAAGGAAAAGTAGTCAAATATTACTAAAAAAAATGCTTTTGCGGGAGGCTTTGAACAATCCATCAGGTTGTTAGGAAGCCTCATCTTTAAACACCCAAAGCAAAGAAGTTTCCAAATGCAAGGAACTGGCCCCCAAAGACTGTGCCAAATTAGAACTTTCCGGCCCTCCTTAAGGCTCCTCCAACCCATTTTCTTTGCCTCTGGCAGGGTGAGAGACCTAGTGACAGGTGCGGGGAGGCGAGCAGTGCCGAGGTCTGGGAGGCACTTGGGGGAAGAGGGAGAGGACCAGGCCTGTCTTGCGCACTATAAAGCCGTCCGCTCTCCGCAAACCCTCCCGCAGATGGCTGCACGTGCAACCAGCTTCGAGGCCGCACTTCTTACACAGGACGGACACTCTGATTTCCGAATTAACACGCTTGTTATGCCTTAAAAGTGACCTGAATAATCTTTTTATCACCTAGGAATTGTCGTAATGTTGTGATGATGTCTGAGATTCTGTCCAGGGCCAGCGGAATTGCTTCCCCTTCTGCATAAATTTTAAATGACCCGAGGAATCCTGCTTTGTGATGCCTTCCCCGAGCCCTGCTTCTCCGCAGCGCCAGCACCAGTCATCGCACTGGCTTAGCCTGATGGCGTGTCCGCTGTGTTTCTGGGCACCAGGCCGTTAATGCCTCCGTCCCGCGGTTCCGTCCAACAACCCGTGTGGTAGGAGCTCTTGGCCTCTTTCCCCTGCAGGGAATCTGAAGTTGCAAGACATTAAGTTCCCCAGAGCTTACGTACCACGCAGAAGTAGAGTTGGCATTTGGATCCAGGCGGTCTGGCTATACTTTAGTCTTTACTAGATTCAAATTTCCTCAGCCGTAGGGCTGTGCTCCTCTCCGTATTCCCCAGGCAGGCACAGGGCCTGGCATTTAGAGCTCCACGGAAGTGTCTAATAATGAAAGGTACAGAGATGTTGCTGGTAATATTTCACAGTAATGCATACAGGGTTCAGCAAAATAGCGTAACTAGGAGCTTAGGCTTTGGCGTCATTGGACGTGGGTTCGAATCCTGATTCCGCCTCCTCATAACTGTTCAGTCTTTGGGAAAATTCCCTAACCTGTCTATGCCCCTCATTTGTAGAATGGAATAACAATGCCTTCATCGTTAGATTGTGTTGTAGCTCAGACCAAAGAAGAAAATAAGTACAATAAAGCAACTGGCAGTGCCTAGCACTTAGCACACAGTGGACGCGCTTGCCATAGCACGTGGCTCAACCATATGACGACATTTACTTATTTGGGTCAAGTGCTACAATGAAATCTGAATTAGCAGAGGTGGAGGTAGATCATGGTAGACGTGAACCCATAAAACTCTTAGAAGAAAATTGGGTAGTAAGCTCTTTGACGTTAGGCTTGGCCGTGAGTTTGTGGATTTGACGCCAAAAGCAAAAATAAACAAGTGAGGCTACATCAAACTAAAAAGCTTCTGTGCAGCAAAAGAAACCATCAACAGAATGAAAAGGCAACCTACTAAAAGGGAGAAAATATTTGCTAATCATATACCTCACAAATGGTCAATATCCAAAATATATTTCAAAACGCACACAATTCAATAGCCATCTCCCTAAGATTGTTAAACTACAATTTCCCTAGGTCCTTTCCAACTGTATGATTCCTGGTGTATCACATTTTTTTTAAGATTCTATTTATTCAGGTTTTATGTTCAGTCTTTAATCCATTTTGAGTTAATTTTTGTATTTGGTGTATGATACTGGCTTAGTTTAATTCTTTAAAAAAATATATATATGTATATAATGAAAGTGAAAGCTTTATTGTTTCCACTTGGTCAAGGCCTGGGAGAGGCTCCCGGGTGGTCAGAAAGCTGCCTGGTGGCTGCAGGGAGAGCCTCAGCCAGAGGCCCTGCCGCCAGGGTGGTGCCAGAGGGGCCCCTCAAAGCCTGTGGGCTCCGGAGGCTCCTGAGGGTGCTGGAGGATGGGTGTTTGGAAGGGATGCCTCCCCCCCACTCCCCGCCCCCCGCCCAGCCCGGGCCGCCCGCCCTGTGAGCCAGGGGGTCCCCTGCAGACCCAGCTTGTGCAGGAAGCCGCGGAGGGGGGACCCTGCGTGGGGGGCGGGACCCCGGGGGCAGACGGAGGGCGCGGGGCAGCTCGGCCCCAGGCTCCCTGCGGCTGGTGCAGCGTCCGGGGCTGGACCCCCCGCGATTGGGGCGGGCGGGGGCGCGGGGCGGCCTCCCCCGGGGGGTCCCGCTGGCCGGTCTGGGGGCGGGGGGTCACCCCTCGGAGCCCAGCGCCAGGCAGGCGGGGGCTGGTCCCGGAGGCGTAGGGGGCCCAGGAGGTGGTTCCCGAGGTTGGGCTTGGGGTGCGGGGTGGGGGCAGCAGGGGCCCCGGACGGTCTGTCGGTCTGTCCGGCGCCGTGGGAGCAGGACACGGATCCCCGGATCCCCGACGGCGGGGCCCTGCTGACCACACAGCCTTGGGCAGTGCGGACCACGTGGGCCCCGGGGCTCTGCGGGCGCCTTAGGGGGTGAGGGGCTCCTCCCGGGCTTCTGGTTTGCGGGGGCTTATGGCGACTGGGGGCTGAGTCTTATGGGACTTTTTCCTGCTGCGACGGAGATGATGACAATTCCTTCTTTAGTCTTTGGATATGATGAATCGCATTGATTTTTCAATGTTTAGCTAGTCTTGCCTTCCTGGGACAAACTGGTCATGGTATATTTACCTTACAAATGTGCTGCAGGATTTTTTTTTAAAAAGATTTATTTATTCATGGGAGAGAGAGAGAGAGAGAGAGAGAGAGAGAGAGAGAGAGAGAGAGAGAGAGAGAGAGAGAAGCAGGCTCCATGCAGGGAGCCCAACGCGGGACTCGATCCTGCGACCTGGGATCAAGTCCTGAGCTGAGGGCAGACGCTCAACCGCTCAGCCGCCCCCGCGTCCCTGTACTGCAGGATTTAATTTGCGAATATTTAGTGAAGACCCTTCTGTCTGTGTCTATGGAAGATAATGATTTGTTGTAAGTTTTAGAAATTTTTGCCAATAAACCCATCTGGGCCTGTGATTTTCTTTGTAGGAAGTTTTAAACTACAAACTTATTTTCTTTGATAGATGTAGGAAAATTTGAATTATTTCTTTTTGGGTACGCTTTGGTAGCTTGTGTCTTTTAAGGACTCTTGTCTATTTCATCTTTTTTTTTGTCAAATACATGGCTGTACGATTGTCTATAATACTCACTTATTATCCTATGACTGTATGATCTGTAGTGATAGCCCCACTTTCATTTCTCATACACGTAATATGCAATCTTCTCTCATTTTTTCTGAATCGGCCTGGCTGGAGTGTTACCAGTTTTACTGATCTTTTCAAATAACTAGCTTTTTGCCCCTTTTTCTTCTTTTCACATTTATTGATTTTGCTCTTATCCTTATTGTTTATTTTCTCCTGTTTGCTTTGGGTTTAATTTTCATTTCTTTTTCTTGTTTCTTAGATGGAAACTTAGATCATTGACTTGAGACCTATTTTTTTTTTGTAAAAAAAACATTTAATGCCATACCTTTCTCTTTATGTACTGTGTTAGCTACATCTTACAACTTTTGCTTATGTTGTGTTTTTATTTTCATTAAGAATATTTTCTTTTTTTTAATTTTTATTTTATTTATTTATGATAGTCACACAGAGAGAGAGAGAGAGAGAGGCAGAGACAGAGACATAGGCAGAGGGAGAAGCAGGCTCCATGCACCGCGAGCCCGACGTGCGATTCGATCCTGGGTCTCCAGGATTGCGCCCTGGGCCAAAGGCAGGCACTAAACCGCTGTGCCACCCAGGGATCCCTAAGAATATTTTCTAATTACTCTTCTGACTTTTGCTTTGACCAGTGGGTTATTTGGAAGTGTATTTAATTTCTAAATATTTAGGGAAATTTTTTAGATACATCTCTGGCTGGGAGTTCTACTTTAATTCTCTCACTGCCAGTGAACATACTTCATGTCATTCCAATTATTTTCAGTTTAGGGGGTTTAACTTATAACCTGGACTATTTCTTGATAAATATCTATGTACATTTAGAAGAATGCGTATTCTGTTGGTATTGGGTGTCAGTTATGTAATGTTAGTTAATAGTATTGTTCAGATCTCCTGTATACTTACTGAGTTTGTTTTTTGTTTTTTAAAATTATTATTAAAGTCTGTAGCATTGAAGTCACCATCTATAATTGTGAATATATCTGTCCTTTCACCTCTATAAGTTTTTCCTTATGTGTTTTAAAGCTTAGCTGTTAGGTATGTAAACATTTAGAATTACCATGTAATGTCATTGTTCCTTGTAATATTTCTTGTTTTGCAGTCTGTCTGGTCTTAGTATAGCTACTCCAGCCTTCTTTTAATAATTGTTTTGCAAGGTATATATATATAGTTTCATCCTATACCTTTAATCTGTTTGCATTTAAAATATATACATATATAAATACATATTATATATATAAATATATTTATTTATTTATTTTAGAGAGAGAAGCCCAGGTTTGTCCATGAGCAGGGGGAGGGGAAAAGGGAGAAAGAGAATCTTCAAACAGACTTCTTGAGCTTGGAGACCAACATGGGTCTCAATCTCAGGACCCCAAGATCATGACCTGAGTATAAATCAATATCTGGATGCTCAACTGACTGAGCCATCCAGGTGCCCCTAACCTGTTTGCATTTTTAGGTTTAAAGTGAGTTTCCTGTAGACAGCATGCGATTGGGTTTTGCTTTTTTATACTGTTTGGTCATCTCTGTTTTTAAAATGATGTATTTATGTAGTTTACATTTAATGTAACAATGTATATAGTTGAAATTATGCATACCATTTTGCTAGTGGATTTTTTTGTCCCATTATTTTTGCTTCTTTTTTATTGTCTGCTTTTGCATTATTTTTAAAAAAATTCCGCTTTGACTTCATTGTTAGACTATTTATACTTCTTTAAAAGATTTCTTTTTTGCCATTGAAGTGTTTACAATGTACATAGTTAATTAGTCTACCTTCAAATAGTTTCATCCTGTTTCACCTATTGCATGAGAACCTTACAACATACTCCTAACCTGTCTCTCTTTCCTTCCAGTCTTTTCTGCAATCATTGTCCTATATTTTACTTCTATGTATACTTTGCTATGAACCCTCAATTCATTATTAGTATTTTAAATTTAGGCAGTTATCTTTAGTGCTATTAAAATGAGAAAAATGTATTTTACATTTACCTTTATTTTATTTTTTTAAAATATTTTATTTATTTATTCATGAGAGTGTGTACACAGAGAGAAAGAGAGACAGAGAAACAGGCAGAGGGAGAAGGAGGCTCCTCGCATGGAGCCTGATGTGGGACTCGATCCTGGGTCCCCAGGGTCATGCCCTGAGCTGAAGGCGGCACTAAACTGCTGAGCCACCCGGGCTGCCCTATCTTTATTTTAATCATCTCTGGAGATGTAATTTCATTGTATAGATTCAAGTTTCTGATGTCCCGTTCCTTATTATTGAAAAACTTTAAAAAATATTTCTTAGAGTGGATGTCTGCTGCCAATGAATTGTCTCAGCTTTTGTTAGAAACATCTTTCCACTGGATATAGGGCATTTTGTTTGTTTTGTTTTGTTTTTTCCTTTTTTCCTTTTCAGTATTTTAAAGATGTCACCATTTTGTCTTCTTAATTATATAGTTTACGACAAACAGCCTGCTATAACTCATATCTTTTTTCCTTAGTGTGTATTTTGTCTTTTTTCTGCATCTTTCTCTAGCCTTTTACATTTTCTCTCTCTCTCTCTCTCTCTCTTTTAGCAATTGGAATATGATATGCTTAGAATTGTGTACGTGTGTGTGTGTGTGTGTGTGTTCCTAGCCTGCATCGCTGAAGGAAGCTTTTCCTGGCCTTCTGCCCTGCCCTTAACCTGTCTTATGCACACAATTAATGTCAGAGGAGAAGAATGGTGTGAACTCTTTGTTTCTACAGAGAAAAGTAATTCTACACAGTCATGCTAGTGCATGCTCAGCTTAACAATTTGTTAGCAATTTTAGTTGAATTCTACTTACATTCTGGTATGGTGCCTTGATTCTCTTCTATGCTTTGCCACAAGTGAGCTAGCATTTGTGTTTTTATCTCCTTAGGAAGGTCTGTCTTTCCTTGTATTTCAGACTATGTGGTTGCCATGTAATTTTTAGCTTTAGTAGGTTAAGAAAAGTTAAGATTTTGTCTTTTACTGGATTTTTCTTTTCAGGTGGTAGTGATGCTTTTTCCAGCTTTCTATATAAAGTGCAAGTGGAATCCCTTCAGCTGCGTCTTTGAGAAGCCATTACACTGCCCTGTAAGGCCAGAGGCTCTGGATAATGTGATATATGGATCCTATGGTTTATGTGTTCTCTTCCTCTTTTTAAAAGGGAGTTATACCTTATAATTAAGAGAAAGTAGTGGTGAGGTAACATGAGCTATTTCTCCCTCTCCTGAACTCAATATAGAAGCTGTGACAGAGCTTGAAGAGGGTTGCTGGATCTGAGAGAACAACATAAAAATTGTGAGAATCTCTGTGGAGAGAGAATGCAGTTGAGCCCCTTAATAGGAAAGCAATGGTGGCCCAGAGCAGAAGAAGATTGTAAACCACCGACAGGGAAGAGGCAGAGGAAAATTTTTCAGTTGTGCCAGTTTTTTACCTCCTCCTTATTGCCTTGAGTAGGTCATGACCATCCTTATCATCAAAAGAAAATTGCATCACTAGATCAGCTACTGATAGGAGTAGGGAAGTAATGTCAGAGTTGTACTTGAGCCAGGCAAGGCATGAGAGCAGATAACAAAAGCCAGAAATCTCTATATTGCCCTATACCCACCCAAACCACAGGGTCTAGGTAATAAGACCAGGGTGGAGGTTCTTGTGAGACATGGTTCTTTGATACAACAAACAGCAGTGGGAAGTGGCTAAACCTACATTTTAATGCCAGACACTGTGCAGTGGAAGAGTTTCCCCATTCCCATTCTCACAGAAGGGAATGAGTTGGGTTTTGGGCTTTATTTAGCCCCTCTCTTTAAAGTGCACAGTGCTGACCAGTAAGTTGGCTCCCTAGGGGAACATGAACTACTATAAGAAAATATTGAAGGAGTAGGCACCTGAATGGTTCAGCCGGTTAAGCGTCTGCATTTGGCTCAGGTCATGCATGATCTTGGGGTCCTGGGATCAAGTCCTGTGTCAAGCTCCCTGTCAGCTAGGCTCCCTGCTCAGCGAGGAGTCTGCTTCTCCTTCTCCTACTACCCCTCCCCCACTCATGCTGTTTCTCTCTCTAAAATAAATAAAATCTTAAAAAAAAAGAAAGTATAAAGTAAATTTTAAGAAAGAAGGAAGATTGACATACAAATTTCTAGATTAGTGTATCAGGGTCTTCACAGGGAACAAGATACAACAAGCTGGAATTTTTAAAAGACCTCCGTGAAAGCTTTATTTATTTATTTATTTATTTATTTATTTATTCATTCATTCATTCATTCATTCATGAGAGACACAGAGAGAGAGAGAGAGAGGCAGAGACACAGGCAGCGGGAGTAGCAGGCTCCATGCAGGGAGCCAGATGCGGGACTCATCCCAGGACTCCAGGATCACTCCCCCCGCCAAAGGCAGACGCTCAACCCCTGAGCCACCCAGGCCTCCCGAAAGCACTATTTAAAGAATAGAATTTAAGGTGAAAAATGTCATTAGAGTCAGAGAGGGGCATTGTATACTGGTAAAAAGAACAATAAATTGAAATGATAAGAATTGACAAACAATGGAGGGAAAAAATGGATTAATTAAAAATCACAATTGGAGAATTTAAGAAACAAAACAGATGAACATAGGGGAAGGGAAGGAAAAATAAAATATAAAAACAGAGATGGAGGCAAAACATTAGAAACTCTTAACTATAAGGAACAAACAGGGTTTTTGTGGGGGGGTGGGAGGATGGGGTAACTGGGTGATGGGCATTTGATGTGCACTAGGAGTTATAAGCAAGTGATGAATCACTAAATTCCACTCCTGAAACTAATAATACACTGTTACTTAAGTTGAATTTAAATAAAATCTTAAGAAAAAAGAAAAAAAAAGAAGTATAATTGGAGATATTGATGTATTCCTTTCAAGAACTGATAGACTGAGCAGTGAAAAAACAAAACAAATAGCTGGTATAAATAATATAATTGATAGTCTTTAACTAATATATGTACATACACATGTAAACTCTCAAGAGAGTACGAATTATTTTTTAGCAAGGATAGGATATTTAAAAACTTTATACCAAATACAAGTCTCAGTAAAGTTCAAACCATCAATCCCATTCAAACCTTTATACCAAATACAAGTCTCAGTAAAGTTCAAACCATCAATCCCATTCAAACCATCTTCTTTGATCAGATGCACTAAAATAAGGAATCATTTTTTTAAAACAGAAAACCATTGAGAAGGAGATAATCACGAAGGAATTCAGAAAATACATAGAAGTGAAAGACCATGAAAAGACTACATGGTGTAATTTACCAGACATAACCAAGACAGGATTTGAAAGAACTGTATAGCCATAATAGAACGGAAGAGAAAATACGATTTGATGAACTAGTCAACTCAGGAAGTTGGAAAAAAGAGAAGTCAAATACACTAAGAAAAAATAATCAAAAGGACAGAAAATTTAAAAAACACAAAACTGAGGGTCAAATTTAATAAACAATAGAATTTCACCAATTGGAGACAATAAATCCAATAATCTGTTCTCTGAAAATATCAATAAACTAGACAATAATAGCTAATGCTAACAGTGCTTAGTGTATTGTTAAACTTGTTAATGCTTGCATGTTGTTATAAACTTTTTATACCTATTAATGCATTTTATCCTCTTAAGAACTCTATGAAGTAGGTACCATTATCTCCATTTTATAGATGAGGTGATAAAACAGAAAAGGATAAAGTATGCAAAATACAGAGTGTAAAGATGAAGCTGTTACAGAAACTAAAGATACTAGAAAACTGTTAAAGAATATTATGACCCATATTCACCAAAAAGTTAAAAACCAAGGAAAAAAACTAAACAGACTTTTCCAGAATATAGAATGTCAAATAGAAAATTTGAATAAGCCAAAGACGACTAAGGAATTGGAAATGATAGTCAAAGATCTTTCCCCCAGAAAAAAAGTCCCAGGCCCCTGCAGTTTTCTGAGACTTTTTTTTAAGAATAGATGTTTAGAGGCACCTGGATAGCTCAGTTGGTTAAGCATCTGCCTTTGGCTCAGGTTCTGATCCCAGGGTCCTGGGATTGAGCCCTGGGTCAGGCTCCCTGCTTACTGGGGAATCTGCCCCACCTCTCCCCACAGTTCATGCTCTCTTTCTATCTCAAATAAATAAAATCTTAAAAGTCCCTGAAAACTGACAACAGAAGTGTATATGACACAATAAAGACCACATTTCAGAAACCTTCAACAAATATACTTAACAAAGATGATTTTTTAAAAAATTCAGGACAATACAAGATGTCTCTTATTACTATAATATTCAACACTGTACTGGGGATTCTAACCAATAGAATAAGATAAGGAAAAGAAATGAGGCAAAAAAATGGAAAGGTAAAAGACCTACCAGTCACCATTTGTGGATTATATAATTGTCAACAGAGAAAATCTAGCAGCATTTTAGTAGTCAAATGTAAGAACTGACAAGAGAGTTCAGCAATGTTATTGGATATAATATCAATTAAAAAAAAATCAAAAGTGCTCCTCTGTACCGATAATAACTGACTAGAAAATATGATGGAAAAGAAGATATTATTCACAATTGCAAGTAAAACGATAAAGTATCTAGGAATTAATACATAGGTCCTTTAAAGAGAAAAAATTAAACTCTGTTAAGGAACAAAAAAAAAGATCACAATGTATGGAGTGATTATACATGCTAATGGATGGGATGACGTTATAAAGCTACCAAACTCCCCGTCTATTAATTTATAAATGTATGGAGTTCTGATTAAAATATTTTTGAAAAAGAATAACAAAGAGAAGGGACATGTACAAAGCTATTTTATGATAAATCATGTGGTTCACACATAAGGACAGACCAATGGAAAAAAGGAACAACAACGAAAAACAAGGCAGGAGATCCACAGATACATGACAGTATCACAAACTGGGTGGGAGGTGATAGATTGTTGACTACAGTGTGGTTAGCAACATTGAAGCACTAGCTCACTGTCTCACCAACTTTTCAAAATTTTTTTTAAATTAAAAAAATTTTTTTAAGATTTTATTTATTTATTCATGAGACACACACACACACACACACACACACAGAAGCAGAGAGAGAAGCAGGCTCCATGCAGGGAGCCCAATGCAGGACTGGATCCCAGGTCTCCAGGATCACGCCCTGGGCCAAAGGCAGGCGCTCAACCACTGAGCCACCCAGGCGTCCCTGTCTCACCAACTTTATCTCTAAAACAGTTGAATCTCTATTTCACATCAAATACAAAATTGAACTCAAGATGGATTAAAGACCTAAATATATTGGGGATTCCTGAGTGACTCAGTGGTTTGGCACCTGCCTTTGGCCCGGGGCGCCATCCTGGAGTCCCGGGATCGAGTCCCACATCGGGCTCCCTGCATGGAGCCTGCTTCTCTCTCTGCCTCTCTCTCTGTGTGTCTCTCACGAATGAAGAAATAAAATCTTTAAAAAAAAAGTAAAAAAAAAAAAGACCTAAATATGAAATGTAGAGGTTTAAATCAAATAGAACTTACTATAAATATTTTAAATTTTTAAATTTGTAAATCTAGTAGTATTTCTAGTACCTGTGAATTTCACTGATAGGAATTATAGATGCTTTTGTGCTACATTAAGGTGTTGTGAATATTACATCACTACTTTGAAATTATGGTTGTTACTAGATCCAGTGACTTCTCATGTAATACTTTAAAAAAGCAGTACACAGTACTATGTCACAAATGAAACCGTCTTTATAGCTGTATTTCAATAAATTGGTTTCCTTTGTTATTCCAGCGATTTCATTTTATGTCTTTGAGGACAATATTCCGAGTAGCCCACAGGCTTCAGCAGACTGTGAGAGGGGCACAAAAATAAGGTTCAGAAATTCTGAGATAAAAGGAATCTTCTATGAGTCAGATGTTAAAGAAAGGTCAGACGAGATGGAGACTGCAAAGGAGACACTAGATCTGGCTCCATTACTGTAGCGGTCTTGGAGAGGTGCTGTATTGGGGCTGCAGGTGGAGGCAAAAGTTCAACTGTGATGAACTGATAAGCGAATCCAGTTGAGGACATGAAAACAGCTATGTAGACTATTTCTCTGGGAGTTAAAGGAAAGGAGTGATAGGTAAAGGGAGTAACAGGATCGAGAACATCTGCATAGGCCAAGGCAAAAGATCTAGTGGAAAGGGCAAGGTTAGGGAAGAGGTTAGGAGAAGGAGGGTAATGGAGGCCATGAAGTCCCAGACAAGGTGGGATGGATGGAATGGGAGAATAAGGAGGGATCAGCTAGAGTTGATGGGGAGAATGGGCTCAAATTTATATAAACTAGGGGAGAGAGGAAACAAGGGCTTTCTATATCTGAAGGTATCTTTCTCTACCATTCCCCCCAACTTCTCTCATCTTCCAAGAGTGTTGGGGCAGGGGTCATCTACAGGTTTTTTTTTTTTTTAAATTTTATTTATTTATGATAGTCACACAGAGAGAGAGAGAGGCAGAGACACAGGCAGAGGGAGAAGCAGGCTCCATGCCCCGGGAGCCCGACGTGGGATTCGATCCCGGGTCTCCAGGATCGCGCCCTGGGCCAAAGGCAGGCGCTAAACCGCTGCGCCACCCAGGGATCCCAACAGGTTTTCTGCTTAAAAGTATAAAGGTGTGGAGCATGGGAAGGTTGTTGACCAGAGATTAGGAAAAGATTGCAGAACAGATCTTGGGGATCTGGTGGTCAGAAAGCATCCAGTCGTGGGGCACCTGGCTGGCTCAGTTGGTAGAGCATGCAACTCTTGATCTCCGGGTCATGAACTCCAGTTCCATGTTGGGTGTAGAGATTACATAAACAAATAAACCCAAACCACTGAGTCATAATAGACCCAACATACTCAAAGTGAGAAAAGAGACATACTGCTGGAAGCAACTGTGAGTGGAACTCAGGAGTGTGGTTAAAGAGACCTGGAACATTTTTTTCTAAGCTATGCATTTCATTTCCTGTGATGAGAAAAGTAATTTGCTTTAATCAACAATAGCATTCTTCTCCTACCTTATGTTTAAAACCTTTTATTTTAAAAAACTTTTGAGATTTTTATGTTTCATGCCCTCATTTCCATTCTGTACTTGTTGTTTTTATTCCCAGTTATGTAGAATGTTCAAGAGAGGCTAGGTAACAGTGGAAGCCTGATGTTACATTTTCTTCAAGAGAATAACATTTCCATTAACAGGAAAATCTCCTGTATTTTATGCTTTATTTTGCAGCTAAAAATATTTTTCTTATTTGAAAATGTTCTTGTCTTCAGATTAAAAGTAATAAAACACAAAAAAGTTAGGAATGCTTAATTATGTTAGAGTTTTAACTTTGGGAAAAAAATTTATCACTGACATCAGAGTTAAAAACAATTTATTTGTTAATATCCTAGTGAAAAAAACTCTGTAAGACTCATAATAAATTTTCTTGTTCCGTTCTGGTTTGTTTATAGAGAAGATTGAACACATTAAAATCTTTTTCTGACTATATTGATTTTGTTGTGTTTCAACTATTTGAAAAGTTCCTTAACTAATGTAAATATTGAAATAAGAAAGAGAAGAATGTGTCAAACTGGAGCCAACCATCTGTGTTAAGTAAAAGCCTTGTAAAAAAGAAAATAAAGACTTTAAGAATCCAGTGGAAACTCTGAAGAAAAGAAACCAATGTTTTAGCAGCTGTCAAAGAATCTTAGGTACATGTAAGTCCCTTCAAAATGGTCATCTCGGAAATGTAGACCTCTCTTCTAATGAGGTTATCCTTGTTATTTATAGAACACCTCTTTTAGAATTTCCTCTGGAGCCTATTGCACTTTTTGTTATTGTTGGTAATTATATTACTCTAGTTGACACATAAAATTAACCATTACACTAACATTTTTCAGTAATGGAAAATTCTTCCTCTTGGGTGGGGCTTGGAGGAATAAATTTGGTTTTTAGAAATAGCAAAGGCCCTTGAGAAATAGGTCTGGTGAAACAACCACCAGTCTATTTTTTGGTCAAAGACAAAAAAAAAAAAAAAACCCATGATCACAGTGTAATGAGACTAATTTTCTTGTGATGGGAAAAAACCAAAACTGGCTCGTAGGGTGACATTAGTCATGTATGTGAAATAATTTGGAAAGGCAGGTCGGATTCAAAGCGGGCATTGCAGAGCTACTGAATTTGAATGTAATTTTAAATTCAGCGGAGGATCCATTAAAGGTTTCTGAGCAGTGGAATGACAAGTATAGTAAAGAATGGATGAAGGGGAAGTGAATAATGTTTGGGAAACCAAATCAAGTATCTTTCTGAGATCTAGGGCATTATGATATTCTTCAATTGTACTGACATAACTTTTTTCAGTAAAGGAAATGATTTGACATAATTTATTAGTGAACTGATCCTCTATTCTTTCAGATTAAAAATAATTTTCCTTGATGGAGAGGATAAAAGTGGGGGTGGGGTCAAAGGGGAAGGATTAATTGCTTATCAGTATGATACTGGATCATGAATTGATGAAAGGATTAAATCACTAATTAAATCACTAAGTTATCTGTACTTTAAAATTCATTTATTTTATTTTATTTTTTAAAGATTTTACTTATTTGAGAGCACAAGCAGAGGGAAGAGGGGCAGAGGCAGAGGGAGAGAGAGAAGCAGACTCCCTGCTGAGTTTGATTCCAGGACTCGGAGATCATGACTTGAGCCAAAGTCAGATGCTTAACCGACTGAGCCACCCAGGTGCCCCCCAAGTTATTTTAAAATGATATAATAAACACATTTTATGGGATTACATACTACATTTTATTTGTATTTATTGTATCTTCAGTAATACCTAAAATTTAGAAATACTTCATCAGGACATAGCTGATAAATGGTCATTTACTCTTAAATATTTCTTTTTTGATTTGAACATAGCCATACTCATTAGGTCAGGTTGGAAATTTGAGTTATTCTAGACACTTTTCTATGTCATCTACATATATATATATATTATATATATATATATATATATATATATATATATATATATATATATATATGAAACATACATTCGGGTCTTATTTTGCCACAATATCACTGCTTTATTTTAGGTTCCCATGAACTGCCCATAAACTACAACAGTATTACTGATCTTTTAAAATACTATGTCAGACCCTTGCAATAAATTTGTTTTTTTACTTTATCTTGGAAGTAATTACCAAATGGTTTCTATGTGAGTAATTGTACTGGAATCTGTGTATAAAATAATAGAGTAGACATGACCTGGATTTCATAGCTTTATAATTTAGTGGGAAGATGGGTATAACCCTATATGTGATTATGAATTATAATCAGTGTGCTATGAAGAAAAAGAACAGAGAAGAGAATGATACTATAACCAAATTAGTCTTTCTAAAGATCAAATCTGATCATGCTTAAAAATTTTCATTTAGGGATCCCTGGGTGGCGCAGAGGTTTGGTGCCTGCCTTTGGCCCAGGGCGCAATCCTGGAGACCTGGGATCGAGTCCCACGTCGGGCTCCTGGTGCAGGGAGCCTGCTTCTCCCTCTGCCTGTGTCTCTGCCTCTCTCTCTCTCTCTCTCTGTGTGACTATCATAAATAAATAAAAATTAAAAAAAATTTCATTTACTCACAGCGCCGGCAGGATTAAATCTAGATCCATTAAAGTGGTTTGCAAGGAACCTTATATGTGTACCCTGATAACCAGCCAGCGCAATGCCATACTCCTAGATGCTCAACAAATGTCAGTGGGATGAATGAATGAATGCTGAAACAAAAATGTTTTAATTGAAATATAGTTGACATATAAAAATGGTTTAAGACACATCATATTAACTTGCATTAATAAAGTTTGTTAGTTTTGAAACAGATTGCCAAATATTTCCTTAAAAGGAAAAAAAATGCCTCCATCAATTTTTGAGCTCAGAGTGCATTTGGAACTATTTTTTTTTTGTCCTTGAAAACACGGCTAGAATTTTAACTGAAATATCAGAAATGTGCTATTACTATAATGTGTAAAACATTGCTTTTTGTGTGTGTGTGTGGCAGAAATCTGTAGTAAGGGTAGTGAAAAGCAGATTGACATTTGGTCATTATTTCTTATCAAGGGTGTTTTACTTGTAATGCTATTTGACAGCTATATTCTAGGTCTGACAGCATTGAACCAGCGTAATTCCCACTGAACTGCTCTAAATAGGCAGTATTGCAATCAGTTTAACAACCCCTGGAGGCAATAAAATCTCTCCTTTGAACGAATACTCAAGGGGAAGAAATCTAAGATTTATAAAGGGCAGCAAGTATTCAAGAAAGGGGCAAAGTTTATGTGTGAGCCTATAATTGATGTTTCTTTTGTTGGAAAAGAAGCTTGAGGATGCTTTAAGAATTAATCTTTAACAAGTTCTAATCTGCACTAACAAGTGTGTTCAGATGAGTGAAAGAGATCTGTGACTCTGAGAGTTGAGTTGCTTCCAGCCAACTATGAAAATTTGGAGGGGTCATAGAATTATGAGGAGGACACTTTAAAATTAAACTGGAAGATTTTAGCTGTGTCTCTTTGATGTCTACGCCAGAGGGTCACCATCACTACGCACGGTGTTGATTGAGCTTTATGATTGGCTCACGGTTTATACTTGCATAATGCTTCATCTGTGTATACCTGTATAAAGAAAATTTCAGTCAAATATAGTATCCTGCTCGTTCTAAATGAACTTGGCAGTTCTTTTGTTGGTAGTAATTTAAACACCATTTAAGCAGCGTCTAAATTAAGACCATCCTAGCTTTAATTCTTGGCTCCTGTCACTACTAGTGGTGTATCCTTGGGGCTATTACACCATCGTTCATGGTTTTTCTCATCTGTGAAATGGAGGTGATAGTTCTTCCCAACCGGAGAGGTGTGAAAGTGTACAACTTAAGAAGTGTGCCTAAGTCGGTGTGAGTCACAGAGTAAGAGCTGACTTAACTGAGATCTTACTATGTGCTAAGCAACTATGAGCTTCAAGCTGTTGGATCCTCAGAGTAACCACTTGAGGTTGACACAAGAGTACAGGAGAGAGGATGCTCTGAGGGTGCGGGATATCAGGAAAAAGAGGCTGGGATATATAATCAGAGCGTTACTTTTCTCTCTTGGACTCAGTTGCTAGGAAAGTAGCTTTGTCCCTGTCAGTGGATTCCACAGAGCTTTGTTCTGAAACTTTGGAATTCCTTTGTACTTCATGGTGTTTTTGTCCCTAGAGGTGAAGGCCTTATCATCAAAACTCCAGTGGCACCTCTCTCCACCTCTCCATCAAAAATGTTTATTTTCATTCTAGTAAACATAGTGTTATATTAGTTTCAGAAGTACAATAAAATGATTTAGCAGTTCTATACATGACCCAGTGCTCCCCACAATAAGTGTACTCTTAATCCCCTTCACCTATTTCACCCATCCCACCACCCACTTCCCTTCTGGTGACCCTCTGTTTGCTCTCTGTAGTTAAGAGTCTGATTTTTGGTTTGTCTCTCTCTTTTTAACTTTGTTCGTTTGTTTTTTAAATTCCACATATGAATGAAATCATGTGGTATTTGTCTTTCTCTGGTTGACATTTCACTTAGAAATTTCACTAGATCTACCCATGTCATTGCAAATGGTGAGATCTCATTCTTTTGTGATGGCTGAATAATATTTCTATTACTCTCTCTCTAGATAGAATATCCATCTATCTCTATCCATTCGTCAATCACTAGATACTTGGCTACCTCCATATGTTGGCCTTGTAAAGAATGCTGCTATAAATGTAGGAGTGCATGTATCCCTTTGAATAAATGTTTTTGTAGTCTTTGGGAAAGTACCAGTAGTGTGATTACCAGATCATAGGGCAGTTCTATTTTTAAAGTAAGCTCTACACCCAACATGGGGCTTGAATTCATAACCCCATGATCAAGAGTTGCATGCCCTACTGACTAAGCCAGCCAGGCACCCTGGGGCAGTTCTATTTTTTAACTTTTAAGGAACCTCCATACTGTTTTCCACAGTCAGCTGTACCAGTTTTCACTCTAACAGTGCATGGGGGTTCCCTTTTCTCCACATCCTTACCAATACTTGTTGTTTCTTGTGTTTTTTATTTTAGCCATTCTATACCTTTTTTTTAATATATGATTGTATGAGTGTGTGTATGTGTATGTGTGTGTGTGTGTGTGTGTGTGTGTAGGGCTTGTTACAGATTCCTCCAGCCCTGATTCTTCTTACCTCACCATTTACATCCCTGTTATTGGCTGCAACTTTTATAGCACTAGCAGGACCAGGCTAGGGGATCGACCTCCCAAGCTTTCTTTATGTAAACCGATCCTTCTGCCTCCCTTCGCCATCTGTTCAGCTTATTAAATTCTTATTTATCTTTTTTGGTGTCTGCTTAAATGTTATGTCCCCCATTAAGCCTTCCGTGACTCCTCAAGACTTGCAAGAACTCTTATAAGACCCTAGTACCCTACCATAGCATCTGTCTTTCTGCATTGCCACTGTGGCAGTGGTACTTCCACTGTCTAATAGTAGCTGTTCCTTTGCTTCTGAGCATCTGAGAGAATTGCACCTTCTCACCTTCTTGAAGTTAGATGTGGCCACGTGGTTTGATTTGGTTGATTTGTGAGCAGAATTGACAGTTATCCTGTGCTCACATCCTTCTCTCTTTTCCTCTGCCGTGGCAATTCTGAAAGCACACGTTGATAATGGAGGTACAATGGTGAATCACTATGTGGAGGACATCTGTCGTGGAGAGCTGTCAAGACACACGATAGATAGTCCTATGGGAGAAATATACCTCTGTAGCCTTTTAGCCAGTGAGATTTTTGGGATTGTTGGTTACTGCAACATATCTTGACTAATACAACCATTGCTGGGCCATCATCCTGCTTCCTCACCTGTCTATACATCTTACTGAGGGAAGTAATCGTCTTGTTCACTATTCTATCCCCAGAGCCTTGTTACAGGCCTGGCTGACATACGGTAGGCAACTAATAAATCATTCATGGAATGAAATAATGATTCTATATCAAGGAAGGATCTATCTGAAGATTGCATTTCCACAGTAGCCAAGCCCTCGCCATGGTTCTGATGTGAGGAAAAGTGATAATGGAATATTATTTGAGGGTAAAATAATGATCATGGTTCCATCTCTAAAGCTTCAGAAAATAAGTTAAAAAATGTTATCGGTGAAAAAAGCAATGAATACAAAAGAAATGCATAGTTATCTTTATTTATTGATAAAAACAATGAAATACACCAGGAATTAGAGAAAGAGGACAATGCTATGAAGTCACATTGAAACAATTTTGTACTAATTATTCATTCATTCAACATTGTTTGCTAATTGACCTTGTGTACTGTGGTGGGTGGGAAGATGACAATCTGATACCTTTCCCTGAAGAGCTCATAGACAAGTAGAGGATAAACAGAGACCATACTAAGTAGAGCATGGTGGAATAAGGGCAATAATAGAATTGCTTCGGGAAAGAGCACAGAAGAAGCCTACAATACTGAGTGGGGGGATGACGAATTTGTACAAGCAACATTTTAATTGCTTAAAATTAAAATCTGTAGGGCCCCTACAGATATAAATTTACCTTTCATCTCCAATGACCATTTTCTGTATTCATCTTCAACCACTACCTTGGCCATATTCTGGGCTTGGTGGAATAAGGGCAATAATAGAATTGCTTCGGGAAAGAGCACAGAAGAAGCCTACAATACTGAGTGGGGGGATGACGAATTTGTACAAGCAACAATTTAATTGCTTAAAATTAAAATCTGTAGGGCCCCTACAGATATAAATTTACCTTTCATCTCCAATGACCATTTTCTGTATTCATCTTCAACCACTACCTTGGCCATATTCTGGGCTTTGTCACCATCTAGAACTGTCCCAACTCTGATATAATAAAATTCATGATCCAATTTTCTGACCAGACCCACTAATCTTCCCAGTTTGCTTGTTTAGTTATGATTAGTTACAGCTGTTCCTTCAAGCTTATCAAGGTTTTCTTTTTTTCTTTTTTAAAGTTTAATTAATTTAAGTGATCTCTACACCCAATGTGGAGCTCAGAGTCATGACCCCGCAATCAAGAGTTACAGGCCCTTCTGACTGAGCCAGCCAGGCGCCCCCACACTTACTAAGACTTTCATTCTCCAATCCCTCCTATTTAAACGTTTCTCTTTTCCCAGCTTACACCTCTGCAGACCAATACTTTGCCACTCTCTGGCTGCTATCTCTTTTTTTTTAAATTTTTATTTATTTATGATAGTCACAGAGAGAGAGGGAGAGAGAGAGGCAGAGACACAGGCAGAGGGAGAAGCAGGCTCCATGCACCGGGAGCCCGACGTGGGATTCAATCCCGGGTCTCCAGGATCGTGCCCTGGGCCAAAGGCAGGCGCCAAACCGCTGCTCCACCCAGGGATCCCTCTGGTTGCTATCTTTAACTACTTTGCCCCTTTACTGGCCTTTTGTAGGTTCTATAGAACCTACCTGGAAAATTCCACCTTGGGTCAAACTACTCATGGCCTTCTCCATGCTTCTATTGAGATTGCTAGAGAAAGTTTTAGGCAGATTGGAGACCTTTAAAAATCATCCTTCCCAGCTTTCACTAGAACCTCAGCATTTCTCAATTATCCATTTATGTTTCCTGACTTAACCTTCTTTCCAGTCCTCCACAACATTTCAAGACTTCTTTCCTAATAACTCTCGGACCCTACCACCATCTACCACATGTTCTGCAGATACCTGCTACTTTTCAGAGAACATATAAACCATCACATAAGTGTAACTTCTTGTAACCCAATGTAAAAAAAAATTACTCGTGGCTTCTGTCAGCATTTTTTCCTTCTCGTCTGTTAAAAAGTTGGGATTCTGACTATCCTAGCTAGTAACATGGGAATGGATTCAAATATCTGGTTGGGGAAAGCGAGGGAATGTGTTTGCACAATAACAAAAGGGCTGAGGAAAGCATCCTGAGGAATAGCATTATCTGAGAGAGATGGAGGAAGAAGAGGCCAGCACAGAGGTAGAGTGGGACGGAGTCAGGGGAGAGGACAAGCAAGGAAGTGTCATGTTAAAGGGGCCAAGGGACCAGTGCATTCCAAAGAAGAGGGAGAATGGACATTTCCAATCTCTAAAACCATGGAGAAGTCAAGTGAGATAAATAAAGGCAAAGATGTATCTTTTGGATTTAGCAACAGACAGGTTCTGAGGGATCCTGGCGAGAGTCCTTCCCTAGCGAGACTAGAGGCAGTAGCCAGACTGGAGTAGGTTGAGAAGTGAATGGTAAGTGGGGAACTGGAGATTTCCACTGTAGATTTACCTGTAGAGAAGTTTAGTTCTGAAGGAGAGGGGGTAAATGAGATTGAAACTGGGGAGAACTACAGGACAGAAGAAAGCTATTTGGTTTTTTATAATAGAGACTTAGTGTATTTAATTGCCCACGGAAGGCATAAGTAGCAAGGGAGAAGTTAACAAAACAAGTATAAGAGGATAGGACACGTGATGGAATAAGGTCCGTGTGAGAGCAGGGAAGAGTAGAATCCAAAGCCTTCCGCAGCCTCTCTTTCTACCTGAACTAGACCACCTTGTTCTTACTCTGAATAACTTTTATGCTTTCAAGTATTAAGTACATGCTAGTGACTTTCAAATCTATAACTTCATGCAAAATCAATCTCTTGAGCTCCAGATCCTTTTATCCAGCTGCCCCGTGGACAGCGTGCTCTAGCCACAGGCTCCTCAGGCTCATCACATCTAAAACGACTTAATCATTTCTTCCAAATATGATTTCTTCCACTGTTTCTTCCACCAGGAAAAGGCACCAACATCCAACCAAAATGCTAGTAGATATCTCTGACCGTCCTTTACCTTCCCATCATCTCTTCCCACTTTCTTTCCTGGTGCATTCCAGGTCCTGAAGTGGGTTTTCCCTTTTCCAAGAAGGAAAACAGGTTCTCACCTTACAGGTCAGGAGTAGTCATTCTGCTAGTGTCCTTGTTGAGTCGTGTATGCAGCATCTCCTGCTTTCTTTTCTTCTTCTTTTTTTTGGTTTAGAGTAGAGAGAGAAAAAGAGTGGGGAGGGGGAGGGGCGGAGGGGGAGAGAGACTCTTAAGCAGACACCACACCCAGGGCAGAGCCCGAGGCAGGGCTTGATCCCACGGCCCTGAGATCCTGACCTGAGCTGAAATCAACAGTCGGGTGCTTAACTGACTGCGCCACCCAGGCGACCCACCACCTTATTTTCTGATTGCCTTTTTACTAGACTCTAAACTCCACATGGCTAGGACGGCTGTGTCTACTCCACAGTTACATCTCCATCAGTTAGAACATAGTTCTATGAATATGTTGAATAAAATTGAATAAATAAGAGTGGAATGAATCATTGTAACTGCTAACAGTTGCAATATACCGTGTTAAGGCATTTCTGCATTTATTATCTAATCTTCATATACAACCATGAGAGGTAGCTATTATTTTCCCTGTTTTACTGATGAAGAAAAATGGGGTTCAGAGAGTTTACCTTCACCCCAAATCATCCACCTATATATCACCTTCCTGGTATTTTTCCTCACGGTGCATTGTCTCTCACAGGTAAGGAGACGTGACTTGAGCTAATGCTGGTCTGAGGCAGCAAGCTTTCCATGTGGAATGCCAAATACTTTTTGATTAAAAAATATATATGTGTACATATACACATACATATACCAAGCTCTCTGGGATTCCTAGTGTAATGGTTAAAAAATAAGTGCTGGAGTCTGGCTTCACATCTGAGGGTCCTGGCTGCTACCTCTGTGACCTCGGGCAAGTTTCATAACCTCTCCAAGCCTCAGTTTTTTTCAGACATAAATCGGGAAGAGCAGTATGTATCTCACAGGTGCTTTTGCATGAAGCCCTTAGCATGGAGCCTGGCCCAGATGTGGTCATTAACCCAGATGAGGTTATTAATCCCGTGGCCGGTCGCCTCGTGGTAGCGGTTCCCTCACTGCTGGGCAGGCAACAGGACAGGCTCAGAGGCTCCCGTGTCTAGGGCAGGCCAAGAGTGTCGCCTTGCATTTCCTCTTGTCTTGAGTGCCTGAGCATTGAGGGCACCAGTGCGGGGTGACGCTCAGGAGAGGAATCGTGCCTCCCAGGTGTCAGGGAGCATTTTGTGGCCCTCTGGAGGCCCCACAGGGTAGGGTTGGATCCCGTGGGCAAGCTTCCATTCAGAATCCGGAGATTTGCAAATGTGAGGGTGGGGTGGAGATGTATGGGGAAGAAACCAAAGACAGGGTTGTCCAGTAAGAGGGGAGAGGTGAGACCCGAATAAAGGCAGAAAAAATAGAAACTAGCTGGTAGCTGTTGATTGCTAAGTACATGTCAGGTACTCGTGTGTATTAACTTTTGAAATTCCTGAGACGCCCCCGTCGGTTGTGATGGTATCCCTATTTTGTAGTTGAGAAAAGGGTGGCCAAGGAGAGCTACGAGAGCTGCCCGGGGTCTCACAGGCGGAGGCAAGAGGAGGCACGTCTGGAGCTAGGCCGCACGCTGGAGCCAGAGTAGCAAGAGATGCTCAGCCACGGGGTTGGGTGAACACCCCGAGCAGGATGCTTTCGTTTCTGCGGGCTACACGGCCTGGCTCGACGTACTCGGGCTTGCCCAGGTGGTCCCTTAAAGATGCTGACACACCTGGCTGCACATCACATTCCCCCGGGAGCTTGTTAAACGCAGAGATGCCCGGGTCAGACTCCCAGGGGTTCTGACTCGGTGGGTCTCAGGTAGGGCCAACAAACCCCTGTTTTTAACAATCATCTCAGAAAATCCTGAAGCACCCGGCCCCCTGGCAGAGCTTCAGAAATCGCTACCTTGAAGCTCCCCACCAGCTGGAGGCGGCATGCGGGCTCCAGGCAGGCAGCTCCTCCCACGAGCTACCCACAGCAGCCCCAGCTAATGAATCTATTGATTACCCAGTTCTGGCTGGAGAAGGGTTGGCACCAGGCCAAGAAATTCCCTTGGCTTCCGAAGTCCCAGGCTTCAGAATGAAACCCGGATTAATAGCCTGCACGTGTAGAATGCAGCGTGGCAGTAATTTGGCCTTTGAAAGGCCTTCCTGTTAAACCGCCTCTATTCTCCATAGAACGCTGCTGGTCTGTTAGGTTAGCTTGAAATCCCGAATATTGGGCTCGAGCTTCTCAGCAATCGTTTGTGTTCTACACGAGTGAAGAAGCAATAAGCATTTTGTCTGCAGCAAGCTAAATCATCCTGAGGGAGCAGTTTACATCATTAGAATGTAATGAAATAAGTTGTCACCAGCAGCTGCCAACAATATTTCTGGTGACTTAGAAAAAGGTTATGTTTAGCAGACATTTTCTGAGTTGTATTTACTTTTTGTACAACGAGGGAGGCTGGTTAGGCGGGCAGACTGATTTTCTTTCTGATTTCCTGTACTTTTAATAATGGTCTGTCTGGGTAAGGATGGGCGAACCTAGCGAAGTGCCTGATGGAGGGCTCGATGTCAAAGCAGTAATTTAACGCTTCCCTCGGAGGCTTGAAGAGTCTGCTCTCCTCAAGGATGAAGTGTGTAGCCTGCTAAATGCTGTTTATCACCAAATGTTCTTCTCCTATTGTTAGGCACAGGGGTAATAACTCCTGGCTAGGGGAGCCTAAGCCCCTCGACGTCCAAGTTTTCCACATTGTTGCCAGCGCTGTCACCACCCCAGCCCAGACTACTACAGGCAGACCTTAGAGACGCTGCAGGGGTGGGCCAGACCACTTAGAGCCAACACCGCGATAAAGCAAGTCAAACGCATTTTGGGGGGTTCCCCAGTGCCTATTAGCTATGGTTAGACTATATCATAGTCTGTTAAGTGTGCAATAGCGTTGTGTCTAAAAAAAAGTACGTACCTTAATCAAAACATATACTCTATTGCTAGAAAATGCTAACCATCACCTGAGCTTTCAGCAAGTTATAATCACGGATCACAGATCGCCATAGCAAATATGATAATGAAAAGTTGGAAATATTGCAGGGATTATGAAAATGGGACACAGAGACACGAGGTGGGCAAATGCTGTTGGAAAAATGGTGACGGTAGACTTGGCTTGACACAGAATTGCCACAGAGCTTCAAATTGTTAAAAAAAAAAAAGTATCCCGAAGCACAATAAAGGGAAGTGCCATGAAACAAAGTACACCTGTGTTGGTCCTCATCCAATAAACAGAAATAAGCTCCTAACTGCCCCCACCCCCGACACTCTTTCCCTCTTCTGGTCCTTCTATACTCCGTTCTCTATTTGGTAGTCAAAGTAATTGTTGTCTACATCCACTGGGTCCTGCATGGCCGCTAATTCCCCAGCACCTAGAACTTTCTTTGGCACATGGTAGGTGCCCAGTCATTATTTGTTAACTGAACAAGTAACTGTTCTTTTACTGCTGAAACTTTTCCAGCCCTCCTCATTGCCTTCAGGATACAAACTTGGGAGCTTGGGTTAGCAGGCTCCCGCCTACTCACTCCTCCTTGACACCCTCCTCTCCACCCCAGGCTGCCTTCAGCTCCTGCCCTTTGCCATCTCTGGCCCTTCTCTGAGCCTTCACCCCTGCTCTTCTGTCTGCCTGTATCCCCCCTTCCTCTATCTTGCCCAGTTCTCTTTAACGGGGGAGATCTCAGGCTGCATATCACCCCTTCCAGCACGTCCTCTCTGATTCTCCCAAGATCACGTTGCTTGGACTTCATTTGTAATCCTGAGTCCCAAACTCCCCAGCCACAGCTTTATCCCACCACGCCATGATTGCTGATTGGCTTGTCTCTGTGCACAGCCAGGCTGTGAGCACCCTGGGTACAGAGATGACATCTTACCACTGCGCAGGTCCTATCGGCAACCACAGGTCTTGGCCTCTAGTACAGCAAATCCTAGTGCCAGATGCTGAGGGAATGAATCAGATATTAACAGCTTAGTGAGTCTAAGGCATAGGCTTGATTTCCCTCTTGCCTTTAGTTGAGGAAGGTGCTACAGATCTGTGCATAGGGACACCTGTGCCGTCACTGCTCTGGCCCATGCTACTGTTCATCCTCACCTGTATGACAGCCATGGACTCCTAACTGGCCTCCCCACCTCTTGTCTTTCTGTATCCAGTTCTCCATTCAGTGGCCAGAGGAGTTGAAGCCCAGAATGTTTGGATGACCCATTCAAGGCCTTCCCAACGTTTAGTAGCAAAACCAGAACAAGAAAAATTTTCTTCTTTAGTTGCTCTATAGCCCCGCACCTCTCCTGGTTAAATCCAATTTGATTCTGATTCATACCTGTTTCTTAACAGAGCAATGTTACTGTCACTCCACCTGCACTTTTCCTGGAGGTCTTGGTACACGTCTTAGGGATCATCCCGTTACTCCTTTCTTGAAGTTCTGGGGATATCTGCTTAATAAGCAACATCCTATCCTTACCCAGTAACCATTCTTAGAGAAAGAGATTCCGCTGATAGGAAAATAGACAATAAAACTTAAATCCGCAGAGTATTTATAAAGGCTTAAAATCTCAAAAAATCTGTATTCTCGTGTGTGATGTGTGTACGTGCTTGTGGTTAACTCAGTCTATGAAGATGCAAGTGGGAAGGAGAGGGACCTGGAGATTATTCAGTCCCAGGAGTTTGTGCTATTGCCATAATTTGCTCCTAGCAGATGTCTCCATTGTAAATGCCCTATATTGTTAGCTTGTTTTGCTGAGCACTCAAGCGTCCTAGTGGCAAAACTTCTCCATTTCTAATTTTTTTGGTGCCCATTTTCTTTCGGGTGCCATTATTTTAGCTACTCCATGTAATTGCCATCTTGTTCCCTTCCTACAGGTTCCTTTGGTTTGCTTGTTTTCCCAGCCTGCTGTTGCTGTGAGAGGACACATTATAAAACACAGTGGCCTTTTGAAAGGGAGAGAATAATTTTTGTTTTTGGGGTAGTCTCAAAGACTTTCCTTTTTCTTCCTTTTAGCCGTTAGTCTAAGACTTTTGCTCTCTGCTTACCCACAGTTTTACACTGCCCTCATTTTCCTTGCCTCACAAGCAGCAGTTGGGATTGCCACGTGGCCTTGGGTACACATACCTATAACTAAGTATTTTTGGAAGAAAGTGCAGAGTTATTTTTAGGGTTGAGTCCTGTAGCAGCCACTTGGACCTGGGCTTGGTGGGGGCCAGGTTGGGAGGGCAGAGGGGAAGATGGCTTTATAAGCCAGCAGCTAGGACGACCTTCAAGTATCAGGGGACACCTCCCTGGAGAATCCAGCCGAATAGCCTTGATGGAGCTGGCTAAGCACCCAAATCTAGGGCTGCTTTCCCATCACTCCTTGTCAGAACCATAACTTTTTTCCCCTTCATTTCATTTTGAATTCTGAAATAATTTCAGATTTATAGAAAAATTATAAAAACAGTACATTCTTATATATTCTTCATCCAGATTCTTCAAATATTAATATTTTTTTTACCATGTTTCTTCATTCTCTTTCCAGGTGTGAGTGTGCATGCACACCTACACACATTTTTTTCTGAATCATGTGAAAGTAAGTCACAGACATAATCCTATGTATTTCAGTGTGTATTTCCTAAAAACAATGGTACTATCTTGCTTAACTATCCTCTAATTCAAAATAGGGAAATTAACATGGATTTAGTGTTATTACCTAATCAAGAAACCCTATTCAAGTTCTGTCAATTATCCTATTAACGTCCTTTATGGCAAAAAGAAAAAAAATCTGATTCAAGATCCAATCCAAGATTACTACTTGCATTTAGTTGTCATGACTTTTTAGTTTTCTTTAACCTGGAATAGTTTATCATGACTTTGATATTTTTGAAGAGTACAAGCTAGTAATTTTTTGGAAAATTCCCCCAGTTTGGGTTTGTTTGAAATTTCCTCATGATTAGAGAGACATTTTGGGCAGGAAAACAGCTGAAGTAATGTGTGCCTCTCAGAGCATCATATTGGGTGACACTTGATGTCAGGTACATTAATGGTAACGTCTCATTAATAGTAATGTCAATTTTGATCACTTGGTCATATTTCTACACCATAAAGTTACTATTCCTCCTTTGTCAATAAGTATCTTGTGAGAAAATGCTTTGAGACTATGATATCTTATTTCTCATTAAAGTAAGAACCCACCAGGGATGCCTGGGTGGCTCAGCAGTTGAGCGTCTGCCCTCGGCTCAGGGTGTGATCCTGGAGTCCTGGGATTGAGTCCCACATTGGGCTCCCTGCATGGAGCCTGCTTCTCCCTCTGCCTGTGTCTCTACCTCTCTCTCTGTGTCACTCATGAATAAATAAATAAAATCTTTAAAAAAAGTAGAACCTACTATTTTCAGCATTCATTAATGATTCTTTCCTGAAACAAGTATCACAAAGGTAGTTGTCAAGTGGTGACTTTGATTCCTTTATTCCTTCTATGTTTATTAGTTGGCATTTTACTTTAAAGAAAAGCTATCCCCCTTCCCCTAACAAAGAAGAAGAAAGATTCCCTTCTGATTGATAGATATTTGTATGGTTTCACATACTCTTATATTCTATGGGTTATAATTTGTTACTCTAATTATTTTGATGTTTAGATCGACCCAGATTGAGCTAGCAGAGAGCCCTTTGAAGCTGGCTTCTGTGTCCTCCAATGTGTTCTTACTAGTCTTTGAATACTCCTCACTCTTTGGTATAGCAAGATGTTCTAGGCTTACCTTATACATATCCTATCCCAGCCCTGGAACTAGTTGTTTCTTCACAGAGCCCTAATTCCCTTTAGTGAGGAATGGCACTTAGAAACCAAGATCTGGGTGCTAGAGGTGTTCATCAACATTGAAATGTCATTTATTGTAGTCTCTGTCAGCAGATATGGCTAGGGAGTGTACACACACACAAATGCCTGTATCATTTCTCTTTCGATCTGTAGGGCCTTACCTTTTGCTTATTCAGTTCCCAGGGCAATGGGAAAGGAATTATTAATTTTGCGTGTGGTTAGCCCATAAGAAATGTCTAGGGGGATGCCTGGGTGGCTTAGTGGTTGAGCACCTGCCTTCCACCCAGGGCATGATCCTAGAGTCCTGGGGTCGAGTCCCACATCGGGTTCCCTGCATGGAACCTGCCTCTCTCTCTGCCTTTGTCTCTGCCTCTCTCTCTTTGTGTCTCTCATGAATAAATAAATAAATAAAAATTAAAAAAAAAGAAATGTCTAGGACTCATATTTTCACGAAGTTTAAAAATGACTCACCCTTTCTTCTCCAATTCCTGGACACATTTCTTGCCTCTCTTCAAGGTATGTGAACTCTAGCACATGCACCACATAAAATACCAAATATAGGTCAATGTAAGGGGCCAGAAACAACTGGAGAATAAAACCTTACTGCTTTCTACTGTGGCATATGGTTTTGTTCCCTCAGTGAAATAGGTGGGATGGGAGAAGTTTATTTATTTGGACATATGTGATCAACACTACTCTGGGAAAAGCAAGCACCAGTATTCTATTTTGATACATATTATTACACTAAGAATATCTCTGTGGGCTAAGAATGTTGGCTGATATTAATTGATATTCAATTAAAAATGTTCTTTAGCAAAATATGTAGAACTGTTAATATGCTAATAGGCATTGTAATTTCAAGAAAAGGATATAGTGCAAGATTTCTTAAACTTATTTGTCTGCATAATCTTCTTTTCATGGCGCATCTTGGTAAATGTGTGTCCCATGAAATCTACTTCGGGAAATGCTTTTACAAACTCATTCACTTATACATAGAGTCATAATATTATAAAGGTCCTAGAGAGTGTGATTTGCTCGGAGTCCCTAGACTTGGTCCTAATGAAGTGGTTTATATTTTCTACAGATAAAAGAAGCCAAAAAGATGTGTGCATTCTATTTCCTTTCTGCCCCAATTGCTATGTGTCCCTGATCAAATGGAAGGCTTTCAGTTTTCATATCCCTGCATCAGTGAGGTGGTGGAGATGTTTAAAATTTAACAAGTGTGCTAATCACTCTGAATGTTTACTTCTGGTAGATATACATATACTTTATCTACTGATTCCCTAATGGTTCCTGCCTCAACTTCTCCCAAATCTTGCTGTAATCCCATCTCCTAGAGTGAATTTAGAATTCCATGTGTGTTTTGGAAAATGCATGTGAAAGAGAGGGCTGACTCCCATAGAAGCAGTTGTGGTACACGTCATTAAACTCATGCCACATCGTATTAGAATTTCATCTATATTCCTTTTTAAAAATGCGTTTATCAGAGGAATTAAGAGTTGATCACCTTAAGAAATCCACAGTTTTTTACATTGTCTTTGTTTTTTTTTCTGGAGAACCACAGAAAGTGCAAGTTAAGCTAAATGTTTTTGTAAGTAGATTACATTTTACAAATATTTTAGCCTTTTTTTTTTTTTGGCATTTGGAATAATGAAGTTGACCATCAAGTCTTTTCATGCTGGTGTTTTCCACTGAGTGATAGATGTTTACTAATGCTACTAAATCTATTCATCCAACATTTTTAAGAATGATGAACAACACGTTTTGGGTCCCTGAATGGGTTTTACATCTGTAAATCAATCCCATGGATCATTTTAAATTACTAATCATAAGCAAATAGATAAGCAAGAATGACTATAAATTGGGTTAATTACTGTAGCTCAAGTTTTAGCTCATAATTTTGACTTTCAAAGGCTACACAAACCAATTTTGTACTCTTAGATTATAATGAGCAGTCTTTATTCTTTAATCAGTTCGCCCCGTATCTAGCTGTCTAATGTAACATTCCTTTGAAGTCTAGAAAGATCTAACATAATTGAAGAAATGTCGAACTACTTGACTCTTTTTTTTTAATATAAAGGAATTAAACATTAATCAGGCTTGTGCATCTCAATTAAGCCAATTAAAATTATCACAGAATGCAGTACATACCGCAATAGGTAGCTTTAATGCTTGAATACATTATCAACTTTTACCTAATGCTCCCATCTTCATTAGGTTTGTTACTCAAAAAGTAAATACAGACCTAAAGTCCATCTTAGGAAGTCCACTAGTGAATACGATCTGGGAAAGCCTTGGCGAGAGACACATTTACAGTGTTTATTCAAGTACTGCTGATGATGCTGGAACTTACCTTAAATCTTGCTGCCAAAAAAGGAGGCCTGTAATTATGGGGATGACTGGTGCCTTCACCCAAATAGCCCATTAGCTATTCAATTTGCTTCCCTAACAACCGGGAAGCAGTTTTGGTCTTGCAGGCTATGGTGCATACACAAAGTCCATATAATTACTAATAATTTGTAACAAGTGTTAATTGATAAACAGCTCCCTCTGGTAGCTTAATTAAAGCTGTAGGATAGCTAGGCGATTTACAACTGGGATTGATCTCAATTAGTCAACAAAATCTGTGTAGTCTGTTCAAAGGAGAATAAGGAAATTTAGCCTAGTGAGGCTTTGGGGATTTTGTCTTGTCTTCTCTGTTTCTTTTTCCTTCAAGAAGAGAAATAGAATCAGAAGAGCTGCATTGCTCTGTCAGGAGCGATCCACCTAGCTTATGCAGCACGTTACTTGTAGGCTCTTCAACATTTGTTCTTCCATTTGTTTATTCTCTGTCAGGTTACTGAAAAATATTCAAGCATTTGCTTTTATTACACCCAGTGGTACACATTGCTGAATTCCAACCCTGAGGGACCTAAAAGTAGAAGGAAAAAACAATTTTAAAAAAATGTCAGGTTTTGATCTTGCAGATCTGTTTGCAAACTGGCATTTTGGGGCCATAATTAAAAGGAAGCCCAGGGAAGGTGGCATGGGGGACCCACCAGAGACGTGGCGGCCTGGGGATCTTGTAAAGCCAGCTTGGCTGCTTTAGGACTCAACTTATTTTATCATGTGGGCTGATACAGTAAAAACCTAATCTAAGCATTGCTAAAATCGCCCCTATGGAATAGAAGAGGAGAAAAGTGTCATCTGTGCTCAGCGAGATCACAGACTGGCTGCAAACAGCTGCTGAAACATTAATTAATCTGTTTGCAAATAAATTGTGGATCTGTACTCACTGAAATTGCTGTTATAAACAAGCCGGGATGCTGTACTTTCCAGATTTGCTTGTATTTTAAGATTTTTTTTTTCATATGCTGTAAAATCACCATGGCCCAGATACCGTGTGTTTACTTCTGGAAGCTCTGAGCCACTGTACTGACGTTACCTCCTAGATACTCAGCTTGGAGGCCATTCATACCCGTTGTGGTACTTTTGAAGGCTGTACAATACTGTGTGAAAAGGTCTGCACCTCATTTAAGTCAGATTTGTTAATCAAAGAGAATGAAATATTCTACAGAGCAAATGGATGTGGATTTAGTGATTTTGTAATTTTAAAGCATTTTGTAAGTGTCACAGTTGCTTAATTTGTTCTAACTAGGCTGTGGAAAATTCTAGTTGCCTCGGCACTGAGAAGATTAATGTTGGTTCCCAGTGTTTACTCATTTTCTAAAAGGTGATAGGATGTGTCAATGGAACAGAGAATCCGGAGAGTCTGTTTTGCCAAAGTTAAAGTTCTGATGCTTTCTGTTCCCCGTTTCTTTGTCCTTTGTTCTTGATTTTAATTTGGTGAACACTCATGAGCCTATTCTTTATTTAAACAACATTTATTGGATGCCTATGAACAAGTTGTTCTGCTAGGTGCTGAGATACAAAAGGTGCTGAAAATATAACCCTGTTCTCAAGGGGCTTATGGCCCAGTGCAGGGGTTGAAATTTTTTTTTCTTAAAGGGCCAGATAGTAAATATCTTGGGTTTTGAAGCCTGGTGGTCTCTGTTAACAATGCCTCTGTTGCAGGGTGAAAGTAGCCACGGCCAACATGTAGGTGATTGGGCATGATGGTATTCCAATAAAACTTTATTTTTAAAAAATGGCAGCAGGTTGGTTTTGTTTTGTTTTGTTTCGTTTTTTACTCTTGGGCTGCAGTTTGCCAATTTCTGGTCTAGTGGGAAAGAGTCAAGGAAAAAGTCAAACTACAGTATAATCTGACCATGATCCTTTAAAATTATAGGTGCTACTGGGGCGCATTAGAAGGACCCTATCCAGCTTTGGTGGTAGTGATGGTGGTGGTGGTAGTGGTGGTGGTTGTAAGTTGAGGTTATTATGGTCAACAAATTCTTTAGGGGAACTCTAAGTGGAAATATCTGGATGAGAAGAGATTATTCAGATTAAGGGAGAAACTGGGTGAGCAGAATGATCCAGGCATAGGCAACAAGACGAGTCAAAGTCAAGGGTGAGATACATATACAGCATGGTGTGTATGGTGGTGTCATTAAGGTGTTCTTCCATATTCTGATTTTCCTCTTTCTTGCAAACACAATGAAGGGTCACGCTTCTCTATCCTGCCCTAAAGGTAAGTGTGGCCATGTGACTTGGTTTAACCTGTGAAATGTCAGAAGAAATGGCATGGGTTACCTCCAGGTGGGAGATTTGAGAGCCAGGGCTCAATTGATTCTCTATATTCATGCCCCTTGCCTTAAGGATCAGAGAAGCCTTGTTGAGATAGAACCTCGATCTGCCTTGGTTCCTGAGAGATTATGATGACAGAGCTCCCCTAATAATTTGCATTGGACATTGGACATATAGTATCAGATTTTGAGGGGATCCCTGGGTGACCCAGAGGTTTAGTGCCTGCGTTTGGCCCAGGGCGTGATCCTGGAGTCCCAGGATCAAGACCTACATTGGGATCCCTGCATGGAGCCTGCTTCTCCCTCTCCCTGTGTGTCTCTGCCTCTCTCTTTCTCTCTCTCTCTGTGTGTCTCTCATGAATAAATAAATAAAATCTTAAAAAAAAAGATTTTGATAACTGTTGGATAAAACTAGTGAAATGTTGAGGTTTATGTTTTTTATTCTGGCATGGCGTAGTCTATCTTGATTGTTGCCGTGTTCTTGGAACTGAAACTATTTGAAGGCTTTCTTTTGGGTACTGGGGTACATCCAAGGACTTCAAGGAATTTACAATCTGTTGGCACTCAATTGTGACACAAAGCAAGATGTGGTAAGTGCTTTGAGATAAGTAAATAATGAAGAAAGAGAGCCAGCCCTCGAGACTACCAGGAAAGATTTCATGAAAGAACTGTCATTTGAGCTGAGCTATAAAGAACAATCAGGGTTTTGTTAGGCAATCTTAAGCAATGAGCTAGAAAAGGCATATGAGTGGTAAGAAAAGAATATGACAAGGTATAGAGGCTAAAAAGTGTAACTTAAAATTATGCAGATTGAAAGCAAGACAAGAAAATCAAGGTCAATCAGTGGGGACCCTTATATGCCCTGTCAAGGGGCTTGAAGGAGAGTGGGCAGAGTAGTTGGTGTAGGGTCAGACAATCTGGTTTCTAGCGCTCTTTCTGCCAATTACCAGCTGAAGAGGCAAAGGGTGTGTCTGTCTATGGTGCTCCTGTCTATGATTCCCCATTGTGTCCCTGAAGAAAGCAAGACAAGACCTTGAAGATATCAGCGGGATATCTGGATTTGGAGATCCTCATGATAAATCTTAGTTGGGGCTTATTTATTTATTTTTAAATAATTCAATTTTTTAAAGATTCTATTTATTCATTCATGAGAGAGAGAGAGAGAGAGAGAGGCAGAGACACAGGCAGAGGGAGGAGCAGGCTCCACGCAGGGAGCCTGATGTGGGACTCGTTCCTGGGTCTCCAGGATCACGCCCTAGGCCAAAGGCAGTGCTAAACCACTGAGCCACCTGGGCTGCCCCAATAATTCAATTTCTAAAAAGATTCTTTTATTTGAGAGAGAGAGAATGTGTGTGTGTGTGTGTGTGTGTGCAATTGGGGGGGAGGGGTAGAGGGAGAGAATCTCAAGCAGACTCCCCTCAGCGCCCCCCACTCCCAAGTGTGGAGCCCAATGTGGGGCTCCATGCGGGGCTCGATATAGGGCTCAATCCCATGACCCATGAGATCAGGACCCAAGTGGAAACCAAGTCAGATACTTAACCAGTTGAGCCACCCAGTTCCCCCCATTAGATGGGGCTTATTAATTCAGTTTTAAAAATGGCAAAACCAAGGCCCAAAGAAGTTGCATGAATCACTTGCGGAGTCTAAGGCTGAGCCTGTGCTAGAATCAAAGTTTCCTGACTTCCAGGTGAGAGCCTTGTCACACTACACTACGTCCGTACTAACGAGAGAATCCTAGCTCAGGATCACGTCAATCATTCAAGCGTCCTGTAAAGCATACAGGAGGTCAGAGGGCAGGCGTCGTATCTGATGTGGTTGGAGGAACAACTCCAAGAGACCAAAGGAATTGCCATAGTGCTTCTGAACTAGGTTTCTGGAGCTGAGAATTAAGTTATACATCAACACCTGAAATGGTTGCCAAAGACTGGGGGGGGGGGGAGTGAGGGAAATAAGGAGAGATTCATAAAGGGGTACAGATTTTCAGCCGTAAGTAGAATAAAGTCTGAGGATCTAATGTACAACATTGTGGCTGTGGTTGAAAACACTGTATTATGTAATTGAAATTTGCTAAGAGGGTAGAACTTAAATGTTTTCACACACACATACAGAGATAAATATGTGTTAATTAACTATATGAGAGGAACCTTTCACAATGCCCATGTATGTCAAATCATTATGGTGTATACTTTATTATTTTTTTCATGTATACTTTAAATATCTTAACACTTTCATTTGTCGATTATAAAGGTGAAACCAGAAAAGACCTGAAATTCCCATAGACGTGGTTGTCTTTGATGTCAGGCTTATGCTTCTATAAGCATCCCTTTATGGACTTCTAATCCTTGAATTTTTGCAAGTTCCTTTCAAAAACCTATTTATAGTTATGTCAGTACCTGCTTATAGTTTCTGTCAATACAATAGTACTCCAGAAGAAATAAGCTTTACAAATTTCTATTAATGGTTCTCTACTTCAGAGGCAGTGAGGTGTGGAGTGTGGAATCAGCACACTTGGGTCTAGACTGGGTTGCCAAACCTGTCAACTTTAATACCTTGGTGCAAGACTCAACCTCTTTGGGGATTTTCTCATCCAACCCCTTGAAAGGGCCATAGAAGTTTTTGTAAATAAAAGGTGTTATTTTTGCTACTACCAATTTGAAGTGATAGTTACCCAAGTAGACTGAGAAAGAAGAGATGTTGCTCTGGGCGGTTGGCACTGCCTGTTGAGTGCAGTGGGGCTGGGCTAGACCACTTTATTTCTTTGGGGAAGTCTGTCTTCCTCAAGGTGAAGGCCAGAATGTATCCTTTGTATCTCCTCTGGATCTTAAGCTGACTTTTGCTAGAAGACCTGCTACACATTGGTTTACATAGTTTTCTCGCTCGCTTATCTGGGAACTCATTGAGAGGCCTGTGCTACTAACCCTTGGGTCTTTTCAAAGAGAGGTAAGTGGAATTGAATCACATATGACTCTTACCTACCCAGATGCAGAGGTGGGGGAGTAGGGTGGGGTGGGGTGGGGAGAGACTGAGTGATTGATTGAACTAGAGTTAGTAAGTGATGCCGCTCACCATTGCATTTATTTTTTTATTATTTTTATTTTTTTATTTTTATTTTTTTTTTCACCATTGCGTTTAATTAGTCCTGAGTATACAGCATTTGGGAGAGCATCATCTTTTATCTTTCGTTCTCTCACACAGACTGGGTGTCTCTATGCCTCTTCTAGTGTGAGCAACTTGCTCTGCTAAGTATGATTCTTGTGTTCAAGGGTACATATTTTTCCTACAACAGGGCTGCTAAACTTTGCCAACTACTTCACATGTGCTCAGGAAAATCGCTGCAATCTGTTCCAGTGCTGGAAGAAATGCTTGTTCTGTTGGAATTAATGAAAGCTAAGGGTCAGTCTCTGATGTCAGCCCTCCAGAGAGATGTTCAAGGATTCCTTTGTGCCATGTGCCTTTGCCTTCAGATATGAACTGTTGGGTCTCCTTCACAACTTGGCAGTACTTTGGCCATATCACATAGCTCTTCCAGGCACCTTTGGCTTTAGAGCTGTCTCCTGTTAAGGCATTAAAATGGCCAGTCCAGTTCAAACCACAGTTTCATTCTTTCCTCCAGTTCCAGATTTCTCCCTTCCTCCACTTCCCACCAAGCCTCAGCCCTATGCAAAAATCTGTGGAACAACAGGGCAAGATATATGGTGTTTTGTTCTTTTACTATTACTCTGCCTTACTCATCATCTACTCCTGTTTATGCTCCTAGTTCCTCTTGAGCTAGGGCAAGGATGAGATGAGAATTAAAAGGGCAGTGCTGGACTTGATGGGTGGAGATGAAATCTGGTTGTGGTGTCTTCCAAGTGACAGCTGAAAGTTGGCTCCCTCATTCTGGGAAGTTTTGGAGGGTTCTTTGGAGATCCCCCATTTCTAGCACCTCACTGATGCTCAGTGTTGGAAATCCATTCTCTAGCTGAGCTCTTAAGAAATCTTAGCTCCTGTTTAAGATTGTATATTGCCAGCCTCATTCTGCTGGTGTTGTTTTGCTCTGGCAGGTAGTCTCCTTCAGCAGAAACCTTTCAAGATAGTAGCTAATGAGGTGACCCTTAGTTCAGAGGAGAGGATAACATCCTTGTTTGACCAAATTCTGGAAGGATAAACCACTCTGTTGCCTTTTCTTGTCACTATGGTCTACACAAGTTTTTATCTTCACCTTGGGGATGTTGTTAGTATCTCCTGGGAATTACCCCAGGCTCAGCTCTTATCCAGGGACACTGGAGAGTCCCCGCAGCTCAGCATCTCTGTTGGAGGTTAATGTGTCAGTGCCTTCTTTGGAAAACAACACCCATTCTCTACAAAAGATTTTCTTGAAGCTCCTTTCTCACTTAGCCTGGGAGAGGTCACCTAGGAGGAAAGCTGGGGGAATGCCACCAAACTGCTGACTCACTTGACAGCTTTTTATTTCAGTGCCTCAGTATTCATTTCAAACGTCTTGAGTTCTCTTATAAGCCTGGCTTTGGGTCACAACCCCACTTTTTCTATCTTGTAGTAAGTATTTCAAGGGTGTATATTGTTTGTGTATCTACTATATGCATAATTGTTTTTTTTCTGCTTTGGGCTTTAGTTTAAATTTCAAGACAACTGGAAAATCGCTTTCAACACTTTGATATAGTAGCATGTGAGATTTTTTTCTTTGAATACTAATTTCAAGAGCCAAATTCCCACTTGCACAGTTTTACATAGACATAGGTGCTTAGTACATATTTTGAAGTTGAACTATGACCATATTCATACTTGAGGTCATGTCAAGAGGAATCATGTGGCTTGTAGAGACTCCTTTGTTGGTGTAAGATTAACTCTTAAAATGGAAACTATGACTTCTGCTAGCTTTCAGAAAAAGTGTAACACTGATCCTAAGATTTTTCAAGGAAAGCATAAAAAGGAAGAAATCCTTAAGCTTTATTACTGAACTAAAAACATTCTCTTAAACAAAATACAACAAATGGAATCCAAGTAATGGTAAAAGAATATGACTAAATTGTTTCAATCCAGGAAATGCCAGGATAATTTATTATTAGGAAGTCTGTTATTATAATTTGCCGTATAAATAGGTAAAAGAGAAAAGACATTTAAAAACAATGAAAAGAAATTTGAAAAACTAAACTTTTCCTGATTTAACATCTTTTTATGGTTGAAATAGATGAATTCTCCCTTAATGTGATACAAATATATATTTTAGTTTAAAATAGCAACCATAATTCTTTTTTTAAAGATTTTATTTATTTATTCATGAGAGACACAGAAAGAGAGAGAGAGAGAAAGAGAGATAGGCAGAGACACAGGCAGAGGGAGAAGCAGGCTCCATGCAGGGAGCCCGATGTGGAACTGGATCCTCGGTTTCCAGGATCAGGCCCTGGGCTGAAGGTGGCGCTAAACCGCTGAGCCCCTTGGGGATACCCTAAAATAACATCATTCTTAGTAATGAATTTGGCTATATATATGTGTATATTCTTTGAGAAATTTCATTTTATTGGAATTTGGCTCTTTAAATATTAGAAGCATTTTTATTGAAGTCAGGAACAAGACAAATTGCCAATAATCATTATTTTTGCTTAACATTTTAAAAGGACTAGAAAATGCAATTAGACAAGAAAAAGAATTAATGTGCAAATATTAGACTTCAAAAGTCATCATTTATAGCTGATATAATTAGAGGTTTTGGAAATCCAAGAGAATAAACTAGGGGACAAACGTCTTTAGGTACAATAAGAGAATCCGATAGGTAGTTATGTATGTAGTTAATACATAAAAATACATCGTTAACATAGAAACAATTAGAACAATTAATTAAATATAATGGGATAAAAAAACTCATTTACCAAGGCTATGAATGTATTTAACTACCTAGAAATAAATTCAGCAAGGAAGGTGCCAGAAATACATGAAGAAAGCCTTGAGTTTTCTCATGAGCAGAACATGATAGTTTGCTATAGTTGAGAATAATTATTGTCTTTTAACTTTCTGCCTCTGAGGTACAAAAGCATGATTCAACAAAACAAACTTTGCTAGGGACATGAAGAACACTAATAAATGGAAAAATAAATTTTATTATCCTATAAGGAGACTGAATATTATATGACAATTTTCTCTAAGTTAATTGAGATATTCAAGTAGTTCCAATAAAATACCAACTTTTTTGTGATCTTGACAAAATACTAAAGTTCATTTGGAAAAAAATGGGGAAGTGCTAGTAATTAGAGAGAGGACAAGTCTTATCAGATAATAAACTGTATTATAGAGCTATAATATTTAAAACAGAATGGATACTCTAGAAAATAGAATTAAATCCATTTGGTAATTGATTATGAATAAAAGATATTTAGCAAAAGATCTGATTAGACACCACTAGATAGTCATTGGAAAAAAATGTTTGGAACCATATTTCTACTTTATATCTTACACAGAAAAGATTAAAAACTTAAATATAAAAAAACTTAAATATACAAATCACACTGTAAATGTTCTAGAGAACTAATGGTCGAATTTGTTTTTAATAATTTTGAGGAAGATCACACTGTGAAACAAAAACCCAGAACATAAAAATATTGAATTTGAAAACACAGATATATTATACTTTCATACAGCATAAAAAAGCCATAATCAACAATAAAAACAAAATACAAATGTGGAAAGTATTTTCTTATAAACAGTACTTACAAAACATTAAGGAAAAGGTTAACAGGACATTAGAAAGATGTATGTGAAATTGCAAAGGAACATAATCGAGTAACCTCACTTATAATAAAAGATGGCACAAAGTAAGACAGTGATATACTATTTTAACCTATTAATTTGCTAAAGATTAAAAAGTGTGACCATTTCCAGTGTGGGTTATAAAGGAAATGCACATGTATTTGTGCACTGTTGGTAGAAGTATAAATTGCTGAAATGTTGTTTAGGGATTATTTTGGCATGATTTGTCAAATTTTATTTTATGTTTTTAAAGATTTTATTTATTTATTCATGACAGACACACAGAGAGAGAGAGGCAGAGACGCAGGCAGAGGAAGAAGCAGCCTCCCTTAGGGGATCCTGATGTGGGACTCGATCCTGGGACCCTGGGATCACAACTTGAGCCAAAGACAGATGCTCAGCCACTGAGTCACTCAGGTGCCCTGATTTGTCAGATTTTAAAATATGTGTATTCTTTGGGAAATTTCACTTCTAGGAATTTATCATGTATATATCATGTTCATTGTATAATCTTATATTTACATATATATGTATGTATACATATGTATATATTACAAGCAAAGTTGCAGCATTGTCTTTGATAGAAAAAAAAATTGGAACAAATACCTAAATATTTACCAAGAAGGAATAGGTTAAGTGATATGTTCATATTAGTATCCATTAAAAAAGTTTGAGGCAAATATAAATATAGAGGTATTAATATTCAAGGATGTCCCAGGTATTTATTATCTGAAGAAAGCAAACCACAGGAAATTATGTCACTATGACCTTATTTGTGTAGCAAAAAAAGGATATCCAACTCTTGTGGGTGCGTATGTGTTTAAATACCTAGGTTCTACATACAGAAAAAAAGAATCTGTAAAAAATGGTTAGCCCTGAGGATAGGACTGAGTGGCTGGGAGGAAACCAGTTTTTTAAAAAAATAGTTGCACTTTTCCATAACGTTTAAATATGTTGTTGTTTTACGTGAGCCATATTAACTTAAAAATAAGTTAGGAAAGTTTCAAAAGTTAATAGAAGGCCGGTGTCTATGGCAGAAGTTTAGTAGCCTGCCCACATCCCTCTGGCTTTCCACTTTGGTGCCCAGTGCCTGGCTTCAATCTTCCAGTGACTGCATTTTTTCCTGAGGGCTTTTACTGGTCCCTGAAGCCAAGGAAATGAGTGCTCCTTGGGTGCAGCCTCAACCAATGACTGACAGGGGAATTGGTGAATAAATACTTCAGTTCCCACGCTATGTCAGAGGGTCCCCAGTGGGACTAAGCTCCGGGTGTGCAAGGTGGTAGCTGGTTAGATGGTGCACCCTTAATTGGCTGCTTTTGCTTCCCTGTCTTACTTCCTTATCAATGTTTTCTTTACATTCTAAACAATCTACAAATACCCACATCCTTGTTTTACAGCCAGCTTCTAGGGTCTCTCCATGGCTGCAGGGCAGAGAGTGATGTGTTCAACCCCTGAGCTGAATGGTTAAGCAGTTCTTTCCAGTAGGTATCACCCAAGCATGAGCATCAGTAAGCTACTGATTGTGTTTGGGTTTATGGAAATCAAGACATCCCTTATGCATTAGACAGAGTTCCTTAGGCTGCCAGGCCAATGGGCTGCAAGAGTGGGGTCCTTTTGGTTTCTCTTCCTGAGTTTTCTGGGAAGCTGAGATAAACTGAGGATCCAAAGAGTTGGAGTTGAAGTATTCAGAGAACTTACCTGGGTAGTTTCTTGGCTTCTTCCATTTCCCTGAGCAAAGATGTTGACTCTATATGGAATGGTCGGAAGTGTGTGTGTGTGTGTGTGTGTGTTTGGAAGGCGGGGGCTAGTCGTAGAATCTGGGGACCTCTTCCACAGGCTGTGGTGGAGGTGTTCGGCCCAGGTCCTCAGTGGTCCCAATCACAATTCGGCTTTGCCCACACTTGCGTTCCACCTGGATTTATGGAGCTGTCAGTTTATAATTGGACTGAAGGGCTGAGTTCAGTTACGGAAACAGAATTTTACTCGGTTCTTATGTTTTGAACAGTTGAGCATTTTACAGCTGAGTTGGTGAAAGGTTTTTATGCTATTGGTGTCATTGAACATTTTATAGGGAGGGATAATTGAGTTTTTATTTTTACTAGAAAATAATGCTGTCAGCCTGGCTTTGGGGACCAAAACAGGGAAGAACTCCACTAATGACCAGAATTCAGGGAGGCCCAGTAATTATGAAAACCTCATCGAGAGACAAATGCAGGAAAACAACAAGATCGGAGAAAGCAAAAACTAATTTCGATTCTTCTGTAAAATTCTGACCGGAACAATGAAACAGTCAAGGACATCATAAATCCATTCATTTATTTCAAAATTTGCAAAACAAATCCCTTCTTACACATAGTATTTGTACAACATGAAATTATTATTCAATAAGTTGACATTTTAAACCTATTACTGCCTAAACCCATCTATTACTGAGCTACTCAGAGCACTAAGTTAACATTTACCAGAACATTCATCCTCACATCATGGGGAGATCAAGCTGAAATCCTTTATTTCATATTCAGATCTTGCCAGGTCAGGATTGAAATCGGCTACCTTTCTGATACTTTACTGAAAAGCCACTGTGAAATCCACAAAAGAATTATTATCAAGTTACTGCAGTTATTCAGCTAGATGTTGACTTTGATATGTCAAATCTCTGATCTTTAATAGAAAATTGATGGTCGTGCCCTAAGGGTCAGTCATATGCACAACCAGGATAGGCCAAGGTTTGCATTAAATTACAGCCAGTCTTGTGGTCTCATTCCCTGGCAGCCAAAGTCAAACAAAGCAAATGGATCCCTTGCTAGTTGGGTCTCTTCATTGTTTTGTGTTGTCATATGGATTTAATTCTGTAATGGGGGACTGCTGGGCACAGTCCCCTTATTGAAATCAAAATCTGCCTTATTGATTTTCTGGAGAGAGTTTTTTTCTTAGAGCACCCAGAAGTGCAATAAAAGAAAAGCAACTGGTGCAATTTTTCTTTTCCTTTGCCTTGGATGGTTGTGCTGGCAGCAGATTGATTCTGCCGCGAGAAAGTATATGAAGATATTAGATTATATCATCAATCAATTTGTTTTTAGAGGATTGACTTTCTCTGGGTTAGCAGGCTAAGGCAAAGGAAACAGTAATTCCCATACGGCTCAATCAGGGGACAGGTTATTTGGCCATAATGCTCCCCTAGATTTGAGCTCTGCTAAAACGGACTCTTTCCATAATGGTGATGGCTGACATGCTCCCATTCTCGGTGTTGGAGGCTGGAGAGCCAGAGGGGAATTGGAGATCACGATGTGAGGTGTGCAGTTTCCACGGAGATTCCAGGGTCATTAGAGGAGCTTAGCCCTCCTGGCACGCATCATAGACTGTATGGACCAGTCCATCTACTCCCCGCCTTGCCCCCCACCTCGTGATGCCTAGGAAGACACTGAGATCCAGAAGAATTGAAGGATTCACACAGAGTCTCGGAGAGAATGAGGGCCCTAGTCCACTCCAGTAGGTTGCTGAACAAAATGTTAAAAGAGAAATAAAATTAAAATGGCAGTAAGTGTGATTTTCTTGATACTATTATGCTGCATCTCAATTTTCTCACTTATAAGGTAAAGCTTCTTCATATGGTAGTTGAGAGGATCATGTGCGAGGACTGGTTTCCCAGAGCTGTGATGGTGTTCGGACCTTCTCCTGGGAACAGCTCACTGGGGATGGGCCCTTGGCTTGGGTGGGGTGTGGCCATGATGGGATGGGATTGAGTTTGGGGCCTCATCTCCTTCTGTGGGCTCAGAGGCAGTGATTTCTATGTCACGCTGAGCTGACATTCGTGAGGAGGTGGGTTCCGCATGGTACATGTCATTTCGCCTGGCTTTTTGCTTTCCAGGTTCAAGCAAGACAGGATTCACTTTGGTTTCCTGGTGTTGGCTGCTCAAACCCGCTTCTAATTCCATTGCTAAGAGCCCAAAGAGAAGAGGGTCTTATCTGTAATTACAGAACATTTATATGAGGTGAGGACAGGAGCACATCGTCAGACCAGAGGAGGACAGTGGATTACAGCACGTTTTATTCATGTCGCTATAGAGGCAAGGGTGGAAACAACTCTTCAGTAGAGTACGCGATTATAACTTCCACAATTCAAGTTGTGTCGATAACTATGTATTTCTAAAAATCCCCTTCCAATGCCACCATGTCTGAAAATGTTTGGGAGAGCAACGCTGCTGCTAATAGCAATCATATAAAAATAATTAACTTTTTTGAGAGTTTTCCTGTGTGCCAAGCACTGTGCTGGGTATTTTACAAGGATTTTCTCACTCTAGAGGGGGAGCTCTTTTTAATACTTCTTACTAAAGAATTTGGGATGGGAAAAATAGAGCTTAGAAAAGTGAAAGAAGCTCCCCAGGGTCCTATGATGAGTAGCCAAGCAGCCTTCGGTGCCAGGTGTGTCTGAATCCACAGCACCAGCTCTTGACAGCCATCCCTTGCCAGACTGTGCTGGTGCAGGATGCAACAGAGGAAAACATGACTTTTTTTTTGCTTGCTTTCTACACAAGTTTTCTGAAACCTGAAATGGAGGCACAGAAAAGAAATCTAAATCTATCCTGTCATTTTCCAGGGTCTTGCATGCATTCATTCATTCATTCATTCATTCATCGCACACACCTTTGTTCAGACTTGGGTACTGTGCACCCTGCGCTAGGGGCTGGGGGGCCCAAGCTGGAGGGAAGTGTTGCTTCTTGTCTAATTAATACACGCAAGGTGCAGGCCCGGTTACCATGGCAGGGTATGGCTGCGAACAGGGTGGAGAAACTGGTATTTTGCCAAAGAAGACAAAAAAAAAAAAAAAAAAAAAAAAAAAGAAAAAAAAAAGAAAAGAAAAGAAAAGAAAAGAAAAGAAAGAAAAGAAAAAGAAGAAGAGATTGAGAGATTGGGTTGGGTTCTGGAGAGGTCACCTTCGCCCCTTTGCATTCCTGATCTTTTTGTTCTTCAAGACAAATATTCGGGTTTTACCTTTGGGGGAAGAAAACACGGTGAGGAGGATCTTAAAAACGGTACTTTAAGGAAGATCTCCTTCCAGGTTGGGGGGTGGGGGTGGGGGGATGCCGGGCGCTGGAAATGCCATCCGCCGGACTCCAAATAAATGCTCATTAAATCATTTCGAAGGCAGCCACGGGGAGGCTCTTTTAAATCCGGGTTCACCCGAAGCCACCCAAATTTGCAGCGGGCATCATCCCCTCCCCCGCCAGGAGGAGTGTGTTTTAATGAAAGGGGAGCCCTAAACGCTGCCCCCGCGTTTTCGGGGCGGCCTCTGCGGGGCGGCCCCCTGCAGCCCGCGCCCCGCGCTCCCCCGGCCCCTTTCATCTGCCTTTGTTCCGCGTCTACGCCGAGGCTGAGATCTCCCCACCTCTCGCTGTCTTACTGTGGCTCTGAAAGATGATTGCCTTCTGGTGAAGCCCTTGCCCCTTCTTCTGTACCCAAGCTCCGTGTTCAATGAACATCAAAAAGCCTTATCATACCCTGATGGTTTAAATCTTTAAACAGAGCGTAACAGCCGGAGTACATCCAGACCGCTCACATCCTAGAGCCTTGTCACTATGTGTTCCTGCAACAATTACCAGGAGAGGGAGGCTGCGGAGTGAATCAAGTAGCGAGTGTTGTCTCCCCGGACTCCATGCTGATGCTCTGATCAGGACTTCAGCAAAATTCTGTTTGAAATGAGAATAGACTAATTTTCATCTGACTCTTCTCCGAGGAATCCCATGTGGTCCAACACGCCAAGGGTCATCATTAGAAAACCGCCTTCAAAAGAGCTGAGGCTTCTTGTGGCAAAGCTCTCTCCCTTTGTTAAATTTATAAACATTTATGTAAAAATGTATACATTAATTGTTCAGGCTCTTCTCAGCCTGGAAAGCTATGCCCAGGAATGTACTTGGGGGAAATAAACTCATAAAAATACCCCAAGTCAGGATGAAAATGGCCTCGTTTTGACGGAAAATTCAGAAGAATTCAGTGATCAAAGGCGATTCTTACTCCCAGCTGTTCAAAGGGACTTGTATTAAAAAAAAATCAGATGTGACCAAGAATAGAAAAGAACTCATTAAGAGCTTAATGAGACAGTGACAGGTGAAGTCATCAGTTGCTTAAACACTGTACAGCTCCCCCTCCCCTTCCATAAGAGTCACTGGTTTGTTTTCCTGGATTCGGTTTAGATTTCCTACACACCATCGTAAAATGCAGAGAAGTTCACCAACGGGGGAACATTTTTCCGTCCCAAGTCACTGGGCATCTGCGTAATTAAGATATCATCTTCCCCACTTGCCCCTCACCTCCATGGGAGATGTTTGTGAGCGCATCCAGGGAAACAAATAATTGAATCGCTTCTCCTTTCCCTCTTCCTCGGTTTCCTTGGGAGAGAGAACCCATGAGAGTGAGCAAGTGCGCCAGGAAAGGGGTGATTTGGGGGAAGTTTATCGCTAAGCCTCCTAACCCCAAAGAGAAGGTAAGTTGTTGGTGTCCTTAGAGATTTGGAAATCAGGACCCCAACAGAGGTATGACTGCACACCCTTTTATAGCTTTTGTCTTGCCACTCTGTTGTTTATAAAATACCAAAACAAAGCAAAAGAAATTTCTTTCTTTCTTTCTTTTTCCTTTTTCTAATTCTCCTAAGCAGCTTAAATCCCCTTTCACTTTCCCCAGGCAAGACTGGGATCTCTTGCACGTTTCCAGGCTCTGACCTTCCTGATGTTGGTCTCCCAACACTAGTAGCCAGTTTTTTTATTCTTTAAGTGCTAGAGGAGTCATGAAATATTCAGACACTGGGTTTCCCTGAGACCAATCTGGTGGCTTTTTCTTTGTGCTAACTGCTGCTTTCTATGCATCATTCAAAAGGTACATACCAAGTTGTCAGCCCCTGAACTGCTACTTGGTGTTAAACATGAATATTTGTAGCTTAGCAAGGGACTAAATTTAAAAAAAAAATTAATATTTGACAAGCCCAAAGAAAGGCATAACAGGTCCAGAAGTATCCATTTGAAAGGTTTTTTATTTGTAAAAAGTCAAAACTTTTTGTACAACTGGGATGATTCTGAGCCACAAAAGGTTTGCTTTGAAAGAACACTGATTACCAGACTTCTTCCAGGAACATCGGTTATCGGTTATCGCAAAAAGGGTGGCAAAGTTGTTGTTGTTGTTGTTGTTGTTTATGTGGATGGCAGGAAGACTATTCATTCCGCGCGTGTGCCACCAATCTTACATGCCCCGAAAGCCAGGCGAGATGATAGAGGACTTACTCCGGTTGCACATCAACTATACCTACAGCGGCAAAATTGCCTTTTCCCACATTTCTTAATTAGAATTAGAATCAGCTTAGAACTAATAGAATCTCTTATTAGTCACAAAAAGAATGGCTGCCTCTCCAGTTCAAGTGGCATATCTGCATAACTTACAGCCTTAAGAGCTTACAGTCCCTGGTCCTCTTGGCTGACTGCCTTTAACTCTCTCATATTAATGAGTTGTTCTAAATTTAGTCTGCTGTGACAAACTAATATTAATACAGTATTTTATGGCCCAGAGCATTGTTAATACATAGGAATGAAACCCAGAGTCAAAGGAAGGGGGCGAGGGAGTGAGATTACTTTGTGTGATTGTCAAGCTATAAGATAATCCAAGTATGTAGATATTAAGACTTAAATATAATACACTGCTTATGGATTTATATTATGTGAAACATTTTCTATTATTTTAAATCCTCACGGCATTAGTTTCCTATTTTCAGGGGTTTATAACTTGGCCAGACAAATTCACTCTGGGCCGGGACTTGGAATGCAGGGTCTTAACCTGGGGGCATTTTATTTATTTATTTTTTTCTATTTAGCCAAATTAAAAGTCAGTTTGGCCATCTTTAACCCAGGCAAATGGCAGAGGAGGAGCATGGATTTGGGATACGATTTTTGTATACGGAGCTCCAGCTTCTCTGGAAAAGTGAACCCCGAGAAAAGAAAACTATAAGTGACTCCTGGGAAGAATGTTATAAAAACAAAACCAGACAGAAAAGCTCCAAGTGCCATCACCAAAACGTGATGAAGACATTTTTTTCCCCCTTAAATGCAGATTGTACCTTGGTCGTGTACACCTGGAGTAGCAAATGCATTGGTTGGGGTCGCCACCCATGGGTAGACAGCCCGTTCCTAGAATTTGCACAGGGTGTACCTATGCGCCCGTGTGTGTGTGTGTGTGTGTGTGTGTGTATAAATGTAATTTATATTTGTCATTTGTAACGAAGTGATAGAAACATTCAATGTGGGATCTACCGAGTTCTCTAGCAAGAGGCAGCGCTTGCTTTTTAATGAATCTACAACTTCAGGAGAAGAAAAGCGAGTGTCACAGTTATTATCCTAGGTGGCTCCAGGCTGCCAGGTGCATCAATCTGGGAAACTGTGAGGTCCACGCAGGGAGGGGGCGGTGGTGTGGGAGTTCTGGCAAAGGCTGGTTGTGAAACTCGTTTCTGAGGTCCTGTGGGACAGAGAGCCCAGCCGGAATGAAGCAGGGTTTTCATCCTCACTAAAAGCCCACTGCAAAACCAGCTCCATGGGTAACTCTCTCGGTATGTGGGTGTCCTTTGGGCAGGTGTTTTTCAAAAGCCTTTTTATAGCTTTAAAAAGAGAGCCCCGTGTGGGAAATTGTCATTGTATTGCTAGGACATTATATTTTGTGACTTGTAGAAAAATGTCATTTATTAGGAATTGAAAAATTTCCACATATATATATTCCATATAGGTGTGTGCGTGTGTATATATATATATATATATATATATATATGGAATTCATATATCTATATATGGAATTCTGTGACAGTGAGTTCATAAAATTCTTCTCCCTTTTTTTCCCCTGTTCATTCCATCAGGTCAATGCTGATTAATTCATAGAACATTCCCTTTCTGTACCAAGCTCTTCTCAGGGAGACGCCGGGAAGGGTTTTTCTGCCTGGAATTTCACAAAGAAAGAGAAATTTCTTCCTAAGGGAAATGGGAGGTGACTGCTCTTCGGAGCAGAAGGGGAGCTCCCCGGCCTGCTGCAGCCCGGGCTGGGCAGAGGCTTCCCCGAGCCCAGCAGCGGCGGTGCGCACCCCTGCCCAGCGCGCCCCGGGAGGCCCTGGCAGCAGGTGGAACCAGGGGGCCGCGCTCATCATTTTCGGATTCTCAGGGCCGGGCGGGGGTGCATCTGCAGCAAGCGAAAATAACAAGGCAAAGTAATACATTTCCAAAGCAGTGGATCCCCCCTGTATAAAAATGTAGTCAAATAAAATACCAGAAAACAGAAGCGTCCACTTTGAGGTTTCCGGTTTAAGGAGACACCTGTGTCTTTTTGCAAACTTCCTAACTTCATAATAGCCTTCCTGTTAACGGGCTAAAATAAAGCACAAGCTAATAAGCAGATGCAGATTAGCGATAACTACCTGCTAAGATGAACAGGTCCCCTCAGGGCTGCTTAAGGTAAAAATGCCAATCCCTCTTGCTCCACCACGACCAGTTATGTGGCTTACGCTTTGTGTATGCTGGGTTTCATCTATTTGAAATGTGTGGTTCACATTGTTTAGATTTAGCTGTTGGTTCTACATAACACATGTTGATGTATTTTTGAGCGAAGAAGATGAATTTTTGCTTCGCCAAAAGAGAAAATAAATAACTTCTGTATTTTGTGTTACACCTGCTGAGTTTCATAATCAAATGGAAAGCCAGGTAGGGAAAGATACTACTGGATTTTTAAGCTTTGTTACAAATTTGAATTGGGGCTTCATTTAGCAGAGGCTGGCTGAGCGTCTTGAAGTGGGTCTGGTTTTAAGGAAATCTAGATTGATTTATGTGTGGCAGCTTCAGGTGAGATAATTTGCTAGAACTGACACAGTGAGTCTGTCCTCTAAGGAAGTTTTCCTATCTGGCTCTTCCTTGGAATGTAATTCTTTTCATGTTTTTCTTGGGGGCCGGAGGGTGGGTGCTTTTAACCTTTATTAGAGCCACCTGAAGGTCTCCCACCGTTATAGCTAAAATTAAGTTATCACTTTAAAATTTTATATTTTTTTAAAATATAAATTTTATACACACGTTCACGTGGTTCAAAATTCAAAATATAGTATGTAGCAAAAAGTCTGCCTTTCAGCACTGTGATACAGATGTCCACTTTGGTTCTCCCCAGAAGTGGCCAGTATTAGCATTTTTCTCACTTATTATTTCAGAAACATCCTGCCCCTTGTTATCTTTCCCCCTTTATACGAGTGGTAGTATAGTTCTGCACTTTGGTTTCTTTTCTAAGAATTGATCTTGGAGATTTTCTATAACAAATCATAAGCAGTTCCTCCATTTTTTTCCTTTTTAGATGGCACTATATTATATTCCATTCCATTATATTATGGAATAATATATTCCATTATGTTTATAACAAAATTAAGTTAGAGTTCTCAACTGGTAAAAATTTAAGATATTTCCCGTGTTTTGCAGTTAAAAACACTGCAGCAAGAGTAGTCACATATACATGGCATATCATACATATGCGAAGAATATCTTAGTATCAATTCCTAGACATGTAATTGCTAGTCAAAGGAAATGTACATTTGTGATTTTGATGGACGTTGCTAAATTCTGTAGAGCTTGTACTGATTTATAGTGTTGGATGAGAGTGCCTGATTTCCTACCACCAGACTATGCATTCAGTGCCTTAGCAAACTTATTGGTCTATGTTAATCTGATAAGTTAAAAAAAAAAAGAAGATACTTCGGTATAACTTTAAAATCCCATTCCTCCCACTATGAGTTGAGGTAAGCTTTGAAAATATATTTAACAGCTATCTGGGTTTCATTTTTTGTGAACAATCTGTTCATGTCTGAAATTACTGCTCCTGAACAAGTCTAATCACTTATTTTCCAGCTTGTTCTACAGAATTATGGATCTGGAATCTGAAATTAGAGATTTCAGTCCATTCTTTTAAGTTTAGACAAGAGTACTGGGAAAAACCCTTGAAGCTGTTATGAATATGAAGAACATGATGGGATTTGGTTGACACCCCCCTTTAAAAAAATTATGGAAGTCCTGATTGTATTTCAAGGTTTGAAAACAGAGAATAGGAAGTGAAAAGCTTCAGGTTGCCTGGGATTGAAATTGTGTATTTCAAAATTGTTCTTTTAGCAGATGCATCTCTGCACTCCCCATCCGCCTCTGGGATCTGTTCATGCGGATACTTGTTTGAATTCCCTATTAAATGTAGGTTGACCTTATAGTCAGATGGCTCATATGTCGTTCTGGCAGTGAAGACCATAAAACAAAGATTGGAAGGATCATTGCACCAGTCCCATTTTAACCTATTTATCAAGGTGCTTTACTCTTGCTATTTATTTTGTTAGCTTAGGAAAAATTTTTAAAAGATTTTATATATTTATTTTAGAGAGAGTAGAGAGCATGAGAATGCATGGGTGAGGGGGAGGGCAGAGGAGGCGGGAGAGAGAACCTGAAGCAGACTCTGCACCGAGTGGGGAGGCCAGTGAGGGTCTTGATCTCAGGACTTTGAGATCATGACCTGAGCTGAACCTGGGAGTTGGTCGCTTGACTGACTGAGTCACCCAGGCACCCCAGCTTAAAATAACTTTTTAAAGAAACCTAAAAGGTATAGGGGAGTTCCAGAGAATAAGGGGAACGCAGCCTTATTCCCAGAGCTCAGAGCTAATGATTAACTCTGTCGTATTTGCTTCCAGCCTCTTAAAATAATTACATGATTGGCCATAGTCCCTTCTAACCTTGAGTTTCTTTTTAAAGATATATTTATTTATTTTAGAGGGAGAGAGCATGAATTGGAGGGGCAGAGGGAGAGAGAGAGAGGGAATCTGAATCAGACTCTGCTTAGCACAGAGCCCTACACAAGGCTCACTCAGTCTCACAACCCTGAGATCATGACCTGAGCTGAACACAAGGGTTGGACACTTAACCGACTGAGCCATCCAGGTGCTCCTAACCTTGAGTTTTGTTTCTTTTCCTCTTGTTGAGGGACAACCACTGTAGATTTTAAAAGAAAAAGGCATGTGCATATATAGATATATTTGCATATGTATCTATAATCCATAAACAATGTATAGTATAGTTCTGAGTGCTTTTTAAAAATGTAAGCAGTAAAATGATATATATCATTCTATATCTTGCTCTTTTTACTTAACATTATAGCTTTTTGGAGATTTACTCATGATCTATGAATATATACATTTATTAATATACCTATGTCCAGATTATTCTTTTAATTTTTTTGTTTGTTTAATTTTTTTTAATTTTTTTCATTATATGAATTTAACACAATATGTTTATCCTTCCCCTATTGGTGTATATTTAGATTATTGTTGTAATTTTCAGTGTACATTCACAAAGACTAACTCATGGGATCCTTACACGAACCCAGGGACACCCCAGGGACACATATAAGACGGGACAAGTGAGGAGATTCAAACACAGGTTAGATGACTTGGCCAGAGTTGGTTATATTCTCAGATAGAATCTAGGTTTCTTTCTTTCTTTCTTTCTTTCTTTCTTTCTTTCTTTCTTTCTTTCTTTCTTTCTTCTTTCTTTCTTTCTTTTTTTTAAGATTTTATTTATTCATGAGAGACACAGAGAGGCAGAGACACAGGCAGAGGGAGAAGCAGGCTCCATGTAGGGAGCCTGACTCGGGACTCGATCCCCGATCTTCAGGATCACGGCCTGGGCTGAAGGTGGCGCTAAACCGCTGAGCCACCCGGGCTTCCCCAGGCTTCTTAATTCTTATGTGAAAACTTGTCCCTACTTTATTCAGCTTTTCATTCCTTAAAACATGGAGTATCATTTAAAAATTTTGCTCACAGCTTGGGTTGAGAAAACCTTATGTTTCCCTCATTGATATATATTCATATCTGTATCCACATCAATATATCAATTTTAGCTCTTTTTTAAAGTTTTTAATACATTCAGTTAATTTTAAGACATAAATCCAAAACGGATGTCTAAAAGCCACATATTTTAATAGATGCCAAAGATCCAAATCCATTTTTTCTCATGTGGATTCAAGTTCAGAGAAAACATTAAAGGTCTCTCACATGCAAGCCTCCCTAGCTTAATTCTTTTTCTAGAGATGTGTTCTTGACATATTGCTGACATTTTTTTCATCCAGGACCAGGGCTTTATAAGCTTTTTCCCCGAATTGCAATTTCCATTTTCTTTTTCGGTGAGTAAAGCATTTGAGTAGAAAGGACAGGATTGTCTTTCTCAAGCAAGAAATTTTCTCCTACTTACCAAAATGACCTTGGTTAATTGGAGGATGAGGACCTGAAAGTCAACAACACTCAACAATGAATACAACACTTTGGGATGGAGAATAATGTTTATATATAGTGTTCCTTGTGAACTTACAGAATGTTTGAACCGGAGGGATGTTAGATCATAGATGTAGGACTTGCCCAAGATCACAGAGGGTGCTAACAGTTATACCAGAGTATATGAGGATTCCATAATTTCCAAATAATTTAGTTTTCTTGCTTTTCCAGAAAAAGAGAGGCATAACATTTTGTGGATGTGTTCAGAACTAAGAAAGTAGAACAAAATTTTCTGTTAAATAGGAATATTTCCATTATGGAGAGATTGAATTCAAATATTTGTGGGGCTAGTGCTAAGTGTGGGGCTATCATCACTGCATATCTAATTGGGACATATTGATGAAACATGAAACTGTCACAGAGTCACAGTCTTGGAGTTGCTTCTGCAGAAAGAAATTGGCCGTCTTTCTAGTACTACCTTCAGAGGGCTTTCAATTGTGATTGGAACCTTGTCAAAGCTCAAACCTTACTTCCTTGGGGAGCAGAGCTTTCCTAGCTTCCCAATATTGGGTCAGGTGTCCCTCCTCTCCTGCATGCTCCCAGAGAGCCCTGTGTCTACCCCCAACTTAAAAGCATTTATGACAGCATTTTTCATAATGACCTGATTACCTGTTTGTTACCCTCACTTGGCTGTGGGAACCATATGCTTTAGGACCACATTCATCCTTTTAATAATTAGATCGCATGTGACTACTGGAGTGTGGGTACGGAGTAGGCAATCACAGCAGATTATTAACAGACCCAAAAAGAATAAATGAATGAATATTATGTCTTAGGAAGAAATTTGCCCCCTACACAAAGTGTAGCATACAATTTAAAAAATGCTAAATGCCTATTAATGCTAAATAAATAAAATGTATGACATTGTATGAAAAAGTTTGAGGGTAGAGTTTTTTTCCTACCCCTCTACTGAATTAGAAGTGATTAGTTGTCTGTTTGAGTATATAGCAATTTTCCTGTATTTAAGAATTTTGTAATTCTTGGTTTCTATGGCAAAATAATCACCTAGAAGTAAGGAAATGCTTATTACTACAAACATTCTGTGGAATATATATTACTTCTTCTGTGCTTTTTTATTGACAGAGTGGGAGACCATATTATCACTCATTTAGTTTTATGTTCATTCTTTATCTGCACCACAAGCTAATGGAAACACATGAAACACACATGAAATTCCTATTAGATTATAAAATGAACTCTGAACCAGCCTAAAACATTTGAAGATCACAGTGGTAAAAGTATCCGGCTGTAATTTTAATGTTTTGTCAGTGTAACTTTAGAAAGAAAACTAGGAATTATCAACAAAGTAAAAACAAAGTGCCTTTTTTTTTTTTTGCCTAGAATAAATGTGGCTTTAGTTGAAGATTCTACTTTCTTATATTATTTGAGTCTCTTATTTGAAGCCGAGTGCTTGATAATCCCAGGGCCTTTTGGAAGCTTTTAAAGAGTTTTCTCACTAGAGGGCAGCATTTGATTAAATGTCCAAACAGATCGTTTCCTGGGGAACTGGGAATATCCATGCAGATCACTTTAATAACTCAGTTAGCAGCCTTACATGGCTTTCTAATTCGATTTGTTGGGCTGGGACCCAATCTGGTTTGATAAGCCTTTAGAAAGGAATTTTAGGGATTTATTCCACTAATAAATACGAATTGTTTTTAGACAGGTATTAGAACAGATAATAGATATTATAACTTAGTGGAAGTCACGCTTACCCTAGAGCTTCTATTGCCTAGCCTTTTAAATGCACATAAATTATTATATTAAACTATTTATTATTGTAACCGAATAAAATACAAATGGAGTTATTGATTTGTCAGCTCTCAAAAAAAAAAAAAAACCTTTCCAATCACATCTATTTCCTAGTTGGTCTTATCTATATTATCTTTTTTTCACCTAGATTTTTTATTTTTGTAAGAGTGAGCACTACAGAAGTGTTGTGGATGGCTGCAAGAACTGCGTGTGGAGGATCTCTCTTATGGAAGATGGTCTTCCTTTGATTTGGGCCTCAAGGATAACCAATGTAATGTTCGATGATGCTTGAAGAACAATGCTTTTCACATCCCAAAGAGCATGCCCGGAGGCTGATCTATTGGGTGAGGTTTAAGATCCAAAAAGGTGGCCTCATCCTTGATTTTCAAGCACAAGGGATTACGCCATTGCTTGTTCCTCATCATAATTCTGTCAGTGTTGGGACAAAACCTCTTATTTTGCAGCATAGAGCTGAATGTACAGTGGAGACATCTGGGATATACAGCTCTTTAAGGAGATGAGATATGACAGCCAATTACCAAACTACAAGCTGCCATTTGTTAATAGGAGCATTGCCATGGAAGCCAATGTTGGAGAAAATAGCATTATCTTAATAGTCGTCAGTTTTTTTTTTAATATGTTGAATTATTGCCCAAAGAAACTGTTCAGTCTCAACAAAAATTTACATCCATAAACATACATAGGCACACATACACATATGTATATTGTGCCATTGAAATTGTATTTTCGAATCTTGATATAAATTCCTGTTTTTCTGGGTGATAACTTTCTGATAATTATGTTAGTAGAAACAAAATTTCTTGAATACTGTAATTGTTGGGTGAGGTAATTTAGGAATAGATACTTTCCTAAGGAAGGCCCGTGAAGATCAGAAGCATTGTGAAGGGCCTTGTTCAAGACTAACAACTCTAGCTGCCCTGGTTATCACCAGGGGGCGTAGAGGTTTGGGTTCCCAACATGGCACTTCTGGGAAACACTGTTGGGACAATATTTAGCCTAAGGGATCTAAGAGAAAAGTCAGTAATGGAGGGGAAGAAAGATTAGTACTTAAAGTAGTGGTTAAAAGTATGAAATCTGCTTGGGTTCTAATCTCGCCTCTGTCATTCACTCATTGTGTCACCTTGGGAAGGTTATTTAGCCTCTCCATACCCCAGTGTCCTTATCTTTAAAAGGGGGATGAAAATAATCCCTACCTCAGTAGGGTTATTATGAGGATCAAATAGCTTATGCTTGTAAAGCTATTAGAACTGTGCTTTCTTAATTAACATATTAATAAACGTGTTTATAAATAAAATATTGAATGGCTTCTGTGAACCTGGCATTTTCATAGATGTCACTTCATTTTGATCTTTAATCTAGCTTTGTGAGTCACTGTTATTAACCTGTTCTCACAGATTGAAAAAACAAACTGAAATTAAAAAAAAAAAAGTTGGTAAATGGCCCTGGAGGACAGGGGAGATGGGAGAGGGGTAGGGAACTCTGAGCTGTCACCTGGGGAGAGGGCTAGGTAAGCATTGCTTCAAACAGAGTGACTCTGCTCTATACTAAGAATAAATATAGGAGCCAGCCCAGGGTTTGGTCAGACCTCTTGTAGAGCAAGAGCCCACCCTTTGTGGAAGGAGACCTGAGTATTGTGAACCTGGGACTTGGTCCTGGTCCTGCTGGTCATTGAGTACAGGTCCCCCTCCACCCAGGAGCTCTCGGCCCCTCTTTCAGGGAAACCCCCTTCCCTGTGAGGCAGTATACTACATTGCAAAAGGTTAAGAATGAAGCCTTCTTGTGCTGTTTCCATAATTGGGCTGTTATAGATAATGCTGCTATAAACATTGGGGTGTATGTGTCCAGTGATTAACAAATGGATAAAGAAGAGGGAATATATATAAATAATTATATATATAATGGAATGGAATATATATAATTATATATATAATGGAATATTACTCAGGTATAAAAAGGAATGAAATGTTGCCCTTTGCAATGACATGGATGGAGCTGGAGAGTATGTTGCTAAGCGAAGTAAGTCAGAAAAGGACAAATACCATGTGATTTCTGTCATATGTGGAGTTTAAGAGACAAAGAAGCAAAGGAGAAAAAAAGAGGCAAACCAAGAAACAGATTCTTTTTTTTTTTTCTTTTTAAGAAACAGATTCTTAACTAGAGAACAAACTGATGGTTCCCAGAGGAGAGGGGAGGTGGGGGATGGGTTAAACAGGTGATGGGGATTAAGGAGCATCAGATGTGTCATGATGAGCACAGGGTGATGTGTGGAAGTGCTGAATCACCATATTGTACACCTGAAACTAATACACTGTATGTTGACTAACTGGAATTTAAATAAAAACTTAAAAATGAAAACTTTACACAGTGGAAGGAAGTCTCCATTAGGAAATGCCAGGGAAGACCTAAAAGTTACTATTATTGAATCATTCCTGGCATTGGAGGAATGATTGGTTTTCCTCATGTGTTTTTCAGATCTGTGTTCAACTGGCAGGAGTTAAGAGTAAGGCCACTGGAGAGAGACTGAAAACTAAATTCCCAACTAGGATGTTGAATGTTATTAACATCTTATACTTGCTGAGTATGTAGCAAGTGTGGACCAGGCACTGGGCTAAGCACTTCATGTGAAATACCTCATTTCAACCTCACTGCAATATGGAGTTACTATTACTACTCTTATTTCACAGCTAAGGAGACTAAGGCTCAGCTAACTTGGGTGATTTTTCCAAAGCCGAACAGCAGGATAGGTTAGAGCATTGCCTCCACTGTTAGGTTGCCTGAGGATAAATCTTAAAACTTTAAGGGGCGCCAGGTGGCTTAGTCAGTTAAGTGACTTTGATCTCAGGGTCCTGAGTTCAAGTCCTATGCTGGGCTCCACACTGGGTGTAGAACCTACTTAAAAAAAAACTTTTGATTATTAAAATTTTATAATTATTTTTTATTTAAATTTTATTTTTAAAATTCTAGTATACTTAACATGGTGTTATAGCACTTTCAGGAGTACAATAAAGTGATCCAACAATTCTGTACATTACTCAGTGCTCATCACAAGTGTACCCTTAATCTTCTTCATCTATTTCACCCATCTCCCCACCCACTTCCACTCTGGTTATCATCTGTTCTCTATAGTTAAGAGTTGACCTCTTTGTCTCTTTTTTTCTTTGTTCATTTGTTTTGTTTCTTAAATTCCACATATGAATGAAATCATATGGTATTTGTCTTTCTTTGACTGACTTATTTCACTTAGTAGGATACTCCCTAGTGCCATCCATGTCATTGCAAATGGCAACATTTCATTCTTTTTTATGGCTGAGTAATATTTCATGGTGGTGGTGGGGGTGGTGGTGTGTGTGTATATATATATATATGTATATATATATACACACACAAACACACACACACACACACCATCACCTCTTCTTTATCTTTATCCATTCATCTATCATTGGACACATGGGCTGCTTCCATATTTTGGCCGTTGTAAACAATGATGCAATAAACAGGGGTGCATATATCTTTTTGAGTTAGTGTTTTCATATTCTTTGGGCAAATACCCAGGAGGGGAGTTACTTGATCAAATGATAATTCTATTTTTCAAGTTTTGGATGAAACTCCGTACCGTCTTCCACTGTTGCCGTGCCAGTTTGCATTCCCACGACCAGTACATAAGGGTTCCTTGTCTTCCCTGTCATCTGAGGATGAGTCTTGAAATACCTTATGGGCTCTACAAGCTAAGGCAAGTTACTGAAACTCTCTAAACTGAGTTTCCCCATCTGTAAAAGAGAAAAACAGTGGCCTAATTCATAAGGTTGAAAGGGAACGGAATGAAAGAGAGCATGTATAGTACCTTCTATGGTGCCTGGCACACAGTAGGCACAATAAATGGAGGTAATCTGTTTCTGGCTATGCATCATCTGGAGTACTCATTTGTGTGCTTGGATAGTGCCCTACATGTCTATTTACCTTCATTGCAGCAGGGTTGTGCCATCCTGATTGCAGAATGCATTGTGAAAGCCAATAATAATGGCCAATGCTTACGGGACACGTCCTATTTTCTAGGCATGACCTGTGTGCTCATTTTACGTATGAGTAAACTAAGACACAGATCTGCAGAATAACTTGCCTAAGCTTATGAGAGACAGCGACAAAAAGAGCAAGAGAAAGTCAGGGTTCAGACCCAGGCGCGGTAAATTGTTAGGTTCCTGTGCTTGTGGGCTGAGCCTTGAATGAAAAACTGACAACAATGGGAGTGATAGTAACTATTGCTTTTAAGTAACTGCTCTGCTTCAGGTAACTCCCTTTCGTATAATATCATATTTCCTTAGATGATGAAGAAACATGCCCAAGGACTTGCTGTTATTAACTAGCAAATCTGGGATTCAAACCCAGGTTACACTGGCTCCTCTGTCAATGTTCTTTTTTGCTCTATGCTTCTCTGACCTAAAGTACCAATGAAGAAGTTAGACCGTTCCAGGTGGCCGCAGGGACGGGGCTGTGTGTGGTATTGAGATGACCAGTAGGGACAACAGTGTGGCTGGAGGTGCAAGTGTGTAGAAGACAACGCTTGAGAGATGCTGTTGTCATTTAAAACAAGATTAACTATAGAAATCCTTCAACAATCAAAGATACTTCAGTCCTAGGTAAGGGAGTATTTGCAGATGAGAGAGGATTTCTCTAAGCTGCTCTGATTCTGAGATATTCCTTCTACCAACTGTCCTAGGCTTGTTCCAAATCTCTGTAGGTTTGCTCCCTTGCCCCCACCCTGGCTTTTTTTAGCTTGATCTAAGAGTAGCGTTATGAGAGCTAGCAGATAGAAATATAGGCCACCAGCTTAATTAGAATTTTTGATAAACAATAAGATTTTAGGGTATGTCATATATGAGATATCTATCATCTCTCATGTATCTATCATCTATCTATCATCTATCTATCTATCATCTATTTATCTATCTTTACATATGGCAACCATATCTGAAAGGCCTATAGAAAGGCCCATTTCTGGGATGCCTGGGTGGCTTAGCAGGTTGAGTGTCTGCCTTTGGCTCAGGGTGTGATCCCGGATTCCTGGGATTGAGTCCCACATTGGGCTCCTTGCAGGGAGCCTGCTTCTCCTCCCTCTGCCTGTGTCTCTTCCCCTCTCTCTGTGTCTCTCATGAATAAATAAATAAAATCTTAAAAAAAAAAGAAAGAAAGGCCCATTTCCCACCTGTGGTGCCTCACTGGAGGCCGGAATCCAGCTCTGGTGACAATTTAATAAACTGCATCTACATATCTCAGGGAAGGTTCCCCCACACTTGGGGCTCTAACTTTTGTCTGGTCCTTGGTCACTCAGAAAAAGTCCAGCCATCCAGGTTTGACCTCCTCTAAGCTCACAATTCCACATTTGATGATCACTTAGAAAAAGGGATATGGAAAAAAAAAACCCTTATTTCAACAGTGTCAGTAGAGTTGCGGCCTCATAGTGCAGCATGTCATGTGCTCTTCATGAGGCTTTATTAGCTACGGGGAAGTCTTCTTGTGAATAAGGCATCACTGACTGCATTCACTGCGTCTACTTTCCAGCCCTCTCTTTGATTGCTATCCATGGCCCACACCGTCTGAACAGAGCACACCACCTTCAACATGGGCATGCTGCCAGCAGAGCAGATGGCTGTGAACCTTGGCATGCCAGGAAACCATTAGGTTCATCAGTGTGAGCAATGGGGGGTGAGTTTCTATTTGCAAATGTGGAACTAACAGCCCTTGCAAGGCCAAGGCAGATGCCCTCTTGATCCAGGTGGGCTGACCTTTCAGTCCCAGATCTGATCTCTGTGGAGCTGCAGATAGAGAGCATGGCATGCAAGATGGACCTCCAGAGAGAGGGTGGAGAGGAAGCGGGTGCTGAAATGGACAAAAAAAGCTTCATTCCTACTTGGCTACCTGGCTTTGGGGGCCAGGGTTGCTTGTGGGTGACAGATAGTGGATTCACCAGGAGCCTGCTTTCCATTTCTGTTGAGTAATCAATCCCCTGTAGAGAAGCAGCAGGCTCACCAGAGGACAGGCTGTGTTCTAGTTCTTATACTGGAGGTCACAGTTTTCCCCCTAAACCGGGGTCCTTTGGCATCTCCTGGTCCCGCAGACACAGGTAGGTAAAATGAAAGCAGCTTTCCTCAAATTGGTACTAAGAATTGAAGAAGACAGCAGAGATAGAATAAAAATTTATTGGAAAGATATTGAAGTGTCCACTTGGCTTTCTTTTAACCCTTCTTTCTGCTTAAAAATGATTGTTAGGAGACTTCTAATACTACAGAAATATACCAGAAAATGGAAGTCTCTTTTAACACAGGAGCCTAAGAGATAATCACTATTAACTTATTTGTTATGCATTTGTACAGATACTTTTCTGTGAATAGCAGGTATTCACTTTGAAATCATGGTTTTCTTTTGATCAAACAATCTGGCTATTTTCTCTTCTCCATTGAAATATTCCCATCGAGGTAAAAGTCAATAAAAATATCTATATTTGGTGAGAACTAACCTGTCATGCATGAGTCTTTTTTTTTTTAATTTTTTTTTAATTTTTTTTATTTTTTATGATAGTCACAGAGAGAGAGAGAGAGAGAGAGAGGCAGAGACATAGACAGAGGGAGAAGCAGGCTCCATGCACCGGGAGCCCGACGTGGGATTCGATCCAGGGTCTCCAGGATCACGCCCTGGGCCAAAGGCAGGCGCCAAACCGCTGCGCCACCCAGGGATCCCCATGAGTCTTTGTTTATTCCAACACTCAATGAAATTGCCGGGTTCTCTTTTTTTTTTTTTCCAAGTTTACTGGGCACATTATCAGTTTCATGCCATTTGGTGTCAAACAATTTCATATTTGGGGATGTTGATGCTCTGGTATATGTGTCATCAAGTTTCTTTTTTAAATGGCCTTCTTGTATCTTCTTTGTTTGCTGGTCTCTTTGACCATTGGTGGTGTGCAGATTTTCTCCACCTGCTGTAGTACTGACGTCTGACCCGTTTATTCAAATGTCCTTAAGTTGGGCATCTACTTAAATCTACTTCAACATGGCCCAGGCTATCCTTATGAAATGGACTAAAACTCTGGACCCAGTCCTTAAATGTCTTGCATGTACCTCAAACTCTGAGTGTCCTCATTTGAACCTCAATCCATTACTATTAAATGCACCATCATTCATTAGAAATCCATGTGAAAAATTTGATTCTCCTTTCTGTCTTCACATCTAATCAGTCACCAAGACCAAGAAATTTTGTTACATAAATATTTCTCAAATTTTTACTTTCAAGGGCATCCATACTACTTAATCTAGTCCCTGAAAATAGGTCAGTTACACCCTGCCAAACTGCAATTTCAGTAAAAACATTTCACTATAGCTGGTCAAAACAATGCATCCAAGAGCCCCACTCTCTATGACCTGGCTTAACCCAGGAGGGGAACTTGGAGATTCTGGAGGAATGTATTGATGTTCTCCTCCAGGAAATCCTTCCAAATATCATTCCTCTCTCCTGGGATTTGGATAGGATGTACTCCTTGAAAAAAAGCTTTAGCACAGGCGGTATACAGTCCTATGTAAACATCTATGTCTACCTTAACGGACAATTAAGAAAGGACAACTTATGGCAGTTGAGTAAGGAAGGTGGCCTGGAGGGAAGGAATCTGTTTTTGCTTTAAGATGGGCCAAGGGAGTATCTCTCTCTAGAAAGGTCTGGATTTCAACTCAGAATGTAGTTTCAAATCTGTTCTAATGTCAAAACAAATGTGTGATCAGGGCCCAGAGTTTTAGTCCATTTCATAAGGCTAGCCTAGGCCATGTTGAAGTAGATTTAAGTAGATGCCCAACTTTACAAGAGAAAATCAAAGCCCAGACAGCCACAGCATACTCAGCTTTAGCAATCTCCTGTCCTGGTCTATCATTATCCCCAAGACAGACTATGGTTTAATGTGCCCCAAGATGAATGAATGAACAAGGCTACCTGTTGCTTGAGATTAGTATTTACTAATCTATGAGGAGCTGGGCCAGTCAGTGCTGCTAAATATAATAACCATAAAGTCGGAATCAATATTTTGTAGCTACCCATTCTAGCAATATAGAACGACTGGTACTAATTGCCTTCTGAGGCAACATCTAAGTAGAAAAAATTGCTTGTCTGTCTTCTCTAAATAGCAGCACACAGTGGTGCTAGTGATGGCAGGATAAGTCTTCATTCATTCCCTCTAAATGCCCTACATTTTATTTTTTTCGTCTGAAAAACAGGTATTGGAAAAGAACACTGATACTTCCCTATATCAAAGAAATGGAAAGTGTGCTGATAAGTTATCATGAAAACAGATTTTCGAGGAAAGCCAAGGATCAGAGCCATCTGGTCCTCATTATTCTCCAGAGATTTCTATATTTGGTTCTGAATAGCTTTTGGTTTTAAAAATTACATGACCTAGAATGGTAATGCTGGGATGGGATGGAATGGAACTGAAGATCCTGAAGTCAGCAGAGAACTTATTAACTTTTTTTTTTTGCATCTTTTTATAGCCCTTGGGTTCTTGGGTTCTTAGGATTTAACGATAGCTTTATGAGTGTAAGTGACAGGCCTGCATCTGGAAACTCATTGCCTTAGTCATTGAGAACACTGGGATCAAAAAGATGGAAAGATGATGTTTCTTTTGAGGAGACTGAGTCAGTGGGGCTTGTTACTGTGTACATGCGTACTCTAGGAAGCCACCCTCAACTTACTTATCTGTGTTCTGTTGTGTCCCTCATCAACGAGACAGAGACTTGGTGCTCTGTGATCTTTTGGAGACTAGATGGCAGGACAGTAAGATGGTTTTGCAATCAGCGCCAGCATGGAAATCACTGATGAACAGATGGGTTTGAGAACCTCTACAAGGGAGGTGCACTTTCTTCTGAAAATTCTTCATTTAAAATTAAAAAGCTAGGGGCACCTGGGTGGCTCAAGCATCTGACTCTGCATTTCAGCTCAGGTTATGATCTCAGGGTCGTGAAATGAGCCCCGAGCTGGCTCTGTACCAAGTATGGTGCCTGCTAGGATTTTTTTTTTCTCTTTCTGTCCCTTCTCCCTTCTCTCTCCTTGTCTAAATAAATAAATAAATAAATAATTTTTTAAAAAATGAAAAAGGTGACAGCAATATAATTAACTTTATGATGGAACAGTAGCCAGTTTCTACCAAAGTTCTATCTGTGAGATCAAACAGGACAAAACCTCTTGGGTTGGTAGCAAGGCTGGCCTGTATTCCATGTTCATGGCTTTAAAGAGAGTGAGGAAACCCCTATAAAGTGTCCCAAACCAAAGCAAACATTTTGTAATATTAAACCTCATTGTATCAGTTTCTTTAATGTAGAAATATAATTTTAAAAATATTTTATTTATTTATTTATTGAGAGGGAAGGAGCAAGTGTGAGTCAGGGGAGGGGCGGAGGGAGAGGAAGAAGTAGAGAGAATCTCAAGCAGACTCCATGCTGACTGTGGAGTCCGATGCAGGGCTCCACACCAGGATCCCAAGGTCATGACCCAAGCCCAAATAAAAGTGGGCGGCTCAACCAACTGAGCCACCCACGCGTCTCTAGAAATAGAATTTTCAAAGATTTTTTCCAGTTGGACAACTTTTCATATTTATTAAACACCTAAGTATGTTAAATATTAGTTCACAAAGAGTTTCTCTATGCATTTGACAGCAAACCCAGAGACCTAGCTAGGCCTAATTTCAAAGGGAACTTTTTTTAAAATAAGGATTTTATTTATTTATTCATGACAGACCCAGAGAGAGAGATAGAGAGAGGCCAAAATATAGGCAGAGGGAGAAGTAGGCTTCCTGTGGGGAACCTGATGTGGAACTTGATTCCAGGACCCCGGGATCACGACCTGAATCGAAGGCAGATGCTCAATCACTGAGCCACCCAGGTGCCCCTCAAGAGGGAACTCTGAAGGAAGTCGAAAACTCTGACATGGAGTAGGAAATTAGAAATTTCTTAAGCGTCACAGAATAATACGGAGATGTGCTGAGCTACTGTTTCAGCATGTGCGGCAATCCAGGGATGTTGCAGTGGGACCGTGCATTTCACAAGTGCCACCGTAGGTAAGCAGGCTGAATTCATCCCACACTGTCCAACACATCTGTTCTTTTGTTCTTTCACATCAAAACCGCTTTTTCTTGAGCCTTGGTACTTCAGGTGGTAAAACATGAAACAGATTTTTGAAGGCAAAATGCTTATTTGGTTTCTTCCCTGTTTATATCCTTGAACTTTCTTGCCAGAGCAGAGTCTGAATATACACAAACTACCAGGTGGTTTTCTGTCTTGGAGGAAGGAAGAAGATGACTCTTTTCTTTCATCACATCACAAAAGTTCTCCTTATTTGGTATGATCAAGCGTTGAAGACAGTGCCCACTAAGATTTTATGAAAAATATAATAAAAACAAAGACTTTTCTTTTAATTTATTTTTTAATATTTGTAGTTCAAAGAATCACTGTCAAGAGTCAATGACCTAGTTGTAATAGGAGTTAGTAAGAGTTGTGGATGTTTTTAAAGCCTTAATAAAAGCCTGGTCATTTAACAAGCAATGCTAATAATGTACAGGGGTACAGCACAGTTTATGTGCAGAGTTAGTGCCCAACAGATGTCTGTAGGATAAAGAAAGCACCTTGATTTTGAGATGCAATCTAAGAGGTAATTATGATGATGCTTTCCGAGCTTGCTTCTTGGCTTATTTTTAAAAAACATACACATCTTTTATTTAAAGAAGGATGGTATATAATTTTCTTTTCCCTAAAGAATGACCAGTTGTTTCCTTCTACCATGAGGGAGAGCGAGACTGAAGTGGGTTTTAGCTTTAGCCAGGGATAATTTGGTTAGAGGCAATGAAGAAAGCTGCAGGGAAGTTTATCAAATCCTGGGCTGCGTAATGATCCTGGGCTGCGTAATGGTGTGCATGTGTGCATGCGTGCATGTGGGTGTGGGTGTGCAAGTGCGTGCATGCTGGTGAATCTCATTTAGAGAGAGGATTTTTTATTTTCTTAAGGATTTTATTTATTTATTCATGAGAGACACACAGAGAGAGGCAGAGACATACACAGAGAGAGGCAGAGACATACCCAGAGGGAGAAGCAGGCTCCCTGCGGGGAGTCTGATGCGAGACTCGATCCTGGGTCCTGGGATCATGACCTGAACCGAAGGCAGATGCTCAACCACAGAGCCACCCAGGCGCCCCAGAGAGAGGCTATTTTAAAATTGGCAAAATGTCTTCTTTGGGAGGGTATAAATCAGATCTTGATTGCGGGCGGGGATGAAAGTAAATGGTTGTGTGGACCACTTGGATCTTCCTGACACTATATCTGTTCTTTTCATTCTGAAACCCCAGACCTTTAGAGGACCCTAGGTGCCTGGTGCATCTGTCCGGTGTGGAGGGGCAGCCTGCACACAGTTCTGCTCCATTCTGCAAGTAGCTTCTCATCCTCTGGACGTCCCCTTCTCTCAGCCCACCTCTCTAACTCTCCCCTGTCCCTGAGATCTCGGGGGACAGAGTTTCCCATTGCCGGTGTGTTGCTGCTTAAAGATTTTCCAGGATTTAAGTGTAATCCCCAAGGTGTTGTTAAACATACAGCATTAAGTGCAGCACTGGAGGGAGGCAGTGGGATTTAAGTTTCCTTTGAGACAATCACTTTTATTAAAGGAACTCTCTTACCCAAGGAAAGAAAGAAGAGAGACAGTAAAGAACCAACTGTGGTTAAATAAGAGATACTGTGCAGGGTGCTTGTCAAGAATAGATAGAGAAACACTGGGAAATAATTTTGGGGAGCAGGTCAAGTAATTAAAAGTTTATGATGCCCCATATAATGTAGTCCTTGGGGCCCTTTTTCTCTAGAATTCTTGGATTGAATCTGTACATGATATGTCATTTCAGGAACATGGAAAAGCTAGCATACAGATGAAAATGTCCGGATACACCATCAGGCATTATAACAAGGAATAATATCTAGTGACTGGAGTGAAATGGCAGAGAGATGGGGAGTAAAGTGTGGATAGATGTTCGTATTTCATTAAAATGAGTTTCCAGGTGGCTAGAGTGAGTGGAGAGAGCCTATATTAGTTCAAATGAACCTGGATCTGGGATGAGAAAAGAAATACAGATGTAAATAAATATGACCCCCAAAATTAAGGTTCTCTGATACTGAAGGAAGAGGAGTACCATACAGGTGATATAAACTTGACACCAGTTCCTGGGAAAGCAGGACTTGCCAACACATTCCTTGAAACTGAAATGAAAAATTTCAGTTGCATAAGCAGCAGTTAATAATAAGCATTGAGCTTATACTCCTAAGAGGTGAAAATAGAAATGAGATTTTAAAGAGGTAAAGATAAATTCATGGATGGCAGGGTCATGAAATACTGATTTTTTATGGAGATTTTTCAAAACCTGAGGACTGATGTCAGGAAGGATAGCCTTCTCCTCTCTGAGTTAGACATTTCTGCCATAGTGTCCCCCTCCCCCAAACTAGGAACGATTGTCTTCTCCTTTTATCTGGGTGAGGAACTCCTATCCATACTTCAGAACCCATCCCAGGTTGCCTTTGGAAAATGATCTGGCTCTTCCTATTTCCTATATCGTGGTCCAGTCCTTCATTTTCTCAACTACTTTTCATGTACAAACCTCTATGAAGGCATGTATTTACCGCACCTTGGTCTTCTGTTTACTTCTCTCTACCTTGCTTTACTGTGGGGCCCCATCTGCCGCTGACATGGAGCACATTCGAAAAGAAGCCCAGTGTTCACAACATTGTTAAGCTAAAGGGCTAAAATTCTCTTTCCAGATTTAATTTCTATAGCCATTTTGGATCCAGTTCAGCACTTATCTTTTCTCTCGAATGAAATCATTACCCAATCAATCTGTCCTTATTCTCATCAGAAAAAAAAAAAAAAACCCAAAACCCTCAGTGATTTACTTATTTAGAGTTTCTGCAAAAGCTTCCTAATGACACCTCCAATGACCTCCGCTTCCCAAAATCCTTCAAAAATATCCTTTTATTTTTATTTAAAAATTTAAAAAGATTTTATTTATGAGAGAGAGAGAGAGAGAGAGAGGGAGAGGGAGAGGGAGAGGCAGAGACACAGGCAGAGGGAGAAGCAGGCTCCATGCAGGGAGCCAATGTGGGACTTGATCCTGGGACTCCAGGATCAGGCCCTGGGCCGAAGCAGGTGCTCAACTGCTGAGCCACCCAGACACCCAAACATATCCTTTTAAAATGCAGGTTATGTCACCCCAAAGTCAAAGTCTTCAGTATGACACGCAAGATCCCTCTGACAGGGCGCCCACCTGCTTCGGTGCCTCACCTCACACCACTTCTCTGCTACCACCGCTCCACCTGGGCCGTGCCCTCTGGAGTCCCTCTCTTCTCGCTCATTCTTCTTCTTCCTTTATCATCTGCCTGGTCTCTTTTCCTCTGTCCTCCTTGTGGCTGAGTGGAAATGCCACCTCAACTCTGCCCTTTGGTTTTTTCACTCAGGGACTGATGGTGTCTCCATTTAGCATTTATTTTTAATACGCCTCCTGCATCTTCTCCCCAAGCAGACTAAGTCAGATGAGCCTTGGAATCGCCAGCACGCTGCCCGGCACCTAGTCAACGAGACACTGGTTTTCATCTCCTGCCCCTGAGAGCGTCTTCAAAGGTGTGGTACCAAGAGTTCCAAATGCTGAGAAGAAGAGGTTAAAAATATTAGGTTGGAAACAGACTAAATATCTTCCGATTTCATTTCCCCTCAAGAGTGAAGGTGAAACAGATGGAAATGCCTGTACTTAAAGGATGCTTCCATAAATTATTCTGCGTAAAAGACACCTAGGAGCCCACTCAGTCATGAGAACTCAGGCCGTTCAGCCTTTGTTTTCATTGATTTTCCAGTTATCTTGTCACAGCCGGGCACGAAATAATGCTAATTGGATGAGGCTCATCTAAGGACACCTTATTAAAAAACTGCAAAAGTATCTGGGAAGGTATAAAGGTGACACCAAGGCCTTAGGAAGGGAGATGGAAAGGGCTATATCTCTGTCAGAAGCAATAGTCGAGCCAGTCCTTAAGCACCCAATAAGAGGATGGAGGGTATTATTTATCTTCCAAGATGGCACAGCATCCTAAATCTGCCTCCTACTGTCAATATTCAGTCAGTAGGTACCGAGTGCCTCCTGTGTGGCAGTCGTCCTGCGGGGGGCTGGGGAAACCACCCCACATCTCCCCCTGGGGCCCTGGAGTCCAGTAGAGCAGGAGACGGGTGACATTACACCAGGAGCATGGGTTCCATGATAGAAGAGAGGGGCGGGGCAGAGGAGGGGGTGCGCACCTCTGATTGAGTGGGTCTCAGAGGCCACTTGAGTTATATCTTGAAGGATGAGTAGGTGTTCACCGAGGCCCAGGGGAAGGCATTCTTGGCCCGGGCTAAGGCACAATGCAGTGAAAGCTCCTGGTGATGTAGCGAGTAGGCTTCATGGGTATTTGTATCGTGTTACCTCATCTTCTAGAACATAAACTCTGGAACTGAATCCCTTCATTGAGGAGTTGCTGAGTTGAGCTGTGAATGTGGATCAAAGTGGACCTTAGTCCTACGTCTTTATTTATTTTTATTTTTATTTTTTTTTTTTTAGTCCTACATCTTTAGAAGAAGCGAGGTGCTCTACACACCTGGTTTTAGAGTCCTAATCAAGGAAAGAACTTCCCTAGACATTCCCACTCTTACCAACGAGCATTCTTGTAAGTGGAAGTGGACAAGTAGAAGTGGAGACTACCAAATACAGGGCGCTGATTGACTCATCTCCAGTGCTCTCTAATGCTCCCCAGGATGGTGCCACAGGGATACTGAGGGAGGGCACCTGCAACTGTGTATGGTTTGTCTGCTTGAGATCCATTCTGCCTCTGTTCCAGAAAGTTCTATTACTTGATTAAGTTCTCTAAGTGCACTACCCAGCTCACTAGCTCCGGAACCTTGGAGAACTTTTGATTGGTGCCTGGGGACTGTGAACGTACTGCTCAGTTGTCATTTTGGCAAATGGCAGGCCTTTTGAGTAGGGTTGAGTTGGCATAGAGAATTAAGGAGATTTCACAGGAGCAGTCCAAACAGAGGTAGGAAAGAGGTACAAGAGAGAGAAAAGGGGCTGGATTCTCAGGTATTGCCTCATTGCTGTGTCTCATTTTCTCTCTTCCCCTCAGACAACTCTTTCGCTGTGGCAGTAAATCAGTACCACACTGGGTTAATTATGAAAAGCCAAAAGGGTCTTCTCTCTTCTCCCCTTCACATTTGGGTGAAGTATCTCTGTGACTGAAGAACTTTATTTTATTTTATGTAGTTGGTGACAGTAATGTGCCATCAAGATTAATATTGATCCATGGACAAGGGCCCTAGTAAATAGGCTGAATTGTTCCTGAAGTTTCAAGTGAGCAAGCTCCTTTTCGGGCCGGGCATGTGTTTGTTGACTGAATATGAATTCTATACCCAGCACACCCTGCAAATCTGGCTTAACCTGTGAAAAGAGGGGGGAGCCCTGTTCTCCAAGTAGCAGCTCATGATGGGCACTGCAAAACTCTAGGGGGAGCCGTTCGCACATATGATATAAGAGATTAGATTAATGACATTGCCATCTTTTTCTCCCAGGTCTTAACAGTTCTTGGGCCACCTCTTCAGTTGCATCTCCCCTCACTTTTATTTTTTCTATCCTTCTTCCTCCTTTCCTGAGGGTTTCACAAATTGGGGGTTTCACAGATTTGTACATGTTTAGTAATTTACGTTTGTCAGGATAGGCTAGGTTATGCTGCAGTAACCAAAAATTTCAGAATTTCAGAGGCTCCAATAACAAGGATTTATTTCTCCCTCATTCTTCACATCCGTTACATGTTGGCTGTGGGCTCTGCTCCAAGTCATCCTCAGATCCAGGCTGAGAGACATCCATTTTTCCTCACAGGGAAAAGGGGACAGGGTGAACTCCACAGTGATTTTTAAAGCATCTGTTTGCATATCATTGGTCAAAGAAGTCTACACAGCTATGAAAGGAGGGCAAGGACACCTAACCTTCTCATATGCCCTAAAGGATGAGACCCGGAGGACCCGGGAACAGCCCTAATGACTGCCATGGGTGCTGTGAAGATGTCATGGACTTTGAGCTCAGTCAGACATGGGTTTGAATCCTAGGTCCGCTTCTTATTTCGTGTTTAATAACTTGCAAACACGTCACATTTTCTCTGTCCCCAGTTTCCTCCCTGGTACAATAGAGATAATAATTGTATTTTCTTAGGAATGACGGTGATACAGTGCCAGTTGTGTAGTAGGATAACCAACAAATGTCTTTTCTCTTGCCCCCCCCCCCAACTCACTCTCCCCCGGGGGTCCCCTGTAGTGCCAGTGCTTTGTGTTAGTCTGTTGCATAAGGGGAAAAACTGCCCCCATCTTCCAGCCAGCAAACAAGAAAGCCCTGGTGACATTTGCCAAAGCTCATGAAAATAGCTATTAGGAAGGCAAACTGTGCTTAGAAAAATATTAATTGGACTTTAAGCTCATTAGGAATTAGAAACAGCAACAAAAATGTTCACCTTTAGCATAAAGGAAGAAAATCCTTGAGAGCCACATAGCCTCCCCCTAAAATGCATAGCTACTGACCCTCTGTAAATGCCCAGAGGATTCTCTTTGCCTGGCTACAGCGGTTCAGGACAACACAGCAGACACAAGTGACTTCAGGATACCTTTCATGCTTGGCAGGCGTCCCCATTTTATTTATGATATCAAAGCTGCGATGCTGTGTTCTCTTCTGCGGAAGACATAAAAGAGATTCAGAAGTCATCCAAATCATCTTGTAATTAATGTTACCACGCACGCCCAGGACATTAAAATGTTAACAGTGTTAGAATCGTGTGCTTTGGAATACCGAGTGAGGGCTTTATTAGAGAGAAATGCTCAGCAGATGTCATCCACCCTAATTGAGGACATCAGGGTGCCTGCTGCTTGTTCTTATCAGTGGTGCAGAGGGTTTTTTTTTTAATTTATTCATTTTCTTTACTGCTAGAATCTGCTCTCATTATTAGACTATCTTGTCACTCATTTGCATTTCAAGTGCTGGGACTGGGGGGGGGGGGTAGCAGCTATCTGCCTTAGAAGAACACTTCAAGGGTTACTCTATCAAATAGCAGCACAGTAGCACAGTGAATCTGACATCTGGGTTATCTTATTCCCAGATGCTCTGTGGTGTCATTAGCAGGATTAATCTTAGCTTTAATTTCATAATGATTCTTATTCTAATATATGTGAATGAACACAAAGTCTCTTGACTCATTATCACCAATTTACCCAAGATATGTAATCAGGCTCTTACATTCACCAACATTTATTTTTGCTAATACATCTAAAATTGTAGATTAAGCAAATACAGTTAGTTCCAGCTGAGTGAATGCCTACCGAGGTAGCACTGTAGTATTTATGTTTTAATTAAAGTACATTAATGGTGTTGTTTTTAAATATGTACTGACCAAAAATGTGTTCACGGGGACCAGTAAAGTCGTTGTTCGAGCAGCGTCCAGCTGTAAAATTAGTCACAGCAGCATTACATTAGAAGCCATTACCCACTTCTTTTGCAAATTATTGAAATTCCCTCTGTTAATTATGTTTTTAACCTTTATAAATAAGATAGAGGTACGTAGCCTCAATTCCAAACAACTCTGCTCCCCTAAGGAAACAGAGCGGCAGGTCCTTAATGGTGAGCATAATTGTAATAAGCTTTGTTGTTTTCATTCCCATTCAAGGTTACCATGTCACATCAAATATTGTCACTGTCAGTTCATGACTCAGAGTAGCCAAAAGGCCATTTCCCCTCTCATTTGACACTAGGTTTCATAATATCCTTACAGAGGGCAGGCTGGGGGCGGGTGGGGAACGAAGAGATGATGCTCTAGCAAGTTACAACTCTCTCTTCACTTACCTTAACACTGGACTAACTTTTTTCATTTACCAGCTGTTGTCACCCAGCAGCATGTAGTGCTTTATTATTGATGGATAAAATGTTCAAACATTTAAAGAAATGAAAGTCAGCTTTGCATTTTTAATTAATTAATTAAAAGTACTGTAAATGCCAGCTTGTTAATTGCTTTGCACCTGCAAGCCAACACAGGTTTTGTGCACTCTTTCTTTGAATATTAAATTTTTTCTCGCATGTCTTTATAATGCTTGGGAAGTCTCTCCAGCAAACATATTAGTAAAGAGTAAATATTGAATCTTAGACAAAACTCATGGCTTCATCTTTCACTGTACCCAGAATAGGATTTAAAGGAGGATTTAGATTTCCAAGGCTTCTAATTAAGTAGTGATAATCAGGCTTTCTGCTGAGGGTCACTTCCTGGGAGTAATTTGAGTTATTAAAATGCATGTTTTTGTTTGTTCTGCTTTGTGAGCTAAAACTGATCCCTTTTAATATAGCAGCAAATATGCAAATTGGTGTTTCATTATATTGTGCAATTTATGGCAATCTTCTCTAATTTACTAAAAGGTCAGGAGCCTGACCTTGTCATTCAAAATTTTTTTCCTGGTAAAGCTAAACTAATTATGTGGATTTTTTTTTTTAAATGAAACTCTGAAAGTGTGCAGCGTGGTAAAGAATGTGACAAATTTAACTTTCATTTAGCTCTTATAATCATAAGGATGGCCTTCAGTTTTGTGCGGATCCCCAGTAACAAAGAGTAGGTGATCTCAATTGTGATTTGGAAATCAGTTGGTTTTAAATACTGCAGAGAAAAAAGAGAGAACTTAAAAACAATTCTTGTGCCTCAGAAAAATGTGGCAACTGGAATAGCCTAGCTTTACTGAGATAATTAGCACGTAAATACTTTAAATTGTCATAGGCCAGAAAATGTTAAAAAGAACTATCATGATCTCAATAGCAAGTTTTTTGTTCAAAAGACTTACCAAATCTATATATTATTTTGTTCTTTATTGATACTAAATATACTTTAACTTTTTTCATTGCTTTACAGAGCTTTCAACTTTGACCAAGATGATTTTTTTTAAGATTTATTTATTTATTTGAAGGGGGGGAGGGATAGAAGGAGACGGAGAGCAAGAATCTGAAGCAGACTCCTGTTGATCATGAAGCCCTGGGCGAGGGCTGGATCCCACCAACCTGATGTTACGACCCAGGCTGAAACCAAGAGTGTGATGCTCAACCAACCAAGCCATCCAGGCACCCTGATAGGAGAATTTTACCTCAAATATTTTTAAATCCTTAGGAGCACAAGTTGGTACCAATGAACTGTTTACCTTTAAATTATAGGCAGTGGTTCTCTCTCTCTCTCTCTTTTTAAAAGATTTATTTATTCGTGAGAGACAGAGAGAGAGACAGAGACAGAAGAGGGAGAAGCAGACTTCATGCAGGAAGCCTGATGTGGGACTTGATCCTGGGACTCCAGGATCATTCCCTGAGCCAAAGGCAGGCACTCAGCCACTGAGCCACTCAGGCATCCCATAGGCAGTGGTTCCTACACATTAGTCTGAATAAAAATCACTTGGATTTCTTGCTAAAATTTAGATTCTATGGTCCCATCACCTCAAAATTCTGGTTCAGTAGGTCTGGGGTTGGCTTCTAGTAATCTGTATTTTATTCAGGTGATTTGTTGTCTATACAGGTGACCCTTGAACAAGATGGGTTTGAAATGTATGTATATTATAATTTTTAAAAAACAAATACAGCATAGTAATATAAATGTATTTTCTCCTCCTTATGATTTTTTTTAGCATTTTCTTTTCTCCCACCTTTTTTGTTATAAGAATACCACATATAATACATATAATGAAAAAATATGTTAGTTGATTATATTATTGGTAAGGCTTCAACAGTATACTGTTAGTAATTCATTTTTGGGGGAGTCAAATCTCATATATGGATTTTGACTGTGTTGGTACCACTGACACCCACATTATTTAAGGGTCAACCTTACTTTTAAAAGAATTCATAGCAATTTGACTCTCCTCCACCCAATATGCTCATTTGTTTAGTTGGTTATACATCACATATTTTTGGCAATTTTAAAAAATAAAGGAATAAAGAAACATCTATTATGTGCCATGCATGATCAATACCCTTAAGGAGCTAGCCAGAAAAACACATGTATAAATGGTGATGGGGCAACATTAAAAAAAATATAAGCAAAATTTTAAAAAATATCTTTGAGAACATAAAGGAAGTAAAAAATTAATTATAATTGGGGGACATTTAGCAAAGGAGATTATATTTAGACTAAGAAGAATGAGAGTATTCCTCTAGATGGGGAAAGTAGGAGAAAGACAATACTGGCTATCAAAGAGCTTGAACAAATGTCCAGAGATGGGAACATGCATGGTGTGTTCAGGGGAAGGTGAGCGACATAATGTGACCACAGCACAGTACTTGTTGTGTCATACATTGGTAGTAGGAGTAAAATTTCAAAATTTCCTGAGATCAGATTTTGCAGGACCTGGAATGTCTCAGTGCTGAGCAGTTGGGGTTTTATTTGTTGGGCAGTGGGACACCAGTGTCAATTTTAAAGTGAGGGATTGACCTGATTAAGGCTGTGTCTGGCAACAGTTTGGACAGGAAAGATCAAAGACATTAAGATGCCACTCATAGTCCCTAGAAAGATACTAAAGTCCTGAACAAAGACAATGGAGTTGAAAATGGTGGACTGGATTCAAGAGACAATTCAGCAATCAGTTGGATTTGAGGTGAGATTAGAAGGAGGTGTGAAGGGAAGGGAATTTGACATCCAAGTTTCCAGTTGAGGAACTGTGTGGATAGTGACACCATTAACCAAGACAGGAAATGTGGGAACAGAAACATTATTGATGGAAATAAAGATTTTGACTTAGAAGCTTGCTTAGAAAGTGTGTTTGAACCAGTAGCAGTGGCAGCTCTAGGAAGCTTGTAAGAAAGGCAGGATCTCAGACCTCCATCCTAGATCTACTGAATCAGAATCTATACTTGTACAACATTCCCAAGTGACTTATACACACAAGAAAATCTGACAAACACTGGTAAAAGAACATACAAAGTCTGTTGTTGTGACACTATCATTTTGAAGGACTCTACCATAAAGGGCTTTGTGGTTATATAAGTTTGGGAAAAGCTTTATGTGATGACCTACATGGTACTATTCTTGGAGATTCAAAAACTATAATTTAAAGAACAAATGCAGTCCAATGTTAGTGGAAAGAAGGAATTAACAAAGATCAGAGCAGAAATTATTGAAATAGAGACTTAAAAAGATAGTAGAAAATGTCAATGAACCTAAGAGCTGGTTCTTTAAAAATATAAACAAAGTTAATAAACCTTTAGCTAGGCTCACCAAGAAAGAGTGGAAATAAGATCAGAAATGGAGAAAATGCTACAACTGATATCACAGAAATACGAAGGATCATAAGAGACTATTATGAACAATTATATGCCACCAAATTGGACAGCCTAGAAGAAATGGATAAATTCCTAGAAACATATTACCTTCCAAGTCTGAATCATGAAGAACTAGAAAATCTGAACAGGTCAATTAATAGTAAGGAGATTGAATCAGTAATTTAAGAACTCCCTACAAACAAAAAAATGCCCAAGACCATACTGCTTTTCTAGTGAATTTTACTTAATATTCAAAGGTGAATTATTACCCATCTTCTCAAACTCTTAAAAAAATAGAAGGAACGATTCCAAACTCCTTTTATGAGACCAGCATTATCCTGATACCAAAACCAGACAAAGGTATCACGAGGGAAGAAAATTACAGGACAGTATCCCTGATGAGCATATATGCAGACAATCCTCAACAAAATATTAGCAAGCCAAATTCAACAATATTTCAAAAGTATCAACACCATGATGAAGTAGGATGTATTCTAAGGATTCAAGAATGGCTCAACATCTGCAAATCAATCAATGTGATGCACAACATTAATAAAATGAAGGTAAGATAAGAGGAATCATATAAAACCACTTCAGTAGATGCAGAAAAGATATGCGATGAACATTCATTTATGATTAAAACTCTCGACAAAGTGGGTATTGAGGAAATATACCTCAACATAATAAAGGCCATATATGACCAGCCCACACCTAACATCATTCTCAATGAGGAAAAGTTGAAAGCTTTTCCTCGAAGATCAGAAACAATACAAGGATTACCACTTTTGCCACTTTCATTTAATATAGTATTGGTAGTCCTAGCCAGACCAGTTAGGCAAGAAAAAGAAATAAGAGTATCCAAACTGGAAAGGAAGAAGTAAAACTGTCACTATTTGCAGATGACCTGATACTATATATAGGAAACCCTAAAGACTTTGCTCCCAAAATGGTGAAAACTAATCAATGAATTTGGTTAAGTTGCAAGATACAAAGCCCACAATACACACTAATTTGCATTTCCACACACTAATAATAAACTATCAGAAAGACAATGTAGGGAAATGATGCCATTTACGATTACATCAAAGAGAATGAAATACGGCTCTATCAGATGGGCCAGACATGCTTCTGGAAGCAACAGCACAATGGCTGCCCAAGGAGAACCCCAAGTCCAGTTCAAACTTGTATTGCTTGGTAATGGAGCTATTGGAAAAACAATGTTTGTGAAATGCCATCTGACTGGTGAACTTGGGAAGTACACAGCCACCTTGGTTGTTGAGGTCCACCCCTTGTGTTCCATACCAATAGAGGACCTATTAAGTTCAATGTATGGGAGACAGCTATCCAGGAGAAATTTGGTAGGTGAGAGACAGCTATTACATCCAGGCCCAGTGTGCCATTACAATGTTTGTAGTAACATCAAGGGTTCCTCGCAAGAACGTGCCTAATTGGCATAGAGAATCTGGTTCACGTATGTGAAAACATCCTCATTGTGCTGTGTGGCAACAAAGTGGACACTAAGGACAGGAAAGGTAAAGCAAAATCTCTTGTCTTCCACTGAAAGAAGAACTTTCAGCACTATGATATTTCTGCCAAAAGTAACTACAACTTTGAAAAGCTCTTCCTGGGGCAGCCTGGGTGGCTCAGAGGTTTAGCGCCGCCTTCAGCCCAGGGAGTGATCCTGGAGACCAGGGATCAAGTCCCACGTCGGGCTCCCTGCATGGAGCCTGCTTCTCCCTCTGCCTGTGTCTCTGCCTCTCATGAATAAATAAATAAAATCTTAAAAAAAAAAAAAAGAAAAGCCCTTCCTGGCTTGCTAGAAAGCTAATTAGAGATGCTCACTTGGAGTTTGTTGCCATGCCTGCTCTTGCCCCACCCGAGGTTGTCATGGCCCGAGCTTTGGCAGCACAGTATGAGTGTGATCCAGAGGCCATTTAGACAACTGTGCTTCCAGATGAGAATGATGACTTGTCAGAAAGTGTATCTGGAGGCCCCTTCTTGGTTGCAACCCAAGCAGAAGTCTGGTTTTATAGGCCACTCTCCTGCGATGTCAGTGGTGCAGCATCTTTGCCACTTTATTTTATAGCTAGGTGGAACATGTGCTTGATCTTTGGTATGCTGAAGGAGATGAATGGGCTTTGGAGTGAATGTGGAAGTTGAAAAAGTATCTTCCTTTTTTGGACGTGCATATTTAGCTGTTTGGAATACAGTTGCTACACCTCCATGTGCTTTGAGGCATATTTATAATAGTCAAAACATGGAGACAACCTAAGTGTCTATTGATGGATGAAGGGATAAAGAAAATACAGCATATATACATGATGGAATATTATTCAGCCATAAATAAGCATGAAATCTTGCCATTTGTGACAACATGGATGGAACTTGAGGGCATTATGCTAAGTGAAATAAGAGAAAGACAAATACTATATGATCTCAGTTATATGTAGAATCTAAAAAAATGCCAAAACCAAGCACAAATCTAAGCTCATAAATATAGAGAACAGACTGATGGTTGCCAAAGGTGGGGGGTGTCTGGTAGGCAAGGTGGGTGAAAGGAGTGAAATGGTACAAACTTTTAGTTATAAAAGAAATAAGTCCTGGGGATGTAATGTATGGCATGTTAACTATAGTGAATATTACTGTATTGCATATTTGGAAATTCCTAAGAGAGTAAATCTTAGAAGTTCTTATCACACAGAAAAAAAGTGTAACTATGTGTCATGATGGATGTTGACTTCCTTGTGATTGTTTGGCAGTGTGCGCAAATAGTGAGTCATGTTGCATCCCTGAATCTACTATAATGTTAACAAAACAAAACTCCTACAATTTGTATTAGTCTGTTAAAGCTCTGAAGAGTTCTTTAGCAATGAAATCTGTCTGATTTTGCTTAAACCAACATTTAAAAAATGTATTTTGTCATGAGGTAGTGGGTTAATTGTGTTCCTCCGAAAGATATGTTGAAGTTCTGACCTCCAGGACATATGAACGTGACCTTATTTGGAAATAAGGTTTTGTGGATGTAATCGAGTTAAGATGAGGCTTTACCGTATTTGGGTGGGTGCTGTAGCCAATGAATGGTGTCTTTATAAGAGTTAGAAGAGGGGGGCTTCTAGAAAGACACACACAGCGAAGAAGGCTGTGTGATGACAGAGGCAGAGATTGGAGTGACACAGCTACAAGCCTAGAGAAGCTAAAAATTACTGGTAACCTCCAGAAGCTAGGAAGAGGCTAGGAAGGATTCTTTCCCGAGCCTTCAGAGGGAGCGTGGTCTTGCCAACACCTTAATTTTGGACTTCTAGCCCCTAGAACTGTGAAAGAATAAATGGTTTTAAGCCATCCAGTTTGTAGTAATTTATTATTGGAACCCTAGGAAACTAATAATGTATGAATCTCTAAGACAAATAACAACACTAACTAACATTCTGAGAGTCACTAGATTAGAAAATACTAGTTTAGAAGAGACATGGAGATGTCTGGGGTATGCGCATGTGCAGCTGTCAAACAGGCTTTAGAAACTGGGTATAACTTTCAAGAGAGGGTCAGGATAGATGAGAAATCTGCGGGAGTAAAGCATGCAGGGGGACAGTTTCAGCCTGGGGAAGGCATGACTTTGGCCAGGAAGAGCATTTAAACAAAAATCCTGGGAGGATAGCTGTAATTGAAGGAAAATGGGAAAGGAGCAAGAGAATGGGCATTTAGGAGCCATAAAAGAATAGAAAGTGAAAAGATATATGCACCCCTCTGTTTATTGCAGCATGATTTATAATAGCCAAATTATAGAAGTAGCCCAGATGTCCATCCATAGGTGAATGGATACAGAAGATGGTTAACAGAGAGGAAGTGGTGGGGGGATGGATGAAATCGATTAAAGGGATTGATGAAGAGCACACTTACCACAATGAGCACTGTGTAATGTATAGAATTGTTGAATGAAATTGTACACCTGAAACTAAGGTACCCTGCAGGTTAGTTATACTTCAGTCATAAAAAAAGAAATTTTGATAATGGGGGAAAAAAAGACTTTTAGCAATTAGGAAGTCAATAGTAATCTTCAAAAAAGCAGTTTGAGCAACTTGAAGTAGAGGCTAGCTTGCCACGGATCAAGGAGTGAATGAAAGGGCCTTCAGATACAGAAGTCAAGGTAAAAGCATTTTCATTTACCAATCCTCCTTGAAACCTTGAAAAAAGTTTTGGAAAATATTTTTTCTGGAAAAAATGAAAAACCTCCACTTGAAAAAAATGCAAAAAGAAGAAGAAGAAGAAGAAGAAGAAGAAGAAGAAGAAGAAGAAGAAGAAGAAGAAGTAGTAGTAAACTCCATCTTAAATGAAATCTAGAAACTTCATTATGAACAAAATCTGGCCAGTTCTGAGAAATGGAGACTAAAACTAAGGGTGGAGACTGAGAACCCAAAAACCTCCTCAGATTTGAGCAGAGTCAGATTTGTCTAAAAGTACATGTTACAGTCTTCAGATCCAAAAGATCCTTCATTCAGTTTCCTGGGATCTAGAGAAATGTGACCAGGGAAGAAGTGGACGTGTCCCTATGCAGACTCAGTCATCAAGCATAGAAGAATGGGTGGGGCGGAGCTGAAGGGAACCAGGGATATTGTCTGCTCTACATCCTAGCCCCCAGCTAATGGCTGTACAGTGGGGAGGGTGGAGGAGAGACGACACTGTGCTTGCCAGATCACAACACAAATCAACATCCTAGCTGAGAGAGGAGGAGAAATGTGCATTCAAAGGCTGAGGACAAATTTGGTGAGAAGGTTTTTGAGGTAATACACTCTATTTAAAGCTCTGGGCTGCCTTTCTTCACAGTAGTCTTCAAGCAAATGATGGCCTCAGATAAAGTTACCCCAAGAAATGTAAATAACCACCAGAAAGGAACACATTAGGCCATATGCATAGGGATAAAAGAGGAAGGAGTAAGCAAAAGTCAGACAACATACATAAATCAGAAGAGAGATTGTTCTATGAATCTGACAGGGAATCTTAAAGACACTATAGGCAGCACCATCTCTTGGGGAGGAGGAAGTGCACACACACACACACACACACACAAAATGATTGAAAAGGAGATAAGACAATGGAAGAAAATGAAAAAAAAACAAATTGGTAGAACTTGGTAAAAAATAAATGATGAGGGAGCATAAAATCAATGAAGAGATAAAAATCTCATTAAACCCCCCCAAAAAAACAAAAAACACCCAAAGAAGAATAAGCAGAATTGAAAACATAGGGGTACAATGGTTAGGAGATGGTGAAGCAAAGCCTGCCCCTTTTAGGTGTCTCTTATCGAAGTGCTTCCCATTTCTTCTTAAGTCTTATCTTGATGGTATATTCTGTTAATTAGTAACAGGAGAGCTGGGATTTGGATCCAGAACAGTGGAATGAATTCTTTGATCCCTTTCATTCCTCCTTTAGGTGCTGAGTTATTCTTTTGCAATGTCTTTATCTTTCAAAATTTCCCTTAATAATTCTCATGAGTGCCTTTTTTGGCGGCATAGAAATACTGATGATGTAAACTGGTGAAGTGAAAACATATGGCCAATGGCTCCATGCCACACAAACAGTAAAAGAGGTTTCTAGAATCTTATGGAATAGTAAAGCATACATGGTATCTGTCCCCAAAGTTTTTTAATTGGTTAGACCTCAGCTTTATAATCTCCCTTAAACTGATGGCCTTCAAGTGGTTCTCATACTCCACAGAGGTGAGAATGTCTCGGAACCATTGGCTTTAAGCGATTGGCTTTGAGTTAATGGGCTGGAAGAGTCTCTGACAACAAATTTCAACGGAGAAGCCCATCTCAGAGAGCAGACCCTAAATTCATCTCTCAGTGCCCTTTCCCAAGGAAGTCAATTTCCTCTGTCCAATGAACAACTGCCCATCTTTGATTTGGGTTTTCTTTAAAGAACTTGATGCCAGTGGCCAGTGGATGTGTAAATGCTGTTCAGTCCATCCAATAATATAGCTCAGGCCAAAGTTTTGATACACAAGTCCTAATTCCCTGGAAAAATGTGATTTTATGTTATCATGCAGTTGTTTTCTTGTTCTCTTAAGCATCACTAACCTACAGTTGGCCTTGCCTGCTAACATCGTGCATTAGTTGAGGCTGGGAAACCTGATGTTAGGGGTTGAAACAGGTCCCAGGCTTCCTTTGGACTGTGTTGGCTAACACATGTGGCTGTGTGTGTGGGTTTAGCTCCCAAGAAGTACAAGAGGGTCAAGAAAGCTCTCCCCATAGGAAGTTCTATTGAAAGAAAATGAAAACTCTAGAGGGCCCCACATGTATACCCCAGGGAGGCCTCACACTAGAAACACAAGAAGCCAGGGGCAGTTTAATCATCTTAATGAATGGCACCACCACCCACCCAGTCAGAAATGTATAATTATTCCTGATTTTTCTCTTGCTTTCATTTTCCATGTCTAATTTATCAGTAAGTCCTTTTGACTTTACCTCAGAAAAGGAGCATTGAGTCTGTCTTCTATTTCACTTCAACACTTGTGCCACACTCTCCCGAGCTCCTGTTCGGACTCTTAAACAGTTTCTCGTCTCCCCACAGCCATGCATTTCCTCCTGCAATCTGTTCTCTGCATAGTAGCCAGTACCATATAAAACACAGATCAGGTCACGTCACTCTTCTATTTAAATCTCCAGCAGCTTCCAGTTTACCTCAGAATAAAATGAAAGTTCCTCATTATGACTTTCAACATCTTGCATAATCTAGCCCCTGCCTACCTCTCTGGACTCACCCCCAGCCAAATAAGTTTCCATTCAATGCCATGAATACTCCAAGCCCTTTCCTTTCTCAGAGACTTTGTACGGGCTGTCTCCTTCTCCTGAAAATGTTCCTTCCCCAGTACTACATGAATGATAGCCTCTCATTTTTCAGTGCTCAACTTAACTGTTCAGGACAGCCTTCCTTCCTGAAAGTAGGTGTGTCTCATTCATTTTATTCTCTGCCTGTCTCCTCCTATTTCTTTTTCTTACATCTTAACAATATCTATGATTATTTTAGTTTATTACTTTTTTCTCTCTCCCCACTAGAGCAAGAACACCTCAAGAGCAAGTACGTAGTCTGTCTTGTTGCATTCACTAATGTACCCCCAGGACTTCACACTCTCAACAAATAATGGGAAGACAACACATAAGTGAATACATCAGTGAACAGATGAATCCATTCTTGCAGACCATATGTGAGTTCAGGACCATTAACTGGTACACATTCACATGCTATGTGCCCTTTCCTTTCAGAGTTTTAAAGAAAGACATCATATTTGGGGACATTTAATTTTTAGACTCCTTTGAACTGGAATTCATTTTCAAATAAATGTCAATAGGTTTCCAAAAGTTGAAGTCTGTTATGAGCTGTGTAACTGTAAAGGCATAGTCTGGAAGGTGACCCATTCTCCAGTGAGTGTGAATTGCTGGTGAACATTCAGAACAATCCAGCCATAAAGCAGTACAACCGCAAACCTCAACAAAGCCCTAACCATTTCTGGCTACACAGTTGTTTGTATCAGCCATTGGATTTTGGCAAATGAACATCAAATGGATATCGATGAGGACTTTACAAGCAACATGTATCAGTTTTAAAAATGACCTACTTGTCATTTATAACTAAGAAAATCGTAAGGTATGCCTATTATAAGCATCTCTTCCACTGGAAGAGACTATTATGGAGGAAGGATGGGAGTATAGAATTTGAATTAGATTATGCACAAAAAAAGTTAGTTTGGAAGGGTATACTTGCCTTTAGGTATATTTGGCAGGGTGAGTTTTTCTTGTCCTCCTTTATCACTTTTCTTTACCCCTGATCAGAAAGAAAACTTCTAGCTTAATAACACATGACCTACTGTTAAGCCAGTATGGACAGCTGTAAGAAACCATCTGTACTGCCAAGAGGAAATCTTGTTTGTCTTGCAGTGTTTTACATAGAAAGCTGAAAGATCACGGACAATGCCTACGGAGAACTTACGGAGTTTTTGATGGAGAATCTTCTCTAACTTTTCCCTCCTCTGAACCATGATCTGTCTGGTCCAGACCAATGGTGCAAACCTGGAGGGCACTGGCACACTGCAGGAGGTTGTATGATCTGAGGATGGGAGAAGCCGGGAAAAATCAGAGGAAGAAGGGATTCTTGGTCATCCATCCAAGATTTCTGGGCATCCATCCAAGGCTGACTGTGTACAAAGTGAAAGGTAGTCCCATTTGATCAATAAAGAAATGGCCATCTTTCAGATTTCAGGGGAGCTTGGATCAGCTCATAGTAGGATATTTTCCTCCTGGCAGAGGACTATGCCTGCACTGCAGGCCCTCCTAGATATTTCTGTGGGTTGGAGGGAGGGATAAGGTTGAATTTACATAAAAGTTTTATCTAGAATCTCATTAGCAGGAAGGCTACCTCTGCCTAAAATATTCTCCTCTAAATTGACATTTGGAAACTGCAGGCCTCAGCTGTTTCCTCCAGGGTCTTTGAGGCTCCTTCCCCCACTATGTATATAGGTGGCATAATTTTATCTTTTTTCTTTCCACCCTCTTAAAGTTGATTTAAGGTCTTTTTTATGTTTGGTGGAAAAATACAAAGATTCAGCAGGATGCGCTTAAAATATAATGTAGCTAATAAGTCTACTATTTAATTGCAGCTGTTAATGCAAAATTTGATGATGATATTTCAGCTGGTATGATTAGCATTTAATCATTTTTTATCATGGTGATACTGCCTTCACCGCCTTTCTACTTTGAAGAAGTCAGCAGTCTCCTCTATTTATTTAGAATTTTATGTGTTGGAGACTTTGGCTTTAGAATTTCAAGGTTTTGAGGCCATGAATGCTTAAAGAAAATTATTTGCATTTCTGCAGACTGCAGATGATGCCTGGTTCTTTTAGTTCTTGGGCTGGTTTGTATAGGTCAAGGGTAAGAGTTTTGAGACTGTCTGAGCCTTCAGCCCAGGTCCATTAGCTGCATAACCTTGGGCAAGTCATTAACCTAACTGTGCTTCAGCTTCTTCATCTGGCAACTGGGGATAATAAAATCTGATCACTGTCTCCTGGGGGTGGTAATGAGCATCAGGTGAGAGGTGTGTCCATAAATTGTTAAGTGAATTAAGATTGTTTCCATGACATTTGTTGTTGTTGTCGTTGTCATCATCATCATCATCATCTAAATTAACCCAGTATGGAGGTTTGGAAAATTCAGTGGTGATTATCTGGGGTTTCAGTTACCTGTGGCCAACCGCAGCCCGGAAGCAGGTGGTCCTCCTTCCGACAGACGTATGGCCAGTTCAGTAGTTGCTTAACGCCATGTCACATGCCTGCGTCCTTCCCCTCACTTCATCTCCTCACGCAGGCACTTTATCATCTCACATCACAAGAACAAGGGTGAGTACAATATGCTATTTTGAGAGAGAGAGAGACCATATTCACATAACTTTTATTAGAGCATATTGTTATAATTATTCTATTTTTAGTTGTTATTAATTTTACTGCACCTAATTTATAAATGAAACTTTATCATAAGTATGTACGTGTAGGAAAAAGCCTAGTATATATGTTGTGTTTGGTACTCTCCGTGGTTTCAGGCATCCACTGGGGGGGGGGGGTGGTCTTGGAATGTATCCCTGTGGATAAGTGGGGGCAGGGGGACTACCAAAGCTGTTAGGCCAAATAACAAATTTGAAATGTTTGACAAAATTCACCATGAGATTTCCTTATGTTGTGAGCATCCCCAGGACTTTTGAATCTGGATTTGATTCACAAGGAACATTTGAGAAAAACGGTTGTATAAAGGAAGGTAATCTTATAATGAAACAGAGTGATTCTTTTCATCTGTGGGTGACAAGGCGTTGTCACATTGAATACCTAATTTCATTTTTAGGGGGAAAGATAGAACGGGCGGTATTTTTTAAAATATTTTACTTATTTATTTGAGAGAAAGAAAACACAAGCAGTGGGGAGGGGCAGAGGCAGACTCCCTGCTGAGCAGAAACCCTGATATGGAGCTCCGTCTCAGAACCCTGGGATCATGACCTGAGCCAAAGGCAAATGCTTAACCAATTGAGCCACCCAGGCGCCCCTAGAACTGGTGATATTAAGTCACTTTGATGTAAGAGGAAGATTAGGCACGAGGAAGATGAATAAAAGGTTCAAGGTGTCTTAACCAGCAGGATGCCTTGTGAGAGCAGACACCTAAATAGAGGGTGATGGTTTTCCAACAGGGGCAAGGAGCCGAGATTACAGAACCCACAGTGAAGGGAAGTCAGGCTCACAGGAGAACAGGATTGAAGAGCTTTAGAGAGGGGAGGAAAAGGTGTCGTGGTGGGCTACTGGGGGTGGTCCCTTGTGAGGACAAGGCTCGTTAGGGCTGCTTTCTTATTAGACTCTTATTTCTGTTTACCAGATTATCCTCTAAACTAGTTGAAACATGCAGGCCTTAACAGCGCTGGCAGAGGCAGATGGATTGTTTTTTTTGAATACCAGGTATTACCTTAAAAGGATGGGTAATAAAGCCCCGGTGGGTGGGTAGCTTTAGATCCTGAATGCCTCCCCTTCTCAAAATGAATCTAGATCAAGCTCAATTCACAAGTTAAAAACAGAGAGGGTCAGTTTTCTCTGTGGGCCGCTTGAGGCCACAGGTCATACAGCATGTTTAATAGATATGCATTGTATGTAGTAGGAGCTTAATAGATATGCATTGTATGTAGTAGGAGCTTAATAGATATTCACTGACGGAAGGGATTATGACACGGGGCTATCTGACCAGTTGACAGCTGATGCAACTACAGCCTTTACTGACTTGTGCCTGACCGAGGCCGTTCTGTACACTAACGAATTTACATTAAACCCTACAAGTTAGGTACCATTATCATCATTGTACAAAAATAAAAAAGTGAATCACATAGCAAAGTGACTTGGGCTAGAAGGTGGTGGAACTGGGATTTGAACCAAGGTCACGGGACTGGAAACACTGTGCTGTTAATTAATAGTCCAGTCCCCTGCATGTCCAGTTCCTTTTGTAGAGCCCTGCGGTTCTCAGACTTTGGCACAGATACACAGTCTTGTACCAAGTTTGTACATAAAAAATGTACCCTGTGTTCTATGGGGGAGTTAATGGACCTTCAAGGATAAAGTTGGCCTTACGAGTTAACAGCAGAATTTAACCCCGTCTTTAGACGAAACCCCATTGTGCCATAGAATTGCCACAGCTCTGGGAGCTGGATGTTTGTATCATTCACGACTCTTGATTGCAAGTCACAGAAACCCTTTGGGACTAGTTTAAGTAAATGAAGTTACTTTGTTTTCCCCTAAAAAATTAAAGCCCAGGTTTGCTGAGATATAACTTACATACATTAACATTCAGCGTAGCATACAGGTCTGTGTTTTGACAAACTCATCCAGTTGTGTCGCCCCCATTACAGGCAAGAGGGGAACATTTCTGTCACCCCAGGAAGTCCCCTCACGCCCCATGCTAGCCAGTCTTCTTCCCACCCCTAGCTATTGGTAACCACTGATCTGTTTTCTGACCTACAGTTTTGCCTTTTCCTGAACAAAATAGCGATGGTTCATGTGATGTGTAGCCCTCTGACTTTGGCTTTTTCCGTTCAGATTCATTTGTGTCGGTATCTGCATCAGTTCGTTTCTTTTTATTGCGGAGCACTGTTCCATTGTATGAATGGGCCACACTTGTCTTCTCCGTTCACCAGTTGAAAGATATCTGGCTTGTTTCCAGTTGTTGATGATGAATAAAACTGCTACAAATATCTGTGTAGAAGTTTGGAGTGTGCATATGTTTTCATGTCTCTGGAGTAAAAATATCCAGTAGCAGGACTGCTGAGTCATATATTAAGTGTATATTTGGTTTTAGAAGCAATAGCCAGACTGTTTTCTGTAAGGGCTATTTGATTTTCATTCCCGTCCACCATGTGTGGGTTCCAGGTGCTCCTCGTCCTCACCAGCTGTGGGTTTTCTCAGTCTTTATCCTATAGATCTTCTAATGCGGTGCAGTGCTACCTCCCTGTGGCTTGGATTTGCATTTCCCAAATGAGTAATGATGTGAAGCACCTATTCTTGGGCTTCTTTGCCATACACATCTCTGCTTTTTTATTTTATTTTATTTTATTTTATTTTATTTTATTTTATTTTATTTTATTTTATTTTATTTTATTTTATTTTATTTTATTATTTTATTTTTATTTATTTTAAAAATATTTATTCATGAGAAAGAGAGACGCAGAGATATAGGCAGAGGGGGAAACAGGCTCCTTGCAAGGAGCCCGACGTGGGACTTGATCTTGGATCCTGGGATCATGCCCTGAGCCAAAGGCAGACATCTGAACCACTCAGGCATCCCTTTTTTTTAAAAAAAAAAGATTTTACATATCTGCTTTAGATGATGTTTCTGTTAAAATCTTTGCCCAATTTTTAAATTGGGTTCTTTGGTTATTATTGACTTTTGAGAGTTCTTTACATAGTCTAAGTCTCTTATTCAATGTGTGTGTTGCAAATATTTTCTCTGTGGCTTGCCTTTCTCTTAAGGGCAGTGTCTTACCAAAACCAACCAAACAAACAAAAACCCAAACACAAAACATAAAAACCAGAAGTTAAAATTTTGATGAAGTCCAGTTAATCACTTTTTAAGTGGATTGTGGTTTTTTAAGTCCTATCTAATAAGTTTTTGCCTAACCCAAAGTCAAAGAAATTTTCTCCTATGTTTTCTTCTTGAAGTTTTATAGTTTTTGGGTTTACATTTATGTCTATGATCACTTATTATCAAGTTAATTTTTAAAAAAGATTTATTTATTCCAGAGAGAGACAGTTAGAGAGACGGTGCATGTGCACGGGGAGGGGCAGAGGCAGAGAGAAAATTTAGTCGCAGACCCCCTGCTGAGTGGAGTGTAGGCTGTGGTGCTCTATTCTAGGACCTGGAGATCATGAGCTGAGCTGAAAACAAGAGTCAGTTGGCTAACGGAGGGCACCACCCAGGGGCCCCTCAAGTTAATTTTTGTGCATGTTGCAAAGTATTGGTTGAGGATCAGATTTTTTTGATTATGGATTTCCAGTTATTCCAGCATCAATTGTCTTAACGACTATCCTTTCTCCATTGAATTACTTTGCACCATTGTAAACAACAAGTTGACAATATATCTGTTTCTGGTCTTGTATTCTATTCTGCATTCTAAGCATTTTAGTAGATTGCTTCACTTGATCTCATGACGTGTCCCTATTATGATAGAGGAAATTGAGTCACAGAGATCTTAAGTGACTTGCTTAGGGTCATGGAGCTGGGATATAGCAAGTGGGCTTGAATATTGGCAGCTGAGCTCCTGACCCCAGGCTCTTAACCACTATCCTCTTGAGCCCTGCTGATGTCTCAGAGAATCCAAGAGAGAGGGTGCCAGCAGCCACAGAAGCCTCCAGCCTAAGGTTAGACTATGTCTGGGATCTTCCATTTTATTCCTCTGTTCCCCTGGGGCATATTCTCCCTCAGATTGGCTTTCTCTGCTTTAAGTCCATATGCCAGGAAATAGCAGCTCCCATATTTTCATCTTCTCTTAGGGAGGGAATAGTCAGACTGGCTGGATCTCAGAAGCATGTCTAAATTTGTAAGGAAGAGACTGACTGGCTCAGCCAGATGGAGGAGACCTGTCCCCCAAAACTTTCCCCCAACCCCCAGCCCCAAACTAGTTAACCATAGCCAGGATGAGTGCTGAGTGAAGGCAATTCTGACTGGCCCAGCCTGGGCCAAATTTAGGTCTTGGTACAATCAAACCACAGGAGCAGAGTCAAAACTGGTTGCTGAGCGCATACCCCACTATACACAGCATCCCACGTTGTTGTGCAACAGCTATAATTACCCATTGTCTGGATGTAGATTTGGACAGCGTACATCCTTGCACAATAAGAGTTTGAATTGTGTGGATCTGCTTATATGCAGATTTTTTCAATAAATATAGCACAAAACTGTAACCCCCACCCCAAACTAGTTGCTAAGAATGCAGTGCTGTGGGGCACCTGGGTGGCTCTGTCAGTTAAGCGTCTGTCTTCAGCTCAGGTCATGATCCCGGGGTCTGGAATGGAGCCCTGCATCGGGCTCCCTGCTCCGCAGAGAGTCTGTTTCTCCCTATGTCCCTCCCCCTGCTCATGCTCTCTTGTTCTCTCTCAAATAAATAAAATCTTAAAAAAAATAATGCAGTGCTGTAACCAGGGGGAGAGTGGGGGAGAGGAAGATCTCCAAAAAGGGGTTGGGGATAGGGCTACATTATGACTTTTGTGAGCGCTGAACACTTAAGCCTTTGTAGACTTCTTTCTTCATAAGTATAGTAACATTTATAGTTTATGACATCCTGATATAATAAATGAATGTAATCCAGGCTAGATTATACTAATTATCTTCTGATCTGAAAAGAAGTTAGATCATTTTGGTGAGCTCCTAAAAGTATCCTGGGCCCTGGGCACAGTGCCTACCGTGCCTAATGGAGGCAGAAGTCCATGCTGGGGAGGTGTGGGGAAGAAATGGAATGTCAACTAAACGCTATCATTCCCATTTCTTATTTTAAAGATTTTTGTTTATTCACGAGAGACACACAGAGAGAGGCAGAGGGAGAAGCAGGTTCCCCATGGGGAGCCGATGTGGGACTCGATCCCAGGACCCCAGGATCATGACCTGAGCTGAAGGCAGACGCTCCAACACTGAGCCACTCAGGTGCCCTACTATCATTCCCATTTCTATAAACACAGAAGCTGAGGCTTTGTGAGGTAATCACAAGATAACTAGTAGGTCCTTTGGTTCCAAGAGGGCTCTGCAGTGTGGCATGCTAGAGGGATTTCCATGGTGGGTTCTAATGAAGCCTCTGCCGGCTGGCTAATTGGCTGTGTTCAGTGGCATCTGGCAGGGATAGCCTTTCTTGGTCTCAGTTCTCTTGATCCTTTCCATCTAGCTAACTATGAGCTGCTCTTGAGACTTTAAAAACTTGATACATGAGGTTGGTGGAAATGTCCACATTTTCTCATCTGTTCCTTCGGGTGAGACTATCAGTTCTCCACTTTGGCAAGAATCTCACCAGGCCAACAAGCCAATGGATGGAGAATTTTCCGGTTGGGCTTTGGTGTAGCTACATTTATGCAGAGCCCCATTCATAAGTCTCTTCAATTATTCATTTGTTCTTTCATTCATGCCACCTGTTATCTTGTATCACGTGCGGTGCTAAGTGCTGGGAATAGAGTTTACAGATGGTGTTCCTGTACTTTTGGAGGCTATAGTCGAGAGTTGTTTAGTCACAAGTAAGGTAAAATCCGCAGAGAGAAAGCAGCTCATATGATGCCACACCTTGTACATAGCCAGGGAACATAATGGTGTGGGGTGAGATCTGTGAACTTCATTCGGGCTGTGGTCACTCAAACCTGTGAAAGCAGCCTTCTGGCTGATGCCCAAGGGATGAGCCAGTGGGAGCTTCGGGATGGGCGGCAAGGGGAGGTAAACAAAAAGGGGGAACAGTCTCTGGGGAGCCCCTGAGTAGATTCAAGGACTCAAAAAATGCCAGTGTGGCTAGAGTGCAGTAAACAAAGGGTAGGATGGTGGAATGAGTCTAGGGGTAGGCAGGAGGCAGATTCTTCAGGGTCACTTAGGCAATGTGGAGAACTTTGGAGCCTAAGAACCATGGGAGCCATGGAAGGTTCAAGCTGAGGAGTGATGCCATCAGATTTCGTTCTTTTTCCTCTCTAGTTTCCTTTTTTCCCTCTCCCTCTCTCTTTTTACACAAAATCATTGCGAATTTCTGTTCCATTTTCAGATATATGCAGGCCTATAAAACCTTCAAATACACATATTCTTACCATATGTTCAGGGACATACTCTATTGCCAGGAAGCAGCCTGCCTTCCTTTAAAGGTTAAATGTCGAGGCAGGTCAGCCTTAGTTAAATAAACCAAATTGGGAATTACTAATACCAAACTGACAATATTGTAACTTAACATCCAGTGGCCATCAGCCTGACCTTGAGCAAGAGCTCTCACATTTGCAGAGGCCCAAGCTTCCTGCCGGGTAGACAGGGACAGTGTGTTCAGACCAGGCTTCAGCGGGTGATTCACAGGTAGGGCCCATCCCCTACCCTTGTAGCGGCTGGTGGCGTAGAGGCCGCATGAATTATTCATGTGAGGAAGACAAATTGGAGTTAGAACCAGGTGCGCTGCCTTCCCTCGTGAGGACTCTGCCAATTAGGATAAAGAAGGAACTCTCGCTCCATCAAGCCACACTCTCGCTGTGTTATACTGTGCTTAACCCAGATTCCCGAACTGGGTTTGGAAATGGATTAGCGGATGATGAGCTTGTTTTAAAGGTGATACAGTCTTCAGGAGAAAGGGAGAGTTAACTCTACCAGTGGCTTTAAAAGTAAAATGCCAGGTTCAAAGGGAATTGCCTTAACAGCATTTGCCACAGAAGCCTGTTAAACGAGGTAGGTTCATTTTGGGGAAGCAGCTGTTGCTGTCAAGGTATAAAAGCCACTATTGAGATATGTTTTCAGAGCAGGCCATACCTTCCCGGGGTTCTGTTGGTTTAGACAATGTCTAGAATGACAGAGTAACAAGGGACTTAAGGATTCGTTGGACTGATTTTCAAGTTATTCCAAGGCTACTCTGCCTTGGGAATGAGAACAAACTGGTTATTGCTCTTGGGCAGCTTGAGTAACACTAGCCATGGTGAAAGGGAACAGCCTTGTCACATCTGTTGCCAGCCGGGGATGGGTGGTCTCAATTGAACAGTATGGGGGGATAGGTACCGTGAAGGTTTGAAAGTCCCATCTGTGCCACTGAACAGGGCCGTGATGGTCTTTCAGCCCTGCGTTCTCATCTGTTCTGAGGATGGGTCCTAAGTATAGAAACTCAGGAAACTAAGTAGCTTTCTTCTCATTATCAAGGACAAGTAATTAGTCAACCCACAAACATTTACTACTTGCTCCGCACACAGCATTGCTAGGAGTGGGGGTGAGTTCACAAACTTGTAATACTTTGGCCCGAGGAGAGAGAGTAATGAAGACAAGTGATAATCTAAGACCAGACAGACCTTATCTCTAAGGAGTGGCTTCCTTCAGGGAGGATAAGACTGGTCAGAGGAGGTGACCTTGGAGCTAGGCCTTGATGGGTAAATCCTCTTCAGTAGAAAGTCGGAGAGGGGTCAGAACATGTGGGAAGAATGGAGTATTGTGCATCATTGGACTCCATGGCCAAAGAAGTGTGGGTTCCCCTCTGTGCTACAAGGCCTAGATGGCCTTTGTGTTAGTTTGCTTGGGCTATCAGAGCAGAATACCACAGACTAGGGAAACTAAATAACAAAAAATTATTTTCTCATAGTTCTGGAGGCTAGAAGTCCAAGATCAGGGTGTCAGGAGAGTTAGTTTCTGGTGAGGCCTCTCTCCTTGACTTGCAGATGGCTACCTTCTTGCTGTGTCCTCACGTGGCCTCTCTATGTGCATATGCTCCTGATGTCTCTTCTTTTAAGGACACAAGTCCTACTGGATTGGGTCCCACAGTTATGGCTTCAGTTAACCTTAGTTACCTCTTTAAAGGCCCTGTCCCCAAAGAGAGTCACATTGGCAGTTAGGGCTTTAGCATATGAATTTTGGGGGACACAGTTCAGTCATAGCATTCCAATAACATTTTCCGATCTGAAGTGACATAAGAGTGTGTGTATGTGTGTATTCCTATTTTCTGGAGGTTTCTTGAATATACAAGTAAGTTCAAGGGAGATCATAATTCAGTTCTAGAGATTTAAGAAACCAGTAGAAAAGTGTTTTGTTTAAACTCGAAATGCACATGGTAAGCACAGCTCTTAGGTCTCAGGCAGTTATTTCAATGACCCATTCACCAGCCCTTTCAATTCTTCTCCCTCTTCCTTTGCCACATGTACTCTTGCTAATGAAACTTCATTGTCCCACCATCCTCTTCATCTGCTTCTCAGGAGCAGCAAGGTTAAGCTGAGCAAATAAGCATGACAGACTTAGAGCTCCTAGCCCCACCTGTGCTTAAGGGCATCCTTTTACTTGTCTCCATTCAGTTTCCTTTTGTATTCTGTATCAGGATCCCAGATAGGAAACAAATGTCACACTCAAATTTTAGGAGAGTTTAATGAAAAGATTGTTTGCCCAGGGTTATGGGAAAACATCAAAGGATGGAGAAAGGGCCCTGGGGCTAGCAACAGAGGGAGAGAACTATTACCTGCTAAGATGGTGGCTCTGTGGTCTTCACAACCGCTGGCAGCTCATGGCCCGGTAGAAAGATGACAGGTATGGGGAATAATTTATCCCCAACTCTCCTTTCTTCCATTGGTTGTAAAGCAAGAGGGTTAGGAAACTGGCTGGTGCAATCCACAGCTGCCAGCATCGCAGGGCATATAGCAGGGTGGAGAAGTATGGAGAATAGATCGAGGGGGCTTTAAGAACACACCATCCTTAGAGAAACTGTTCCAGACCTTCACCCTGCTTCTTGGACTGTTTGCCTCTGCTTATCTGTCTCCATCTTAAAGCATGATTCTACTCCATTTTTCTTGATGGATGTAAGAGGTATTTCTCTTATTTTCCTTCCTCTTCACTTTTAGATTCTAATCGTTGCCACATGACTTTCTCATTCCTGACAAAAATCTCTCCCTATAAACACCACACATGACCCTGGAGTCTTCTACTTTTATCTTTTATTATCTTCATTCTTTCCTGTATCTTCAATTTCTCCCAACTATTTGAATCTTCGCTTCTAAGTTTACTCTAATTTCTCTAACATACTTGAATTTCTCCTAGACCCCAAACAACCTTTCTCATTTGGTGATCTCTTCCCTCCATGTTGCTGCCATATCTACTCCTTCCTACTTGTTGTCTTCAAGAATGAAGAGACTGTCCTCATTGGCTCAGATTCCTTACTGGTGTCACCTGTCATCTGGTTTCTGCCTCCCTCCTCCCCACCCCATTGGAAATGCTCTAGTTAAAGGTCTCCAGTGACCTCTCTGATGCCAACTCGGATTTTCTGTTTTTAATCACCACCCTACCCCTCCTATGCAATATTCAACTCAAAGGAAATTAGCCAGTAAAGAAAGGGAGGAATCAGCGAGTGACAGAATGCCTCAATTGTCTTATTTAGCGTTTGCATTTCCAGAACCTATTGTACAGTGGGTTGACATGCAACAAATATTTGTTGAAGGATAAAGTAACAAATAGAATATCTCCAATGTTTTGATATTGGATAAACATATCTTACATGTAAACACTGAAAGAAGCAATAGCAATACACTCTAGCAAAACAACAAACAAAATTAAACTTCAAGGAAATTCTGGTATGAGGTAGCTGGTTATCATTAGTGGAGAAACAAGTATGGTAGAAGGCAATAAAGAAAAAATACAGGCGATTAAAGATGCTCAGGTTGAGGAAAACGATCAGTCATCCCATAAACAATCCATTTTGTTAAAAGTACAGAAAAAAATTAACAGAAATTAATATGGAAAAATGTAGAGTTACTGTCCATTCTAGGGGATCAAGAGTAACATTACAGGATAACTTATTTTACATGCTAACATGATCTGGAGTGCTACAGACCATGGGACCTTAAACACGCACATACAGTTGACATAGCTAACATCACCTACAGTACTGAGGTATCTAGAAAAGAAAAGAATAATTAAGTGGTGCCCCAAAGCAACAGTGTCCTTACACATTAAAAAACACAGATAGGGCAGCCTGGGTGGCTCAGTGGTTTAGCGCCGCCTTCAGCCCAGGGTGTGATCCTGGAGACCCGGCATCGAGTCCCACATAGAGCTCCTGCGTGGAGCCTGCTTCTCCCTCTGCCTGTGTCTCTGCCTCTCTCTCTCTCTCTGTGTCTGTCATGAATAAATAAATATTTAAAAAAAACCCAGATAAATTAAAAATGGACTTTACTCTGCAAAGAAGTGCCTACTTCCAAAAAGTATTTGCATCATATTTCCTTTTAAAAGTTAATTCTAAATAAAAATTATGGTAAAATTTAAATATGATTCCCCTTGCCCTTTGCATGTTCTTAGTAGAGAAACCCGATTATCACTCTTCAGCATCATTTGGGTTGGGGAACCCCACTGAAGACTAATGTGCAATGATTTATTACCGGGATTAGGAATGAAAGTCTGAGTGACAGTAAAAAGTCTCATCTCCAAATCCATAAAGTCTCTCGATGAGAGAGTTTCCAGCCCTTAGAATGGCCTCAGGTAAACCATGGATAGTATATAAGCCATTCTAATGGAACTCACAAATTATGGTATTTTTATGTTGAGCTTTAATGTTGAATTCTCTTTCCTTTTGCCTGATTCTAATTAAAACTCTTTCCAATATTACTCACCATATCTAAACTTTACTTTTGTTAATTTCCTGATGTATTTCCTGGAATGTAGTTTTTCTCTCCGATCAGCGAGGAAATGGAAAACTTGTATTGCGACCTTTCTGGATTCCTCTAGTAGCCTCACAGAGCACAATGTGACAAGGTTTTCACTCTGAGGAGGTAATCTTCCTCTTGTAACTTGTGCTGAAATTACTCAGTTTAATCATGCTCTTTCCAAGCCCGTGCCTTCAACACAGCATTACATGGGTCACTTCTTCCCCAGGATGGTTTCTTCTCTGGGTTAAGATATTTAACATGAGTGCTCCCATAGGGAAAGAATTGGGGTGACTTATTTCTAAATACAATTACCAATAGAAGAAGGTCTAATGTCTGAAGAATGTCAGAACCTCATAAAGATTCTCAAGGTAGGAATCACTTAAATTTGTCTTCGAAATTCAAGTGGTAGCATATTCACTGAGTTATATATACAGAAACTGTCCAGAGGAGAACCTCTATGCTGCTTTCTGAAAGAGATGGTGTTTGTGGGATAAAGTTACCTCCAAGCTGACAGTTGTTGAGATACATGTTGGTCTGATATATTGGAGCCCACCTCCTAGGAGATAGAAACTTGGAGGAAAAAAAAGGACTTAGAAGTTTATTGATTCAGATGTAATGATTAAATTTTGAATCAAAGATATGCTATATACCTGTTGGATAAGTTAGTCCTATATCCTCTTTTAAAACATGAAATATGACAATATAGAAAAGTATAAAGAGTAACAGAGCACCCACCCCACCACCTGCATTTAGGTTCACTTTGGGTCGTCTTAATAAATCTCATCCCCTTTTTCTACTCTGTGAAATAATTGTATGAGATGGGGACAATAGTTTCTGAAGAGTCTGGAGGATGTTAACTATAAAACTTGTGTCTTGTTGGGGACGAAGTGGTGGAAGTTGACTACTGAGTCAACCTTTTTAATTGGAACAGTTTTAGTTTTCAGCCTTTCAAATCCAATGTGAGACTCGATCCCGGGTCTCCAGGATCACGCCCTGGGCTGAAGGCAGGTGCGAAACCGCTGAACCACCCAGGCATCCCTGTGGCATCAAAATTTTTGATGACCGTATTCTATTAAGCATTTTAGAATCTCTACTGTATTTGTAGTATATCTTCTTATTTCTGTCATAATGGATAGGTCTCCATTTTTCAATTTTCAGATTGATCTCACAAGCAGTTTGTAATTTTGTCTTCTTAGAGAATCAGTTTTTGATTTGTTGAATACCTCTACTGTTTCTCAGTTTTCTATTTTCTTATGAATGAAAATCATTCATTTTCTATTTCTATTTTATTAATTCTATGTTCCTGCCTCTATTACTCAACATCATGATTACAATTTGGACTCTGGAATCAGAATGTCTAGATTCATTCCCCAGGTCTACTTAGAGCTCAGTTGTGTGGCCATGCACAAGTGACTTAGCTTCTGTGCCTCTTGTAAAATGAGAACATAATAGTGAGTATCTTATAGATTGTTCATGAAGATTAGCTCAGTTTTATTACTGCTCCATCACATAGCTTCTTTGTTGATTGTGAGATTTTGTCTATGGGAATAATCTTATTAGTTCAGTTTTTCTGTGAGTTTTCCTTTTGCTTTATATATATAATTTTTTTTGAGAGAGAGAGAGTGTGCAGATGCGTGGGAGTAGGATTGGCAGAGGGAGGGAGAAAGAGGGAGAGAGGATCCCAAGCAGGGTCCATGCTCAGTGCAGAACCCAACATGGGGCTCAATCTCATGACCCTGATATAATGACCTGAGCCAAAATCAAGATTGAACACTTAACTGACAGAACAACACAGGTGCCCTTTGATGTATATTTTTTTTGAGTGAGGCATATTAAGACCTCTGATATAATCATGGATTTGTAAATTTCCCCTTGTGATATGATAAAGTTTTAAAAAAATTGTTTCTCTCTTTTATTGTGGCAAAATGACATAACACAAATTCTATTATTTTAACCATTTTAAGAGTATAATTTAGTGGCATTAAATACATCCACGTTGTTTTTGCAACGATCACCACTTTCTACTTTCAATGTCTTTTTATCATCCTAAATTGTAACCATTAAACAATAAATTCTCATCTTTACCTCCCCCCAGTCCTGGTAATAACTATTCTACTCTCTATCTCTATGAATTTGACTATTCAAGATACTACATTTAAGTGGAGTTATACAATAGTTGTCCTTTTGTGTCCTACTTATTTCACTTATAATGTCCTCAAGATTCATCCATGTTGTAGCATGTGACAGGATGTTATTCCTTGGATAAATTTTTATGTTTTGCTTTAAGTTCATTCAAGTTCATGATTATAATATGTACCTGGTAGGGTTTTCCTTTTTTTATCATTAAGTAAGAACTATTTTTATAGAGTTATGGATCTGGACTAGTTGAGGACACCATGTCACTTGACCATCAGATGAATGTAGATTTGTTTAATGAGGCACCTAGTAGGCCCCAGTAGACTTAGGACTTAGGGTAAGTTCTATTACTGAAACCTCCTATTCATTACCAGTCCTGGATGACTGGTCCTGATCATCACCAGCTGGTTCTTAACCTGGACCTGCTCCATACCCTCACAAGTAAGACCCACTCACCTTGCCCCAGAAGGACTATCTACCTTGCACTTTGAATGGCCTCTTAGGCTTTTTCTGTTGTTGCATTTTGCTTTGAATTCTGTTTAGTGTCTTACTAATATTGCTATAGCAGGCTTATTTTAGGTAATATTTTCTCAGTATATTTTTACCATTCTTTTAACTTTCAACTTTTTATGTCTTTACGTTTCGTATGTGTCTCTTGTAAACACCATATAATATCTGGAATTTGTTTAGTTTTCAGTACAAATACCTGAGTGTTTCCAACTTTTTTATGGGTAATAATAAATGCCTTCCACTTACTTTTGCAATTACTGACAGATTTAGACTCATTTCCACTGTCTTAGTTACAAAAATATTATGCTTCTTCCCCCATTCCTTACCTATCATTTCTTTGAATTTATTACCTTTACTTGCCCCATCTTTTCCTCGCTACAGTTGGGAGTGATTCATTCCATTTCTATTATTTTCACTGGCTATTCTTTAAATATTTAATGTGTGTCCTTAATGTAGAAAAACCCATTTGTTTGAACATCATTTGATCATTTATTTGAACAATATACAGACCCTAAGATGCTTTTAATCTTAGTATTTCCTTTGTATTTTCATATTTGTTGAAATTTGAGGTTCACTTTGAGTTTAATCCCCCAAATTTTAGTCATTATTATTCTTAATAATAGTCAATTCTCATTCAAATTTACCAAAATATTATCAGTTTTGGTATCATCTTTACTTCACACTGTTTCTTACACATGGCGACATATGTTTCAGGGAGGGGCTGTAAAGAGTCAACTACCTTTTGTTTGCTCTCTTAATGACTAGTTTAGCTTGATAAAGCTTGCTTTGTTGGGACTAATTTTCCCTAAGCATTTTGAAGATATTTATGAATTCTAGCATCTATTGTTTTAAGACTTCTGGGGAACTAATTGTCATTCCTTTATATGTGTTCTATCTTTCTCTCTTTGATATATTTTAGGACTTTCTCCTTTATGTTCAACAGTTGTACTGAAATTGTGTCTAGGCAGGGTTTAATTTATTTGGCTTGGGACTTGGGCCCCCTGTGTCTGAGGACTGGTAGCTTTTTAGGGGTTTATGGTTTGGGCGGAAGAGAGCACACTGCCATGCATTATAAGTTTATGATATAATTACCCAAAGAAATGACAATTTAGTGGAAGCCTGGTGACCCCACAGGGCACAACCCAAAACACAACTTGTGCTTCCAAAGAAAAGGCCATCATGGCCTATAGCCTGCCAGGCTAGCATTTGCTCAACTCCATGCTCACCTAACAACCTTCTGATGCTTGGGCTGCTTATACCTATTGGGAGACATCAGGCCAATAGGAACACCAGCTTGTCCAGATAGCTGGAGCAGGGACCTGAGACCCACTGCTGTGGAGAGATCTGGACTGTCCCAGGAAGAAAGGCTGGGGCAGCATAGGGGTACTTAAGGGCTTGGGACAGCAACGATTTAGTGACTCAGACAGAATTACTTCGGTATTTTAAGGAGTGCTCTACAGGTGCGCATACACTAAAACTCAGCTTACTCTGCATTTAGCAAGAGCTAAGTCAGATTTTCAAATGTTCAGATGTAGGACCTGGAGTTGTGTCCTACCATGATGATTATAATTTCTCAGCATGCTTGCATCTCTAATGCTAAAAGAAAGAAGGGAAAGAGGAAATATTTTCTTCCTTCTCATCCATAAACACCCACTCCTGTGGGTTCCAGTGCCCCGGGCATGATCACATGGTGGGTTTTTGTACTCATGGGCTCACAACACCCCAGCTCCTCTCAGCCTTCCTAGACATTTGACTTGTGTTTCCTGAACACACTTCAACAGGCTGCTTGCTCACCTCTTCAGGCTAGGATCTCCTGGCTGATACCCCTCTTCAGTGTGATCTCTGTGGACTCTTACTTAGAAAGACGAAATACACAGCCATCTATATTAGACAGTTTGACAAGCCAACCAATTACTTAATGATTACTGAGATGTGACATTCATCCTGAAGCCTGGAGTCAAGGTGGGACAAGTTAGAGTAACCTAGGTATTCTGTGGTGATACTTTCCTCTGGGGAAGGCTTACTACCATTCTTTCAGAATGGCAAGAGTCTTGCTGAAGCCATATGGAGGCCATGCAGGGCCCTCCTGGTCTGTCTAAGCTTGAGTCTGTTGCTGCAGATTGCTTGTGATGAACAAAACCTTTATTTTTACTTCCTTTACCTTCTGGAATACATTCTTACTCTCTTCTGTCTCCTTTCTCTCTTGCTCAATCCTTTCCATATGTTCTCTGCTGCGAATGCAATTTCTTGCATGACAATGGAAGCCCTTCATGATCTAATTCACAAGAAATAGAACACACTGCTGATAGCTGCTCACAAATCTGTGTATGAAATGTGCATCTCCAGTTGAAGGTCCTGGTGCAACTCCATGTGCAGCCTGATGCAGCCCAATTCAGTAGGAACTGTCCTGAATGACTCAATTAAGCAACATACAGGCACATCAACTGCTTAAGGTGTGCTTGAGAATAGCTTATTCCAGTCTTGCTTATCTGAGATACACATTCTTTTGTGTCCTTCAGAGGATGTAATGTAGCAGGATTAATTCATTCTAGATGAACATGTGCATCAACCCATCTTTATTGAGCACCAATTCTGACCAGCTAGAAATGCAAGATAAAATATAAGCCAGTATTTCCATCTTCCAGAAGTTTACTAACTGCAGTTCCACGGATAGCACCTATGAAATAACCAAAGAACAGGATGCAGCAATTGTGTTAAATAGTATGGGATACTTTAAAAGCTACAGAAGTGTGCATGTGAATGAGTTTAATTATATAAACAACTATTGATTCCATAAATAGTTATTGAGCAGCTTCTCTTTTAGAGCTAGTTGCTCTGTAGGACTCACTACAAATAGAATCTGGCTCTTTGCTCTCAGGGAGCTTACAATTGCTTTAGGGTGACCAGATGGATTGGCACATTGAAAAGGAGACAACCCTTGCAGTGTTTTCTTCAAGACTTCAAGCACTTAAAGGTCTAGGGGCATTCCTTTTCTTTTTCAGTTTCTTTCCATTTATTTTGAAATCAAAACAGCAAAATAAAGTGGTTCAGCTGAAACATCCTTCAGGGAAAAGAAAAGTAGGGTCTTTATCAGTTAAAAAACAAACTCTGGAACTTGAAGCCAGCTGCTCTACCTTCCTCAGACACAGCCAAGATGAGATGAGACAGAGAAAGGGCACAATCAAAACGAGGGCTGGGAATGGTCATTGAATTTCAGTAAAGGTCAGTTTTCAAGGTTTCTGCAATTATGGACAAAAAAGGTAGCATTTAAATTGAGAAATAATGACTAGGAGACAAACTGCTGACCTAGTAGAGTGCATAAAAATCTGTTCTTTCCTTCGGGGAAGTGATGACTTGGGACAAGGCATGGTCTCAGATTTGTTTTGATTGCTTCTGCTTTTTGGAAACAGATTGGAGTGGGTGACAGTGACTTGGTTCCTTCTTAGTCATAATCTCCGTGAGATCTTGTGATTTTCACCATTTGTATATTCCTAACTCCAAAATTCACATCTCCATCCCTGTTCTTACTTCTGAGTTTTTGGCTTGTACATCCAACTGCCTCTTACTTGACTCTCTCAAAGGCCTTTCAAGCTCATCAGGTCTACAGTGAAATTCATCCCTTTCTTCATCAAACCCATTTCTTGTTCTGTTTCTCTCAATAACGCTGTCACTGTGCACTCAGCTGTTCCAGGCAGAGTCCTGGAAGGTATCTTTGACTTCCTGATCACTGTCTTTCCAATATAACTTACTGAACCCCATCAATCCAACCTGCTCAGGATCACCTGTCCCTTCTTCCTTCTTCCCCACTGAGACTGCCTTCATTTGCTTTAACTATGGTTCCTTACTTCCTGACATGCGTCTAAGTCTAGGCTCTGACCTTCCTTTCAGTCTATTCTTGCCTCAGTGTTATACAGCCAAGGTTGATTAGGTAATTTCCTTCTTTATAGTCCTTTAAAATTTCCCCATTAGTGTGAGGATAAAAGATGGGCTTTTCAACATAACATTTTCTTCCTTATTCGGCTCAGTTGTTTCTCCATGCCCACCTCTTACCTCTTCCCTACACACCAGCCACATTCCATTCATTGTGCATTCTCTTCCTGCAGCCTTTATGCACGCTACTCTGCCTGAAAGGATCATTCTTCTCTCCACCCAGCTCCATGCCAGGATTTTTCCAAGACTGCTCTGGCGACACCTCCTCCAGGAAACTTTCCTTGCCTGACCTTTTTCACCATCTATCAAAACCCGCAGACTGTGTTAGGTTTTGTCCTCAGTGTTTCCTTCATGACATTATGTACTAAAATTGTTCACTTTAATAGACAGTGTTCGGCTTCTGGGGAATTTTAAAACTCTTGAGTGCAGGAAATAATCTGTTTGTATCCCTAAAGTTTAACTCAGCCCATACATACTAAAGAGTCAGTGACTGTTTGCTTCACAAATGGATGACAGATGTACTATTAAATGGTAATAGTGATAGGGAATTCTAGGGAGGGAAAAATCTTGGTGTTCTAGAGAAGGGAAGGTGGTCCAGGTGAAAGAAAAATATTGAGCCAAAGACAGGAGTGAAAGTGCGAGTAAGATTAAGAGACTGAAGAATCAGTTGGTATTTTGGAGGAAAGTGCAATCGGGTAGGCGGGACCAGATTTTGGCAGTGTTCCAGGGCAGGCTCAACAGCTTCTCTTCGTTTAGTAATGAACTTCTGTCAGCACGTAATGCTCAATTGCTGTCAAATAAACTTGTTTCTTCAACATTTACTAAGTCCCACTGTATGCAAGAGAGTACATATAACTATATAAAATTTGGTTCAGCTATGTCAATTTTGACTCTTTGGCTAGACTGCAAGCCCCTTTGAGGGCAAGGGTGGTCTTTCTAAACTCTCTGGTCATTTAAAAAAATTATCCAATATTTATTGAGCATCTATCACATGCTTGGAGCTCTGACAGGCAAATACAAAAGATAAGGAGATCTTCTTGGTTTGATGAGAGTGACACCAACAAAGAAATGAAACATCACATCTAGTGCCCTACTAGAGCTAGTGGGGAGGCAAGACGTACTCTCAGGTAGTGTGAGGTCAGCATACATTTCTCCACTTACTGTCCCAATTGAGGAATGTCCTCTAAGTGCCTTGATAGGAAGTCGTCATATGGATTTCAGTGATGCTCATGGTTATATAAATAATCCTTTACCAGTTTGAACCATTGTCTTGGGTAGAAATTATTTCTTAGAAAAGTTGCTATCTCTCTCCCTATAATGTTAATCCATTGATTCCAGTTCTGGAAATACACAGAATAAATCTAATTCAAAGAGATAACTTTGTCATTTTCCAAAAACATCTTCAGTTCTTTTATTCCTCATTTGGACATTTCTTAGGCCTGTTTATTTGGGTTTTCTGATTTTACAGCATACTTACAGGAATGCCGCATATCTTGATGTTCACATTTGTAAGTTTTTGAAGCTCAATAAACAAATGCAGTTAATATCTTCAAATGTTGTGCCACTCTCTAGAAAAGAACACGAGGTGAGTAAAGTTGTGTAGCCATTATGTTAGCCCCAAAGCACTGCATAGACTTGTGGAAAATCTACCAGAAGGGACCTTGGAGATTTACCTCGTTCAATTTCCTCATTGTACAGACGGGGAAGCTGAGATCCAGACAGATAAAGTGGCTTTAAAAGTGTACACAGTTAGTTTATTCCCCCGATCTTTGTGTGTTTCTACTTGGTATTTGAAGATGGGGTATGGGAGGGTTTGAGAGCTCACTGAAAAATGAAAATGCAGTAATTATTTATCCTAATTAAAGGGGAATCTAAAACACTTGCTTAAAGCATTTTCCAAGGAACTGTTTATATAATTAATGCTGTTGCTTTTCCTCCCTTTCCTCGAAGCCTCAGGGATTGGCTACTTTGACCCACAGCTTTATCTGCCATGGACAGTCTTGTATGTCTGTGGTTTATTGGGTAATGATTTATATTTGCAAGGGAATGCTTGACTGGCATGGGCTGGGTTAGCTCAGCTAGAGAAACTTGCTAATGAAGCCAAGGTTGAGGGGTTTGGTCCCTGTGAGCCCCTTAGCTTTGCTGTGATCCTTAGCTGTAGCCGATACCCCTAATCCCCACCAGCCATCTCAGATGTGTGGGCTTTTGAAAGCAGTAGGGTGTCTGGATAGAGTGAAGAAGGAACATGCCTTCCAAATGCTTACCTACTGTGGAAAGCCACACGTGTAATACATAATGATGATGACGATGATAATTACTAAAGTTTATAGACCACTGTGTTGCTAGTTTCATGCAAGTGTGCTTACATGGGGAATAGATTTTATTTAATTTCTTAAAACTCTATGAAAGAAGTACTGTTATAATCTCTGTTTTAAAGATTGGGAAAGTGAGGCTTGGGGTAGTCAAACAACTTGGTCAAGTTGAACTATCACGTGGGAGATCCTGCCTAGGATTCAACCTTGAGTTTATCTGACTCCGGTGCCTACAGTCGAATTAAAGAACCCAACATCACCAGTGTGAATGCTGGCTTATGCATTGTTTATCTCTGAGTTTCAAGTCCTGTGCTTATTTGTCTACTCCCATTTCATTATTAATGGGATTGGCAGCGATTACACTGCTTAAGAGCACAGACTCTGAGGCCAGAGTTCCTGGGTTCCAGTCCTAGTTCCACCGTGTATTATCTTTGTGACCAAGAGCAAGTTATCAGACCTCTTTGTGCCTCGTCTTTCTTATCTGCACAATAGAAAAATAACAGGATCTATTTAGATTTCTTGAGGAGGGATTAAATTATTTAATAACATTAGGGGGTTTAAACAGCTCCTAGTGTTTGGTGTTATTGTTGGATAGTAATCTCACATAGCCTCTGTTTGGCATCTTAGACTTTGAAAACTCTACTCATTTACATTGCCCTATTATTCCAGGTGGCGTCACTCCCAAACTGCAAAATCTGAATGCTTACAAAGAGAGGATAAGAAGTTGGGCAGGAGCCAAGAGCCACTGGGGAGTGTTTGTTGAAAATAAGCACGGATTACTAAAAAATAAATAAATAAAAAATTCAAGAAGGCACTCATTTGAAATTTGAAACTTTCAACTCAGCCTCCTCCCTCCCCCCCTTTTTTTTCCTCCCTCCTTTTAAAACAGGCCAAAAACTCAGGAGTTTTAGATGTCATTGTGCAACGTCTTTTGCTTGGGAACACAGAGCATGTGTGTTGCGTTCCCTCCTATAGCTGACCTGCTCATATGCTGTTGTCTGACTCAAGCCTCACATTAATAGAATCCCTGGGGAAGAGTAGTTCCCTTACATTAGGTGGTAATGCTCTCGTTAATGATAAATTGATGAAGAGCTGTTTGTTACATTAGGTCAATGATGCTTTAATAATGTGGTTGGAATCAGACCAAGGATTTTATTCTGTTTTGCTAGTCGAATGAGAACTACATGAAACATTCTTTTTTTGTTTTTTTTTTTTTCCTTGTCTGTTACCAGAAAAGTGACACAGAGCATTTTGGCTTTCCATGTTAATAGAACAACTCAAACTGTATGTGACAGGTGGTTTTATTCCTTTTTCTTTTTTAATTGTCTTTTGGTAGGTGATAAGCTTCAAAAAGATCTTAGGGCTTCATCATAAATCTTGGTCCACTGGTGTTCCCATAGATATCCACCTCAGGCCTCCACCCCTTACCCAGTTGGGTTGAGTGGTGTGGATATCTTGTCAGCTGGATTCTGAGTCTTCTATACTGAGGCATGAAGTTACTCTCTGGAGGAAGGTCTTGTGACTTGGTTTATGTTGGGATGTTTGTGGTCAGTGTGGTTTGACTGCAGAGAATGACTGAATTCTGAATGGCCAGACCTGGAACCAGGTGTTGAAACTTTTTAGAGTCTTACTGATACCCTGAACAACTTTGTCTTTACTCCATCTCCCAGTTGAAGAAGGATGAGATAGCTTCTGGGATGGAGGGGGTGAAGCTCTATATTCCAAGGAGCTGCCCCATAGTGATAGATGCCTTATTTGTCCTGATTACCTAAATAAAGGCGTGCTTGGGGGCCAGCAGAGCCTCATTACATAGCCTCCTTTTTCTGTGGCCCATGAGACATCTGAGAAAGAATATTCCATCCTTATAATTTTCTCTAAGAACATATAAGAAAGAGAAGCTTTTGGGGGAAATTCTTTAGGTTCTTTCCCAAACTACACCAATTAGAAACCAATCAACGTGGCACTAGCTTGTTGATTTAGACCGAGGGCCTATATTGACAAGTGTGATGCCCCTTTGGGATAAATTAGTTAAAGGAGGGTACTTTGGATATAATTAGTATAGCAACATGATTAAAAGTGTTTGTATTTGGTTTCGGTTGAGTGGTTATGGCTCATAATAGGTTGCCTATTTGTAACATTGCCCCTTTGTGTTTTTCCCCCAAAATATTAAGGGGAGAATAAATTCTGGGTAGGAATATATTTTTGGGAGAAGGAAAAGGATGATGGAGTGCCTACAGTATGTTGGACATTCTGTTAGGGGCTTTATATAAATCATTTTTTTTAGGACAACTTTGGGAAGTAAATTTTTAAGTCAGGTTTTATTCATTTTACCAACAAAGAAACTAAGACTTATGATCTGGTGGTTAATTCATTTGTCGGGCTGGGCTTCTAACCGGTTTGACTCAAGTTTACTGCACGGTAGGGTATTGATGAATTGGAAGTTGAATATCAGATGGGGTATTAGGGAGCTATAGACAACTGGACAGGGCACTATACGCAGGAACAGTAGCAGAGCTTACTTAATCAAGTTTTCAAATTGGACCCTTTGCATGAGTTGCCTCGGGCATTAGGCAGCTAGGGATCTTATTTTAGCAGAATTAAACTCTTTAATGGATTTTTCTTTTTCATGCCCTGAGAATATTTCTGGTTTAAGACATATCTTCCTTTTCAGGAAGATCTGTTCCATACAATAGACCACAAGTAAGTCTAGTAAAATAAATAAAAAGATTAATTAGGCTTTATTTATTTTTTTAGGGCACATCTGGTACACTTTTAAAAATGCAGCTCTTAATTCACCTTGACAGGAATTTAGAATTTTGCGTGGAATGACTGCGCTAGAAAAAAAGCAATGAAAGCAAAGTAGGTAAAATGTTGATGATGCACTGATAATCGGACATGCAATTCTGCTTGTCAAACTTCTCATACCAAAGGGTTGACAGTGGATCTGAGAGTGGGGGCCTTCCCTCTTCCTCCTTTTAATACATGGAGCTTGAATACTAATATTTCAGTGAAATACAAGTTTTAGACTTGCAAATTTTTGTCACGAAATCAAAGGGAATAGAGAATTGTAAGAGCGGGGGTGGGATGGGGGTGGGTGGGAGATAAGAGAACCTCTTAGTGTCAGCAGGATGGAAATCAACAGGATAATGAGGATTGCCAGAGTAAATAATTTCCATTTTATCCCCAATAAGAATATTCCTTCCCTCACCTTTCAAATTCCCTGCTCACCTCCCGTGCATCCGAAACAAATGATTATCTACTCTTCATTCCTGAAACGAGCCCTGAAGTAGGTGTAGTTATGGAATTCTGAAGTGTTTCTCTCTGGGGTCCTCTATCTTAAGCTGGTAGACCATGGGCATTAACATGTATGTTGGTTTTATACATGTTTTGCAAAGCCCTATTTGTTTTTATCATTTGAATTTGTGAGCATAGTAACACCTACCAAAGTGTATTAGGTATTCTCATCTTGGGGATTCATGGCCAACTCTGGAATTTCTGCAGGAAAATAAGAGATTCTGCATAATGTGTCCAGTTAAAGCTCTGGAAACGCAAAATGAAACAGATAGGTTGTATATGTACTCCTCCATCTTCAAGTGACATTTTTTTTTCTGTGTCACTTCACTAGTACAGATTCTGACACTTTCTCGGGCCGCATCACAGAGATCTTACAACATTTTTTAAAAGCAACACTCCAGGTATCTGGCATGGGTATAGCTTTCTTTTCTGTGAAAGACTCTGAAACGGCTGCACCAAGTTAGCCAGACTACCATGAATTGTCACAAAGAAAAACATCCCCTTTACTACTATGACTCCTGAGTGGCTATAGGGGAATATGAGGACAGCCATCCATTTGGGATAGTGTTCATCACTAGTGTGAAAATGAGCCATGTAACAATGAGCAGATCTTTTCTCGGTCATCCTCTTTTAAGTGTTTGTATTACAGCAGCACATAGAGCCAGTGCTTCTGGGAGGGGCATCAAAGTGAGGCTCTGGTGCTTGGACCCCAGTGAAGTGTGAACTGCTCGGTAACACTCCTGGCCTCTGTCCCCTCACCCTCCTCTGTTGGAGTTAGAAACTTGGGTTAATGCATACCGCCATCATAGGTTAGCACTTGAAAACAGTCAGAAAGATTTACCAATCCTCAGTGTTATTTAGTTGAAAAGCATCTTGTATTCATACATTTCAGCGGCAGAATCAGGTGGTTTATGAACTTGTTTTTCTTGATCGAAGACTCTATCGAGAAGGGAACACAGTTATGTCAATGTTGCTCTGGGAAAAATGATGGATTATACAAAATTAAAGCATTATTGTCTAGGATGATGGTTTTTTTTTTTTTAAAGAAAGCTGCATAAGATCTCAAACTTTATTTAACTGTTTATTCTCCCATCTTATTCTGCAGAGAATTTAAAATGGCTGAGGTTATAATTTACATGTTGGGATCTTTTTTTTTTTTTATATAAATTAATTTTTATTGGTGTTCAATTTACCAACATACAGAATAACACCCAGTGCTCATCCCGTCAAGTGTACCCCTCAGTGCCCGTCACCCATTCACCCCCACCCCCCACCCTCCTCCCCCTCCACCACCCCTAGTTCATTTCCCAGAGTTAGAAGTCTTTATGTTCTGTCTCCCTTTCTGATATTTCTCACACATTTCTTCTCCCTTCCCTTATATTCCCTTTCGCTATTATTCATTTTCCCCAAATGAATGAGAACATACACTGTTTGTCCTTCTCCAGTTACTGTGGCCAAGTTCAAAAAGGGTGTTGCCTGAGTTCTTCTCTGGGATTTTGATGGAATCTTGTCTCACATTTAGATCTTTCATCCATTTTGAGTTTATCTTTGTGTATGGTGCAAGAGAGTGGTCCAGTTTCATTCTTCTGCATGTGGATGTCCAATTTTCCCAGCACCATTTATTGAAGAGACTGTCTTTCTTCTAGTGGATCGTCTTTCCTCCTTTATTGTATATTAGTTGAGCATAAAGTTCAGGGTCCACTTCTGGGTTCTCTGTTCTGTTCCATTGATCTATATGTCTGTTTTTGTGCCAGTACCACACTGTCTTGATGAACACAGCTTTGTAGTACAACCTGAAATCTGGCATTGTGATGCCCCCAGATATGGTTTTCTTTTTTAAAATTCCCCTGGCTGTTTGGGGTCTTTTCTGATTCCACACAAATCTTAAAATAATTTGTTCTAAGTCTCTGAAGAAAGTCCATGGTATTTTGATAGGAATTGCATTATACGTGTAAATTGCCCTGGGTAACATTGACATTTTCACAATATTAATTCTGCCAATCCATGAGCATGGAATATTTTTCCATCTCTTTGTGTCTTCCTCAATTTCTTTCAGAAGTGTTCTGTAGTTTTTAGGGTATATTTTGAGAACCATTTGAATGGTAAATGGTTCTCCAACCTTTTATTTTCAGGTTGTAGGTGTCCTTCTGTCTAAAATGAGTCTCTTGTAGACAGCAAATAGATGGGTCCTGTTTTTTTATCCAGTCTGAAACTCTGCGCCTTTTGATGGGGTCATTAAGCCCATTCACGTTCAGAGTTACTTGAACTTCTTCTTAAAGGGGAGTTTTAAGAGTCCCCCTTAAAATTTCTTGCAGAGCTGGTTTGGAGGTCACATATTCTTTCAGTTCCTGCCTGTCTTGGAAGCTCTTTATCTCTCCTTCCATTTTGAATGAGAGCCTTGCTGGATAAAGTATTCTTGGTTGCATGTTCTTCTCATTTAGGACCCTGAATATATCCTGCCAGCCCTTTCTGGCCTGCCACGTCTCTGTGGAGAGGTCTGCTGTTACCCTAATATTCCTCCCCATGAAAGTCAGGGACTTCTTGTCTCTTGCTGCTTTAAGGATCTTCTCTTTATCTTTGGAATTTGCAAGCTTCACTATTAGATGTCGAGGTGTTGAACGGTTTTTATTGATTTTAGGGGGGGATCTCTCTATTTCCTGGATCTGAATGCCTGTTTCCCTTCCCAGATTGGGAAAGTTTTCAGCTAGGATTTGTTCAAATACATATTCTGGCCCTCTGTCCCTTTTGGCGCCCTCGGGAACCCCAATTAAACGTAGGTTTTTCTTCCTTAGAGTGTCGTTCATTTCCCTTAATCTGTCTTCATGGTTCTTTAATTGTTTATCTCTTTTTTCCTCAGTTTCCCTCTTTGCCATTAACTTGTCTTCTATGTCACTCACTCGTTCTTCCACCTCATTAACCCTCGTCGTTAGGACTTCTAGTTTGGATTGCATCTCATTCAATTGATTTTTAATTTCTGCCTGATTGGATCTAAATTCTGCAGTCATGAAGTCTCGTGAGGCCTTAATGCTTTTTTCTAGAGCCACCAGTAGCTGTATAATGGTGCTTCTGAATTGGCTTTCTGACATTGAAGTGTAATCCAGATTTTGTAACTCTGTGGGAAAGAGGGCTGTTTCTGATTCTTTCTTTTGAAGTGAGGTTTTCCTTCTAGTCATTTTGCTCAGTGCAGAGTGGCCAAAAACAAGTTGTATTGGAACACGGGGGAGTATCACTGGTCCGTCTAGCTGGTCTTCTGGGGGAGGGGCCTGCTGTGCTGATTTTCAGGTGTCAGCACTTGGGGGAGCTGCTCTGCCCCTGCCTGCTGCAGGGCTCAGCGGGGGTTGTTTACCCCGTGGGGCCCCAGGAGGAACAGCCGCAGTTGCTATGGCAACTCTGGAAGCCTGGATTCAGCCTCCGCAGGAACTACGGGGCTCGGGGCTCTCGGCTCTCCGTCCGACCGCAGGGCCTGGAGGCTCCGGGGCGGGGCCGCTGATCTGCTCAGCTCGGGGCAGGAGCGTCCTCGCTGTCCTGGGCCCTCCCGGCCTCTGCCTGTCCCGGGGGAGGCCGGATCCTGGGCTGTGTCCCGGCGCCCTGTGCTCCGGGGCCTGCGCTGTTGGATTCGCGCTCCCGCCCCGCAGCCCCCTCCGCGGAGCCGCCGCCCGAGCCCCTCCGAGCTGCTCCGGCCCCGCCGTGCGCGCTGCAGCCCTTAGGGAGCTCGGAGCACTCTCCTGCGCTCAGGTGTGTGTTAGTGTCCCAGGGAGCCCGAGGGCATCCCCGCCCTCCTGGGTCCTGCTCCGACTCCCTGCGAGCCCCTTTCCGCCCGCCCGGGAAGGTTGGTGCAGCTCCTGCTCCTCCGGGACGGGGCTCTCCTGTCCTGGGGACGCTCGCCCCGGCCTCAGCCCGGCTCCTCGCGGGGCCCCTCCCCCTCGGAGGCCTTTTGTTCCTTTATTTCTTTTCCCCGTCTTCCTACCTGGATAGAAGCGCGAACTCTTCTCACTGTAGCATTCCAGCTGGTCTCTCTTTACATCTCAGGCCGAATTCGTAGATTTTCAGGATGGTTTGAAGGTTATCTAGGTAACTTGGTGGGGACAGGTGATTTGGGGACCCTGCTCTTCCGCCATCTTGCCCCTCCCCCCTCGGTTTATCTCCCATGTTGGGATCTTTAAGTTCTTTTGTTTTTGACCTTGTTGGCATTAAATCTGATTGTCTTCCCACCTTCACTGGACAGGAACTCCTTGAGTGTAGGGGCTGTTTGCAGTTATATCTCTGGTACCTAGAACTGGGCCTTCTGCAGCCTAAGTGATCAATGAATATTTGTCAATGAAATGGTTGACTTATAAAATATAATAGAGACAAATATAGTCCAGTAAAATCGATTTTTTACAACTGGGGTAATTGAATTGTGGAGCGTGGGTAAGGAACTGCAGAATGCTCTATTGTATGTCCCTGCCAACTGGAGAGCTTAAGAAAGACTTTTCAGGCAGGCCTACTTTAATCAATAAATTGAACCCCTCAGTTAGCCAAATCTGAAATTAATTTTTTTGCATGAGTATTTCTGCATACCAGAATACTTAAGAATTATTTTATCTCTTAAGCTGATATGGCTCTCCACTCTATTTTTTTTATTATACTGCCTTTTGTGGGGTTTTATAGCAAATTAGTATAAGCCTGACTGTTGGCCTCTAGATAACTAAACATGGTCAAAATGGCACCTCTTCCTTGTAACATGCTTGTTTTCCAAAGAGAAGTAGCCTTTTAAAGTAAGTTTCTTTTTGAAAGATTCATTCATTCATTCATTCATTCATTCATTCATTTATAGCAAGAAGAGTCGGGGAGGGGCAGAGAGAGAGTGAGTCTCAGGCAGATTCCACACTGAGCGCAGTGCCCAATGTGGGGCTCGATCCCACCACCCTGAGATCAGGACCTGAGCCAAAACCACAAGTCCCATGCTCAACTGAGTATGCCACCCCAGGGGCCCCTTAAAGTAAGTTCTTATTTTGAAATAGCATGTTTCAGTTTTGTAAGGTCTTAGGTAAAATGTGTTCCACTTTTACACGAATGGGGATAAAATGATTATTTTGCTGAGCTGAATTGAATGCAGAAGCTCTCAGACGAAGAAAGCAGACAGGTTGTCCTAATACACAGGTTCATAGAGACAAACTTTCCCCATAGCTATATTTTCTCATGCCCCCATTCCTCCTGTCCTCAAAAGGAAAGTATAGAGGAAATGAACTCATGTGATGAAAACCTCCTAAGTCTTTCCAGGTGAAACCCTGAAATCCCATAGCCCCAGGCCAGGGCTCGCCAGGAGGTGGCCGTCCCAGCCTGTGGGAGGAACAGTGACCTTGCACATTTGGAGGCTGCTTCCTCTCTTTTGAGACATGGTGGGGAGGATGTCGGTGCCACCACAACCACAGACACATTTCCACATTTGAATATATACATGATAGAAATATACATTTTATAAGTTTCTCTTTGACAGGTAGGCTCAGAAAACATTTCTCCCGAAACCTGAAATGTTGATATAAATATCTGAAGAAAAATTCTAATCACAATATACATTGAACAGGCTCACTGATCTTGTATACCTGGAAAAAGATTTTCAAACAGATTGTCAGCTCAGCCTTGGCATTGCTTGTCAAACAAAGGCACGCCTAAAGACACATTTCAAAAGCAGGCGAGGCAGCACTTGCGAACCTGCGGAAAATCGAAAAGGAGCGAAGAGGCCAAGAACAAACAAAATAGGAGCCAATGAGAGATGGAGCACAGTTCTGAGGAACCGTTTCAGAGAACCAAATATGTTTTCAAAAGGCCACATCAATAATTAAACATCAGCAAGTCAAATTCCATTTTTTGTTTGCGGCAGTTGTCTTAAGATTTGTAATGAAGAAATGAAACGATCAATTCAGCATCAGCGGGAAAGGGCTAACGTTTATAATCTGGAGGACAGGGTGAGGGGAAGAAGAGGGTGGAAGCGGGAAAGAAAGCTTACTTTTGGCTTGCACAAGTTGAGTTATCTTCATTAATGTCAGAATTTAAACCTTTCGATCAACTGTAGATTTGGGTCAGGTGGCCTGTAGCAGAATTAAGTCTGTCTCCCTTCTTTTAGGTGAGGAATATCTCCTTACTTACGTATATGTCACTCATGTGACTGCACCTAGGTTGACTAACACTGTGGTTGGATAACGTGCAATCCAGCATGACCCGAACCCGAGGTTGAGGCGAGCCAAATAAAATCATGTAGTGTCCTATGGATTTAATCTTTTTTTTTCCCTGTTCATTTTCAGAATGTTACTTATCGCAGTTGGACCTAGACTTCACCAATAGATTTCTTTATTTACATTAATTTGTATTACACATAAGGAACATAAACTAGGGCTTTCATGGACATTTTCTGGACAGTGCACAGCCCCTGGTAAGGTGGAGGGCTGCAAATGAGAAACTGTGGAGGCTCTTTGGAGTGATGGTTGCAGATATGGGGGTACACTTTACAGACGTGAGGATGGTCTTTGTGGAAGGGAAGTGGGAGCTTGGTTTAGGCTGACTCTGAGGCTTTGGAAGCTTTTACTCCCTTCTGCGTTTAGAATATGGATATACAAACTTCAGTAGAATGAAGATGAACAAAGTTTCCTTTTTTTTTTTTAAGATTTTATTTTTAAGTAATCTCTACACCCAACATGGGACTTGAACTCACAGTCCCGGGATCAAGAGTCGTACACTCTACTGACTGAGCCAGCCAGGTGCCTCTGAAGTTTGCTTTGGATAGCGTATAATGGTGTTCATGTAAAATCCTGCCTTCCATAGTAATAATATTTTAACAGAAATGTCAGTTTTACCCAATGAAAATGACTGGAAAGAAGAATTGAATGCTACTTAGGGGACTTTTATATAATTTCAGGCTAAATTTTTTATTCTTAATTTGTAATTGAGGGAAAAAGAATTAATAATCCAAATATTGTTTATTTTCCATAATATTCTATTTGAATAGAAGGGAGCATCTATCTGATGTAATGATTGCAGTGATTTGACAGTTTAATTGCCTCCCCATATTTTGCAGACCCAGCATTTTTTAGACATGTGACACTGAACATGTGACACTGAACTTCCCTGTACCTCAATTTTCTTATCTATAAGGAAGGGATGATATTAGCACCTCCCAATAGTTGTTAACAATAGCTGATAATAGTATAAAACAAATACTAATGTAATTAATAATAGCTGATCACATAGTACCTACCAATAGCAGCACAATCTGTCGTGACGAATCAGGGTAGACATAGTGTATAAAGTGCTTGGATCACTGCTGGCACATGGCAGTACATAAATGTATGTTGTCATTGTAGTAGTATTCATCACATCTGTACAAATACAAAACTATCATTTATTCTTTGCTTAAAAATAGCTTTATTGAGGTATAATTTGCATATCATATAATTCACCTGTTTTAGGTGAATTCAGTGATGTTTTGTAAATTTATAGACTTGTGCAACCATCACCACAATCTGACTCTGTTTATCTGTTCACCAGTTCAAGGACACTGGAGTGGTTTCCACTTTCTAGCTACAATGAGTAATACTGCTGTGAACATTCACATACAGGTCTCTGTGTGGACATTTTCATTTCTCTTGCGTAGATGGCCAGCGTCTTTCCTTGGGTAGACATGTAGAATTATTGGATCATATGGTAAATATATTTTTAACTTTTAGGAGACTACCAAACTGTTTTCCAAAGTAGCTGCATTATTTTTCATTCTCACCAGCAATGTTATGAGGATTCTAGTTTATGTCTGTGCAAGCACTTTTAACTGTGTCTTTTTTTTTATTATGGTTTTTCTAGTGAGAGTGATGGGATGTTTCATGGAAGTTCTAATTTTCATTTCCCCAATGGCTAATGATGTTCAACATCTTTTCACATGTTTATTGGTCATTCATGTATCTTCTTTAGTGAAATGTCTGTTCAATTCTTTTGCCTATTTTTAAGTTGGGTTCTTTGCCTATTATTGATTATATGAGAGATCTTTATATATTCTGGATATGGGTTCTATCAGAAATATAATTTGCAAATATTTTCTCCTGATCTGTAACTTGTCTTTTCATTTTCATAATAGTATTTTTGAACCCTAATGCTTTTAATTTTGATGAAGGCCAATTTACCAACAATTTATTTTATGGATCATACTTTTGTTGTTATATCTGAGGACCCTGCCCAATCCAAGGTCATGAAGATTTTCTCCTATGTGTTCTAAAGGTTTTGTAGTATAGTTTGGCTTTTACATTTAGGTCTATGATCATTTGTTATTTCATTGAGCAAACATTCGAGTATTGTGAATACACAGATAAAAAAATTTGGTCCCTGCCCTGAAGAAGTTTATAGTCTAGTGGGAAGATGGATGCACACACAATGATCCTGGCACATTATTACCATGGCAGAGGTAGGTAGACTATGTACAAGGAGCAGAAAGATCCATTTTGTTTCTGGGAGTCAAGGCCATTGTCCAGAGAAGTTACTGACTTGAGAGAGGAGCAGGAGTTGTCCGGGTAGTATGTTGGGTAGGATTATCAGGCAGAGGTAAGAGAACATACCCGTAGAGGGAGGTGGATGAACAAAATTATTAGAGAATCAATGGTCAGAAGGAGAACAGAGGGCAATAAGTCTGGTGAGTAGATAGAAATCAACTCACAAGGGCTTTACCATTTAGCCTTTGAGGAATTTGTGTCTGTGCGCAAAATCAGATTTGTGTAGTAGAAAAAAATAACTTTGGGGGCAGTGTAGATACTAGTCTGAAAAAGGGGTATAACAACATATCCTATGGATCACCCATTCCAGAATCACCTTGCCGGGCTTCACCTAGACCCACTAATCAGACACTGTGGACTGGATCTCATAAGTCACATTTTTTTTTACAAGGCCCCCAGGTGATTTTAACACCCTGCAAAAGGAAGGTACCACTGGGTTAAGGAATAGTTAGGAAGCTATGGATAGTTCAGGTAAGAGCTAATTAGAGCCTTAAGCCAGCAGTGGTGTGAGAGGAGACAACAAGGTGGGATATGAGAGCGATCGAGAAGGGGAAGGATAGGGAGCATTTGGATAGGTGGTGGTGCCAGTAACTTCAGTAGGAAGTTCAGCTGGAGGAATAACATGGTGGAGTGAGTGTGAGAGGGCGATGAGATCAGTGTTAGAGGTCCCAAGTTGAAGGAGCCTGTGGAACACCCATCTGGAGACACCTAGCAGCAGTTATATACAGGGTTCTTTAGTTCAAGAAAGTGATTTGGGCTGGAGATAGGAGGTCTAGACAGCTTCAGATAATAGTCATAACCATGGGTTTGAGTGCATTGGAACATACAATAAAGTAGTTTTGTTAGGACTGGTGGAATTTGTCTGAATTCCTCATTAAATATATGGAGGAGCACTCTGGAAGCTAATTAGTGTTCATCCTGATAACTCATCATGTATTAATGCAGGAGAGGTTAATTGCTTCTCAACTTGAACCATTCTTCCCCTCAGTGGCATTTTCACTCATTCAGAGGTAGGTAAGTGGATTAGTTAGCTGTAACAAACTCTGGTTTTGCAGTAGCTAAACACAGTAAGAGTTTATTTCTCCTGAATTAACAGCCAATGCAGTTGGCAGGAGGTTTCCTCCATGTATTTGGTGATTGAGGGACCTGGTTCTTTCCAACATCTGGCTCCACCATCCTGCATTCAGGTGGTGGTACCTGGGAGGAGAGAGGGTGGAGAATGCATATCCACTTCTTGGCTACTCTGGCCCAGAAATGACTTTGGTTTATGTTCCATTGGTGAACACTAGTTATATGGCTTTGTTTAGATACAAAGAGGCTGGGAAATGTGCCTGAATGGGCAGTTGCTTCTCAATGATAACTCTATATAATGGAAGGAAGCACACACATTTTTGGAAGATGGTTAGTCTTCTCTAGCATGGTGGCCATGCTGTTACATTATCTGAGAGTGCTGTAACCTGATATCTGGAATTAAAAAATGCTCCATGCCAGTATCTAATTATTGTTTAACCAGAGTTTTTGAGCCCCTGTTATATGCCCACCACTATTTTCGGAACTATGGGATAGATTTAAAGTATGAACAGGTCGACCAATCAAAAGCCATTTTTTGGGCACCTACTATGACCATAGCATTATGTAAAAACTTGAGTTTAAATTATGACTCTTCTTGAGGAAGCAAGAATGACTCCCGTGAAGTGATGACCAATCAATACTAGAGAGAATGTTGACCATTAGTAGTAAGTGGTATTGTACATACTGTTTCCAGGGATAAAAATCCTAGAGGACCAGGGTATTTATGGCAGCCAAATTAGCAGAGGTGGAGCCAGGCCTGAGTCTTACAGAATGGGACTTGCAAGCCTCGCATGGAGAGGAGGAACATGCCAAGAAGAGCAAAGCAGCTGTGAAGAGAGGCAGCACGAATGCAGGTGTTCATGGAATGCAGCCAGTCTGATGAGGATGGAAGGCATGTTGGGCCAGTGGCCATCTCAACAAAATTGCTTTTATTTGTTACTGCGGTGTAAAAAAAAGTTTGCTAGATTTGCCCAAATTCGGATTCATGGGGAAAGGGGCTTTTTTTTTTTTTGTGCATATAGGGTGAGTTGGTCATAGACCAAGAAAACAAATAGCATTTTTTAACCTCTAAAATGTAATTCACAAGGGCAGATGCTTTAAATTGCAGGCTTTTCTTTTGGATTTTACTGTTTCTCACATTGGCAGCACTGTGTAACTTGCTCACTCTTTGTAGTGGGCTCCAGGGTAAGCAGTAGCAGGGATTTATTTATTCAACGATGGCTAATGATTCTCCTGAGCCAAGCAGGGTAAGACAGCTCATGGAAAATAAGACCATCTTGGTTGAATGGGGTCATCTTATAAAAGGCTGTGGCAGTCCGATGGCTGAGTTCAGATTTGATGTGGTGGGTACTGGGGAGCCATTGAAAGTTTCCAAATAGGCGAGTAACTTTCTGAGAGCGTTAGTTAATGAAGATTCATCTTCCATCAATATGCAGCATGGTTGGAAGTCAGGGAGGCTGGTGGAAGGGAGTTCAGGCAGACAATTTCAGAAATCCAGGGGTGAAGGGCTGAGGGCTGGTGTGGAGGGAATGGAGGAAAGTGTGAGGGGAAATGGTAAAGGGAGGGCGGAGGCCGGGTCCTCAGATTATGAGCTTGGGGGAATGGCAGGGACACGACAGAGAATTAGTGGGCAGCGGAGCGTGGGGAGGAGATGATCCCATCCGCCTGATTACAGCGGAGCTGTGGGTTGACAGCACGCCTGGTAAAGAACGCTCACTATCTCTTTAGTCTCTCATTAGTCAGGGGAGCGCATTTGCAGCTCAGCCCGACCACTTGCTTCCCGCAGCTAGCAGGCTGTGCTCAGAGTCTCCTCAGGTGCCCGGCAGCCCTCTAATCCAAGGCTAAAGGATTGCAAGCCAAGACTGAAGGCTTTTGAGTGGTCTCTAATTCTTATTGACAGCCCCGAAAAGTTCTAGATGCACTTAGCACCTCCAAAGAAGCGCTAAATGATTTAACATTTTGGGGACAAATTGGTTCTATTAGTCTCTAGTGCCAAATTCACCAAAAATAGCTCATTAGCTGTGCATTGTGATTTCACTAGGGTGCCCTGCTCTTGGCTGGATTCCAAAGAACACATTTGTATAAAAATGTTCCCATTATGGAGTGTGATACCTATTAATGGAACACCATATGCAGCGGAGCACTTCCCCTTGCCTCCTCCCCGTCTTTCAACCTGAAGTTTGTATTTTCCATCCATTTTTGCCAAGTGACCTGCTTTGCAGGGGTTAAACTTTACCTAATGGGCTAAGGCCTGAGATGCTGCAGCAATCAATCTTTCATCTGGATTTCAGCATCTCAGTTTTCCCTTTCACTGTGCCTACTGCCAGTCCCAACCCTTTCATTCCGGCCTAGCCTGGGGGAAGGAGAGGGAGGGGGCAAAGCCAGGAGTGGGCGCCAAGCCCAGACCTACAGCTGTGCCTGATTGACCGACATTTCTGTTGTTAGCCACAAAAAAGGCCACTTTTAATGGCTAAAGCAAGAATGACCAGCTGGTGTGACAGGCCTTGGGTCTTTGCCTGGTTGCATTAAAATTCATCAGTTCCGGCCCTTTTTCATTATGTGCATGATTTTCAAGGGTGATATTTCCAGACACATCTTTTACTGAAGTTCCTGGCTACCTAGTATGATCTGTCATTATTTATTTTAAATGATACCTTTCATTGTATAGGTGGCTTTAAACTTTCATTTAAAATGACTTAGGGTAAAAATAAATGAGAGATACCTGTTATTCATCAGGACAGAACCGTAAAGAGGTTCAGTCATAACAGAAAGTCAAGAGATCATGCTCAAATCAAGAAAGTCCACCAGATGGATGCAAACATTCATCTGAAAATGAATATTTTCTGCGGTTCTGGATGTGAAACCCACTGGGTGCCTTTCGCATTCAAACTGAGCATGATATATTTGGATTTGAGATCTAGATTTTCTACTTTGTGTCTGGAGTGCAAGAGTTGAGAATGGCCCCATAGGTTGGCATGGTGGGGAAAGGTATAGGTCAGGGAAAACATCATTAGTAGCAGGTACATTTTGTCCACAAAGAAATACATTTGTTTTTAAAGTAATGTATTAATTGAGCAGACATACAGGGAGCATCTACAATGGACTAGCACTGTGAGTGATGATATAAAAATGAACAAACACAATCTTTGACCTCAAAATGTTCTCAACACATATATAAACAAATGAGTGTTTTTAAAAATCCAGAAGATGAAATGTGCTAAAGTAAATGAGCCAATAAGTAAGCAAACAAAAAATAAAACAGGAGGTAGGAGCAGAATACTTGATTAATTCAGTGGATGGCAAAATTACCTATTAGAGATACCGAAGAATAAAAATTCTGTGCCTTTTCACATAAAATATGCTGGCTGTTCTCTGAAAGGATCTGAGCTGGGTTTGGAAAACAATATAGGCAATGTTTAGTTTGTTCATTGTACTTTTCAGAAATGCCATGACCCATCCTTAAATCACAAACTAATTTTAATTCTGCATGTGTGAAAAGCCTTGTTTTTGAATTAAATCCATTTCTTTTTAAGAGCATGACAGTATGTGAAAGTTAATTTCTATTTCTCTTGGATATGTACTTCTAAATAGTAAATTGTCTTGAGACTAGCATGGGAGATCTTTAAAAAACATAACATGTTAGAGTTTATTGATAGATCAAAGTGGCCTGCATAAAAATCTATCTAGACCTTCCCTACTCATACATCCATAATTTTAAATTAATGTCTCTCAATCAAGAACCTCTGGGGCAGGTCCCAGGATTCTGTACTAGATGCCAGTTCTGAAGATGATGCTCATGAGCATCCAGGTTGAGACCACTGCACTACATCTAGAATTGAAATACATAAAATTTCCCACTTAGAGAAGAAGTATAATCTGGGGATGCCTCCATGGATTGCTGTCTTTGTTTCCGATATTTTTAATTGAGAAAGATAATTTTTTGTGTTTTTTTTTTAAGATTTTATTTATTCATGATTGAGAGAGAGAGAGAAAGGCAGAGACAGAGGTAGAGGGAAAAGCAGGCTCCTCGCAGGGAACCCGATGCGGGACTTGATCCCGGACTCTGGGATCTTGCCCTGAGAGGAAGACAGATGCTCAACCCCTGAGCCACCCAGGCATCCTAGAAAATTTTCTTTCTTAATGTATTTCTCTAAGTAGAAGAGGGTGGTGTCCACAAATCTTTGGAGCGTTCTAAGAGAATCGCAATCATAGGTAAGGTTATGCTGCTTTCCTTCCTCATCTCACCTGTGCGATTCATTCTCTGTCCTCTTCTTCTCTGCAGTGGACTCCAGGCAGCTGACCCCTTGGCTGCGACACACCTTCCCCCTTTCTCCCTGGTAGAGCCATGTCTTCCCAGATGGTGGCTCTGAGGGCTTGCCCCACATCTATGGCTCCAGCTATCTTCAAGGTCCAGCAACTTGGAGATGATGGTTTCCCAGTATTTCTCCCGTGACCCCACCCTGTAAATAGTCTTTCCTTTCATTTCTCCAGAATGTCACCTGAGTGGATCTGCTGCTGCCCACCAGGACCTGGCAGGTATGAATCACATTCCACAGAATTTTCTAGATGTTCACCCAGGGGAGCCCAGATTTGTCTCTTTAGAGAAGGACCAGAGCAACTTAAAACAACCAAGTGCTAGAGTGGGAGCCTCAGGAAAGAGAGATGGCAGCAAGAGTTCTTAGGGGGAAACCCCTAATAAAGCACAAAGAGATGGAGGAAAGATTTATGCTGATGGCAGAGAATGCCTAGGAACGTTACAGATAGACAACTATTAGATTTATCTTGCATTCACAGGAGCACATTTGGAAAACAGATATTGCGAGCCAAATGATGAAGACTTGCAATCTTATCTCACAATATAGGCACAGATCTGAAAGGAATGAGCTGACAGGAGATCAGAGTGAGAATAAATACAGTGACTATTAACTACGGGCAGGGCACTGTCCTTGTTCTGGTTGCTGATGCTTCTGGCATCCGCTGCAGCATGTGTAGCCTGGGAAGGTGGGGAAGCGCCGATGACAGCTCTGCATGTTGGGAAAAGTTTTTGTGTGCTGTCAGAGTCTTTCAGCCTTGTCAGGTTACTGGAAGGCAAAATTTGACTTTGTGTTATGTCTTGTGTCTCGGTTGTACGTGGATGCTTTCAAAGGTACGTACTTTACATACCGATCCTGAGATACTGGGGTTCTTCCTCTTGGTATAATATTATGTCAACAAACAGTCAACAAGTAGATCCTCAGGGCTTAGCATGTGCTAGGCATTGTGTAAACCTTGCGTGCTTAATTTCAATATATATTGTACATGTATATGAACCAGCCACTGAGAGGAGGACTTTGTTTCTGCTTCCAAGCACCTAACTCTAAGATGGAGCTTCAACTTGCCCTGAGCTCTTCTAAAACCTTACTGGCTGGGGGAGATGAGAGCTCACTATCAACTTGTAAGGACAGTGAGAAGAGGTAGATGAGCAAGATACTGTATACATAAGGAAGTGAGGCAAGGTCTTTTAGAGAAATGAAAGTTCTTTAAGAGTCATAGCTAATGGCCAATCTCAGCACTTAGCTTCAGTTAGGATGCTGTACTAAGCGTTTTTCATGAATTGGATTATTTGATTCTCACAGCCCTATGAGGGAGTTTGCATTATTCTCCCCATTTTCCAGATGAGGAATTTGGACACATAGAGTTCAAATTACCTGCTCAGGGTCCCGCAGTCAGGAACGTGCTGGGCCAGCATTAGATCCTAGGCAGCCTGACATCACAGTTGCAGGAAGAAGTGACCTTTGGTGGCCAGGATCAAGACTCTGTAGAGGAGACTGCACTTGAGAAGAGTTTGGGAAGTTGGTTAAGATGTCAGTAACTAGAGATGGCAGAGACAAGAGTGGGCACTCCAACTGAAAAGAAAATATAAATACCTAACATCAAAGATGTCAGTCCTGACCATGTCTTGTTACTTTTCCATTTTCCCTATTGACACAATCCAATACAGGCAAATACCTCAACTCTTAAGTGACCACAAGAGTCTGGAAAAAGAAGGGTGAACTCTAAGTATCCCTGAACACAGCCCCTAATTAGTGACAAAAAAGAGCCACCAGTGGAAGTTGCAAATCATGGAATGTGAAACTCAAATTAGGGACGTCTCCCTTTGCCCCCTAACCCAGAGGGGGTGTAGGTGAATACAGAGTACGTTGAAGTTCTCTTTCCACATCAATGATTCATCTTTAAAAAAGTGAAGTTACTGAATAAAAGTGAAATTGGGTTTTCAAGTGCCTCTGGCCATGTTCAAGTCATGCCTTCTGCTGGCTCCTTGCTGTGCAGATGTTTCTTCTTCTCGGTGTGATTTCACCTGAAAGCAGGGATTTCTGAGGCAGGGTGTTCGTGGGCAGCAGCAAAGCCTTTAAGGAGAACGATAGGGAGTCTTTTTGGACATGGGCTGGGGGAAAGAGGCTGGTCAATTAATTAATCAACAATATTTGTTGAGGACTTACTCTATGGGTCTGGAACTGCGCTGAACATGTTTAATAGGAGGTAGATTTTTAAAAAGCATAAAGGTAATTTTGGTTAGAATTTGTCCTCACCCTGTACTGAGCTCTCTCAGAGATAAAGTAGTTCCATTCTTCAGTTGCAAGCAGGAACCAACAGCCCTGAGTGTTAAATATGGTGAAGAACTCCGCCTTGCCTGTCAGCAAGCATGGGGGCCGGTTTTGTGCTGTGTTGCAGGGGAAAGGCAGGCTTGAGGAGTGACAGGTTTACTCAGAGAGCTCCACTGGGAAAAAATAATGAATGGAAATGAGGGAAGGGTCATGATATCAAAACAGAACATGAGGTCTTCAGTTTGGACATTCAGGATAGTGTTGTCGAAAGCTGTTCCAAAAACTATCACTGATTCTAGGCAGAGCTAGAAGGAGGGTTGGTTGTTGTTGGTTTCTATCTTTTTTGTCTTTCCTGTCCATACTCCATACTCCATTTCTTAGTCCTGAGTTACCCTGTTTTAATAAAAGGATTTTCCTGTTTCCCAAACACAAGTACACAAGCAGATGCAAAATATTTGTCTGGACATGAGCCAAGTGTGGGGCATCCTGCCTTACATTGCAAACAGTTCCAAAGAGCCCGGGGAATCCAGAAACCCTGCTCACACATTTATGGGCCTGGCTTCTCCCATCTTTGTGCAGCCTCATGGCTCTTTAAAGAATGAACACACCTTACTGTCTTTTGGATTCTGAATGAGGGACTCTCTCAGATTCTCTCCCAGGGGGTTAGCTGACTTCTCTCCAGTCTAAGAGAGAGCAGAGGGGTCCCAGGGCCTCGATCAAGCTGATAGTCCCCTCATATCTCCACTACCCGCCCCCCTCACCCCGCTGCTGTGACTGGTAAGAGCTGAGCTTGCCAGTCCTGATGCAGTATGAAGAAAGGAAGGAGTCTTTGTGACAGAGAAGGAAAGGGGGACAGGTGGTCAGATGGAATGAGAAGGCCCCCAGCCAGCTCTTTGAGAGAAGGTAATGCATTTGATGTCCTCTAATGGCACCCCTTACTGAGGGGCCATATGGAGCCCTGGATACTGCATGATTCCATCTCACTCCCCAGTTGGGACCACCTTTTCCTGCCGAAATCCTACTGTCCATTGGGTCACGCTGTTGCCCCTGGTATTCCCTACTGCTCTCATTCAGAAGGGAAAGGGTAAAAATATCTTTTATAATTAGAGTTTGGCCAAACTTTAGCATTACAGAGCCTTCTGGGAATGTGTTATTTCAAATACCTGCATTTAGAGACAGTCCAGGTTAACTCTTTAAGCCATGAGACAGAAACTGGTAGGACAAAGGGCCAAACTGGGCTGTAGATGCACCTGGAAAACTTTCGCTGGCTCACACCACTCCCTCTGATGGGAAGCCTTCCTGATTCCTACAGCTGTGTCATATGCCTGGGCCCCAAAGGCATTTGAGTTTGTAACCCCTGCTTAGGCACTAACTTTTTAAGGCATTTTTTGATGGAAATCTTTCTAAAAGATCTTGTGCTTCCCTGCTTTCTGAAACAATATGCGGTGAACATAATCTTCCTTTCTGCCCTCGTCATATGCTTGAGCTATGTCTCTAGTCAGAGCTATAAATTCAGAATTAGGTCATGTGGACAAAAAGCTGACTGGGACTGACCCAAGAAGTCCTTTGTTACTTACTCTGAAAGGTCCCTGAGGCCAGGCCGCCCTCGTGTTGATTGTCTGATGCTTGCAAAGGCCAGGCAAACCTAAGGCAGCAGCCTGAATGCCTGCGTAGGGTAGGATGGTGGCTTCCGCACAAAAATTAATGAGTGGAAAACTGAAGCTTTCTCTCTGTTGCTCCCATGTTCCTGGCCTTGGCTTTTCATTCCAGGAATGTTGGGGAACTTTCTTCCTGGAAGTCCCAACAACTGGATATCTCTTCCTTCAACCTGAGTTCTTTTGCAATTTTGGGGTTTGTGGCCTCTGAGCCTGTGATGGGTTTTCCAAGAGACTTGGGTATGAGTGCTCGTTCCTAGTGTCTTCCTAACTCTCCTGGCTAGGGTCTTGGTCCCCCCCCCCCTCCCATGGAGGTTTATCCCCGATTGTTCTCTATACCTGGAGCTGTTGGGGCCCTGATTACTCTCTTGGAAACAGACTTCTATATATATGTATTATTCAGATTCCTGAAAATCTCTCTCCATTTATCTCTTGTGTGTGGTCTCTGATTATGCTGGAAAGCGAGGAGAGGGAGCTGCAGGATTCCTGTCATGGGGTAGATTCCAGAGGCCATGCCCTCCTGCATGACCTGCTGCACAATTGTTCCTGAACTTTCCCTTGCCTATGATGCATTTTCCATAGGAAATGCTATATGCCAAGATGCAAGGTACTGCCGCTTACCCCCCGAGCCCTGCATGGCTGCCTTCTGCTTGGTCCTGCAAAGACAGGAGCTGCTGGGGCAGCATATGCTGGCAGCTTGAAAGGCAGTTCCAGTGCAACCGAGGAGTGGCCACCTGTACCTTTGATTAGCACACCTTGCATCTTGGAGGTGGGTGTGCTGACACTGGGATCAATATTTTTCTTTTTTTCCCTTTTTTTAAAAAAGATTTATTTATTTATTTATTCATTCATTCATTCATTCATTCATTCATTCATGAGAGACACACAGAGAGAGAGGTAGAGACACAGGCGGAGGGAGAAGCAGGCTCCATGCAGGGAGCCCAATGCGGGACTCGATCCCGGGTCTCCAGGATCACGCCCCGAGCTGAAGGCAGTGCTAAACCTCTGAGCCACCCAGGGATCCCGGATCAATATTTTTCTATCATTTTTCTCCACATCGTTTTGGTTCAGAGGATGGCATGGGTATATTGTAAGGATGTGATTTTCAACGTATCCTCTTTTATATTTGCAGTTGGTGAAACCTTCCCCTTGACCGGTAATCATAGGCCATAGTCATCTTTAGCTTCTCAGGCTGTTACCAATTTTTGTCCTTTTGTGATTCTCCTTGAGTATTTTGATCAGAAGGTGAGGGCTGGGTAGGTACCGCAGGCATAACTTTGTGCCACCATCTTGGTACAGAAGTCTCCTGTCCCCTGCTTTGAAGAGAGTGGAGCAAAATAAGCAATACTTATTTCCTTTATCTTCCTCTTTACGTGCTTTTGTTAAAAAGGATTAAATCCTTTTGTTAAAAGGATTCTGTCCTTTACTGGAAGAAACGATGTCATTTCCCTCTCACCTCTTCTCATTTGCTGTTTTGAGTTGGAATTTTTGCTCTCATTTTCAGTTGTGAGGAGCAATCTCTTGCTGGTAATTCTGACAGTATGGTCAATGCACTGCTGGGCATCTTATTTGGGATCAGAAGGTTAAGGATGGGATCCTCTTGATTAAGGGGACTAACTACTTAAGAGTTGTTAGCCCTCTCTTGCTCAGTAGATTGAATCATATCTCCTTTTCCCTCTTGCTCTGCTTGTCCACACAGCACCTAGCACAGGTGATGGGTTGACAAGGAATAAAGACTTCTGGCTAGGGTCTTGGGGTTTTTATCCCCCCTCCCATGGAGGTTTATCCCCGATTGATCTCTATACCCGGAGCTGTTGGGGCCCTGATTACTCTCCTGGAAACAGACTTCTATAAAACCTACCTCTTCCACCAGAGGCTGAGGAAGAAGATGAACTGAGGAGACAGAGGGAAAAATGTAGGAAGACGAGCACTGCTTTGCACACAGTCTCTCCTTAACAGCCCTCTAATCTAGTGTCTTTAAAACCTAACAAATCATCCCCTGTATTACCGTCAGAAGCGACTGCCACAATCCACCGTATAACCAGAGCGCTGATACGGTTTGAGGAGCAAGACTGAAAACCATCTCGACAGAAAGTCAACTGCATCATTTTTAAGTGAGCACAGCTCCAAGCATCGGCAGATATTTAACAATTAATAGTGGGCTGATGAAACGCCTCACTGCTCTGCCCGACTATGACCTGGATACTCATAAGCAGAGATGGAAACCATTCGGGGGACTTATAAATTCTGGTCTTTGACCTACAGGTCTATCATGTATCAGCCAAACTTTTACATGGTGATGCATTTGTTTGTATAATACAGAGTGAGGTCAGGAGGGACCATCCCTTCCAGCTACTTAAAATGTCAAAGGCCAAATTCTGCGCTATGATGAGCAGTTATCAGAACTCCTGAGCCAGCCTGTCAATAGATTGCATATATATATATATATATATATATATATTTTTTTTTTTTTTTTTTTTTTTTTTTTTTTTTTTTTAGCAGCCTACAGTTGTTTATTGGCTGCACGCTATTATTACATCCGAACCTCTTTGCTTTTTTTACAGCTTCGAGTTTGGTCCACGATTGCAATAACTTTTTGGTCTCTCAGAGAAAAGCCATTTAAATTTGTTCAAGATTTCCACAGACAGGTAGTGATTAGAATATATTGTCAAATCTCTTAGGCTTCTTTCTTTCTTTCTCCCCCCAACCCCCTTCCTTCTCCTGCTTCTTTTTTGTCACATAGCTCACCTGCCAGCTTGTTCTTGTTAATTCAGCTCTTGTAGCTCGGGCCTGTTTCTGCACTGGGTTGTGGGAAGCCGAGGTGACTGAGTGGGCAGGACGCGGCGGCGGTAGCTGAAGCAAGATGAAAATGAACGATATTTTCAGATCCTAAGCAGGGCGGCAGAGGCTAATAATTACATTAAAAAGGCCCTCTGTAGGTAGGTGCAAATAGGCTAGTCTAAACAAGTGTCGCTGTTTTAATATGGGCTGTTGGAGAGATGTCATTACCTGACGGGCCTGCCACCTTTCACCTCCAGCCATTGTGATCCGTTAGGTCTCACTAACGGGAGAGCGCGGGACTTGTTTGCAGGGGATTTGTTGTCTCACGCTCAGAGGCAGCCGAGAGACTTGCCAAATGACAGGAAGCCGCTTACATTCACAAGGTGTGATTGCCTAAGTGTTTGTCTGCGTCTAATTAGTTTGCCTTTGCTGGTTGGTAGCTCCACAGCCAGGAGGCAGATTGACTCTGCGGGCTGTAAGCAAAGAGGGTTGATTGGTGTTGTTATCATTTGTTTACTTAACCCTCCCTCGAACCACGACGACGTGCTCTCTCAAGGAGCCTTTAAAAAAAAAAAAATCCCCCCAAACAAAGGAGAGCAAAGGAAGAAAGGGAGGAAGCGGCCCCCACCGGGGGCTGTGACACGGGCCTCCTGGTAACCCTGTCAGGCAGCCGGGCCCACATGCTCTTTGTTTTTGTTTTTTAATAATGATTTTATTTATTTTTATTTTTTTCGTGTGTGTGTTTATTTTTAAGATTTTATTTATTCATTTTTATTTATTTATTTTTTTTTATTGGAGTTCAATTTGCCCACGTATAGCATATCGCCCAGTGCGCATCCCCGTCAAGGGCCCGCCTCAGGGCCACAGATGCTCTTTGTTGGGGAGCACCCGGATGGTGGACCCGACGCTCCAATCCTCCTCTGCACTGAGGAGAAGGTGAACCCGAGGCCAGAGCTGCGTTTCCTCTCTCGGGTTTTAGAAACAACGGTGGGGAGGAGGGCAGTGGCCGGGCCCAGGCCGGGGCGGTGGGTGTGCGCCCTGAGGAAACAGGCCCTGGGGAGGGAGGGCGGCCTCGGCTTCTCTTTCTGATGTGTGTGGGCGCCTCTGGTGCCGCAGCAACTAGCCCTGGGCCTTTTGGGTTTGGGGATATCCCCTCAGGCCAGGCCCCAGGGAGGCCATGCACCCCTCATCCTAACTGTGCCTCTGTTCAGGCTGCTTCAAACATGAGCCAGAGCCCAGGGGGCCGTTCCTTCGGGGTAGGTTTCTACAAGGAATCCGGTTTCCCAAGAGTGCTGCAGAACATGAGCGCACACGCTCAGATCTTTGTGAAACCCGCAAAAAAGATGCCGAAATTGTTATTTGGTTTTTATGGATGTATTTCTTCTAATACACCCTTAGCATCGTAGTAGAGGAGTCTGCCCTCCTAACCTACTAGGGGTTCCAGCACTAAGTAGGCCCTGAAGAAGCCTAAGCTGACCGAATGAGCAGGCTTGTGGGATCTAACTGGAGTATTCATTTATGCCTCATTCTCAAGCTCAATCTCTTCAAATGTTGCTCATTACCCATTGAAGGATGTGGTCCAGATCCTGTCCACGAGGACAGATGAAAATAATAGCTTTTATTTAGCATCTACTATGTCCCAGGCACTGTACTAACTGTATATACTGCCTCATTTAGTCCTTATAACAACCCTCTGGAGTAGGCGCTACTGCTACTTCTGTTTGAAAGATGAGTCCCCTAAGTCTTTGTGACTCTGAATAACCTGCCCAGCTTCCTACAGCTGCTCAGTGGCAGACGCAAGGTTTGAACTTAGTCCTCCTGACTTGGGAGTGTGCGCTCCTAAGAAGAGAAGCTCTCTGTGGGCCCCTTGTGGGTGCTGAGCTAGCAGCAGTCACAACAACCCAGCCAGAAAGCATTTCAAGATCCAAGCTTAGAACAAATCATGCGCTAGACAAGGGGATTAGCCAAGATTGCGGGAGCCAACAAGGGTCAAGCTAATGAATGAAGCTCATGGTTTAATAGCGAGTGAGGACAGTTTTATGAATTTATACATACCTCCGTAGGCTCTGAGAAAGGCATACTTTTCTGTGGAGTCTGGGATATCTCCTTGAATCGGGAGGCTTGGTATCAAAAGATACCACGTTATTATTACTACTACTACCATATTTATTTACTTTCTATTCACAAGTCATACTTTTTTTTAAAAATTTATTTGATAGGCACACAGTGAGAGAGAGAATGGCAGAGACACAGGCAGAGGGAGAAGCAGGCTCCATGCACCGGGAGCCCGACGTGGGATTCGATCCCGGGTTTCCAGGATCGCGCCCTGGGCCAAAGGCAGGCGCCAAACCGCTGTGCCACCCAGGGATCCCACAAGTCATACTTTTTAAGGGACATATTTGGGAGAAGAAAAACCTATAGCCAAAAAACCCCAGGTCATAGAGCTAATAAGCCCCCCAAGAAGGGCAGAAATGGAGGGCGGTGGGCAGAGACAGTGTGCAGTTGTCTGTCCTAGGAATAAAATGGTACTGTTGAAGGAGGGGGAGCAGTAGAACACATGGCAGGATAAAGAGATGTCAGGGCATTGTGGGGAACAAAGATTTCTCTGGTAATGAGAGAGTATTGGGTAGGTCCCTCCTGCTCCAACCCCCATCCTGGTCCAAATCAGTGTTGTGAATGAGCGGCGTCAATAATTGTGAAGTCAAAATGGTTTCAAAGTCCCCTTTCTGGTAATGTTGCCACCAAGAAGGGCCCAGGCATTCTCTTTCCATCCGATAACCCTGCCCTTGCCCACTGGGGAATTCACATTTTACAGCAGGCCTGTTTCCTCAGTCTTTGCTTCTTGCAAGCACTACTTGTCATGATTAAAGAAGTAACTATGATTAAAAGAGAAAATAAGTAACAAATATGCATACTAAGCCTTGTCAAATCTACATCTCCACTGGGCATGTACGTGACTCCGTGTGACATGGTCAACCAGGAAAAAAGCAAAAGTGGGACAGAGAAGGAGGTTTGCTTATAGTACTGCCTTAGTTAGGCCTCTGCTGAGCTGCTGAGAGTTTCTAGCGTGAAACTTCTTGATTCGTGAGACCAGCAGGCTATATCCAGAATGAGGGATTGGGGAGCTGGGCTACTTCTGCTACCACTGTCACCCACAACTATGGGCAACCATGTCCTATCCTTTTCTCACTTGATAGTCTTAGAATTGTCCAAGTGGATTATATAGTGTTTAGTTTCCTCTCTTGATGGGAGGGCAAGCTGGGGGAATGATCTCTCTGCAAGGACAGCGCCATGTAGTTGGTGTGCTTTTTATTTTATATAATTTTCAGAAGAATTCATTTTATTTTATTTGTAACATTGATCCATGACAGGAAATGATAAAGGAAAACAAAAGAAAAACTTGTCCTTCACACATGCTAGTTTGAGAAGCACTAGTATAGAGAACTCCTTGGTCTCAGCAGGATTGGAGGAGGGAAAAAGTTCTTGGACCCCTTCTTGCGTATCACTACATAAATATGTTGTGGTTCCCCCTGTCCCCGTACTATTGGAATCTTTTTTTTTTCCTTCCTGGCTGCTTTCCTTTGTTTACATTCTCTCTCTCTCTCTCTCTCTCTCTCACACACACACACACACACACCATCAACATTTATGTTTACCAGGCTCATTAGTCTTAGGATTTGACTCTCACTTTCTCTAACAATACACCAAATGAATCCATGGCTTATTAACTTTTCTTTGTTTTTCTGCAATGCATATCTGAGGAATGATTTAAAGTTTTGTTTTAAATTTGTGCGACAAATTGTGATAATTTTTATCTGGAAAGGAGCTTGTTTGGCATGCATGCAAAACTGGCAGGATGCCACAATAAACCAAGCTGCCCTGGCATCTCTAAATGGATCAATGAACCATAAATAAATCTCTGCAATAAACTGAGAGAAGAAACCCAGTCCAGTCTCCTGTCACCATAACCTGTGACTGTATTTTCCAAGTTGAATGATAGTCATTCATTTACTGGGCAAACATTGATTAAGCAGCAAACCAAGATGAGAAGTGAGTTCAAGCCCACTATTTCCCCAAGTACCACTAGATTTTATGGGTGATTCTCTGAAAGTCTCTGTCCTCTTGGGAAGATTCACCAAGCTAAGATTGGCAAAATCCAGAGCTGTTGAAAAGACAGGGATTTTAGTGAGGGACTAAAGGATAATGCCTGTGGACTGCCTGTGATCTGTGAATGAATGGGTCACGAATGACTTCGTCAGGATCCAAGTGTTTGTTGTCAGTTCGAGTTGACCATGGGCCAAGAGTTAACCTTGGATGGTAGTCAGGAGCACAAGTTCTGGGTGGAAGTGGGTTTTAAGAGTTGAAAAAGGGACAGTCTGTTTTTTTTTTTTTTTTCCTGTATGCTTTAGTGGTGGTTCCTTATGTGTCAGGCTCTGCTCAAAGTGCTTTACACACAATTTCTCATATGAGCCTCACCACCCAATAACCCCAAGGGGTAGGTATTGCCACTGTACCCAATTTACAAAGGTGGGAATGGAGGCCTAGAGAGGCTGTCGGGTCACATAGCCAAAGTGATGGAGCAGGCTGTCTGACCCCAGGGCTAGTGCTTCTCAGTCTTTAGCACACATAAGAATCACCTGGAGCACTTATTACACAGCTTCCTGGACTCTGCCCTCAGAGAGTCTATCAAGTACATCAGTGTGGGAGCCAATATTTGGCATTTCTAACGAGCTCCCTGGTGATGCTGATTCTGACGCTGACGGTCCTTGGGCCAGCCTCATATTTATTGCCAGGTCCACACTCATACCCACTACATTGAGGTTTTCTCTGGGCTTCATCTCTGCATCTCCCCTCCATCTCTCTTCCAGCAGAGAGGGAGACAACCCTGCCTCTTTGAGCTTGCAAACCCAGGTCTCATCCTTCCTGGTTCTCTAGTGAAGCCAGCAGGTTAAAATCCTGCATTGCCTGTGTGTGTGTGTGTGTGTGTGTGTGTGTGTGTGTGTGTGTGTGGTGGGGGTAGGGAGGCTGAGGTGAATCAGATTGCATTGCTTCGCGTTCCAATTTACTGCTCCAAGTAAACCTCCAATCTTACCCATTCCCTTACAGAACACAAAGCAGGGCAGCTAAGAAGAGCTAGGGCACCTTTGGGACCTGCAGCCCTGTTCCCCTGCTGCCCACTGGGTGTGGGCTACTCTACTACTAACAAACAGCGTGGTTCTGGTAACCTTGACACCCGGTAAACAACTTCTATGTGTGGCTTATACAACTGCTTTTAGTTCCTCACCGCTAGAGAGTTTGTGGATCTCCTGAATATACATATTAAATTTCAGTTTCTATTCACTTTTTCTCCTGAAATAACCAGAATGAATCGGCATCTTGAAGCTTGTGCCCTGGCTTTTCCCCATCCAGGTGTCTTCAGAGGCTATGGAAAGCGCTACCTTTCCCGAAGGAATAGATTAACTGCGATCCTGGCTGGAGGAGATGGCTCAGCACTGATTCAGCGTGGCCTGCCTCCTACCTTTCTGGGTTTCAAATCCATCTCCTCCCAAGCCAGGATGATAATGCTGACCTTCCTTCCTGGAGGTGCTGTGGGGATAGTAAATAAGTGATTCCAGAGCACTTAGAAAACACCCGTGCTGCCCAAGGGTACAATAATGACCCTACGTCATGCCGCCTCCACTGCCCCCTGCATCAGCCTCCAGGCCTTAAAGGAAGGTGCAATAAATCACACCCATCACACACACACAGTAAAGAGTTCATGTTCCTCCGGCCCTCCTTTGTGTGTGTCTGGGTGAAGCCTTTCCACAGACAGGGAGGAACAGTGTTTCCTTCTGAAAAGACAACACACAGAAGGAGAGTTTCCACTTAATGTATAAAAGAGCCTACCTAAAGGATGCTTCTTGTCCAGTCTATGGATTTCATTACAGTAAGTGTACCTGGGAGAAAATGTCCATTTGGTTCCTGTTGTGAGAAGAAGAGGGAGAGACAAGTGCAGGAACTCAGAGGCTGCCTCCTTACCCACTCCCTCCAATGTGCTGTCAATTTCCTAGATATAACTTTAACTTAAAAACATTTATTGGACACCTATTATGTGCCTAGCACGGGACTTCAGGGATGAACACAATACAGCCCCTGCTCTGGAAGGTGCTCTAGGTGAAATGAGGCAGGCGAGCATAATGAAAAAGAAAATAAGAACCATAGTGCTGAGGTGCTGGGGGAGCCTCTCTGTCACTGGGGGAGCTTGGGGCTGAGTATGCAGATTCTGAGATAGAAGTTTTCCTTACTGGATCCTGAACCAGAAGGTAGATTTATATAGGTGGGGCCTGTGATGGATTCTTCATGTGATCCTGGTACATGGGAGAGGTGCAAAATATCCTAACTTTAACACTGTCGTGGCTTTTCAGTAACTGGCTAAACTGGTGGCCATGTGCTCTGAGACTGGAGATGGACTATAATGTGGTGCCAGATATTTAAAACATATTTATTGTTGGCAAAACCTCTTTTTACTGTGTGGGATCCCACTGAGGGTTTAGAACACCTTCAGAGGGGGGGAGAAAAAGACCAGAAAAATAAGGCAAAAGGATTGACTGAGTATTGGGATAAAAAGCCTGAAGAATCGAAGACAGGATATGGAATTTGGGAACTAAGGCGACCATGCACCCATCATTTACTGCTTGAGGTCACCTATTGTAAGAACATCTCTATACTAAGGCAAGTGGTCATCTCCTTAGGGTGGTAGGAAAAGAACCTCCCTCTCCCCCTGCCTGCCACATGGTACAGGAAACAGGGGCAGGTTATGTCCTGTCGTGATCCATATGAGTGTTTCTCAAGTATGACCCTGGGACCCCCCTCCTCAGCCTCATGAAACTGGATCACCAGATGCCTGATACAAATACAGATTCCTAGGCCCACCTGCTACAAAACCACAAGTTAAGAATTTGGGGATAAGGACTATGGAATCTGTACTTTATTGAAAACAAGGGGTTTCTCACACTAAATTTGAGGACAACTGATGTAAATTTTCCTTTTGGGATGTCCCATGTGGTTCCATGTCTCGATTTCCATGTCAGCCTCCTGGGTGCCTCAGATGAGACCATGCATAAAGAAGTAGTTTTTATTTATTTTTAAATTTTATGTATTTATTCATGAGAGACACACACACACAGAGAGGCAGAGACATAGAGGGAGAAGCAGGCTCCCTGTGGGGAGCCCGATGTGGGACTCTATTCCAGGACCCCAGGATTGTGTCCTGAGCCAAAGGCAGATGCTCAACCCCTGAGCCACCCAGGCATCCCGGAAGCAGTTTTTAGATGATAAAGTGCAATACAAATATTAGATATAACTACCATTAGTTATTTTATATCATTTTGTGATTGAATCATGAGGTGTTAGTCATCCAAGGCAAAAGAGCCTTATAAATACTGAAATGTTGTCAGGACTATATACAGTTGTTGTAATTTGAATATCTTTAAAGATAATTTCGGTGGACTTGTTAGGAAATTCTCTCTAGCACAGCCATCATTCTTCCTGCCCCGCACTGCTAATAAAAGGTAATACTGTGATTTTTTGCTGGTAATATCTGTTTCTCTTCTAATTTCCTGCGGTTGGGACTGCTTTGTACAAAGGGCTCAGACTTCAGAGACAGACCTCTTAAGACACTTAAATCCTTTTCTTTGACTAATGGAAAGATGAGTTTCTCCATATTATCAGATCTCCAGTTTTATCCTAATTGCAGTAGTTTCTTAGAGGTTTGCTGCTTGTCTTTTTTTCTCCTCTCCAACCCATTGCATGTCTATGTTCAAAAAAATGCAAATAATTCTGGAAAAGGTTTGAGCCATTAGATTTTTAATGAACCCAAAGCTGCTAGCCCAAATGGCTTTATGGCTGTGATTTCACAGAATAGAACTGGGCTTATGCCCTCCCCCTGTGATTTATGCATTATGGGATTAGACCTAGAATTTTCCCCTCTGCCCCTCAGTTTTGTCATCTGTAAAATGGAAACTGCAGTGCCTACTTTATAAGGCTGATTGGATTATTACAAGTTTAGCGGACAGTGGCTGACACATAGGCACTCCACAAATGGTTGTCAGACTAGTCCTTGAAATTATATCTTTCCCCCACATTTGATAATTTAGTGGCAGATTACTCTTTGATAATCATGTCACAGCCCCGCCATGGAAAAGTGCCTAATCTCAGCTTCACTAGTTTGCCATTTGTAATGACCGTGATGTCACAGATTATATTTCCCCTGGCCCATCACTTAGAACATCAGCACTGGTGCTGTTGCTTATTCCTATGCAGTCTTACTTGGGTGCTCATCTCCTACACCTCCTCAGGTGACCAAGCCAAAGGCTTTGGACCCTGCTTACCAGTTTTGCTATGGCTAACATAAGCAGGAAGCAGGTGACAGTTTAACCCAAAGAAAGAAGTTCTTTCTCCACCAGTTTTTGGCACTCCTTTAATTTTGTGATCGATTTTCAGTCCAGTGGGAAAATGTAAATGGTAGCCATGTATCACCCATATATAAGTGTGTCCTTGGCCAAGAGCAAGCAATTTATATTATTCATTCTTTATGGTGGGAGTTTATAAAATTTCACCAGTTTATGGGAACTGTTACAAAATCTAGAGAATTAACAGGAAAACTGGAAGAGACTTCTTCTATTGAGTATTGCTAAAATACCAGTTAAAGTGTACTTCTGGGTAAAATGAGTAATAAAAGTTGTCAAATGTAAAGTTGGTCGACTGAAATTTATTCTTAGTTTTGCAATAGATTTTAATCAAAAGGTTATAGCTGTGAGGGCTTTCATGACAAAATATGTATATATTTAAGTTCCATTGGTTGCAGAATTACATCAGCTTTAACTGATGTAAATGTAAATTTATTCAGTGGAAAAAAACCCCACTACCATAATGCATTCATTTGCATGTGCAATGCCAGTTCAATCTTTCTCAGCTTTTTTCCCCCCCTTCTTTAACTCTCTCCTTCCAAATTCTGTCATTCAGGACAAAATTTGAAAGCAGCAAAAACATTCTAATTGATATTTTAAGCTACATAAAAGATATAATTCTAGACTCTGACTTAATTTCCGTAGAAAATGTCAATTTCCATGCTATATACCTGATAGGAGCAAACTTATCATGGTGACACTTAAATCCTTTCTCTTTGACTAGTGGAAGGACAGGTTTTTCTATGTTTTCAGATCTCCAGTTTTATCCTAGTCACAAGAGTGGCTTGGAAGCTCTCCTCTTGTCTCTTTTTCTCCTCTCCATCCCATAGCATGTCTGCTTTTAGGAATATTTAAATAATGATTCTGGAAAAGATTTGAGCCATTAGATTTTTAAAAGAACAATGAACCCAAAGCTGGTGGCCCAAGTTGCTTCATGGCTGTGATTTCACAAGCCAGTAGGAGGTCCCAACCTGGTGTCCCTGGACACCTGAGTGCTATGTGTCCGCATGTGCACTATTTATCCAGATAATGGGCATTTCAGTGAAATTTTGGGATTGTTGCCCCTTAGAGCATGAGGTGGCATGGCATGGGCTGTAGGCTTGAGTTGGGACTGGGAATTCTGGTGATGTCTTGGTGGTGATAAAACCTACACTTCCAGGGGGAGAGCTACCCCTGAGTCTGCCTATGTGCTTCTTGATCTGCCCTTGTTACAAAGCAAACTTTGAGGGCAACTGCAGGATAGGATATTGATTGCTACAGGATAGGGTTTATTGCTGCCACTCAAGTCACGGTGGTCTTGGATCAGATAAAGCATCACACTCAAACATTTCTTCCACCATCTTCTTTACAAGACCTCTCAGTTTCAGGTGGCTGCCTAGCCCTTGGCTAGGAATCTTCTGGTCATTCCCAGTTTGACTGCATTCTCCTGAAGATAAAATTAAATGGTCCACCCTTGAGACATAAAACCTTGAAATCATGGGTCACACACAGTTGGTTCATTTCTTTCTCTCCATTGATAGGATTTCCTAGAGGACCACTGCCAGTCGTCAAAGCCGTAAGGACATTTACCAAAGAAGGAAGTAAACCTGTGATTAATGTATGTCCTAAGTTTGATTTAACACATTAAAGTAAAAACATCTCCTCTCCAAAAGAGTCCCTTGATTCTAGAGTGTATTTTAGGAGTTAACCTCTCTTATTTAGGCATTCTTGGAATGTTCTACACATAAAATTATTTCCTTATGGCTGACTCTGGTGAAAGTTTCTTGTTCAACATGTCTCAAAAGCTTTGCTCAGTAAAAAGTGGTACATACAGCCTAAGAGCCTGGGTTCATGACTTTTTTTTTTTTTTTTAAGATTTATTCATTTTAGAGAGAGAGTGAGATAGAGCATGAGTTGGGGAGGAGGAGCAGACGGAGAGAATTCTTAAGTAGCTGAGTGAGGAGCCTGATGCAGGTCAAACCCATGACCCATGAGATCATGACCTGAGCCAAAACCAAGAGTTGAATGGCCAACTGACTGAGCTGCCCATGTGCCCCCAGACCTCTGTTTGTTTGTTTGTTTACCATTACGTCACCTATGCTTACTTCTATCATCATATTTTTCACACTGTCTGGAAATTTCCTTTTGCTTTTTATTCTTCTCCAATAGGTTGTACACTCCTCAAGGGAAAGGTGTTGCTCACTTTCCTGGGAATATCTGGCTGGGCCATGCCTAAAATTAGGAAGAGTGCCAACACTGATGAATGAGTGAATGATTGACCAAATGAGGCACTGTAATAATTATTAGCATTTTAAACTCTTAGGTATTCAGGGTGAAGTTTGGTGCCTAAATACTCTCCTTCTGGGGCACACTCAGGAAGTTATATATATAAGGTATGGGAGTTTAGTGGCTTTCCTTGCAATTAAGGAAAGCCTCTGATACAACTCTCAGAACCACCCTCCAAATGAGGGCCTTCTATAGTAAGTGGGATTGGACTCCCAGCAAAGATTCCTATTCTCTTCTACTCATCCATAAATCGTACAGAACAAACTCCAGGTCTATGTAGCTAACCACTGGCTGGTCAGGGATCTAGACTAGGTAGTAGAAAGGAAGGCTGGGCCTACAGAACAGCCTTGCTCTGGAGGCAGCACCCAAGAGGATAGAAAGCAGGGGTTAGGGCACTGGGTGGGAGCCAAGAGAGAATGCTGGTATGCTATGGCAGAAAGAGGTTGGCCTTGGCCTGGCCTGAGAAGTGTGTGTGTGTAGGAAGAGAGTGCCCTCATCCCTCTGATGTGAATCACCTTTCTCTATCATGATTTTGCCTGCTAGTAAAATGTAGCCCAATGACTGTCAGTTCAGCCTAGTAGGGAGGAGCTAAGAATAGGTTGATAGAAAAGCTGGGAAAATAATTTCCTTCCTCTCTGGGCTGAGGCAGAAAAGTGAAAGACACAGGGAAAATGTGTCCTCCCTTTCCTAGATAAAACCCAGCATGACAGATTTCTGTGGCTTACAGGGGTGACTCCCGCTGACTGGAAGGGTCAGCACTTCTACAATGAATATCATATTTCCTCATTTCCAAGATGGCTTAAATTATAAGGCAAGGTAGTAAAAGCTTCTAAGGAAACAAAGAAATACTTGTGTGAAAAATGTTTATATTAGCACTTGCTTACTGACTGATCAGTTGCACTGCCCCACCTCCCATGCCCTAGGGGAACTGGCAAATTTGGCAAAGTAGACTCTGCCTGGCAAAATTTGGTAATCACCAGGAAGATAGATGTGCTGGGGAATCGCCACACAGACAAATCTAGTCTCACTTAATGCAGCAGCAAAATTGACAAGGTGCTCAGGCATCAGAAAGGGAGCACATTACAGCACTTGTCCTTCAGTGTATCCTCTCTCCTTATTTACATATTTCCCATAAAAGGTACATCTTCAGAGTTCAGCTCCTAAAAGCGTACATGCTAATTTTTCTACAGATCTATTATGTATGAATGAGAAGAGTCTATTCTCTTCTTGGTGTGTGGAGGATTTGTGCGTGTAACCCCCCATTAGTGTTAATGGCAGATCTATGCATAATTTCCCTAACTCCCAGAATCCAGGGCGCCTAACTAAGCCACATGCAATTACTTACACACACAATGACAGGGAGCTGACTCTGGGGCAAAAGAAATTGTGTTCGGAGACTAGATTTCAGGTCTCACGCTTTAGTGTCCAAAACAAAGGATGCAAAGGATATCCATAGAAGACATTTGCTTATCTTAAAATACCTATAAACATTTTGTGGCTTCTATTTGTTAAGATGTCTCTGTGGCTCCTAAGACTGAACTGGTGGAAGTCAAGGACAGCATAGCTCTGTAGGGTGCCTGGCTCAGAGATGGTGCATATTGCTATTTTTTTTTTTGAGTGATTGAATGAATGAACGAAAGATGTCTTTTGTTAATAAGTTTGCTGATTCTCTGGATTTTGGGCTTAGATTTTGGGGTCTGAAGCTGTTACTCGCTACTATGTAACCTGTTTCCTAGATGGCAAAATGAGTCTTCCTAACAACCTTATTATCCTAATTTGGAGATAAGCAAACTAAATTTGGGAAGCATAAATTACTTGTCTGAGGTCTCACAGTCAGTAAGAATTAGAAGGAGAACTTGAATCTGGGTCTTGTGATGCTAAAGTTCACTTTCTTTCTTTTACAATAGTTGGAATTTTTGTTGCCTTAATCTCATTCTCTCTTGACATACTTCCCCACCCTCTGAAACAATTAACAATCCTCCCATACCTACTCATTTACAGCCACACCTATATGGGTCTAAGTATAAAAACCTACATTTATGGCCAGGTAAAAGTGTCCCTCTTCTTGTCACATCCTATTTTAATAAGGAAAAAAGATTCCAGCTAGGGAATAATAATAGTTCACAAAAAGCTTTAGAGCAGGTCACAAAAAGCCCCAGTGATATCAACCCCCACAGATCTCGATTCCCCCAACTCATTCCTTAGTTCCCTAAACTACACAAAAAAAATGTGAATTCTGTTGAGAGAGGGGGAGAAAAGGTCATTGCGAATAGAGTAAAAAAAAAAAAAGGTGATTTAAGAAGCCAATGTTTCTTGTTCTTGCATGTCAGTTTTAGCTAATCTCTAGCATACTGAAAGTACACTTCCCCCATTCGCTGAATGGGTATTTAATTCCACAGACATGGATATTAAATTCTTCTATGATGTGATTGTCACCTTAATTTTTTGCTTGGCCAAAATTGGTTTTTACCTTATGACTTCAAGAGCAAAGAGCTTTCTGATGCAATTTGCATAACTACCTCTGCATTAGTTTTGTCTGACACTTTGCCATTTCCACAGTTCCCATGCTATAATTCTATAACAAGTCAATTTAAATCCAATTCTATACTAAATAATTACTAAATAGATATTAACAGTTGATTTGTCCTCGGTGACAAATTATGACCCAGTACCCTTGGTACTCTGTGAACATGTGGCACAGTTATAAGACTGTTGAACAAGTTCTGCTATTCCCTAATAATTCACTGTGGTTTTATCTCCAGGACTTCACATCTCCCAAGCTTTTCCCACTCTGCTAATGGATTCTGTTCCACATGCTGCAGAAGCTCAAACCTTTAGCCTGGACTGCTCGAAAACACTTGATAAATTGTGAAATATTTGAAGAATAGGTATAATCACTGCCATCATGAAATAAGATATAGCAAAGGAAAGGGGGAACTTGATGCTTTTCATTTTAGTAAGAATTGCCTCTGATTTTCCCTCTGCCCAGGGCAGAATAGGTTTTAGTTGTTATAGGATCAAAAGCTGTGAGATTCCAAAACCCTTGTCAAGTTAAAGTCCAGTGTTTAGTTTTATATGTGGCCCTTATTGTGAGAATTATAGCTTTTCCTTTAACATTTTTTGGTAGCTTTTTGAGCCCAATATTTGATCTCTAAAAATTATTTAAAAAATAATTTAATTTTGCGGGCTTTGAGTGGCTCAGTTGGTTAAGCATCTGACTGTTGATTTCGGCTCAGGTCATGATCTCAGGGTGGTGAGATCAAGCCCTGCATCGGGCTCCCCTCTCACTGGGGAGTCTGCTTGAGATTCCCTCTGCCTTTTTGCCCTACCGCCCCCCCCCTCACACTCTCTCTCTGTATCTTTCTCAAATAAATAAACACATCTTAAAAAAAGATTTAATTTGGGAAATTCGTGGCCCTTGATAAATTTGATAGTTTTAAAACTAGTCACTTAAAAAAAGTAGTGATAACTAAGAACTATTAAGAAAGTAGAAGCATTCATGATAAGTGAGGGATTTCCTGGGCACATATTTTTGGGGTCTTATTTTACTAGAAAGATGTATTTTGAATGGAGGAATATGATGTCATAGAAACTGTCTGAGGTGTAAGAAGGGAATTGATAGACATGGAAGTGAAAGGGAGTAGGAGAATAAATTTCTTTGAAAACAGTTTTTTCTCAAGAAGCTTTTTATTGCTGCTGAATTGTAATGTATACAAGGAATCTTACATAATACCAGAGACTTAAAAATATGCAAAAATTTAAAATCTTCTGTCTTTCTCTACTTCCCTTCTCTTGCTTCAATTTTTGCCCATGTGAAATTGTTCTGGGTACCTAGGAAGAAAAAAGATGCACTGTAGGATAAGCAGTACCTAAGATAGTACTCCCAGAACCTTTAGAGATTTCTCTAAGTTAGCTCCTGGCAAGCACCTGAGCTATGGCCCATCAAAGCTAGTCCATCAGGCAGGAGGCTTGTTGACAGCCTTATCTTTACAGTTTCATCATTGAATTATTAATGAACAGATACATTTTATGCAAAACAATTCAAAGCTGCAAAATAATCACTAGAGTAAGATTGGGATTTTATTTGACAGGTTAGAAAGAATTAGAGCAAGAGCGAGAGAGGACATGAGCCGTTCTTTTTCTGGAAAACCAGTTGGTCAGTTTACTAATTTACATTAAGCATTGTGTTAATGAACTTACTATGGAGGAGAAGCTACTACTTGATATTGGTGTCTTCATTAATGTGTGAAAAGAATCTGGACTATTGTTGCTAGAAGGAACAAGTGTATACTGGAATATGGGATCTGTCTGCCAGTGATGCTCAGGCAGTGAAGGATACTTTTTAGAAATGTCTGACACCATCAACCCATACACATACATAAAAATGTAGGTTTAGATGCTTGGGGATGGCTGGATCAATGTATATTTGGACACGTGTATTGTGAAGGGGCAAGGATACAGTTGCTAATAATTATATATAAGAAGAATGGAGGGAAACGTGTTGAGGTTTTCTGTTTGTCTTAGTTTTTGATCTAGTGAGAAGAAAATAGCTTCTTCTCCCTAAATTGCTGTCTTTGGATTTTTATACCCACATGTTTGGAAGCTTTTTAATGCATCCTGGTATTAGTTGGATTATACTCTTTAGCTACAATTTGCCATGCTGAATCATGACCGGTCCAGCAAGAAGTCTATGTAATGTCATATTAACATATTAACTCAAGAAAGGAGTTATCAGTCCAAATATAATCAAGAAAAATGAAGACTGCCTCTTTAACTCTGAAGAGTTTTCTATACTTTAATGACTTTCTGTTTACCACTTCTGTCAATTACTGATAGAAGAGTGTTGAACTTGCCAACTATAATTATGGATTTGTCTATTTCTCTTCTCTGTTCTCTTACTTTTGCTCCATGTATTTTGAAGCTCTGTTATTAAGTGCCTGCATGTTTAGGGTTGTTTTGGTGAATTGACTGACCCCTTTATCATTATGAAATGTCCCTTTTATTTTTTCACTTACTATATCTGATGCTAATATAGTTATTCTAATTATTGTCATTCCTTGCACATTTGTTTGTGTTTACATAGTATATCATTACCTATCTTTCTGTTTTTAACCCATTTTGTATCTTTATATTGAAAGAAGTTTTCTTATTAATGGCATGTATTTGGGTCTTTCAAGCTCACTCTGACAATCTCTGCCTTTAATTGGAGTATTAGAGAATTTAACTGTAATTAATTATTGATATTGCCAGATATAAATCTACTAACTTGTTATTTGTTTTCTGTTTCTTTGTTTCCCTTTTCCTCTTTACCTGTTTTCTTTTGGATTGTATGTTTTATCCCATTTTATCTCCATTATTGGCTTAGTGGCTATAAATTTTTGTTTTATTTATTTTTAGTGATTATTCTGGGACTTACAGAATATTTTATTTTTATTTATTTATTTTTTAATAAATTTATTTTTTATTGGTGTTCAATTTGCCAACATACAGAATAACACCCAGTGCTCATCCCATCAAGTGCCCCCCTCAGTACCTGTTGCCCAGTCACCCCCACCCCCCGCCCACCTCTCTTTCTTCCACCCCTAGTTCGTTTCCCAGAGTTAGGAGTCTATGTTCTGTCTCCCTTTCTGATATTTCCCACTCATTTTTTCTCCTTTCCTCTTTATTCCCTTTCACTATTTTTTATATTCCCCAAATGAATGAGAACATACACTGTTTGTCTTTCTCCGATTGACTTATTTCACTCAGCATAATACCCTCCAGTTCCATCCACGTTGAAGCAAATGGTGGGTATTTGTTGTTTCTAATGGCTGAGTAATATTCCATTGTATACATAAACCACATCTTCTTTATCCATTCATCTTTCGATGGACACCGAGGCTCCTTCCACAGTTTGGCTATTGTGGCCATTGCTGCTATAAACATCGGGGTGCAGGTGTCCCGGCCTTTCACTGCATCTGTATCTTTGGGGTAAATCCCCAGCAGTGCAATTGCTGGGTCGTAGGGCAGATCTATTTTTAACTCTTTGAGGAACCTCCACACAGTTCAGAATATATTTTTTAACTTAACATAATGTGCCTGTGTTTTAAATAATATCAAGACATTTCACATATAGTGTAAGAAACGTATGATAGTCTAGTTCCATTTGTATTTCCTATGTGCGAGTGTTGTACATTTTAATTTCGCATGTTATAAACTCCACGATATTATTCTTGCTTTAAGTTTATTTGTTTGTTTATTATGAGAGAGATAGTGAAGGGGGAGGGAGAGGGAAAGAACCCTGAGGTCATGACCTAAGCTCAAACCAAGAGTCAGACACTTAACTGACTGAGCCACCCAAGCACCCCTTATTCTTGCTTTAAACAGTTATTTATCTTTTAAAGAATTAAAAGTGAAGAAAAAGTTTTTTAGATTTACTTTCTATGAGGGTCTGAATTTTTGTGTCCTTCCAGAATTCATATATTAAAACTTTATCCCTAAACTGATAGTATTAGGAGGCAGGGCCTTTAGGGTGTGACTAGGTCATGAGAGATTAATGTTCTTACAAAAGAGACCTCAGAGAGCTCTCTTGCCCCTTCTGCCATGGAGGACACACTGGAAAGGCACCATCTATGAACTAGGAGTAGATTCTTTCTAAACACCAAATCTGCTGGTGTCTTGTTCTTGAACGTCTCAGAGTCCAGAACTCTGAGGAAAAAAAAGTATTTGTTGTTTATAAAATACCCAGTTTATTGTATTGTGTCGTAGCAACTCAAACTATGATACCTATACATTTGGGCTTTCTAGGTCTTTTCTTCCTTTTGTATATGTCCAGATTTCCATTTAGTATCATTTATCTTCCACCTGAAGAATTTACTATTTCTTTTAATGCTGGTTTGCTGGCAATGGATTTCTGTAGATTTGGTTTGCCTGAAATAGTTATTATTTTGCCTTAATTTTAAAAAGTTATTTTCACTATTTTCAATTTTAAAAAGTTATAATTCTGCATTGACAGGTTTTCTTTCTACACTTTAAAGATGTTAATCTACTGTTTTCTGCCTCAAATAATTTTAGACAAAAATTCTAATATATCCTTATCTTTTTTCCTCTGTGTGTAATATACCTATTTTTCCTTTGGGTGTTCACAATATTTTCTCTTTATCACTGGATTAAGGCAGTATTATTATGTTGTATGTAAGCATGCTTTTATTTATGGTCATATGATCATATTAATCTTGAAGTTGGTTGATCTTTTGAATCTGTGGGTTTATAGTCATTAAGTTTGGAAAAATTTTGGCCATTATTTTATCTTCCTATATTTTTTTGTTCCACATCTACTCTCTTTCTGATATTTCAATGACTGATCTGTTAGACTACTTGGTATTCCACAGGCCATTGGTGCTCTGTTCATTTTTTTCTTTTTCAGTCTGTGCTTCATGTGAGATTGTTTCTACTGCAATGCATTCAAGTTAACTGACTTTTTTCCTTTTTATCTAATCTGTCTGCTATTAATCCTGTCCAAGGTATTTTCATTTGAGACATTTAGTTTCTATTGCTAAAAGATATTTCATTTTCATTTGAGACATTTTAGTTTTAAGTCCCATTTTGATTTTTTTGAAAAGTATCTTTTGTACCTTCATCCTACCTGTATTTTCCTTCATGTTCTTAGTCCTATGGAGTGTATTTATAGTACACATCTTCCTTGACTTAAAATGGGGTTATGTTCCAATAAAACCATTGTAAGTTGGAAATATCATAAGTTTAAATGCATTTAATACAGTATACCTAGCCTACTGGATCTCATAGCTTAGACTAGCCTACCTTAGGCATGCTCAGAACACCTATCAGCCTACAGTTGGGCAAAATCATATATTAAAACTTAACCCCAAGGCATTGCAAGACAGTATCATTGCATATATGACATATCACTAGCCCAGAAAAAGTTCAAAATTCAAAATTTGAAGTACAGTTTCTACTGAATGAATGTGTGTATTACTTTAGTGCCATTTGAAAGAGCATAGAAGTTGAACAATTGTAAGTTAGGGACCATCTGTACTTTCTTCAGTGTCCTTATTTGCTAGTTATATCATCTGTCATTTCAGTGTAGGTCCAGTAATTGATTTTTTTTTAATCCTGATTTAGTGTAACATTTTCTTGCTTATTTGCTCGTCTGGTAAATTTTGTTTAGATGCCTAGAATTGTGAATTTTATTTTGTTGGGTGTTGACTTTGCTGTATTCCTTTAAATAGTGTTGGACTTGTTCTAGTATGCAATTATTTGGAATCAATGGGATCTTTCAGGGATTGCTAAAGCTTGTTATAGCAGGTCTGGGGCAGTCTTTATTTTATGGGTAATTTAATATGGCTACTAGGGTCATACCCTTCTGATGATTTTACCTGGTACCCTGTGTATTATAAGATTTGTCCACTCTGGTGGGAATATGGTATAAACTTTGGGCACTGTTTGATCTTTTGCTCTCCAGAGGATTTCCCATGGGCTTTAGGGAATTTACTTTCATGCATATGTAGATCAGTCCTCATCCAAAGACTTAAGGGAGATCCCTTTGTAGATCTGCAGAGCATGCATCTACACTCTTTCAGTGCTGCTCCTCCACCCCTGATTTTCTATTCCATAGGTTATAGCTGTTTTACTCTCTTGAACTTCCATATCTGTCTCTTCATATAAATAAGACCATTGGGTACTCTTTCCTGTACTGTGGCTTAGAAACTGTCTCAAGGTAGTAGGCTGCAGAATTATAAGGCTTACCTTTGTTCTTACCCTTTTCTTGGGGACCATAGTCCTGTGCTGCTGATTTTTCATTATCAGAAAGCTTTGTTTTTTATCTATCTATCTATCTATCTATCTATCTATCTCCATTTTGGTCAGAGTACTAGCTAGTAGTAGTAATTATACATTTAGTTAATGCTTAAAATATGTAGGCTATTATTAATTTCCTCTGTTGCTTCAGAAAGCAGAACTATGACCAAAACATTGGAAGTGGTAGTTCAATCTTTCTACCGTACTTATCTAGTAATAGAAATAGGCAGGAAATAGTAAAATCTTGTTTGTTTTTAATCACAGGAAGTAATTATATAGGTTATACAAGAGAAGCTTTCTTGTAAATTAATTCCTCATTGCAAGATTGATCTCTATATTTCCTCCCAAATATCAAATTCCAGGATATTTTGAGCAATGCTTCATAGCTAAATATTACTACTTAGAGCTGAAGTAGAGATGAATTCTTGTGAATCTCAGGTTAGTGACATGTCTATGACTAATCTTTAGAATTGCTTCTTTGATTTTAATCAAATTATCCATGAAAATGGCTATGGAAGAGATCAAAACTTAAAAGATGGAGTGAGAGAATATTTGCTAAGTGTAGACCATACAAAGATTTTGCTCTAAGTGTATCTACTTAGACATTTTTTGGTCTTCAACTGTATTAATATCATAGCCTTGTTAAGATCAGTGATTTTTTTCAAAAGATTGGAAAAAACTAAATGGCCTAAAGATTTTTCCCAACCAATGCTTTTTAAATACCCCAATGAGTTACTAGGAGATGAAATAACTGAATCCCTGAAAAACAAACAAGACCCCAAGGTGAATTTTCTTTTAAAAATTATATGGAGTTGAGAGAAAAATATAAAAAATAAGAGAGGGGTGGGATATGCTGCAACATATTGTTTGGATCTATTGAATCTCCACGTTGCTTGAGCTATTTGAGAAAATCTCTTAGGACTTTCATGCCTGTTCTCTGAAGTTGCCCAGTAATGGGGTACTGACTCATAGATGGTTGCAAAGGTCATTTGAGTTCCAGGAGCTTTTTTTTTTTTCAGCCTTTGTCTTCAATTTGCCTATGGAATACTTCAGAAAATTTTGATAGGAGAGATGGGAATTTTCAGAGGCCCCCGTTCTGGATCTTAGAATCTTAACTTTTCCAGCATTTGGATGTTAAACCAGGAAACTGAGGCCCTATGAAATGACATCACCTGACACAAGCTGGTTTTAAGAGTTAGGACTACTCTCTTGTTTAACAAATACTCACTGAGTACCTAGTGTGTGCATTGCATCTGGTTCAGTGCTATTCACCACCACCACAGGCCTTCCTGCATGAATTACAACGTGGAAAGAGCTTATTAGTATTTATAGATAATTTTTTTAAAGATTTGTATTAAAAAAATAAAGATTTGTATTTATTTATTTGACAGAGAAAGGATGAGCAAGCACAAGCACAAGGATGATGGGAGAGCAGCGGAGGGAAAGGCAGAAACAGATTCCCTGCTGAGCAGGGAGCCCGAGGTGGGACTCAATCCCAGACCCTGGACCATGCCCTGAGTGAAAGGCAGATGCTTAACTGACTGAACCACCCAGGCACCCCTATAGACAGATTTTTTTTTTAATTTACTCTCTCTTAAAAAAGAAGCCTCCCTGAACCTATTGTTGAAATACGTTCAAGGAAATTCAGCAGCTGTGGTGATAGGATGGTCCTAGTGACAATCAGCAGTGAGTGGCTATATGCCAGAGCATGATATGTTTTTATCAAAAAGGAGGTTTCCATGCAAAAATGGGACCAGAGTTCAGGGACCAGATACAATGGTCAAATGTGAATTAAGAGTAATTGATGAGTCTGGGCACAAATTAATTGAGTTTTTACCAGATAAACAGGTCATACTGACTCTTGAATTCAGCATTGAAACAGCAGGAAAATACTGAGTGTTGAACTGGTTATATTATTATTCAGAAAGGAAGGGATGCTAGTGTTGTCAAGTACAAACTCTTGTCAGATGCCTTTATCTGCTCAGATCTCCAGTTACTGTTCAAAGTTCAACTTTCACTAGATATGAGTTGCACAATTATGTCAGTTTCTCAGGTTCAATCGAGACAATATCAGAGAAAAAGGAATGATGTTCAGTAGAAATAAACAAAAGCTGTTTGCACTTCTGGAGTGGAGGAGAAACAGTGATGTGCTGATGTGGGACAAAACAAAGATGCTACCTAGGAAAACTGCCTTCTGATATGCCGATATCAATGAAGTTTGGTTTCGTCTTTCAACTTGAGTTTTTTCAAAAATTTTAAACAAGAGAGACAACAGTTTAAAGTGCTCTATTAAGGTTCTCACTGTTGTTTCTAGGGGGAAAAAAAGTACAACCTTTGTGAATCAGAGTCATACCTGTCTGGCCATGAAATAGAGACTTCTTTTGTACACATGGCACCTTTGGGCAAATTAGAAAAAAAAATGCCTTACATAAAAGACCTTTCCTTTGAGTGAATGAATTAGGAAAAGGTACTGCTTCCTGTAGGTTGCCGCCTAGCAGTGGGGCTCAGATCTTGAGACTACAGCATGGGCTGAATTTCAACCCCAACCTGACCCTTTGGCTGAGTTCTTGTGCAGGACATGGGTTTACCTAGTCTTTCCTTAAAACGTTATGATTTTTGGAACTTCTCCCCTTGTCAGTATAAGCTGTCATGAGCCCTTGCTGTACATGAGGTTTGTTGCAAAGGTGTGAGTTTGTAGTAACCTAAGACTTCAGGGCATGGAGCAAGGGGGTAGGAGAGTGCAGAATCCGAAAAGAGTCTATGGACAGAGGTATAGCTGAGGACTAGGGGGTCAAAATGAGCATCAAATCCAAAGGAACTGGGTGGAAAGGCACAAACTAGATTTGACCAGACAATGAGGTGGGAAAGACAGATACTAAGGAGAAGGTGGCAGGTGGGCTTGAATGATTCATGAAGCTGCAGGGCCTATGGATTGAACAGGCATCAGTAGTGACTATCAGAGGAGTTGTGAAGGAGGAAGGCAGCCCTCAGCATTTGCTAGCTCTAGAGCAATATTGACTAGGTTCAAATCTTAATAAAGCTCAGACTAAAAACTGAGAATCCTTCTTGACCTCTCTTTTTCTCTTACCCCACATCCAATCCACCAAAAAATCCTGTTGGTTCTACTTTCAAATATATCCAGACTGTGATTGCTCTTCACCATTGATGCTACTCTTGTCCAAGCCACTGAAATACTCTCCTAGTCCACTGAGCATCTTTACATTGAATATTGACCATTCACATGTCTTGTGTTGCAAGAGTTTGTTCAAATCTTTTGCTGGTACTTTCATTGAGTTGGCTTCATACAATTGATTAGTGGGACATCTTTATTCTGATCATAAGTCCTTTGATCTATGCATGTGTTATAAATACTTTCCCCACTTTTGCTTTACCTGTTCATTTTTCTTTTTTTGTCTCGACAAACAGAGCTTTATGTTTTGGTAAGATTCAATTTGTTATTATTAACATTTTCTAGTTAATACTCTTCAAGTCTTGCCTAAGGAAATTTTGCCCATTCCAAGATCATGAAAATATTCTTCCATTTTTTTTCTAGAAACTTTATAGCTTTTACCTTTGTGATTAGGTCTGTGATCTATCTCAAATTAATTTTTGTGCATATTGTGAGGTAGGAGTTGAAAATCATTTTTCCCCATATGATTACCTAGTTGTTCCAGAGTAATTGGTTGAAAAGATTCCTTTACCTGCTGAAGTCCTTGGTGCCTTTGTAAACAGTCAACTAATAGCATATATATGGGTCTGTTTGTTTCCTGTTTTTTATTTGTCTATCCTATTGTGCACTATCCAGATTACAATGGTTTTATGAGAGGTCTTCATATCAGGTAGTGTACATCTTCCATGTTCTTTTTCAAGATCACTTTGATGTTTCACATGAATGATTTATTTCTTATCTTATTCCTTGTCCATATAATTTTTACAGTCTTATTAATTTCTACACAGATGCTCACTTGGATTGTGATTACAATAGCTATGCATCTGCAGATCAATGGAGAGTTGAAATCTGTACTAGTGTGCTAGGCTATCATAGCAAAAAAAAAAAAAAAAACCCACAGACCGGTGACCTCAACAGTTAATTTTCTCACAGTTCTGAAGGTCAGGAGCCCAAGATCGAGGTGTCCACAAGTTTGTTTTCTTCTGAAGCCTCTCTTGTTGGCTTGCAGATGGCTGCCTCCTCATTGTGTCTTCAAATAATTGCCTCTGGGTTTTTGTGTGTCTGTGTCCTAATTTTTTTTATTATAAGTACACCAGTCATATTAGATTATGGCCCACCCTTATGATTTCATTTGTCTTCATTACCTCTCTAAATGCTCTATCTTTAAATACAGTCACATTCTGAGGTCCATGGTGTTCAGATTTCAATATATGAACATAACATATTGACAATATTAAAACTTTTAGTCCTTGAACATGTCATTTCTTTCCATTTATTTATCTTTAATTTTGTTGTTTTGTAGTTCTCAGTGTAGGTCTTGCACATACAGTGGTAGATTTATATGTAAATGTTTGCATTTAATATTTCAGATGCTATTATTAGTAGCATTTAAAAATTTAATTCTTAATTGCTAGTATATAGAAATCAAATTTTTGTATGTTGATCTTATAAACTGATACTGAACTCACTTATTCTTGTAGCCTTTTTGGTATGTAGATTCCTTAGGATTTTCTACATACTGTTTATGAATAAAAACTTTTATATTTTTGTTTACAGTCTGAATGGTTTATTTCTTTTTCTTGCCTTGCCAAACTTGAGAGGATCTCTTGTACAAGGTGGAATAGTAGTGGTGAGAAGAGACATTCTTGTCTAGTTGCTGACCTTTTGGGGGAAAGGATTAAGTTTTTCACCATTCAATAGCTTTATGTTTTTTACAGAAGTCCTCTATCAGCTTGGGGAATCTCCTATTACTGTTTATTGATTTGAATTATGTCAACTTAAGTTTTTTGTATCTATTGAGGTGATCATTTGTCTTTTCTCCTTTATTCTCTTAGTATGATGAATTGAGTTGATTCATCTTTGAGTGTGTTAAACCAACTTTACATTCCTGGCACAAATCCCACTTGACCATGTGGTATTACTCTTTTCAAATACTACTAGATTTCATTTAGTAATATTTCATGAGGATTATTGGCCTGTAATTTTTTCCTCGTAATGTCTTTTTCAGTAAAACAAGCTGAGAAGTGTTCCTTCGTGCTCTATTTTCTAAAAAGTTTTCTGTAAGATTGATCATGTTTATTTTAAAAACATTTGATAGAATATACAAGTAAAGCCATTTGAGAGTGTTTTAAATTATGGATCCTAGCTCTTTAGCAGATATAGGGCTATTTATATTTTCTGTTTCTTCTTGTTTCAGATTCAGCAAGCTGTATCTATTAAGAAACCTGGCCATTTTATGTATGCTGTCAAATGTAGTGGCAAAAGTTTTCATAATATCCCTTTAGTGTCTTTTAAGTATATATAAAACCTATAATGTCTCTTCTTTTTTTTAGGATACTGGTTATTTGAGTTTTATCTCTCCTTTTAAGAAATATAACTATCAACTTTTTGAGCAATATTAGATTTACTGAAAAATAGAGTAGTAAGTACAGAGTTCCTATATAACCCTCTCCCCAGTTCCTCCCCTATTATTAACATCTTGTGTTATCATTCATTTGTTAAAAGAATGAGCCAATATTGATGTATTATCATTGACTTAAAAAGCCTATAGTTTACATTAGGCTTCACTCTATGTTTTGCACATTCTGTGGGTTTTGACTAATGGATAATAACATGTATCCACCCTTACAGTATCATAGAGAGTAGTTTCACTGCCCTAAGAATCCTTTGCTCTACCTATTCATCACACCCTCCCTCCAAACCCCTGGCAACCACTGACCTTTCTACTGTCTTTATAGTTTTGCCTTTTCCAGAATGTCATGTAGTTGGAATGGTACAGTGTGTAGCCTTTTCAGATTGGTTTCTTCCGCTAAGTAATATACATTATGTTTCCTCTGTGTCTTTTTGTATCTTAATAGCTCATTGCTTTCTTTTTTAAAAATATATTTCTAGATGCTTATCAATTTTATTAATCTTTTCAAAGAAAAAGCTGTGGTGTTGTCCTACTTTATATTTCACTATGATTAGAAAGCACACTCTTTATCGTTCTGTTTCTTCAAAACAAAAGTACAGAGACTCGATTTGGTTCATATGGTTCATTTTGATGAAATGTAATAGGTATTCCCCTAGCCATATTACTTTTCTCTCTACTTGTTCTATCAATTATTGAGAGAGGAGCACTGAAATTTCCAACTGTAATCATGTGTTTATCTATTTCTCCTTTTAGTGCAGGTTTTGCTCCATGTATTTTAAAGCTCTGTTAGATACATACTCATTGAATATTGTTATGTCTTTTAATGAATTGATGCCATTTATCATTACCAAATGAATTCTTTTATTTCCAGTAACATCCCTTGTTTTGAATTCCATTTTATTTGATATAAATACAATCACACCAGCTTTTGCATGATTATATTTGCATGGTACATCTTCCACCCTTTAAATCTGTATCTTTATATTTCGACTGTGTTTCTTGCAGTTGTAACTATGTTTTCCCTTCATCCAGTTTGACAATCTCTGACTTTAAATTGTTGTGTGTATCCACTTACATTTAACGCAATGACTCCTATTGCTGCCATTCTGATATATACTTTCTGGTTGTCCCCTCATTTCTTTCCTTCTGTTTTTAGCTTCTTTTGGATGAATCAATATATTTCTTATTCCATTTTGTCCCCACTATTAACTTTTAGCTAAAGTAGGCTTTGTTATATTTATTTTTTAGTAGTTTCCCAGGAATTACAGTTTGTCTCCTTAACATGTCACAGTCTATGTTAAGTTGTTATACTACTTCATGTTTAATATGAGAGCCTTAGGACAGTATATGTCTACTTATTTCCCTCCCTTCGTTGTATAACTATTGTTAAATATGCGACATGTATGTCTTTTTAAAAGTTTTTTTTTATTATTATATTATATCTACACCCAATGTGGGGCTCAAACTCATGATCCTGAGATGAAGAGTCACATGCTCTTCTCACCGAGTCAGCCAGTCACCCCAATATGTGATATCTTATTAATATATTATTAACCCCACAGTTACCTTATTTTTATCTTTTAAAGAAATTAAAGAAAGGAAATAATCTTAATTTCCCCACAGTTTTTACCATTTTCTGTATTTTTCACTTTTTTCTATAGATCTATCTCTCCATCTGACATTATTTTCCTTCATCCTGAAGAATTTTAATTTTTCTCATAGGGTGGATTTGCTGGCTATGAATTCTCTCCACTTTTGTTTATTTGAACCTATTTTATTTCATCTTCCATTTTTAAAGATATTTATTTATTTATTTATTTATTTATTTAAGAGAGTGAGTGATAGCATGCATGTGTGAGAGCATGACTGGGGCAGAGGGAGAAGGAGAATCTCTCAAGTGGACTCAGTGCTACCTGATGAGGGGCTTGATCTCTGACTCTGAGGTCATGACCTGAGCCAAAACCAAGAGTCAGACCCTCAACCAACTGAGCCATCTAGGGGGCCCCTCATCTTCAATTTTGAAATATATTTTCATCAGATATAGAATTCTTAACTAAGAGTTTTTTTTAATAAATTAATTTTTATTGGTGTTCAGTTTACCAACTAAGAGTTTTAATTTTCTCTCAGCAATTTACTGATATGATTCATTGTCCTCTGGCTTGGATTATTTCTGTTTAGAAGTCAGAAATCATTGTTGATCTCCTGTAATGTGTCTTTTTTCCTCTGAATACTTAAAACATTTTCTTTCTTTTTTTTTTCTATTTCTTGCAATTTGACTACAATGTGTTATGGCATAATTTTCTGTTTTTCTTATCTTTTTACTTTCCTGCTTGGATTTGGTTGAGGTTCTTAAATCCATGGGTTGATGATTTTCATCAAACTTGCAAGAAAGGCAGCCATCATTTTTAAAATTTTTAAAAGTAGATTTTGGGGCAGCCCTGGTGGCGCAGCGTTTTAGCGTCGCCTGCAGCCCAGGGTGTGATCCTGGAGACCTGGGGTTGAGTCCCATGTCCGGCTCCCTGCATGGAGCCTGCTTCTCCCTCTGCCTGTGTCTCTGCCTCTCTCTCTCTCTCTCTCTCTGTCTCTTATGAATAAATAAATAAAATATTTTTAAAAGTGGATTTTGCCCCTTCCCCCTTATTTTCAAACTCTAATTGCAGGTATGCCTTTCTTGGCACATTTAATTATGTATTATGGAGAACAGATATTTGTCTACATGTTTGCTTCTTCTCTTAGAATAGGAGCTTTTTGAAAGGTCAGTGTCTTTATTTTTCTCTGTCCTCATAACTTCATATAAGTTAACATATACTTGGGGAAAGTTCAAAGTATGTTTGTAGAATTGATGAATAAATGAGTGGTAGTAATACCCATTTATTGACTGCTCACCATGTGCTACTACAATTTTAGGCACTTCCATGTGAATTACTCATTCCTACCTCACAACAATCTTGAGAGAGAAAATACATACCCTGATTTTACAGAGGAGTTAAACTGAGGCTCAGAGCTACACATAGTTTGCTGGTGGCGAGACGGCTTTGAAACCAGCATCAGAACCGTCTCTTTGTAATTAATGAAAGGAGAAAATGCACAGCATTGTCCTATGCTAGTAGGCTTTATTTTGCCCCCATCCTGTACCATTGCTCATTAATGAGAGGAAATAAATTGTGGGCAACACCAGGAATAGAGGAAGCAGATGGCAAAATGGCCTTAAGCTGAATGGGACTGGGCATGCTCAGCAGGAGTGTGTTCCAACTGAGATGGGCAGAGAGGGCAAGGCTGGGGGCAGGTGCCCCATTTGCACCTACTCATGCAGTTTAAAAGATAGCAACAAATAGCCATCCCTGTGACACCAGGAAACTTGTTAGCTGCGGTTTCTTACCTATTTTGGTCTCTGCAAAATTGATCAATTTTGGCCTCCACTGGGAGTGACTTGTAAGGGCTTAGAAAGAGTGTTGCATATGAATTCTTAGGGAAAGCACTTCAGGCACACCATCAAGGTAAGTATAGGAGCAGCATTTTGAGTTTATTTTCTAGTCCATGCTTCCTGTGATCCTGGTAATTTCTGCTGGAGAAAGGAGTTACCTTGTGCCATAAGAAGAAAATGATGATTAGCTAATTATTTTTTTGTTTTGTCTATTTCATGCTATTATTGATCCATCTGAAATCTATCTTTATTTATATCCCCATATCTTCTATTTATTCATTGGTCTATTTGTCTACCCAACACCTATCTCTCTTTGCTGCTTTTAAATTTTATTCTGCTTTGTCAAAGTCTCCAGGATCCCCATTCCAATTTATGGCATTTTAAATATACCTTGTTAGTGTACATTTTGGACAATGTTAACATAATTTCAGGTATTGAGGACAAGTGAGGAATCTGCTTAAGTCCTTAGGAGAAGCTAAAAAGACTATTAACAACCCAAGTCCATAAAAAACATCTGTTCCAGTCATGCTGGTGATTTTTTATTAGTCCTTCAAATCCGTAACAAAGATCTCTAGAGCAAGACAAATGTTCTAGTGGAGTGCAATTTCCAATTTCTTAGCTAACCTGATTTTGTTGATTCATACATATGCATGATTCAATGCTGCTCCTGAGTACAAAAAAAAAAAAAAAAAAAGGAAAGGAAAGAAACATTCTTTGGGGCTCTACTTCCCTTTTATATTATTTATATTCCTTGAAATGCCCTTGAAATTTTATTTGCTAAGGGAAGCTAAACAAATAATTGCATACTAAAAGGGAAATGGGTCTAGCAAGCTAGATAATTTGTAACATCAAATATTCTTTTTCCATGGTTAACATTTTCTCTGTGAGGAAACATGAGGAGTAAACAGACCAATGTATCTTAAGTGCAATAACTAATAACAATGCCAAATGCATGAAGTGGAAATACCTCAGGATACACTTCCACAGGCTGCTTCATCATAGCTGAATGCAATATGCTACAACAATAATAGGAGTCACGCTTGTCATATTTCTCTTGATCTCTAAAGAAGGATGCCAATGCCATAGTAATGCACCTTGCTTCTCTTTCTGGCTATCAATATTCTTCGTTTTTTGTTTGTTTGTTTTTGTTTTTGGGTTTTTTGTTGTTGTTGTTATTGGGGCCTATTACATAGTTTGAAAAGTTTTCTCTGAAAACAAACTTGACAGTTCTCTGAGGCCAATGTAATGAGGCAGTCACTAGCACTTAGTTCAAAATCAATCATGACCACGAATGGAAGGAGTGGGTAAAATATATCAGACATTACTTGGGATTTATAGCGTTGTTCTCTTTGGAAAGGCAGAAAGGCGGTGTGAGGATGGAACTTAATTTCTCTGACATGACACTCAATGTCTTCAACTCTGCCACCAGAAGAGTTTGCATGGTGAGACACACTTCTCATTGACTCCAAACTGAGAAGTGTCTTGAAAATGAAGTTCATCATCATTTAAATGAGTAGGTTTGAATTGGGCAATAGCTTGATGAAAAGTCTATATGTCTGTTTCCGAATAGATTTTTCTATTTATATAAGAAGGAACTATATTTTAATGCTCAAACTTTATGGTAAGATGAGAGTTCTGAGTATTAAAAAGAACATGAGGATGGAGTCAATATACTTCTTGGTAATGAGCATCTGGTCTTAAATTCCTACTCTGATTATCAAAATATAGGTTTTAGAGGTAGAAGAGATGGAAGAAATGCGGTTGGAAAAAGGAAAGATCTACGATCTCCCAAAGAGATTATTGGGGTTCTTGGCCTCCAGGTCACTTCCCAGGCCCAAATCATTTTTCAGTAAAGTCTGGGAACTCTCCTGATTTACTCTTCTTTGGTTACTTCTATTGCCCACTGTGTATCTATTGCATGCCTTCTTTCCCAAATCACGCCTCTGGTTGCCTATATTCACACTTACCTCCACATACTCATTGGCCATTCTCCCCAGCTGCTCTACTTGCTTCAGTGTCATCAGAGAAAAGTTCACATATTCCCTATATTGTAAGGGTTCTCCTACTTGTTTCTGGAAATTATGGATGTAACATGACTATAATAGAAGTGCATACTCTAGAGGGATTTAAAGGACAAAGGGCAGTGGGGCTAGAGGGAGAGGATTTTACAGAAGAGAGGTAGAGTTCTAGGGAAACAAAGTAAATGATCTACCACTCCTGCAGATATGGAAAGGGTTCCTTATTTGAAACCATGGGTTAAGGAAAAGTAGGATAATCAGCTTTTGATGCTTGATCCAAGGTTAGGGGAAGGGAACCACAGGGACAGATCACACAGTGTGATCTTGGGAGAGGTTTGCACAGGAGCACTGGCTCTTGTTTTTCTTTTTTTAGATTTTGTTTAAATTCAAGTTAGTTAACATATAGTGTATTATTAGTTTCAGGGATAGAATTTAATGATTCTTCAGTTGCATATAACACCCAGTTCTCATTATATCAAGTGCCCTCCTTAATGCCCTTCTCCCAATTACCCACTCAGTTTGTGTCCTGTAATTAAGAATCTCCTACGGTTTGCCTCCCTTTCTGTTTTTATCTTATTTTATTTTTCCTTCCCTTCCCATATGTTCATCAGTTTTGTTTCCTAAATTCCACATATGAGTGAAATCATATGGTATTTCTTTATCTGATTGACTTATTTTGTTTAGTATAATACACTCTAGTTCCATCATGCTGTTGCAAATGGTAAGATGTCATTCTTTTTGATGGCTGAGTAATATTCAGTTTGATGGCACACCCACACACACATACCCTACATCATCTTTATTCATTCATCAGTTGATGGACATCTGGACTCTTCATATTTTAGCTATTGTGGACGTTGCCCTGGCTCTTTTGTAAAGATATCTGAATGAATGAGTGCAGGGTTGCTCAGGCATAAACAGAAACTGAGCTCTAATGACTGCAAGTCACAATTGTCCAAGTTAGATGTGCAAGTAAGGTAATTAAGGCTCTCAGACTTCACTCTCTTAGGAGACCTCACTCTATGAGCACCCTGTACAACTAATATGGAACACCTATGTTATATATTACGTTTTAGTCACCAAAATCCTTTGTACATCCTTGTAATAAGAGTGTCTTATTGGTGTGTGAGAGGAGGTAGAGCTAGTGCTGATGAGCCAGACTGCCTGTATTTAAACCTGGCTGTGTCATAAAGTACCCATAATCTTAGCAGATGTGTCCTCATTTAAAAACAAGATGAATGGTGGTACTCACCAAAAAAGGATTTGATGTATGTACATATGTCACTTAGAACAGCGCTTGGAATAAAGTAAGTACCACACAGATGTTTGTTGTGATTTATTAATATTTTTAAAGCTGTCATCTAGATTTATGGGGAAGGAAAGGCTGTCCCCACTCAGACTTCATTGTTCTGTATACTCTACAACCCAGGTTAGGCCAGCTTCGGTGCTAGAGTCCTGTCATGATCCTAGCTTTGGTTCCAAATTGTGCTTGGCCACCCCAAACTATTAGGTTTTATTTTCTTGAATGACTTTGAATTTTTGTAGGACATTCTGGTAGGCCCCAATACATAATTTCCACTAATGAAGTTAAAACAAGAGATAAAAAAAAGACTACAGATCTATTCTAGGCTCTTACAATAGTGACCTTGGTCTATAGTTTCTGCCTCCCTTCCCAAGTACTGCCTGGAAGCCCCCACTGAACTGCTCCTAGTAACTTTTATTTTGAGGAGTAGTCTATTGACCTCCTATTCCCATCTAACATAGGCTGTGAGGAAGGGTGGCTGGACTTTCCCTTCATTATGGCCTCTCTTGCCACCATGGATCTTGGAGAAGTTATTGGGTCTGAGCAGACTTCAGGTGTTATTCTAATGGCACTCTACCTCCTGCAGGAGAAATTTCTGTGAGAATAATCCATATAAATGCTGGGAAGCTGGTTAGCTATTTGAAGAAAAAAAATATGTAAGGTAACTTGCACAGTGCCTGACACAAAACACAGCACTTAATAAATGATTCTTTTACCCATTGTGTCACACACACAAAAAACACTTGGGGCATTTCCTCACAAGACTAATGAGATTATAACATATGTAAATTACCAAATCAATGTCTGGCACTTGGTAGACAATCAATATTTACCTAATTCAAGTATACCCCTTCCTTTGCCTCAAAACAAATACTGTGTTAGGGCACATCTGGAACTCTAGGCAACAAAAAAGTGTTCTTTATACATAGTTCCTTTCTAGAAACTTCAATTTCAGAATTTCAAAACCACTTGTGAAAAAAAAAAGCTACTTTTAAACTGGAGAAAGATATCTAAAGAGTAGATATTTTGTTCAAATACATTACAAATTGGAGAAGCATTGAATAGATTTAACTATATTTACTCAACAGATTGCATGTAATCATTTTGTGGAAGACCAAAAATACATTTTAGTGTCTGCTTTCAAAGACTTTACAGTCTATTTGGGGAATTAATATCTACCCTGAAAATCCCATGGGATTACCATCAGGATAATGTGAATTTATAAGTAAATGTCCTTTGTAAATTGAAATCAAAGTCAAATTATATAGATATAAAATACTAAATCATAATATAAAAACATACATATACTTGTAGATGTTATTAGATAATATTAACACAAGTTAATTGACTAAGTGACTAGTTCTTCCTTCAACTACATCTAATCTCCTTTTTAAAAAAGTTTAATGCTTCTTTAATGAAAACATTATTGACCACACAGATTATTCCCATGTTTTTCTTTGTAAAAATTGTCACAATGAGCATGTCAGTGATAGGGTTTTTTACTTGTTAATTTGTTTTATTATGATACATTCCTGAGATTGGAATTGCTAAATGTCTAATCTTTTTTAACCCATTTGTTACATTTCTAATTGTATTCACTGTGCTTTTAACTCTAGAAGTTCTATTCCTCTCTTGCTAACCTGCCTGACTGCTCATTTTTCATAGCCTCTTATTCCTTAGTCATGCTTTTATCCATTGCTTTTATTTAAAAGTGTTAAACCTATACTTATTTCATATTCTGAATCTAGTTATTTGAATATCTGCCCATCTTTGTGGATCAAATTGCGTGATTTTTGTTTCTATGAATAATTGTTCATGGTGGCTTGAGTTCTCAAATGTGTGTGTGTACATGCATGTGTGTGTGCATACGTGTGTTGGCCTGCACATGCCTGAAAGGGAGAGAGCTCATGATCCTTCTACCTTTTATCTGTGGTATGATTCCCCAGAGAGGATTTGTGTGTGATTCTCCCAGATACTTGGGAATACTCTAAACCAAATTAGTGGCTTAGGTATTTGGGGCTATACTATCTCGTGAATTCTAGCTCCAAACCCATGTGAAGACTGGATCGTGGTTATATTCTCATGGAGATTTTTGTCTGCTCACCTACAGGCCAAGTCTGAGACTGGAAATTTTTCATAATCATCTCCTTATGAGTGGTGACAGGGAATTTTCATGTTTACCCATCAAAAGACTTGCCTTCTGTGGTCTCATTTATATGTTGGAGGGTCTCTGTTACAACCCCTGCTTTGCAAGTAGCCTAAGCTTTTCTGCCTTTAATCCCAGATAGGCTATTACAGCCAAAGCCACCAGCTTTATGAGGTGCTTACCTCTTCTGTCCAATAGGACCTGACCTGTGAGAACTTCACTTATTTTCATTCCAGTTCATCTATAGCTTGAACATATTTTAAAAATTATCCAGCCTTTTTATATGTCTTCTTCTGGAAAGATTTTTTTGGCTTTCTCTATTGTTGCAATGAAAAGTCTGTTACTTGCCTTCCCATTAGCTATCATACAGCCTTTTCCTAATAGCGTTTTCCTATAAAAAATAAACATAATTCTCAAACAAAATAGATATTCTTTTACTTAGAGATTTCCCCCAGAATTGGAGGTTGAGGGTGCTACCCTCTGCATGTTCTGACCAGTAGAAAATGAGCACAGGGAATCATCTAGGGAATGAAGAACCCCTGTCAGTCAGGACCCCAGAATTCCCAGAGGTCAGAATTTCCTAGAGAATTTAGCTTGTAGAAAGAAACTAGTATCTGAGCCTCTCCCACTCCCCATAACCAACATTAGGTGCTCTGTCTGAATAATTGAGATAATAAGGTGAATTCCAAGATACTTAATTAGCCACCTGCATGGAAGTTTTAGACCTGCCTCGAAAGCCCACCTGAGGCAGAATGGAGAATCCAGGAGAGTGCATGTCTTGATTCTGATACAGATCATGCCACTCCTGAAGAAGCAGTGGTGGAAGCCTGACCTTTCCTAAGAATCCTGAGTGTGAGAGAAGATACAGCATGTTTCCTGCCATCTCTAACTATATGGAATGTGATCCAATAGACATGATGTTCTCTGAAAACAAATCACCTCTTTCTCTCTGGGAAAGGAATAAGAAAGGAGTGAAGAAATTCCTATATTATCCTTGTTAGCACTTCCCACATGGGGAGGTAGACAGAAGTCATCCATAAAGCAAGATGGGACCATAGAGATAGTAGTTGCATTACTCCCTACACTTAATTCATTTAACCATTCTCTTATTGTCAGGCATTTAGGTTATATACCATGAGCACATCTGTATCCTCTTTGGGTTTCTTCCTTAGGGTAGATTTCTCATGTGGACTCAGGGTTCCAGAAGAAGAGCACGCTTAAAGCTCCTGGTATATAATAACCAAGTGCATTTCACAAAGGCTTGAATGCTCTGATTTATACTCCACCAAAGTGGTCTTACCATATTGTGCCAGCATTGAGAATGACCATTAAGAAAGATTTTACAAAGAGATTAATGAACAATGGCATTTAATTGTCCTAATTTATTTTTTTAAATTGTCCTAATTTAAATGTTTTCTACTATAAGCAATACTATCTAATTTTCATGTTTATTGGACATTTCATTTATGCTGTTTGTGTAAGTCCTTTGCCCATTTTTTATTGGCATATTAGTGTTTTTCTTTTTGATTTTTGTTACTGAATTCTTTATAACGATGACAATTATTTTTTATATTTGCTGCACATATTTTTCTTTGATCTGCTCTCTTTCAGTTGTCTTTATAGTGGTATCGTAGAAATTTCTGTTTTGCACCTAAATTTGTTCTCTCCTTTTTCCATAGTTTAGTATAGCTAGGCATGTGGCTCCCTTGCTAGGGAGTACATACATGTTACAACCTTCTTTGCAGTTAAACAGAACCATGTGGCTAACTCTTTGCCAATGAGATGTGAGCAGAAGTGATGTTTCCCATTGTCTGATGATACCTTTAAGACTGTGGGAGTGCTTCCTTCACTATCTACCTCCTGCTGACTGGCTAGAAACCCAGATGTGGCACAGGCCCAGCTGTAACCATGCAGGCAACAACAGTGCCCTGGAAGATGGCAGAGCAAAGGACTGGAAAAAAACCTGGGTGATCTTGAATGGCAGACGTTGGACTCTTCGGTGACAGCCCATAAAATACTTTGTTCTTTAAGCAAAGTTACTCGTATAGTCAAAGTTGTTGACTCTTTTTTACAGCAATCTACCCTTACTCTAATGACTTTTGTCATACAGAGGTTAAGTTTTTAAACTAATGAATATTTTTTTTAGGACTTTTCTCATAACTTTTATGTAGAAAATTCTTTCTTAATCCAAGATCTTATGGCTATTTATTAATTATTCTATCTTTTTATAGTATAATTTTTAAAGTATAATTATTGAATCCACTTGGAATTGGTTTTGGTGTAACACGAAGTAAAATTGAACATATTTTTTCAAAAAGTTAATCCACTTTTTTCAGTACCAATTACTAAATAATATCTCTTTTTTCCATGGCTTGCTGGTTCCATCTCATTATATACCTATACAGATTATAGATTTTAGAACATCTGTTTTGTTTCATGTTTTGTGATTTTTTCAGTATTGTGAAAGCAATATGATGTTTTAATTATTATAACTTTATAGTATAACTTAATGGGTAAGTCTTTTTTCTTTGAACTCGTTTTTCAAAATTTTCTTTTTCTTTTTTTTTTTTTTTGGCACATCTTCTGATGTAAATTTTGAACCCTTTGTCAAGTCCTTGCCTTTTTTATTCCATACCAAACAAAAGTGCCCTCAGGATTTTGATTATTATTGCATTTAAACTTCCATGTTAATTTGTGAATAATTGATATTTTTACAATAGTTAATTTTCCTATCCAATAAAATAACATCATTCCCTTTATTTGTTATAACTAAATAAAGCTCTGCTAGTTTCTTTTTACAACCCCATAAATTAATTTATTAATATAAACAAATAAATAACAAATATAATTAAATATGATGTGTTTTTAACATGAATGGAAACTTTTCTTATTATAATTTCTAAATATTCTGATATATTGGAAAGCTTTGCCTATTGAATATTTATCTCTGGCCTGTTTAGTAACTTCACTTAGATCTCAGCTGATTTTCAGTGGATGCTCTGCATATATTTCCTCTGTGTTATGATACAGCTCCTCAAATGAATTTTTTACACCCACTGACTTGATTTTATTCAGTGACAATTCTGCTTTTTACTGCTTCTAATGCAGATTTTAATTCTTTTATTTCATTTATGTTTCTTTATAATCTGTACTTATCCCAGCCAGATCCTTTTCATCTCAGTCTATTAGGGTTATAATTTATACTCTTCTCAACTTCTTTGCTGAAAGCAGTGTTTGAGGTTTTTTAGAAGTTTAAAAAGAAAGATAATCATACAAGGTTTTTAACAGGCTTTCTTGCAATACTCCCAGTGATCAGATGTATAAGCTTTTTATGTATAGGAAAACTGGATTACTGATAATGGTTTATTTGTTATGATTTTATGCTTTCTTATATATCTTAAGTCAAACAAGGTTTTCTTCTCAGCCCACGTTTATTTTTATGACAGCTTAATAAAAGCACATTATTTTATTTACACCTTCTGGGTAGGCTAAATTTCATTCTGCCAACTGTGTCAGTCAGGGTCCCAGCAGGAGACAGATGGTAGACTCTAATTGGGTAATTCAAGGAAAGTCTAATAGACTGTTTGCAAGGATACGGGTGAGGAGCGAAAACCCACAAGGGATAGCACCAAACTCCAGAGCTAATGAACCCCAAGCCAGAATGACTATGGGAAAGAGTGGTCACCAGAATCTGGGCAGGAGAGCTATGCGGAAGGTATCTTCTGATTGAGGGTTGCCTTTGGTTGAGGGTCACTCCTGGATAGCAGGAAACAAGTTTGGATAATAAACAATCAGCCCTACACTTATCCTTAGTCAGGCCATACAAATCAGCCCCAGGGTCCTTGATCAGGGTGGGGAAAGGTAAATCTGGAAGGGTAGACAAAAGACAGTAAGTATATCAAAGAGTCTTTAACTTTTCATTGGTTCAAATATTTTTTTCCATTCACTAGCCAAGTCTCCATTTGATTAGTACTCTGTATAGAAATTATTCAAGGTCAAGGTGCCTTTTCTGAGGAAGAGAAGAAGGGAAAGATAGCATAGAGGACAATTCACAGGAGGTAGCCAAATGGAGCAGAATATCACTGGAGGTAACAGAAGAGATGGGTAGATAGCTCAAATATGTATGGAGCTACTCCATGGACAGGCTCAGAAAACTTCTACAATATGTCATAATTAAAGAATCATAGCATCAATAAAAATTCAAATTTCCTTTTGTGTGTATCTCAATCACTTATGGAGGTTCAAGTATGTAAACTGAGGTAAAATATGTTAGTGTCAATCATGTCTTCCATTGTTTTGCTTAAGTACACTTGCAGGGATTTTTCACTCTCCTAGGCTGGAAGAGTACTGAGCTCCTGTCCTTGCATTCATCTGTCTTTAAGTCACTGCTCTTCCAGGTTCCCTCTTCTGTACATTACTTCCCAGCATGCCACATGTCCCTTCTCTCACATGGCCCCTTGGGGCACACAATTTTTCTTTTATTGTTATTGATTTTCTCTGTAGAATCTTCCAGTATGACTTTTAGCCTTCCTTTGTCAGAACACTAGGGAATGGAGAACAGGCAGGACCAAAAATCTCTGAGTCAGAGAGCAGGAGCGGAAAGCTGTGGACAAGTTAGTAAGCTTCTCATATTTTCTCTTCTCTTTACTGTGTTCTTCCTTTTGCTTCCTAAGAAGAGACAGGAATATATGAAAAGGATGCCAGAACCTGCCCACCAATCTGAATTACTTCACCAAATCTGCCCTGTGGTCGGTGCAGCACTGTGGAATTCTGCAAAGGGAAGAGCATTTGTAGGAAAGCTGCTGTTTCCATATTTGCATGGTGGAACTTGAGAATAAGCCCACAAAGGTGTGGGAGATTTCTCCACAGAAAGTTTTTTTAAGCCTAACTTTTCCTTTTGAGCGGGGTGTGAACATATCTGGAGATTTTCTTGATCAGAAAAAATGAGGAAATGGTATGAATGTCCTAACTGGAGTGGGCAGGTGGTTGTACCTGCCACCTGTGATGCCTTAGAGACCTCCAGGAACCCTATTTTGGGGTGTTCCCAAATGTTACTGTGAGGACCGTGAGTATGCCATTCCTTTTTTTTTTTTTTTTTTTTTTTTGAGTATGCCATTCCTGTGGTTTTTCAAGGGATATGTGTGACGGCAGCATTGTGTCTTTCCTGGCCTGCCAACCTGATTTCACAGAATTTTTGAAAAACGGTCCCCTCGGGGAAGTCCATGGTTGTTTTGACATTTGAGATAGAAAATATTTACCATGTAACCTTTACATTAAAGGACTCATAGCTAGGGACAAACAAAGCATATTTATTTGCCTCCCTGTGAGGATTTGGGATGGTGCTCAAAGTGAACCCTTTAAATGAGGAAAGGACAAGCAAGAAGGTAGGAGAAAAAAGAAAGGGGAGAAAATAAGTTAAAAACGGGAATGTGCACATCAAGACTTCCATCTGCTAACACATATTTCCCACTTTGAATTTGGAACTTGGGCAACATTTATTAAATATGAGAATATGAATTGCTATCGAGATAGTAATATTGAATGAATATGAGAATTCATTCTTCAAGATCTCTGCTGAGGCTGGGGAGTTGAGGAGGGATGTTGGAATTGGAGCATGGTTAGATTGTAGGGACAAAACCTACCTGTTCATTATTTTAGTTATGTCTTCTCTGAACCTCCATGAGGTAGGTGGTTTTTGACATTGAAGTGATAAGATGTGGGAATGATAGGAGGCCCTCTATGAAGCCCTTGAAAGGGCATGTGCAGTGAAAGTTCTGCTCCTTCCAGTTTCCCACTAGTTTATCAATTACTTGAGCACAGATATTATATTGCTGATCTTTGTAGTGCCTCCCCTCTCCCCAATATTAAGTATCTTTTTTGTTTGTTTTAAAGATTTATTCATTCATTCATTCATGATAGACCCTGAGAGAGAGAGGCAGAGACACAAGCAGAGGGAGAAGCAGGCTCCACACTGGGAGCCCAACGTGGGACTCGATCCAGGGACTCCAGGATCGCGTCCTGGGCCAAAGGCAGGTGATAAACCGCTGAGCCACCCAGGGATCCCCAATCTTAAGCATCTTTAGGAAGAAAGTTCGTAAGGAACCTTTGTTGAGTTACAAAATATGCAAAAGAAACATACCAAATCATAGTAAGAAACAAGACAATTCCCTCATGGCTCCTTGGTCACTCCACATTTTGGCAGAAGGACCTAGAATAGCAAAAATTGGAGATCAGTCTTCACCTTCAACCATTCTGTTTACATCAAGTCTTTCTTCTGTCTGTGCTCTCTGAATTTGCCTAGGTTTTGAAGAAAAGGGACAAGAAGGGAAGGGGACTCTTTTACCCTTCATTTATATGGAATGATTCCACTTTTAACTGTTTTTCCATAATTTTGCATAGTATTTGTGAACACCACCACTACCACAACAACTACTACTACTCCCCTCCACCCCAGCCTGGCCCCTTGCTCCCCGTTCTGTTTGGACCTGGTAGATTGGACACATATATTTCTCTCCTCTTACACTTGAATTTTCTATTATGATACAAAGAACAAAACCCAAATTATATGAGCCCACAGGAACAAAGAGGCAGGAAAGGAGAAAATAGCAAAAAAAGCTAAGATGTTTTTCAGAAGATAGTAGGTGGAGAGTGGCAAATGATTCAGCAGAAGAAGTTAAAATATAAGCACTTGCAGAGGATAGTACCAATAAAATATGAACAGATTCACCCAACAACATCCCACCAAAAAAATTGGGTACCATATTATGTGATGAGGAAATCAGGGTATTGGAGGAAAGTTAGGATATGGAACATTTGGACTCCAGGCCCACTATCCAATCCAGAACAGCCAGGAGTCTACTTGTCTCCATTCTCTCCTACCTCCCACAGTTCACTCTCCCTACCCCATATTCACCACAGAGAGCAGAAATTTAATCTCTGAAAAAACTGAACCAGTTTTTCAGGGAGGCTCAAGTTTAGGGAATGTGGGCATGCAGAGGGCAAAGGATAAGATGCAGAGACAAAAACCAGGGATATTAAATGATAATTTGCATGTTGACTACTAGGGACTTGGGCATCCTTTCCCTGCCCAGCTCAGAGAATAGATGTACTCAGTCACATACAGTACCGAGGCAGGAGTCTAGAGGAGTCTTCTCTTAAGACTGAAAAATCCTAGAGAAAAGACCTATGGATGTTGACATTTGAGGAAACTTCAACTAAAAATTCACCTCACCATTCACTTACCTACAGCAAAGCTCAACAGATGCAAAGGAATTTTCCATAATCCATGCAAAATCCATGCAAAGCAATTTTCCATAATCTTTTCACTACTTCATTCTTAAACATGAACAGAGGGTCAAAGATTCCCACACCTCTGAGGAAAGCCTCCAACATAAAAGAAATATACTAATATATGGAAAACAGAAGATAGAAGTTATGGCCTTTAGAATATAGTCCCAGACTTACAATGTTTCTACTTAGAAGTTTTCAACTTGGCAATGGTGTGAATATGATTATATGTATTCAGTAGAAACCATAATTCACACTGTGAATGTTGATTTTTCCCTGGGCCAGTAATAGACATACAATCCTCTCTTGTGTTGCTGGGCAGGGGCAGGACCCACAGCTCCCAGTCAGCCATGTGACCACGAGGGCACACAACCAATACACTGACAACCATTCTGTACCCACACAACCATTCTGTTTTTTCATTTTCAATACAGTATTTAATAAATTATATGAGATATTCAGCACTTTAGTATAAAATGGGCTTTGTAGGAAATGGTTTTGCCCAACTGTAGGCTACTTTAAATGTCCTGAGCACATTTAAGATAGATTAGGTATATTAAATGCATTTTTGATTTATGATATTATCAACATGTGATTGGCTTATCATAACCCCATCAGAAGTCAAGGAAATCTGTACCAGGCTAAGGGGATTCATGAGGTGAAGCAGAGGAATAGCCCTTTTTTATTTAGTTAAAATGGGTACTTTACTTTTTTAAAAAATTATTTATTTGAGAGAGAGTGTGCACGTGGGAGTGAGGGGAGGGGTAGAGGGAGAGGAAAGAGAGATCTCAATAGTGAGTTTGGAGCCTACTATGGGGCTCAATCCCATGACCCTGAGGTCATGACCTGAGCTGAAGCCAAGAGTCCAACACTCAACTGACTGAGCCACCCAAGCACCTGAAAACGGATACTTTAAACTGGTAGCTCCCAAATCAGTGCACCAGAATCACCTGGGAGCTTTAAAAGTGCTGGCGTCTGAGTCGCACCCCCAGAGATTCTGATTTGGTCAGTCTGGGGTGAGACCTGGTATTGGAGTTTTAAAAGCTCTCAAGTGGTACAGACACATACCCAAGGTTAAGAACTGCTGCCTTAAACTATGGACATATTTTACTTAGATTAAAAAATGAAAGTTAATTGTAATAAAATGTTATACTGCTTCAAAAAAAAAAAAAAAAGAGGAAAGAAACAAGTGGCTGCAGAATCAGATGACAAGAAGTCTTCAGCTGAGCACCCAAGGGAGGTCCTCCCACCTTCTCCAGCTCACCTTTCTACGTCTCTCTCAGTTTGGCATTTGGGCCATGCCCACACCACACTTCCACCCTCCCCATGCTCCATGGCTCTCATTCTTGTGCTCTTTGTTCATATTTCTCATCCCACTTTGAATACCTTCATGTTTTAGTACTCTTCATTGCCAACTAATGTTGAAATTATCTTTAAATGTCCTGTCCAGTCCCACCCTGCCATGATCACCTAGCAGAAAGCAAGGTGCGCCACCACTAATCCTTACCATTACCTATTCCCTGTCTTACTTATTGCATAATGAATGTCTTCCTTGCTGTGGACATCCAACAGTAGCTAGTAACTCATGTGTTTGTTCAGATTTGTTAAATTCCCCTAACCTGGGATTATCTGAACATAGCACATTTTTAGTACTTAAGTGCTTACCACATACATTGTTTAAACTTAATTTTTAGTTTTAATTCCAGTGGATGTAATCCCAGTGTTATGTTAGTTTCAGGTATATAGTGATTCAACAGTTCTCTACATTATTCAGTGCTCATCACAAGTGTACTCTTAATCTCCTTCCTCTGTTGTACCCATCCCTCCACCTACCTCCCCTCTGCTAACCACCTGTTCTCTATATTTAAGTCTATTTTTTGGCTAGTCTCTCTCTCTCTCTCTCTCTCTCTCTCTCTTTGATTTGGTTTCTTAAATTCCACATATGAGCAAAATCATATGGTATTTGTCTTTCTCTGACTTATTTCACTTACCATTTTACTCTCTAGACCCAACAATGTTGCTGCAAATGGCAAGGTTTCATTCTATTTTATGGCTGAATAATATTCCATTGTGTGTGTGTGTGTGTGTGTGTGTGTGTGTGTGTGTGTGTGATCTTTTATTGGACACTGGGCTGTTTTTGTAATTTAGCTATTGTAAATAATGCTGGAATAAATGCAGGGGTGCATATATCTTTTCAAATTAGTGTTTTCATATTCTTTGAGAAATACCCAGTAGTGGAATTACTGGATCACATGGCAATTTCATTTTAATTATTTTTTCTATTTTTCATTTTTTGAGGACCCTCCATACTGTTTCCTGCAGTGGCAGCACAGGTTTGCATTCCCACCACCATTGCATAGGGTTCCTTTTTCTCCACATCCTCGCCAACACTTGTTGTTTCTTGTAATTTTGATTTTAGCCATTCTGAGAGGTGTAAGGTGATATTTCATTGTAGTTTTGATTTGCATTTTCCTGCTGATGAGTGATGTTGAACATCTTTTCACGTGTCTATTGGCTATCTGTATGTCTTCTTTGGAGACATATGTCTGTTCATGTCTTCTGCCCATTTTTTAACTGGGTTGTTTGTCACTACAAGCATTATTAACATTATTTTCTGTAATCTTCATAGCAACTATGTGAGGTAAAGTATTACTATCCCTAATTTGCATGTGGGGAAATTGAGCCCTGAAGAGATTAAGTAACAAGCTTAGTGTTGTTAGGCAGCTCATGGCAGAGCTGGAACTTATAGGTCTTTTAGTCTTCTCCACTTCTGAAACAACACCTTTGCCCTTGTTTGGATTTAACTGGGCAGATGTTTTTGTTTTCTCAATAGATTGTAAATACCTTGAGAATGATAACCATATACTATACTTTAAAAATCCAGTAATTGGTGCAAATTCAGTGCCTTGCATACTACAGGCCTTTTAAAAATATTTGTTCATTTGATTGTGGTAATAATAATAGAGAATACTTACTGTGCCAGGTCTTTATAGGGATTATTGTATTAAATATTACAAGAAGTATGTGAATTTTTACAAGTATCATGCTCATTTTAAAAATCAATAACCAAACTTAAAAATGTAAAGGCACATGCACAAGATCACACAGTTTATCACACAGCTTATCCTTTCGGGGTGAAGGTGAGACCGAACCAGAATCTTCAGAGTCCAGAGCTCAGAAATTCTTGCCACCTTTCTTCTCCGAATGAAGTCACTAAGAACAGCTCTCATATAAAGATATTCTCAATCCAGATTTGTAATCATCATTCTTTGTATTTCCCCAAGACACAGTTGGGAGCGAAGGCAGGACAAACTGTTAACCATCTGGTGGATGGTATTCACCATGACAGGGTTGGAGTACTATTTGAACACAGACCCACACAGATTAACAGATTCATGTGTCAACTTTAGTCTGGCAGTCCATTCCTGCTTCCTAAAAATAGCTTAAGTTCAAGAAAGCTAATGTGTTTGTCAATTGGAACTTTAAATGTTGTGGAAGGGAAAAAGTAATAACCTGCAGACAACATTTGAACCTTGTCCTATAATTTTAGAAAATAAACACCCATGCACACCATAAACACACACAAACACACACACACACACACACACACTTTTTTTTGTCACGTGGCCGTGGTTGTGAAGTAAATATATCCCACTGCACTGATCTTACATCTTGTCACATTAATGTTTCAGAGCACTCAATATAAATATTAAAACTAATAGCTTCACTCTTCAGCTATTACTCCTCCATCCCCTGAAATCATCATAAAACTTTCAAAGCCTTTTAGAACATTTACACACTTGAATCTGATGGTGGGGAAAGGAGATTCACACAATGCAACCCATAAGCTTAAATAATAGTGTAGAGCTGTTTATGGAATATGCTTTATTTATTCATCATTTCAAGTAAAGTTTCTATTTTGATGGAGGGAAAAAAATCAAAGTATAGCTGTCAAGGGAGAAGGCTGAAGTATTGCTTTTCTATACTGAGGACTTGCAAGAAAAAGAAGTCCATGAGAATCTCAGTCCAAGGTCAATCAATGCTAAGACTGTGGGTACGTAAACAGCTAATGGATTGTAAAGACACATACCAGTGTTATGAATTTTTAAAGAGCAACTCTTCAGCACAGAACCCCATAAATCAATGATGACTTATTGGCTGGATCAATTATGCAAACTTTTAAAACATTTAATGACAGGTAATGAACAGGTCTCTGGAGGACACCAGTCGACAGTGTTTTTGCGGTTATAGCTACATCTGCTTAAGTGAATTGGATAGGGGAAGTCATTCCTAGCAGGTAATAATTAAAAGTTAAATCTAAGAGTCTGCCTAAAGTGAAAAAAAAATAATTACTTTAGTCTTCATTCATCCCTGAAATAGCTAGGGAGATGGGTTACCTCCTAATGGATTCATAGGTATTCCAGGTTGGTTTTTGACTAAGTATGCTGTTCTCAGGGTGCTTCTATTTCTAAGCATTTGTTTGGAATTTCCTGGCAAAATAATCTGAGCATCAAAGAGAAAGATGATTTTTGAAAAAAGAAAAAGTAAAGAATGGGTGATGACCCAGATAGGTTCTTAAAATTATTTATTTTGAAAAGAACTCTAAATATCAATAGGAGCAGACTGACAGAGATAGGGTGATACTGCAAGGTTCTGTTCAACCTAGAAGCAAAGGACAAGAAGCTAACTGATCTCACAGGAAATCTCACATCATCACTTATGGCATTATAGTGCTTTAATCACATATTAAAATAGTGACCCAGGGGAAAATGAAGGACTTTGGGGGGGAGATTTTTGAACATAATAGTCCTTTAGAGTTTAAACATTGATTTTTCTTATTGTATAACTTCAGATAAGTCTTTAGATTATAAAAAGACAGAAGTTAAACTTGCCATTCAATCATAAGTATGCTTCTTTATATCTAAGCCACCACCATTGATGCTGTATTTCCATGTTAACGTAGTTAAAGAATTGCTCAGATCAGATAAAACCTTCCATTTGATTCTGAAAACACTAAAACTTCTGATACTTCCGTATAGCTCTGACTCATTTTACGGCTTAGCTGAAGGATCACAACAAATGAAAAGTATAAAAAGTAAGTTGGTTGTAAATTGCCCAAGTTCCAGTGTCTCTGGCCTGTGGCAGAAAGTCTTCTTTATAATTGTTGCTAGGTTTCCAAAATACTTTCAGCTAAGTGAGATAAAAGGAAATATCTGAGAAACATAACTGATTTTTGGATATTTCATTTTCTTGAGAGGCCTTGCTAATTACCAACCTATGTAAGGAGTTTGAACATTTTGTGTGTGTTTGGTAGACATAGATGTCTTTGGTAATGAAGACCACAAGAGAATTGGGCACAATTTCTACCCCAAACCTGGGATATGTATTTCCTGTTACATTCATAATCATGGCTAAGCAAAATGAGTCAAGAACTCTAGTATCTGGATCCTTTGTTAGAATGTATACATCCTACTTGTTGTTGATAAATGAACCAGAGCCCAGGTTTAGGAGATAAACAGGAGGTAAACAGACATGGGTTCAAATACTGGATCTGACATTTACTGGCTGATATGACTGTAGGCAAGTTTCCTATAATCCTCATCTGTAAAATGAGTAGCATAATTTCTACCTTAAAAAAAAAACCCTGCTATATAGATACTCAATAATGGCAATGGCTATTATCTGCCTAATCTGAAATATCTCTGTGAACAATAATTATGGAATGACACCAGAACAAAGATTGTTGCTAAATTCAGGGAAAGGAATAACTTTCTACCAAAGGATGTTGACTTTTAGAATAATAATAGCTGTTAACACCAAGGTGTGTATTTTGTATCAGGTGCTTTACTTGCTCTAACTCATCTAAGCCTGTCAACTCTTTGATACAAGCACTATTACTACTATTTTACAGAGGGAGTCATTGAATCTCAGAGATATTAAGAAACTTGCTGAAAGCCACCCAGATATAAAGCGATGGAATTGGTATTCCAAAGTAAACCAAACTGTGTTTGGCCAGAACCTGCCATAATGGTGAGCATGTAATTGGCTAAACTAAAAACAAGTGACTATAAATACCAACAGAAATTTTTTGGCATAGTATGCATGGCTCTCAGAAATAAAAAGGGACAAATTCACCATAGTGTATTTCTCCCAATTGTCTCGGAAAGCAAATAAAGATTGTAGTACTAGTAATAAGGTTGAAATTTATCCTAAGTATGAAGGAACAAGAGGCGATGGTGGGCAGCTTAGTGTACAGTCTAGTGTATGTGACTTACCGAGTAATTCTGTTAGACAGGAGTCGTGCTGTGAGTAATAAATGGTCTGTTTCTCTGACCCAGGGGTCTTGTGTCTTCTGTCAGTTTATGTATATAAAACTATGGCATTCTAACTTGTTAGCTTCCAAATAGGGTAAAATCTCAGACCCTTCACAGTTTCTGACTTAATACTGAGGAGGAGAGGTCATAACTGTCATACCTCCACATGGAAGGGAACATCAGAAGTGTCCCCTGATAAGTTCTCAGAGTTTCCCAACAGAATGAAAGGAAGGAGTGGGATGGTGGAGACAAAATTTCTAGAATATCTTATGCTTGAATCTGTATTCTCATAAAGATAAGAGTTAAAGAGATAGATGCAAATTAATAACCAGTAAAATGCCACTTCACATTTATGAGAGTAGGAAATATGAAAATGTTGGACCTACCAAGTGATGAGAGAAGGTGGGGCAGTGGGGACCATATACTGCTGGTGGGAGTATAAATCAAGGTAACTTACACTTCAGAGGGCAATTTGGTAATACGAATATAGTTGAATATATCAACTCAGTGTTCTAGATTTTCTTTTCCTAGCTGCATACCCTAGGAAACTTACAAAAGTCACAAAAATAGAAATATTCACTGTAGTATTGCTTGTAAGAGTGAAAATTAGAACAAATCCTAATATTCACAGAAAGAGTAAATAGATTGAGGTAAATTTATACCATCTGGCAGCTTAAATGAATAAACAAAAATGACATATATCAATATGAATAAATCTCAAACACATAATATTAAACTAATAAAAGTAAGTTGGTGACACATACGAGTGTGATGCCATTTGTATAAAGTTTTGGAACACATAAACCAGCAGTATATATTCTAGAGATACATTCACAGGTAGTAAGGGTGTATAAATATGAAGAGGAAGAGTGTTTGACAGTATGAAGGAGGAAGGGAATGGAATGAGGAAGGGTACACAGAGGTTTTTCAATTGGAGTTGTGATGTGTTATTTTTTAAGCCTAGTGGCAAGTACTGAAGAATTTATTATATTTCCTTTATATCATCTGTGTCTGACATATGCTATAAAAATAACCGTTAAAGAGTATTTATCATCGATAGTGGAAAAGAACAGATAAGGTTTAGTGAAACATACAGGAATAACTTAATTAATGGCATAGGGATTTATGGCTCAGAAGATTTAGAATTGCTGTAATGTAAAAATGGATTGATGTGATCACCCATCAGATGGACAATGCATTCCTGAAAAGAACCATTTTTATAGTCTTGAAGGCGATTCTAGAAAACGTCTCCCTTTTGATCTGCTTGGTTTTTGAGTCATTTGTGAAGTTTTTCACTTCTTAGACAGCACATTATTAATTGATATATTAACAATGTAATTAATAACACATTAATAATTGATATACATTAATAATAAAGTTAATTGATTGAGTAAATACTATTATTAATGGTACTTAGGTTAGGACGTAATGCCTTGGAGCTTAAGTTGGCAACACACAGACACACATGTGTACCCTAAAGGATCAACTGTATGTCTTTAAGGAGGAAAGATTATTCAAATTATTATTCTTTTATAACTATCAAGTGAATATTTAAAAAATCCTGGTTTATGATGAACAGCTTTGAATTTCTTTAAAATGAATATTTTAATAAAAGGCAAATCATGGTTCTCTCATGAGAGGAAGTGCCCCCAAATATCTAATTAACTTCTTTCTGAATTCCTGAGACTGAAATATTGTGGCCTCAGTATCTCCATCTTCTGGACAATTTGCAGAATCACAATATAGATGCCTTCCTATGTTATGGTCATTATTTAGGGGAAAAAGTGAGGTCATTATGTGATTTGGCATGCTCCACTTACAATATGACACATATTCTTAAATAGCAGGCCACGTCATTGTGATCATTTTTAAGATGCATACCGGGATTTAGTGACATGTCATTATGATTTGGAGGATTTATTTTATCCGCCTTATTCTAACTTTTACCTCTTCTCTGATACTTCAAAATATATTCCATGACTCACAGACGATGGCACCAGCATCCCTCTGCCTTTATCTTGTTAGTAACTTTTACAAGCTATTACTAAATGGCTACAGTGCAGTTCTAGTATAGAGACAAAGATAAGATTTTTGTTTCTATTCCCTGCCCAGGGGAAAGGGCTAAGAGAAAAGGCGAGTACAAGCTATGAACTGAACCTTCTGCAAGCCACCTCTGCAAGAGGTGATCCTAGACCCTTGCAAGTTTCAGACTTCATCTAGATTTTCTTTTCAGACAGACCAACACCAATTCAGAACACCTGCTATTTGAAATTGAAGGGGTAAAGTCATCAACTTGCTGGAAGTACCCTGACTTGCAAAATACTGATCATTGATGATGAAGACAGTCACTAGTGTCACCAAACTAAGCACAGCAATTAATACCTGACAGACACAGTACGATTTACAAAAGAAAACATCTACCAAGATTCCTCTGAAAATATTCACAGATGTTAAAGCTGCAAAGCATGCTAGAAATCAATCCCCTTTCCTCCTATTTTGCTGTAGAGCAAAGCTAAGCTCAAAATGTGTATTACCTGCTCAAGGCCATGGAGCCAGTTAATAAGAGAGAAAAGACAAAAGCTGGAGTCTTTGGACATGTGTCACTTCCTCTACCATGTTCAACTCTGAGACTAATGATCCAGTTTACTTATCAGTAGTGTTACTAAAGCCGTGGTTTTAGAGGTGATTTCCCAGCAAGAGAAAGAGAAGAAGATGCAATGAACATGAAAAGAGCTAAAGGAGCCCAGTGTGGTCACACCATCAAGGAAGGATATGTGTTATATGAGTTTTCAAGATGAAGGGAGTTATTCTAGAGAAGAAAGAAAAGGAGACAAAGAGTTTCTATAAGGAGGTTCCACTTTTTCTCTTTTTCCATGAAGGGTAGACTGACTCCACAGACAATTTAGCAGGAAAAATTTTATTTGAACACAAACAACTTTTGGGCAGTATTTTAAACTCCATTAAAGATTATTGACAAATATCTTTGTCTTAAGGTTTTTGAAACCCAAGTTGACCACAAACTCTGAGTTGTAAGATCTACTTAGGTCCATTGGCTGCTTGACCGACTTTGCTCTTTGACTTCAGGAACCCAAGACCTGATATTGTTTTAATTTTTCTAGCGGTAAAGAGAGACTGAGTGTCTGCCAGAAAGAGGTCCTGTTAGATGTAAGGAAAATCAGTTTCCTTTGTTCTTGTTCTCTCCTGACGACTCAGAACGTTTGCGGTCTCCACTGTAGAAGGGGCTTGTGGACAGATTCAGCCAGAGGTTTCCTTAAGTAACATGAATAGAAATGACTGATACTGTATGTGCTGATCTCTGAGTCATCACGTGAGTGGCATGGATTTTCTCAGGCATTTTATATTCTGTACAGTTAAATCCAATAAACACTCTTTGAGGACCCACTGTGTGCCAGATGGAAAGCGACGGGCTAAAGATATGTTTTTAAATGAAACAGACAGCTCTCACCATCACGGAGTTCCAGTCTAGTGGAATAGACAGGAATTAAGCAAATAATCTCAAATGTGATGAATATCATTAAAGGGGAACTAGATGGGTAGAAAAACCTAGACAAAGTCAGTGTGGCTTTTACTTTAGCCTGGATGAGGCTATTTCTGTCCCATGGGATAAGGTAACAATTTGAGTCTGTTCCTTCTTGGGAAATAGCTATCCATTCACTTTTATTGGTAAGTACTTAGGAAAACATGTTTCATTGGCCTGATTTTTGTGGCAATCCAGTCCTATAATTTAAAATATAAATTACTAAAGGACAGTTAAAGTTTTGTGGAATGGTTCATTTTATATACTTAATTATGGAATCTTTTATTCCCTGTATTTTATGAGGCTATAGACTAAAGCATTACATCATTCTATTTCTCATGATGATCAATCCTAAAGCTAGTCAAAGTGCTCGTTTCAATAGGTGTGATGGACGGTTTAGTTACATCATGGCTTGGATCCTGCCTGTGTTTCCCCAAAGAGCAGATCCTGTGACCGAGGCATGTATGCAGGTGTTTTTGTTTTAGAGCAGCAGTGCCAGAGATAAAGTAAGGGACGGAGAAAAGTGAAACAGGGAAGACCAGTCCAGGGTGTGCTAATGAGCTGACTACCACTGAGAGACTGGGGCTCCTTCCTCTCTGAGACAGCCTAGGAAACCTCATGTGTGGGCCTGAAAATTGTTAGTGAGCTGAGTTTTTCATTGGCCCTCACACACCATTGGTCAAGAGTTGCCCCCAGGGATTATTGACTTCTCCAGCATGTCCTGGAATCTGAGCGGTTTCCAGCTACTGCCCTAGTGTCTGGTGGCAAGGAAATCCAGGACAGAAACAGTGTAGCCTCAGAGGCAGGATGCTGTTAGGCTCTGCCCGGTTGTGCAGTGTCCAGAATGAGGGACAGATACAGGACATCAGACATTTCTCACAAAGGATTATTAAAATAGTTCCCTGTTTTCCATGGCTGAAAGGCAGGAGCCATAGTAAAGAGATAAATAACACCAAAATAAATTCTGAGCCCTATCACAGATTTGAGGAGAGTGAGGAGAGCATTGCCAACTCTTCCTGGGGACGCACAGAGGAGAGGATGGGGTGGGGGGGGCAGGATTCATGTCATCTTTTAAAATAGTTCCCTGTTTTCCATGGCTGAAAGGCAGGAGCCATAGTAAAGAGATAAATAACACCAAAATAAATTCTGAGCCCTATCACAGATTTGAGGAGAGTGAGGAGAGCATTGCCAACTCTTCCTGGGGACGCACAGAGGAGAGGATGGGGTGGGGGGGGGCAGGATTCATGTCATCTTTTACAACTGTATGCTTTTGTTTCCTCCTATACATAGTTGTAACTTGGCGGGTACACACAGGAACACAAGAATTAATATCCTAATGATTTGTACTATGATGTGGTGCTAATATATGTGAAGTCAGTCTTCAGACAGTTCACATTTCCGTTTTCTGAACAGTATGGATAGATTCCATCAGGCTTCCTCTTAGTTGCTAAGAACTTCATAAATTCCTCTTTGTAATTGGCTTGCTTTCAGACAATAATTGTTAACTGATAAATAGGAGAATTGTCAGGTGTGGAATCAGTGGTGAGAGAAAGATAGTTTCTCTGTTGCACTTACGAAGAATCACCGATAAGACCTCTGATCCCATTAAGGATATAAACCCTTCAGATGGAGTTGATGACAGCCCCATGGGCTGCCTGAGTCCTCACCAGCTTGGCTGTTCTCAGAGCATGTTCAGCCAAAGGGGGATAAAATCAATGCAAGAATTTCATGGCCTCCAAGAAAATTACTGTTGAGAGATGACCCAGTTCTTTGATTGGTGTCACCAGAAGACAGGCCTCCTTGAGAAGTGAATGTAATGACATCCACCAGCTGCTTAAATTCTTTCTATTATATGCATTTGCTTTCAAATGGCTTTAGCATTTTAGCATAAACTACTACTTGCTTTCCTCCCAGATTTGGGCTCTGGGCATTTTTAAAGCAGCAGGCAGAGGGAGGCCTGGCAAAAGCAGCGTGCCACTCTGCATCTCACAGGATGGATGAAAGCATTTTTGCTTGGATCCCTTAATGATTAAGGGCTAAGAAAGTGGCATGAATGGATTAGTGATTCCAAACTGAATTCCTCCCTCCCCTTTATTGTGTTCTCATTCACAAGATCACAGTTCCTGGTGTGAGCTGAAGTCCTGGGACCCTGAACACTACCTTGCCACCTTGTCTTCCCTGGCTCACGCTAGTTCTTATGTCAGTATGCTCTGGCTTTACTCATTCTCATGTCTACACTGACATCTGAAAACTCTAGAAAGGATTTTTTTTTTTTTTTTGGTTCCTAAGAAAGATCTGGATGCATGTGAAGAGAGAAGGTGGGTTATGAGTGCTGAAAAACCAGAGCAGAAAGTACAGCAACCCTCGCACATGAATGAAACCCATGTGATTCTTTGTTGATCTGGCTCCAGTGAAAAACATGGAGCCTCCTGCTATTCCCCCTCTACTCCTGGCTGTAATCTTTATTCATGCCAGGCTACAGGGAAGGATGGCAGACAAAATGTTGAAAAGGTAAAATAACAATGACAACAACAGCAATCTTTTAAATTGAACTTTTTTTTTTTTTTTTTAAGATTTTATGTACTTATTTGAGAGAGAGACAGAGCATGAGCAGGGGAGAGGAGGGGGAGGGAGAAGCAGACTCCTCGCTGAGTAGGGAGGGAATCCCTATGCAGGGCTTGATCCCAGGACCCTGAGATCATGACCTGAGCCAAAGCATCTTAGATGCTTAATGGATTGAGCCACCCAGGCACCCCTAAATTGAACTCTTTACTGAAACTTACTCTGTGCCAGGCACTGTTCTAAGCACTTTTCATATACCTTCATTTAATTCCCACAGCATCCCTGTGGGGACATGCTATTATTCCTTCCTTGGAGATGAGGGACCGAGGTGCAGAGAGCTGAAGTAACTTGACTGAGGTTATACAACCACATGTGTACCCTTCTTAGCCACTATTCTTCTCCTTAGGGGAACTTTGGAAAGGATCACATAGGAACCTATAAAAGGGATTAATGTTAATTTCTATTATTTCTTGGCCTACCACTAACAATCGTCTTAAAGATATTGTTCATAATATTCATGTAGCCATGCATTCAGGTTGGCCTGACAGAGTATTTAGTGTAACCTGTCTGGGCACAGAGCTCCCTGGAGATGCTCAGGGTCTCACACGTTCCAAACAAATGCTATCAGGCCAGGGAGGCTAACGGTCCTAATTCCACACCACCACCACCACCACCACCTTGGAAGGGGCATAAAATGTCCACCCTACAACAGTTCCCAATACTTCTATTTAAAAGATTTAAATGGTAGGCTTTCACCACATACCTTCTTCCCAGGGTACCACTTATGGCCATATTTATCCACATGTGCTGATGGGTCACCAGTTGCTGCAGGCAGGAGGGTCCAATAAGGTGTAATCTGGCCCTGGGATCTTGTTCTAACCCAAGATATTTGGGATGGAGCAAGTGTGTGGTTTCCAGCATGTTTTGGGCTCAAAGGGAAAACTTGGGGAATTCAGTTACACTGGGTCCTTATCTTCCTACATTCCCACCTGGAGATGTGTTCTCCACTGGGAACCTGTGAGATGGTTGTCATTAGTCGAAGGAGCTCCTGGGCCTTTATCATTGTTGAAACGCACCCCAAGAGACCAGGGTGCAAATATAAGCAGAGATGAAAGATTTCCCACCACTCAGTCTGAGTTGGCCAAATGGCTTCTTTGTTGATAGTAGCCAACAGTTGAGTGTAACATGGTAGAGCATTGGGTGACCTCGCTAAGTGACACCCAAACAGCCGGCCACCTCAGGTTCTTTTGAGGAACTCCATGGATAGAGTGACTGAGTTTGGTTGGCTCACACCGGATGGTTGGCAGTGAGGGGTGGGCACTGGTGCCCGTCTGCTGAGCAGCAGCATGAAGAGGAAATGGTGCAAGTCCATGCTCTGTGCCTGTATGCCTCATGTGTGTGCTTCATGCATTTGGGAAGAGGCAGCCCCACATCATAAAACCTCCCTGAAAGCCACTGAGGTACCTCTCTAAAAAACGTAATGGACTGTACTGAAAGCCTAGCTTTGACTGATGTGAGGTTTGGGACTCTACCCAGGTAAGAATCCATGCAGCAGGGAGACCAGAAAAGGCAGATGACCCAGAGTAGGGCCAAACTGTTTACCAGCAGATGTGTTTTTGAAAATCTTCCTTAACTGGTCATGGCAGCGGAAAATATCCTGCTGTTAAACGCATCTGCAATCCGCTGCTCTCCCAGTCCACCTACAAAAATTTTGACCTTTAAAGAAATGATGGAGAAGCTGGTGATTTTTTCTATGGCATTGAAGCTCAGTCTGTTTGAGGCTCCAAGGCAATTGCAGCCCTCTTTGCTCCCTATTTCGCATCACTTTTAAGTCTTGTCCTGGCCACTATGAACCCTTCAGCACTTCTCCCTGTGCAATCACTCGAGTCAAGATCTGTGATTTGCAGATGACATGTACATTTCTTGGCTGATGGTTGCTGAAGCAGTTTGCAAACCTTAGGGCAGTTAAGGGGGGGGGCAGGTCATGGTGGAAGAGCAGATCACAATTGGAAAACTGTAATGCCCCTCTAAATTTCTATTCTCATGCAAATCTATAGCTGCTTTCTCATTATTTTGATTGAAGGGAAGGTAGCTCAGTATTCCTGTTGGCGTGAATTACCATATTCATATTTTTGATGACCAAACAATTGGTTGATTTCTGTTTGTCACTCCTATGAGAGTGCAGTACTTGAGAAACCCAGATTGGGGGGGGGGAAGATGTTATTACATATACTCTCTCCCCCCACAAAATATTTAAACAGAAAGATAAAATCTTAGGTTCCTCTCATTATAACAATCTGTTCCAAGAATGCATCAAATGACACTCAGCTTTCTGAGTTTTTGAACAATGATGGCTGCATTTTGGATCATCTTTCATTTGAATATCTGTAAAATATGTAAATCACCGAATCCGAGAGAAGTTATTTTGGTGTCATCTGTTGAAATATTCACTCATTTAAAAAAGACCATCTTAATGAAAAACAAGCCTTATGTGATTTTTAAGCAGACATGATACGTGTATAAATATAATGTGATCTGAAACACACGTTAATGAGATTTCCATCAGAAGGATTACTGAGGTTCTGTGTTCAGACACCGAGAAAAGCCAAATGGGTGTATCAAGCCCCCATTTCTAATCTTCAAAAGCAAATTTATTGAAGTGTCTCAATTTTGCCACACACCCTAACATCTGCATATGGGCCCAGATTCCTAATCCTGTCACACTGTGAGGCTGCAGATTAAGAGAATGTATAAACAATGCCTCTGTCGCTGCACATAAATATAGACTGCTAACTGAAGTGTGGGCTTTATAACAGAGACTCCTTAGCTTAAGCAGATTTTGTACTAAACATTGTTCAGATCCTGAAAAAAAAACACAACAGTGATAGCCTCTGATATTTTTTTCCTTTATCTAATTTAAAAGAAGTTCTCCATAAGTAGAAGCTACTATATAAATGTTTCAGTGACACACATGAAGCAAAGAAAGGAACACGTAAAGAACACTCCACCATGTGTCAGATGCTTAACATACATTATTCCAGTTACTAAGAAATCAATAAAATAAGTATTTATTGAGATTTCACAACATTTTGGTGTTATATACTGGAATTCTATTACTTCAACAGTGTCTATGTATTTGTCCCCTTTACCCTTTTACTATTTTTTTAAACATTACCTTAGATATGAAAATGTTGGTAAAGAAGTTCCTGAGACCTTTGCAAACCTTCCAAACCATAAAACTCTTAGAAGAAAACAAGTAGATGATAAAGTCATGATATCTAGTTCAATGACTCACGCCTGCTTTCCAGTGTGGGCAATTCAGATTCATGCCCCAGCAAAATTACAAATTACTACGTGTTATGGGCTTTCAGGATCATTTAAGAACACTCAAAGCCATGAATGTTAAATCCACAATCGCCAAGGGCTTTTTGTACTACCCACGTCAGTGTGTGACTCAACTGTTATTTTCAGTGACAGTCAAAATAGCTTCCATTTTAATTATCCACCACAGGCTTTTATAAGATTTCAAATTTCTGATGACTCTATATTTTGTTTTGCCTTCTGAATTCCATTTGCTCAAAGTCGATATAAGATAAAGCCTAGATGTTATAAGGGCTCCTCAGAGAAATTAGAGAAAAATCATTAGAGACAACAACATTCACAGAGCACTGGAGAAAGGTTGAGATATGTCCCCTTGCAACTTTCCATAACGAAAAAAATATAACTGCATGAAAATATGATTGTATTTTCTGAAGAATATAAATTGGCCATTTAAATTGTGAGATTTAAGTAACAGTTCTATTGATTTCTTTATTGGACTAAAATAAATCACCAATTTTCCATCAATGTAGAGAATAAAAGCAAAGAAAACTATGATCACTTTGGGCTGCTCCCACCATCAATATCATGTCTACCTGGCCTGGGTCATGTTTACTTTCCTGTAGGAACTTACATGTTCATGTCAATATTTGTTGGATTTAGACTTGCTCAGAATACTGATTTTTAAAATTCAAATTCAATTCTCTCAGGCTATGATTAGGTACTATTTTTGGTAACAGTGATAATTTAAACATACGTCAAAAGAAAAACCTTTCTTTTGATATCTTTGGAGATCAATCTCTTAGAGATGACCTCTTCGACATTCCAGTCTACACTTCCTCCTCTATATGCTTCCTATCTCCCTGCCTCATCACCTAATCTTTCTATGATTCTGAATTCTTGGGAGAGGTCTGACAGCAGTCCTGAATGTTTAAGAGCTAGGAAAACCAACCAACTACAGTCCTTCAGGACCAATGACAGTGACTCATGGATCCTCACCAAAGTCTGATATGTCAGTTGCTCCATCAGTGCTCAATATCTTTTATCTCAAAACTCAATAACATGCTCAGAGTGAAGGCAAAGATAGATAGATAAATAAATAAAATTTTTAAAGCACACATTTTCCATTTATAATAAAAGGTCCAAAGTGAGGAAGCTATCATACACTTGTCCTAGTCACTTTATCTGCTGCTGTGACTAAGACAGGGCAGCTCTACCTTCTATGTTTGGTTGGATGGTGAGTTGAGAGGGTCTGGAATGAGACTGAGGACAGAACTGTTTAAAACAAAGGAAATGCATTCTGGAAGAGAGATACCAACATCAGCTCTGAAGACAGATCTGATCCTGGCAAGATTCTCTTGAGTAGAAGTTATAACAATACGACAATTTACTTGTTGTCTGTAAGACTTAACATAAGCTGCTTCCAGTGGTATTTGAAGTGCTAAACCAAGTGGTCTAGGCTTTCGGGAATTGAAGAGTTCTTCTCTTTGTGTGTTCTTATGTATGTATCATTTGCTATTAAAGTCAGAGTTTAAGTTGGTCAATTTTACATGCATGAGTTCATGTGCCTAATTCCTAAATCCCACACATCCTTTTTTTCTTTTCTGTTTTTCTTCCTTTCTCTCTCTCTCTCTCCCTCCGCCCTTCCTTCCTTTCTTCTTTCCTTCCTTCTTTCTTTCTTTCTTTCTTTCTTTCTTTCTTTCTTTCTTTCTTTTCTTTCTTTTCTTTCTTTCTTTCTTTCTTTCTTTCTTTCTTTCTTTCTTTCTTTCTTTCTTTCTTTCTTTCTTTCTTTCTTTTTCTTCTTTCTTTCTTTTTTTGCCTAAGAGGGTAAACAGAAGCTCAGAGACATAAAGAGGTTAACCCTGAGCAAAGAAGTTGAAAGATTCCAAGTCCCAGGTACCTTGGTTTCCTAGGCCAGGGAAATAAGTACAGAATTTGTAGACAGAATGTCTTCAAACTTTAGAAAAATGACCCTAGCAGGAAAACATGTGATGTCCTTCTTTTTTTTTTTTTTTGTCCTTCTCTATATAAATCCACATCATAGTCATTTATTAAGAGAATGCATTTCACACAAAAAAATCCATTAAATCTATAAGGGGGTTTTCAGAAGCAAGGGAAAGTGAATAAATTACTACCTGGTTATATTTTTGGTTATCTTTCCAACCTCTAGTGAACATCAAGCTTGTACATAGAGAATCATTTGTATGGCTAGCTTAACTAACTTACCTGATTTTATTAAAGTCTACATCTTTAGAAAATTGCATCAAAAATGTTTCTGGTTTCAAATTCCATTTTCTTCCGAAATAACAAATCACAGAATTTACACAAGTTAGATAAATGTAACCAAACATACTCCTACTTCCTGAAACTGTGAATGATCTGGTGATACTGAGGAAGCAATTATAATCTTAATTGGCATCAAATGATAGAAAATTAGTTTCATGGTAAATATTCGTTTTCTTTGTTTTCAAATCTATTATTTGCATTAGAGATGTGACATTTAGCCTTGTAGAAGGAACCCAATTTCATTTATTTTTCTAAAGGATTTTAATTGAGGATTAAGAACCAATCTTTTGTGAAGATGGAAGAGGGAAAATTTTGCTGTTTTGTTCAGATAACACCAACAAATGCCAAGCATTGCCTATCTTTAATGTTAAAGTCTCCTGAATAAATAAAAAATTAGTCTCGGTTGTTCAAGTGCCATTTGAGTGAGATCCAAAAAAAAAAAAAAATAAATAAACAAACCAAAAACAGGTTCAGTGAGAAATTTGGTACAGTCTGTTAAAGGGAGTATTTGGTGATCAATTGCTATATAACTAACACCCTAAAACTTAGTTTCTTGAAATCACCAAATACTACTCATGATCTCCCATAGTTCTGTGAGTTGAATGGGCTTGGCTGGGTGGTTTTCACTTGAAATTTCCCTAATATTTATAGCTGGGGATGGATCATCTGAAGAACTGGCTGAGTAGGATGTCTAAGATGGATTCTTCATTCCCACGTGTTGGGTGGGATGATTGGAACATCTAGGGGCTGGCTGGGCATCTCCCTCTCCACATGGCTACCTTGGATTTCCTCATAGCTCAGAGGTTTCAGGGCAATTTGATTCTTACTTTCATGAAAGCTGGCTTCTTCCAGAACAAGCATCCCCAGAGAACCAGGCAGAAGTTGCAAGGTATCTTATACCCTAGTCTGGGAGTCCAAGCAGCACTGCTTCTGATGTATCCTACCCATCAAAGCAGTCACACGCTAGCCCAGATTCAGTAGGGTGGAGGAAAAAGCTCCAACTCTAGATGGAGGAATGGCATATATGGGAGAGAGGAGGAATTGTAGCTGGTCGTCTTGAAGACAAACTGTCACAAAAAATTAAAATATTTATACTTAGCAGTGATGTTTATCAGTGTACTCTGGAGGGCAGCCTCACTTAGTTTCTCCATATAGACCATGTGGCTCTAGAAACATATGAATGTATTAGTTAAGGCCAAATGTTGGGGGAAGTTTTATAATCTGCAAGTGCCCATAGAGGGCACGGCATTTCTACTCCTCACTTCATGAAGAAAAAATAAGGAAGAAAAGTTTCCAGCCTTATGCCACAAATTCACCCAGTCTTCCCCTTGGGAAGAGGAGAGACTTCTCTGAAGACTGTGTTTGGAAGAAATAGTGGAGCTGGTGAAACTCAGCCAGTTTTGGTTTTCATTCCCATCTTTGAGGTGGCCTGCAGTACTGCTTGGCCAAGGACTGTAGGGCAAGTGTGTCTCATTCAAGGCTGTGGTGTTGAGAAGTCCATTCGACTCCCACAGCTATGACCGGATGACTCTGATACCTATTTCTTCACTGGCTCTCATCTCAGGGGTTATTTGTAGCCTTCCAGCTCCAACAGTAATATTTCCAGTCAGTCAGTGAATTTCTGAACAAAACAATTTCTGAAGATAAATCTCAGTTGAAGAGCACTCTTTTTCCCCCCGCTCTCATTTATTGGGTGTTTATTTTATATCAGGCACTGTTCAGTGTCTTACAGTTCTTAGGTGGTTTAATCTTCACAGCAATTCTGTGTAGTAGACATTGTTTCCCCCTTTTCAGCTTAGAAATCTGAGGCCCATGTCATATAAGGCCATGTGGCAACACCAGGTTTTGGGCACAGGTGGTCGACTTTGAAAACCTGTGTTCTTAACCACGATGCCACACCGCATCGTAAACCAGCTCTATACATGCTTTCATTCATGATGATGACTGTTGATGATTTCATGTGATTTATTTGTTTCAGAAAGGCTTTTATGTCATATACTAATAATGGTAATAATAATAAATACATATCAAGCACTTACGATGTGTCAGGCTTTCTAAGGGTGAACTCATATTATCTTTGCGAGAGTCACGTGAGTTAGGTTCTACTGTTCTTTTGTTTTCACAAGTAAGGAAACTAGGCACAGCAGGTCCAAGGTGGTACTGTAGGATGCTGGGTAGACCAGGTAGGATGTTTCTGGGAGACCTAAAAAGTGCTTTTGGACCCTAATGCCTTCTCTTATTTATTTGTTGATAGCCAGTAATTCTTCACTGGAAAAAAAAAAACATAGAAAGAAAGCTTGATATTTACATACATACTGAAAGGTAGGGCATTGACTTAACACCTCACTATAGGTGCCAGGAATGCAGTCTCAGGAGTAGGTTCTGATGGAGTGAACCTGGGGGAGTGGATTCTTCAAGAAAGGGGCATCACAAAGGGAGAGGAGAAAGTCATACATAAATGAGGAGACACGGATTTTCTTCCATTCCAAATCTTTCCAGGGAAGGTCCTTTTTCCTCTTACATTCTTACCCACTAACTCATTCTTTCCCCAGAGTTCTAGAAAGCAGGAACTCTTGAGAAAGTAGCCCATCGGCAAGTATATTTCCTGCTGTTTATGTGCTTCCAGAACTGGCTGAAGTTTACTTTTTGGTACTCCAGAGACCTAGCTTCTTCTTGCCTTCTTCCAATGTGGTCTATTTAATCTCCTGTCGTGTGGGAAATTATGTTCAAAATCTCCGTGATCCTCTGTCCATAGTAAGTTATGCATGTAGTGACAAGTACATGCCACAAGGTCTTGAGATTATATCTGCAATGTGTTGCTGCCGACTGTTGATCAAGATAGGCTGGAAGAAAAACATTATTTTCAGGTGTGAAAAACCGTCACCTTTATCAAATAATTTTTCTTGCATTTTTCCCAAGACGTTGTAGCCTATTTAAACTTGGGAGGTTAAGTTTGTAGCATTCATTATGACTGAAAATTTAGTTCACACAATCATGATGCTCTCTTTATTAGGTGTTACTGTTAAACAATATTAAAATAAACACAATGTGGCTGGCCTTTTGTAAGCTACATGGCATGTTTACTTCTTTGCCTGCTTTCTTAATTGCATTTATTCATCTTTCTGACTACCGGTGCCACGGCCACCCACAATATTTGCTATTTTGGGGCATGTGGTTTACATTTTATGTTGTCCAATGACAGCCCTTGATAGGTGGAATCTTATCTGAATGGTTTGTAGTATTTTGTGGCTTGAATTCTTGACTGGCAGTTTGCCACAGTCCCAGCTCTTGCCTCTGCAATCTACCTTTGCAAAGGGAGAATGACGTCTCTTTAAAAAACTTACTTAATTAAGAATCCCATGATGGTGGAGGAGCAAGACCATGGAAATACCAAAGCACACCTCTCAGCTTCTGTAAATCACTTGAAGGATTGTGAAAACGCTTGAATGCAATACCTTCACAACAAAGAAGCCAACCGTGCAATTAAATGCCTCACCATTTAAAGACAATGAAAAAGGTAGTTTTCCTCACCCACCTTATTCCAAAAATTGGAGCAGATTATGTCATCCAGACCCAGTTTCAGGAGAAATGTCAAACATCAGTAGAGGCATATTGGGTATCTTTAAGATATTTTTTTGGGAGGAGGAATATAAAAGCCATATTGAGGACAAGTTTGAATACAGGAAAACTATGCATAATGCCATTGCCCTAACACCCATTTTTTGCACATTTATCATCTTTGTCCCTACATATATCTATGTTTTCACTCACAGGTACAGTCACAGAATATATTCGCTAAGCTTTTACCTTTTAACATCATAGGGGGCACATTGTTTCATGTTTCTACATAGCCAGCTATACCAAAATTTGTTTAATCAATTTCATTTTATTGTTTCCATGGGAAGAAACATGCATCTGTACCCCACATGCTTTTTACTGTTGAATATTTCTAGAAGAATGAATAGATGTTGTTATTGGTTCAAAAAGGTAGGGACATTTTAGTGATCCTTGTTCTCTTGCTCTTCCAAACAGTTTATAGGAATTGCGCTTGCCACCCTGACAGTCTGATGGTCTGAGAGTAGTGATCCAACAGTGGGGGTGACCATTGTTATATTTCCCATTGTAATGGAAACCTTTAGAGATTGAAACCAAACTAGATTGTTTTTCAAGACAAATGAAACTGCTGCTGAATCAACACCTTAATATCTTTGTTCTTGGGAGGAAATGAGCTAAGGACGAAGAACCAACTAAAAAGACCACTAGACAGTTTGTGCTCACTAGATGCACTGGGTAAGAGACTCTTCAGAGTGGCTCATGGAATTTTCTGGCAAGGGGCAAACATACAAGTGCTACTTCAGGCCTCAGGCTGGGAAGACAGGTACAGCCTTGTCAGTGTCAAGGAAGAACATGGGTAGCAGGAGACCTAAGAGTGAATGAAAATTGAATTATCTTTACTTCTTGGACTTGTCTATTGAGAAACAGCAGCGCTAGCAACCATTTACTACCAACAAGAGGCAGTTCCAAGAGAAGAATATAAAATATGCTCTGCTCAACCCCACGAAACTCAGAGTGTCTCACAATGGCCAATTTATTATTTTTACCCTGTCCAGTGACATGGAAGGATGCATCGGGGAGCTGCTAGCCTCTGCGATGAATAACTTAAGTCAGGCTGCAACATGTGAAATAATTCAGCTGACCGGGATTTATAACACTAGCTGGATTTTTTGCTTTCTTTGGGGTTCATGAAGCATGGTGTTGCGAGATACCACAGGAGTCCCGTGATGAAGTTACATATCTATTTCTCTTCCTTATTTTTATTTTTTGGTATTTTCATATTATTTTATTGCCTAGTTCAGATGTCTTTCTAAGCAGGGTCCAGTCTCCTAGGGGACTCGTCTCTTCTGACTTTGAAAATTAGAACCTCAGACAGATCAGACTCCTAAATACCCTGTTTTTATACTCCCTTCTTCACAGATCTAGTCCCAGATGGTTTTGACTGCCTGATGTTGTGTGGACTGCTTTGGGCTGCAATTTATTTTGCTCAATTATTTATGTGCACTTGCCCAAATAAGAGGGGATAGTAATGCAACACATGCTTACAATTCAGCCCATCTCATTCCCCAGGTCATATGTCAGTTTGCAGGATGGCTGGCTAGATTTGCAAAGGGGGATCCATCTGCTGCCATTGGAAAACACAACATTTAGGAGCTACCTGTGGCAGGACTCTTCTCTTTCCAGGTGAGCTCTGGGCGCAACACCATGATGCTAAAGGAAGTCTGAATCTCTGTTCTCCAGGTGACTTCGGGGGACCAGGAAACTGAGCAATCACATTAATCTAAGCTTTGACATTATATAAAGTTCAGAATTAGGAGGCACTTCGGCAAATCAGCTGGTCAAATTCCCACTGTCTTATCCTCATTTTTCAGAGAGCCATTTTCAATCTCCCTTTCTTTGGGTTGTCATTTGGAAAGTGTGTTGAAAACCATCCTTTCCTAAATAACTCTGTGGCCCTTCCAATTCCTGTCCTAACTGGGAAATTTTAATGAGATCCTTCAAGCAATTAAAACTGTGAGAAAAAAAAAAAGAAAGAAAGAAAAAACCTCTCATGGAAGTGTTATTTGGAGGGTAGCTATGATTTCTCTCTGTTGATAAACCCCCTTTTGACTTCTTAACATTGCTGAATCAAGTCCTAGTGTCTTCAGAGGTTGCTGTTGGACCACAGGTTAAATATTTTAATATTCACTGATTGGGGGAAAGTACCATGAGCAACTAATGCAAAATCCTTGAATGCTGAGGGCATTAGTGGCTCCATAAAATGTAAATGCATTCTTAATTATCTCAAGTCACTGCACGCCCAAGTAGTTCCTTCACAAGAAAAACACAGCTTACTGATAATGAGCACGAAAATTACTAAGACATTGGTGGGGTAAATCTCTTAAACCTCTTTTCTTTTTTTTTCTTCTCCAAATTTTGATGTGACTTGGCTAATTTGTGTGCATTTCCCTTTCTAGATTCTACAGATTAAGGTAGAACCTCGCAAGGGACTTGTTGGGGAGGGGAGGTTTGGAATTTTAGCAGTTTCTTACTTGGTGGCAAACTCCTAAGATTATTATTAGTATTCATCATGACTTACTCTATTGGCTCCATGAAGCTTCTGGTGTCTTAAGAAACCCAGGTTATATATTGGTTTCCTTTTTAAATGTCTGTTTTATCCATTATCTCACTGTTAATGGCCATGACATCTCAGGTGTTTGATTGCCATTTTTCAGTGGGGACACAGAAACACGGCAGGACAAATGACTTACTGTGCCACACAGTGGTCCTCCAGCTTTCAGCCCTGTACCCCCCTCCCTCAAAGCCACCCTCATCTCCTGAAGCTTTGTAATGGAAGTGATCTGAAAGCTGCATTCTCCATAATTGGAAAGTGATTCACCAGAGGTATTTCTTCACCACTCGTTCCTCGATGTCACCTGACACCAAAGGCCTCATTAGGAGAAAACACTGAGTGTGGGTTTGACTAGGCTGCTGACAACATCCGGCCACGTATGGCAAAGTTACCCAGGCAGATGCTTGTGATCAGAGCGCTCTTGGTGGCAGATGGGGCCTGAGTGGAGATCTGTCATGCTGACCCCCTAGCGGCCATGGGGTCCCCAGTGGGGAGCCACAGGCACCTCTAAGCTTCTGGACCTTCTCCAGCAGGGTTGCCTTCTGCCTTTCCCCAAACAAGCTTTTGTGCAGCCTGACACTCTGGGACTTTGCCTGGGTTTCAGGGCAAAGTTTAGGAGGCTCTGAAATCTGGGCCAGTTCTTCCAGGGCCAAGAACTGCAGAGGGGACCCCAGAGAGGAGCGTTGTTGTGCTGAGTCCCTCTGCAGGCCTGTCCTCTCCCTCACAGCACAGCATGTGGGGCTCCTATTTCTTGCCCCCCGTCTTGTCTCTGGCTGCTGCCAGCTTCATCTCCCCCCTCTCCCCCAATTTCCCCTGAGTGACAGATCAGTTCCATGATGGGAAACTGCCCCCTGGGCTGGCCTCATGGACTCGGGACCAGTGTAGTCACAGAGCACAGAAGGGTCCTGCAAGGGCTGTCGTGCCTCAAAATTCTTAATGACTTTGGAACAAGGAGCCTCCTGTTTTCATTTTGCACTGGGACCCACAAATTGGGGCCCGTCCCAGGTTTCCTGGCATGTGGGGCAGGAGAGCTAGGAGGAACTCTGGAGCTGCTGTCTGGTTTGATCCTCACAGTTTACAAAGAAGGACACAGGGCATCTGGGTGGCTCAGTCAGTTAAGTGTCTGCCTTTGGTTCAGGTCATGATCCCAGGGTCCTGGGATAGAGCTCCGAGTTGGGCTCCCTGCTTAGCAAGGAGTCTGCTTCCCCTCTCCCTCTGCCTGCCACTCTCTCTGCTTGAGTGCTCTCTCTCTCTGGAATCAAAAAATTAAAAAAAAAAATCTTAAAAAAAAAGATGGACACAGTGGTCACTAGGGTGACTGGTCTGGAATTACCCAGAAAGTCAGAGGTGGGCTGCAGCTGGGGCCAGCTCTCTTCACCACTAGCTGGGCATTCTTTCTCCTTGTACCATCACCATCTTAAAACCACCTCCCAAGCATGGGAGCAAGGCCGGCCTCATAGCTGGGCATGGCAGCTGTGGTGTCTCTTCTCAGACATGTTTTTTCCTCCTTTGACAGAGGAAGGGAGGGTGATAGCAACCTTTTGCCCTACCCATGCTCTAGGATTGCCTACATGAAGCCCCCCTCAAAAGCTTGCTGATAGCAACAGATAGTGAAGAGCTTGGTCTGAACACAGGTGTTTCAACCATGGCATCAAAAAAAAATTTTGTCACAATCAGAGGAAAGGAATGTCACAAGTAGTTTAATATTACTAACATTTGAATTATTGCTTGTGAATGATTTATACCCGTACAACTACGTATGTGCGTGTGATTGACTTTCTGAGACTATCCTCACTCGCTGGGACTAATTAGGATGTGCTTTCTGGTGTGGGAACTGTGTGTAATTCGGAGTTTTCCTTTGGGAGGCTGTCCCACATGCAGTGCCATCTACATGTGAAGGCAAGTGGCTGAGAACTGAGCATATATGAGGCATTTGCTCCTCCAGATTCTTCCAGATTGATATTAAGCCAGAGCAGAAAAAAGCCACCTGTTTGTATGACATCACTCTAACCCCTTAGGTTGAATTGTCTGTACAGAATTAGAATTTTACAGTGTGTCCAGCTTACATGCTGAGAGCTAATTCAAGATACCTATGGCACAAGGAGAACACCTTTGCACTTTACGTAGTGTTGCTGGCAAAGACCTGGTACATATGTCATTTAAGATCCTTGTGGCAAATGTTTCCCCACATGGGAAAGTCTGTCCCTCTGGTGACATGGTGGGCACTGGGAGCTGTTTAACCCCTTGCATTTCCTCCATCCATTGTTTGGCTGCTGGGAGGCACAGATGCTCAGAAGGAGGTTTCCTTCTTCTCAACTGCTCACATCTTTAGATTTTGACAAATGTATCTCTGCTTTTCCTTTACAAAATAAACATGCAGAGAAGAGTATAAGCACCTATATCCTCAATTCTCACAATTAACACCTGTAAGTATTTTATGGTCTTTGTTTTGGGTAATTCCTTTTAAAGAAACAAAGCATTATCCCCTCTCAGCTCCTCAGGCCCACCCTCCTTCAGTGCCCCCCAGGACCAATCACTAAGACGAATTTGTTGTGTATTTTGGAGTTTATTGTCTATACGTTTGCGCACAAGTGTATGCATTTATATCGTATTTTTGTGTGGTTTAAACTCTCATATAAAGGATATGCTGTACATAGTTATGCTTTTTGCATGTAATGTTTTTTGAGACCTACTCACATTGATGTCTATTTATCTAGTTCATTCCTTTCAGATGCCATGTAGTAATCCTTCATATGAATTTACCATATTTTTTTCTCAATAAGCAACATTTAGATATTTCTGATTTCCCCCCAAACAATGGCATTATGAACATCTTTTTACATGTTCTTTTGTACACATGTGTAAGCATTTCTCCAGGGTGTAGTCACGTCCCTTTGTAAACGTATATAAGAATTTCTCTAGAGTATGGAGCAAATAGAAAAGTAACTGAGTAGTAGTAGTAGTAGTAGTAGTAGTAGTTTCTGAGTTACTGGCTCTCTTTACTACATGTGTCTTTTTTCCATGTTAATAGAATATCTGATATCTCTGAATTTATTACAAGCCATTTTCCATCCTTTTGAAAATGAAGTTGGTCAAAATAAAAAGACTAGGTAGGTCAGTAAGGCTTTTAAAGGTCTGTAAAATACACATAGGACAGAGGCTTAAAACAAAAGTGTCCATCACTGTCTACTTTCTGCAGGATTGGTGTGCCGGTGCTTGGGAAAGAGAAAATGCTTTATTCTCTGTCAAAACTTATTATTTGGAAGGAAGTCCAAAAGAAAAAAAAACAGTTTCAAAACAGGAAATTTCATCTTTAAAACCTTTCAAAAGAAGTAGCAAAGAATAGTCAGAAGGAAGAAGTTATGAAGAGCTCTGTGGGCAGCCCCTTCTTTCTTTTTCTTCATGTTCTTTTGTCCTAATTTTCTTAACCATCTGGGAAAGGCTGTGGAGCTGTCAATGGGTACCCCTTTAATCGCTGATGTTGGAAACCTTGGTCTACAGCCAGTTGCTCAGAGGCACAGGTGGCAACCTGGGACTTGCAAATAGCATCTGAAGTGAGGCCGCCTTGTGGGAGGGAGTGAGCCCTGAACCTGCAGGGTCTGACTGGAACTCCAGGTAGATGGTGTCAGAACTGAATTAGGTCATGGGACACTTGTGTTAGAGCATTGTTCTGCATGGGGAAGAACTCAGACACTCAGAAGACAGAAGTCTTCAGGGCAACAGGAGTGTTTGTTCTCTTACAACTCCCTAGAGGCTTTGAGCAAATGGTGACATTTGGCCTCTTCTACTTCTTGTTGTGGAGGCATTGGCATTGCTGTGGTTCTCTGGCACCCTAGCTCTGGGCTTGACAGAAGTCATCTCTGAGCTGAGCCATTGTTTCCAGGAGAACGGACACGGAGCTTGGAGCCCCACGAACACAGCTGGGTTTCAGTTCCAGCTCTGCCACAGCCTACAATATGGCCTGAAGTTCTTGGAGCTCCAGTTTCTTATCAGTAAAATAGAAACAGTATTATCCATTGCATTATTATCCGCAACCCTTCAGAGTTGATGAGGTGTCACATTCCTGCTGGCCGAAGTCTTACACACAAGGCATCCGATATTTCCAATATTATATATGCCAAGTCCACGAGTTCAGTGATTCTGTAATAAATATCCTGAGTCTACCTTGAGGGATGTTTACAATCTGGGGATAAAATCTTAGTCACTCTCTTTTTAGAGATTGAAACTTACACCTGTGTAATGGTCAGCCCAGTTGCAAGGGGGTACTGTTTGAAAATGCATTATTCACTTATTCAACAAATACTTATTCAACACCTATATGGTTATTGTGCCCATCTTCTCCCTATGCTACTGGGGAGACAGTGGTGTCATGTCAGACAGTGCATTTGAAAGGAGGAGCTGATTTGGGCATGAATGGTATTATGTTGGGTTTCCTAACTCTGAGGCAGCACAATGGTAAAACATTCCATATGCAAACCACTTCACAAATTGCCCAAAAAAGTATCAAGGCTGAAAAAAATTCAGTGCCCCAAATAGGTCATAGTATAGAAAGGCCTGAGGCTAGAGTACTGAGTCAAATGGGGTGGAGCTAACAACTGCGGAGAACACAGTGTAGAGCAAACACTCTCAGGATGGAGTTGAATCAGTGAGGATGGGTGTGAGATGTGTTTAAGAGTGCAGACCTGGGTAGGTTTGAAGAGTCCAACTAGAAACAGGTTTAGAACCAATTTTATATGAGTGTTGATTTGGGCAAAGAAGATAGGTGGGGGACAGGTATGTCTGAGCGTGAAGGAGACAGTTTTAGCTTATAATTGGGTGACTAGAGCCTAGCAAATTCCCTCATTTGAGAGAACCACAAAGAGCATGCAGTGTAGTTTGGGCCAACAGCTGGAGTGACATCAGAGGTCAGCTCGGTGACTCCAACACCAGACTGTTTTCACATCACATGCAGTTTTCACACTGCTTGGGAAGCTCTTATGGTAGTAACATCACCAATGCTATCACCATGGTTCCTCAAAACCATGATAAGAAGACCAAGACATGGACGTCTAGCTAATGTTCCTTAGATGCAATGTCTCAGAAGGAAAAGATAGACAAAGTGGGATGTCTTTGTCCAAAATAAGCATATGTAGAGCCACGTTGCACGTTGCTTTCATCAAGTTAGAAAGCCTAAAAGAAGCAAGCCAGCTTTCCTAAAGGCTTGGAAGCTTCGAGTGCTTCTCAGGATTCTTACCGCCATGCTAATACTATTACCCAATTTCTTTTTCCTGAACACAGCTGAGTTTCTAAGCCATTTTTGAAAGTGACTGTAGCTATATAAAACCATAGTTATAGGAAAATGCAATCTGTTGATCTCTTCATGGTGGAGTCTATATATCATTTACACTTCACTTCTCTGTGGGAGGAAAAGCTTTTTTCATGGTTTATTTAGCAGGAAGTCATTTTGATCAGCAAGATGAGTAATACTTTACAGCTGTTTGCAATTACTGCCTCTGTTCTGCCAGGAGTTTTAACTATTATACAAACTGAAATACCAAATGAGTTGAGGCAGGATGGAGAGAAGAGAAATGCATATTTCATAGGTCCACTCATGTCATGAGACATTATCCATTACTTTTTTTTTTTTTTTTACAATTCTATTTCTCTAAATTCAAAGGCACATCTCAAGGTAATTTCTAATGACCTTTCTAATTCTGAAGGGTTTTGTTTTCATTGTTGTTGTTTTGTTTTGTTCTTAATCAATGAAAGAAAGTGCAACCATAACACTAGTTTTCCTTTGATGATGCAGTAGTCTTCACAGCTTACGTCCCACATAAGCACGGAAGCATTTGTGGTAGGAGAAAGAATACAGGCCTTAATCTGTATATCTTTCTCTTCACAACACCTATTGTGAAAGCACAACAATCAAAATATTTCAATTGTCAGGAGAAAAATGCAACTTTTTCCTTTTTCCTTCTTATCTAACATTAACTTGATTTAATAAATCTGCATCATGGGAAATTTAGGAATCCTTTGTAAATTGTCCATCAGATTGATGAATAACCAATTTGTGGAAGGTAGGAGCTGGGAGCTAGAGGAGGACAGAACAAAGTTCAAATCCTGACCCACTTCTTATCTGTATGACTTTGGGCAAGTTGCTCAACGTGCAAAATGTGGATAATATTACAGTTTACCTCCTGGAGTTATTGTGAGAATTGAGTGAGATGATCATACGAAGTGCTTAGCACAGTGCCTAGTACAAATTAACATCCTTCATAAATGGAACAAAGATCTTTACAGAAATAATTCTTCATGGACCAAGGGACCATGGACCCTTTTAAGGACCAAGGGTCCTGTTCCTAATAAGGCAAATGTGCCTCCCTGCTGACCCTGCTAACTTGGATCCACATAAACTGTGTTCCACCTAATATTATCCCTCTTGCCCCCAAACCCCCACCCCACACATTCAGATGAGAGCAGGATCCCAGGAGGAAAAGTCTTGGGGTTAGTAGCTTTGATTGGCTCAAATTGGGTCACATGCCCATAACCTGAAGGGGGTGGGGAGGCCACACTATGATTAGCTAGGCCTTGATCACATGCCCCCTCCAACCAAGAAGAATCAGCTTACTTAATTGATCCACTTAGGCTGAGCTCAGGTAGCTCTGCCAGCAAGATATGGTTGCTGTTTCCAGAAGCAAATATGGAATAGAATTAGAATAAACAAAAATACCAGATCTCCACCATGGGCATTTCTCTTCCCTAGGCAGTTGACCAGAAGCTATATGATAAACTGATGGGATAAACTGATCCAGATTGCAACGGTTTATTGAGAAATGCCATGCCTATTCAAATCACTCTATTCAAACTGACAACAATTTATAAAACTTGACTATATCCAAAAGCCAGCACTCCAGTGAAAGGGTAATGCAATGTATTATTAATACATCTTAATAATTAATAACTACTCTTAGGGATACCCTGCTCTTCGCTTAGCAGAAGATGTTAGATGATAGACGAGCAATTGATCAAAAGGTCAGAGGGTCACAGGCATTTGTGTGATGTAGCAAGCACTGGAGAACTGCTGTGAATATCCCAGGAATTTTCTGTAGGTATCAATAAAGCAAGATTTTGGTTCCCAAACACTGACCCGACTTCTAGTTTGGCGAACTTTGTATTTTCCATTCACATTTAGCTTCCAGTATTTTCAAATGGAGGTTAATGGAAGGAGATGACCCAAAGGATAAGGATGGGAAAGAGAATTTCTTCACCACACACCCTGCGACGCACACGTACACGGTGACGAAAAAAGCCTGATGAATGTGAAGTTCTGTTACCTCAAGAGGCTATATAGAGGATGTGTAAAGAGAGGAGGAACTGATTTCAGATCTCACCTGTACGCATATATCCCAGGGAATTCAGGAAGTTCAGATTTGGACACGACCAATATGAGCATCTGCTACACTCCAGGCCTGTGCCCAGTGCCTTCCCAAGCATGGTCTTACTCAGCCCTCAAGAGTATCCTGGAAGATGGGTGATCATCTCCCTTTCCTAAACGTGAGGAAATTGAGGTCAGAAACATCAAGATCACAGGACTTCTTGGTGGTGAGTGGGGAAATGGACCCACATCTTCTCTCTTTCCGTGGTATCCCTCTCTTTCTAAGGCAAAATGCACCTTCAATGCAGCTTCAGTTCTCTAATACAGATAATGATTTTTCTTTTAAGTTTTGAAAAACACAAGCATGGTTTTACTTGATTAGAGCAAAAATTCTGAACACTGATCTTTCCCTTTCTTAGGAAGGTAGGCTGCAAAGTTACAGAGACTTAGAATCTGGAAGGTGGCAACTTCCATAAAATTGGAGCTAATGACTGATGCTTGCTACTAATAAGCATTGTATTTTGACTACTATCCAGTGCTCCAGGATAGTAAATTGGAGGTTAAGCTAGAAGGAAGCAGCAAATAGCATGTGCTGTGAGCTGCAAGGACTTAGATGGGAAGACAGTCATAATTATAACTGGCATAACTTTGGATAAGTTACTCAACCCTACTGAGGCTCATTTGTGGAATACAAATAATAAAAATAATGCCTACCAACCAGGATTATTCTGAGTAGATATTATACATAAGGTACTTACTGCAAGGTCTGGCCCATAATGAGGATATCATAAATGATGATTTTATTAGTAATACTAATAGTATTAAAAATACTAATAGTATTGACTAGTAGTGTTCTTTAAGATTGATCAATCTGGTAAGTTCCTTTGGTTGGAGGAGGGAAATACATTCATTTAGTTCATAGGAATATGAGATGCTAATTCTGTGAATTCTTGGAAGGTAGTGGGTGTAACAGAAAGGCACTGAAGAGGAGACAGGGGTGCATTACAGCATTGGGACCACACATTTGAGGTGAGTCAAGGGCAGAGCTGTTATCCAAGATGGAGCTGCCTGATCCAGATACACAGAGTGGTAGCGAATCATAGTCACAATAAAGCTTTTATAAGTACATAAACAGAAATTAAGGGTGGAGAAACACAGGGACTCTTTAGATTCAACCTAGGGAAGGGATAGGTCCAATTCAGGGTAGAGTCTAGAGAAGAATTTAGTTCAGTGAATGAAGGATAAAATTACTTGAATTATTTAAATAAGTGGTATGAACTGAGCCTATAACCTGGAGAATTTTTAGGGCCATAGTAAAAGCAAACCAGGGATTTATGGCTTCACGTAATTTCACCTGCACAGCCACTGCTCATGGCCATCTCTGTGTGGATCTGAGGTGGCGTTTGTGTATCACCTGCTTCAGTTTCCTTCCTGCTCTTCGTTGTCATTATGGAGGGCCAAACTCAGGATTCTAGAACCATTGACATTAGTTTCTGGGCTCCTGTATCAGTTCTGACCCATTCAGTAAGTAATATTTTGCAGAAGAAACACACACACCCCTGCTGCTGTGAGAAAGAATCCTCAGGGCTGGGGAGAAGTTTCAATGTCTTATCTGAGAGTAGGGCCATATTGTCTTTGGATTATGCTATTCCAGGGAGACAGGGAACTCTGAGTCCTGAGAACACATAGCAGTGCCAGGCACATAGCAGTACATTCTATAGGGTTGGAGGGAGGGAAGGAGGGAGGGAGGAAAGGAAGGAAGGAGGAAAGAAGGGAGAAGGAGGAGGGAAAGAAAAGGAGGGAGGAAGGAAGAGAAACAAAGCTAAAGTTTTTGGCTTTAAGCTTGATTATTTTGGCTGTAGAAAGAGCCACATCACTAATTAGTTGGAGGATGAGGAGGCAGGGGTGCATGTCGACATCTGCTGAGCTGGAAGTGCCCTGGAAGGCTAGAAGGAGCTCTGGGCCAGGAGAGAGGTAGAAAATGGCCCTGCCATGCAGTCTCCGTTCAGTGTGGCAGGGACTGGGGCTTCATCACTCACCTGAGTGCTCTCTGTGCATGCGGAGGGGCTGGGGAGGTCTGCAGGATTCTGTGTGCCTGGGCTTCCTCACCGGCTGCAGACACATCCCTTCACAATTCCATCCTGGGATTTCTTTGTAATAATCCAGATTTGGAAGTCAGGGGACCTGAGTGTAGATGTGATACTCCTGTGGACTTTAGGAAAGTTCCTTCTCTGAGCTTTAGTTTCCCTATAAAATGAAGGTAAGACAGCTTTTTAGGATGTGGTTGCTAGGATTCAATGAGAATTTGCATGTGAAAAGACTTTCTACAGTGACGTAGCTGTTAGAAAATCTTAGTGTTAGAAGACAGAGCATTGTACAGGGAAGGAGCTTAGACTTGGGAGTCACAGATGCTTAGTTTGGTTTTGAATTGAAGATATTTTATGACAAGGTTATTACTGTGGCAAGTTATTTGAAATCTCTTCTCCTGTATCCTATTTTTAAAATCAAAGTAGTGATACCCACTTTCCAATGTTGAGGTGTAAATAATGGAGGTACTATAACTAGTCTTGTTATAATTGATTCTACAAACTTTTATTGGGTTTCCAATATATGCCAGAGGACTTGGAATTCAAAACATAATGTATGAATTCTGAGCTGAAGAAGTTCAGTAGCTGACGGAGGACCCAAGATTATACACAAATAGATTGAGGTTTGGGAGTGCTAGTAGAGGTAGGTACCAAGTGCTAGGGAGGACAGAAGACGTTGCATTTCAGCTGCTTCTGGGGACAAGTGGGAGCCCTCCGGGTAGATGAGATGGGGGAGGTCTCTCCAAACAGAAGGATGAGAAGCAAAGGACCAGGTGTATTGCGGCTCCCTGGGTGGGCTAGGGGAGGTGGGCCAGGGTGACTCAGTGGGAGGAGAGACAAGAAACCTGCTCCAGGGCCAGATCACATTTACCCATGTTTAAAAAACAAAGAAAAAAAAAAAAAACAGTTCAATCAAAGTAAATTCTAAAGATCTTACTGGCTCTCTACAATGGTTCATAGATCATAGATCAGATGGCATCCGTCTAGCAGACAGGAAGGAGCTCCGGGGAGCTGTACAAAATCAAAGATTTTTCTCAGGAGAAGGGAGCAGGAGCAAGGTGTACCAGTCAAAAAAGCAGGTTGGGTTTTGCAAGGTTGCTTTCCCCCCAGGTGATGGCAGGGGCCTATCAAGCAGATTACAGAAGTAATGCTGATCAGGCGATTCCTGATCTGCTGGTTTAAGATTCCATTTCTGGTAGAGCCGAAACTGTAATTAAGTCTCGATTTAGAGATGCAGGGCTTAGTATAAACAATTCCATTTGAGGCTTGTTGTCTTGTTTTTAACACCAGCTAAGAAATTTGAATTTATATTGCGGGTTTTCTCTTAATTTAATCTCTCTCTGATATACTGTGATCAATTGGTTTGCAAAATGAGAACTCTTGTGTCACCCAAGTAAATCTTCCTGGTGGAGGGATTTTCCACATTTCTAAAGATCGGGAGCTTGCTCATAAAGTAACCGGTCTCCCCTGTATTGTTAGAGTCGCTGACACAGAAATACACAAGAGATAACAGCATCTAGAATTTTCTGTGCAGGCTATTTACAGAACAAAGCCAGAGAGGTTTGAAGAGCCCCGTTATTCACCCAGGATGACATCCCAATTCATTCATTCACTCCTTGCAAAGGCTGCCTGGCCCTGCTTGGGCTGCCGGGTGGGGCTGATGTACCCCCTCCCCCCGATGTCGAGCTACTTCATAATCACCAAGCAGTGGCACCTCACGCTGTCCCATTAGAGAGGCGTGTGCAGCCCGCTTGTTGGGCATGTTGATGCAAGCTTGGGAAGGAAAACATAATTCACTTTTGCCAGTGACAGAAATGTTAACACTTACTTGAAATAGCTGATAATCTGACACAGGAGAGTTAAAGGATTACTGTATTTCATTTGGCTAATAAGAAAAGCTGTTTAAAAGCTACATTAAAAAGACTTAATGTATGGTGACTGAGCATTGCTTTAATGTATTCTGTGTCATCAACTATTAGAATGCTTTCCCCCTCTTATTATGTTACCATAGATTTCTGCCTCTTTTCTCTGGGAACAGATAATAGGAAGCAACATTCATTCACAGAGATCACTTAAAGATGCACTCATCCAGGAGACATTTCTCGAGTAACCTACTGTGTGCCATGAGCACACCAGGCAATGGGGATCAAGGACAAAGGAGATGAGGTCTGTAACCTCTGAGCTGGGGTATGGTTTTCGAAAGAATTGACTGGAGAAGACGGTAGACAAAAGATAAAGCAAAACATCCTGTTTGAGATTTAGCTGATAGATGCAATCTGCTTATTCGATTCTCATGTAAGGGATGGGGAAGCCAAGGCCTAGAAATTTCAGTGACTTGCTGAGGACACACAGGCTAATTAGGGGGAAATCTATGTCTGTACCCCTGAACTTTGGCTTCTCATTTCAAAGTAGAGCACTATTTCCTGCAGCCCCATTCTCCCTGTGAGTGAGGATGAGTGCTCTGCATTTACAGCCCTCCCCCAAGTGGCATATTCATCCCTTCCTGAGTGCTAATTACATAGAGGAAAGCTTGGGAGGCCAAGCTTGGGAGGACTGTGACCAGTGACCAGACAGGTCTTGGATAACCCTAGTTATCACTGTATGTGATCGGAATTTGCACACACGTAGTACGTAGTACAGTTTAGACTGGAGGGGTGGCTGCTGGCACTACTGTTAGGACCAGCCTGCATCCTCTCCAGGGAAGCCCTGAGCTGTGGAAAAATGGCCAGAGCCTGGCCCCAGAGAGCCATTTCCCCATTGGTGCTGCATACGTTCCCTCTCCAGGCTTCTCTGCCTTCCTGCACCACTCCCCACATCTTCAGGTCAGGAAGCCACACTGCTCTCCCTTTGGATGTCACATCGCCTCTTGGCATCTTTGTGACACAGCCAATGTGGACACTGGGAAAGCACATAGGGACTCTTCCCACTAAGAAGGCAGCTCCTTAATGGTTACAATGTCACTGTACACTCAGTAAGTGTGGGACCAGCACATTCTCACTTCTCATATGGGGACATCAGAACAGGTTGCAAATAAGGCACACCCAAAGGAAAGGATTATGTTGAAACCCAGGCACCTGGACTCCCAGCCTGTTCTGTCTCACTAGATTCACATCCCAGATCCCATACTCTGTGTGGCCGCTGAGTCACCCTGAGTTGATAAAATTGCTCACGCAGAAGTTCAGATATATTAATAAGAAGGCTTCTTCACTGCAATTAACAGGAAACTAAACTTCACTAATTTAGACCCAGCAGGAAAAATGTCATCTGAATTAGAGAACACTAAAGCATAAAGCACAGAGATATTCACAGCAAGAAAAATAGACTGAAGTCCAATGGAGTAGAGAACCTCCTATTTCGTTCATTACCATGGTCCCACCCCTGGCACATTCCTCATACATAGTGAATGCTAAATACTGGTCAAATGAATGGAACAGTGAGCCAGTGAGAAGTAATAAGACAACTGTTTTTACTGTCAGATAAATATAGAAAGAGTTGGTTACATAAGCTGTGGGGCTCAGTTCAAAATGCAGGATAAAAAACACCGTTAAAGATACTAAAACATAAAGCCTTTTTTCTTTTTTATGCAATCTGTCTCAGTTTGTTGTCATGGTCCTTTTTCACTTGCTATTTAATGTCATTCTACGTAAAGAAAAAATTAAAAATTAAAAGAATATGAATTTTACTATTCGTTATATTGTGCAGTGCCCATTTTAAAGACAAACATAAGACCACTTAACATATTTGCAGAATAACTGGATTACTCAATTTGTGTTTTGTAGCTCATACATGCATATGTATTTTGCTCATATTGGAACAGTGGGAACCCTGCATAAAATTCACTTTTTTTCACTTTGTGATGTGAGTACATTCTACTCACATTTTCTACCTTTGGCTTACTGGTGAGTAAGAAAAGATCGAAAGAAAGGGAATTATGGGTTGCCAGCCTTCCCTTTCCTTCTATGCCACCACTTTCGGCACAAGTATTTGGCTAATTCAGGGAAGTAAGAAAGGATATGATAGAGTTTGTTGGTCATGGGTGCTCTTAAAATGCCGTTGCCTTCTTTGTGCATTTGAAACAAGTTCTGGTTCAACTTGGTCTATGGATTTAATACACTTACTCACTTTGAGTCTCATTGAACTCTCACACATCATGTGTCCACTGGAATTCTGTGCTCATGGGGCATCGCTTGGGAGTGACATGGAAGGGAGAACCACCTTGGTTCATGGAAGGGCATCACACCTCTACTCATGCTCCTGCTTTGTAGTGTCACTGGACTGGGCTTACAAAACACAAGACCTAAGATAAAATCATTAGGAATTTCAGTACAGTAACAGTAGCGCAGTAGACCAAGCGCAGTGCAACTGCACAGGATTGCCCACCTATGAAGCCAGCTCTGCAAACTAATGGGGGGGCGGTCACCAGTTAGAGATCATGAGAATGATCCATCTCATTCTAATATACGGCAGAAGCTCATTTGAAATTAGCAGTAGTCATTGCCAACGACTCTAAGGATAATATAGTTTAAGCAACAAGGTTCATTCAATAAATATGTATTGACTGCCTTTGATGGAACAGATTTGTGCCTTCTCCAGGCTTATTTATAATACAAGTTCATTTACATTTTCTTCATTGTTTGGTTAGTACAAAAGTAAATTTCAAAACACTCATGCGCTTATTGTGAATTCCAAATGAGTAGTGTGGACAAATATTTTCCTGCTTAGGAGAACCGCCTTAGCTGTGGGGCTTCAGATTTGGAAAGCTTCTGTGGTGAGGGAATTCACTTTTGAGGAACTGAAGACCTTAACAGAATTATGAAGACAAAGATCAGAAATATCCATATAAAAGCTCTTATAGATCTTTTTATATTAAGAAACTGAAAGCATCAAAATAAATACTAAATAGACTCAATTAATGATCTCCTCCGAAATTAGTAACAACTCATGGCACATGCATTTCCCTTTACCATATTTAGCTTGACTGCAACTTTGCAGGATCTTTCCTCACCACCATTTCACTAGGACGGTTTTCGATTTGTTTTGCTTTGTTAAAGGTAATGTGTGTGCACCTGTGAGCAAATGTATGCGTCCTTCTCATCTTCCACCCAAGTGTTCCACGCCTTTCTCACTTTGTGGCTGGGAGCTCTCTTCTGATGTCCCCTCCTGTCTGTGCAATGGAGTCAGAGGAACTCGGCTGGGGAAATAGAAAGGGATTGAAGAGCCTCAGGGTGCTCTGCTGAGGAGGTGTTCAGCCCTCTTTCCTACCAGGATGGCCCTGGGACTAGAGGGTTTATGTCTGCACATGCTCACTTCTTTCCCAGGCTCGGCTGCTGCTGCCCGGCCTTCCTCCTCCCTCCTCAGAGAGAGGTACACTTCTAAGGCTGGACTGATTTCCCTTCATCTCCCCTTATCTTTCCCAAGGCTGCAGTGCAAAATCTCCTCCTTTTTCTTTGCCATCTGCTTTACCTCTCCCCTTCTATTCCCAAACCCCAGCTCTCTCTTTTTAAAATTACTCCCAACAGGACTGGCTTGCCATTCATGTCTACTGGAACCAAGTCGCTAAAAAGGTTTATAGAAGTAAATTTGTGTACAATTGAATTTTTCTTAAGGGAAATTTGCAATTATGAGGCATAACTGTATGTTTCTTCTTTGTGTGGGAAGAGCATGGGTTTGGATTAGATAAATGAAGTTTCAGGTTTTAGCTCTGCTCCCTTAGTAGCAAAATGACTGACCTTGGGACAGTGTACCAGTTCTCTGAGCCTTGAATTTTTCAACTCTCCCTGAAATGAAATACTAATATCTTCCTTGCAGGCATCAGGATATGTTCTTGAATTCAAGAGGCAGATTGCAAAATGCATAAGCAGTATGAGGCCACGTATATAAATGTGTGTGCACGCGTGCCCATGCATGTACGCATGCGTATAGGAAGAGAAAAGTGTGGACGAATTTTCCACAAATATTCATGGTAGCTGGCCTTGGGAGAATTTTGCTTTTTACCTTCTATTTTCCTGTAACATTTGAATACTAATTATTATATTGCCTGAGAATCCTTAAATAGCAGGGATGTTATAGCCTTAAAAAAGAAAAAAATATGTACACAGATACATACACACATTTGTGGATGAGTGTGTGTGTGTCTCTCTATATATATGTACAACCTGATATAAAGAGCTACAATTTATTAAATTTCTTCTAAGTGCTAGGTGTTGTGCCCTTTGTGCACTTTATTTAATTTAATCCTTACAATGTCTTAAGAGGTTGATATTCCTCTAATCCTGGCATGATGCCTCCCTCATGGTAGGTACCTGGGAAGTGCTGGTTATTTCTCTTTGTCTTGTGTCATATGATTGCTTGGATTTTTTTTTTTTATTATATTCATCACCAGATACAGAAGCAATAGCTGATAACGTTTTCGGTGCTTTTGGGCACTGAATATTGCATTAAATATTTTCAGGGTGATGAAGCGTTCCGGGCAAATGCTTCACATATAATTTGGGGGGAAGGGACTTCTCTACTTAAACATATACTTCAACTCTGATAGCTCTCTGTAGAGATTTAGTTAGCTTTTTATTTTCTAATGACTGCTCTGGTTGGCTTTGTAACAAGGACAAAGTATGAGATTTGCTTAAAACTGATGCACATTATTGGTTGTTACCTTTTGCTATATAAATATTAACTAGGTTGTTTTCTCTTGAAAAGAAATGTACAGTGGCAAGTACCTAAAATGTGACGGAAGAGACTGGAGACACAGAAATAATCTACTTTCTTCGAAAAATGTGTCTTTTGCTCCTTTCTCAGCATTAATTACCCAACTTTCAGGCTCCTCAGATCAATAATTATTCATGCCTGGGACCCATCAGCAGCTAGTAAGTGCTTTGTGCAATTTTCAGGTCACTTTTGTAGTTGGAGATTTTCCATTCTGTCACATGGAAATCCTTTTCTGCAGAGCCTAAGTGAGCACTTCTCAGCTGCGCTCCGTAGGGGAGGCATTTCCAAGAAGGGCAGAGAGAGATGGAAAGGGGGAGTTTCAACCTTTATGGATGAGGATGTGTATTTATTCTTTCAAAAAAGTAAACCTTTGAAAAAACTATTTACAAAGAAAGCAAGCATGGGCAGCGACTCCCAACAGCTGAGGGCAGCTACGGGGCGGATGTAATGGGAGGCAAGATCTCCATTGCCGCTGAAGGGCAGAGCGGACCTAAAATGCCAGTGCAACTTTTGCATTTCTTTGACATGCCTATTTCCAACAATCCAAGCACTGAATTGCTCTAAACTTAATGTGGTTTGCTTTCGAAGACAAGGGTGGAGAGCCCAAGGGGAGATGTAGCAATGCTTACTGTTGTTGAATTGTTCCATATTGATTACACATAAAAGCTGTTTGCTAGCTCTTCTCTTTTCTCGGCCAGGCCCACCCTTCAGCCTCCCACATCCTCAAATGACCCATGGCCAACAGGACAGAAACTCTCTGGGTGTCTTCGTTAAGCTTCATGGTAGTAAGACAGCCCTCAGTCCAGGATGCCTCTGAATGGATTTCTGACAGGGTGGGAAGATGCGCTGAATGACCTGCACTGCTGAGGGCCCTTCCAATGCTGGGGTCTCAGATTTTTGGTTAGTTAAGTGATAAAGGTGCAGACCCATCTTTTCATACATGTGATCTAATTAGTAAATGCCGACAACATATGAGTCTAGGAAAAGCTTCCAGAGTACAAAAGGAAGGCCAGTTTGTGTGGCCACAGGTACACATGGATGCACGCACACACATACCCTTAAAGATCTTCAAATTGGGGCTTGACAAAGAATCTTCACTTCTTTTTTGCAAACACGAAATCTAATCTACAAAAAAGTTCTGAATGCGAAAGTTGGCACTGTTTTAGAAACTAGTGAACTAAAAAAAAAAAAAAAAAGAAAGAAACTAGTGAACTAGGTGAACAGCCTCAATTGCAGGGCCCACACTCAGTGTTTGTCTCAACAGTATTTTCCATGGGCTTCTTCCCCTGTTGTTCTGGGAGGAGTCTGGCTCAATGTCAGGAGTGCAGTGGGAATGGAGAGAGAGACACACACAGCCACTTAGTGGGATGAAAAACACAAAGTATGACTTAAAAAAAAAATTAAGTCATGGCATAAATACAGTGAAATGCCTAATCTTAAGTGTCCAGCTCAATGCAATTTCACATAAGTGTACCTGCTCATGACCCCCACCTAATTCAAGATCTAGAATATTTTAGGCACCCCAAAATTCCCCCATACCCTTTCTCACTCAATACTACTTCCCCAGCAGTAACCACTATCCTGATTTCTGTCACCATGGGGTAGTATTCATATATTCATATTTTTCTGGCTTTTTCACTCAACATTTTGTGTATGAGATGCATCTGTTTTATTGCTTATAAGATGTGATTTAAAAAAAAAACTCCCTTGCATTAATTATTCAAATGTGTATTTGCCTTTGAAATGGTCATCCTGGGAGGCTGCAAACTTATGCTGAGTTTGTGGCAATGCTTTAGGATGTCTGGAAACTCCAGAATCTTCATAGCCAGCAGGCAAGGCAGGATGGCTCCACCCTAAACTAGATCATCCTCTTTTCTTCATCAGATTTATTTCTAAGTACCTTGCAGAGTAGAATTTACTCTGAAAAGGTGAATAATAGTATGTACCACACCATGCCCTGTGTGAATAATCTCATTTAATCCTTACAACACACTTAATAACACCCTCAATGTGAGAACACATAAACTAGGGCTCAGAGAGAGTAAATCTCTTGCCCAAGATTATACAACTGGTGAGTCACGTTGCTGGGATTTTAACATGAACTCACTGAGTTTACAGAGCTGGTGGCTACTGGGTATTCTGAGGACAAATCTCTAGGACCGTTCTGAAGGAACAGTTGACCCAACTGGGAAGTTGTGAATGGAGTCTAAAGGGGTTACTTGTTTCACATTATGGCCAGACCTCCCAAGAGCCCAAACCCCATCATTACACTTTGTGTCAGAGTTGACCATGAGTAGGGCTGGCAGTGGCGAGAAAGGTAGATGGTGGTAGTACTTGATGTGGTGGGACAAGGGGCTGAGGAGGACAGGGGATACTTGAACAAGGTGAAAGCAATGACTCTAACTCTTACTAGCTATTATGATTTGGGGACAAGTATTTACAACTGATCCTTGAACAACTTGGGGGTTAGGGGCACTGACTTCCAGTGCAGTCAGAAAAATCTGCATGTAAGTTTTGACCTCCAAAGACTTCACTAGAGAGCCCAGTGTTGACTGGGGAGGCCTGGACCTATAACATAAACAGTTGATGAACACTTATTTTCTTTGTTATATACTGTATTCTTACAATAAAGCTAGAGAAAACAAAATGTTATTTAAAAACATTGGAAAATACATTTACAGTACTGTACTATATTTTTTCAAAAGAATCCACAGCTAAGTGGACCAGTGGTGTTTAAACTTATGTTGCATGGGGGTCAACTGTATTTCATTTTTCTAAAGCCCATGTCCCATCATCTATAAAATGTGAAATAATGCTAATATAGTCCTCATAGGGCTCTGTCAGTATTAAATGATTTGTGTAAAGCACTAACACAGCACCGTAGTTATCAATAGTTATTAACTCAGAAACTCTCTTACATTTAATATAAGCAAATGCCCCCTCTGGAGTAGAACATTTGGAACAGAACTTCATCAAAGTAACATGACACCAACATGAACGTTAAATAGGGTTGTTGGGAATGTTTATAAAAGTGAAGAAAGAATTGCATTGGCAGGCCAATATTGGCCACTCACTCAATCAATTCATTTACTTCTCACAGCCCAAACATGGCCATTAAAAGGGTTTATTTGGATGCTTCCCTCTGTCTATATTGATCCCTTTTCAGTGAAAATATTGATAAGTTTGTATAGATCGGGACCTTAAAGTTACTTAATTATTGATTGAAAACAGTTGCTCAGGCTGAGCAGGTGGGTTTTTACTTTGTTTAGTAACTAAAAGAAACAAGCAGGGTTTCTGCGGGATGGAGCTGGCACCAAAGCCCCTCCTGAGTGAGCTAACCCCTGTCAGCCCTATGTCTCAGCCTGGCAAACTGCAGCATCTGTATCCCAACATGATTGTCCACACACACTTGATGTTTGTCAGCAACTGGGAGTAAATTACAGAAAGTAGTACCACCAGTAGTGATCAGATCCGACTTAGGGCGAGGCTGAAAATGAATATGGATTTGAAGTCATTTCTTAAGCATGTGTTTTGAGTCATCCCTTACCTCTGTCAGTGCAGAAGCAATCTAGCAATGCCAACCATACCTGAGGCACCTCAGAGGACACAATAGATCTATAAAAAGTGACCCCTCACTTCATGGAGTTGAAAAAATAATTAAGAGTGTGAGGTGAGCTTTTAAGCCAACATAGTAAAGGGTAGGGAGAGGTTAAAATACTATTAAAATATAGTGTTGCAGATGTTCAAAGAAGAAAGTATCATATCAAGAAAAAAATAAGTCTTTCCAGACAAGCTATTAGTTCACTGAACAACTAAAAAACATCAACCGGAATATTGTATTTTGTTTGTAAAGATTTCCTTTTGCCATGAAATTCACTGCTCCATGGTCCTTCCCAGGCCCAAACCATTCACACGTTAATGCTACCTGCTTGGTTGTTGTAGATTTTCAGGTTTGCAAATGCTTGTTGGAATTGACTTCTTCAAAGAGCTTCTGGCACAGTGTGTAGAGTGGGGTGCAAAGGGGAGGAGGTGAAGTGTAACAGTCACATTTATCTCAAGGTCCAAGATAAATTGAACATACATACTGGAGCCAAATTTCATAAGTCTTGATCTTTCAAAAGCATAAGCCTTATTTTGCACGTAATCACAAGCCATAGAATGTGTAGCAGAAACCTCTAATTGTCCTCTCATATGTATTCATTCCTCATCCTGAAAATGACTGGAATGTGGCAGCCAGCCAGCTTACAGCTATCGTTGCCCTGTCCCTCAGCCTTGGCCAACCTCAGCCAAGGTTCTCAGACAGGGTTTTTTAACTTAATCCTGAGCCTCATTACTCATTCTCATTCCAGGCAGTCATTACAACCATCTGAATTTAGAATGAGAGATAAAACCTGTTTTCCACCTGAATTACATGATCTTCTTGGTTCTTCTCTGCTATAAAATGTCAACAATCTGTAATTCTCAAGAATGCCGTCTGATGCAGCTTCAGCTGAAGACCCCAGGATGGAGGCTGAGTACAAAGCAATAGGTGCCAAGAATGTCGTCACATCAGAGCAAGGGGCTAGAGCATGCCTGCAGCCTCCCAGAACACTAGCTTCACAAACCTTAGCTCACTGACACCTTGACAATATAAAAGGTCTGAAGTGGAAGAAATGAGGAGAAAACGTCTGTCTGAAGAAAATTGGAATGCCAGAGTGTTGAAGGCCACTTGGAGAGCTTGTTCTGTGTCCCTGGACTTTGGGGACACCGTGGATTGCTCTATGGCAAACCAATCTTCTGAGGCAGAAATGTTTAAAGGCAGAAAGAGCCACAAAGAGTGGAAGGCCATACTAAGAGAAACCTCTTGCTCCCATGTAGAGTATGTGCTTGAGGTTAGAAGTCAAGAGCCATCCATATGGGTGTCATCGTATGTAAAATAGCTTGTTTTAATGCTCCATACGACCTCGGTTATTTTCAGAGCTTAACTAAAGACTCTGAAGATGTTTGAGAACATTATAGCTTTCCTTGAGCGTCCCACGTAAGGGCAGTCTCCTATCGTACGTGGCCAGAAGAGCCTGAGAGAGAAGAGGTGGAAGGCCTCTAGATTATTTATTTGATCCGCACAACAAAAAGAGTCTTTACAACTTTTGACTGTTACAAAGTACTAGATGTCCAATGTTCAGAGAGCAGTACAATCTGAGGATAAGCATATTTTAGCCTCAGCTCTTTATTACTATTTTTAAAAATATTACTATTTTTAAAAAATATTACTATTAAAAAAAATGAAACAGCGCCACTTGGCATAAGCAACAAAATGGTTCGCTTCTAAGCTTTTGTTTCAGGTCCTGGGGTTATTAATAGTAATCACTTAGCCTGATTTATCACTGCTCTCTTCCCACCATTTAAATTATTTTAACAGCTTTACTGAGTTATAATTGACATACAACCTCACATATTTAAAGTGCATAATTTGATGTTTTGACATATGTATATACCTGTAAAACCATCACCAGAATCAAGATAATGAACACGTTCATCACTTCCAAATGTTTACTTATTTCCCTTGTACTTCCTCCCTCCTGCTCCTCATCACCCTGCTCTGGTCCCTCAAGCAACAACTGACCTGCTTTCTGTCACTTTGGATTAGGTTGTATTTTCTAGAATTTTCTATAAATGGAATAATACAGAATGCATTCTTTTTTTTCCCCCCGGCTTCTTTCACTCAGTATAATTGTGTGGAAACTCATACATGTTGTGTATATCAGTAGTTCATTCCTTTTTACAGCTAGGTAGTGGTTATTATATGAATATAATATCATTTGTCCATTCACCTTTTGATAGACATTTGGTTTGTATCCAGCTTTTTAACTGTTACAAATGAAGCTGTTGTATACATTTGTGTATACCCTTTTTTGTGGACATATTTTAAATCTCTTGAGTACATATCTAGAAACATAATGGATAAGTCATAAGGTAGGCCTATGTGATTTTTTAAGAAACTGCTAAACTGTTTTCCAAAATGATTGTACTATTTTATATTCCCATTAGCAGTGTGTGAAGGTTCTAGTTCCTCCACATTCCTCACCAGGACTTGGTATGGTCAGTCTTTTTAGTCATCCTAAGAGATGTATAGCGTTATCTTCTGATTTTAAGCTACATTTCTTTAGTGACTAATGATATTGACCTTCTTCCATGTGTCCATTTGCAAATCAAATATCTTTGGAGAAGTGCAATTATCTATTCAAAGAGATTTTTGTATATTGATTTTGTATCCTGCAACCTTACTGAATTCATTTCCTAGTTCCAGTAGTTTTTTTAGTGGAGTCTTTAGGATTTCTACTCATCTGCAAATAGAGAAAATTTTACTTCTTCCTTACCAATTTGGATGCCTTTTATTCCTTTGTCTTGTCTGATTGCTGTGGCTAGGACTTCCAGTACTACGTTGAAGGAAAGTGGCAAGACTGGACATCCTTGTGTTATTCCTGACCTTAGGAGAAAAACTCAGATTGTTTACCATTGAGTATGATGTTAGCTATGGGTTTTTCATATGTGGCCATTATTATTCTGAGATATGTTCCCTCTAAGCCAACAATGCTAATATCATGAATGGGTGTTGTATATACCTTGTCAAATGCATTTTCTGCATCTCTTGAAATGATCATGCGTTTTTTTTTATCCTTTCTCTTATTGTTGTATCACATTGATTTGTGAATATTGAACCTTTCTCTTATTGTTGTATCACATTGATTTGTGAATATTGAACCATCTTTGAATAAATTCCAAGAATAAATTCCACTTAATGTGGTGAATGATTTTTTATTGTATTGTTGGATTTGGATTGCTAATATTCTTTTGAGGATTTTTGTGTCTATGTTCATTGCAGATATTGGCCTGTAGTTCTCTCTCTCTCTCTCTCTCTCTCTCTCTCTCTTTCTCTTTTGTAGTGGTTTTGATATCAGGGTCATGTTGGCCTCAAAGAATGGATTTGGAAGTTTTCCCTTCTCTTCTTATTTTTGGAATAGTTTGAGGAAAATAGGTACTAACTCACCTTCGTGTGTTTGTTAGAATTCGCCTGTGAAGCTATTTGGTCCTGGACTTTTGTTTGTTGGGCATTTTTTGATTACTGATTCAATTTCATTGTTGGTTTTCATTCTGTTCAGATTCTATTTCTTCCTGATTTAGTTTTGGGAGGTTATATGTTTCTAGGAATTTATCCATTTCTTCTAGTTTGTCTAATTCATTGGCATATAATTTTTCACAATATTCTCTTACAATCCTTTATATTTCTGTGGTGTCAGATGTTATTTCTCCTCTTTCATTTCTGATTTTGAGTCCTCTCTCTCTCTTTTGATGTCCCTGGCTAGAGGTTTATCAATTTTGTTGATATTTTCAAAAAACCACCTCCTGGTTTCATTGATCTGTTCTATTGTGGAGGGTTTTTGTTTGTTTGTTTGTTTGTTTGTTTGCTTCTATTTCATTTATTTCTGCTCTAATTTTTATTATTTCCTTCCTTCTACTGGTTTTTTATTTTGTTTGTTCTTCTCTTTCTAGCTCCTTTATGTGTAAGATTAGATTGTTTATTGAGATTTTCCTTGCTTCTCGAGGTAAGCCTGTAGTGCTATGAACTTCCATCTTAGAACAGCTTTTGCTGCATCCCAAAGATCTTGAACTGTTGTGTTTTCATTTTCATTTGTCTCCATGTATTTCCTCTTTGATTTCTTGGTTGACCCATTCATTGTTTAGTTGTGTGTTATTTAACCTCCATGTATTTGTATTCTTTCCAGATTTTCTTCTGTTTGATTTCTAGTTTCATAGCATTGTGATTGGAAAAGATGCATTCAGCTTTTTTCAATATGTTGAGATTTGTTTTGTGACCTACCATGTGATCTATCCTGGAAAATGTTTTGTGTATGCTTGAAAGAATGTGTATTCTGTTTTAGAAAGGAATACTCTGAGTATATCTGTTAGATCCTTCTGGTCCAATGTGTCATTGGAAGCCATTGTTTCTTTGTTGATTTTCTATTTGGATGATCTATTCAAGGATGTAAATGGGTGTTCAGTCTCCTACTATTGTGTTACTATCAATAATTTCTCTTATGTTTGTTATTGGCTGTTTAATGTATTAGGTGCTACCATGCTGGGTACATAAATATTTACATTTGTTACATTTTCTTGTTGGATTTTCCCCTTTATGATTATATCGTGCCTTCTTTGTCTCTTGTTACAGTCTTTGTTTTAAAGTCCATTTGTCCAATATATGTATAGCTATCTCGACTTTCTTCTGACATTCATTTGCCTGATAAATGCTTTTCCATTCTTTCACTTTGAATTTTTACTTCTCCCTTCCAATATTTTAGATGTATGGTGTTCTACTTTATATCCTTTTATTTTGTGAATCCCTTGACTGATTTTTATATACTTAATTTTACTGTTGTTCTATTTCCACTTTTCTTATTTTTGCTTATCGCCATTCCTTTCCACTCACACAGTCTCCTTTAACATCTCTTATAAGGTGGGTTTATGGTGATTAATTTCTTTAACTTTTGTTTGTCTAGGAAACTCTTTATCTCTCCTATATTCTGAATTATAGCCTTGCTAGATAGAGTATTCTTGGTTACAAGTTGTTTTTTTTTGTTGTTTTTTTTTCTTTCATTACTTGAATATATCATGGGTACTCCCTTCTGGCCTGAAAAGTTTCTGCTGAAAAATCAGCTGATCGTTTTATGGACTTTCTCCTGTATGTAACTATTTTCTCTTGTTTATTTTAAAATTCTATCTTTACCACTACTTTTTGCCATTCTAATTCATATGTGTCTTGGTGTGGACCTCTTTTGGTTGATTTTGTTGGGGGCTCTCTGTGCCTCCTGGATCTGGATTTCTATTTCCTTCCCCATATTTGGGAAGTTTTCAGCTATTATTTCTTCAAGTACATTCTCTGCCCTCTTTTCCCTCTGTTCTCCTGGGATCACTATAATGCAAATATTGTGACACTTGATGTTGTCACTGAGTTCCCTAAGTCTTTTTTCATTTTTCACTAGTCTTTTTTCTCTTTCTTGTTCAGCTTCATTTCTTTCTATTACTCTGTGTTCCAGGTCACTGGTCCATTCTTCTGCTTTCTTTGTTCTATTTATTCCCTCTAGTATACTTTTAAGTTATTGATTTCCTCATCTCTTATTGGTTCTTTTTTATGTTTTCTGTCTTTGTTGAGGGTCTCACGGAGGTCCTCCACACTTTCTCAAGTCTAGTGAGTATCTTTATGAATATAGCTTTAAATTCTCTACCAGGCATATTACTTATGTTTGTTTAATTTATCTTTCTTGCTACAATTTCATCCTTTTCTTTCATTTGGACATATTCCTCTGTCTCCTCATGTTGTGTAACTCTGTCTCTTTCTGTGTGTTAGAAAGGCCAGCTACATCTCCTGCTCCTGAAAGTAGTGACCTTATGAAGCAGAGGTCTGTAGTGCTCTGCTATGCAATGTCTCTTGTTCGCCAGGAACTGGCACTTCAGGAGTGTCTCCTATGTGCATTGTATGGGACCTACAGTTACAGCTAAGTGGCATGGCATTTGCCTTCAGTCCAGTGGTCTGCAATGGCTCTCTTTGCCTGTTGTGGGCAGGGTTTGGTCCCTGTGTTGTTAGTGGGATAGTCTAAGTCATCTTGGGTTTGAGTTAGGTTTGACCAGCTATTTGTCAGAGTTGTGGTAGCACTGAACTGCAGGGTGCTCTCCCTGTGTTGTCCCCTAAGAGGCATTCACTGGTGGCCGGGGCCTGCAGTCAGACCAGATGTCTGTCTCTAGCCCACTATTAATATTCTCATACTGATATATGTGATCTTTCTCCTCTCTCCCCAGGATAGGAGTCACTTTGGGATGGTGCTGCCCCCTGTTGTGGCTGCTTGCACACTGCCATGCTTGTGGCACTACCTTATATGGACTCCTACCAAGAGCTGTTGTAAGGGTCAGGGGTCCGCAGGAGAACATGAGGGTGGGGTGCATGGTGTTAGAAAAGTTTGCACTGGATTGCTGTGGGAGGGGACCTGGGGCTGCTCTGGAGAGCTGCCGGGGTCAGGCTTGAGGGGGTAGTCCACAGGGAAACACTTAGGGTGGGGGTGCGATTAGCAAGCTAGGTGGAAAGTGCTCTTGCTGTACTGGTTACTGAAAGTGTTCATGTATCTAGGCTAGGGGGTGGGGAAGGAAGTGGTACCCTCCAGCTCTTTTGTTCTTGGAGAAGTCTCCCAAAGATTCCTGCCCCTCCAGCAAGTGCTGAGATTAGTAAATACATCCTTCCTGTATACTCCAGGCATTTTTCAAACTGCTGCTTCTGTGCTGTATCTCAGTAAGGCTGTTTTTTGTGCTGTGTCTTCAAGGGCAGGGGCTCAGTTTCCTTTTACCCTGGCTTTCCCAGAGCTGAGCCCACTGATTTTTAAAGCTCCAGCTGTTAGACTCCACTGATTGTAAGTAGTTGAGAAGTTAAGCCCTGTACCTGGTGTACCTGGTATGAAGTCTGCTCCTCTCCTATCTGCATCCATGGCGTGCTTCCTTTCCACTGACAGTCCCATGGGTCAGGTTGGCTCCTGACTGCATCTCTGCCCTTCCTGCCCTTTTTGATATGGACTCTTTACATTCAGCTGTGGAGGGTCTGTTCTGTCAGTCTTCACATCATTTTCTGGGTTGTCTACACTGCTGTAGGACATGGTGATCCTAAGATCCTCCTACTCTGCCATCTTTCCCAGAAATTGTCTTAAACTTGAGATCTTTAAGAATCATCTGGAGAACCCATTAAACTAAATTCCTATGGACCGCTAATAAAGCTCTCTTAATAGAGGAGCTGGCCCAGGTATCTGCATTTTAACTGAGACCTCAAATAATTCTGTTGTAGGAGGTCCACAGCCACTGTGGAAACTCTGATCTTGACCTAATGTTTGGGCAAGATGCCACGAGAATACTTAAGAGAAAAATATTTGCTATAGTCTAAGGTAACAGTGAAAATTTGGTACAAATTTGTCAGTTTGTGCCTGGTCAAGTTTCTGATCCACTTTTGATAAATGAATGAAAAAATGAGTGCCTCGATGAATGAATGAAAGGATTTAAATTCTGCTTCTGTATTCATAAATTGATGAGATATATATATAACAACTATATTATTTGTTGGTCTAAATATTATTAGTTCCATATAATCCATATTGATTTTCTAAAAACATACTAATTTACAGCCTAATTATCTATTTATACTATAAAACAACTTAGCAAATCCTTTTCAAAATACTACAAATGCAAGGTCTAGTCTAATACTAGCAATGTACTTGTGAATTTGGGGTTAGGAATGTAGGAAGTATTGACGCTTCCTTGGATTCCTGAATGTTTAAAAAAGAAAAAAAATCATCAGTTAAAGAAAAATTTAACATCTATGGTCAGTTGTAAACAGTGACTCTTTACAATATGTCTTATCTCGTCAAGCATTTATTTTTGATGTGCAACAAATACATGAGTGACAATATAAATATGTTAAAATGCTCAGTTTATATTGACCATTTGATGTATCATGGCAAATACAATCTGGGTAGAGAAACATTTCTTGATTATACATAGAGTTTCCTGCTTTCCATAGCTTGGAATAATCAATAAATTAATAATTAATTTGGCACCTTAAAAAATTCTTTCATTATCAAATCTGTTTTACCAAGAAACCATTTTGTCTTCTGACAAGTCATTCGAGCCTGTCAGTAAATGATAGCAAGGGTTTGAATTTCATAAAGAAGTCTCATAAAAAAGCTGTAATTTGACTAAAAATAGCAAATCAAAGGATTTTAAATTCACAAGTGCCTATTTTCTACCAATGAGATGCCCAAACAGAAAATCTCATTCAGAAATAGGACTGTTTCTCTCAGGTGGTGAAATTAAGAACTTTAAACCTGATAGTCACCCCCCCCCCCACAAAGGCAAGCACACACATTGGTGACAGCGTGAAATGGGCTGATATACAGAGTAAATGAATATGATCCATGCCAAAGTAGGTTACCAGTACCTCTGGAATATTTCCACATGTCTATGGAAGAGCCTCCCATTGACCATAAGGAGTATTCTTGCCCTTGTTCTCAATGCTAAGTCAATGAGTCATTTCCAAGACCCAGAAAAAAGAGACGGTGAGAACCTAATTCACATGAAGATCTCCATCACTTTTTTCCTAGCGACATTTTTTTAAGATACATCTTTCCAATTAGGTACTCTATAAATAGAGGTTTCCTCTATTTTTTATTCCTTCTTCCATTTCTTCATTTGACAAACTCCTTTTCGTCCTTAAAGAATCATCTTCTCTACCTCCTCTAGCGTTCCCAGGGAGATTATGTGTCATTATGTTATTGCTGTTATTGTTTGCATTCCCCCTAGACTGGATGCCCCTCAGTGAAAGGACTTACTACTCTATCTCTGGATTCACAGCACCTCATAAATGCACGTGTGTGCACACACACACACGTAAACTTATATGTGTGTGTGCACATATATTCAAAAATTGGTGCTAAGACAATGTATTCGTATATATACATAAAATATATGTACATGTCTGTACATACATAAGTCATTAGTTTCAGGTAAAGTAAGGACATAATCAGACTGTAACCTTGCATTTTTTAGAAGAAAATAGAGAAACACACACACAGACCCACTCACATATTCACCTCATAAAATGAGTTGGGAATGGTTCCTTTTTCAATTTTCTGAATAATTCATATAAGATTGAAATCATCTGTTCCTTGAACATTTGTTAGAACTCACCTGGAAACCTCTTGAGCTTAGAGGTTTTATGGTAGGAAAAATGTTTGGGGGGTGGTGCCGGGCTGACACAGTTGATTGGGTGTCTAACTCTTGATTTTGGCTCAGGTCATGATCATAGGGTTGTGAGATCCAGCCCTGCATTGGGCTCCATGCTGGGTGTGGAGCCTGCTTAGGATTCTTTCCCTCAGCCCCTCCCACCTCTCTAAAATGGTACTGATTCAATTTTTTTTATAAGACCATTTGGAGTTCCTCTTTAATTTTTAAACAGTTACAGTAGTTTGTATTTTTTCAGGAATTTGCACATTTTACCAAATGTGTTATTGAATTTGTTCATAATATTCCTTGCTACCTTTTAAATCTCTGCAGCCTCTGTACTTATGCCCTGTTTCTATTCCTAGTGTTATTTTGTGTCTTTTTTCTTAAGTCTTGATAGTTTATTATTCCTGTTAGAGAAACAACTTTTGATTTAATTGATATTCTTATTGTTTTGTCTTCTACTAATCTCTGCTTTTACCTTTATTATTGCCTTTTTAATATTTTACTTTGGCTTTTTTTTCTCCAAACATTTTTGTTCATGGCTTATTTTTTTCGACCATTTTTAAAACCATAATATAAGCATTCAAGATACAAGTTTCCTCCAAATATCACGTTAACTGCCTTGTACTACTTTTGAAGTATAGCGTTTTAAAAACTGTTAAGTATCAGTTGATTTCCATTTAGTTTCTTCTTTTACTCATGAGGTAAATAGCAGTGTATTTTTTAATTTTCAGCAATTTGTATTATTGCTATAACAATATCTGATCTAATTCTATTATAGGCTATGTGATACCAGTTGATATCAGTTTTATTTTAACTTGTTGAGACTCACATTAGATCTGGCCACCTTTTAAAATATTCCTTGTGTACTCAAAAAGACTATGTATTGTTCACCTGTTAGGAGCAGTGTTTTATATGTATGATTAAACTTGTTGCTTATGTTGTTCAAATACTCTCTATTATTACTGATTTCTTGGCAGAGTTAATAGTGACAAAATCGCAACAAGATGATAGATTTTTCAGTTTCTCTTTATTGCTCTATCAATTTTTTCTTTAAATATTTTGAAGCTACCTTTGCCAGGTACACAAAAATTAGAATTGTTGTGTCTTCCTGGTAAATCTAAACAATATATAGTGATCATCCTTATCTATACTATGCTTATTACCTTAAAGTCTATTTTGTCTGATATTAATATAGCTACATCAACTTTCTTCTGCATATTATATCTTTATTCACTTAAAAATTTTCTAATTGTTTCCTTATGTTACTTGTATATAGCATATATACAGTTTGGATTTGTATGTTTTATTTAGTCTGATAATTTAACTTTAAGCTTACAACTCCAGTCTATTTACATATATCATGATTACTCATATATTTGGATTTATTTTAGCACCTTGTATTGTGATTTGTTTTGTCTTGCTCTAATTGTTTTAAATTTTCCTTTTCCTCCCATTCATTCAGATTGAGATCCCCTCCCCATTGACTTTTTCTCTTAATTTGCAAGTTATGTATTTTATTTTTATTCTTTTTGTAATTAACCTAAAATTTTAGTATGCTTATAATCTTAACAAATTTATAATTTCAGTCAGTAGTTTTATCTTTGTCTCAAACAATGTAAGGTTATTAGAATTTTTACATTCTACTTTCATGCCCCATTTATATGCTACTGTTGTCTAGAAATTTTGTTCAAACTTATTTCTTTAACTCTCTAAATTGGACATCATCATTACTGTTTTATGTATTGTTCACCTTTATAATGTCCCTACCAATTCTTCTGGTCTTTCAGAATTTCCTTTTGGAATCCCTTTCCTTCTTCCCAAAGAACTTCCAGGAGTCTTTGAGAATTCCTAGAGTGAGGATCTGTTTGTAGTACATTCTTTTGGTTTGTCTCCCACCTCCTAAAATGTTAATTGGATTCTCTGGGGTGGAAGAGAGGGACTCAATGAAGGGAAATTTTGACAGCTCAAAACTTCTTTACTGCTACAGATGGTTACAGGATCCCCTTCGTTTTCCCAAGACAGTGACAGGGCCCTTGAGGGAGATGCTTTTATAAGTTTGACCAAAGCACTCTAGGGCTGGGTTTCTCAGCTTTGGCACTACTGATGATTTTACATGTTGGACAAATAGTTCTTTGCTATAGTGAGTGGGCTTCTCTATACATCTATACATTGTAGGATGTTTAGCATCATCTTTGGCCTCCATGTACTAGATGGCTTCATGTGGGATAACCAAAAATGTCTCCACATATTGGCAAATATCCTCTGGAGACCAAAATTGTCCATGGTTCAGGAGTAGTTCTGTGTAACACTCTTTACTGTTTCCTCTCAGTGTGCCCTAAGTCAGTTGAGGATCTTCACATTTGCTTATTTGTAATGGAGCCAATACCATCTGCATCAAAGAAATTAAATATATATATATATATATATATATATATAGTGGCTTATTTATTACATACATATATACACACATATACATATATCACATACCACACACACACACATATATATACACACACACAAATATATATAGAAGAAGAGAGAGAGAGAGTCAGATTTTCAATGGTTTACCAAAAGGTAAGTAAATGGGAAGCAAGAGGACCAGGTGCAAAATGTACACATGCATACCTTAAGAGATTGGTAAGAATTGTTCATTGAGAGCTTGTACCTCTTTAATGACAGTGTCTCCCAGTTTCTTCTAACTTGTTGCCATGTAAGAATTTGAGCCCGTGTTGCCAAATATTCTAATTTTTCAGAAGTCACAAGATTCTTGTGTGTGTGTGATATATTCATACAATGTTCCTGCTTTTAAATATAGATCTATGATTTATTAAAACACAGAGAAAATCGCACATTTGTGGGCTGTAGGACTTCATACTGCAACCTCTGGCTTCCACCAGGCACATAATTGTTGTCCAGTAAGTGTTAGTTTTCCATTCTATCTCTTGTACTCTAGAGAACCAAGGTCACCCACTCAGTTTAGTTCCCAGCAACTTGTTATTCCAGCATTCTTTATGGAGCTTAGGCAATTTAACACAACATTTCTGATTCTACCTGCATCACCATTGCCTCTTTTTGTGTAGAGAAATAGTTTCTTTACTGAAGCTCAGCTAGTATTTAATTGATCGTTAGATCACTCAATACGCATACCCTTTAGGTACTGCCTAAGGAAAGATTAATTTTCAGCCCCAGGAAAGATTTAAAATGGGAAATTCCAGGCCATGCTAATGTGACTAAGGCTTTACCTCAGAAGTAGCAAATCTGGAGAATTAAAAATGAACCCCATTTTGGCAAAAGAAGCACAATGGTGCTGTTTCTAAATAGTAGAAATTTTTAAAACAAAAAGGAAGAAATCCAGTGTATTATATAAGATTGAACAATACAAATAGTAAAAGTAGAAAGTTGAGAGTGGTAGTAAAGAGGAGCATGGAAAATACAAAAAAGGGTTAGGATTCCAAAGTGCAAAAGGTAAGCATATTTATGTGAGTTTGACAGAGATTAAGAAAAGAAATGAGAAAGGGGAAGAGGGATCCCTGGGTGGCGCAGCGGTTTGGCGCCTGCCTTTGGCCCAGGGCACGATCCTGGAGACCCGGGATCGAATCCTACGTCAGGCTCCCGGTGCATGGAGCCTGCTTCTCCCTCTGCCTGTGTCCCTGCCTCTCTCTCTCTCTCTCTCTGTGTGACTATCATAAATAAATAAGTAAATAAATAAATAAATAAATAAATAAATAAATAAATAAATAAATAAATAAATGAGAAAGGGGAAGAAAACACATGGTGATGAAACAGGCATAGTGCAAGGTGGTTTACTTACATTAGCCAATTATTGCTAATGCTCTTAACCAATTGCAAGTAGATGTTATTCATTTCTGAAGGGGGTCACAAAGATTAAGCAACATGTTTCTCATGACACAACTGGCAGGTGGCATAGAAGTATTCATATTTGAGCAAAATCTGGTCCTACAATAGGCCTAGCGGGAGATTCCTAATCTGGAAACAGCCTCTTATGCCCCTCTCACTACCCTGAAATTATAGGCAAAATGTTGTGTTTATGAGGTCTATCATTATTCTAGGAAATAGTTCACAATTTCAAGTAGACTTAAAAAAAAAAAGAAAAAAATGATTGAGACCCTCTACTTTAAAAACACTGGAGTCTTAGTTCAAAAAAATTCCTCTCCATATTTTCTGTAATGATACAGAAAAACATACTACCTATTGACTTGAAAATTGAAAAAAAGAATTGTTTCCTACTTACAAGTACTTTTCAAAGCGCAAGACATGACAAATCAATAGCAAATCATTTTTCCTTCGCCAAATACATGAAGTGAGAAGCCACCAAGTCTGTTGAATCCGGCTGGCTAGGAACAAAGATTTAAGCTCTTGTGTAGTTTGTGAATTCCTGAAATTGCAATCTTGAAAAGCACAATTGGACTCCATTGCCATATCTTTTAATTGCCCTTGTGAATGCTAACTACTGTTCTACCTAACTCAAGGCAAAACAGAGTGGTATAATTTCAGAGTGAGAAGTGCCTTTTCTGGGTATCTGGTCCAACCATTTCATTGAAAAGAGATGGGTTACTTCCTAGGGCACGTGAGACCAAAGCCCACTGAGACCTAACTTGTGTTCAATACTGTTTCCATGACACTATGCTGTGTTGCATGTCAACACTGGAAAGATGCTTCAGAGAAACTAATTTCAGTTTCATTCATTCCTGTCATCAGCCATCAAGCCCCCATTATTGAAGGTGACCTGAGATACTTTGTCCCAGGTAAACTGAGAGAAGTTTAATAGTATGTCTGCCATGTGCTGAAACTGTTCTAACTGAAATTTAGAACTCCGCTTCATGGAAGCTGGGTTATTCAAGTGGGCCACAATCTTCTACCCTACAAGAAGCTTTATTATCTTTTATTGGCTACCTACTGAATGAAGAAACACAAAGAAGTGGGAAGAAAGAGTTAAAAAAAAAATGAAGTCATGGTGCCTGCCCACATGGAGTATGAAATTAACAATGGAAAGAACTATATGTCAGAAGCCATATTGCTCAACTGTATATCCATGACCTAAACAAATGGGAGTTATGCAAAACATTACATTAGGACTTCTCTACAAATGAGTTCCAAGAAAGAAATTCCTTGAAACTCGGAGCTATGTTAGAGATTATCCATGAAGTCAGCTGCTAAATTCTGAAACAGGTGAGCCCTAAGAACAGCCTTTTTGCATGTCCCACAAGGGCATTTAAAAATAATCCCTACTTCTTGCCCATTCTCCACACCCAGAACATGGTAGGTGACTTTGACCCTGTTGCCAGCACAGGGCTTAAGAACATCTTACCCTGTATCACAATGACCCAGAAGGTTGCTTAGTTCCGATTATTGCTCACACTCAGCCTCCATCTTTGTAGACTCTTCCATGCCCTTTGAGTACAGGCCAATCTCTTTCACTAGGCTATAAGCTCCCCTGAGGGTAGGGACTCTGTTTTACCTGTCTTGGTATTCTCAGCATCTTATAAAGTGCCTGGAACATGGGAAAAGCCCCCACACCTGTTTAGAAAATTGTACTGAATTTAAATGTGGAAGGAACAAGGAGAGTGAGGAAGAAAAAACATCCAGAAGAGGTAAGCTTATTTCTCAAGTAGAAAAACTGAGATGTAGAGAGATAAAATACTAGTCCAAAGTTGCCTGGTATTAAAATAGATAAAATGTGCAAGTCTACAAAACTAAGTCTATACACTTAAATTGCAGTTTCTGATTTACACAGAAGACCACCCATCTGGTTTCAGGGTAAAAAGTCTGCTTTTTGAATTTTTAAATAGAAATAAGCTATAAATACACAACTCTTGATAAAAAAGAGAATGAGACATAATAATTGATGAAAACAGTATACTAGAATAATCAACTATGTGTCAATTTCAGCTCTTTCAATGACAGCCCAATCAATGAATCTGTCTTGGCAGATAATTACTTGCTGTATCCTTAGCTCATAAAGTGATCAATAAAGTCAAATGTCCAGTTTAATATTTTACATTTAATGATTACATAATAACCAGGCAGCAGAATATATGTTGAGGAAGATTAATGGAAGGATTAGACATAGTGCCAATACTTTTTTCCCCCCTTTAATTAGTGAAGCCCTAATGCAAAATTCAAAATATGCTGAATTGAAGCCTTTCTTTCTTAGCACTCTGAGAAGCAACTGAAATTATGTTTAGAGATTTGGTTATTGAGTTTCTAATTAGTAATTCAAATGCTTCTTGAAATTCATTACGAGTCTTGCCCATCCTTCTGGCTGAGGAGTTGGTTTGGTGAGCCCAAGTAACTGTACTTTTTCAGTGGGAGACAGTGTTCATCTTTTTCAGACCCTCAGAGGAAAAGGAGCCTTGTGCAAGTTCTCTGGCCTGGTTGTGCTATTGGTCAGGTAGTGATGTTCCAGGGGAATTGTGGGCTGACTGTTCTTGTGGTCAAGTTCCTCCGAGCCCTGCTTGCCCTTGCTCACTTGCCATGAACTTGGCTTCACTAAAAATTCACCACAAATCAATTTTGTCAGTTTCCATTATTTTGTTGTTCACCAAGGAGTAGCCCAGGCAGGTGTTGAATAATTCATGGTGGCGGTGGTGTTGATCCTGTTTTCTGAGTAAGAAAAATCTGAAGCCCTAGTAGGCCTCAGTCTGTGAGTCAGTCCCCAGACATTGGAGTGCCTGCTTAGCACATGCTACTGGGCAGGGTAGGTTTAAATGCCTGTGTCACCTCTCTCTTTCTGGTTTCTTTGTGAGTCACTTACACATCAATAGGCATCAAGGAGGAGAGTTGCCAGGTTTGAACTTAATATAACATATGTAGACCTGGAAAAATAGGAATTATTGCCAAATTACTTAATTGGTCAGTGTTGAGACTCTTAGCAGACTCTTGAGTCTCTATGTGTTAGGACATAGGTGAAAAAGGAAAAGATATAGAAACAAGGAAATATATTTTATATGATAGATGCATGTGTCTATGTGAGACATAATGTTGGCTGCCAGGTAACCCAGAATAGAAAAGAATTATAACTATAGCCAAGAATTCACAAATCAATCATGAATAAGCAAGCCATAGGCTGTGAGTTACCATCTCAAAGGCAGATTTCTCTGATTTTAAGATAAAAGATGTAGGCTGCAGTGCTCCCTCAAAGCCAACATTCTACACTATTGTATCAGTTAAAGTAAAAAAAAAATCCAGGACAGAAAGGCAGGGAGCAAGGGTAGCTGGCTCCACAGGGAGAATGCAGGGGCAGCAGCACTGGGCTGATGGCACTGCAGTCTGAGTGGTGGCCTTCAGCTGGTAGGTCCAGACCCCGGCTCTTCAGGGCACCCAGAAGTGAGTGGACACAGTGGGGGTTCAGGCTCTACTCTCTAGAGGCTGCGGCATATGTGCAGAATGTGTCAGTATGTTCATTTACAGTGAGACTCATAACTGCCATGGGGCCTGGGCCACTTAGATCTAAAGGCAGAGTGTCCTCCCTGTGGAAAGCTCATCTGTGGAGCCACTCAAATCAGAAAGCTGCGTGGTAAAAGTAAACAGGTGGGACTACAATGGAAAAGCTCCTGCACAGCAAAGGAGACTATTAGCAAAATGAAAAGGCAACCTGGTGATTGGAAGAAAATATTTGCAAACCATATACCTGGTAAGTATCCAAAATATATATGAACACACAACTCAAAAGCAAAAACATCTACTGTTTTCTTAAAAAACTAAAATACAACAAACTACCATATGATCCAGCAATCCCTCTTCTGAGTATACAACCAAAGGACCTGAAATCAGGATGTCAAAGAGATATCTGCACCCTCATGTGCACTGCAGCATCATTCACAATACCATGGTATGGAAACAACCCAAGTGTACATTGATGGATGAATGGACAAAGAAATTGTGAAAAATATCTCTAGATATAGTAGAATATTACTCAGCTTTAGGAAACAAGAAGATCCCACCACTTGTGACAACATGGATGAACCTGGAGGACATTATGTTAAATGAAGTAAGCCAGACACACAAAAATACTGATCTCAATTATATGTGGAATCTAAAAAAGTCAAATACATAGAACAGAAAAGACAAGTGTAGTTATTAGGGGTGGGGAAATAGAGAAATGGTGAGATTTTGGTCAAAGGGTACAAAGTTGCAGTTATTTAGGATGAATAAGTCTACAAATCTAAGGTACAGCATGATAACTACAGTTAATAATGCCATATTGAATACTGGATATTTGCTATGAGAATTTCAGGTGCTCTCATCACATACAAAAAATCAAAAAATGGTAACTATGTGAGGAGATGATATGTTAATTAGCTTTACTATAGTAATAATTTCACAATGTATATGTATGGTAAATCATGTACACTTGAATATACCATTTTTATTTAAAAAGATAAAGGAGGAGCAGAGAGGAAAAAATTGTGTGGTGAGCATAGTTTGAGAGCAGAAGGGAATGGGATGGTATTGAGGGGCAGGTCATCACACCTCTGGAAAAGCCTATTAAAGTATCCCAGTTTTAGCCAAGTGCATTCAAGTATACCTTTTCCTCCATGTCTAGAAGGCTATGAATAAACACTAAAAAGGTCTGTGATCTCCCCCTTTTATTTTTTAATTTTTGATTGTGGTAGAAACACACAAAACTTACCATTTTAACTATTTGGGTTTCTTTTTTAAAAGATTTATTATTTATTTATGAGAGGCACAGACTGAGAGAGAGAGAGGCAGAGACATAAGCAGAGGGAGAAGCAGGCTCCTCACAGGGAGCCCAATGTGGGACTCGATCCCCAGACCGGGATCACGACCTGAGCTAAAGGCGGGTGCCCAACCGCTGAGCCACCCAGGTGCCCCACCATTTTAACTATTTGTAAGTGAATGGTTAAGTAGTGTTATGGATAATTTTATTGTGCAACCATCACCACATCTATCTTCAGAACTCTTTGCAAAACTAGAACACTTTTCTTATTAAATAATAACACACCATTCCCCTCCCAACTCCCAGTTCCTGGAAATCACCATTCTACCTCTGTCACTCTGAATTTGACTGTTCTAGATACTTCATATCAGTGGAGTCATTCAGTATTTGTCTTTTCTTGACGGGCTTATTTCACTTAGCATAGTGTCCTCAAGTTATCCGTGTTTTGTAGCATATGTAGAATTTCCTTCCTTTTTTGAGCTAAATTATATTCCATTGTATTATAAATATTCCATATTTTATTCATCCATTCATTTATTAATGGACACTCGGGTTGCTTCCACCTTTTGGTTGTTTTGAATAATGCTGCAATGAACATGGGTGTACTAATACCTTTTTGAGATTCCTTTCAATTCTTTTGGGTACGTACCCAGAAGTGGGATTGCTGGATCATAATTTTCAATTTTTTGAGGAACTACCGTACTGTTTTTCATAGCAGCTACACTATTGTACATTTCCTACCAACAATGCACCTAGGTCCTGATTACTCCGTATCTTTCTTTGTTTGTTTGTTTCTTTTTTTTTTTTTGATAGTACTCATCCTAATGGATGTGAGGTAGTGTCTCATTATAGTTTTGATTTTTTTAAATAGTTTTGGTTTGTATTTCTCTAATGACTAGTGATATCAAACAGTTTTTCATGTGTCTGTTGGCCATCTGTATATCTTCTTTGAAAGAATGTTCAAACTTTTTGCCCATTTTTGAATTAAGTTACTGTTTTTTGTTAAGTTTTGTTTGTTCTCTATTTTTCTAGATATTAATCCTCCCTTTTCAGATATATGATTTGTAATATCTTTTCCCATTTTCTGGGTTGCCTTTTTACTCTTTTGACAGTGTCTTTTAATGAACAACATTTAAAAATTTTCATTAAGTCTATTTTGTCTATTCTTTTGTTGCCTTTGCCTTTGGTGTCATATCCAAGAAATCATTGATAAATCCAAGGTTGTTCCCCTTTATTAACTGGACATTTTACTCTGAGATAATTGTAGGGTCACAAGTAGTTGTGACCAATTTCTTATAGTACAGAGAAATCTAGTGTTTTTCCTCAATGATAACACCTGGCAAAACTCTAGAACAACACAGAACCAGGATATTAACATTGCTATAATAAAAATATAGAACATTTTCATCACCACAAAGATCTCCCCAGGTGTCCCTTTATAGCTACATCCATTTCCTCCACTGTCTCCCACTTCTTCTTAACTCTTGACAACCACTAATTTGTTCTCCATTTCAGTGATTTTATCCTTTTAAGAATATTATATACATGGAATCATATAGTGTATAACTTTTGGGATTGGCTTTTTTCACTCAGCAAAATTCTCTGAAAATCTATCCAGGTTATCTTATGTATAATTAGTTTGCTCCCTTTTACTGCTGAATAGTATTCCACAGTATGGATGTGCTAGGATTTGTTGAACCATTCACCTACTGACAGACATCTGAGTTATTTCCAGTTTTTGGCTATGATAACAATGGGTGATATAATTATCAATATGGCTATAGGTTTTTGTGAACGTACATTTTTATTTTTCTGGGTTAAATGCCAGGAATATGATTGTTAAGTCATATACTAGTTGCATGTTTAGCTTTTTAGAAACTGCCAAACTATTTTCCAGAGGGCTGTACCATTTTACATTCCCACTAATGATGAATTGTGATGTTGAGCATCTCTCCATGTGTCTGTTGACCATCTATATTTCATATATACTAGATATTAGTCTTTTGTTGGATATGTGGTTTGCAAATATTTTCTCTTTGTGTGTAGTTTGTCTTTTCATTCTTTTAACAGGATCTTCCACAGAGCAAATGTTTTTAATTTTGATGAAGTCAAATTTATCATTTCCTTTTATGGATCATGCTCTTGGTGTCAAATAAAAGAATTCTTTGCCTAAATCTAGATCCTAAAGATTTTCTTCATTTTTTTCTAAAAGTATTGGAGTTTAAAATTTTACATTAAAGTCTATGATCCATTTTGAGTTAATTTTTGTATAACATATGAGATCCAGGTTGAAGTGTTTTTGTTGTTGTTGCTGTTATTTTGTCCAGGACAATTTTCTGATGAGTGCTTCAGCAGAGTGCTCCTCCGCGGGATTACTTTTTCACCCTCACCACATATTTTTGTGGGTTGGTCTATTTTAAGTTCCCTTTTCTGCTCCCTCAATCTGTGTCTCTCTCTATATATCAAAACCATAAAGCTGATTATTATAGCTATATAAGTCTTGTAATCCAGTAGACCAATTCCTTACACTTTGTTCTTTTTCAAAGCTGTTTTAGATATTCTAGTTTGTCTTTCTAAATACATTAGAATAATCTTACCTATGGTAAAAACCTTGCTGGGAGTTTGGCTGAATTGAGTTAAACTTGTCTTTCATTTGGGAAGAATTGACATCTTTACTATGTTTTTTTTTTTTAATTCTGAAAATTATATAGCCCTCCAGTTATTTAGATATTTCATTTTTCTTCACCAGATTCTGTAGTTTTCAGCATACAAATCCTTTAAATGCTTAATTTATACCTAAGTATTGCATTTTTTGACTGATTGTAAATGGTATTGTATATTTAATTTTGTGTCCACATGTTCTTTGCTAGTACAAAGAAACACAACTAATTTTCAAAGGCTTATTTTGTATCCTGAAACTGATGAACTGGTTAGCTCTTGTTTTTATTTTATTTTTTTTTTTATTTTTGTAGTTCCCTTGAGATTTCCATGAAGAAAATCATGTCATGTGCAAATATTAAATGCCAAACTTGTTCAACTACCACTATGTCCCTATTTATAACATAAGTGTCTTAAATATTTCCTCTATGTTCATTTAGAACTGCATTGGACAGTAGTGTAATTTTTGCTTCAGTCAATAACCTGATTTAGAAAATTCAGGAGGGGAAGGAAAGCCATTTACCCCCATTTTTGCTTATTGTGGACTTCCTTCCTTCCTGATGTCCAAAATTCCTTCTTTTATCATTTTCTTTCTGTTTAGAGAACTTTCTTTAGTCATTCTTTTAAGATAGGTCTGCTAGAGAAAGATTCTCTTAATTTTCCTTCCTGTGAGAATATCTTGATTTCCCTTTAATTCCTGAAGGATATTTTACTGAGTATAGGATTCTTGTTTCTTTTCTTTAGACATTTGAAAAATGTCACACCACTTCCTTCTGGCCTCCATTGGTTCAAATGAGAATCTGCTATCACATTGCTATTCTCTCACAAAGCATTCATTTCTAAACCCTTAAGAGTTTTGTCTTTCTTAAAGATTTTATTTATTTGAGAGAGAAAGAGTGCTCAAGAGAGACTGAGCATGAGGCAGGAAGGGCACTGGGAGAGGGAGAAGGAGGGTCTCTGCTGAGCAGGGAGCCTGATGTGGGGCTCCATCCCAGGATCATGGGATCAGGCCTTGAGCCAAAGGCAGATGGTTAATGGTCTGAGCCATCCAGGTGCCCGGAGTTTTCTTTGTTTTTAGTTTTCAGAAAGTTGATTATGATGTGTCTTATAGATTTCTTTGGGTTTATCTTGTTTGGGAATTATTTAGCTTCTTGAATCTGTAGGTTTATGCCTTTTGACAAATTTGGGAAGTTTTCAGTCATTGTTTAATTACTTTTTCAGCCCTGCTTTCTTTTCTGCTTCTGCAATTCTGATGACACAAATGTTAGATCATCTGTTATTATTTCACATGTCTTTGAGACTCTCTTCATTTATTTTCCATCTATTTTCTCTCTGTTGTGGAGATTGAATAATCTCTATTTTTCTATCTTCCAGTTCATGGGTTCTTTTCTCTTTCTCCTCTATCTTGCTGTTAAGCCCATTATTGAGTGTTAGATTTCTTCATATATATTCTATGTCTTTACTGAAACATTCTATTTTTTTGCTGAGACTTTTTCATTTGTTTCACGTGTGTTCATAACTGTTTATTGAAGATTTTTATTATGTGTGCTTTAAAATCTTTGTCAGGTAATTCTAACATCTCTTTCAACATGATGTTGGCATCCATTAATTGTCTTTTTCATTCAGTTTCATGTCTTTCTCGTTCTTAATATGATATTTCTAAATGAAACCCAGGTGTTTTTATTATTGTTATGAGATTGTGGGTCTTAAAACTGTTTTAGTCTCCTCCTAATACCACTCTGACAGACTAAAAGAAGTCTAAGGTGCCGAAAGTAATTCAAATTTAAAAGTTGGCTTCATGGAACCATGGGAAGCTCATTATTACTAGGTAGGGGTGGAAGTCCAGGCTTCTTATTTGGCCTCCATTAACACCTATGGCAGGGGAGGGTCTTCTTAATTCTGCCAGGTGGGGTGAGAATTCTAGCTTCTCAGTAGGCCTTCATTGATCCCTCTTTTATGGCTCCCGATTTTCTAGTCTCAACACAGACTTTCCCCCTCCTATTTCCATATTTTTGTTTCACATATGTTAAAACCACTGACTAGGCTATTACTTTCTTTCATGCTGAGTGTTGCCTTGGTTAGAGTTTTATAACCTGCACAGCCTGCTTTGACTCAAAAATATTGTGTTCTCTGCATATAGGGATTCTTGACTATAAAATTTGGATTTTTGGATTTTTCTAGATCTTAATTCTAGTAAGGCTATGTTATCCCTGGAAATTCTTGAAGAGCTTACTCTACCCTTCTATGTGCCAAATACAGTCTTCATTCTTAGGGTACTCTGCTGGCCTCTCCCCTTGTTAACATCTTCTAAAAAGAAAACTAAGAATCAATGACCCATCTTGAAGGTGAAGGAATCATAGTCATTCCATTCTCAAAGTCTCCATGTGATGCTACCTAGGAAAAGCTAGGAGTAAACATAAAATGCTTAGGGATGTAATTCTACATCACAGAAGTAAATGGAATCACTACTACAGTGTCCTCATCTGCAAGGAACACAAAACCTGGCTGTGCTGCATGTAGGGCAATATCCATGGATGCTGGTGCTAATAGTCAAGGAGAGCCTGAGTTGTCTCTGCCTCACTAGCACTTAGCACATAGAAGCTCAGCTAATACTGTCTACGTTAACTGTTAAGGGTCACAGTCTTACAGAGGATGGGGCAGAGACAGCAGTGGGAGTAGAATATTGTAATGCATAACTGTTATTTGTTAATTTTCTGTGTACTTCATTCACTCATTCTTTTATCAAGTATTAATGGAATACCCACTGTGCACTAAACACTGGGCTAGGGTCTGAGTGTCTTTGAGTTTGGTTCTCTGGGAAATAGACTTTGAGATAGAGACTTGTGTGCCGGAAATTTGCGGGGAGGATTTCCAGTATTATCTATGAGGGAATAGCGAAAGCAGAGGTAGGCAGGAGAGCTGGATAGAATTTGAGCGGTGATGCAGTTGCAAATGAGGACTTGGCTGATAGCATAGAGACTGGGGGCAAGTAAAGACTTCAGAGTCTCCTAAACTGAGGTAGTGAGACTGGGAATTCACAATAACCAGTTGTTGGATGAGGTCGAATGCTTGGGCAGGCAGCTTTGTTCAGCTGTGTACAATTCCAGAAAAGAGACTCAGCTGTGAGCTCACAGCAGGTAGCAATCCCAGAAGCCAGGGCCTGGAGCCTTGTCCTGAGAGGAATCTGGATGGCACACCATGGAACCCACAACAAGAGGTTACAAATAGATGGATAGGACAGAATTTTTGTTCTCTTATGAATTAATGGTTGGTATAGGTGAAACAGACCTGTAAACAAATAATTGTGATCAGCCATGATAAGTTTAAGGAGAGCAGTAAGTTAAAAATGCCATAGGAACTCCCATCAGGGAGCAACCAACTCCTCTGGGTAGGTCGGGAGAGACCTGTCTTCAGCACAGCACTTGCTTTGCTCATTTTCATTTTGAAGGGAAAACTCCATGTCATCATGTTTCATGAAGTAGGTGATGAATTACAAAAGCTTGAATTTCCTTTGAAAGATAGGCTCTGTGCTTTGCCAAGTAAAGAAAAGTAAATCATGCATTAATGGAGCCAATATTTTCAGGGAGTTAGCATCACAGGCACCCTGAGCGCAGATCCAGCAAAGAAATAGGAAAAGGTGAGCATATGGGTTATGTGTAATGTAGAAAATAACCTTTTAAACTTTTATGCCCCTCTCTAGGGCAAGAATGCTATTCTTTAAAAGGTTAGTCTACTACTACTAAAAAAAAAAAAAAAAAAAAAAGTACTACTTCATGTTTCATTCCAGAATCAATTTTTCTATTAAAAATAAATTGCACTTTAAGTAACCTGTGATATGTTCAGCTAGAGCTAGTGGCTAGATGAAACTTTTATGTCTGCAGTCCTGGTGATTTGGAAGGACTGTTGAACTACTCAGAACAGAATGTGCATGTCTCTGATCTTTCAAAACTTGAATTGCCCCATCTAACCTTAATCCTAGTGGAATTTCACTGCTGTTTGATGGGTCTTAGGCCCCCAGTGGTTGCTTTGTGCCCAATGTTTTGTGATCATTAGGAAAATCCAGAGCTCTTCTTTTTATCTCCATCGACAGAGGTTCACTGCCCTTTAGGAGTTAAGAGTTCAGTTGGAGAGTCACAGAAACATAAAACAACTGAAGAGTGATTCATAGGCGATATGTAAGCAAGTGTGGGCGTACTACTGAGAGCCCTTGAGAAGCTTAGAAGAATATAAGAAACCAGGAAGTTGTCTTAGAGGAGGCCAGCATGAAGCCAGATTTTGAAAGAGGTGGTAGACTAGTAGCAAGAGGATGTTGGGGCATTCAAAAGGGCAGGGGCAGCTAAACACAAGCCCAGGGGAGGAAATGACTAAGATGTCTGCAGGGTCTGGAGAAGCAGGTCATACCTCCTTTTGGAAAACAATTTTCTTTGAGAAAGACCCAAACTTGGGGGTAATGAGAATAGTCAGACCCAGGGAAGCTTGTTACTCAAAATAACAAAGAAACCTCCATCTGTGACCTTGGATTCTTTTATCTATTTGCTCACTTCCTGAAGTAGTTTATAAAGGGATCAAATGTATGCTCTGATAAGAAGATTCTTGGCCTTAAGGGACAGCAAATTACCGGAAGGATGCTTTCTGGTTGAAAAGGACCTTAATGGCATTTAGTCCAAGTATCCATCTAATACTTAAATTTCCTTAGCAATGAATGCCTCAATCATGTCTTCATTCAGCTGGCACTTGAACTACTCTAGTGTAACAGAATTTACTAACTCTTTATTCTTGAAATGAGGATAAAAGGCTAAAATCTATTGCCTGTGCCATATCTGGTGGACCATGGCCCTCATTCTAGGACAAGCCATGGGTCTTTATGTTGGGCAAATTTATGTCCGTTCTTTTGGTAGAAATATTATAGTATGAACTAAATTTAGTTTCAAAAAAAGCCTGTTTGTTTGCTTTTCTTCCTCAGTTGATCTTCATGCATCTGGGATTTGTTTGGACTCAAATGAAGGACCTCTTACTTGTCTTGATCATGTTCTATCATTTAGATTCTATTCATTCTGAAAACCTATTGAGATTTTCTGGTTCAAATTCTTTCTTTAAATGTGTTTGCCATTTCTCCTGGCTTAGTGTAATTTGCAGATTTGATGAACAGTTCAATGAGTTAAATGATACAATTAATAATAAGGGTATAGCCAAAGAAAGGACCCTTAAGGTAGTAGGAAGAGACTGTTACCTTACGTGTTTACCTAATCCTAAAGCTGCAAGAGGGCCAAAGGCTAATCCAATAGATAGACTCCAAAGAGGGAGGTGACTGAAGGGGGTAGGAGAGTCATGGAGAGGTGTGTTCTTTTGCCACAGATAGAACACTTCTCAGCAAGGATGTAAGCAGAAGAGGATGGCTTCCAGGTATTTCCTGGGCATTTATTATGTGCCAGGATAGAGTTAAGTACATTGCATACGTTATGAGTTAAGTGTTCTCACCACCACTTTACATGTAAGGAAACAATGGCTTAGAGAGTTGAAATCACCTGTCACCCCCCCAGTGGAAGGGGTAGGGACAAAATTCAAACTCAAGTTTGTCTGACTTCAAAACATGCAGTTATAATTGCTGAACTATTGGAAGTTATTGTCTAGTCATGTGGAGATAGAACCAGAGAACCCCTGGGAAGTCCCAGGGAATGTGAGGACCCTTGGTCTCTTCATTGTGCATGTTCTGAGGTGTGTGAATAGAGAAGGATCTCTATTTGGCCTCTGTTTGGCTTGTGTTTTACTAATTAGCTTTTATAAGTAGAATTTCTCTGTTCCTCCCTGGAAGTCCTAATTGTGTGATTAGAAATCACTCCAAATCAACTAATTGTGATGATACAAAGGATCATTTCACAGGAAGGGTCCTAATGGTGACCAAATTAGTGCTGAATATCCCAAGAACAGACAAGAAAGCATGAACCACAGAGAAGTCGAGTTCCTGCACTGGTTTCCTCCTAAGCAAAGGGTCTGAAACATGCAGAGTGCCCAGTACCTTCTTAGTACCCACGTCTCCTTGCTTGGATGGGTCATGGCTCAGTATAGGGGCTCATCTCAGGGGCACTGGTGCTCCTGTCTCACCTTGACTTTCTTTTCTGGGTCTTATTAGAGGGTTTTCTGTTGAGACAAATGGCATCTCTTCTGTTTCTCCAGATTTTAAGCTCATATCCTTTGATTATCTAGAGGGGAAAAAAAATCTTGATTGTGTGTGGGTGAAACGGCAGAGAAAAGAGTGGTCTGCCTGACAAATACTTACCCTTTAGGCAGAGCCAAATCGCAGCTGCCTTTCCTCCTCCTTGCTCTTTCATCTCAGCATTCCACCCTACAGTTTCTTACCAGAGACAGACAGATTGAAAAGATAAGTTAGGTTTGAGTTCTGCTTCCACTCCTTAATGGTTGTGTAGTCGTGAACAAATGATTTAATCTTAGCCTATTGCCTGATCTATTAAAAAGGAACAATATCTATCTCGATGAAACTAAATGAGGTAAAACTAAATAGAACTTTCCATAAGAAAAAAGGAGGTGAGTTGAATTCTGAAATCAGCAGACAATTCAAAGCAGGCCAGGCTAGGTGGAGGAGAGAAAATGCTGCTGCTGCTGCTGCTGCTGCTGCTGCTGCTGGCACTGATGATTAAGACAGAGAGGATGGAGGAAGCCAGTAGCGAACATTTCTAAATATATAACTATGTGCCAGGCATTGGCCTAGCACTACACACATACCGTCTTATTTAACCTTCACAAGAGTCATCTAAGATGAATGTTGATTTTATATCCATTTTATAGATGAGGATAAGGGAATTTTAAAGACATTCCATATCTTTGACCAGGATCAATCAGCTATTAAACTGCTAAACCAGAAACCAAAGTGATCCCTGGCCTTTGCTCATTCCAAGGTTTGCTGCATTTGCTTCTCAGCTGAAATCACAGTGAACATCAGAAACTACCCCTACCCCCAAGCCAGTGCTTGTCTTCTATGTCCCCCAACCCCTCCTACTGATCTTTGCACCCTTGGACCTAGTAGAAAAGGGAGTCTATATAATTTATCACAATTTTATCCCTCCATTTGAGAACACTATTTACATTCCTAAAAATATTTAATGCACTGGAAATGTATAATTTACAGTTAGGAGACTGAAATCCTATTCCCAGCGTCTCCATTAACTAGCAGTGTGGCCTTAGGCAAGTCAATCTTTTTAAGCCCCAGTTTCTCGTTTGTGAAATGACAACCACGTAGCTTCTAGAATCCCCTTGCAGGATTCTTTAATTCTTTGATGCTACTCATGTATTCAGGAACACTTAGCCTAAGCTTGCAAAAATGACATTAGAAATATCTGAACCAAAGCATACCACCCAAGGAACAAACGTTGCGATTTCCATTTTTATGACAAATATGAAAGACTTTTGCCTTGCCATTCTGGTTTTGGACATTCTATACCCTATGTGGGTGACCATACAATTTATTATCCAAATCAGGACACTTTGGGGAGTGAAAGCAGATGCTGTTAATAACTGCACCAGGACAGCAGGCATAACCAGGATCATCACCTTTTCCAGTGCTCCCTTTGTGGGTGCCCCGCCTCTTCTTCCTCTCCTCCCAGTCTCTTCCTTGGGCTGCAACAAGAGTGAAAGGCACCACAGAGGTGTGAGCTCCCTCAGCCCCCTAATGGAGTGTTAAGTTCAAAGCCAAGGTGTGAGCATTTAAATGCTAACACTGAAGCAAGTTTGTCTGCAACAGAAACACCCTGTTTGAAGCTTATTCCCACTCTCATTTTTTTAAAAAGATTTTTATTTATTTATTCATGAGAGACACAGAGAGAGCAAGAGAGAGTCAGAGACCCAGGCAGAGGGAGAAGCAGGCGCCATGCAGGGAGCCCGATGTGGGACTCGATCCCAGGACTCCAGGATCATGCCCTGGGCCAAAGGCAGACACTTAACCACTGAGCCACCCAGGCGTTCCCCCTACTCTCGGTTTAGAAACCATTTTGTATTGTTAATTTCCACTCCACTCAATCAGTAACTTGCTTATTATTTCTTTCTGCATTGCTTCATTTTAAATAATTCTTTGATTTTGTAATTGGCTTGGGGAACACCAAAAGGAGCCCAACCTTGGACCCCAACTGGGATGGAGCAAGGCCTTTGGTAATTTCCTGTGTCCTGTCTTGGTGTTCCCTACATGCTCTAGGAAATACGAGGGGTCAGCGATTGGGTTTTGTGGTAGTCAATAAGCAATTCCATTTAAAAATACAGTGATTCCATTCACAAACATAGTTCACATGAATATTTTGTTTTTGGAGGAAAATGTTGGTGAGCTCAGTGTGCTGCATCTGCGCTCTATCTACTGACAGTTAAGTTTGCCCCCTTTCTGGGGCCACATGAATCCACAGGCTTGATTTTTACTCCAAAACTATTCTTAAAAAGAGAAGATGGAGCCAGTTAAATTCTTGACTTAAAAAAATGCTATTATTATCAAATATCATATCTAAGTGCCTCACAAGTAACTATAATATACTTTTATTTGACTGAATTACCTTTTAAAAACAATTCTATATGGAATGTATTCATTTTATTTTAGGTGAATGAAAGATCAAAATTTTAGCAAAGGAGTGAAAGACATGACTTTTTGCTATTAAAATAGTTTAGTGAATATAGTACTTGGTGACTCATGTAGAAATTTTAATCAGTTTTGCATTGCTCAACTAAAATCTTCTCGCTTAATGATATTTCCTATCACTAAAATCCCCTCTACATGGTTTCTATTTTTTAAAAGTATGATTTATTATCAGTGTTTGAACTCTAAGACTGCCTTTGAGATAATATTCCCGCAATTGTGAGCAGAAGATTGTTTTCTCTGCAGTTTGTAAGCTGATGGGTGTTCAGAGGTTTTCTTCTGCAGTTGTGGGAAAAGTATACTTTTTAAAATGCAGTTTTTGCCAATTGCCAAAGGGCCAAGTGGAACAGGAGTTGATACAGTGTAAAATTAATAGCTTTAAAAGGGCTTACCACTCAAATCTTCTTTTTCTTCTGGAGCTCTCTGGGAGAGTCTGTGGGTGTGGTGGGCCCAGGGTAGGTAGAGTCTGATGAGTACTCAGGTCCTTGTCTGGTGTCCCTATGACAGGGCCAGCTGCCTAAGCCAAGGGCTCACTCTGTGCCTTCTCTGCCACTGAAGTAGTGCCTGATGTCACACAGGTTAGTCTCAAAAGAGAGATTAAAAAAATAACATTTTGAAAGCATTATTTTTTAAACCACTCATTAAACTCCCTCAGATATCTTTTTTTTTTTTTAAACTGTGAGACTGATTGAGGTAGGAAAGATGAATGAAGCAGAGCATGAGCAGAGATTCACTGACTGCCCCAGGGAAGGAGGTGGTGTGGGCAGACTAGCGATGAAACCTGACCTGTGGTACAGGTGTGGAAATAATGTCACCTCAGGAGTCTGGGAGGCCACTAGAACCAGGCACCTGGGACTGGCTTGCGGGGTGGTCATGAGGTCTGGTCATCAGGTTTGTGTGTCCAAAAATTCTGAAGCATTATGGTCCCTAGGGGTAATTGGTTTCTTGGGGCTGCTCCCTGATGGCTGGATGCTCTAGAAGTTGCTCTCCATGGCATAATGCAAAATAAGTAGTTTACATCAAGAATTGCAATCCTGGGATATCTGGGTGACTCAGTGGTTGAGCATCTGCCTTCGGCTCAGGGCGTGATCCTGGGGTCCCAGGACTGAGTCCTGCATCAGGCTCCCTGCATGGAGCCTGATTCTCCCTCTGCCCGTGTCTCTGCCATTCTCTCTCTCTCTCTCTTGAATGAATGAATAAATAAAATCTTAAAAAAAAAAAAAAAAGAATTGCAATCCTGTTGGCAGGTCTAAACAACGAGCCAAATTACAACCAGAAGGTTGAGGCCTGCAAGGGAAGTGAGCACTAAATAGCTAAGAAGTCAAGGTTCCAACTCCATCTACGCCTTGCTGTGTGGCCTTGAGAAGTGATCTGACTTCTCTGGGACAAAGTCAATCCATCTATAGAATGGGTAAACTGATAGAGTGAGAATTAAATTATATTTTGGAAAAAAAATACATAGGAAAATGGTTGCAATATGATACGTACTTGATTCAATAGGAATCATTTTGGAGTTTTGTTCAGGACAGTGACTTTTGTAATAAAAGGTTCATTCATCCCTCTCATTTTGGCCAACATTGATACAATTCATAACCACCATAAGAACACAGGGCACTCACAGTGTTAATTTATAGAAGTTGAGCTTAAGCTTTCTGGCTCTGGCTCCTTCTTTCAGTGAGGGCATTTTAACAGACGAGAGCTAATGGTGTTGAGAGCAAATGGGGAATTGCCTGATCTTGATGTTTCCTTCCAACCTATTCTAGTTTCTTAGCAGTTATCTTCACAAATTAGACCCATGTAAGAAAGTCTTGCTTTCTTTTTCATGCTTGATTTCACACATGTTCACAAATCTGCCCCGAGAGTTAGGCTTTTTATTCAGTGGCTCCAAGATCTCAGAGCTGGGCTCATTACCACGACATGCAAAGCCTGACATTATCCAGTCAGGACCAGGAAAGCTTGGGTAGAAGCAAAAATCAGTGGAGTGGATGTTCAGTATCTGGTGCCACTAATCATTCACATTCTCATTTCTTCAACAAATATTTATCGGACATTGACTATATACAGGCTTTGTTCTAGGAGCTGAAGATTCACAGGTTGACAAGGGGATCTTTCATTCTGGTGGGAGAAACAGATAAGAAAGCAAGAGAGGAAACAGAGAAAGGAATAAATCAGCATATAAGAGCTACACAGAGAATTAAAATAAGGTGAGTGGATGTGGAATAATGACTTCAGACAAGGCAGTCAAGGGAGGTCTCTCTGTGGGGGGAAATATAAGCTAAGCCCTGAATCAAAAGGAGGACAGAGACATGCATTGAGTGTGAGGGACACTGAGACAGAGGCTACCATTAATGCAGAAGCTCCCAGGTGGGCACCAGCAGGGTACCTGTGAGGACCAGACCAAAGTCCAGGGTGGCTGGGAGAGTTCAAGAAAGGTATAGAAGAGGCAGTCAGGGTCAGGTCAGTGGGAGCTTTGTAGCCAAAGTAAGAAGGTTGGAGTATTTGCTAAATGTAATGGGAAGCCACTGGAAGGTTTTAAGCAGAGAATGACAATACTGGATTTATATTTAATAAGTAAGCCACTCTGAGTGCTATGTGCAAAAGGATTATAGATAATAAGAGGAAGCAGGGAAGCTATTGCAATATCCTTGGCGGGAAATGCTGGCTGCCTAGACGGTGGAGGGACGTGGTTGGTTCTGGGATCTGTCTGAAGGCAGCATCGTGAGGTCTTGCGGATGGGCTGGATGTGGAGAGTATGGGAAAAGGGAGAAATCAAGGAGGACTCCTATGTACTTGGCTTGTGGAGCGGCATGGAAGGTGCCATTTCCGGAGATGAGGGAGACAGGAGGAGGAATGGCTTTACAGAAGAAATAGCAAGTAACTGCTCTAAGAGCACTCTTGTAGATTATTCATGCATCCTGGGGGGGGGGAACTCACTATTGCCACCTCTCCATGAGTATATACTCACTTCCAGGCCCACTCTGCCTTGCTTTACCTTGAAGCCAAGATGAATAGAAGAGACTCCCCAAATTTGAAAACCCTCACCTGTATTTAGCCTTTAGGTGAAAGGAGAAATTGAAGAAAAGATTCATAAAATTAAGGATTTTTTAAAAAAGATTTTATTTACTTATTCATGAAATACAGAGAGAGAGAGAGAGAGAGAGAGAGAGGCAGAGACACAGGCAGAGGGAGAATCAGGCTCCATGCAAGGAGCCCGATGAGGGACTCGATCCTAGGACCCCGGGATCACACCCTGAGCCAAAGGCATACACTCAACCCCTGAGCCACCCAGGCATCCCTGAGGTTTTATCTTTATTTTATTTTTTAATAAATTTATTTTTTATTGGTGTTCAATTTACCAACATACAGAATAAAACCCAGTGCTCATCCTGTCAAGTGCCCCCCTCAGTGCCGGTCACCCATTCACACCCACCCCCCGCCCTCCTCCCCTTCCACCACCCCTAGTTCGTTTATGTTCTGTCTCCCTTTCTGATATTTCCCACACATTTCTTCTCTCCTCCCTTATATTCCCTTTCACTATTATTTATATTCCCCAAATGAATGAGAACATACACTGTTTGTCCTTCTCCGACTGACTTACTTCACTCAGCATAATACCCTCCAGTTCCATCCACGTTGAAGCAAATGGTGGGTATTTGTCGTTTCTAATGGCTGAGGAATATTCCATTGTATACATAGACCACATCTTCTTTATCCATTCATCTTTCGATGGACACCGAGGCTCCTTCCACAGTTTGGCTATTGTGGACATTGCTGCTAGAAACATCGGGGTGCAGGTGTCCCGGCGTTTCATTGCATCTGAATCTTTGGGGTAAATCCCTAACAGTGCAATTGCTGGGTCGTAGGGCAGGTCTATTTTTAACTCTTTGAGGAACCTCCACACAGTTTTCCAGAGTGGCTGCACCAGTTCACATTCCCACCAACAGTGTAAGAGGGTTCCCCTTTCTCCACATCCTCTCCAACATTTGTGGTTTCCTGCCTTGTTAATTTTCCCCATTCTCACGGGTGTGAGGTGGGATCTCATTGTGGTTTTGATTTGTATTTCCCTGATGGCAAGTGATGCAGAGCATTTTCTCATGTGCATGTTGGCCATGTCTATGTCTTCCTCTGTGAGATTTCTCTTCATGTCTTTTGCCCATTTCATGATTGGATTGTTTGTTTCTTTGGTGTTGAGTTTAATAAGTTCTTTATAGATCTTGGAAAATAGCCCTTTATCTGATACATCATTTGCAAATATCTTCTCCCATTCTGTAGGTTGTCTTTGAGTTTTGTTGACTGTATCCTTTGCTGTGCAAAAGCTTCTTATCTTGATGAAGTCCCAATAGTTCATTTTTGCTTTTGTTTCTTTTGCCTTCGTGGATGTATCTTGCAAGAAGTTACTGTGGCCAAGTTCAAAAAGGGTGTTGCCTGTGTTCTCCTCTAGGATTTTGATGGAATCTTGTCTCACGTTTAGATCTTTCATCCATTTTGAGTTTATCTTTGTGTATGGTGCAAGAGAGTGGTCTAGTTTCATTCTTCTGCATGTGGATGTCCAATTTTCCCAGCACCATTTATTGAAGAGACTGTCTTCCAGTGGATAGTCTTTCCTCCTTTATCGAATATTAGTTGACCATAAAGTTCAGGGTCCACTTCTGGATTCTCTATTCTGTTCCATTGATCTATGTGTCTGTTTTTGTGCTAGTACCACACTGTCTTGATGACCACAGCTTTGTAGTACAACCTGAAATCTGGCATTGTGATGCCCCCAGCTATGGTTTTCTTTTTTAGAATTCCCCTGGCTATTCGGGGTCTTTTCTGATTCCACACAAATCTTAAAATAATTTCTTCTAACTCTCTGAAGAAAGTCCATGGTATTTTGATAGGGATTGCATTAAACGTGTAAATTGCCCTGGGTAACATTGACATTTTCACAATATTAATTCTGCCAATCCAAGAGCATGGAATACTTTTCCATCTCTTTGTGTCTTCCTCAATTTCTTTCAGAAGTGTTCTATAGTTTTTAGGGTATAGATCCTTTACCTCTTTGGTTAGGTCTATTCCTAGGTATCTTATGCTTTTGGGTGCAATTGTAAATGGGATTGACTCCTTAATTTCTCTTTCTTCAGTCTCATTGTTAGTGTATAGAAATGCCACTGATTTCTGGGCATTGATTTTATATCCTGCCACGCTACCAAATTGCTGTATGAGTTCTAGCAATCTTGGGATGGAGGCTTTTGGGTTTTATATGTAGAGTATCATGTCATCAGCTAAGAGGGAGAGTTTGACTTCTTTGCCAATTTGAATGCCTTTAATGTCTTTTTGTTGTCTGATTGCTGAGGCTAGGACTTCCAGTACTATGTTGAATAGCAGTGGTGAGAGTGGACATCCCTGTCTTGTTCCTGATCATAGGGGAAAGGCTTCCAGTGCTTCCCCATTGAGAATGATATTTGCTGTGGGCTTTTCGTAGATGGCTTTTAAGATGTTGAGGAATGTTGCCTCTATCCCTACACTCTGAAGAGTTTTGATCAGGAATGGATACTATATTTTGTCAAATGCTTTCTCTGCATCTAATGAGAGGATCATATAGTTCTTGGTTTTTCTCTTGCTGATATGATGAATCACATTGATTGTTTTACATGTGTTGAACCAGCCTTGTGTCCCAGGGATAAATCCTACTTGGTCATGGTGAATAATTTTCTTAATGTATTGTTGGATCCTATTGGCTAGTATCTTGTTGAGAATTTTTGCATCCATGTTCATCAAGGATATTGGTCTGTAATTTTGACCAATATCTTTGGTGGGGTCTTTGTCTGGTTTTGGAATTAAGGTGATGCTGGCCTCATAGAACGAATTTGGAAGTACTCCATCTCTTTCTCTCTTTCCAAACAGTTTTAGTAGAATAGGTATGGTTTCTTCTTTAAACATTTGATAGAATTCCCCTGGGAAGCCATCTGGCCCTGGACTTTTGTGTCTTGGGAGGTTTTTGATGACTGCTTCAATTTCCTCCCTGGTTATTGGCCTGTTCAGGTTTTCTATTTCTTCCTGTTCCAGTTTTGGTAGTTTGTGGCTTTCCAGGAACGCGTCCATTTCTTCCAGATTGCCTAACTTATTGGAGTATAGTTGTTCATAATATGTTTTTAAAATCGTTTGTATTTCCTTGGTGTTGGTAGTGATCTCTCCTTTCTCATTCATGATTTTATTAATTTGAGTCTTCTCTCTCTTCTTTTTAATAAGGCTGGCCAATGGTTTATCTATCTTATTAATTCTTTCAAAGAACCAACTCCTGGTTCTGTTGATCTGTTCCACAGTTCTTCTGGTCTCGATTTCGTTGAGTTCTGCTCGAATCTTTATTAACTCTCTTCTTCTGCTCGGTGTAGGATCTATTTGCTGTTTTTTCTCTAGCTCCTTTATGTGTAAGGTTAGCTTTTGTATTTGAGTTCTTTCCAGTTTTTGAATGGATGCTTGTATTGCGACGTATTTCCCCTTTAGGACTGCTTTTGCTGCATCCCAAAGATTTTGAACGGTTGTATCTTCATTCTCTTTAGTTTCCTTGAATCTTTTTAATTCTTCCTTAATTTCCTGGTAGACCCTTTCATCTTTTAGCAGGATGGTCCTTAACCTCCACATATTTGAGGTCCTTCCAAACTTCTTGTTGTGATTTAGTTCTAATGTCAAGGCATTATGGTCTGAGAATATGCAGGGGACAATCCCAATCTTTTGGTATCGGTTCAGACCCGATTTGTGACCCAGTATGTGGTCTATTCTGGAGAAAGTTCCATGTGCACTTGAGAAGAATGTGTATTCAGTTGAGTTTGGATGTAAAGTTCTATAGATATCTGTGAAATCCATCTGGTCCAGTGTATCATTTAAAGCTCTCGTTTCTTTGGAGATGTTGTGCTTAGAAGACCTATCGAGGGTAGAAAGAGCTAGATTGAAGTCACCAAGTATAAGTGTATTATTATCTAAGTATTTCTTCACTTTGGTTATTAATTGATTTAAATATTTGGCAGCTCCCACATTCGGGGCATATATATTGAGGATTGTTAAGTCCTCTTGTTGGATAGATCCTTTAAGTATGATATAGTGTCCCTCTTCATCTCTCACTACAGTCTTCGGGGTAAATTTTAGTTTATCTGATATAAGGATGGCTACCCCTGCTTTCTTTTGAGGACCATTTGAATGGTAAATGGTTCTCCAACCTTTTATTTTCAGGCTGTAGGTGTCCTTCTGTCTAAAATGAATCTCTTGTAGACAGAAAATAGATGGGTCCTGCTTTTTTATCCAGTCTGAAACCCTGCACCTTCTGATGGGGTCATTAAGCCCGTTCACGTTCAGAGTTACTATTGACAGATATGAGTTTAGTGTCATCATGATATCTATTCAGTCCTTGTTTTTGTGGATTGTTCCACTGAACTTCTTCTTAAAGGGGAATTTTAAGAGTCCCCCTTAAAATTTCTTGCAGAGCTGTTTTGGAGGTCACATATTCTTTCAGTTCCTGCCTGTCTTGGAAGCTCTTTATCTCTCCTTCCATTTTGAATGAGAGTCTTGCTGGATAAAGTATTCTTGGTTGCATGTTTTTCTCATTTAGGACCCTGAATATATCCTGCCAGCCCTTTCTGGCCTGCCAGGTCTCTGTGGAGAGGTCTGCTGTTACCCTAATACTCCTCCACATAAAATTCAGGGATTTCTTGTCTCTTGCTGCTTTAAGGATCTTCTCTTTATCTTTGGAATTTGCAAGCTTCACTATTAAATGTCGAGGTGTTGAACGGTTTTTATTGATTTTAGGAGGGGATCTCTCTATTTCCTGGATCTGAATGCCTGTTTCCCTTCCCAGATTAGGAAAGTTTTCAGCTATGATTTGTTCAAATACATGTTCTGGCCCTCTGGCCTTTTCGGCGCCCTCGGGAACACCAATTAAATGTAGGTTTTTCTTCCTCAGGCTGTCGTTTATTTCCCTTAATCTATCTTCATGGTCTTTTAATTGTTTGTCTCTTTTTCCCTCAGTTTCCCTCTTTGCCATCAACTTGTCTTCTATGTCACTCACTCGTTCTTCCACCTCGTTAACCGCCATCCTTAGGACTTCTAGTTTGGATTGCATTTCATTCAAAGTGCTTCTGAATTGGCTTTATGACATTGAATTGTAATCCAGATTTTGTAACTCTGTGGGAGAGAGGACTGTTTCTGATTCTTTCTTTTGAGGTGAGGTTTTCCTTCTAGTCATTTTGCACAGTGCAGAGTGGCCAAAAACAAGTTGTATTGGGAAAAGGAGAAAAAGAGAGGAGAGAAAGAAGGAAAGAAAAGACAAAAAGAAAAAAGAAAAAAAGAAGAAAAAGAGAAAGAAAAAGGAAAAAAAAAGGGGGTGGGGGAAGCAAACAAACAAACAAAAAAAAAACCCACGGGGGAGTATCTTCTGATTCTGTAGACTTTAAGTCCCTTGACTTCCCCTGGAACTGGTCCGTCTAGCTGGTCTTCTGGGGGAGGGGCCTGCTGTGCTGATTTTCAGGTGTTAGCACTTGGGGGAGCTGCTCTGCCTCTGCCTGCTGCCGGGCTCAGCGGGGGTTGTTTACCCCGTGAGGCCCCAGGAGCCAGTGGCTGCAGCAGCTCTGGAAGCCTGGATTCAGCCCCCGCAGGAACTCCGGACCCCTCTGTCTGCAGGGCCTGGAGGCTCCGGGCGGGGCCGTTGATCTGCTCAGCTCGGGGCAGGAGCGTCCTCGCTGTCCTGGGCCCTCCCGGCCTCTGCCTGTCCCGGGGGAGGCCGGATCCTGGGCTGTGTCCCGGCGCCCTGTGCTCCGGGGCCTGCGCTGTGGGATTCGCGCTCCCGCCCTGCAGCCCCCTCCGCGGAGCCGCCGCCCGAGCCCCTCCGAGCTGCTCCGGCCCCGCCGTGGGCGCTGCAGCCCTTAGGGAGCTCCGCGCACTCCCCGGGGCGCAGGTGTCTGTTAGTGTCCCCGGGAGCCCGAGGGCATCCCCGCCCTCCTGGGTCCTGCTCCAACTCCCTGCGAGCCCCTTTCCGCCCGCCCGGGAAGGTTGGTGCAGCTCCTGCTCCTCCGGGACGGGGCTCTCCTGTCCTGGGGACACTCGCCCCGGCCTCAGCCCGGCTCCTCGCGGGGCCCCTCCCCCTCGGAGGCCTTTTGTTCCTTTATTTCTTTCCCCCCGTCTTCCTACCTGGATAGAAGCGCGGACTCTTCTCACTGTAGCATTCCAGCTGGTCTCTCTTTACATCTCAGGCCGAATTCGTAGATTTTCAGGATGATTTGAAGGTTATTTAGGTAATTTGGTGGGGACAGGTGATTTGGGGACCCTACTCTTCCGCCATCTTGCCCCTCCTCCCTCCCCTGAGGTTTTATTTTAAAAGACAGTTTCCATTCTTAATGTTGGGTCAGATGCAGTTCAAGTCAAGATTTTAATCAGTCAACTCTAAAATTATATATGTATTTATGTGTGTGTATTTATGAAAGAAAAACTACACACAAATATGTCAACCAACACCATGTCACCTATTTCTTTTCATTATTAACTCTCATTAATATTATCAATTGCCTTTATCTTTTCATGAATTTAGCCAAGCTATGAACAATGGAGGGCAGAATTGGAGGGGCCGAGTCCTTCCTCTTCTTTCTTTGATTAGTCTTTAAGTGGCGGGATTATAGATATTTTTGTGTTTTTCAATATTTTAAAGTACATTTTTGGTTGCTTTTCTTTTATGTGACTCTAGGTAACACACAATGTTACATTAATTTCAGGTGTGCAACTTAGTGATTCAACACCTCTGTATGCTATGCCACGCTCACAAGTGTAGCTACCATCTGTCACTGGACAATGCGATTACAATAGCACTGACTATAATCCCTGTGCTGTGTCTTTTATTTCCATGACTCATTCATTCCATAACTGTAAGCATGTTTTCCCACCTTCCTTCACCCATTTTGCTCATCTCTACCCCCATCCCCACCCCACCTTCAGTTTGTTCTCCGTAGGTTTCATTTTGCTTTCTCTTTGCTGAATCATTTGCTCTGTTCTTTAGATGCCACGTATAAGTGAAATCATGTGATATTTGTCTTTGACTTATTTCACTTAGCATTATGCTCTCTAGATTCATCCATGTTGCTGCAAATGACAAGATCTCATTCTTCTTTAATGACTAATATTCCATTGTGTGTATACATATACCACATTTTCCTTATCTATTCATCATAATACTTGGGTTGCTTCCATACCTTGGCTATTGTAAATAATGCTGCAATAAACATAGGGGAGCAAGTGTCCTTAGAATTGGTGTTTTCATTTCCTTCAGGTAAATACCCAGGAGTGGAATTACTGGATATTGTATTTCTAATTTTTGGAAGAACCTCCATACTGTTTTCTACAGTGGTCACACCTCTTTACATTCCAGCAATAAAGCACGAGGGTTGCATTTTCTCTACATCCTTGCCAACACTTGTTATTTCTTATTTTTATAATTCTAGTCATTCTGATAGATATAAGATGCAATGTTTTTGATTTTCATTTGCCTGATGATTAGTGATATTGGGCCTCTTTTCATGTGTCTGTTGGTCATCTGTAGGTCTTTGAAAAAAATGATTATTCAGGTCCTTTGCCCATTATTTTTTAAAAAGATTTTATTTATTCATGAGAGACAGAGAGAGAGAGGCAGAGACATAGGCAGAGGGAGAAGCAGGCTCCCCATGGTGGGCATGACATGGGACTCGAACCCAGGACCCCAGGATCACATGCTAAGCCAGAGGCAGACACTCAACCACTGAGCCACCCAGGCATCCCTGCCCATTATTTTGGTCAGATTATTGTTATTTCTATTATTTTGGTGCTGAATTTTATAAGTTATTTATGTATTTTAGATATTAACCCCTTATCAGATATATCATTTGCAAATATCTTCTCCCATTCAAAAGGTCGTCTTGTTGTTTGGCTACAGCTTCCTTCACTGTGCAAAAGTTATAATTATATTTTGGTATAGTTCCAACAGTTTCTTTTTGCTTTTGTTTCAGTTGTCTTAGGAGATACATCTAGAAAAGCGTTTGGCATCAGCTGTAGAAAGAAATTACTGACTGTGCTTTATTCTAGGAGTTTTACAGTTTCAGGTCTCACATATAGGTCTTTAATCCATTTTGAGTTCATTTTTGTGTGTGGTGGTAAGAAAATGGTCCAGTTTTATTCTTTTGTATGTGGCTTTCCAGTTTTCCCAACACCCATGTATTGAGGAAACTGCCTTTTTCTCACTGTATATTCTTGCCTTCTTTGTGATGGATTAATTGATCATAAAAGCATAAAACGTTTATTTCTTGCATTCTCTATTCTGTTCTATTGCTCTATGTGTCCATTTCTGTGCCAGTACCATGCTGTTTCAATTATTGTAGCTTTGTATTATATCTTCAAATCTGGGTTTGTGAGGCCTTCAGCTTTGTTCTTTTTCAAGATTGCTTTACCTATTTGGGGTCTTTTGTGGTTCCATACACATTTTTAGATTATTTGTTCAAATGCTGTGAAGAATGTTATTTTGCTAGGGATTGCACTAAATATGTAGATTGCTTTGGGAAGTTTTAACAATACTACTTCTCCCAATCCACAAGCATGAAATATATATTATTAATTGGTTATAGTTTTCAGAGTACAGAAGGTCTTTTACTTCCTTGCTTAGGTTTATTCCCAGGTGTTTTGTTCTTTGATGAAATTGTTTTCTGAACTTCTCTTCCTGCTACTTTATTAGTATACTGAAACACAGCCAATTTCTGGGTATTAACTTTATATTTTGCAATGTTACTGACTTTATTACTTTTAATAGCTTTTTTTGTGGAGTATTCAGGGTTTCCTATATATAGTATTATGTCATCTGCAAATAGTGGAAGTTTTACTTCTTCCTTACCAATTTAGGTGGCTTTTATTTCTTTTTCTTGTCTGATTGCTATGACTGGAACTTCTAGTACTATGTTGAATAGAAGGAGTGACACAGGACAACCTTGTTTTGTACCTGATCTTATGGGATAAGCTCTCAGTTTTGCACCATTGAGTATGATGTTAGCTTTGGGTTTTTCATATATGGCCTTTACTGTATTGAGGTATGCTCCCTCTAAACCTATTTTTTGAGAAGTTTTATGATGAATGGATGTTGAATTTTGTCACAAGCCTTTTCTGCATCTACTGAGATGATCATATGATTTTTATCCTTTGTTTCATTAATGTGGTGTATCATGTTGGTTGATTTGTAAATATTGAACCATCCTTGTGTCTGTGGAATGTCTCACTTGATTGTGGTGAATGGATCCATTTAACATATTGTTTAATGCAACTTGCTAATAGTTTTCTTTTGTGTGTGATATCTTAGTTTGGTTTTGGTATCAGGATAATATTGGTTTGTAGAATGTAATTGAAAGCTTTCCTTCCTCTTCAATTTTGGGATAGTTTGAGCAGAATACATATCAACTCTCTTTCATGTGTTGTTAGATTTAACCTATGAAGCCACCTGGTCCTGGACTTCTATTTACTTATTTTTTGGTAGCTTTTTTGATTACCAATTCATTTCATTACTAATAACTGCTTAGTTTAGATTTTCTATTTCTTTTTGAATCTGTTTTACAAGGTTATATGCTTCAAGGAATTTACCCATTTCTTCTACATTGTCCAGTTTGTTGGTGTGTGATTTTTTCATAGTATTCTCTTCTATTCCTTTGTATTTCTCTGGTATCAGTTGTTATTTCTCCTCTGTCATTTATGATTTATTTAGGTTCTCTTTCTCTTTTCTTGATGAATTTGCCTAAAAGTTTAGCAATTTTATTTATATTTTCAAAGATTTTATTATTTTAAGACCATATGCAATTTATAACTGCTCTGGTATTATTTCCTTCCTTCTCCTCTGGGTTTTGTTCATTCACATGTAGGGTTCAATTATTTAAACTTTTTCTTGTTTCTTAAAGTAGGCCTATATTGCTATATATTTCCCTGTTATAATTGCTTTCACTATGTCCCAAGGGTTTTGGACTGTTGTGTTTTCATTTTTATTTGTCTCTATGTATTTTTTTATTTCTTCTTTGACTTCTTGGTTGAACCATTAGTTGTTTTAGTAGCATGTTGTTTACGCTCCACACATTTGTGGTTTTTTCCTTGCAATTGATTTCTAATTTAATATTGTTCTGGTTTGAAAAAGTAGCATAGAATTTCAATCATCTTAAATTTATTGATAGATGGTTTGTGGCCTAACATGTGACCTATCCTGGAGAATGTTCCTTGTGCATTTGAAAAGAATGTGTATTCTGGGTTTTGTTTTGTTTTTTGATGGAATGTTTTGTTATATATGTGTTAAGTCCATTTAGTTTAATGTGTTGTTCAAAGCCATTGTTTTCTTATTAATTTTCTGTCTGGATTATCTATTCATTGCTGTAAGTGGGGTGTGAAAGTCCCCTACTATTATTGTATTACTGTCAATTTCTCCCTTTGTGTCTGTTAATATTTGCTATATGTATTTAGGTGCTCCCATGTTGGATGCATAGACATTTATAATTATTATGTTCTCTTATTAGATTGCTTTCTTTATCATTATATAATGCTCTTCTTTGACTCTTGCTACAGTTTTTATTTTAAAATCTACTTTGCCTGATATAAACATAACACCCCTGGCTTTTTCCCCCCTATGTCCATTAGCATGGAATATCTTTTTCCAGTTCTTAACTTTTAGTCTATATGTGTCTTTAGATAAAATTGAGTCCCTTGGGGTACCTAGGTGGCTCCATTGGTTGAGTGTCTAACTCTTGATTCCAGCTCAGGTCATGATCTCAGAGTAGTGGGAGAGAGCCCTGCCTCAGGCTCTGTGCTCAGCGGGGAGTCTACTTGTCTCTCCTCCTGGCTTATACTCACTCTAAAATAACTTTATAAATAAAATCTTTTAAAAAAGTTGAGGCCCCTTTGGCAGAATGTAGCTGGATCATGTTTTTAAATACATTCTGCTACCTACCCTGTGTCTTTCAATTGGAGTGTTTGGACCATTTCCATTTAAAGTAATTATTGATAGGCATATACTTCTTACCATTTTGTTAATTGTTTTCTGGTTATTTTTGTAGTTCTTCTGTTCCATTCTTCTTCTTTTACTTTCTTTGTGAGGACTTTTCTGTAGTGTTAAGTTTGGCTTTTTTTCTTTTCTGTGTATCTATTACAGGTTTTGGGTTTGTGGTTACCATAAAGTTCATATATAACATCCTAAGTATATAGAGGTCTATATTAAGTGATGATCATTTAAGATCAAATATATTCTAAAATTCTTTACTGCATCCTCCATTTTTTATGTATAGTAAGGACAGTATATCCTAGTTTAGTTGTGCTTAACTTTTATTTGCCTGGGAAGCTCTTCATTTCTCCTTAAATTCTGAACAATAAACTTGCTAGGTATTGTTTGTTATAGGTTTTTTTCCTTGCAGCACTTCAAGAACATCATGCCATTCCCTTCTGGCTTGAAAAGTTTCTGCTAAAAAATCAGCTGATAGCCTTATGGGGTTTCCCTTGTATGTAACCATTTTATTTTTTATTCCTAGCTTTTTAAATAGTCTCTTTGTCTTTACCTTTGACATTTTAATTATGTGTCACGTATGGACTTCCTTCAGTTTATCTTGTTTGGAATTCTGTGCTTCCTGAACCGGGATGTCTATTTCCTTCCTGATGTTGGGAAGTTTTCTGCCTGTCTCTCTCTTCTCCTTCTGGGATCTATATAGTGAAATTGTTTGTTCATTTAATGTTGTCCAAGAGATGCTTTAATTTACCCTCACTTTTTAAAATTATCTTTTTTTCTTTTTGCTGTTCAGTTTGGGTGCTATCCATTATCCTATTTTCCAGATCACAGATCTGTTGTTCTACATCCACTAATCTACTGTTGATTCCCTCTAATGTATTTTTCATTTTGGTTATTGTACTGTTCAACTCTAATTGATTCTTTTTTATATTTTCTATGTCTTGTTGAAGGTTTCACAGAGTTTTTCCACTCTTTTCCCCAAGCTAGCAAGCACATTTAAGATCATTGCTCTCAACTCTTTATCAGGTATACTGCTTATCTCCATTTCATTTAGTTCTTTTTCTGAGGTTTTGTCTTATTCTTTCTTTTGGGGTATATTCTTCAGGCTCTCCACTTTCCTTGACTTTCTGTATGTGTTTCTATGAATTAGGTAGAACAGCTATTCCTCCTAAACTTGCAGGGATGATCTTGGTTGTGGCTGTCAATGTAGACTCTGTGTGCTTGGTGACTTTCACTGGCTAGTGGTTAGTGGTGTGGCTTGTATGGACAGAGATTCATGGGGCACTCTGTGCTGGGACTGTCCTGGTGGTATAGCTGGAGCTGAAGTGGGCATAGTCTATGGCGGTCTGGGGCTCTCTGAGGAGGGGGTATGCTTGCAGGCTGTGGGGGTCTTAGGGCTCTACATGCAGAGGGCACTTTGGCAAGATAGTGGAAATGGATTTAAGCAGAGGTGTTCCTGGGCTGTTTGCTTAGCGTGTGCCACGGCAGAGTAGCTGGAGCTGAAGTGTCCAGGACAAAAAGTGACTCTCTGCAAAAAGGGTGTCATAGCAAGACAGCTGAGTGGGGTTCAGGCTGAGATACTAAGCATAGGAGGTGCCATGATAGGATGGATTAAACCAAGATGGGCAAGGGTTAGGGGTTCCCGGGGTACTCCATGCACGGGGCACTCTAGTGGGGTGACTTAAGCTAAAGCAGGTATGAGCTGGGAGGTCCTAGAGTACTCTGTGACAGAAGTACCTGAGCAAGCTGTCTTGAGGCAAAGTGGTACAGGCCTGGAGTGTTCTGGGGGTGCTTTGTGCTTGTGTTACCTTGGTACAAGAGCTGGAGTTGTAGTTAGGGCTGACTGAGGTGGCTCAGTGTGTGCTGTGTTGGAGCTTACCAACATGGTAGGTTGGCTAGGGCACCCAGAAGCTGCTTCTGTTCATGCCATCAAGGTAGAGTAGGAATGTAAACTGTAGCAGTCCCCAGCCCCTCCTATGCAAAGAGGGTTCCAGCAGTCCCTCCACCTGCTTCCTGTTTGATAGAGTTCTAGGGCTGGCTCTTTTAAACTGTGGCTTTTTTTCTGTGCCTCAGGGCCTCTGGGGGATGGTGTGGGAGGGGCCTGGGGACCACTGAGGTTCCCCACCAGCTATGGCATCCAGACCCTGCTCCCATCTGTACTTGAGGTAAAGGGGGATTATAAACCATGGTGCTTGCCAGACTCTCTAACCTGGAAAGAGTTCCAGTAACTTCCCTGCCATTTCATGGAGTTCTAGGGCTGGTTCCTTGAAATTCTCGTTGCCTTTTTAAGCCATGGCTTTTTTTCCATGCCCAGGTAGGCAAATCTGCTCCTAGTCTCTCAATACTATACCTCCCTACTGCAGTTTGCAGCATCAGGATGGAGGACCCTTCTACCATGTCTCTTAGAAGCTATTTAGTCAGCCCTCAGTTCTTTCAGAAGGTGTGCCCCTGGAGGAGGTGAGTTCAGGGTCCTCTTACATTGCCATCTTGAATGGAAACTCTCCTAAAGAGCTACAGCTGTCTCTAAAATGATACTAGTACCCTCTTCATAGTATGTATAGCACCTGGTATACAGTAATAACCTTATAATTGTTAGCCACTATTGTTGTTATTAGTATTCATATAGTATTCCTGATAAATGATCATCTAGACTTTTAGTGCTGGAAAGCACTTTATAGCTCAAGGTGATTCCTTCCCAGTGTTCAACAACCCCAATACTAAATTGTCCTCTATGTCTTGGTAATGGCCACTCATAGAGCCAATTCTGTCCTCTTAATAGCAGTTTAGCATCTCTCTCATGAAATAGTTACCTTCAAATATATAAAAAAAACTATCACATATCCATGATATCATCTACTTAGATGGGTTTCCAGGGAACAAACCTGTAGGTATGCCCATCACTGCAAAGCCAGCACCTAGTCTGGTATATACTGAGTATTCAAACTAAAAATGGAAAAATAAATGACATTAGGATGTTAGTAAGAATATCCTCAAAGTTAAGACTGCTTTGGCATTAAAGGAGGTATACAACAAGTCAGGAGTAGAGCTATAATTCATTTGGATTTAAACACTGAGTCAAGACCTTCATATGCCAGATGCTATACTAGGTATTGGAGATTTAAAAAAAAAAAAAGGTAATATGGTTCCTCCATTAGTGATCTATTCATGCAGCTCACAAATAGGCGATTCCAAGGAAAAATGCTCCAGGGATGTCTGAAGAGATGCTATATCTGGATGGAGAATATTAAGTCTGCTCATTATTGGGATGGAGCAGAAGAAAAGAGAGATGTTGTAGGGATTAGAAAGGGGAAAGTCAGAGACAAAAAAGAGGTGGATATGTTGAAAGCTGGTTCAACAAAGAATTCAGATTGTATGCTCAGTTGTTGCATGTGTGGCTTGGGAATCTGATGAGACAAGGTCTGTGACATTTGAGTTACCTTAGCCTATGCAGAGCATGTACTGCAGATCTATAATTATATAGTTTTTAACTTCACTATTGAAAGTTCAAACAAGAACACATAACTGTCGATGAACTTCACTAATTTATTAGTATCCATCCACATAATGTCAGCATTTTGACTTTCCAAATATTTTTATTATCTAAGGAGAATCCCACTGCTCATGGTCTCTCTGTAGAGGCCTTTAGAAGAGGCCTCTACATGCATCTCTTCACCATGGCTGTCCCAATCCTTGGAGGGAACCGCTCCTCCCTGACCCCCTGGTGGACACAGCAGGCCTGGAGCCACATGTTGCAAGCGAAGTCGAAGTCTCTCCCCCTCTGAGTAACGCTTTATCATATGGATGCAGAATCAACACTGTTCATATTCAAAGTCCACTTTGAGGGATCCCTGGGTGGCGCAGCGGTTTGGCACCTGCCTTTGGCCCAGGGCGCGATCCTGGAGACCCGGAATCGAATCCCACGTCGGGCTCCCAGTGCATGGAGCCTGCTTCTCCCTCTGCCTGTGTCTCTGCCTCTCTCTCTCTCACTGGGTGCCTATCATAAATAAATAAATAAATAAATAAATAAATAAATAAATAAATAAATAAATAAATAAATAAATAAATAAAAAAAAATTCAAAGTCCACTTTGAGAAGGGCCTCTCTGCTTTGGTCTATGGACTCTCTATAGAGCCTGAACTGAGAGTAGACATCACAATGCTTTTTCTGAATTCAGCAAAATATACACACCCTTTTCTATACCAACAACATCATTCCTCCTAACTTATGCCAAAATAACCAAAGACCTCATACCTATTTAGTAGTATGCATTGTTGTTCCAGCCTCCAGCTAGCCTCCAGTGGGTCTTGTCCCCTAGTGTTCACTCCTTTGTGCAGTCATCTGCCACATTATGCCAGGGTTAGTCCGTGTGAGCAAGCACATACAGAGGACGTGATAATATGCCCTGCCAAGATTAGGTTATAAAGGACACTCTCCCCCCACTCTCTTTTTCTTAGATCACCTCCAGAAAAAACCAGCTGCCAGGTCCTAAGCCTTACAAAGAGGTTGTATGGTTGAGGAACTAAGGAATGGAACCACCAGCCATGGGAGTGAGCCTTCTTGGTGGCAGATCTTCCAGCCCCAATGAAACCTTCATGTGATGTAACCCTGGCTGACAGCAGGAGAGATCTGTTTTAGAAATGACCCCGGTAAGCCGGTCTCAGATTCCTGACATTCAGAACTGTAATATAATAAATTCATTTTAAGCTTTTACATTTTGGGGAAATATATTATACAGTGATAGATAATTAATAAAAAACTAGAAGAGAGGCAGTAGGGGGGTCAATTGTAAACCCCATATCCTATTCTTCTAGGAGGTCATCCAGGACCGGCCTTTCAGAGTGATATAAGGCATTTTTGTTTGCTTACTTCATGGAAGATTGCTAATGTACTGGAGAGAAGGAAGAAGGTAAAATGGCTGAAATACATTGCTTTCAATAAAAATGCTCTTGCTACTTAACTATGATTATAGTGATAACAAAAATGCCCTGTCATATAATGGAGGTATTGATGCACACTTCCCACCATTTCTGAAAGTTAATACAAAAACTCATAACATGGATGGTTGCCTCCAAGGATGCTGTATAAATCCAGCGTGCTATTATTTTCCATTTTTAATGTGAATTGACAAGGGCCACTTTAGCCTGTTAGCACTTCCTTTCTGAAGAAGAACCTCGACATCTTTTAGTGCCCCCAGCAGCAAATGACTTATGCCAAAGCCTATTCTTCTTCTTTAGACGGAAACCCTACTGACACCTGTTATGTTGTCTATTAGATAAAGAAGATTTTATACAGTATGGGTGAAATGGGAGCTCCACCACCCAGAAGGAATGTGGGCTATAGCCCTTCCTCTTGGCAGCCAAAGGAAAATTGTGGTAGTCGGGAAAACAGTTTTGAGTGCCTGCTTCTCACAGAGAAAGGCATCTGTGCCAACTGAAATGCCAGGTTACCTTTTCCTTATTCTCAGCTCCACAGACACAACTTCATTAGTCCTGAGTCTATTTTACGAAGCCTTTTTATACCTGCAGGTTGTCATTCTGACTTAGTTACTAATCCTGGTCACATATTAAGGGCTTTGATTAAGCAATTTGCTTTTTTCCTTCCTCTCTTCCATCTCATTGAAAGATTACAGAGTTTGAGCATGAGGTTAAAGGATTACATCTGAATCCTGAGAGTCCCGACACTGCTCCAGCTGCCTGTCATTTCCTGGAGTGGTTACTTATCTGTCAATATTTCTTCCCTTTTTTCCCAAGTCCCAGGCCTACTTGATCTTGTCCGTTTGGCTCGGCTGGTGGAGGAATAACAAGGGTCTTCCCATCATGCATCATTCTGGGATACATCATGACAGAGAAATCTCAAAGCCCAGGTCAATTATAACAGAAGATGTGCACCACCTCTGCCCCTGAACGTCTTCTGGGGCTGCAGTTGTTTAAAACTAAGTCACCTGAAAAATGCAAGGAAATGTGTGTCTGGTTCCTGGCTGGCTTTCTGCTTGTTTAGCAGGATACAAATAGCAGAAGACTAATACGCCATGTGTGTGGTTTGTGGTCAGGAAAAGGGAATAAAGTTGGCAGCTACCTCATTGTGCTGTAATTACTTTTTAATTAGAATTCTTTGAATACAGATGGATTCTTCTGTTCTTTCGCCCACTGATGTTTTTAATATTCCCACATCAGATATTATGAGGCAGTAGCCAGCAGTGAATTACATAAAATAACCCTGTAGCTGGTAGTGACTTACAGAAAGTAACCAACTTAACCATTTGTCTTAGATGAAAAATGATCTTACACCTTTTTGTGGATTCTATTGCTGGTTTGTTGATGTAGTGTTTGTTTACTCTCATTCCTGCAGGAAAAAAAAATACCATAGTTCTTGTATCAAATTACTGTAACTGACTGGAACATTTTTATTTCAAATAATGTACCATCATATTTTTTTTTCATGGTGACACTGATAAATTTGCAGGATTTCTCATTTTTTTCTCCCTCCTTCCAATGAATAATTTGAATCAAAACGTGAAGGGAATATACAATTTCATGCTGTTATAAAAAAATCATTGCTCATCACATTCTAATTGTAACTAAGTTTGAACCTGAATAGCTATTTGCAGTATTTTGATAGAAATAAGAAGTAATTTCCATTTTTTTGCTCCAGGGTCTCTCTACATGAGCTGACATATGATGCATTTTTGAAGTCACACTTAATAATTCTCTTTTCATTATAAACAACCGCACCCTTGTTGCATAGCAAACCTGAAATTAGGCTTACATAGGCCTATGTAATATACCTAAGAAACATGATTTATTCTAATGTAATAATGGCATAGATTTATAAAGCTTGACTACTCCAATGCTCCTCGTTATGGTTGTAAAATATTTGTGGCCGCTGTGGGATTTTCTAGATCATTATTTTAAAAAAGGAAAAACCCATTTTGACAGATGAACTGGGGCCATTCTGAGCAAATCACAGATACTTCATATAACAAGGCCTCCAAAGAGGGGAGCATACACTTATTACTATGGCAACCTGGATCAAAACACTATTTTAGTGGAGAGTTTCCAGTTTTACAATGCAATGATGATTGTTTATAGTACCACTGAAACCAGAATCAGCAAAGGTTTAAGAAATGAGCTGACAAGAGGAAAATCATTATAGATAAACTGGGGATACCTGAATGAGATAGCATGGAATCTGCCATTATTTGATCAAATACTGAAATTTATTGCCCAGGACAATAGAAACAATGGAAGAGGATCGAGAAGATGAGAAACATCCTAAAGTTTCTTCTGGTACAACGGTTTAGACTAAGATCAGTCCTATCTTGTTAAAACTTTGAAAGCAAAAAGGTTTTTTTTTTTTTTTTAAAGTACATATCTTTCACATCCCTTATTTTTCTATCTGCAAAATACCTACTTGTAACTTTAAAGTTGTGGGCTAACACTTCTTTTCCTAACATATTCCATTTGACAGAGTGTAACACGGCACAACTCAAGAACTGTGCTCGTCACACAGGGCTGTGTGCTTGCACATGTCTACACGAAGTGACAGCTGGCTGCAGCCCTGCTCAGTTATTTTTATATAAATGGAATTTTTACACAGAAAGAGAAAAAATCGTCTGGATCATGAGTTGTTCATTTTGCTGAATCTATCTCAAAATATCTAAAGATACCACTGGGTCGACAAAGTACACTGAAGTGAATGGCTGAATAATGGCTTACTTATTTAGCAATTATTTATTGAGCATCTTCTATTTGCCAATCAATGTGTGCCAGGGTATTAAACTTGATGGCCTAGTGGGAGTGTGCTGGCAAGGGCCATAGAGAAATATTGAAAGATGCAGAAAGAGAAAATTACTGGATAGGAGTGGAATTAGGTTCCCTTCCAATATTTATTAACCTGAAGAGTCTTTCAGTCTTAGAAGGGAGAAAGAAAAACCACATCTGCTGAATTGTGCTTTATGCAAAGCTCTGTGCTAGGAGTTCTACATACAATTATTTAATATCCTGGGAAATTGCAGATACTATTATGTTTGTTACTTACCTGCAAAGGTAAGTAAACTGAAATCAGAAAGGTCTTATAGAAACTCTTAAATGCTTTGAGCAAATACATATGTAGCACTTATGTACCAGGCACTGTTTTAAGCATGTTACAAACTTTAACTCATTTAATCCTTGAAATCTTACCCTACCACGTAAAGCAGTCCTACTATTATTCCCATGTTACAAATAAGGAAGAGGTTGAATAACTTGCTCTAGGCCACATAGCTAGTAAGTGGTAGGGGTAAGATGTGATCCCATGAAGCATGCATGGCTACCCCTGTGTACTGGAGGCATACGTTGGACCTAATCAATAATCAATAGCTTAAGTGATCAACAATGTGACTGTGATCTAAGCCAGGCCTCCTGCTTTACCATACACCATACACTTAGTTTTCAGCTTCTTTGCCTGCAGAGTCAGATATACACTATAACTGCCAAATATCTTAAGCATCAAACATGTTTTATTCATATAACTTAATTATTCGTCTTCAAGAATAAAATAATGCCCCAAAATCATTTCAAAGATTTTACTTTCCTTGAGTAACACAGAGATCACAAAATTACGGATCTCATCAATTGCCCAGAACCAAATTATAAATAGTTTCACAATATCAAAAAGTTTTGAATACCTTGAGTAGCCTCATATTATGTGAGGTAAATAGTCTGGCTATAGAGGCACCTGGGTGGCTCAGTCAGTTAAGTGGCTAACTCTTGGTTTCACATCAGGTTGTGGTCTCAGAGCCCTGGAATCGAGCCCCGGTCAGGCTCTGTGCACAGCAGGAAGTCAGCTTGAGGATTCTTTCTGTCTCTCTGCCCCTCCTTGCACTTGTACACTGTCTCTCTAGAATAAACCTTAAAAAAAAAAACTATCCATTCTTATGCGACTGAACTAGTATATGTTTATAAATAAAGTGTGATTTCAAAGAGAAAAGCATCTGTCTAGAGAGATGTGGCACTATTGGAAATGTGTAATGAATGGCATCACTGTTTATTGGCCACCAGCATCTGTTTTCCCCTTGCTTTGATAGTGGTACCCTGAATTTCCTTTGGGGAAAAATCTTAATCCCATCTCTCACTTTTCATGTTGATGTACTGAGAATAGATTCAAGGTTCTAAGGTATCTTCTGTGGAGAGAAACTTTTTCTTCATGTTTTACTATTTGGGGACCCTTGCTTGGATCATGTTTTTAAAATTATTATTTAAACTTCCTCAAAGATTTGGGAACAGGCAGGGTCATGCACTGGAAAGAGGACTTGCCCAATGGTTGGGATATCTGGCTTTTTATTATAAAGATAGATCACCAATATTAGCTTTGTAACCTCCATTTCAACTGTGAAATGGGAGACATAATACTTTCTTATGAGAAAGTATATAAAATATGAGTACTTACTATATGCCAGGCAATATACTTCATTAAATTTAATTTTTTTAAGATTTTATTTATTCATGAGAGACACAGGCAGAGACATAGGCAAAGAGAAAAGCAGGCTTCATGCAGGGAGCCCAATGTGGGACTTGATCCCGGGGCTCCAGGATCATGCCCTGGGCTGAAGGTAGGCACTCAACCACTGAGCCACCCACATGTCCCTTAAATTTAATTTTTATTTCCTCTTTTCCAATTTGCCTGACACATCTAACTTCTATGGGCCTCAGTACTTATATCTGAGTCTTAACAGTTTGGGTTATTTCTGAAATTCAAATATACTAAAATTCTTTTCACAGTTTGGTAAAATAAGTCAATGCCAATCAGAAACCTATAATAGATACGCTCACAAAAAAAGAGAAAGGAATTCAAGCATATTACTAAAGAAAGCCATCAAATACCAAGGGACAAGAGAGCAAGAGTAGAAAGAACAGAGAACTACAAAAACAACTATAAGTAATTAACAAAGTGGTAATAAGCACATGCTTATCAATAATGATTTTGAATGTAAATGGACTAAATAATCAAAAGACAAAGGGTAATTGGATGAATAAAAAAGCAAGACCTGTTTATTTGCTGTCTACAAAAGACTCACTTCAGACCTAAAGCCAAATGCAGATTAAAAGTGAGGGATGGAAAAACATTAACCATGCAAGTGGAAGTAAGAAAAAAAAAGCTGGGGTAGCAATACTCATCAGACAAAATAGACCTTAAAACAGACTGTAGCAAGAGACAAAGAAGTACGTTATATAAGATAAAGGGAACAATCCACCAAGAAGATAAAACAATTGTAAATATCTATGCACCCAACATGGGAGCACCTAAATACATACACCAAATATTAACAGACATCAAGGGAGGAATTGACAGTAATACAATAATAATAGGGGACTTTAACACCCCACTTACATCGATGGATTGATCGTCTGGACAGAAAATCAAAAGGGGAATAGCCTCTTTGAATGACACATTAGACCATATGGACCTAACAGATATATATAGAATATTCCATCCATAAATGCCAGAATACATTTTTCAAGTGCACTTGAAATATTCTCCAGGACAGATCACAGGTTAGTCCACAAAACAAGTCTTATTCAGGAAGACTGGAATCCTAACATGCATCCTTCTCAACCACAATGGTATGAAACTGGAAATCAATTACAAGAAAAAATCTGGAAAGAACACAAATACATGGAGGCTAACCAACATGCTAGTACACAATGAACAAGTGAACCAAGAGATCAAAGAAGAAATTTAAAAATACATGGAGGTGTGGGGGAGCTAAGATGGCAGAGTAGAAGGACCCTAGGCTTGCCCTGTCCCTAGAACACAGCTTGGATCTATATCAAATCATTCTGAATACCCAAGAAATCTAAGGGCTGACAGAAAAAACACAACTAGAGGGAGAGAGGAGGTCATATTGAGGAATGTAGGATGTGCAGAGACATGGTTTGGGGAGAAAAGGATCATGGATGCTGTGGGAGTCCTGGTCATGGAGAGAGGTGAGAGAGGAGGGCACAGGGAGTCACATAAGAAAAACACTTCCCCAAAGCATTGTCTGAGAAAATGAGAGGAGCTGATTTTCCGAAGTTATTCCAACTAGTGGGCCCAAAAACTAGAGTTTAGAGGTCTCCAGCCTGGCTGGAATAGAGCCTTGAGGGCACTACAGTACTCCTGTAGAGAAGGCAGACAGGTAACCCAGGGGCAGACAGCACATTCTAAAGATCACTTGAGATGCACTGGGAGAGAGGGTTGCCCCTTCTTGGAGTGCTGAGAGAGGTAGCATTACCTCTCTGGGGGCAAAGGAACTGCTGGGCGCCATTTCCCTCCCCTGCCCCTCAGAATAGTTGCCTGAGATGCCTACTGAGGACTACCTGGACAGTGGCTCTTTAGTGTGCTTTGCACCAAGACCCATGTTCCTGTGCTCTGGTGCAACTGCCTTTCTAGGTCAAACCTGTATCAATCCCCGTGATGAAATCCTCCCCCAGAAGACCAAACCTACCACACCAGGTCTCTGAAGTTTGGAGTTTAAAAATCAGCCCACCTGGCTGGGATAGAGCTGAGTTTACTGTATTGCTCCAGGAAGGCAAGCAACCCAGACACAGTGTGAAAACAGCAATCCGAAAAACACCTAGGATGCACTAGGGGAAATTATTCACTCTTTGAGAAGACTTCCCTGAAAGCAACAAGCACAAACTCTCCTCTCCAGGGACAAAGGAAATGGCTGGCACCATTTTCCTCCCCGCCACCCCTCAGCATAAACTAACTTCAGTAAATAGCAGTATCGATACTGGCTGCCTAATCTGTTTACACCAAGCCCTACACTTTATTTATTTAATTATATGACCTCTTCTTTATAAAGTCATTACTCTCAGGAGTAGGAACCATAACAGGCTTTTCTACCACACAGAAGACAGAGACTTAGACAAAATGCCAAGAGAGAGGAATTTATCGCAAAAGAAAGAAAAAGAAAAGATCATGGCCAGGGATCAAATCAAAACAGATGTAAAATGCCTGATCCAGAATTTAAAGCAACAATCATAAAGATACTAGTTGGGCTTGAGAAAAGCATAGAAGACACCAGGGATACTCTTACCACAGAGATAAAAGAACTTAAAATCAGGCCAAAATGAAAAATGCAATAGCTGACATTTGAAACCAACTAGATGTCATGACCATGACGATGGAAGAGGCAGAGGAATGAATAAGTGATACAAAAGATAGAATTATGGAAAATAATGAACCCGATAAAAAGAAGGAAAGAAAAATCTTGGATTATAAAAGGAGACTTAGGGAACCCAGTGACTCCATGAAATATAACAACATTCATACTATAGGAATTCCAGAAGAAGAGAGAAAAAAGGGAGCAGAGGTTTACTTGAGGAAATTATAGCTGAAAAATTCCCTAATCTGGGGAAGGAAACAGACATCCAAATTCAGGAGGCACAGAGAACTCCCATCAAAAGCAACTACACAGTGTGGTTAAATTAGCAAAGTATAAGGAAAAACCCTAAAAGCAGCAAGACAAAAGAAGTCCCTAACTTACATGGGAAGACAAATAAGGTTAGCAGTAGACAAATAAGGAAGTGCCATGATATATGCAAAATGCTGAAAGAAAAAGACCTGCAACCAAGAATACTCTATCCAACAAGGCTATCTTTCAGAATAGAAGGAAAGAGAGTTTCCCAGACAAACAAAAACTAAAGGAGTTCATGGCCACTAAACCAGCTACGCAAGAAATAGTAAAGGGAACTCTTTGGGAAAAAGATCAAAAGAGACAAAGACAAAGAAAGAATAGAGAAAATCTCCAGAAATAATGACAAAAACAAGTAATAAAACGGCACTAAATTCATATCTATCAATAATTACACTGACTGTAAATGAACTAAATGCTCCAATCAAAAGATATAGATTATCATTGGAATGGATTAAAAAAAAAGACCCATCTATATATGTTGCCAATAAGAGACTCACTTTAGACCTAAAGACACCTGCAGACTGAAAGTGAGGGGAACAAAAAAAAAAAAACACTTACCATGCAAATGGTTGTCAAAGGAAAGTCAGAGTAGCAATACTTACATCAGGCAAACTCTACCATAAACCAAAGACTGAAACAAGAGATGAAGAAGGATGCTGTATCATAACAAAGGGGTCTATCCAACAAGATCTAACAATTGTAAACATACCCCCAACTGTATAAATCAATTAATAACAAACATAAAGAAACTCATTGATAATAATAAGACGGGACTTTAACACCCCACTTACAGCAATAGATCATCTAAGCAGAAAATCAACAGAGAAACAATGTCTTTGAAGGACACGCTGGACCAGATGGACTTAACAGATACATACAGAACATTTCACCATAAAACAGAACATACATTCTTTTCAAGTGCACATGGAACATTCTCCAGAATAGATCACATACTGAGTCACATTTCAGCCCTCAACAAGTACAGAAAGAATGAGATCCTACCATGCATATTTTCAGACCACAAAGCTATGAAACGGAAAAAAAATTGGAAAGGAAACCACAAATACATGGAGGTTAAAGAACATCCTACTAAAGAATGAGTGGGTCAACAAAGAAATTAAAGAAGAAATTTAAAAAAAATACATGGAATATTTTAGAATGCAGCAAAACTGATCCCAAGAGGAAAGTATACTGCAGTAGGGGTCTACCTCAAGAAACAAGGGAAGTGTCAAAGATACAACCTAAACTTACACCTAAAGGAGCTAGAAAAGGAACAACAAATGAAGCCTAAAGTCAGAAAGAGAAGGAAATAATAAAGACTAGAGCAGAAATAAATGATATAGAAAAAAACCCTAGCAGAACAGATCAATGAAACCAGGAGCTAGTTCTTTGAAAAAATTAAAAATGTATAAACCCCTAGCTTAGACTTATCAAAAAGAAAAGAGAAAGGATCCAAATAAATGAAATAGCAAATTAGAGAGAAATAACAACCAACACCACAGAAAAAACATGGAGACAAATGAAAATGAAAACACAACAGTCCAAAATTTTTGTGCCACAGGGAAAGCAGGTATAACAGGAAAGTTATAGCAATACAGGCCTACCCTCAAGAAACATCTAAAATAAACAACCTAATTTTAAACCTAAAGGAGCTAGAAAAAGAACAAACCCCAAAGCCAGTAGAAGAGGGAAATAATATAGATTAGCTCAGAAACAAATGATAGACTAAAAAAATAGGAAAGATCAATGAAACCAGGAGCTGGTTCTTCTTCTTTTTCCTTCTTCTTCTTAAAAAAGATTTTATTTATTTGTTTGAGAGAGAGAGAAAGACACAGAGAGAGAACAAGTGAGGTGGAGGGGCAGAGGGACAAGCAGACTCCCAGCCAAGCAGGGAGCCTGATGCAGGAATCACTCCCAGGATCCCAAGATCATGACCTGAGTCAAAGGCAGACATTTAATTGACTGAGCCACCCAGGTGACCCCAGGAGCTGGTTCTTTGAAAGGATAAAAAACCTGATACAAACTTTAGCCAGACTCATCAAGAAAAAAAGAGAGGACTGAAATAAATAAAATCCGAAACATGGAGGAGAACTAACAATGGAACAATGGTCCCCACAGAAATACAAAGGATTATAAGAGAATATTAGGAAAATTATATGCCAACAAGCCAGATAATCTAGAAGAAATAAATTCTTAGAAACATATGAATTCACAAAACTGAATCAGAAAGAAATAGAAAATTTGATCAATTGCTAGCAATAGAATTGAATCAGTATTAAAACAAAACAAAACAAAGATACAACAAAACAACCACCACCACCTTCCCAATGAACAAAAGCCCAGGACCAGATGGCTTCAAGGTGAATTCTACCAAATATTTAAAGATAAGTTAATATCTGTTTTCTCAAATTATTCCAAGAAATGGAAGAGGAAGGAATGCTTCCAAATCCATTCTATGAAGCCAACATTACACTAATACCAAAACCAGACAAAGACATTGCAAAAGAAAAAAAAGAGAAGACTATAGGCCAATATCTCAGGTGAACATAGGCGTAAAAATCCTCAACAAAATATTTGGTAATATTTTAGTTGAATATTTAGTAATATTATAGTAGAACCAACTTCAACTATACATTAAAAAAATCATTCACCATAAGCAGAGGATTTATTCCAGAAATGCAAATGTGGTTCAAATTCACATGTCCCTCAACACGACACATACATCAATTAGAGAAAGGATAAAAACCATATAATCATCTCAATAGTTGCAGAAAAAGCATTTGACAAAATACAACAACTATTCATAAGAACTCTAAATAAATTAGGTTTAAAGGGAACATACCTCAACATAATAAAGGCCATATATGAAAAATTCATTGCTAACATCAAACTCAGTGGTGAAAAACTGAGAGCTTCCCACCTAAGATCAAGAGCAAGACAGGGATGTCCACTCTCACTATTTTTATTTAACATAGTACTAGAAGTCCCAGGCACAGCAATCAAAAAACAAAAAGAAATAAAGGCATGAAAATTGGTAAGGAAGAAGTAAAACTTTCACTATTTGCAAATGACATGATACCATATTTGGAAAACCCTAAAGACTCTATCAAAAAAATACTAGAACTGATAAATGAATTCAGTAAAGTCGCAGAATACAAAAATCAATGTATAGAAATGTGTTGCATTTCTGTATACTAATAATGAAACAGCAGAAGGAGAAATTAAGAAAAAAAAATCCATTTACAATGGTACCGAAACCAATAAGTTACCCAGGAATAAACCAGACCAAAGAGGTGAAAGATTTATACTCTGAAAACAGTAAACATACTTGCAAGAAACTGAAGATAACACAAAGAAATGGAAAAATATTCCATGTTCATGGATTGGAAGAACAAATATTTTTAAAATGTCTATACTACCAAAAGAAGTCTACACATTTAATGCATTCCCTATCAAAATACCAACAGTATTTTTCACAGAACTAGAACAAAAACTCCTAAAATTTATATGAAACCACAAAGGATTGTGAGTAGCCAGAGACATTTTGATCAAAACTAAAAGGCAACCTTATGGAATGGGAGAAGATATTTGCAAATTATGTGTCTGATATAAGGTTAGTATCTACAATATACAAAGAATGTATACAACTCAACACCCAAAATACAAATAATCCAGTTAAAAATGGGTGGAAGACATGAGCAGACATTTCTCCAAAGACATCCAGATGGCCAACAAACACATAGAAAGATGTTCAACATCATTCATCATCAGGAAAATGGAAATCAAAACTACAGTAAGATACCACCTCACACCTGTCAGAATGGCTAAAATCCAAACCACAAGAAACAATGACTGCTGGCAAGGATGTGAAGAAAAAGGAACTCTTGTGTACTATTGGTGGGAATGCAAACCACTGTAGCTACTGTGAAAAATAGTATGAGGGTTCCACAATAAGTTAAAAATAGAACTACACTACAACTCAGTAATCACACTACTGGGTATTTACCCCCAAAATGCAAAACATTAATTAAAAGAGATACATGCACCCCTACATTATAGTAATATTACGTACATTAGCCAACTAATGGAAGTAGCCTAAGTGTCCATTAACAGATGAATGGATAAAGAAGATGTGTTATATATGCACATTGGAACATTTTTCAGCCACAAAAAAGAATGAAATCTTGCCATTTTCAATGACATAGATGGAGCTAGAGAGTATTATAACTAAGCAAAATAAGTCAGTGAGAGGAAGATAAATACCATATGATTTCACTCATAGCTGGAATCTAAGAAGCAAAAGAAACCATCAAAGAGAAAAAAAGAGGAGAGAGACAAACCAAGAAACAGACTCTTAACTACAGAGAACACACTGATGGTTACCAGAATGAATGAAATAGGTGGTGGGGATTAAGAAGTGCACCTGTCATGATGAACACTGGGTGATATATGGATTTGAATCATTCTACTGTACACCTGAAATTATTGTTAATATAATATTACATTAAATACACTGGAACTTAAAAAGATGAGAATTATATATATATATAATATATATATATATTTTATCTATATATAAAATAGACTATTACTTATCCATAAAAAAAGGATGAGATTTTGCCATTTGTTATAACATGAGGGACCTAGAAAGTATAATGCTAAGTGAAATAAAAGAAAAACAAATACCTTATGATTTCACACATAGACAGAATCTAAGACAAAACAATTGAACAAACAAGGAAACAAGAGATCCAAAAAAACCCTGCCACTTATAAAATGAGTCACGGAGATGAAAAGTAAAGCATAGGGAATATAGTTAATAATATTGTAATAACATTGTTTGGTGACAGACTGTGGCCTCACTTAATTGCTGAGCAATGAGTAATGTATAGAATTGCTGAATCATTATTTTGTGTGGTCAAAACTAAAATAACACTGTTATGTTAAACTTCAACCCAGCAAGTTGATGTCAGGGAATTACCTTATTTTTCACAGCTGTTTCAAGTTGAACTTTCTGTCACTTACAACCAAATAGATGTATTTGCCTTTGTTTCTCTCAATATGTTGGCTTGTTCCATCTAAGTAGAGTTCCCTCTACTTAGCAACTCCTACCTACCTATCTTACTCCAACTCTACCACCGGTTAGAAAGTTGCTCTCTTTCTTTAGTTCCCATGGGAACAGTCCTGGAAAGGAGCTTTGATTGGCCTATCTTGGGTCATGTGCCCTTTTGTGGCCAGGGGTATAGGGTTCTAAGTTTAGAAACCATCTTAGAACCTTAAGAGTGGGTGCAAGGAGTGTTCTTTAACATAAGAGAAACTTTCCCCCAAAAGAGCGGACAATATAATTGATATTTACCACATCTATACTTGCCAGTCTAATTTTGAAGTTAATTGAAACGATGCATGTGAAATATTTTGAAAAGACAGCAATTATTCCAACTTGTTACAAATTGGGACTATATAGATGTTCGATACCCAAATATATCAACATAGTATTTTATCCTGAATCTATTTTTACAGACCAGAATATTGGCCCCTAAATAATATTTGTATTGTTCCACTTCCCCCACAGAGCTATTATAGCAGAGAACTAGGAATTACTTTAACATTCAAATCAACTACAGAGCAATTCCCTTATGAATCACCCAGACTCTGTTAAGTATCAAACTCTTCCTTTCCCACTCATTCACTTTCTTGTGCCTTACCTAGTAGAATATACAGGTGATTTCAATGACCTCATGTTTTACAGGGCCACCAAGAATCATCCACTGTCCCTGAGAATGACTCAAGGAGCATGGATGTCTGAGTCTGGGTTGTGCAAGACAGACTTGACCCCTTACCCAGTAGTGTTTAGTGTTAGGTTGGAAGGGGAAGAACTCATTTTTCATTCAACAAATGTCTATGAAAAATATTTACTTAGATAAATATGGAAGTATATAGGGTGAAAATATATAGTCCTTGCCCCTTAATTGGCTCACAGTCCACTACAGAACAGTAATAAGCACACAATTCAAATTCAATTGAATTATTGCTACGTTGGAGCAGAAGTACTGTGTAAACTTTCAGAAGGAGCAGTGTCTTAGTTTTTTCCAGCTGTTACAACAAATACCATAGACTAGGTGGCTTAAACAACAGAAATTAACTTTCTCAGAGTTTTGGAGGCTGGGAAGTCCAAGTCAAAGTGCTGGCTGATTTGGCTCCTGGTGAGGCCTCTTTTTCTAGCTTGCAGACAGCTACCTTCTTGCCATGTTTTCATGTGGAGAGAGAGAAAGCTCTCTGGTCTCTTCTTTTAAGGGCACTCATCCCATTATGAGGCCCCCACCCTCATGACCTCATCTAACCCCAACTAACTCCCAAAGGCCCCATCTCCAAATACCATCACATTGAGGGCTAGGACTTTAACATACAAACTTGGAAGAGAAAGAATTCACTCTATAGCAGGAAGCAATTCTTGTTAAACATTTCTAGAGGCGAGTAGTGCAGGATAACATAATGAAACCATAGGGCCAACCACTGCTAAAAGTCTATTTGAGGTTGCTGCTTCTAGGTGGGTGGATTGTACACCTGTGTATTATCCAACTCTAGGGGGTGCCACTAAGGTTGACTGCTGTTTATCATGATTTTTTTTCTTTATAGAAGTAAATTGTTTTAAGGAGCACATTTTTCCAAAAAAAATGAGCACATTTTTCAAATTTGCACATATAGCTCGTGGCAGGACTGAACATATTCATATTCAAGGCTGTTAATTTTACTATTTATAATTGCCAACATTTATTGTATGCTTATCACGTGTCAGGGACTATGTGAAATGCTTTACACATTTTAATGCAGTTGTTTCACAGAATGCGGGATAGTTGTATCCCCATTTTACACCTCGAGAAACTGAGGCTAATAGAACTAGGTACACAGCTTCTAGCTGGGCAGGAGTTTTCATGCAATGGCCCTACCTCTGACATGGAACTAACTGTCAGACACTCAGCTCTACTCCCTCTACCTTGCTTGATGGCTGACAAATCTTTCACTCATCCCCAAATTGGGTGCCCAGCACAGATGTGGGTCCCCTTTCTTGCTGCTACACCAGATTTTCTATGACGAAGGACAAATCTCTCATCGTGTTACCTCTGGTCTATTGTCTTATACCCTGATCCTGAGTGTGGTTGGAGCTGTCAGCATGCCAGGAAACATTTAGCAGGGCGAAAGGAAGGGGGGAAAAAAGTACAGTGCATGTGTGTTGCCAGTTATTTAAAATAGGCCAATTACCTCAAACTGTAAAAACATACTCAAGTTTAAATACCTACGAATCACTTTAACAAATTTAGTAACAGAACATTCTCACTGCTTGCTCTATTTGTGCTGTATCAAATGTAGCTTGTTTGAGAAGCTCGTGGCTGAGTAGCTGTGGGTTATATTAGCAATGCTTTCTCTCTTACCCATGTATTCATAAGTTCTGCAAAAAAGGCAAAAGCAGTTAACTTTGTGCAACCCACGGGCTGCTATCTTGTGAATACTGAAAATAAACCTCATAATTTCCCAGTCCCCTTTTCTACATGTTTCTGAGTGGCATTTTTATTCATGAGTTTTGGCCCTGAGTGGCCTATGGGACGGTTGTAGGTACAGTAGGGAGATTGTCACTATATCCACAGAAGCTGTAATGTCATAGGTCAGGGAGTGGCCTGATAGCAGGCTATGATAACACCCAGGCAGCTAGGAGCCAGTGGTGAAGATACGCAAAGGACCACATAGCAAAAACCATGCAGTGGTCAAGGACAAAGTGGCCGCCCCATCGCAAACAGTTCCTCTCCTGTAAGCCCAAGGGGAATCAGTAAGAAGAATGGGGTGAGCTTCAAAACAATTATGCTGTGCTCCTTCTAAAGTTATTATTCCATCTGGGGGTTAATTGCTGTAGGGTGAACCCAGACAGTGTCTAATTAGGAATAAGCTTGTACTCAGGAACAATTACCCAGCTAATTGGTCTAGTGCACATATAGCTCTGAGGACCGGGTGGTAAGGAACAGTGGTGAGAGACAGAGTCCTTCCAAGTCTGGGGTGCTTCACAGAAAGAGCACAGAATGTCAGGGTTGGAAGAGACTATAGGGATCATTTGAGTAACAGGCTCATTTTGCAAATGAGGCCCAAGCTCCCAGAAGGTTCATGGCAGAGAAGCACTAGAATGTAGTTCCTTCATATCTCTTAGCCCACCACTGGTTGGCTGATAGCCACACTGTCTGATTGACAGGATCCAAATAACTGGAGACAGTGACACTGACTAGAGTTTGGAAGCCAGGTCCTGACACGAGAAGTTTTTAATTTTTTTTAAAGATTTTATTTATTTATTCATGAGAGACACACAGAGAGAGGCAGAGAAGAAGCAGGCTCCATGCAGGGGGCCTGATGTGGGACTCAATACCCGGACCTGTGATCACACCCTGAGCCACAGGCCGACGCTCAACCACTAGCCACCCATGTGCCCCCTGACACGAGAGTTTTGAGGGAGAAGGATGGGTTGTATGTCAGTACACCACCCACCCTGTCCACTAGATTCCAAGTTCTCTGTAACATGTAAATGAGAAGGGGCCTACGTCTTCCTAACACTTCCAGTTTCTCTTGTTTCCAACAAAACCATTCACGCTCCGAACAAACATTTACTGAGCCTCTGTTATACACCTCTACTATGTGCCAGGCACTAGACTAGGTGCTAGAGATACAAACATAGATAAGATGTAGTCCTACTCTCATCTGCAAAGACAGGGGTCAGGCAGGAAGATGCTGACACAACTGGCTTCCACGGTATATGGTGAAACGGACAGATTGGACTATTTTCAGAGGAACTGAAAAGGCCATATGTCTTCTACTACTTAAAATCTTTAGCAGTCTCCTGTAGGGGAAAAAGTGCTTATGAATCCACCTATAGAAGTTAGGGATAGTGTAAACTTAGAAAAATATCTTCTGCTTCAGAGATGGCCCATGCATTTTCTTATATTTTCAAAATATAATTCAGTAATCTCTTCCTGCAATATATGTATTTTATTTCAGCTTGCCTGGATGAAGAGCAGACCCAAAGCTGTGATAGGTCTTTTAAGTCCCTTGACCGTTTGATGGCAAACTATTCTTTATTGGAAAGAAGACATTTTAAGAGAGTTCTCTGTTTTTTTCTGTGGAAACTAAATAGTTATAAAGGGACTTTCTTCCCAGGACTTTCTTCCTAGGAAGCTTACATAGCAACTGCATATGTATTTAAAGCAGTATCAAAATTATTTGTCTGCTGGGAGATGGAATAAGGGAAGAGGTGCAGAAGTAGTGTAGGAGTAGTGTACAATGGGGTAGAAAGTGAGAGTTGATTAGTTAACAAAAAAACTGCTTGCTCAGCATGATAAACAACACACACCAAAAGGCAGCCTTCATATGCTTGTGCCTGTATTAATGCATTGCTCCCTTATTCATTTAACAAATATTTGTTGAGTCCTTAAATGTGACAAATCCTTTGCTAAATGCTGAGTAAAGAGCATAAAATAAAACAAATGCAGTCCCTGGTTCATGAAGCAGATAGCGTAGTGGGGAGAAAATGTCTTATAAGCACATGTGTCAGTCAACCTGGGTTAAGTTATGCTGCAGTAACAAATAACTTCCATATCCTAGTAACTTACTACAGCAAAGGTTTTCTTCTTGTTTACTTGAGGTTCACTGTAGCTCTGCCTCCTCCTCTTCATTTTGGACCAAGGCTAAAGGAGCAATCCCCCTCTGAGACATGCCCCCTTGTGGTAGAGGAAAAGAGCCACAAAATAGCTTTAGCCTTTTTTTCTCAGAGCATTTTTTTTTTCCACAAGCAAGTCACATGGCCAAACTTGAGGTCAATGGGGTAGGGAAATTTAAACCCCCCAACAGAGGTGGGCTGGTAGAAAGCACAGCAAATATTTTTGGACAAGTAAAATAAGTATATTGAAAATTACAAGTAAAAATGTTAATTAAGGATAATAAAAACTCTGGGGACAGGAAGAGAGGGCTATGAATAACATCAGAATAACATCTCCATGGAGGTGATTTAGACTGATGGTGGTGGTGTTGGCCGCTCTGGGCCATCTTTTTCTCTGAGAAAGCAGCACCGCAGCTCAACCCCTAGGGATGAAGAGAAGCTATCCAGTAGAAAGGCTGGGAGAAGAGTAACAGAGGAATAGCATGTGCAAAAGTCCTGAGGCAGAGAAGAATTTGGCATGCTTGAAATGTTGGTGAGAGGCAGCACCATGTATCGGCCAAGAGTGAAGGCACCCTGGATTTCAATCCTAAGTCTATCCCTTACTAGCCATGTATTACTGACCTCTCTGTGCCTTGGTTTTCTCATGTGTAGGGACAGAGCATGGTTGGCTCATGATAGTCATTTTTATTAATGGAAAGAAAACCTGGCTCCAACGTGGTGAGCCAAAGAGTAAAAGAAATGATGCTGAAGGCTGGCCACATCAGTAGGCTCTGAAAGTCTTGGTAAGACTTGGCTCTTAGTCCTAGGATGTACTTTAAATTAGGGAGTGACTTAGTTCAATTTATACTTTATAGAAGTTTCCTATCATATTCCAGGGAAATAATCTCCATCCAAGACAACTATCCGTTGTTGGAACATAATGATATCCCAGAGAGATCCTGAGAAAGGATGGAAAGAGATGGGTAGGGATGAGGTGGAGAGAGAAATGAGCTTTAGACTAGTCAAGATAATTGGGAGAGAGGTGAGAGATGGGTGAAGAGAGCTGGCTTCCTTCCCAGTCTGCCTGATATGAGAAAGAGGCACTTGTATTAATAAGCTGGGGAGAAGACAGAGGGTGGGGGGGCTGCTGTTCTTGTTAAGGTCTCCAGCAGTGGAGCAGCAGGCACAATGAGAGGCAGAAGACTGTGCTGAGCTACAGCCTCGCTCAAAGGGGGTTCCCTGACCTTCAGAGTGGTGAGGGGAGGAGGGGGCTCACCACTGCTTTGATAACACCAATATAGAAATGGCTTTTACACTTTTGGAGAGTCTTATGGAGAGTGGTTTGGTCCTTTGGCTTCCTCTGAACTAGCACGTCCTCACACAGCCTCCCCCAGCCCCGGAGTTGCGGGAGCTGCTGGGACACCAAGGGTGAAGGGTTGGACAAGGCTCCAGGTAGTCTTGCAGTGCAATGCTTTTGGGGAGATGGCATCGCTTCATCAGCTGGATGACAAAACACTGTTAATGGCACCAATAAAGAAGTGTGAATGTAATTTTCTCCTCCTTGTGATTTCCACAGTATTTGGCATATTATTTAACAGATCAACTGGCCAGTCATGATCCCTTCTGAAGCCAAGTCTTTCTTTTTGTGCTGGAAGATTCCTAAAATGCAGCGCAACTCAGATATAAGCTCATCTGTTGGAAACAGGCCATACACATCTGGAGCACGTGAGCAATACCAAATGAGAGAGTGATTGAGTTCACTCCAAGTTCGGAAAGCTTTCGAGGAGCACGGTTACAGCCTTTGAAGTACCGGTGCTTCAGAGGAAAGAGCAGCTAGGGAGGAAATGTATAACCCTACTTCTTATGCCACATTAAAATATATATGTATGTTAAGTTGGAGGAAATATAAAACTGAAAATACATGTGATCAGAATAAAGGCAATACTTTGGAGCTCTGGAGAGAGGTCTGGCTATGATCATAGCTACCATTACTGAGGAATTACTCTGATCCGGGTGCTGTTTGGACACTGTTATATTCACTCACTGAATGGTCCCAACTGAGCACATGGGGTAGGCAGCATTGTCACTCTGCTAATAGGTGACATAACTAAGTTAGGTAATTTACCTGGGGTCATACAGTTTATAGGCGTGGGCCATCTGGCTTCAACAGCTACTCAGTCATGTTACCAGCACACATGTATCCTGTCTGATATACAAAATGATGAAGAGGGGCAGCTCAGACCTGAGCACTCACATTTGAATATACCCCTTAATCACAAGGGGATAGGAAGGATATACACATAGGATTTTTTACATATGTAAAAAATATATAAATTTTACCATATTTTCAGGAAGGAAAAACAAAAAACTCAATCCTTGCAATGCAGTACTGGGTAAGGGTTGCAGGGGTACTGGGTGGGCTTTTCACCTTAATCTGTCCAGTTATAATTTTAACAAGGCCATGTTTCACTACTGTGATTAAACATGTTTTATGGTTTTTTAGATCTAATTTTTTTCCGTATACATTTACTAAGCCATAAATAACTGGAGGGTTGTTGATTAATTTTCAACAGAAAAAAAAACAAGCTTGAGAAGATATGCTGATACATCATTTCCATGTGTGCTCATTTTTAAACAACCAAGATGGAGGCTATAATTCCCAAAGCAGGGTGTGATAGCTTTGAAGTTTCAGGGTTGTCTGTTCATTAATTTCTCAGGGAGCAGGAGAAAAAAAATATTCAAGCCTAAGTTCTCAAAGCTTGAGGATATCCCCCCCCCTTTGCTTTTTCCTACATCCTATACCCAACCCTTTGGCTTCAGTCTTGCCTGGTACAATGTTTCCTTTTTTTTTTTTTTTTTTTAAATCAAGATTATTTGAAGCTAGTTTAGGGATAAATTTAATGGAAAGAATCATGTTTGACAACTTTATGGGTAATATTAAAAAGAGTGATACATGTATAATCAAATAAAAATAAATCCAATATAACCACTTTCCAAAAATGCCAGGAAACGTGATAGGAAAGAGGACTCTGTAAAAACATGTTGTCAGCCACATTGCCAAATATTATTTTCATTCGGGGCATTGTGGGGTCTCTTTTATGCATATCTTCCTTTTGCCTTTGAGATCAGTCCCCTCCCCTCCACCTGTGGTGGAGGAGATGGAGACTAGAGCAATTAGCCAGCTTAATTTGACAGTTATTTTAAAAATTGGCTCCTAAATTATGAGATAATTCTGCCTAGACATGTGGTTACTTCACAGGGGAATTTTCCCCAAGTGTTTACTTGTCTATGTGAATTCCTGCTGTGAAACTAGTTGCACTGTTGACTTGGGCCAGATAATAAGTCAGATTTGTTTTGTGTGAAGAAAACTGCTGCTAGATTTGGATCATCCTAAGCCAATCTTGGAGTTAAATGCACAAATTGCCACTTAATTGTCAATTTGTCTGAAAACAAATTGACAAAATCACTGCCGTGTTCCCAATCGGGAAGACAAGTCCACTGACAGTATCAAACATTGCAATGAATTTTTGAAATTAAGGAAATTTTCCATCCCTCCTCTATACATTCACTCATAGCCACCTGTATACTTGTCGAGCTCCTGTAATGCAGCAGTCTTAGTTACAGAGGCTGAGTATTCAAGGACACGAAACGCCCTGCAAGTCTCAGAGTCTCTTTCCACAAGCATGGGGCATGGGGCATGGAGGAGGAAGAAAGAAACATCCTTGGGCCAGGTGCTCTGGCTAGGAGCCTTCAACATCCTCTCTCATTGAATCCTCCCCATGACTCTGCCAGGTGGGGTTTACCTCACTATTTTATACACTCTCAGAGAGCATAACTTTCCCAAGAGCACACAACTGGAACAGGATTTGAACCTAGCGCCACCTGACTCCCTGCCCACTAGCTTCAGTTTCATGGTCCCTCGGGACAGAATTTCCTTTTCCTCCTGCTAATTTCAAAACATTGCAAGCTTATAACTTCATTTGGTGTTCACAATATCCTTGTGAGTTTGACAGGGAAAGTACCGCAATTTCCAATGTACTTCCCATGAAGCTGGGCCTTGGAGATGCTGAACAACGACCTCAAGGCCTGGGGGCAGTCCGAAAGGGAGATGAGACTAGAATGAGGACCTGATGCTTTCTCATTCAAGGCTTTCCTCAGTACACCAAACCTGGATATTATGCTGAGCTGAGCACAGATTTGAGTTCCAAGAAAGCAAAAATAAAAACACACAATCCAGAATTGAGAAATGCCCATAGGGAGTAAGAGTTATCAGCGTTCTTGTTAGCTAAAAGCCACTGTTCATACGTGATATACTGAATTGCAGTGGCATTTCTAGTGTGCATTACACATTTATTCAGCTGAAAAGGAGGTGAGGTGGTGGATGATCGGAGGTCAGAGACAAGGACTAAGAGCCAAGAAGCACTGGGCCGAGTGCTTTGTACCCCTGTGTAAATGACTTGACCTCTTTGTCCCTCTGTGTGACCTTGAACAAGTCCCTGAACTTCCTTATCCATCTCAGCTAGGAAATGTGTTTGTGGGGTCTCTGTGTGTGTGTGTGTGTGTGCGTGTGCTTGTGCGCGTATGTGTATCAGTGTGTGGGGGAGATGTCACCATATATCAAATGCTGTAGCTGAAGTGAGCTCCTTGGGGAAAATGTATCGCCATCTCCTTGCCCCCACCAGAAAGATTTTCTCACAGTGTGGCAAAAGGTGCCACTTTTTAATAACATCATTGGAATATCAGCTTCTTGCAAGATATAGTGGGACAAACTGCAGCGTGCCATTTTGTGACATGATAAGAGAGGCTCCGGTGTGAGTTCCCAGGCAAAGCCCCTTCAGGAAGGAGGGCCTGGCTCCTCTGGTGTCACGTGAGCCAGGGGAGGCAAACCGGTGAAGTAGTGGAGACAGGAAGTTTGTCATACTGTGGAACGTACACACAGACTTCTTTCACTTTCCATACCTTGGGGTAAGTTTCTTCTCCTTCTCTTTGAATTATTCCAGTGGTCATCAGAAGGTGGGGGAGCACCTCTGTGAGCTGCTGGAACCAGCCAGCCCCTTTCCTAGCTCAGAGCGCTGCCACTGCAATTCAAACAGAGAGGCATCCCCAAATGGAGGAAGGCAAGGGCTCTGTTTACTCTCCTCCCCTTGGGGCAACAGCAGTATCTGACATCTGGGAAGATAGGTGCGCATTATTAGCTGGATGATCACGCACAGTTACAGCCTACTTGCCAGCGACTCACACAGACTCCGGGCCATGAGCTGGGCAGGGAGAAGGGAGAGGATGGCACAGTTTCTGGGGCATCTGCACCTGATGGCCCCAAAAGAAAATTCAATATTCCTATGGTCAACAAGGTATGTGGGGACAAGAGTATGGAAGCTGATATAGAAGGCCTCTCTTCATACTGGACCACCAGGGTTGGTTTTGGGGTAGATAAATGCATGCCCCTTTCTTAGTCCTGCCAGTAACCACCTCCCCAAGGAGGCAGACTGTTGTAAAAGGACTTTCCTAATCAAGGAGGACCACTCTGACATTCAGGAGCATTTAGCCCTTATAATCCTGGAACTCCTAACCCAGCTTAGTTCTTTGTAAGAATTCTGGCTCTGCCACGAGGGGATCTGAGATGGTTCACTTAGCTTCTGAGCCTCAGTGTCCTCATCATAAGATAAAAGATAACAGCACTTGTCCTATCTGGTTTTAGTAAAAGGATCATTTGAGAGGATATGTGTGAAAATGCCTGACAAACTAAAAATCAGTGTGCAGACGTAAAGGATTCTTATTATGTTTTTAATATGTGAGGAACTGGAAGGGAATGGAGGTTGTCATAAACTAGTGACTACTTCTTCTATTGGCTGAGCCCCCAAGATGCATTTCCTGGCTTGTGCTGTTCTTGAGGCTCTATACAGATCTCAGTGCTACCAGAGCTTCCACTCCTCTGTCTGTTGGATAGTAAGTGCCTTAGAGTCACAGGAAATCCAACTTTCAAGGGACTTTAAAGGTCATCTGGAACAAGTCCACTTTGATGCTTCACTCCTCTCTACAAGTCAAAAAGCATGTAAATACTTTACTCCCTACAGGATCTAGCAGGGAGCTCAGCGACATGCCAGCCACAGAATATATATGTCTTGAATAAATGAATGAGTCAATGAATTAATGAAACAAGGTAAAGAATAATGCTGGCCAGAAATTCTTTACACATACTCATAGAGCACTGGCTATACAGGAAGATAACTGTGCCAATAAATGACAGTGCTAGCCACAGCAACGATGATAATCATTTTAAACACTGAGAGCATATCTTCCTAGAATCCATGCAAAGAACTTTGCATAAAGATCCCATTTAATTCTTAGCAGATCCCACTGAGGTAAGCCCTATTATCCTCTGCAGCTGAGGAAACTGAAGCATAGGGAAATTTAAAAGTTTGTTCAAAATCACCCAGCTGGTAAGGAGAGAAGTCAAGATTAAAATCCAAGGCTGGCTCCTGTGTTCCTTCCAGGGGTCTTCTTTCACTAAAACTTACTTCCCATAATGTCCCTCTAAGATGTCAGAATTCCTTTTGTGTCGTGGTTCCTAGGTCATTTGAGTCAACTATAGCCTGTGCTTTGTTGCTTGGAGAGAACAGGAAGAGGACATAACACCACTTAATTTCCTATTTTGTTGATGAGAATTTTGGCGAAACTGATCTTTGGTCATGTAGTAAATTATGAGTTTGACATAAATGTCCAAATTGTCACAGCTTTGACTATACAGGCAAAACAAGGATGATAATTCAGAAGAAGGCTGTTATGCTTGGGAAGGAGTGGGAACTGTGACCCGATGCTTGGGAATGAATGGGAACTGTGACCTGAAGGAGCTCATATTCTTCAATGTCACCTTTTTAGAAACCTTCCCTAACCCCTTATATAAAATAGCACACTGCCTCTTGCACTCTTTATCCTCTCCCCTGCTTTATTTTTCTTCATAGCACCTATCACCACCTGAGAGGATCTTCATTCCCCCATTAAAGTAGGAGCTTTGTTTTGTGCATTGCCACATACCTAATGTCTAGAACAGGGTCTGGCACATAGGAGACACTTAGAAAATGCTTGTTGAATGAATGTACTGAATTGTCTTAAACAAATACATAAATACCTAAAATAATGATTTTGCTCTTCGTGGACTGGATTGTGAAATATATGAAACAAAGATTCTTCCAGCTCTTTGCATTTCCCTGGTGCCTGATGACTAGGGTTTCTTTTTTGCACAACCTTCAAAACCAGCTTCACTCTAAGCTTTCTGACACTCTGGTTTGTCTCAACATGTGCAGTGCCCCATGATACCCACAATTTGACATTTAGATTATTTCTTGCAAATAGTTTGAAGCAGCATCACACATCATGGGGTGACATGACTTCTTCCAGAGTAGCTGGAATAGGGGAGATACAATCAGAAATGCTTATTTGATCAGCTATATGTTCCCCATTCCCAGAAGTTTACCATCACATGGCCTGGAACTGGTCATACAAAGGTTTACTTCCCACTCACAGGCACAAGGCCAGCCAAAGACAGGACCAGTGTTCACACATGCCTCCAATGGAAGACACTGCTTTAGGTTAAGGGTTACACATACTTTGCTTGAGGAGCTGGAAAACAAGGATTTTATGGGCCATAGTGACATCTCCCTGTAAATGAATTGGTGATGTTAATCTAAAGGCTCATTAATGAGATACAAATATAAAATAACTGTAGCTTCTCTACCAGTTACTGTCTCATACCACTTGTATCTAATTATAGAAAGGCTTGTTAAAACAACATAAAAACCATAGAAAGCTGAAGAGTCAGATAGTCAATTAAATGGATTGCTTTAAGGCACATGGAAAATGTAATCTGTTTCTCTCCAAAGCTGAATGAATCCCACATTCTTATGCTTTGGTCACTACTGACAACACTGCTTCTAATAACCAGTTTGTGCCTCTTCAGAACCAAAGTCATATAGAGAATAGTTTTCTCTATGAATTAGAAAATTAAAATATTAGTTTCTACATTTCTTCTATCATTCTCTTCTTTTTTTTTTTTTACCCAACATCACATACACAGGGAGCTCTTATTAATTGAAACTAACAGTGAGATTGTATCATTTGCAGAAATCGACAGACCCTTTTGGATTAACATTTTTTCATCACCCCCACCTAAAATCTCTTAATTCTGTTAAGCAAGTCAACCTTTACAAAAGCCAAAGGCTCATGTCTTCAGTCTGGATCAAAAAGTCTATCCTAAGAAAATAGACTATTTTGTCCTAAATGAATCATTCAGTCAGTGAGTACTTTCAGAGTGCCTTGTACCAAGCTAGATGCTGAGGATACACAGGAGATGTGACACATGGCCCCTGCTTTCAGTCTAGTTGGGTGACTACGAGTCACCCTTCCAAAGCTAAGCTGTGCAATACTAACAGGCCTATTAGTTAAAAGCTCATGGAACTGTGGAACTGTGACCCAGAAGAGACTTAAAATAATAAGACACTTAAGAAAAAAAGAAAGAAGTCATTGCAAATTGTAGTTCATGGTTGCCTTGTGTTTACTTAAAGATACCCATAAGCAAAAAAATCCTTAAAGCCTCAGTGAGGTTGTGTGGTTTTCAGCTTCCCAATCAGCTTGGATATCCATGGATCCCGCAGAGGGTTGCAGGAGGAGCAGCCACAGAAATAAACAGAAGCCTTTGCTATCACATGGCAAGTAAGTGTCGTATCTCTTGAGCATCCCAGGTATCTGGGGCAGCCCCCTGACAATGGATGAAACGATATCACATCCAGGCACAAAACAACCCAGCAGAAACAGTGAGATGACACATAAACCCACAAGCTCGGCTTATAATGTGAAGCAACAATACATGAGCACACTGCACTTCTGCAGCCACTCTAGAGAAAGAAAGAGAGTAAAATGTGTGAGAAAGCCACAGTTAAATTACTCACTATTAGCCCCTACAGTGTGCTTCCAACCTATATAGAGATTATATATATATATATATTTTCATATATGTATATATAATATATATACACACATGTGCACACACACGAAGGGATTGAGAATGTCACTGTTAAATTTTTTACTAGTATAATGAGGAAAGAGACCAACAGAAGGAGCTCCCTGGGCTAATTTTCTAGCCAGCAGCCACTGCAATGTTCCCACTAGGAGAGTGAGAAGGAGTGAGAGCAAAGTATAATAAATAATGACTGGCTCTGCTGGTCAAGAGAAATTATCACTATGCTTGAGGGATCTAAGCATATGCTCATCCAGAAATCAAATCAGAGGCGGAGACTGAAAAGGGGGAGCAAAGAACACCCCGAATGGTTTGGACTAATCTTTAGGATATACTCGTTTAAATAAAAAGAAAAATTTAAAAACCAACAGCATCCCCAAAAGTTAAATATAGCTAAACCTAAAACTGGCCAAACACCCTAGTTCCCCAAATTTAAATTGATTTTCAACTTGTGGCTTTATATGGCTTTGTAGGAGGAAACCAAGCTATTTTACATTTCTCATAGGCATCTGCTCCAATCCATTACATTTCTTTTGTGTCTGCTTCTATGTCTTAGCACAACAAAAGACTCAGAATCCTCACTCTATGCTACCTACAGAGATCTGTTCTGTGTAGCAGGAAAATAGGACCTAGAAAATTCAAGGAAATGCAGAGGCAAAACATTACCCAGCTCAGGAAAGTCAGTTTTGCCCAGGTTTCAGGGCTAAAACTTACTTTGATGTGTCAGAAGCAAATAAGTCAGCATCAAACCAGGGTGGGCTTGAATGCTCATAGGATAAAAAGAAAGGCTAGGCATTATTCATCTTATATGACTTCTCTATAAAATGATGAAAACAAGACCTATAGGTTAAAGGATTTTTTTTTTATCTAATTGATAGTCTGTGCCCAGTGTGTGACCATGTGTCTTGCATATAAAGAGACTCAGACATACCAGTAATATATTCTTCAACAGCCAGAGAAGTAATAGAGTCTGGGTTTACAATGCTGCTTGAAACAAATAAAAACAAGGAAAATAACACAATAAGATACAAGATATTACACAATGAAGGAGAGTGATACTTCAACGAGGTGAGCCCTATGATTGGCCAGATTAGAATTTGGAAGGGTTTCCTGGCTGCAGAGCAGGGAAAGAGGGGTATCCTACCTAGAGCCTGATAGTCTTTTTGAGATGAAAATACAAAGTCAGGAGTCCAGGGAGGCCAAGGCAGCTACTGCTTGCAGGGCAGAGTAGCAGGAGAACTATGCAGAAAGCAAGCTCCGGAGATTTTTAGAGGCTCTTTCTTCAGCATTCAGCTGAGTAATAACCCATTCATGTAGTCATGAATACTACCAAGAAACTACTAAAAAAAAAAAAGAAAAACCAACAAAAATATTAAAAGGAATAATGCCTGTAGTTCATACAGATGCAGGAATAGTGCCTGTTGCCAGCAACCAGAAAGGAAAGCCATAATTTTGAATTTGACTGAACAATCAGGAGGGGAGTGATACTGTACTAGTGGGAGAGAAGAAAATTAACTCTAGAATGATTCTACCTTAAAGGCTTAAAGGTAAGATAAGATCAAACTGTCTGCAAGTGACTTACCCATATCCTAAAACAGTTCAAGAATGTTATAGGAATACAAAATATATAGCACCTAACAAGATAAAATTCACAATGTCTGACACCCAATCAAAAATTACCAGGCATGAAAAAAGCAAAAAAAGAAGACACAACAAAAAAAGTAGTGAACTGAAAATGACCCAGAAATGACACAAATAAAAATATCAGTATACAAGAGATTAAAACAATGACTGTATCTCAATTCCACATGTTCAAGAAGCTAGAGGAATGATTGAACATAATAAGTTCAAATGTGGAAGCTACAGAGAAGTCTCATATCAAACTTTTAATAATGAAAAATATATCATGTCTGACATGAAAAGTACAGTGGATGGAATTAACAATGGATTAGATATTGCATAGGATTAAGAAACTAGAATGCACAGCAATAGGAAGTATCCAAAATTAAACACAATTCATTTTGAAATGTGAGAAAAGACTAAAATAAACAGGATTATCAATGAACTGTGGTACGGTCGGCATTTTATTTGAATTTCTAAAAGGGAGGAGAGGAGGGATAGAATAAAAGACAAAATGGCCTAAAATGTTCCAAATTTGGTGAAAACTTCCAATTCACAGTTCCAAGAATCACAGTGAATCCAAGTATGAGAAGCATAAAGGCACATCATAATCAAATTGCTTAAAACAAATGATAAAGCGTAGACCTTAAAAACAACCAAATAAAAAAGACATTATGTATGGAGACACAAAGATAATGATGACAGAACATTTCTCATCAGAAATCAAAATAGAAGACAGCACAGATACATTTTTAAAGTGATGAAAGAAAAAATCCTCAACCTTAAAGTCTTTACTCACTAAAAATATCTTTCAAATACAAATGTGAAAGTTGTTAGTGTTTCTGGGAATTTTAATTGTATGGAGATGAATAATGAATAAACAAAGTTTGGTAGAGGAAAAAATGTGGAAAAACTTTTTAAGAGATGTAAAAGCTAAAAAAAACTCATCACAAGTAGACATGCACTACAAGAATTGTTAAAAGACATCCTTTAAGCAGAACAAAAATGACACCAGATGTAAATTTCTATCTAAACAAAGGAATGATGAGCATCAGTAAAGGGACAATGTGGGTAAGCATAAAGTCTTACTATTAAATCTCCTTAAAATAAAATCAACTGTTTAAATAAAAAATAATGAAAATCTACTCTGTGGTTTATAACATATGAAAAGTAAAATGTATAACAGCAATAGCTGTTAATGAGGAGTTCATGAAATCTTAAATGTTTATACACCTAAAAAAAGGAAGAAAAACTGGTAAAACAGAAGAAATAGATAAATCCACAATTCAAGCTGTTTCAACATCCCTCTTTCAATAATTATTAGAACAAGTAGACACAATATCAGCAATGATACAAAAGGATTAAATAATGCTATAAACTAATTTGACTTGACATTCACAGCACATTTCACTGGACAATTTAGTACATATTTATGTACTAAATACATATTTTTTTTCAAGTGCATATGTAACATTTACCAGGATAGATCAGATTCTGAGCTGTAAAATGTCTTGATAAATTCAAAGGAATTCAAGCAATAAAGAGTATGATTTCTGACTGAAATGAAGTTAATAATCAATAATTTAAAAACACCTGGAAAATCTTCCAAATATTTGAAAATGAAACAACACTGTTCTAAATTACTCATAAGTCAAGAAGAAATCAAAAGGGAACTTAGGAAGTATTCTGATTTACATGAGAATGAAAACAGAATATTAAAATCTGTGGGATGCAGCTAAAGTAGTATCTAATGTGAAATTTATAGCACTAAAACATCTATAGTAGAAAATAAGGAAGGTATTAAATAAATAATCTCAGCTTCCACCTTAAGAGACTAAAAAGATTTTAGTTAATCCCTAAAGCAATCAAAAGAAAATGGTAAATATCAGAGCAGAAATCAATGATATAAGAAACAAATAACAATAAAACGAGAAGTTTGTTCTTTGAGAAGACCAGTAAAAGTAATACATTTCTATTCAGACTGATCAGGGAAAAAAAGAGAAACAATACAGATACCAGTATGCAGAACAAGAGAGATGACACCAGTACAGATTCTACAGATACGGAAATAGTAATATTATGAACATTTTGCCAATATGTTCTACAACTTAAAAAAAAATGGTCTAATTCCTTGAAAGACATAAACTACCAGATAGGTGCCAAGTACCAAGAAGAATATTCCTTTATCTCTTAATAGTGAAAAATGAACCCACAAAGAAAACACAGTTCAGATGCTTACTATTGAATTCTACCAAAGAATTATGAAAGAAATAATACCAATTCTATGCAAATTCTTCCAGAAAATCAGAAGTTGTACAACCCAACTCATTCCAAGTCAGCATTACTCAGATCTCAAAATCAGACAAAGATATTACCCACATGACTATAAATGCAAGCAGTCTTAACAAAATATTGGCAAATTGAATTCAGTAATACACATATGAATGGTAAAACATGATCAAGTGGCAGTTCATCTAACATTAGGAAATTGTTCTATGGAATTTACCATATTAACAGATCAATCCAGGAGATGAAGAAAAAAATATTTGACAAAAATCCAGCCTTTACTCTGACAAAAAATTTGTACACTGGGAACAGAAAGGAACCTCCTCAATCTGATAAGGAACACCTACAAAAAATCCTGTAGTTAACATCATAATTGATGGTGAAATAATTAATAAATGCCTTCCTCCTAAAGTCAGGAACAAGATGAGGTCGTCTACTTTAACATTTGTATTCAACATTATGTTGGAGGGACAGATGGCAAAAGCAGCACAAGGAAACTTTTTAAGGGTGAAAGAAATATTACATTGATTCTAGTGACAGTATGGTTTCACAGGTGTGTATAAACATGTCAAAACTTATCAGATTATACACCGTAAATAAGTGCAGCCTATTGTATGTCAATTTTATCTTAATAAACCTGGGGGTGGGGGGAGAAGCAAGACACATAATGACCATCATTCTTGTCATATAATTTGTGTGCCATAAAGTAAAAAACTTTGCTTTTGTTAATCAATAAGACATAATAAATTTTCACATATACACATTTATTCTGTGGAATGCTGCTGCTGTGGGATATGAAATTATTTGCTTTGGACAATTAATTTTGGAACCACTGAACTACACACAATTAAACATGTTTCCCTAATACAATACCTCTCCCTTAATATATTTTACACAGTGAAACTCAGTAAGAGGAGACAATAGTTCACAGCATTTCTTAAATGTGTTTGACCATACAATCCCTTTTTCAAGGAGTATTTAAAATAACTAGGAATCTGTAGATCACACCTGGAGAAATATTTGGATAGAATGGTCAGTTACCATTAAGTACAAAAGACCCAATTCTGGAGAAGTCACATTTGAACTGTGGTTTCTAATGTCAAGATAATTCTATTTTAACATTCTAGCACCAAATTCAGCCTTTCTAATGAATTGCTGCCTTGGAAACAGTCTCCAAACTTTTAAAACCTTTATAAACCATATCCAGATTATCCTAATTATTACTTCCAAGAAGATTTTAGAGATAGTTGGTTAAAAATCAGTCCAGCAGTAACACTACTCCCTTTATACTTTCCGAAGTCTATGAGGAAATTAAATATCCCATTAATAAATGGTATGAAGAATCTTATCAGAGGAATGTTCTAAGCAGTTTCTTCATTTTATATTTTTAAGTGAATCCTGAAGACAAGTTTTTCTAAATATTCATAAACCATTCTCCACAATACAATAGTACAAAACTTATCTGACAAGTATCATCATCACAATAATAACAATAATAATTAATAATAACTGCTGTAGCATACAATGTTTTAAAAATATCCCTTTATACACAGCGCAGGAGATAGAGTCAATAGTGTTATAATAGCATTGTATGCTGACAGATGGTAGCTATACGAGTAGTGAGCATAGCATAATATAGAAGTTCAATCACCATGCTGTACATGTGAAACTAATGTAACATTGTGTGTCAAATATATCCAAATAAAAAATGTTTAATAATTTCTAATTAAAACTTACTTAATGCTTGCCAAAATACTTTAACTATGTTCAGGTGTACAGAAAACTCCTAAACATTATTTTCTTCCATTGCATTATTTGTCTGCTTAGCAAAAAAGAGCTCAAAAGACAATACCCAGAATGGAACTGGTTTACAATCTAATTAAACATTTAAGTATCAGGAGAAACACTAGTCTGAAACAAACCTTTGAAGAGCTTTTTTTTACGTGGCATAAAGAGTTCTCACTAACAACTTTATCTGAATTTATCAGTTAATTTCAGACTTCTAAAGTTGCCCCCTACTGGGTAGATTAAAGTTGCATGAATTTATAATGAAAATACCTCTAGCCCCCAACTCTTTATGTTCATAAATTCGTGGCCTGGGCCCTATAAATGCCAGTTTCCTGGGTCAAATGCATGGCATTCTCAGGATCAAGATCTATCTCTATTTAAAGCCACTCAGCAATCCTTCTACTTGAAATATCTTCCCTTTAACTTTGATTTGGGTACATGATTGCTCTGTGACCATGATAGCTTAATTTGTATGACATGTACTTTAGGGTTAGGAGATATCCCTACCTCCCCTTGTGCCCCAAGTACCCTGTTCTGGCTTCTGAAGAGAACTTCAATTAGGTATATACCACAGTCAGCATTTTAAATAAGGCCATTCCATGTAGGCAGTCATTTTTATTGCATGAACTTACACCTAAATCATGGTGAGTATAGACTGTTAGTTTTGGCTTTTATCCCTTTTTTCTCAATTTCCTCTGTTAGAGGGAAGGCAATGTCTATGTCTATGTTCTGAAAATCTGCCCTCTCTTTGTTTCTCTTAATGTCACAACAGGGAGAGTAGAGAGCATTTGGTTACTGAATGGCTTTGCTCTAGGGCATCACTAAGAAACATTTTTTTAAGGTTTAATCAATATACTAAGAAAGGGAAGAAAATGGAATCCTATAAAATGTTCGGTTAGAACCATAAAAGGCAGAAAAAGTATAGAATACAAAAATAGGAACAAAGAAAAAGGGCAAAAAATAGAAAGCAATAAAAAATATGGCAGATATTAATCCATGTATATCAATAAACATCTTTAATGTCAATGATCTAAATACACCAATTCAAATACAGAGACTGCAAGAGTAAATCAAAAACACGACCCAAAACATGTTGCCTACAAGAAGACAATTTTAAATATAAAGACACATAGATTAAAAGTAAGAGAATGGGAAAAAATGTATTATGCTAACCTTAATCAAAAGAAAGTGGAATTAGCTATATTAATGTCAATTAGGATAGACTCTAGAGCAAAGAAAGTTATCAGGGATAAAAAGAGTGATTATATAATGATGAAAGGCTACATACTCCAAGACATAACAATCTTTAATGTGTATGAACCAAATAATAGAACATCAAAATACATGAGGCAAAAACTGATAGAATTGCAAGGAGAAATAGATGAATCAACTATTACAGTTGGAGATTTGACATCCCTCCATTATAATTGGACAGATCCAGCAAGCAGAAAATTAGTAAGGATATAGATGAATTCAACAGTAACATCAATCAACTGGATGTAATTGACATCTGTAGACTACTTCATTCAACAATAGCCAATTACACATTCCTCTCAAGCTCTCATGGAAAATTCACCAAGACAGGTCACATGGTCTGTAAAACACACCTTAACAAATCTAAAAGAACAGAATCATACTATGTCTGCTCTAAGACTACAATGGGATTAAACTAGAAATAAATAACAAAAAAAAGATAGCTAGGAAATCCCCAAATGTTTGGGGATTAAACAATGCACAGGTCAAAAAAGGAACTTCAAGTTTAAAAATATTTTGAACTAAATGAAAATGAGAATAGAATTTACCAAAATTTTTGTGGGATGCAGTGAAAGCAGTGCATAGAGGGAAATTTATAGCATTGAATGTCTAACACTAGAAAAGAAGAAAGATCTACAATCACTAATCTGGGCTTCTACTTTAGGAAAATAGAAAAAGAAGAGAAAATTAAATGCGAAGAAAGCAGAGGAAATAATAGAAATTAGAGCAGAAATCAATGAAATTGAACACAGGAGGTCAGAAAATAAACAAAACTAAGAGTTGGCTTTTTGAAAAAGATTGATTTACCAGGTTAACTAAGAAAAACAAGAGAAAAGGCACAAATTACTAATATCAGGAGTGAAAGAGTGGACATCACTACAGAGCCCATGAAAATTAAAAGGATAATAAAGGAGAATTATGAACAACTCTATGCCCAAGAATTTCATAAGCTAGATGAAATGAACCAATTCTATGAAACACAACCTGCCAAAACTCACATAAGAATAAATAGACAATCTGAATAGACCTGTATCTATTAAGGAAATTGAATAAAAAATCAATAACCTTCCGAAACAGAAAGTGCCAAGTTTACATAGGTTCATTGATTAATTCTACCAAACATTTAAGGAAGATACTCTACCAATTCTCTAAAATTTCTTCCAGAAGATACATCCTTTGGTTTTGAAAGGCAGAGAAATACATCCTAACTCAGTTTGTGAGGTCAGCATTATCTTAATGCCGAAACTAGACACAAACATCACACAAAAAAGAAAACATCAGATCAGTATATATAAACATAGATGCAAAAATAGTCAAGAAATGTTAGTAAATCATATAAGAAAGAATTATACATCACAACCAAGTGGGATTTACCCCAGTTATTCAGAGCTGGTTCTACATTCCAAATCAATTAATGGAATCCATAACATTAACAGGCTAATGAATAAAAATTCCATGCTCATGGCAATGGATTTTATAAAAACCTTGGCAAAATCTAGCACCCACTAATGATGCTTTCAGAAAATTAGGAATAGAAAAGAATTTTCTCAACTTGCTAAAGAACATCTACAAACAACAACAACAACAACAACAACAACAACAACAACTTACAGCTACAACTAACATCATACTAACAATGAGAAACATGAAGTTAGGATAAGGAACAAGACATACATGTTTCCTATCACCACTGCCTTTCATCATTGTAGTGGAAGCCCTAGCCAATAGAATAAGATGATAACAGGCAATAAAAGCTATAGGGACTGAGATAAAGCAATAAATTGTCTTAACAGATGACATAAGTAGTGTATGTAGAAATTCCTGAAGAATCAACAAAAATACTCCTGAACTAGTAAGTAATTATAGCAAGGTTACAGAATGCAGGTTAATATAAAAAAGCCAATGACTTTTCTGTATTCAAAACATCAACAAGTGTACTTTGAAATTTAAAACACAATACCATTTACATTAGCACCTAAAAAATGAAAGCAGTGTAAGTCTAATAAAATATAAAAAAGATCTGAGGAAAACCATAAAACTCTGATGAGAGCTATCAAAGAACTAAGTAAATGGAGAGATACACCATGTTCATGGATAGGAAGACTCAATATTGTCATATGTTCATTCTTCTCAATTTGATCTGTAGATTCACTGTAGTCCCAACCAAATTCCCAGCAGCTTATTTTGTGGATATCAACAAACTGATTTTAAAGAGTAGCTAATTCAGTATTGAAGGGCAAGAAAAAAGTCAGAGAACTAAACTTCATGATTCACTATAAAAGTACATTAATCAGGATACTGTGGTTTTAGAGACAGAATAGACAAATAGTTCCATGAAATACAATAGAGAGCCCAGAGATAGACCCATGTATATATAATCAACTAATCTTTGATCAAGGAACAAAAGCAATACAACAGAGCAAGGATAGTCTTTTCAACAAATGGTGCTGTAACAACTAGACATCCATGTTCTAAATAAATAAATAAATGGCAGCAGCTAGACACTGAACTTAGACCTTTTAGAATAATTTACTCAAAATAGATGATAGATCTAGATATAAAATACAAAACTATAAACTTGTAGAAGACATTACAGGAGAAAACCTAGATGACACTGGGTATGCTGATGCTGTTTTAGATACAACACTAAAAACACAATCTACAAAATAAATCATTGATTAAGCAGGACTTCATTAAAATTACAACTTCCACTCTGCAGAAGACAATGTCAAGAGTTAGAAGACAAGCCACAGACTGAGAGAAAATATCTGCAAAAGGCATATCCAATAAAAGACTGATATCCAATATATACAAAAACCTCTCAAAACTCAATAATAAGAAAATGAACAATGCAATTAGAAAGGAGGCAAAAGACCTAAAGGACATCTCACCAAGAACATGTATAAATGGTAAATAAGCATATGAAAACATGTTCAACAGACACCATTAGAAAACTGCAAATTAAAACTAGATACTACTACATACCCATTAGAATCACCACAATCCAAAATACCAACGATACCAAATTCTGGTGAGGATACGCAGCCCTCATTATTGCTGGTGGGAATACAAAATATTATGGGCACTTTGGAAGATAGTTTGGCAGGTTGTAACAAACCTAAACAGACTTTTGTCATAAGATTCAACAATGATACTCCTTGGTATTGACCCAGATGAACTGAAAACCAGCACATGGGTGTTTATAGAACCTTTATCTATAATTGCCAAAACTTAGAAGCAATCAAGATGCCCTTCAGTAGCTGAATAAACTGTGGTATATCAAAATAATGGGATGTTATTCAGCATTAAAAAGAAACTATCTAGACATGAAAAGACATTAGAGTAACTTAAATATGTATTATTAAAGGAAGCCAATAGGAAAAGGCTACATACAGTATGATTCCAACTATATAACATTCCAAAAGAGGCAAAACTATGGAGATGGTAAAAAGATTACTGTTTGTCAGGGGTTGAGGAGAGGGGAGGATAAATAGGAAGAGAAAAGAGAATTTTTTTGAGCAATGAAACTATTCTGTATGATACTATAATGCTGGCTATATGTCAAAATACATCTGTCAAAACCAAAAGAGTGAACAACACCAAGAATGAACTCTAATGTAAACTATGGACTTTGAATGAAAATGACGTGTCAGTGTAGGTTCATCAATTATAACAAATGTAACACTGGTGAAGCAAGTTGATAATGGAGTAGGCTGTGCATGTATGGGAAAAAGAAGTATGTAGGAATTCCTGTATTTTCCACTTAATTTTTCTGTGAACCTAGAACTGCACTAAAAAAAATCTGTTAATTTTGAAAAATGCCCAAAGGATTTAAATAGATATTTCTCTAAAGATTCACAAATGACCAGCAAGCCCACAAAAGATGCTCAAAATGAATGGGAAATATCAGGGAGAGAGACAGAACATGAGAGAGTCCTAACTCTGGGAAACGAACTAGGGGTGGTGGAAGGGGAGGTGGCGGGCGGTGGGGGTGACTGGGTGATGGGCACTGAGGGGGGCACTTGATGGGATGAGCACTGGGTGTTATTCTATATGTTGGCAAATTGAACACCAATAAAAAATACATTTATAAAAATTAAAAAATAATAGAAAAGAAAAACAAGAAAAAAAGAAAAGATGCTCAACTTCACCAATTACTAGGAAAATGCAAATTAAAACCACAAGATACTGAGGTATGAACCTATTAGGATGACTGCTATCAAAAACAAAACATAAGAAAAATATAGAAAATAACAGTTGTTGGCAAGGAAATGGAGAAATTAGAACCCTTGTGCATTGTTCATGAGACTATAAAATGGCGCAACCACTATGGAAGACAGTGTGATGACTACTCAAAAAACCAAAAATAAAATTGTTTATGATCCAGCAACTCCACTTCTGTGTACATACCCAAAAGAATCAAAGGCAGAGCCTCTTTTTTTCCAAAATAAATTCAGCTTTATTTAGGATCACCCATACCAGAGACAACTAAGCTGTCTTTATTTTTATTTTATTTTATTTATTTATTTATTTATTTATTTATTTATTTAAATTTATAAATTTATTTTTTTATTATTTTTATTTTTTTATTTTTTTATTTTTTATTTTTTTAATATATTAATTTTTATTGGTGTTCAATTTACCAGCATACAGAATAACACCCAGTGCTCATCCCAAAGGCAGAGTCTTATAGAGATAATTTGTACACCCCCGTTCATAGCATTATTCACAACAATCAAAAAGTAGAAGTAACCCCAGTGTCTATTGATGGACGAAAGGATAAATAAAATATGATGTATACATACAATGGAATATTATTCAGTCTTAAAAAGGAAGGAAATTCTGACACATGCTACCACATCAATGAACTTTAAGGACATACTAAGTAAAGCAAGCCAGTCACAAAAAGACAAATACTATATGTATTTGTCCACTACTATGTTATCCCGAGTCCATACACAGAAAGTAGAAAGGTGGTTGTGAGGGACTTAACATTAGAAAGAATGGGGAATTGCTTTTTAATGGGTATAGGGCCATAGTTTATGCAAGACAAAAGGGTTCTGGAGTTCTGAGATAGGTTGCATAGCAGTATGAATGTACTAAGCACTTTGGAAGTATATGCTTAAAAATGGTTATGATGACTCTTTAAAAATTAAGGCAATAGATCCCCATACTATCCCTGGGTGGTGCAGCGGTTTGGCGCCTGCCTTTGGCCCAGGTCGCGATCCTGGAGACCCGGGATCGAATCCCACATCAGGCTCCCGGTGCATGGAGCCTGCTTCTCCCTCTGCCTGTGTCTCTGCCTCTCTCTCTCTCTCTCTCTCCCTGTGTGACTATCATAAATAAAAATTAAAATAAAAAAAATCTTAAAAAAAAAAAGAAGGTTGAAATTTGGAGTCACTTAGACTCATGTAATGACTGTTTAACTTGGATAAGCCACTAATTTCTCTAAACCTGGCTCTTCATGTACAAAAGTAGATGATAATACCCTCTCTTATGGTTTTGGTCACATCAAATAAAATACTTAAACATCTTAGGACAATGCTTGCACATGATCAACACTCAATGATACATGGTGATGGTAAGACAGAGCTACTGTTGTATGCACACAAGCTTGGGCAGGATGTAAGGGAAACAGGCCTTCCAACTCAGGAGTTTACACCTGCATTCTCATGAAAAGTCAACATATTAACACCTTTTTATTATACTTCCTTAAGAGCTTTTAAGCATGATGTAGGAGAAAGGGCACCTGGGTAGTTCAGTGACTGAGCATCTGCCTTTGGTTCAGGTTGTGATCCCAAGGTCCAGAGGTCCTGGAATCAAGTCCTGCATCAGGTTCCCTGCGGGGAGCCTACTTCTCCCTTTGCCTATGTCTCTGCCTCTCTCTCTGTGTTTCTCATGAATAAATAAATAAAACCTTAAAAGGAAAAAAGGAAGGAAGGAAGGAAGGAAGGAAGGAAGGAAGGAAGGAAGGAAGGAAGGAAGGAAGGAAGGAAGGAAGGAAGGAAGAAAAAAAGGACAGACCACAAACAGCTTACTCAGGTTAAGGAAAATGATCTTCACAGAACACAGAAATCCTAAACCCAAGATTTGGGGCAAACAGTACCTCTGAACTTTTTAAAAGTTATTGCAACAACCTACCTGCACTCTTAAAACAGCCAGGCAGCACCTTTCTCACATGGCAGGCTGCCTTTCTTAGGTCTATTGAAATGCTTATCTGTGAGCCCAGACAACCAGAGTGCCAGACCAACCATGAGACAAGAACCCTTTTCACAGTTCTCAACCTCTCCCTACATTAGTCTGGCAACAGTCTGACTCCCTCAGTCTGACTCCCTCTGACTCTCCTGCACCATGATGACCACTGGACATGACTTACTCCCTCCAGACCTCTCTCTATTTCTGCCACCACTTCCCCACTACTGACAATGGACTCCACATGCTCTCAGACTCAGCCTTGCAGCAGCTGAGCAGATCTGAGCCACAGGTCGGGGCCACCACAGGACTGCTATGATCCTCCCTCACATATGTTACTTGCACATGCCCTGTTCATGAACATGAGTTTCTATATCAGTGTCAGCAACTACCCAAGTCAATCTGTCCAAAAATCCCAATTGTGTAGCTGGGATCTATTGCTATATTCATTTCCTACTGCCATTGTAACAGGTTATCACAAACTCCATGACTTAAAGCAGCACAAATTTATTGTCTTATTGTTTTGGAGGTAGAAGTCCAAAATAAATTTTATGGGTTTTAAGATATCAGCAGGGCAAGTTTCTTCTGTGCCACAGAATACAGGTAGACAGCAGATGCTAGAAGAAGCAAGGGAATGGATTCTTCCTTAGAAACTTTGGAGGGAGGCAGTGAGGCCCATTGACATCTTGATTCTGGCCCAGTGATATTGATTTTGGACTTTTGGCCTCCAGAACTATGAAAGAATAAATTTCTGTTGTTTCAAGCCACATAGTTTGTGGTTATTCGTTACAGCGGCCAGAGGAAAATCTGACATAATGTCCAGGTGGAAGGAATCCAGATGTTTAATTCTAATGTGTGAGCCTTGATATTTTTGGGGGGGAAGGGGGAGGCCTTGATATTTTTTAATGTGGTCTCCAAAGCAGCACATTGGCATCACTGGAGAGTTCATTAGCAATGTAGCAGCTCAGGTCCCATTCCCAGATCTACTGAATTTAAATTCACATTTGAATAGGAATCCCAGATGCAGGTTAACGTTTGAGACCCATACCCTAGAGAGTTATAGAGCAACCAGACAGGAGGAACCTGGATATCTGGAAGCCCTCACTGAGCTACCCAACCCTTGAGCATGTCCCACCTCACATCCTTACATAGGAGAAATGTTTTAAGTCATTTTTAATTTAGACTGCTAAAAAAACTAAACCAATATCCTAACTAGTACATCATCTGTATGCCAGGCAATGCAAAAATGACTCAGAGTCCTTAACATTCAAACACGCTCACATAGGGCAGGCAAGTCTTTCATGTTACATGTACATGCAAAGTAATACTACCTACCACAAAATTCTGCTATTTAACTGAGACCGCGATTTGGCTACTCAGAAAAGCTATACTGATTCCTCTCTTGGGGGATTATGGCTAATAATTTTCAGGCTTTATACCTTCTCTAGGCTAACCACAGAAACCACACCTCCTGCCATATAGTCTTTCATTCTCCATATATTATAAGCTTTTCATTCTTCATACAGTATAATAGTCCAGCTAAACTTGGAGACAACATTTTAAAATATTTCACTCATTTGGATTGGATTAGTTAAGGGGAAAAGGCCATCTATAGGCTCTTTAATACTACCTTTGTCATAAAGCAGATAGCCATATAACTATGGATTTGTTTATGGACTTTCATTCCACTGGTCTATTTTTTTAAATATTTTATTTATTCATAAGAGACACAGAGAGAGGCAGAGACACAGGCAGAGGGAGAAGCAGGTTTGCTGCAAGGAACCCGATGTGGGACTCGATCCCAGATCCCGAGATCAGGACCTGAGCCAAAGGCAGACGCTCAACCACTGAGCCACCCAGGCATCCCATCCACTGGTCTATTTTGCTTCAATACCACACACATCTGCATACTGTAATTTTAAAACTTGGTACCATGCTAATTTAAGTTTCCCAACTTGGTTCTTTTCCAGGATTATCTTGACTAGAAGTTGGCAAACCAACACTGTAACTAATAACTGATTTTGCAAGTAAAGACTTTTTGGAAAACAATAATTTCTTCTCATTCTCATATTATTTATGACTGCTTCCTGGCTACAATGGCAGGGTTGGGCAGTTGTAATAGGGATATTCTGGTCCACAAAGCTTAAGGTAATTTCATCTGATATCTGGTATTGATGACATGTGATTCTTTACATTCCCATATAAATTTTACAGTTAGTTTTTTTAAAGTGTAGAAAAAGAACTAGGATTATTATGTAGGATTACACTGAATTTACAGGCCATTTTAGAGGAGACTTCACATGTTGCTTTACTGACTATCCCAGTCCATGGATATGGCACATCCCTCTTTTTAAATTTAAGATCTTTGATTTCTCTTAGCAATATATTTTTCTTGACATTCTAAAATATTTTGTTATTCCTTTTCTCGGTGTTTTATTTCTAATACTAGTGTATATGCATTTAAAAGTTTCCATTTTCTAATGTTTTGTTACTTGTAGATAGAAATAGTTGATTTTTGTATGTAGACTTTGTGTTGTATTTTTATCAAAAACAGGTGTTGACTTTATCAAGTGCATTGCCTGCATTTGTTGAAGTAATCAGATGGGTTTTCTTTATGCAGTTAATGAAGTGAACATATTAAATTTGCTAATGTTAATTCAATATTTTATTCTTCAAATATATACCACTTGGTCTTTATGTATCACATTTTTATATATGGTTGGGTTTTATTTGCTAACATTTAGTTTGGAATTTTTGTTTCTATGTTCATAAGAGGTATTATCCTTTATAGCTTTCTTCTAATTAGCTTTCTTCTAATGTCTTTGTCAGATTTTGTTTTTAGAATATGTTAGCCTCATAAAATGAGTTAGGAAGTATTCTTTCCTATTCTATCAAAGACTTAGTATATGTTTATCCCTTAAATATTTGGGGAAAATCACAAATGAAGCCATCTGGTCCTGAAATTTTCTTTGTGTGATGGTTTAATTTAATTAAATTCAATTTCTTTAATATTTATAGGACTAGGAATGCTTAGGTGGCTCAGCAGTTGAGCGTCTACCTTCAGCTCAGGACATGATCCTGGGATCCAGGATCGAGTCCCACATCGGGCTCCCTGCATTGAGCCTGCTTCTCCCTCTGCCTGTGTCTCTGCCTCTCTCTCTGTGTCTCTCATGAATAAATAAAATCTTTAAAATATATATATATATATATATGACTCTTCAGACTGTTTTTCTTGTGGGTGTTCTGGTAAACCTTATTTTTCAAAAATTTTATTCCTGTCACTTACATTTTCAAATGTATTGCCTTAAAGTTTTCCAAATATCCTTTTATAATCTTTCTAATATCTGTAGAATTTGCAGTATTATCTCCTCTCCTTTTTCATCCCTCATGTTGGTAATCTATGCCTTCTCTCATATTTTCTTAAACAGCTTTTCCAGATGCTTATAATTTTACAGTCTTTTTAAAGAACCAACTTTTAGTTTTATGAATATTCCTTATTAAATATTTCTTTTCTATTTAATTATTATGTTTTTATTTCTTAATTCCTATTTTCTTTGGGTTTAACCTTTTGTTTTCTAATTTCTTGAGTTGGATACTTCTATATTTTCACTCCTTTACTTGTATCCCACACAGTTTAATATAATTTTAGTATTAGTATTATTTGCTAACTGCAATTTTGTCTTTGGGCTGGATTCTTGGGTGGTTAAAATGTGTTTTTCTTAATCTCCAAACTCTGGGGGATGTATTAGTAAACTTTTATGCTACCGATTTCTAGTTAACTCTGTTGTGGTAAGAATATACTTTGAATGATAATAATCCTTTGAAGTTCATAAAAGTTACTTTGTGTCCTAGAAAATGTCAAATTTTGGTAAATGATACATTTTCACTTGAAAAGAGTATATATTTCTCAGTTATGGGTATAATTTTCTGCATATGTCAATAGAAGTTATTGAGTTCAAATCTTTTATGTCTTTTTTTAAAAAGACTTTTTTATGAATTCATTTGACAGAGAGAGAGCACAAGTAGGGGGAGCAGCAGGCAGAGGCAGAGGGAGAAGCAGGACCCCTGCAGAGCAGGGAGCCTAATGTAGGGCTTGATCTCATGATTCTGGGATCATGACTGGAGTCTAAGACACAGGCTTTACTGACTGAAACACCCAGGCGCCCCCAAATGTTTTAGGTCCTAACTGATGCTTTGTCCGTTCTAATGGATATTGAAATAAGCATGTTAAACCCTCCCAATATAACAGATATGTCTATTTCTGCTTTAAGTTCAATGAATTCTGTATTGTATATTTTGATGTGGTATTGTTAGGCCCATATTCATCTCTAATGATTATGTATTTCTGATAGATAAACCCAATATATCATTTATAAAATATTCTACTTTATCTTCAGTAATGGATCTTGTCTTAAAGTATACTTTGTTTAATATTAGTATAACCACAGCACTTTTTTTCAGTTAGTGTCTTCATGATATATCTTTTTCTATCCTTTTGCTTTCAATCTTTAAATTTAATATGTTTCTTGTAAGTTGCACATAATTATTTTTATGTAAACACTGTTCCTTGAGTGTTTTATCTTTTACATTTAATATATTTTCTGATGCAATTGTTTTTAAATCCATCATCTTATTCTTTGTCCTCTATTTGACCTACCCTGCTCTATGTTCCTTATTTCTCTTTTCTTACCTTATTTTGGATTAAAGAAGTATTTTCATTACTCGTTACACCCTTTTATTATCTTCCTAACTATATATTCTTTTATTTATTTTTTTACTGAACTATAATTGACATACAATGTTATATTAGTTTCAAGTGTAGAACATATTGATTCAATAATTCCATACAGGGATCCCTGGGTGGCTCAGCGGTTTGGCGCCTGCCTTTGGCCCAGGGCCTGATCCTGGAGACCCCGGATCGAATCCCACGTCGGGCTCCCGGTGCATGGAGCCTGCTTCTCCCTCTGCCTGTGTCTCTGCCTCTCTCTCTCTCACTGTGTGCCTATCATAAATAAATAAAAAATTAAAAAAAAATAATTCCATACATTACTCAATGCTCACTATGATAAATGATATTCTTTTATTATTCATGTAATGGTTACCCTAGAACTATTAAGACATCTTCACTTAGTTTTATTGATTTCTTCCACTTTTTGTTTTCTTATTGTCACATATTTCAATATTTTAAATAGCAAATGTATTTTAAAACTCACAAGACATTATTTAATATATTTACACAGAAAATATTCATTTAGCCTCCTCATTGTTTGTATTTCCCACTGCTTTTCATTTTCTGCATTTTGGTGCTTCTGTTTAGTGCTATACACTAAAAATGTATTTTAGTAAAAGGAAATACCAAAAAAAATTCTATTAGTGTTTGTTCTAATATATATCAGCTCATAACTGGTTATCTGATTTTGTTTGAATATATATTTTGCCTTCATTTTTGAAATATATGTTTTGTTAGGTACAGAATTCTAGGTAGATATTTTCTTTCAATACATCAAAGATATCTTATTGTATTCTGGCTTTCACTTTCCTATAGAGATGTCATTTGTAAGCCTTACTATTACTCTTTGGAAGGTAAAGGTTTTCTCTATGGATTTTTTTCTTTGTGTATTTTGTTATTGTTCTTGTTAGCAGTTTTACTATGATGTGTGTCTAGGTATGGTTTTCTCTATATATCATGTTTGGGATTATAGAGATTCTTGAATCTATAGCTTGGTACCTTTTATCAACTTCATAAAATTCTGGCAGTTATTTAATACTGATTCATTCTACATTATCTCTTTTCTTCTACTGGACTTATGCAAGTTACACATCTTTTCATGAGTCCCATCAGTCCTTTATGTCTTTTCCTATATTTGGCAGCCTTATTTTCTCCATATTTTAGTTTTTTAATCAACCTATCTTCCAGTTCACTAATCCTTTCTTTAATACTTTTTTTTAAAGACTTTATTTTACTTATTCATGAGAGAGAGAGAGAGAGAGGCAGAGACATAGGCAAAGGGAGAAGCAGGCTCCATGCAGGAAGCCTGATGCAGAACTTGATCCCGGATCCTGGGACCAGGATCTGGGCCGAAGGCAGACGCTCAGCCACTGAGCCATCTAAGTGTCCCTCTTTAATGCTCTTTAATCATCTCAAAAATTGCTATCTTAATTTCACTTTTTGTATTTTCTGATGTAAAATATCCATTTATTTTTATAGATTCCATTTATCTCCTGAGTTTTTATATATTTTTTTCTTCACACAACATATCATTCATAGTTATTTTGGAATCTCTCATAATTCCAATATGTGGATTTCTTTTGGATACTTGTATTTCCTGTTTTCCCTCTTTATTTTCAGTTATTTATGTCGTTATGTTTTCTGATTTGCCAAAAAAAAAAAACCTCACAAAAACTAAATCCTCAACATTACATTTCAAACAGAGAAAATTTCAAGCTCTTGATAATGTCATTATCCTCCAGAATTAATATATATTTCCTTCTAGCAGATAATTTAGCATAGAAACTATCTTCCTTATATGGTCAATAATGTGAAGCTAGGTTGTAGTCTTTATGCATGTAGTTTATTTTAGGTTTGCCCTTACCTCTAGGATATGTCTTTAGGGGTCTGGAGTATTATACAAAACCCTTATATCTTGGAAGACTCCAAACTTAAACTTTTGTCCCTCTATCCCCATAAAACTGCAGTCTCTTGGTTGTCCCTTATAAACTGAAGACAGAAGCAATGCTGCATGTTATTCTTATCACTTTACACTTTCCTTCTGTCAGGGATCTTGGTCCCTTAAATCCTAAATTCCTTGGTAGTTCTGTTATAACTTCAAATAGATCCTTTAAAAATGTTTATACAGCTCTTCTGGCTGTTCTCAGTAAGACAAGTAATTAGAGCCAGAAGAAAAACACTCACCCCTAAACTTTTTAGACCTGTACCTCAGCTTTTCTCTCTCTCTCTTTTTGTTTGTTTTCAAATTCAGAGTTTCTGTAGTACAATTTATCCAGAAACTATCCCTTTGATCTCCTGCATAGAAGTACATTTTCTGGCTTGATGGGGATAGAAGCTAGGGGTTCAATACGGCTGTTTAAGGAATTTTAACTAGTTGCTCAGATGTAAGCACCACTTGTCAAACACCCTGCCCCCACCTCCCACACCACACACACACACACACACACACACACACACACACTGTGTTATGATACTAGGCATCTCCAAGCCTGTCTTTTTCCAGAGTTCTGTGAAGTGATATCAGCTTACTGCTAGTTTTCTCCTCCCATATAGGCTTTAGGCTGTAGCTTCTTCTACTCTGCTAAGGCAGGTACCACTTCTGTATTAATTTGATTAAAAAATATATTGAAATCTCTTATCCTTTTATATATATCCTTTTCCATTCTCTTTGCTCTTACGGTTTATACCTACTTTTGTTGTCATTTTATTGAGTTTTGGGACAGAAAGGAGTTAAGTGTGTGTGAGTGATTCGCCATGTTATCTAGACATCCTCTACATGGTATTTTATAAAACAATATAACCTGGTAGGCATTACCCATGGTAACAATGCAAACAACTTAGTATGACAGTACTCTCTTACATCTGGGTCATGTCATATATTTATTTTGAAAAGAAATTTCCCAGTAGATATTTAAGTTTAAAACCCCTGCTGCAATAGAATTAGAAATAGTGTGCTTCCAAGTCTCCTCTTCTCAAAAGATATATTCCCCCCACCACCAACCCCCATTTTTTTTTTAAGCACAGAGATAGGAAGAGAGGAAATATGGTGATGAAAAATACTGAATCTGAGATTTCAAAATCAGAATACAGTTAACCTTATATGTAAAAAGCATTAGAGATTTATAGTTGGAAAGTTCCTATCTGAAGGAAGAGTTCCAAACCTACTGCAATGTTTGGTCAAGATTTTTAAAGCTCTGTTTACTAAGAAGACAGTATGCGTAACATGACATGTTTGAATCATAAAATATTAGAAATGGAAGGAATTCAGAAGTCATCTTAGTTTAAATTCCTTAAGTATGAATAAGCTGACCCTTAAAAAAAGTAAATGATTTGCCCAAAGTCAGTCAGTTAGAAATGTGACAAAATAGATTTAAAAAAACGTAAGAGTGACACAGAACTGGATTTTTAACAGAGCCCTGCAAACTATTACCTCTGAGACATTGGGCAATTAATATTCTTGTTGGAGCATAAACATTCTCATCTGTAAAATTGGGATAATAATGGTACTTAGGATAACTGTAAAATTTAAAGGAGATGTTATATTTTTAAACAGTTAATGTATTATTTGGTTTATTGTAGTAACACCAGTACATATTAATTATTATTGGCAATTATGGTTGGCCAGTAGTGGAACTGAGTTGAATGAAGATGACCCCTAATTATCAATTCAAAAAACTTTCCCATACTATTAGTATTTTCCTAAGGAGGTATCCATGAAGTTTATGTTCTGTGCAATCTGGCTTGCTTCTGTCTCTTTCTGCGTTTCCCAACTCCTGTTTAATTATAATATAACAATGGGGTCAATGTTTGGCCAATAGCAAGTACATATTAAGTTTTAAGTGAAATGAATCTTTTGAGATTTAGTGGACAACACTTACTGCAGTAATAACTCTTCTCAGCAGAACATGGCAATGTTTTTATGAAGAAAGTAACTAAATTAATTCCACTTAAAGTAGGCCCCCAAATTTTATAAAATGTTTGAATTGTAAATTGGTACAATTTTTAGGGAGGTAAATTTTGTAGTAGACATTCAATGATTTGAAAATGAGCATATACCCATAAAATTCTAAGAAACTATGATATAAATAATTTATAATATAATATAGAATAAAATATAAATATAAAATATAATAATATAAATAATAAGAAAGTATAATTAATATATAAGAAAAGGATGCTTATCTTGGTATTACTCATAATATTAATTTTTGTAAAAATGTCTAGCAATAAGGAATTTGTGAAATATATATTGTGGGTATATGTGGCAGTTAAAAATGCTATTGTATTACAATGTTTAATCACATAATATATTATTTAATAAAAAGGCTAAGTTATCAAAAAACATTTACTGTATGGTTCCAACTCAGTGCATATAATCAACCTCTATCTCCCTCTTTCTGATCTGAGCTGCTTTACCACTTGTGGTATTAATAAGGCAGCATTTATTTTTAATATTTAAATGATTTTCTAATACTTAATATCACCAGTCAGAGACTCATTATCTCTCTCCAAAGTTCCCACTCATTGACGATTGTCAAGTGTTGTTGCCTATAAAATGGCCTAAATAACAAGTTGGCTTACTACCTCTCTCACCCATATGTATGTTCCTCCAAGGCAGTTTCCTAAAAACTGTTCCTGTCTTTCCAATATTTTATGCCCAGGATGTAGCACAAAAGGAAATAAAACATTATTTGAGTTGATAAATAATACATAAGTGAAGGGATGAGTATCTGACCACTGCTGTTCTAGCAGTAATTTCTAAGGTCTGAGGGTAGCAATAGAAAGAATGTTCTGTTGGTCAGTTGGGTAGCTCTTTTCTGGGCAGGCTTATACTATGTTTCCTCATTTGTCTCTAGTTAGGAGAGAGGTGGAGAGAGGACGAGCTGATCTTGAACAGTCTCATTCATAAGTTCAGAGATTGGCAGTTGTCAACAGGATAACAACAAACAAATAACTACATGTTGCACATCATCAAGTAGGTTAGCCAAGAATTCTTACACGACAGTAAAGATCCACGAGCAGCAAGAAAGGTAAAGCCCCAATACACAAGCAGTCTTCAAGTTTGTTTGTATATAATTTGCTATTTTATCATTGGCCAAAGTAAGCCACAGAGTGAAACCTAGAGGCAGGTATGAGGGCGCTATCCAAGGGTTTTGATAAATAAAAGTACGAACATATTTCTCCCTAGGAGGAAGAAAATTTGCCCCTGTGGCAAATATTTCCACCCATTGTCCCTTCACTCTAAGTTACTGTTTATCCAGCAAAAAATAGTTTTAAGTTCTGCTTCCTGGGATTCCTTGAAGTAAACAGACACACACATATACCTCTTATACACATGCATACACACACTCTAATTATAGAAGCATGAACATAAGCAGTGGTCATCACCCTACTTCAACACGAAGGCTCACCGGAACTCAAAATACAGTTTGAAATTTCTGAGCAATCGTACACATTCACCCACAGAAAGACAATATAGCTTAGTGGTTAATAATACAGGCTCCAGAGTCAGACAGCCTGGGTTGCTTGTTGGCTCTATCTCTTCCTGGCGCTATGACCTTGGGCAAAGGAAGTAACTGCTCTGTGCCTTAATTTCCTCACTTGTGAAATGGTGATAATAGTGCCTTCCTCATGGAGTTTGGAGGAATAACAAGTTTGTAGAGCACTTACAACAGTAGGTTCTCAATAAACAAGGCTAATTATCATTAGTCTTCTGAGTGGGGATGGGGCCCTCAGGGTCTCAGCAGAGCAGTTGAGTTGAGAGATGGTACCATCTTCTCCTGCTGAGGTAGATAGCTGAGAAGCTCCTATTTTTCTCAACCGAGGAAAGTTGCCCATAGCTGCATTATTTTTCAGGCTTTTAGAGAACACTGTCTGAGCCCTGAGCCAGAAACTCAGCCCCTGCAGTTCTTTACACTGTATCACAGACACCTAAGAGGTTTTGCAAAAGTAATGACAGAGGCTTCTCCTGGGTCCTTTCTGAAGTGCAGTTCATTTGCCTCACAAAGAGTTGCCAACAGTTTCAACACCCCTTTTCAGAAGTCTCCTGTGGCAGGCAACAGAATTACTGCTTGTTTTATTTTATTTCACAAAATCTTATTTGCTTACTACATGTCATGCCTAGTTCCAGCCATTTTACACATATTAACTCTTTCAATCTTTATATTAACCCTCTGAAGTAGGTTCATTTATTATCTCCATTGTACAGTCAGGAAAACTGAGGCATAGGCAAATCAAATAACCTGCCCAAGGTCAGCTAGTAGAGTGGCAGAGCCAGGACTCACACCTGGAGTCACAATGGAATTTCTGCTTTTAACTACTAACCTGTGCTGCTTTTCTCAGTGAAAAGTTATTATTTATTAAGCCACTCTTAGGTGTCTGTATCAAGCAAAAGGCACGTCATTCACTGGATCATTTAATTCTTACAAAAAGGAATTACTGTCCCTTTTCTCAAGATTGCTTTGGCAATTCAGGGTTTGTAGCTCCATACAAATTTTAGGATTATTTATTCTATTTCTGTTAAAAACACCATTAGAATTTTGATAGGGAGTACACTGAGTTTGCAGAGTGCTTTGGGTAGTATGGACATTTTAACAATACTAATTCTTCCAATCCATGAACATGGAATATATTTCCATTTCTTTGCATCTTTTTCCATTTCTTTCATTAATGTCTTGTAGTTTTCAATATACATGTCTGTCACCTCCCTGGTTAAATTTATTCCCAGGTATTTTTATCTTTTTGATGCAGTTGTAAATGGGGTCGTTTTCTTAATTTTTTTTTGATACTGTTTTTAGTGTAAAGAAATGCAACAGATTTGTGTGTATTGATGTTGTATCCTAAAACTTTATTGAATTCGTTTATTAGTTCTAATAGTTTTTCATGGAATATTTAGGGTTTTCTATATATATAATATCATGTCATCTACAAGTAGTGGCAGTTTTATTTCTTCCTTTCCAATTTGGATGCCTTTTCTTTTTCTCGCTTAATTGTTCCTACTAGAATTTCAAATACTACGTGAATGAAAGTGATAGAGTGGTCATCCTTGTCTTGTTTCTGATCTTAGAGAAGAAGATTTCAGCTTTTCACCATTAAATATAATGTTAGCTGTGGGCTTCATATACATCAATGTACATTTCCTCTATACCCACTTTGCTGGAAGTTCTTATCATAAATGGATATTGAATTTTTTCCAGTGCCTTTTCTATATCTAAGATGATATGATTCTCATCCTCATTTTGTTGCAGTGTGTGATATGTCACACTGTACTGACTGCAGGTATTAAGCCATCCTTACATCCCTGGAATAAATCCCACTTTATCATGGGGTATGATCCTTTTAGTGTATTGTTGAAATCATTTTGGTAACATTTCAATATTTTTGCACCTATGGTTCATCAGGCCTATAATTTTCTTTTTTGTGTGTGGTATCTTTGCCTGGTTTTGGTATCAGGATAATGCTGGCCTCATAAAATGCGTTTGGAAGAGTTTCCCCCTTGTTCTATTTTTGGGAGAATTTGAGAAAGATGGTATTAAATTCTTCTCTGAATGTCCTGTATAACTCACCAGTGAAGCCATCTGGTCCTGGACCTTGCTTGTTGGAAGGTTTTTGATTACCGATTCAATCTCCTTGCTAGTAATCAGTAGTTCACATCTCCTATTTCATCATGACTCAGAGTTGGTGGGTTGAAGGTTTCTAGGAATTTATTCATTTCCTCCAGGTTGTCCAATTTGTTGGCATATAATTGTTCACAGTAGTGTCTCATGATCCTTTGTATTTCTATGGTATCAGTTGTAACCAGTCTTTCACATTTGATTTTGTTTGAGTCTTGTCTCTTTTTTGACTTGATATGTCTAACTGAAGTTTTGTCTAAATTTGCTTATCTTTTCAGAGAACCAGTTTTTAGTTTCACTTATCTCTTCTATTATTCTTTTAATCTCTATTTCATTTCTTTCCACTGTAATCATTTTCTAGATGTGGAAGCTGAAGTTGATTGAGTTTCAGTGATGTGACCATGCTTCTGTAGGTGATAGTGACAGAACAATGCCTATTGTTGTAAGGCACACCCTATCTCACCTCCCACAAAAGTATTTGATAATAAAAAACACTGTGATATATGCTCTTGCTCCAAGTGCGAAATATACCACTCTCCACCCTACTTTTTCATGGCTTTGACTAAATTGAGTTGCATTTAGTTCCCGGAAAACTTCATTAAATGAGAATAGGCACATGATTTTGTATTTATTATGACTCATTCGTTCACTTATGTCACATGTATTGGCTTAGAGCTGACTCTATGCCAGGTACTGCTCATGTTTGATCAGACTGGTGTGCTAAAGACGCAAAACTCACAGAGCTTTTCTGTTTAATGGTGATTGCAAACAATGTGGCTCCTATGACACATGCCTCTGGGTACAACAGCCCTAGTTAATTCTTTCCCAACACATCTGTTTGCAGTTGTGCACTTATCCAGGGTGGGCATTGGCCTCAACCTCCTGAAGGACACACGTTGGATGGGGTGAGGTAAGTTCTCCCTGGATTTAAAAGAGCTTTAGTTGATACCTGCTCGGAAGATTTATCTTGCCCACTCAGGCCACTACGCTATAAATCCCTATTCTGTAGCCAATTGCAAATTTCATAGGCATTTAAATGTGCTGTCCACTCCTGGAGAATAATTACAGCTATTTAATTGTATTCATAATTTAGCATACACCTGAAAAATATGCTGTGAAATATCGGGGGGATCCTTTAATACTGGTGTTCCATTTACAAACTGTCACATTTATAAAGCGTCTTTAATCTTCTAGGGTCTGCTAGAATTTTTTATTACAGTCTGCTTTGTGCTTTAAATATTAAAGATTCGGCAATACTTCAAAAGGTGATAATGCCTGATGCTCTGATGGAGCTTAAACCTCACCAGCTAAATATATTGAGGAATGTTCAGTGGCCCTGGCTTAATTAAACATGCATGTGTATTTTCAAATGCAATATTTTTCTGCTTGTTAGGTTTCTGACAAACCTCCAAACAGGTCCAGGTGGAACAAAGCATGTAAACAGGCTTGTGAATGGAGCTTAAAGCACTCAAATTAGCACCTTCTCTCAATTAATATGCAAACCTTGGAATCTCTGCATTTGATAATGCCATTGAATACTATTTGCAGCTTAACAGTGGATCTCTGTCATTTCATTTTTCTAAAACATGTCCAGTTTAATTATGTGAAAAGACATTGGTGACGGCTTTTTAGCCAATGAGATGGTATTTGTTCTCAGTAACTTACTCTTCTCTCTAGAACATAGCATACATTACAAGGCAGTGGCAGGCTTTAAATGTACCATTTGTTTTCATTATATAGCACTTAAAAGGTAGCCTTCTTCTAATTCAACATGCCACGTTAAGGCAGCAACCAGATTTCCCGTAAGCCCTGAGACCAAATTACCTACAGCGGTGAATACTTGAACATTATTTAAGCACCTTTCACAATTAAAACAAAAAATGCATCAATGCAAACTCTGTCTATATCATTACAAGAAGAAATCTCCACTTGGCATTTGCCACACTTCAGGTTTCTCTGAAAAAATGTGTCTCAAAGAAATGGTACTGTGTTTTCAAATGCGTACATTTAATTTTTTTGTCACCAGAAATGAAATATGAAGCTCAGATTTTCAACCCAAGACTTCCAGACAGTTTTTCATAGAGTCATGTAATATTGCCTAATATTAAAATCCCCAAATAAATAACACTTTGAATAGCTGCTCATCTATTTGGAAATATTACTAAAGCTACCCAACTAGAGATTGGCAGTGGCCTGAAAAGAGAACAAGATGTTTTACAGATGAGCAGAAAGACTGGCTCTGAATGATTCAATCTGCCGTAGAATCAACATGTAACAACTGCTGGACTAGGAAAAAAAAAAAAAAACACGTAGTAAAAATATATGTGGACGCTTCCAATAAAAGTTCAATTATTATGCTGTAATAGGTACTCTTGAGCAAAAAAAAAAAATTTTTTTTTAAATAAAAAAGGTCTGTAAGATCCGAGGCAATATTAGAGCAATTTTCTAGGTGAGGCAGTGCTAGTGGGATATGACAGGTGAGGTATTGTTATTATAATACCTAAGGCAAAGCAGCAACCACACAAAATGATAGACAAACCTGAATTAATATGATATGATCGGCAAGGTGGCATTTGAATATAATCTTCCCGTGTTGTGCAGAAAGCTGCATGCATATTGCACAGGGAAGGAATTGTGTGCAAGGCTGTAGACAGAAGACTCAGTGGGAGGAAAGAAAATACGGGCAAGATTTCAGAAGATGTCTGTGCTTTGCTGGGTAAGGAGCATACTTGGAAATTGGATTTGCAAACAAATTAAAAGCTGAATTTCTTCTCCAAAAGCAGCTTTCCGTGGGTGTTAGCAATAAACACTTAACCTTGGCAATTGGAGGCCTTTGAAACGAATAATTGGGGGACATGGGGGGGGGGGTGCAGAGCACATTTTAATTCTGCTTCCTGTTCTGATAATCCGGAGTTAGTGTTTCCAGAGGCTCTGTGAGCCAAGTGGCCATTTTAGATCCCTGGATAGGAAAAGGTTGCCTTCCCTGAGAATTTCAGCCATCTTCCGCTTTCTTGATCTCTGATCACCCCCTCTAATTAAAAGTCTTAATAGCCCCCGAGCCCTAATCACACAAACCAGACCGCAGCCTACCAAAAAGGGTGCATCTAAGCAGGCGACAGAAACTCTCAGAAACTGGAGCCTGCAGAAACTGCCTGCGTGATCTTTAATGGATTTTTAAAGATGACAAGAAAGGAAATGGGAAAGTAAAGCAACGGAAGGCAGAAATTCCCTGAAGGAGCATTCTGAAGTAAATCAGTGCAACTGAAAAAGTGAACTCCTAGGGCCTGGGGATATCTCCCAGGTTTTTCAGCTGGACACTTATGGCCTGTTGGGTCCCTGAACACCTCTGCTCTGGGCGGACTTTGACAGAGCAAGTCACAGAAAGATGAACAGCAGCACCTGAAGTGCTGTTTGCGGGGCAGAAAATTGCTCCCTTTGCACGCCGGGCTGCCTTTGCCTCCGATCACATGACTTATTACAGCCTCCCCATATAACAGTGCCATTTAGGTATGTTAACTGGGCGAGCTGTAATGGTATTCTTCGCCTCCTTTTTCACTGCTGCTTGGGCAATTAAAAACAAAGGAAGCAAATGAGGTCAGCACTCGTAAAATCCGAGTCTATAGGTGACAGACACCCGGAGACCAAAGGGCCTCGGATGCTGCTACAGGAGGAGGAAATCATGAGCAAGAAAATATGCCTGCTTCCCAGGGCTTTGACTTAGGTATTTGTTTTTTCAGGTGAGAAGCTGATCTTAGGTTGTTCTTTCTTTGGCTTTTGCTTCTTCTTCTTCTTCTTCTTTTTTTAAAAATCAACCTAAATAAGGTATCCTTGCGGGCGTCTGGTAACGCTGCTAATACAATTATGTGCCCCACACAGCAAAGAGGAATAAACGAGAGATTGTTCTCTTTAATCTTCGAGCACAAAGACCAACATTTTAACCACACGGTCGAATTTTATCTCTAGCAGCTCTTGAAATAGCAGCTCTATTGATGTTGCACAATTGCAGTTAAGTGTTTTGAAATATTCCATACTCAGGTATACAAGGGTACCTCAGCCTATTTTTCTGATCCCAGCCCTGTTATCACAGTGATTTTTGAAAAGCTAATTAGAAGCACCTTCTTGCTTCCCCTAGGCGTGATTTAAATAAGGCGCTGGTGTGTGTTCTCCATCCCTTGGCTTCCACGGTATGTATCCTATACATCTTGACATGTGAGACAATCCCTTAAGGAGAGAAACGGCTCTCAGAACCAAAGGTGACTTATGTGATGTCCTGGCTTTATTGCTATAGCTTGGCTAGTATCCCTGAAGCTGGCAATGGCCCCAGAGCCCTTCCCACCCTTGAGGCCTCCTGGGCCTCTGTAAGAGGGGCTGGCGTGAAGGGAGGTGGTTGGACTGGCCATCCCCCATCGGCTGCTGCAGGGGATTCGGCAAGGAAGACTTTGCGTTGACCTAATTATTTGAAAAGTAATTCTTCCTGGCCAAGAGTACCACTCTATAGATCTTAAATTTGAAGCTACAGATAGCAACTACCTGAAGCACGGCTCCAATTGCACAAATGTCTCTAAAAATGCTCTGGAATACGTGGGCCTCTTTTCGGCAGAAGCTAACACAGGACCTCTACAAGGCTTGACCGTGGCCAAGATGGGAAAGAATTCTAACATAACACCTGGGTGTAGCCTTCTACCTCGGGAATTAAACTGTGCTTGCTCGCTGACCACTCACACTTGGGAAGTGTGAAAAATAACCTTGCATTTCATCTATCCGGGGAGGAATATCTATTTTATTATTAAATTTCCAGTTGTATCTCACATAACATGTTTATTGGCTTAGTGATAGATGACCTTCTACCCCCTATTATTTTGTTTTATACTGATTTAGTCTCCAACTAGATAATAAGATCTCTGAGGGGAGCACTATGTATTACGCTGCTCTTGAACTCTCACATTTAACAAACTTATGTTATTGGGCACAGAGAAGGCACTTCATAAATGACTGATGCAATGTGGGCACCTATACGCATCACACTCAGTTCAATAAAAAACATGCCCAACTTCACTCTGGTGGTTAATATGTATGTTTGGAAATAACAGAAACTCTCATACTTTAAACACCAGATTCACAAGTCAGAAAACATCTTTGTGAACTCAAGGTCTGGACTAAGCCAATGACATAGCCAAAAATTCTAGGTGAATATTACTTGTATGTCTTAAATTACTTGTATATCTCAGAGGGGCCACAAATTCACATTCAGTCATCTGGTAAACATCTACTTGAGTACCTACTGGATCCTGGGGACTGTCCTACGGCCTAGTTATAACATTAAACAAGACGGAAGATTCCTCCTCTCACTGAGCTTACATTCTAGGGTCCAAACATTTTCACTATAACCCCAGTCCATAAAACAGTCCCCAGAATATCATGTGATACTCAATTTACCCCACTGTCTCTCCTCTGGGTAAACCTCTTCAGTTCTTCAAAGTCCCCTCAACATCCTAACCACTCTAGGAACACTACCCTAATTCCAAATGTTTGCCTTTGTTCCAGGCTGCAGTGAAATAACTGGGATTTCAGGTCACAGTAACAGCTTGAAAAAGCACAGAAGCATGAAAGTTCATGAGTGCTAAAAGAAGGGGAAATGGAAATGACCCAGTATTCCTAAAGCAGTATGTCCAGCTCTGACTATGCATCACACGCATCTGGGGAACTTTCAAAAAAGCTACTTGTTTGTGTCTTGTTCCCCCAGATTCTCACTCACTTGATCTTGAGTTGGATCCAAGTTTGGTATTTGCTATAAGTTCCACCTGCAGGTGGGCCTGATGAGCAACAGAGGCCAAGAACTACTATTCTAGGGTTGCAGGGAGATGAGCCAGGGAAAGGTCTATCAGAGTCCTATTATGAGGGCCTTGAATAGCATGCTCATGAGTTTGGAATTAATTTTGTAATAAATGAAGAGCCTAAAAAGGCTTTTAAAAACACATGGGTGACATGATCAGATCTGTCTTAGAAAGAAACTATGCTGCAGAAAGCAGAGTAAATTGGATAAAGAAGAGATCCCAGGCATGGCAACTCGGAAAATATTAGAAACATTCCTAATGAGAAATAATTAAGCCTGAACAGAGGCTGTAGCACCACAGTGGAGAGGCCAGAGAGTTCTTAGAAACATCAGTAGACAGGATTTACAGTACATGGTGTCAAGGGCAGGGGTTTGAGAGACAAGGAACCAGAACTGATTATAGGTTTCTAACTTGAGTGACTGGATGTTAACCAAGGGCAAGGATTCTCAGCAAACATGTACTATGTAGGTTGGCTGACCACTCAATGGGGATGTTGTAGAAGAGATGAGATCTCTAAAGAGGAGAATGACTGGACAAAATAACCCCTAAGCACTTTCTCAAGGCTGAAATTCAACAGCTCAATCGCTTAAGGTTTTTAACTCCATAAAGACAGTCTTTATGTTTTCATCTTCACATGCTCCACAGTGCTTAGCATTTTGTAGGATACGAAACATACCTGATGAATGAAACAATACAAAATTAAAAGCACATTTTTAACAGGATTCCCAACATGAGGAGTATTTAAGTTTCCATGTACTGCCTTAAACTTATTTTACACTAATCTGAGCAATGTCCAAAATTTCTATAATGTTATTCTTTAATGATCTAAGGCACAAACCCAAGGTCCTTTTCAGCTATAAATTTGAGCTGTTAATAATAATATAAAATAATAATAATAATAATAATAATAATAATGCCTTCTCTATAGAATAATGTGAGTCCACTGTTACCACACAAAGGGTATGAAAGTGAAGAAACACCCAAGAACCACATTTCACCCAAACTACTGTGGACCATGTGGGCATGGCCACACAGAGATTCCATTCAGTTCTATGTAACCAGATAAGCTCAGATGTTTGGTATTTGCTGCTCTCAATGTGCTGTCAGTAACCTAGTGGGCCAAGTTAATATTAGCTCGCACTGGGTATATGAGGGTATTTTGTTGCTGTTTGGAGAAATGACCAGTTTACTTGGCTATATTGACAGCTCTACTGTAAAATTTGCTGGCATTAAAGGTCAAAAAGACCCAGTTTTCCTCTGGTTGCTTCTACCCAAAAGAGAATAAATCTGGGAGCTGAATCACTTCTCTGACAATAATTTATGAATCATGCATTGACTGTGTTTGAATTGAGAAAGGCTTTCATATCCTTTCCATTAGCTCAGATTAAGTTTTCATACAGATGCTGGGAAGCATGCTAGCAATATCCTTAGCTCATTTTTATGAAAATTTTATCAGTGCTTTTTTCTGTACTACACTCCAATTGGGATGTCTCAGAATCTAAAGCTCAGCTTTGGACATGAACTTCTCTCAACCTGGCTGGCTGCTGCTCTAAAGGTTTCAATATTTTATGGGCTCTGGCTAACTCAGCCGTGAGATTCAAGCTGCAGAGATTTAACTCTAATGTAAAATCATGAACGGATGAAAACTGGGATGTCATAAGTAATACATCTACAAGAGCAGGATGCAGTTACCATTTTTAAAAGGGCTTTAAAAAGAAAACAACATTCTCTGTTCTGTCTTTATGCCCCAAAATGAAAAGCCCCTGAGCTATTGTACTAACACAGGGACATCTTTTCGTGACTGCTTTTCTTCAATTGCTGCTTAATTGTTGTGGTGGGCTGGGGTTCCCCCCCATAAGGTCCCCCATCCACATGAAAGCCCCTAATGTCTGCATTCCAGAGAAATGGGCACCGCATGGTCAAATGTGTATAGGCCAAATCCATTTCTTAGCATCTTCCTTTTTTTGTCTCAAAACTGATTTAAAACATTTGGAAAATCTGTCTATTCATCTGAAGTGTTCTAGTGCATTCTTTCCGAGAAACAGTGGGGTCACATGTGATCTGTCTGATGGACTTTCCCGCTGCAATCTATAGCCATTTCCCCCGAGCCCCGCAGAGCCTGGCAAAGCAGAGGAGCTCCGTAATGGCTCCAGTAACAATGTGTTCTTTGTGTGAAAGAATCCAGGGGGAAGAGCTGGGATAGATTCATCAGGAACGAAAAAATAGCATTTTTGCACTTAGTTATTTCTTCATTATGTACTCTGCCATTAAACATACTTTTAACAGTAAATACCCCTTTCCACAAAACACTGCCCAAGCATGAAAAGGACAATACAGAAAGTTTTATTTTTAGAAGACTGTGGACATTACTGCTACTTATTAACCTGCTTCAGATTAGACAGCTGATGGCAGGTCTGCATTGCATGTGTCTGAACTCGTAAAGGGAGAGATGGCTCTAAATGGAGCTTAATTCATCTGTTTAAAAATGTCACCTGATATGTGCAATGGAATAAAAACCATCCCTTTCTAGTTCCAAAAATGTCACAAAATCAACACCCAACTGAATAACTACAGAATCGCAGATTGGGCATTGGATCTTCAACCACCCAGGCAAAGAGAAGACTGTGCTGGTCTTAAAGCTTCAGGGGCCCATGATCTCCCTCAGGAGCCCTCCCAGTGTTTCATCCTTTTGAAAGTTGCTGTCTGCCCTTCTGTTCAAGAGGTCTCTCCTATTTCTACTGAAGATCAGCTCCTCTGATATAGTTGAATCACACACAACATGGGAAATAAGTCTTTCACATAGACCTCTTCTATTCTGGAAGAAAGTAATGGAGTTTCCCATTTGGTCTCACCTTCTGTAGGATATCAATTTCTTTAGCATTATATAAGGGGCACTTATCCTTTATGTAACCACCAGTAACCACCAATATTAATGTTAAATATTGCAGAGAAAAATGGGAGGGAAGGTGACTGACTAAATTGTAAAGATTTCAATGTGTGTATATATGTAAGGGTAAGAAATAAGATCTCTCGTATAGGCCAGAAGGAGAAGAATTGCTTTACCCTCTCCAGGAGACATTTTGGTACTAGGTATGAAGAATCTCCAGTCATGCCCTTTAACCTAGTAATTCCACTTTCAGCAATTCATCCTAAGAAAATAATTATGAATACAGTAGAGATTAAGCTAAGGAAAGTTGTCTGCAATGGTATTTGGAAGTAGTTAAAAGCTGAAAACTAGCTTTCCAACCACAGGAGAAGACTAAAATAAATTACCATAGAGCCATAGGGTAGAGTATTTTGAAAGAATTAAAAAGAAAGTACAAGGAAAAAGCATGATACCAAACTATACACATACACACAGCCTAACCCCCATCTGTTAAAGAAAATAGTACCGACATCTGTGGTGTACTCACCATGTGTGTCAGGCACCACACTAAACAACTTGTACGTTATTTCATTTAATCTTCAAAACAAACCCACGGCTACATACTTATTATTCCTATTTTTGTAGACAAGAAAATTGAAGCTCAGACAGTTTAAGGCCAACGCCAAGAAGGTTGTAAATAAGATTTGGAGCCATTTCAATTTGATGACCCAGGTTGTGGTCTTAATGATAATGTTTGACTATTTTATATAAACATATAAAACACTTGAAATTGATAATCCCAAATGGTAACACTTATTATTACTGATGTTAGGATTACAACTAGTTTCTTCTTTAAATTTATTTTCTAAGCTGTCTAAAATAAACACCTATCTCTCATAATTGGATAAAAAAAAAGATACTGAAATTTGGTAATTCTTTCACTGACCCTTTCTCCACTGACACACACACACAAATCCTTACACATGTAATATATAATCTGTCCTTCCTCAAGCACAAATTTTCTTCAGCCTTCATAATTTCTGTCATCAGCATCCTCTCTAGGTGTGTGCTTCCCTAAAGAGAATCTGAAGGATACCGGTAAATGTAGGGGAGTCCCAGCTCTTGCCTTTGAGACCGTTTCAATTTTCCTTCTCTAGCCTCACTGCCAATTAACAAAGCTCCAGTACAGACCATTAGCACCAAAGCAATGATAGAACCTTTGGTCTTTGTACACTACAATCACTCACTCTTAAAAGCTCATTCCTGTTTTCAAGCCTTATTTATAACTGCCCAGGATATGAGTGCAACCTTCTCTCTGGAAGTGAGCCACATTTCTTCCCCGTTCTATACATCATCCATCACTGGCATAAGAGCTCAATGACTGGATGTTCACTGCAATTCTGGGGATGATGAGGAGGAGGATGATGATCCTAGAGGCCGGGAAAGCCATAGTTCATTCTGCCACAGCCAAGCTGCCTACAGCAAAACGCAGCATGGGCTATTTTAACTTGAAAGCAAGTAGATGAATACAGTGGGAAGGTGTCACATTTATGTCTCTAATCTTTTGGTAAACATTTATTGAACAAATACTATGTGTCATGTGCTACACTACACATTAAGTCTACAAAGATAAATAAGGCCTATTTTCTGCCTTGATGGAGCTGATAGTCAAGCTGAGGAGAGAAACTAAAAAAAAAAAAAAAAAAAAAAAAAAAGGAAGCCTTTCCAGGAAGGACTTTGTTTAGGAGTTTTGATCTTATCCTTTGGGTAGGGAGAGACGAGACCTTAGAAGTTTTTAAGTCGAGTCATGACAGCCTGATTTGCTTATAGAAGTACTCTGATGAGAATGTGAAAAATGGAGTGGTGCCTGAGAAACCATCATGAGACTGTGCATTTAGTCAAGAAAGTAGTTATGCCAGTCTACGCTAGCACAATGGGGACACTGAGACATGTTGGATGTCGACTTGACCAGTCTTCCTAACCAGCCAGATTACAAATGTGCGATGAGGGAGTAGGAGAGGTCACAGTTGTCTTTGAAGTTTTTAGCTTAAGTGGTCAGTAGATGGTGTTACCGCTCACCACGACAGGAAATATAGAAGGAAGATTCTTAAGCTATTTTTGGAAATGCTAAGTTTGATGTTTCTGAAGGATGTTACCTCACGGGTTTTTAGAAGGCAACTGGGAATGGAGGTATAGAACTCACGAGAGAGGTCAGCAATGTACTGGTTGTAGTTCTGTCATACAAATATGCATTTCAGTTAGCACTGAGGGTTTTTCCCCATCTGGGTGGGAGAGGAGCCAAAGTAGGTTTTGAGCATGCAAACCCTTTAGATTCTCCATGTTCCTACCTGAATATGCTAATGTAACCTGGTATGGTTTTCTGTTTATTTAATTTTCTACCAACTCTTCAAGGGCACAGACTATATATAATGAATTTGCTCAGTGAATTAATGGTGGAATGATGGCATGGGAAACATGGAGAGATAACAGAGTCTGCAAGAGTTGTGGCTCAATAAGTAGCAAACAAAAGAAGCATAGCTTACAGACACTCTCATGGCAGTGGCAAGAGTGAAATCTTCACCACTTCAGTGTTGTCACTGCTCCATCCTTGACTCTTGGCTTTGTCCCCTCTTTCTAACTCCTCCCAAGCCAATCTATTAGCAAGCCATTATATGGGTTCAGGCCAGCATCTTCTCACATCTGCATTACTACACCAACATCCCAATGGCACCTCTCCAGTTTTGCATCCTCTAACGCATTACCTACACTTTAGCTGGTATAATATGTATACACTGTCAGTCTGACCATGTCAATCCCTGTTCAAAACACTTTAATGACTCCTACTGTAATCATGATAGCCATAATAGGGCCAGCTGTTCAAAACCCTCCTGTTGACTTCTCCAGTTTTACCTCTCTTATTATCTTGCCTCCTCTTCATTCTTCTGTACTCCTGCTCTCTAGTCACAGCGAACTCCATCTGTCTTCCATGTGCCTTTTCTTTGATAGCCTCAGGACTGTTTCCAGCCTAGAACCCTGTACCTTTCTTCTTGCCCCTCAGCCTAACTCTATCAGCTGATAGAGTCTCTAATCTAATCTAATTCTCATCTAATCTAGTCTCTAATCTCTGCTCAAGTTTTTCCCCCAGCCTGCAAGAAGCTTCCCCCTGATACAGCAAGTTTCAGTTACATGTTCCTGACAGGTCCATCCATGGCACTCTATGTTTTACTCTCCTGGCACTAATCACACCACACTGCCATAGCCTTTAAACCTTTTCCTTCTCCATGGATTGTGAACTCCTATTCTCTATTATTCCCCAGTATCTAACTCAGTGCCTGGCACATAATAAGCTTTCCACAAAAATATGATAGATGAACAAATGTCCTGCAGAGATGGAGGAAACATGAACATGTAGCCTGGCAAAATAGGCTTCAAGCTTTCTCTGTATCCTGTCTGAATTGAGCCTGCAAATGAGGTCAATGTTTAATCAATTGGTCCACTAAGTGCCGTTAAACTCTAGCTTCTCATGCAGAGTCAGAGATGAAAGAAAACTGAAGTTGAAATTTTCCTCAGAAAAAGAACAAGCACTAATATTTCAAAGAGAAGATGCTTAGATGAAACATACCCATCTCGTGGTTGTAGTGGCAGGTGGGAGGTTATTAGCATCCCTGATAAGCAACGAGATGGAGCCCACGGCACTTCTCTTCTCTGTCTCTCCTTCCTTTCTTTCTGTCTTCCCTTCCCCCTTTCCCAAGCAACAACCTGAAGAGAAGGAAAGTGCAATTACACAGTGCCTGTTTAAAATTTAAGAAGACAAAAATGAGTTGAGGGTTTATTTTTTCCTTTTTGCAGGAAACAAATTAGCCCACAGTAGACTTGTGCCTGCAAGCAGCCCATTTAATTTGGTTATTTCCTATGCCTTGAGCCTAGCTTTTTCCCACTAATTCTGCCGGCCTCTTTCCATATTGGGGCTTATCTCTTTGCTGTATCCAGACTCATATGACAAGTGAGAGTCCTATCTGTATTTTATCTATTTAATCATCCCACCACCTTATTCCCCAAAGAATCTAAGGTGATGAGTCATTTTTCTAAACACAATCTCTCCCCTAAATTGATGCCCACTGGTTTCAAGCACTGCTTACTAAAATTCCAAACCCTCACCATTAAGCGTAGGGTTAAAAATTGGTTCATAATGTTCATGATTCCAACATGTTTGGGATATTGAGGACATAAGCCCAAGAAATGACCATACAAGAAATGCTTGCTCCTGGCTGCCCAGCTGCAGGTGATCCCTGTGCACTGTATGTGCTTCGAGCTGGCAGACAAATTCTGATCACCAAGCTCCAGGCCCATGTGCCCAGTTCTCTGCCAGAAATGGTCATCTGAGGGCTCTGCAGGCATCTCACACTTGAGATGCCTAAAATTCACCTCCCCATCTTACTCCCAATGTAGTACACTGGCCAAGAACACAGAATCCGGTGCCAGACTGCCTGAGTTCAAATCCTGGTTCTACCACTTGGCTGCACCTGGGCGAGGTCAAATGCTTTAACCACTCTGTGCCTCTGTTTCTTCCTCTGTACCATGTGGATAGTAACAGTGCCCACACCACAGGGCTGGTACTAGAGGTCAAGCGCTTACAATGAAGTGTAGCACAGCGCGGTCCTTATCCACAGGTGCTGCTGCTGTCACTGCTAATTCCCTCCTCCTCCATCCCCTACTTGGTAAATAGCACTGGCATCTGCCAAGGTTCCAGAAAGTAAAAGTCAGCCTGGCTCTTCCTAGTCCCTCATTTCACCCATAATTAGTCTCCCAAGCCTTGCTCACTTTTTATTCCAAAAAAATCTCCTCAGTCTACCTACTTGTCTCCACCTGCAGAGACAATGTTCTGATTCAAGCTTCCTTGTGCTCTTACCTGACTGAATGTGGTTGACCTCTGAACTGTCTCAGCTTCTCCAGTCTTGCCCCCTCCATACAAACCACTGTGTCACTTCCCTATGGAGAGACACCTTCCTCAACTCATTGCTCCAGTGCCCCAAGTCAGTCTCCGACTCCCCAGTCTCCTTCCTATCCCTGTCTCCAGCCACAAGAAACTAACTATGGGTGGATGCCAAACGCAGTGTGTGCTCTTGCCTCTGACCTTTGGACAAGTCACTCTCTCCTGCTTCATGATTCTTTCTCTGCTTTCCTCACCAGGCAGTTCCCTGTACTTCTCCCGAGGCCCTGCTAGTCTCTGAACTCAGCAGTGCCTTGTGTATGCCTCATCATGGCCCTCACCACATTATACTGCATTTGTCTGCTCACTTGGATATCTCCTCCACCCCGTTTTTCCCTTAGCGAAGAGTCGATCTGGTATGGTCAAGAAGAATTCTGAAGTCAATCTGCCAAGTTTGAATCCCAGCTCCTAGTATTCCCTAGCTATGTGACTCTAGGCAAGTTACCTCATCTCTGTACCTCCATTTTCTTATCTATAAGGACGATGAAATGTCTGACCTCATAGGACCATTATGAGAATTAAATGAATTACTTGGAACCATTCCTGATGCAGAGTAAGATATAAATAAGGGGAGGCTATTATTATTCACCCTGCCCTATTATTATTTGGGACCTCAAACAGTACCTAGCAAAAAGTCAGCAACATAAACAGTTTTAAGACAAAAAGACATAATGCTCTGCCTTGAGACTAGTTTCGTTGCTCATCATTGGGAAACAGATATTTGCAAGCACTGAGACCTCACTGCTCCCACTGCCTCACCAGTGCAGCCAGTTCCAGGATCCTGGGTGGCTTGGTGCAGAAGGAAGAGTTTGCACTAAGAGCCAGAAGTCCTGAGTCTGCCACCATGAAATCTGTTATACTCTAGACAAAATACTTAATTTCGGTTTCCTCATCTATGAAATGAAAAATCATACCTACTTTGCAATGAAATGTATAAAGCAATTGGCTTTGTACTGACATGTAGTAAATCATGCCTACTAAAGTTAAAAAAGATTTTTTTTCTCAGTATTATTGTCACACCATTCTAACTAATCAAAACCTACAAAACTCTTAAAGTAAAAGTGAATATGGGAAATATTAATGGGGAAGTGAAATGTTAATAGTGAAGGAGACAGTCATTAAAGAGAACTCCAGGTATGTTTTGGAGATGAGGAATTTACATGAAATAAATCCTTTCCGATAATTTTCTGATTCCTTGAAAGTGAGATCGTGGCAAGTACAATCTTGTACAGGAAGTGTCATGTGGAAGAGCGGTGGTTATTTAAAGCCTGTTCTGGTCTCTGTCTTTGATCCATACTGGGCCTTCCCCATCCAACAAATGAGCCACATATATGACCATGACTCCTACACATACCTTTACTCCCTATCCCAGACTGGCCCAAGGGCTGGTCCCCTGCCATACCCCTGCTACCTAATAAATATTTACTCGGTTATTGAATAAATAAATTATCTCTTATTAGCTTAGTGACCAGAGTCGTTTTGTCTCAGCAAAAGGCCGCAGCTCTACTCACCCACAATTCCTAGGAATTGCTTATTCTTCACTGCTTACCAAATAGGTCACTCACTAGGAGGGAGTATTTTACATGTGTGAGCCACGCAGCTCAAGTGAGGACTCCACTCTGTTCTTCTAGAGCATTAATTATGTGGCCACAAGAGATAAAGTTTGCCTCTTTCTCTTTCAATTAAAAAAATAATAATAACCTAAACTATAAATAAACAAAAACCGGTGGCTCCAGAAATAACTTCATAATAAAGAAGATTCTCTCTCTCCCTCTCAATCCCTTCATCAAAAGAAAAAAAAATTCTTAGTAACAAAACAAAAACAACCATTACTGAGCATTTTCAGAGCACAACTTCTAGAACTCCTGGTAAGAATTCCAGAAGACAGGTGCCACTCTAGTCTGAGCAGGCTCTGCTCTCCCTGTGTCTCCACGATGGTTCTACTGAGCCTCAACATGACCAAGAGGCAGAGAACATAAAGTTATCCTTCCCTCTAGATGGCTTCATTTACATAGCCAATCATGAGTTCTGGGCATCATGACTATACTCCTGGACTTTAATCTCCTTTCACAGTTATTCTGTGGAGCACGGTTTTTTCTTTTTTAAAAAATTATTTTGTCATGGCAGGCCAAACCTAGTATAAAATCAAATGCTTAAAACATGGTTGTTTTGACCTTTGAGTGAGGCAGTTCAGTGTGGAGTTAGGAGTACTGGATTCTAGTTCACTAGTTAGTTGTGAGACTTCAGGTAGATCATTTAGTTCTCTGGGCCTTAGTGGTTTTATCTATAAAATGAGGTGAATTGGTTTCCAAATTTCCTTTCAGGATGGAAATGTATTTAAAGCCATGCATCTTTAGCACATCGACTTTGTCATATATTACTGCTTTTGAGTTGCTAACATAATACATCCTAACAGTTCCATTGTGGAAACTAAATTAAAGGACATTATTTTAGCTTGAAAATCTTCTACATTACTTTTCCAAATTATTATATAGAGTAAACCAAAAGTCCCTGTTCATCTATATTTAAAATGGCCACAAATCTGTATGTACCTTAACAAATAAGACAAGAATTGTAAATGACATCTACAAGCAACTGGGGTATATTTTCAGCATTTATTGTGACATAATGAATAAGAACTGTGCTAATAGCTGTGTACAGAGAGTCACTGATAACATATTTGCATGATACATGCACAGTGACACTGAGCAGATTCAACACGTAACAGTAAAACATTTGTTATTTAGAATGTCCCAGAAATTAATATAAGAAATCAATCAATCATGAATGTAAAAGTACTTTGTCTTTGCAATTATGATTTTTTGCACAGTTGAAATAAAGCAAAATAAAAGATGTTAAGAAATAGAGTCCCTCACATTTCCTCTTGGCTCCACTGTCTTACAAACATTTACTCACCTTCCCTCCATTCTCAATGGAATTAAGAGTCATTCTTTCAAAAGTCAGTTTCTCTCACTGATAGTGATAATGGTTTTGCTCTTTGATGGATATGTGCCTAACTCCAGAGTCACCACACTTTGTTTCATTCATTTATCCTTCATTGCTCTCTTTCTCCTGGTCCCTCTCTCTTTCCTACTAACACATACAGTTATCCTGTAAAATTAGAATAATTTGCTTGGCCTTAATGCAATCTATTATAACTCTATTTAGAAGAAGGAAAGCTTCCAAATCTATTCTATGAGGCCAGCATTACCCTCATACCCAAACCAGACGAAACACTACCAAAAAACTCCCATGTCCCTGATGAACACAGTTGCAAAAGTCCTAACAAAATATTGGAAAATCACATTCAATAATACATTAAAAGGATCATTCCCCACGATCAAGTGGGATTTATTCCACGGATGCAAGGATGGTTCAGTATTTGTGAATCAATAAGAGTGATATAACATGTTAACAAAATGAAGGATAAAACATACAATCATCTCAATAAATGCAGAAAAAGTATTTGACAAAATTCAACATCTGTTTATGATTAAAAAAACTCAATAAAGTACATTTAGAGGGAACATACCTCAACATAATAAAGGTCATTTATGAAAAACTCACAACTAACATTATACTCAATGGTGAAAAACTGAGAGGTTTTCTTCTAATATCAGGAATAAGACAAGGATGGCCACTCTTGCCACTTTTATTCAACATAATACTGTATATTCTAGTTACAGCTAGGAAGCAAGAAAAATAAAAGGCATCCAAATTGGTAAGGAAGAAATAAAACTGTCACTGTTTGCAGATGACATGATACTTGGCACAGAAAACCCTGAAGACTCCACCAAAAAGCAACTAAAAGTAATAAACAGATTCAGTAAGGTTGCAGGATACAAAGTAATACACAGAGATCAGTTGTTTCTATATGCTAATAATAAAGTAGTAGAAAGAGAAAAATAGAAAACAATTCCATTTACTATTGCAGCAAGAAGAATAAAGTATCATTACAAAGTTAATAAAGGAGATAAGAGACCCAATACTCTGAAAACTATAAAACATTGATGAAAGAAACTGAAGATGACACAACTGGAAAGATATTCCATGACCATGGATTAGAAGAATTAATATTGTTAAAATATCCATAGTACCCAAAGCAATCTACAGATTCAATGCAATCTCTGTCAAAATACCAACAGCATTTTTCATAGAACTAGAACAAGAACCCAAAAGTGAAAACAAACAAAAAAAAAACCCCTATTGGGACTACATCAAAATAAAAAGCTTTTGCACAGCAAACCATCAACAAAACTAACAGGCAACTTACTGAATGGGAGAAGACACCTGAAATTATATATCTGGTAATGGGTTAATATCCAAAATATACAAAGGACTTATACAACTCAACAACAACAAAAAAGTCCAAATAATCTAATTTAAAAATGGGCAGAGGATCAGATTAGACATTTTTCCAAAGAAGGCATACAGATGGCCAACAGACACATGAAAAGATGCTCAACATCACTCATCATCAGGGAAATGTAGATCAAAACCACAATGAGATTATCACCTCACACCTGTCAGAATGGCTAAAATCAAAAAGACAAGAGGTAACAAGTGTTGGCCAGGATGTGGAGGAAAGGAACCCTCGTGCACTGTGGGTGGGAATGTAAACTGGTACAGCCACTGAGGAAATGAGTATGGAGGTTTTTCAAAAAGTCAAAAAAGCAGAAATACCATATGATTCAATAATACCACTACTGAGTAGTTACCTGAAGAAAATAAAACACTAATTTGAAAAGCTATATGCACTCTTATGTTTATTGCAGTGTTATCTATAGTCGCCAAAGCATGAAAGCAACCTAAGTGTCCACCAATAGAAGAATGGATAGACACATTGTGTGGATAGACACATTGTGTGGATAAATACACACAATGGAATGTTATTCAGCCATAGAAAAAGGGTGAGATCTTGCCATTTGTGACAACATGAATGGACCTAGAGGTATTATGCTAAGTGAAAATACCATGTGATATCACTTCTAGGTGGAATCTAAAAAACAAAACAAATTAATAAACAAACAAAAAGCAGAAGTATACCCAAAAATCTGGAGAGCAAACTGATGGTTGCCAGAGGGGGAAGAAGAGGTGGAGAGTTGGGCGAGATGGGTGAGGGAGTGGGGTGGGAAATACAGGCTTCCGGGAATGGAGTGAATAAGTCATGGGAATAAAAGGCACAGCATAGGGAATAGAGTCAATGGTACTTAACAGCATTGTACAATGAAAGATGGTATCCACACTTGGGGTAAGCATAGCAGAACATACAGGCTTGCCGAATTGCTATGTTGGGCAACTGAAACTAACATAACATTGCATGTCAACTATACTTCAATGTTTAAAAAGTCCTTCTATTGAATATATATCTTTATGTTGTATCCAGATTTGCTATCTCCATTATCTCTCCACTCCTCAATGTCTTAGTCTCTTAAAAGTCATTCCCTTTCAAGCTACTGAAACAGCTCTAGAGTGCCCTCAAAACCACCTCCTTTTCCTTCGATCCAGATTCCACCAAATGGTGCCAGTGAATGACCAGCTGGACAGGCTTGAAACTTCGGAGTCATCTTAGGCCGCTCCTTTGAATTCTAGCTTCAAACATTTCAGTGTCTGCTCAATATGGCCACTTGGGTGTTATACCAGTCCCAGTTCCTACAGGCAACACATGGAAGAACGTACCTGAAGAATGTTTCAACTCTTTACAGAGGAGTGGGCAGGGAGAGGGAAACCATCAAGAGATGATAAAGCTCTTGGGGAGCCAGCAAGAGCAAGGAGCCATCATTACCTCTAGGTTTAAAGAGTATCATAAGCTAAATTGTGTCCCTCCCCCTACAGAAAAATTCAGGTTGAAGCCCTAATCCCCCACCCATACCTCAGAACGTGATGCTTAGAGGTAGGGTTTTTATGGAAGTGATGAAGTCGTTAGCTGGGCCCTAATCCAAATGCCTAATGTCCTTATAAGAGAAAGTTTGGATGTAGACACACAGAGAGGAAAGAAGACATGGAGACAGACATAAGGAGAAAATGGCGGTGCGTAAGTCAAGGAGAAGGCCTGGAACTTCCTCCCTCACTGCCATCAGAAGGAAGCAGTCCTGCTGACACTTTAATTTCAAACTTCTAGCCTCTAGCAGTATAAGAAAATACATTTCTGTTGTTTAAAGCCACTCAGCCTGCAGTACATACTTTGTTACCATAACCCTAGCAAACTCATCCCAAGAAGACAGAGGATGGAGCTGCTGGAAGCACCTGACAAGAACTATAGCTGTGCAAGTGAGCCCACATGACAGGAGCTATGGCCCCAGGTAGAGCAATGCAGCCACTGACAAGCCACCCCATAACAAGGAGAGAGCTGGGGGAAACGTTCTCAACCGCTCTTCCCTGCCCTCTGATCTGTCTCTCAATGGCCTAACCAGAACCCAGAGGCAAGGGAGCGTGGGTGACGACGTCTCTAGTGGTCAGCTACCCAGGACACAGAGCAAAGTGCCAGTGATCGTTGAGGTGCAAAGAAAGAATATTCACCAAATATGTCGAATACTGTTCGCAAATGTCACACACCTAGAGCAGACTACTGTTTCCCACCACTAAACCTGCTTTTTCCCTAGTCATCATCTCAGTAACTCCATTCTTCGAGTTGCATGGGCCAAAAATCTTGATGCTATCTCTGATTCCATCAACAAATTCTATTTGAGCTACCTTAGAAATTTTCAGAATCTAACCACCTCTTATCATTCCCCACAGAGATGCTTATCTCAGCACAATCTCTAGTTCACAAACTTGTCTATGGCTATTCCTTTACTAGTCCCCCACCCCACCCCACCCCACCGCCGGACCAGGTTCTATCTTTTCCAAAGCTGCGGTTGAGTTTGGGCCCATCTCCATCGTGCATCATCACTAGAAGACATCTCCCAGACCCAGCACTTCTCCAACTGTTAGGAAAGCCATCACAGGACAAGGTTACTCACTCCACCTCACCTCCAAAACATAAATCCCTCATTCTCTCCTCTCTAAAGCTCCAGCCTGCTAACTCAATGGGCTTCCAATCTCAAAGCACAGGGCACCCCCCACACACCCTAATGTCTCCCAGGCAAATTCTCCAAGATATAAAAATACATGGAAAACGAGTTGGTTTCCCCCTGCCCCAAATTCAAACATAGCCTTGTTTTATTTGAATATATAAGCAATTTAGAAAATGATAAGAAAAAAATCCCTTAAATTGCACCACTGTGAGATACGCAATATTGATTTTTATGTGACTATGATTTCAAACAGATTTTTAGGCACAGACATACATGTGTATATATATACACACACTTATAATTTTATATAAATGGGTTCATATTATTATACATGTCTTAAAAAAATTCTAAATACCTTTACTCTGATCTTTGATATTTCTTTTTTTAACTCACCTCTCTCTTTCCTCTCTCCTGACCCTCACCTCTTACCAAGGAACTAAAGTTAACATTTTGGAATATAGTGTTTATACTTCTTTCCATGCTTATAAATCATGTGTGAATATTTAAATACATATATTGAACTTGAGGGTAATTTATAGTAAAAAAAAAAACCCAGATTCTATAATATCTCCTTATTTACATCTCATAAGAAAAACCTTATAAGTTACCTAGTATAGATACAACTCATTTTTTTCAAGAGCTGCATAATGATATGGATGCATCGCAATTTATTCAGCCAATCTGCTATTAATAAACTTTCAAGGTGTTTCTGATTTAGTCATTACAAATGATGTCATAATGTTCTTTTTCAAACTGGCATATTTATTTCTAAAGGAAAAATTTCCCCTAGGTGAATGGATATTAAACTATACATGTATTTTTAAGTTACTCTAGATATTGCCACATTATAAGGCTCTAAAATCATAATGCTTCGATTTCAATGTATAATATTAATCCTACTTTCTGATTAAAATTGAAAAATTCAACATAGTAGAAAAGTGGACAAACTAAAATTCACTGAAGGGTAATTGAAACAGATGATAAATACTGTACCTCACTGATCATCAGAAGAAACATAGACCATATCCTACTCATCAAAATGGCAAAAAAAAAAAAAAAAAAAAAAAAAAAAAGAAGAAGAGTGAAAAGAATACTAATACTAAGCTATACTAATGGTGTGCGTGAGGTAAAAAGAGAAGACCAGAGGAACCTGGGTGACTCAGTTAGGCCTCAGTCTCTTGGTTTCAGCTCAGGTCAGACTTCAGCTTAGCAGGGAGTTGACTTGGGGATTTCTCTCCCTCTCCCTCTGCCCGCCCCCACCCCCCGTTTGTGTGTGCTTGCGTGCTCTCTCTCTCTCTCAAATAAATAAATAAATCTTAAAAAAAAAAAAAGGCAAAAGGGCATTCTTTTAACATTAGGGCCATCAATCATTTGTGTTCTGTTTGCTCCAAATACTTTTTCAACTTCTTTCACATCTTTTGACTTTTTATAGTACTTTGGGCCAAGCTTAAAAACGCAAATTTTACAGTCATATGTTTTCCCTTTAACATCTCTACCATTCTGTCTTGTTTCAGAAGATATTGCTTACCCCATCCTCTCCTAATTTTTCTTCTAAAATTTGTACTGCCTTTTTTTTATATTTAAATCTGTAATATCTTTGGGATTTATTTTTATATGTGATGAGAGGTAAGAGTATATTTTTAATTTTCTTCCAGATGGAAAGCAAGTTATGTCAACATCGTTTATTAGGTCAATTACTTTTTCTAACCTAAAACTGAAATATCACTTTTGCCATGTGTTAACTTCCCATAGTCACTGGCATCTATTTCTTGACTCTGCTCAATTCCATTGGTCTTTTAAGTCAATGCCATATTGCTTTAATGGCAGTGGTTACCACAGCATGACTTAATCTCTAGTAAAAAAAAAAACACTGTTTTTATTTTTAATAACTTTGTTTATTATTTTCAGATGTTTAATCTTGCATGTGTTCTTTTTCTAAAATTACTCTTTTTGAGATAATTGTAGATTTATGTGCAGTTCTAAGAAATAATAGAGAATCCTGTGATTCTCCCAATGGCAACATACTGAGAAATAATACAGTATCAAAATCATGATATTGACATTGATAGAACCAAGATATAGAACATTTCTGCTACCACAGTGTGTTGCCCTTTTATAGTCAGATCCACTTCTCTTCTGTTCCCACCTACTCCTTCCTGTCTGGCAGCCACTTATCTGTTCTTCATTTCTATAATTTTGTAGTTTCAAGAATGTTATATAAATGGAATTATACAGTGTATAACTTTTTTGGGACTGACCTTTTCACTCAGCATAATGCCCCTGGGATTCATCTAAATTGTTGCCTGCATCAATGGTTCATTTCCTTTTATTGCTGAGTAATGTTCCATACCACAATTTCTTTAACCATTCACTCACTGAGGAACACCTGTGTCATTTCCAGTTTACAAATTAAGTTGATCTGAATGTTCACATACAAGTTTTTGTGTGAACACAAGTTTTCACTCTTCTAGAATAAATGATGAAGAGTATAATTACTAAGTTGAGGTTATCTGCTACTTACATGTTTAGCTTTATAAGAAATGGCCAAGGTGTTTTCAAGAATGACTACCATTTTACATGCCTACCAGAAATGTAGGAGTGATCCTGTTTCTTCCATGCTCACCAGCATTTGATGTTGTCACTATTTGTTACTGTAACCATTTGGATAGGTATGTAGTGATGTCTCACTGTGGTTTTAATTCGCATTTCCCTAATGGCAAATGATACTTACCATCTTTTCATGTGCTTATTTTCCATCTGTATATCTCCTTCAGCGAAACATCTATGCATATTTTTTTGTCCATTTTCTAATTGGACTTTTTTTACTGTTAAGTTTTGAGAGGTCTTTATATATTCAAGATACTGTTTCTAGGTCAGATAGGTGGTTTGCAGATATTTTTTCCCGGTGTGATACTAATTTTTTCATCCTGTTAAAAGAGTTGCTCAGAAAAATTTTTAAATTTTGAATAAGTAAAATTTATCAATTTTTTCTTTTATGGATCTTGTTTTTGGTATCAAATATATAAACTCTTTGACTAGCCTTAGAGCCTGAAGTTTTTATCTTATTTTCTTCCCAAAAGTTTTATTTTTGCATTTTATATTTAAGTCTGCAATCCACCTTGAGTTATTTTTTTTTATAAAGTATGAGGTTGAGGTTCACTTTTTTTTTTGCCTGTGGATATCCAATTGCTCCAGCACCACTGTTGAAAAATCTATTTCCCTCCATTGAATTGCTTTTGCACTTCTGTCAAAAATCAATTAGGCATATTAGTGTGAGGATATTTCTGGTTCCTTTACTCTATGTCCATTGATCGCTGTGTCTAGCCCTCTGCCAATATCAAACTGTCTTGATAACTGTAGTTATTTAATATTCTTGAAATCATGGAAGATTATTTCCCCCACTTTTTATTTTCAAAATTATTTTACCTATTCTTATTCCTTTTACTTTCCACATATATTTTAGAATAGTACTGCTAATATCTAGTAAAAATTATTAGTTTTTTATCAGTTTGGGGAGAACTGACATCTTTACTATGTTGGATTTTTTTAATCCATAAAAATGGCTCTCCATATATTTGGATCTTCTTTGATGCCTTTCATTGGTATTTCATAGTTCACATCACACAAGTTCTATACATTTAATGTTGGGCTTATACCTAAGTATTTAAAGTTTCTAAACAATTCTAACTGATATATTTTCAATGTGTGTTCCATGTGGTCATTGTTAGTATACTGAAATACAATCGACTTCTGTATATTTTTATCTTCTGTCTGTAACCTTGTTGAATATACTTTTTGGTTCTACAGGGTTGTTTTGTTTTGTTTTTAGAGAGTCCTTGGAATTTTCTATGGAAATGATTATGTCATCTGCAAATAGAAGCAGTTTTCTTACTTTCTCTTCTTTTTAAAGATTTTATTTATTTATTCATTCATGAGAGACACACACACACACACACACACACAGAGAGAGAGAGAGAGAGAGAGAGAGAGGCAGAGACACAGCCAGAGGGAGAAGCAGGCTCCATGCAAGGAGCCTGATGCAGGACTCGATCCCGGGTCTCCAGGATCACACCCTGGGCTGCAGGCGGCGCTAAACCACTGCGCCACCGGGGCTGCCCTATTTCTTACTTTCTGATATGCATCTTTTATTCCTTTATCTTGCCTAACCATCATGGCTAGAACTTCTAGTACTACGGATAAGAATATTAAGAATGGACATTCTCCCCAGTTTTAGAGGGAAAGCATTCAGTCTTTTACCACTATATAATGTTAGCAGTAGAGTTTTCCATAGATTGGCTGATTGACTTTTTCACATTGGTTGAAAATTGATTGATTTTTAAAATATTGAAGCAGTCTTGTATCTCTGGAATAAACTCTACTTGGCCGTGATGTATACTTCATTTTACACAATGCTGAGCTCTGCTTATTTTTGTTCAAGATTTTATGTCTATATTCATGAGAGATATTAGTCTCTGGTTTTCCTTTTTTGTACTGTCTGTTTTTTATATAAAAGTTAATATTAGCTTAAAAAATGAATTGGGAAGTATTCCTTCCTGTTCTATTTTTTGGAAGAGACTGTGTAGAATTGTATTCTTTCTTCTCTAAACATCTGGGCTTGGAGAGGTCTTTTTGGGAATTTTAAAATTGTGAATTCTCTTTGTTTAATAGTAGTATTTAAATGATCTAGTTCATATTGAGTGAACTGTGGTGGTTTATGTTTTTCAAGGTATCAGTTTATTTCATCTAGGTTGTGTATAAGTTATTCTTAGTATCCCCTTGTTTTGGTGTCCACAGGCTTTACTATAGATGTCCACAGTCTCATTCTTGATTTTGGTAATTTGTATCTTTTCTTCCTTTACTTTTTGTCTTAGTTTTGCTAGTGTTTTCAATTTGATTGATTCCTTTTCAAAGAACCAATTTTTTGTTTTACTTTTTTTTTTCCTACTGCCTTTATGTTTTCAATTTCATTGATTTTTTGCTCTTTATTATTTTCTTCTTTTGCTTATTTTCCATTTATTTTGTTCTTTTGCTAGTTTCTTGAGGTGAAATTTTAGTTATTAAGACTTCCTTTCTTTTCTGATATAAGCATTCAGTGCTATACAGTTCCCTCTCAGCACTGCTTCAGCTATATCCTACAAATTTTATATGTTGCATTATTGTTTCCATTAATTCAATGTATTTTTTATTTCCTTTTAGATTTCCTGTTCATCCATGGATTATTGAGAGGCATTGTTGTTTATTTTCCAAGAATTTGGAGATTTTCTTATTAGCTTTCTATTACTGATCTCTAATTTGATTTCATTGTGGTTAAAGAACAAAATCCTTATGGTAACAGTTCTTTTAAAATTAATCAGGTTTGTTTTATGGCCTAGTATATGGTCTCCCTTGGTATATGTTCTGTGAGCATTTATATAGGATGTGTATTCTTCTGCTAAGGGATGGAGTGTTCTGTAAATATTGATTAGATCTCACTGTTTGATGGTGTTGACTTCTTCTATTTTACTGATCTTCTGTCTAGTTGTTCTATCAATTGATGGGAAAGGAGTGTTGAACTCTCAATTATAATTTTTAATTTGTCCATTTCTTCCTATAGTATGCATCAATTTTATTTCACATATTTTGCAGGGTTTTTTTTTTGACAGATGAACATTTAGAATTCCATGTCTTATTGATATATTAGCCCTTTTATCATTATGTAATATCCCTCTCGTTGGTAATTTTCTTTGCTCTGATGTCTGTTTTATCTGACATTAATGTAACTACTCCTGCTTTCATTTTATTAATGTTGAATGCTATATATTTTTTCTACTCTTTACTTCCAACCTACCAAATATTATTATAGTTGAAGTGAGCTTGTAGTCATACATTTTTAGGAAATATTTTTCAAGCCACTCTACCAACCTTTGTCTTTTAATTGGTTCATTTATACCATTTACATTTAATGTAGTCATTGATATGTTAGGACTTAAGTCTGCCGTTTTTTGCTTTCTTTTGTTGTTTTTTGTTTTCTTAGTCCTCCTTTCCTTTGTGATAAATTAAAATCATTAGAATTCTAGTTTTATTAGTAGGATTTTTGAGTGCATCTTTTTGGTATAGTTTTTAAAAATGGTGCTTTAGGTATTACATGTATATACATAAATTACCACAGTTTACTGTGGTCTACACTTTACCTTTTCAAGTGAAATGTAGGAATCTATCACCTTTTATATTCTTTTTTTTTAATGTTCTGGAATTTTTTCTAAGATTTTATTTACTTATTCATGAAAGACACAAAGAAAGACACAGGCAGAGAGAGTAGTGGGCCCCACACAGGGAACCCAATTTGGGACTCGATCCCGGGTCTCCGGGATCATGCCCTGGGCCAAAGGCAGATGCTCAACCACCGAGCCACCTGGGCTGCCCACCTTTTATATTCCTTTACCTTCCTCCCATTTATAATTGTCTTAAGTATTTCCTCTTCATACATCTAGAACCATCCTTCACTTATTATAATTTTTAACAGTCAAATATAATTTAGTATTATTATATTTAACTGTATTATAATTCTTCACTGTATTATATTTTTTAACAGTCAACTATAATTTAATAAGCTAAAAAGGGAAAGGAAAATATGACATATTTGCTTGTATTTTTACTTTTTATTGTTATATCTTTCTTCCTGGGGTTCTATGGTTCCTTCTTTAATTATTTCTTTTCTGTTTAGAGAACATTCAGGCATCTTTTGGTTGTTATGCTATGGGACTCTGGATCCCATTTGTATCTTCTTTTTTTAGCTACTTCTTATTTTTTCTTTCTATCTATCTATCATATTGATATTATTTCACTGGAGAACCCTAGCTAATACAGCAATCATTATCTAAACATTTTCTGTCTTGATAGTCTGTTCCTTTTCTTACTCTTTGGCCAAAGAGAATAGACTTTTGTTGGGCCTTTTTTGTCTGAGTCTGTTAGGATTTCTGAGTTGCTGACTTCTTTAGTTACAAGTCTGGGATACAGCAGGCCAAAGAAAACCCAGGAAACTCACTACTGTGTTGTTCCTTGGGTCTTGAGGTCTCTAGCTGGTCCACCCTTTTCTATCCTTCAGAGTCCTCTTTGTTTCTTTTATATAGAGAGCCCAGGGTTTTTAGTTGTACTTAATGCAAAGAATAAGGAGAAATCCCACTTTCCTGAGGTGGGATTTTTCCCCATGTGTTCTTTTAAGCCATGTCATCCAATTAAAAAAATATGCATATGATTTTTTAACTTTCGAGAAATTCATGTGCTGTGAGGATGAAGAAATGGATGCTTCATGACCACAAAACATCACAAGTGCCCTGTATGTCCCTACAGTGACTGCACAGTGCTGAGAACAGCTTATGAAAACTTGCAGCTTATTGTGTTCATTTCTGACTATTCAATTATCATTCTGGGCATGCTTCTTAGATTATTTGTCTACAATAACATGTAAAACACTGATTAAATTTAAGACAATACAAACAAATAGAAAAATACTCCCTGCTCACTGACTGGAAGAATTAATATTGTTAAAATGTCCATACTATGCAAAGCAATCTACAGATTCAATGCAATCCCTATCAAAATACCAACAGCACTTTTCCTAGAACTAGAACAACCCACCCTAAAATTTGTATGGAACCACAAAAGGCCATGAATAGCCAAAACAATCTTGGGAAAGAAAAAAAAGCTGGAGGAATCACAATCTCAGATTTCAATATATATTATAAAGCTACGATAATCAAAACAGTAAGGTATCGGCAAAAAAATACACACACATATCAATAGAACAAAACAGAACCCAGAAAGAAACTCACAATTATATGGCCAATTATTCTATGACAAAAGAAACCAGAGCATATAATAGGAAAAAGACAATCTCCTCAATAAGTGCTGCTGGGAAAGCTGGGTAGCTGCATGCAAATGAATCAAACTGGACTACTCTCTAACATGATCCATAAAAATAAATTCAAAGTGAATTAAAGATCTAATGTGAAATGTGACAACATAAAACCCCTAGAAGATAATACAGGCAGTAATTTCTCCAACATTAGCCATAGCAACATTTTTCTAGATATGTCTTCTGAGGCAAGGAAAACAAAAGCAAAAATAAACTATTGGGATTAGATCAAAATAAAAATGAATGGGATAAGATATTTGAAATGATATATCCAATAAGTGATTAATATCCAAAATATATAAAAAACTCAGACAACTCAGCATCAAAAAATAAGTATCTTACTTTAAAAATGGACAGAAGACATGAATAGACATTTTTCCAAAGATATACAGATGGGCAACAGACATGAAGAGATGTTCAACATCACTAATCATCAGGGAAATGCAAATCAAAACCACAATGAGATATCACCTTACACCTGTCAGGATAGCTAAAATCACAAAGATAACAAGTATTGGAGAGGATGTGGAGAAAAAGGAACCTTTGTGCACCATCAGTGGAAATGTTAAATTGCTAGAGCCACTGTGAAAAAGACTGTGGAGAGTTCTTGAAAAATGAAAAACAGAAATACCATATGATCCAATAATGCCACTACTGGGTATCTTTCCTTCAAAAAACATAGTAATTAAGAAAGATATATGCCCCTCTATGTTTATTGCAGAATTATTTATAATAGCCAAGATATGGAAGTAAACTGAATATCCATCAATAGATGAATGGTTAAGAAAGATGTAAGATATATGTATGTATCTTTTTTATAGATTCCACTTATGAGTGAAATAATATGGTATTTGTTTCTCTCTGTCTGAGTTATTTCACTTAGCATAATACCCTCTAGGTGTATTACGTTGTTTCAAATGGCACAGTCTCATCGTTTTTGTGCCTGGATGATATTCCATTGTGTGTATGTGTGTGTGTGTGTGCGTGTGTGTGTATACAGAGAGACAAATACCATATTATTTCACTCATAAGTGGGATATAAAAACCCCCACAAATGAATACACAAACAAAAGACAGAATCAGACCTATAATACAGAGAAGAAACTAATAGTTGCCAGAGGAGACGTGGGTGGGGAGTTGAGTAAAATGGGTGAAGGGGAGTGAGAGATACAGGTTTCCACCTATGGAATGAGTAAGTCACAGGAATAAAAGGCACAGCAGAAGGAATATAGTCAAGGATATTGTAATAATGATGTATGGAGACAACAGTAGCTACCCCTGTGGTAAGCACAGCATAAGATATAAACTTGTCCAATCACTAAGTTGTATACCCAAAGATCATGTAACATTGTAGGCCAACTCTCCTCAAAAAAATTTTTTTAATTAAAAACATGTACTAAGGCAGGACACCTGAAGAGCTCAGTGGTTGAGCATCTGCCTTCAGCTCAGGGCATGATCCTGGGGTCTTGGGACCAGGTCTCACAGCAGGCTCCCCATGGGAGTCTGCTTCTCTCTCTGCCTGTGTCTCTGCCTCTCTGTGTGTCACTCATGAATAAATAAATAAAATCTTTAGAAAAAAAAAAAGAAAACATGTACTAAGGCAAACATTTAGAAAAAACAATTCCTGGAAGGCTTACCCAACTGAGTTTTACAGAATATCCTCCATCCATATGCAGATTGAACAGTCACAATGAAAACAATAGAAGGAGAAACAAACATGGAAATTGTCTACAGACACCTGGCAATCAACTAGCCACTGAGGCTGATGGCTTGGTAGTGTAACTGCCTCTGCTCAACTTCTAGGCAATGTCCCCAGGGGTCCCAAAGATCTAAAAAAGTAGCACAAAGTTGTAAAAACTGTTGACTAGAAAGGAGTAGAGTAATTTGAGGACAATTGCTACAATTTGGAAATCAGTCCATAGACTTTATCTCATTTTTGTAAGTATTTCTATAATAACATTTCATTCACTTCTTAAAGGCAGGTTCTAGCTTATTCTTCTTTAACTTTTTCTGTGTGTCTTTGAATGAAATGATCAGAGACATATGGTTTGGATTTCTGAGCAAAGACCCTTCTATAAAGGGTTTGTATGTAGCATCTAGTTTGACTCTCTCCCAGACACAGAAAATGAAACCCTCATGTGTCTATTCCCTAGAATGTAAAAACCATTGCTTCACTGCTAGTCCTGTCACTTGAAAAGTGTTAATTGGTTGAAGTAAGATCATCTTGGTCTTCATTAATATTGTGTCCCTGTTCTTTTTTGCCATAGAGAAAGCACTGTTATAATTGAAAGGCAGCTCCACAGCTTCCCAGGTAGGGATGAGAGAAGTATTGCTAATTTGCTCAGTGTCACACCTGCTTTGTTCTTCATTAGATGAAGGGGAAAGTCAAAGCTTCCAGGAAGCCTGCAGGGGGAAAGAAGTGTTCCCAGTCCCAGCTGTTGCCTAGGAACCCAGGGAATCCCAGAGAGGAAAGGACAGTCCTTACCAAAAACCTTCACCATAAAGTATAATCATTCCCTCCTTGCAATAAGAAACTGTTATTCCAAATTTCTCCATTCATTCATTCACTCATAAAAAGTATTGTTGAGCATCCAAAATGTGACAGGCACTTCTCTGGGTACTGGGGACATATCCATGAACAAGAAAGGCAGAGTTCCTCTTCAGGGCACTTACACACCAGTGTAGACAAATATAGGATGCATTTTGAGTTATTCATAAGAAGTATGCGGTACTGCAAAGCAGGGGAGGTGATAATGATGGGGCAGGAGGACTATCTTAGACAGACTGGCCATCTTGAAGGGATGGCATTGAGCCCGAGCAGCCTTCTGTGGGCCTGCACAGGAAGGCCTCCAGAGCAGGGCAGTCCTCCGTCCTGTGGGGAGACCTGAATGAAGTGGGGAGCAAGCAATGCAAAGCTCTAAGGCCAGAGATTTCATGAGGAAGTACCATGGCTGGAAGCAGGATGTTGCTGGGTGTGTTTGAAAATCATCAAGGCCAGGGCACTATCCTGCTTACGTTAGGCCAGAGGAGTCCCTGCCCTCAGCCTTTGTTTCAGAAAGCCTCAAATTTCTCTCTCTCTCAATCTCTTTCTCTCTCTCTCTCTCACAAACACACACACATACACACAAATGACCAATGCATGGATGCCTCTATCATACAGAACCTTCGATGATCTGCTCTGCCGCACAACCGTAATTTTACACAGTGGTCTTTGTGACTCACTCCATCCAGGTTCCAGAGAACTGTTGCTCCATATCCCTTGTCTTCTATCCTCAACACAAAAGGCAGCTGTCTCCCTGTAAAGGTTTGAGGTTTGCTGAGCTGACATACAGATTCAGAATGCACTGAGTGAGGGTTTGAGACATGGAAGCACTTTGGCTTACAAAAAAAGACAAATTAATTAACTTGTCAAATCCTTTTTCTCAGAAAACATGAATACAATTGATTCTTGCATAATAAAGGTTGTTTCTCTATAGCATCAAGTATCCCTTTTCTTGCTTCTCTCCCATTCTATTCCCTGGTTCTAAAAGTATCCACAAGTTAGAGTGGTATTTGCTAGTTACATATGGAAACTGAGGAACATTTCACAATATTAAACAACACATATTTCCCCTAGGTTTGTATGCATTTAGGTCTAGGTGTAACATGCATGAAGCATGATATTAAGACAACTAGGTAAACATTAAATTCTAGAATTGTGCATACCTTATATTATAAAAATATTGAAGAATATTAATATTTCCAAAAATTAAATAAACTTTCAGCTTTGTTAGTTTCATTTAAAAGCTTGATAGTCATTATAATTTGTATTTGCCTTTAATCATAATAGTTTGACATTTTATTTATTTATTTATTTATTTTTAAAGATTTTATTTATTCATGAGAGACACAGAGAGAGAGAGAAGCAGAGACAGGTTGAGGGAGAAGCAGGCTCCATGCAGGGAGCCCAATGTGGGACTCGATCCTGGGACTTCCAGACCATGTCCCGGGCCGAAGGCAGGCGTTAAACCACTGAGCTACCCAGGAATCCTGTTAAATTGACATTTTAGAAGAAAACTAGCCTTTGAAAACATAAGCAGCATTTTCATCTTTTAATTTTATTTGTATTAAACATTTAGATATATTCAATGATAAATTCAGATGGCTGACTTTTTGCTTTCACCATTAGAAAGGTAGGTTTTCCAAAATGGGAGAATAGAACATATTTCATTTAATAGTTTACTAGCTTGGTTTATAGTTTCTAATATTTAGGATATATGGGATGTGGTCCTCAACTTTTATCACTTGTCTGAGTTCCACAAATGTTAGGGAGCAGTGTGAGCCAATGAACATGGAGCCTGGCGGGTTCACATGGAACTGAATAAGAAGCTGGGATTTGATCCCAGCTTTAATGGGAAGCCCCTAGATGGTTCTGAACTAGATGGTAGCCAACTGGAAGCTCATCCCTAATATATAGGACCAATTCAACATTGATATTTTTGGAGACCAGATTATCAATGAAAGATTTTTCCATCCCTCTTGACTACAACCCTAGAACTGTTGTATGTGTCCTAGGGATTGTAGAACCATCCCAGGCCGTACCACCACATTCAGGGAGTGGTCTAGTACATCCAATATGTGAGGCATAGCTTAAGTGCAACAGAGCCTTTTTTTTTTTTTTTTTTTTTTTTTTGGTAAAGAAGACAATTCCCTGGGTCTCAATTTCCTTTTGGGAAGCCTTGACTTTGTTCATGAAAATAAGGGACAGAACAGATTGGTTCTACAGGATGAATGTATGCCACATTCCGATAGTATGTTCTCTATAATCAGACAGCTTAGTATACCCTCTCTCCTTAGTATATTCCACTGTCTAGCTGTATCATCTCAGACTATTTACTTGGCTCTTCTCCACTCCTAAGGAATTTAATGATAATATTTGCCTCACAGCATTGTTGTCAAGATCTAGTGATAAAAACTACATGCAAAACTTAGAAGAGGTCCAACACTTATTAAGCACTTAAATGTTAGTATCAGTTAAATATATTAGTTATTTATTGTTATTTTCATCTTCTGGGCTATCAGGTGATAAGACTGCCAGATTTCATTTCTGTGAATTTCTTTTTAATGGTCCAATCCACAAAGAAGTGGGCTTTCCACAATGGGCAGTCTTCAGGTAGGATTGCAGGTTACCTTTGCGGGGGGCTACAGAAGTAAGCAGTAAGCCTAAGAGGGGGGATTACATTTCCTGAATTTCCTGAGTTCTCTTCTAGAGACAAGATTCTATGATTCTTGGTATGAATTCAGCTTTTTATGGCTGTTACAGCCTTACAGAGTTTATAATTTCAGTGGAAAGATTGAAATGACTCACATAAAGCAGGTAAGAATACAGGAAAAGGTGATCTAATGAGAGGCACTGAGGGTGAACGGTTCAATGGTCTGTGTAGGAAGGAGACAAGAAGACCTCATGGACCAAGTGGAATTTTCCTTAACTCCTAACACAAGAGAGAGAAACTGGTTGGGGAGAGGAGGAGGAGGAGGCTGATTGAGGAATGCCTATGTCATGACCCCCAACCTCTCCTACCAAGTCAGAGCTTTACATGCTCCCCTCTCCCTGACGTTGCTATTCATGCTGCATTCAGAGCCCTTCCATCCTATAGTTCTCAGCAGAGGCCTAAGATTTGAGGAACATCTGTGGATGCTTGATAGCAGAGGTGGGGTGAATTTGCCCTCCTCCATACTGAGGTTTAGTCTGCTTCTTATTCCCCTTATCGCAATGAGCTGCTCTGGTTTCATTACTAACAATGCTGCATAGAACCTTGCTACTCAGTGTCATCCAAAGACCAGCCACTTGGGCTTGTTAGAAATGGAGTATTTCTAGCTTAAACCTACTTCAATCATAATCTGCATTTTACAAGAGCCCCAGGTGAGTTATATGCACACCGAAGTATAAAAACCACTATTACAACAATGGCTTTCAAATCTGGGAGAGCTCAGAGAGATTTTACCTGAGGGAGTTGATTCCTCGGCCTCTCCTCAGGCCAACTGAATCAAAATCTCTAGAGATGGATTCTGGGTATCCACATTTTTGAAATGTGTCATTTTAAAAATTAGGACCAAATGTGATAACCTGGCTTAGAAACTACTACTTTAGGAAAAATCTAGATGTAGGCCAGATGTCTAGGACTCACAGAATCACCAACTAGCACCAAATTTTATCAACTGTGGAAAAAAAATTATGTTGAGCCCCAAATGATTATGGAGATTTTCAGAAGATACCCAAGCTCCCTGAAGCCCTTTGTAGGACTTCTCTTTGTAGGAATGCTCTTTGTAGGACTTGGCAAAATATTTTTCTCTGTAGAGATATTAAAATATCTATCCAATGAAGTTGCAGAACACACATGGCCTCTCTCTTTCAGTGAAACAAATTTCTTTAAATTCTTGCTAATGTTGATAAACTGGATACAGTTGTTGACCTTTACCTGGAATATTCTTCCACAGATACCCACATGGCTCACTGTGGTACTCCTTTGGCTGTCTGCTCGAATGTCATCTCATCCTGGTTAGGCTTTCCAACTTCCTCACACAAAATAGCACAATTTGCCACCACCATCACCACCACTTTTTATCCTTTTAATCCTCTTTTTATTCTTCTTCATAGCATTTATCCTTGTCTGACATTTTAGATATTTAACTATCTCCTCCAACTAAATTTTAAGATTCACAAGAAAGAAACTTTGTATCTTTCCCTTCTCCATTATATTTCCATTGCTAGAACAGTGCCAAGCAAAGTATACAGTTGGCATCAGTAAATATTTATGAGGTGATTAAATAAATGCACTTTGATGCTAATATCCCTTGACTCTTCAAGTATTCCTGATTAAAAGCTAATGAGTCTTTTCAATACCCTACCCGTATTGTCTTCTATGTGAAGTCTTCCACACAGACTTCAGCCCCAGAGAAAACTAGTGATCCTCTCCTTTGTCTGTTATATATTCTTTCCTCCTATTATCTGTCAGTGTATCTTTCTCAACTTCTGTATAGACTATGAGCTCTTCAAGAGCAGGAGCCATTTTTTTAAGCATTTTAAGAAATCTCTAACCCCAACATGGGTTTCAAACTCTTGACCCTGAGATCGAAAGTCACATACTCTACCAACCGAGTCAGCCAGGCACCCCACAGGAGTTATTTCTAACTCATCTTTGTGCCAGTGGTCATACCGTTTGTTAAATAAAAAATGAGTGAATTTTTCCATCATGAAGGAGGAGCTCATACACATATTCAACAAAATGATCTCTCTGATTCCAGAGTTGTAGCTGAGGAAGAAGGGGCGGCGGGGGGGTGGGGATCAAACTAAACAAAACAGGTCTTAAAAAGTTGCTGGCTTCCATTCCTGCATTCACAATCCTATATCACATCTATCAAGATCAAAATGAAAGCCCATTGCCTTAATCATGAAGAGTGATGCCAGTAAGCTTTGAGCAGGGCAGAGGAGACCTGACACTACTGAGGGGACAGCCAAGTCCAGAATCATAGAGAAGCCAGAGAAATGGTTTCCAAAGCATTAGTACAGCCTCTGAGTCTCCAGTATAAGGGGCCAACTGCATCAATCTTTCAGTAGATCTACTGCTCCATCTGCTAGAAGAAGCATGCAAAGTACATTTACTTCCAAGTGCCTGAGCTGCTGTACTAAATAACAAAAGAAAGAGAAAGGAGAACAGAGAATAGATGCTCTCTGCTTGCTATGCTCCCCACCCTGACAGCCTTTACTGTCTTACCTGGGACTCTGTGAGGCCAGCCGAGGAAGGCTGCTTTCTGCAGGGTGGCAAGTTTGGGCAAGCTGGCACACTCTATCCTTACCTTAAACATGCCTGGATATCAATTCAGAGCCTTCTACGTCAACACTTAGAAGGACTGATGAAAATCTACATATGCTGCTTTAAATTTGACTTTATCTGATCTTATTTTAAAAACTAGAATTTTCTTTCCTTTTTCCTTTTCGTATCTTGAAAAAGTCCTTTACATTCTTAATAAGAGGTTTATATTCGAATAAACTGTTTCTGTCTCACAGAAGATGAAACCAGTTTCCTTAGTTTTTCATACAGTCAATATTTACTGAATACCGGGTGCTGGATACCACTTCAGGCACAGCATGGAGCTTCTTTTAGGTGGGGGAAGACATTCTAAGGCAGGAAAGTAAAGGTCTGCCAATACCACTGCCACGGATAACCTATTGCTGACAAAAAGTAAAGAAAGAAATGCAGATCATCTCATCGTTAATTCCAAGATGCACCCAATTACTGGGCTTCTCCTATTTAGATACTAGCCACATGTAAACATTTTCTATCTGGTCATCACTAAACATGTCCTAAGTGCAAGTCACAAAGCAGCCTCAAGTCAGAGTAGGGAGATACACCCTCTGCCCCGATTGCTTGCGAATGAGCTGATGAACATTCACTTGCTGCTCCCCATTTAATTAATTCTGATGGGCTATTGATGTACCACAACTGTTTGTCCTAATAATGAGCTCCAAAATTAGAATGGCTGCAACCCACTTAGACAGCTGCCACAGAAAATAAGCATTTGAAAATGCTCTTGGTCAAGGCAATGGGGTAGAAATGGCTGTAGTTCAACAGCAAATTCACATGATTATGTCACATGAGTTTTATTTTTTCATTTCAAGCATAGTTAACATACCAGCAGTGATGACCGCAAGAACCGTTACTAGCTGTAGACTTAAGACTGCTACTTCCTATCAGTATAGCAAGGATAAACATGCAGCCTGAAGTGTGCTAATCGTGGAGTCGATATAGCAACAGGCATTAAACAATTTAGGTCAGTTCCTTGCAATGTTTAATTAGACTAATATATCTGTTTGCAATTAATAGCAGATGTGACAAGCTAATGTGTCCATGTACAGACAAATTAACCTCTGCCCATCAGCTGCTAGGATCTGTGAGAAAGCTGCCATGTTGTGCTTCTATCCATCCAAGTCTAAATAAAACTGCAGGATAATTATAAACATAGATGTTAATAGAATATACACTTCACATGAAGCACTGTCCACAGGAAACCCTTTTTCAGGCAGGCTTTTGACTATAACAGGAATGAACATCTGTGTTCCCTTTACATTTTATAAAATATGGGCACATAGAGAATGTTTTTATTTACCTAACAGAAATGATTCTCTAATTTTTCAACCATTCTAAAAGAGGCTTGCCTGCTTCCACTGCAGTTATGGCTTATGGCTGACATTTGGTATAGTCTCCTCAAAATAGAGATTTCTACATTATAGCTGAAGGCAATTCCTACTTCCCTATTTTGAGTAATTGCCATGATTCTGAAGGAGGAACTTAGGGCACATAACAAATTTTCACAAGGCAAAGACTTGAAAGACAGGAATTCTGGGTGTTGGTTTTGTTTGGTGGAGAAGAATCACAGGACTCGATGGCCTGTGATTGCTACTTCCCCCAGTCTGTCTTCAGAAAGCCATGGGCCTACCCAGAACCCATAGGGGAAATAGCCAGACTGTCCCAGAGGTGAGACATCTAGCTTTTTGGGGTAAGAGAAGAATTAGGTTCTGGTTCTTAAGCCCCAAATGGTTGACAAGGAGCCCAAAATGATGGTAGGGTTTGCAAATTACCATCGTTCAGAGGCCTTTAGGCTGGAGTGGTAGAGGCTCTTAAAGATGTAACTTCAAGAAGTCAAATTCCTCTTCCTATCCTGTGAGCTGAAGCCAGCTCCCAAAATCCTCCTGGCCTGTCTCATGCTCCAGTTTCCTCTCGTTGCTCCAGCAACCCTCAGATTTAGTAGGAAACTGAGAGTGGCATGGGAAATGCCCTGTAACATGCCCACAGAATCCAATGACATACTCTCACTCCACCGTACAGTGTTTATGTGGACAAGTCCCAAAAAGCAACCACATAGAGGTAGTTACTTACAAAATGATTTTGGCATTAGAAACCCCCACAAGTCACAACTCCTGCCAAGGAAAAAAGCCCAGCTTGAGACATCAAAAACTTCAGAGGGATATGGGAAATGGGTAAATGCAAAAAGGATAAAGCCCCTGGGATTATTTAGTCTCAAGAAGAGAAAGAAATGGGTCACTTAATGTCTCTTTAAATACAGAAAGGATTATTATTCAGAAGCTGTATCCAGATGTATGAACACTCCTCTACTGAGGATAGAACAGGAAACAATGGGCTTTAGCTAGAGAAAGAAAGAATATATATGTATAAAGAGGGGCTCCCTGACATGTGTGGTTATAAAGCATTGTAATGGGATACTAGAGAGCCTGTCAGATCCACTTCCCCACAGAATTTTAAGCACACGACAGACACCTCTTGGTAAAAATGGTTTAGATAAAACCTCCCTGGAGGTTGGAGGATGGATCAGATGACTTCTCAGGGGCCCTTTCAGCCCTATGTGTTTATCATTTTAAAACTGGACTACAACACTTTTTCAGATAAGCCTTATCTGGTAAACTAGAAGCTATATCATTTCTCCTCCCCACCCCCCAAGCCCTGTCGAATCTTATTTTCCCTGTTTATACCTTGCTTTGCTGATGCCTACTTGACACTCGCTCTTTGGATATTGCGCTCACTGTTGCGGCATGCTATAAGGCCGACAGACACTATCAAAGATGGATGGGACGTTTGCAAGGATGGAGAAAAGATGGTTTCTTAGCACAGTGTACAAAGGCAGTCTAGGCTCCCTGCACTTGGAAATGTAACCTCTAACAAAACAAACCCTAGTTTAACAGTTTCTTTACAGTGACTTAAATCTCAAGATACCAAAATAGTTTGCTTCCATTGGGGAAACATTCTGTCCTCTCATATGTGGTTTGATTTTCCTCAGACATGGTGTTTCTTTGAAGTCACACACCCCATTTACTTATAGTACCATTTTGAGTGGCTTGTGCTGGAGGAGACCCGGGTGGCTGTCATGGTCCTCTACAGCACAAGGCGAACTTGAGAGCACGTGAATGATGCTTCACAATGTGAAGAGCTCTTCTGAAACCCTGCACTTTTCCAGTTCCAGATGGTTGCCTGTCTTCTATAATTCAGAGTTTAACAAATTCATGTTGGCTTCCCACGACATACCCTAACAAGAGAAGGTTGAAAATTAAGAGTCTGAGATGTACAAGGCCAAGAAATTAGTTTAGGTCACCTGAGAATTACTCAGTTAAAGTCATTTGAAAAATAATTCAGTATCTACACTGACTGCCAGCAGGAGAAACTCCATTATTTTAAGAACAAAACCATCAGTTTTAACTAAAACCACCCACGTGTGAGATGCAGAATATCTACATGGAAAGCAATGCATTTACAAATAAATAAGCCAATTCATAAGAAGGCACACTTTTACTCTTGTAGTTGGTCAAAATCTTGTATCTATACACATTCCTGCATGCAAGAACTGCCACTATTCTTGCTGTTTTGACTAAATTTATTTTAAGGGCCCATTTGGCAGAGTCTGAGAAACAAAATCTCAGGCTGTTCCAGATCTCCCCCCATCTCCCTGAGAGATGAGAAGTTCCAAGATACTTGTGGGATATTCAAAACATTAGCTGAAACCCTCTGGTCCACAGGAGCATCGGTATCCATACTGACATACACCAACATATCTAGTGTCCCATCTTGCCTTTGGTCACTAGTCTATGCACGTCACTAATGCATTCTCCTTGTCCCCGCTACAAAATGTCAGGTGTCCACTGTCTCCCAACTACTTCTCTCCCCAGCTCACAGAGTGGGGGACATTACTACATTGCTCCCATTTAGGCCAGGGTCTCAGAATTGTTGCTGGTCCCTTTGTGTAGACAGGACCAGCTGACTAAATTGTGGGGCCCAGTGCAAAATGAAAATGCTGGGCCACTCGTTCAAAAATTATTAAGAATTTTAAGACAGCAGTAGGAGAGCATTAAACCTCTGACTACACAGGTCACTCCAGAAGCCAGTCCAGTATGCAGACACCTCCTCCTTTTTGCCATACACCATGCTGGATACGAGTGGCAAGAAGATGATTCTTCCTCAGTGAAACATAGGGCCCTCTGTTCTCAAGAATTCAAGCCTTCCTGAAGATTCTGCCTTCACTAGACTAGCGCTCGCTACAGGGTGGAAGTGGTTGGTGCTCAGGACGCACAGCTCCTTCTCTCAGGCCACCGTCTTCTTCTTCTCCATCTCTCCCTCCACAACTAAACATCCTGTGGACTCCATCAAGTCTGGGCATGTGACAGCCTTGGCTCCTCTCCCTCCTTCTGAACCTATTTTTTTATGGTGGGTGGGGGACCAGATCTGCTCATGGCCTGAAACCCTTAGAGCTTGGACTTCTGAAACTAAACCAAATGAGCAGGCTATCCTAACTCAAAGGCCTTTTCTTTAATATTATACCTACCATTTGCTATAGAACCTGTTTGAAACACAAGAGCTCTGTTTTTTCATCCTCTTTTTTTTCTACCATGATATTCCTTGCTGGACAGAAGGACCATTCAAATACTCCAGTTGCTAATGGAATGAGGATAGAGTCAACAGATGACAGAAATGCATGGAAAAGCAGCTAAATTGGTCCTCAATTTACCAATAAGGGAGGTTAAATACATTGACCAAGGTCATACAACTAAACAGCAGAGTTGGGATTTCAGCCTTGTGGTTTGGTTCCCAGAGTCTGATACTTGATCATAATGCTATACTGCCTCTTATATATAGTAAGCACAAATGCATCACAGCTTCAATATTTATGATGATAAAGTAGCAATAATTACTTCCCTTACATTTCCCAGAAACAAAAGCATAAGCAGACCAACAAAACAAACATATTTAAGGTACAAAAAGGGAAATTTTGTTTAGTTTGACATTTATTAGCTTGTCACCTATCTTTATGTTAAATGTTACAATGGTAATAGGGAGTACTGACAAACAGGACCTAATGTGGTTGTCGCATTTTTTTTTTAACAGGGGTAGGCAGGCCTCAGAGTAATACAGGTAATAGAGGTCGGCTAATACAGTCCAACAAGGTCTTGTACCTTTTTTTGTCCAGTTATACAGCTACATTTACATAGCTGTAGCTGTAATCTTCAGGCTTTGTGGTCTTTCAAAGCTACCGAGCTTGCGGTACCCTCTTCCAATAGGAAGGTAACATTCAAAGAGTGACTTCTGAATATAGGCCTCTGCTTAGGTCACCTCAGGGGTGTCATGAAAGAACATGAGCTGCCTTGGTTTAATCACTTCCTACTTGTATTACTGTGGAGGAGACACTTAGTTTCTCTGAGCCTCGGTGGTTAATAGCAACCACATAAGATATCGAATACAAGCATCTGTGTCAATGTCAGAACTTGTAGGTATTCAAACCTAAGAGTTCTTGCTGTTCTTCTTCCCACTTCTTAGATTCAGAGAGTAACCCAACCAATGTATATTTTAACTAATACTCAGACATTGCTTTTTATGTGTCAAACACTATGCAAAGCATTGGACATCTATTCACTCATTTAATCCTCACAACAATCCCCTGAAGTAGGGACTATTGGCTACCTCACTGTACTGATGAAGAAATTGAAGCACAAAGGGTTAAGTAACCTACCCAAGTCACACACTTAGAAAAGAACCCATGTGGCCTGGCTCTAGAATCTCCTCTACTCTAATAAATCATTTTGTTTGTTTGACATGTGGCCTTTCATTTTAGTTTAATTACCCATATCCTTAAAGCAGTGCACACTAGTAGATAAAAAAAAAAGAGAATGTTTTAGTAATCTTAGGGTAGATTGTCCTTCCTAAGCCAGATGAAGAAGCTATAATGCATAAAGTAAAAGACAGACTTAACTACAAAATCTCAAAGTTCTAGAAATTCCTTAACTAAGTTATAAGACAAATGACCAACTGGGAGATAATGCTTGCATCATACACAACGGACAAAGAGTTAAAATCTGTAACATATAAATACTTCTATAAATTGATTAAAAATAAAGACAATTCAATGGAAAAATTGATAAATAATATAAAAAGGAAAAGAAACAAATAACTGGTGTATATGAAAATATGCACAATCTCATTAACCAAGAAATAATGATTAAAATGAGATACCACTTTTTTTCCATTGAATTGCCAAAAAGGAAAAAAAAATAATATCTGGAGTAGCAAATATGTGGGCAAAAGAATACTTTCATATGGTATTGTAGAAGTAAATATTGAAATGGCATTTTTTTGGAAATGTGGCAGTATCTATCAAAATTTAAAATACATACACTCTTTCTCTGATTGTCTTATTTCACTTAGCATAATACTCTCTAGGTCCACCCACATCATTGCATATGGCAAGATTTCATTCCTATTTATGGCTGAATAATATTCCATTGTGTATATATACCACCTCTTTTTTATTCATTTATCCATATATGGACATTTGGGCTCTTTCCATAGTTTGGCTATTATTGATAATGTTATAAACTTCGGGGTACATCCCTTCAAGTTAGTATTTTTTGTAGCCTTCGGGTAAATATCTAGTAGTTCAAGAGAAAAACAAATACCATATGATTTCACTCATATGTGGAACTTAAGAAACAAACATAGAAGAAAAAGGAAAAAAAGAGAGGCAAACCAAAAAACATTCTTAACCATAGAAAACAAACTAATGAATACTAGAGGGGAGATTGTGGGAGGGGGTTGCCTGGTGGATAGGTTATATGGGTGATGGAGATTAAGGAGGGCACTTATGATGAGCAGCAGGTGTTGTATGTGAGTGATTAAGTGCTAAATTCTATACCTGAAACTCATATTTACTGTATGTTAGCTGGAACTTAAATAAAAACTTGAAAAAATTTATATATTCTTTGACTTAACAATCTACCCCTAGGAATCTAACTTACAAGAATACTGAGCACGTACCCTAAGCTATATGTATAGGATGTTCACTATAGCATAACTGGAAATAGTAAAAAAAAAAAATGTAAACGAACATTCAACAAAAAGGACTGGCAAGATACATCTCTGCAATTAAGTACTACAAAGGAAATGGAACCATAGGCACTGACATGGAAATCTCTCCAAGAACGTTAAGGACAAACAGCTTTCTGTAGAGTGAAATGAATAATGCAATTCCCATTCACAAAAACCAAAACTGAGCATGTACATGCACACATACCCACAGTATATGAAATTACAATATCTGTGATATTACAAATATACCTGACATAAATTTACAGTGATGAGTCCAAAAGGATGCACACTAAACTGCTGACAGTGACTATCACAAAATAAATTATGCTCATGCGTGTCTCACAGGAAGAACATATGGATGTGAACTTACTGAATTCCTTCTCCATAAAGGAACTCCACTTTCAGCACAGTGCTGGCTAGTATCACAGTGGACTCTTATTTTTATTCTGTAACATTTTATATTGTCTGAGTTTTTTATAATAAATGTATTCATTTATTATTTATACAATTTCAATATTTTTAAGAAATCAAATACAAAGAAAATAAAAAACAAAAATATTGGGGGTAAAATGTGGTACAGTGGCTAAAAAATGCCTGCCAAAAATATGAGGTTGGAACCTGTACTTTTTGCTTTATTTGGAAAAAGGGTCTTTGTAGATGGGATTAAAGGTTTGGGCATGAAATTATCATTTGGGCCCTAAATGAAATCACATGAATCCTTTAAAGAAAGAGACAGAGATTTAACTGCACAGAAAGAAGGTGATATGAAGATAGAGAACAGAGAGATCTAAAGATGTTGGTCTTTAAGGATGGAGTGATGCAGCCACAAGCCAAGGAATACTGGTAGCCACCAGAAGCTGGAAGAGGCAAGAAATATACCGCCCTCAGAGAGCCCAGTCCTGCCAACACCTTGTTATTTGGTCCAGTGATAATAATTTCAGACTTCTGACCTCCAGAACTATGAGATAATTTCTGTTGTTTTAATCCATCCAATTTGTAGTGTTTTGTAAAAATAGACACAGGAAACTATTATATGTACATTTTAGAAAATTCAGGAAAATGCATAAACATACGTAGAAAAAAAATCACTTGTACTCCCACTGCCCAGGAGTAACTGAACAGTTTTTGTGCTTCCTTCTAATCTTTCACTTTTAAAATGTGAATATAGACATAATCACTTTTGTATATTTTTAATTTTTAGTATAATTTATGTACAATAAACCATATAAATTTTACGTATATAACTTAATGAGTTTTAGCATGTATATGCACCACAAAACCACCATTACAATCGATATGCAAATAGTTTCATCACCCCCAAGAAGTTTCCCATACCCTTTTGTAGCCCATCCCTCTTTAGACCTCCATCCTCTGCTTTCTAAAATTATAGATTACATTGCATTTTCTAGTATTCTATGTACATACTGTGTTTTTATCTCCCTTGTCTCACCTGGCATGATTTAGACTTATCTATGTTGCCGCATGTACTAAAAACTTCCGCCATTTAATTACTGAGAAATATTCTATTAAATGGATGTACCACAATTTGCTAATCTATTCACCTGTTAATGGACATTTGGACTTCCAGATCTTGGTTATTATGATAAAGCTGCTGTGAGTTTGTATACAGGTCTTTGTGATGATACACGCTTTTATTTACCTTTGGGTAAAAACCTAGTAATGAAATTTCTAGTAATATGGTCAATGTGTGCTTAATTTTTAAAGCAAGTACCAAATGGATTTCCAAAGCACTTATACCATTTTACGTTCCCACACACAGTTCCAGTCCATAAACACATGTATGGTCAATCTTTTTAATGTTAACTCAGTCTAATAAATGTGAAGTGCTATCTCATCATGGTTTTGATTTCAATTTCTCTAGTAACTAATAATATGGAACATCTATTTATGTGTTGGCTGGCCATTTTTATATCTTCTGTGAAATGTCTACTTAAGTATCTTGCCCAGTTTTATTGCAATGTTTGTCTTGTTATTGAGCTGTAAGAGTTTTTTATATACTCTAGATGCAAATTATTTGCCTGATGTATGTGCTACATATATACATACACAGATTTCTCACACTCTGTGGCTCATTTTGTTTTCTAAAAGGTACCTTTTGAAAAATAGAGGTTTTAAATTTTGATGAAGTTCAATTTATCAACTGTTTTTCCCCACAGTTTATGTTTTGTGTATTAATAAAACTTCCATGCCCCAAGTTTGCAATGATGTTCTCTTATTTTCTTTTCTGAAAAATTATAGTTTTAGGTTTTAGATTCAGTTCTATGATGCATATTAAGGTAATTTTTGTGTGTGGTGTGAGGTAAGGGTCAATGTTCATTTTTTTCTAAATGGATATCCATTTGATTCAGTAACATTTGCCTAAAAGCTTTCCTTTCCCACCATTTAACTGTTTTGTCAAAAAAAATCAATCTACCATCTATGTGTGGTTCTATTCCTAAACCCTACTCTGTTCTGATAATTCATATGTCTATCTTTTTGCCAATATCAATTTATCTTAATAAACATAGCTTTATAATAAGTCTTGAAATCATAAAGGGTAAAGTTCTCTTTGTTCTTTTTAAAAGTTATTTTGTTTTTCTAGGTCCTTTATATTTCCATATACCTTTTAGAATCAGCTTGCCAATTTCTATCAAAAAGCCTGCTGAGGGATGCCTGGGTGGCTCAGCAGCTGAGCATCTGCCTTTGGCCCAGGGCATGATCCTAGAGTCCCGAGATCGAGTCCCACATCAGGCTCCCTGCATGGAGCCTGCTTCTTTCTCTGCCTGTGTCTCTGCCTCTCTCTCTCTCTCTCTCTCTCTCTCTCTCTCATAAATAAATAAAATCTTAAAAAAAACCTGCTGAAATATTTTTTATAGATTTGAGAGAGTGAGTGCACACTAGTGGTGTTGGGGTGGGGGAAAGGGAAATGGAGAGAGAAAAAATCTCAAGCAGACTCCCTGCTGAAAATGGAGCCTGACTCAGGGCTCAATCTCAGGACCCCAAGATCATGACCTGAGCCAAAATCAAGAGTCTTGTCACTCAAGCTTACCCGACTGAGCCAACCAGGAAACCCCCTGTTCAAAGTTTAATTGGAGTTGTATCGTATGTGTAGAATCGATCTGGGGAGAACTGCCATCTCAACAGTGAGTCTTCCAATCCACGTATCACAAAACCTTTTAAATAATACCATTTATGTAACTCAAGTTATCCTAAATCTAAACTGTGCAGGGTGTGTAGGCAAATTCATCCACTCCTTCATTCCCTTACTTATTCAACAAAAGTTTTAAGCACTCATGAGGCTCCCTGTCTTCTAGGTGCTTGAGATACAGCACTAAACAGAGAAAAAATCCTTTGCTGTCTTGGAGCTTAAAGGGTTACCTTCAAAGTTATCACCCTAGTTGCTTTCCTTCCACCTGCTGAGGAAGGGCTCTGGCCTTCATGTAGTTCTGGAAGCCCTGAGGGAGTATCCTACATGCGATCTGAAACAAAGTGTATTGGTCACATAAGCACAACCTGAAGGTATCACTGTCCAGCATTAGTTTCCTCCACAGTTGTTCCCCCGCAGTGAAGCCTGTCAGCCCTAACAACTCCAGCCCAAGGACTATTCAAGATCTCCTTTTGCTCAAGAAGAGAGTGAGACAGAGTTAAGTGTTTTTATATCTCTGTCTGAAAATAGAACTTGACTTCATCCCTAGGTGACAGACAAGAAAAACTAAGGCTCAGAGAGGATAAGTGGCTTGGTTATAGTCTCACAGGCAGTCAGTGGCAAAAACTAGATTCAAATTCAGATCCAATTGGTGTGAGTTCAGTTGAACTTTCCACTATATATTATTGCCTCTCAACCTCATGGATACAAATGTTCAGATACAAGTGCATAACCCCAGAGCTGTACAGAAAATGTGCATTCATCAATTAAGCAGGCTGTCTCCTGCCTGCTGTAAAAAGCAGCCAGTTGGCGCCTCAACCTTGAGAACTGGTCCTTTCACAGCAATATCCTTAATCAAGACTTTTAGATGGCCTTCAGGGGGATTCAGGGAACTCTGAAAGTATATGCCAAGGTTTCTGTGTCTGTTCCTACGCACGTTTTTTGGTAGAAAAAAATTGCAATTTGCATCTGTTTCCAAAAGTGGTCCTGTCTTCTCCCAAACTGCTACAAAGCACCACATGACAGAGCCTACCTACCCTTAGGCCCTCTGCCTGGGATGTGCAATCTAATTAATCAACAAGTATTTACTTAGCACACACAGGGAAAGCCGGGGCCAGCACTTATTACTAACTATGGAAGCAAGTGAAAATACTAAGTGGTAAATGTTTGCCAAAGGGAGGGAGCGTGGGAGAGAGGAGGGGAAGAGAGAATGAGAGAGGGGGAGAGGGAGAGAAGGGAAGGAGGGGGGATGAAGAGAGGAAGGGAGAGGGGAGGGAGAGAAGGCCAGAGAGACCACAAGTGCCCACGCACTACAGTTGTTGAGGGGAGCGGGTGGGGAACATCGTGGGGTCCTTAGGGAAGACTTTAAAGAAAAGGCAAGTCAGGAGCTGAAAGTTGAAGGATGTATGTTTCCAGGATTTGCTCTCAGGTGTAAACAAGAATGAAACCCTTTGCTCCTGGGGCCACGTTCAGTATCAGTGGGTAACCGGGCACCTGTGGCCACCAGATTATCATTTAATGCAACTTGGTTGTTATTGTCCTATTGGGTCATCAGCATTCCGCTAGTAGCATAGCATAAAGGGGGCAAGGAAAGCTACACTGAAGAGAAGATAAAAAGAACACAGCAAGCAGAAAATAAAATGCCTTCAGTCTATTTTGCAGACTCAAGCCCACTAATCGATCTCTCGACTCCAAGTAGAGTTACCATAGGACATAATATACACGAAGATCAGTAGTAGCGCACACATTCTGACATAATCTGGCAATGGAAAAGAAGGCCATTTTAAAGAAGTCATTAAATCATTTGGCTAAGGGAACTGCCCACCAGTCCACACCTCTGCTGACCAATCTGAGTCAGCCCCCTCCCTGGTCTCCAATCTGAATTCCATTCTGTGCCCAGGCCAGACACACTGTTTCGCTCGAGCATCATGCAGGCACACCTGATATTTAAAGCAGGTTATCTATTTTTAGCCGGTTGCCGAACATCTGTCGGCCTCTCTCCTTAATAGACTGCTCAGTAGACAAGGAGGAGAAAAGCAGTATAAAATCATTTTGTTGTGCAATACCATGATTAGTTTTCTCAAGTTGACAGCCAGCCTTAACAAGATTCTCCTCTTCAGGAAAGGTTCTTTTGATGGATGGTGTCCCTGTGGCTCTAAACCGAAGAGCAGAAGCAAGAAGGAGGTGAATTCTATAGTTGGAGAAAGTCTTTTTCCTGCTAACTCAGGTGTAATTGATAAAGCCCCATCCCTCACAGAGCCCCAAAGTGCAAGTCCAAGAAAAAGGACAGGCTTGTGTGTGTGTGTGTGTGTGTGTGTGTGTGCTTTAACAGAATTAGCCCCAGTTCTGCCTCTTTTGAGCATGAACTTGGTTACAAATAATAACCTGGGGCTGGCAGCCACGTTTAATATTCAGCTGTACATTTTGCGGAAAACAAAATTCTCCAAATCTCGATTAAAAAACAAAAACACAATGGCACACTGCCCAGAAAAACAAAGGAAGATAGTAGTGGAGGAGAAACCCAGAGATTCGGGAAGGTAGATGGTCGATGAATCGTAAAAATCTTAGCACCTAACAAAGTCATAGGAAAGGTCTTGATTTTTCTCATTCTTGGATCTGGAAAGAATTGAGCCAGGATAAACCTCAAATTTCTCCATAAAATACGCCACGCTTTTACATTTTCCCTTTGTAAACATGCCCCTTAGGCTTTGGGGTATCTTGCTAGGATCAGTAACATCACTTTTGGGGGCTGTTAAAGGTGGACTCAGTGCAGAGGAAACACAGGAGAGAGTGGGAAAGCCCATCTAAGATGTCAGCCTCATAGGGTTTCATTTAGGATTTTAAGGACATGACTGACTCAAAGGGTGGAAGCAGAGCTTTGAAAGAAGGAAAAACCCTCTTCATTTACATCCATGTATTTCTCCTACATATTTAAATATATTCACGTTTCCATATGAGACGTGGAAGTTTTATATTGATTTAAATCCACTGTATCTACATTGTGGGACCTACAGTTGCACCTGTGAAACAGTCCGGGAAACAGTCCTAAGAGGCTCTCCTGTGGACTGGAACATAGGAGCTTTAGGAAACAGAAATGTTTCCTGTAATCTTCTATTTAAAAATGAGCATGAGGGGCCCCTGATTGTTCAGTCGGTTGAGCGTCTGACTCTTGATTTTGGCTCAGGTCATGATCTTGGGGTCATGAGATCCAGCCCTGTGTCAGGCTCTGCACTGGGTATGAAGCCTGCTCAAGATTCTCTCTCTCCCTCTTCTGCTGCACCTCCTCCCTCTCTAAGGGAAAAAAGAAAGAGAGAGCATGAATTACATAGCTTCAACAAAACCAATCATAACAAGATTTTAAAATCCTAAAATTTGAAATGAAAATAAACCACCTTTACATTTCTTAATAATGGCAGCATATTTAGTTACAAGGCATAATTGAGCATAGGGAGTAAACAGCTACTAAAAGGCGTTTGTGATTCAGTGATTTCACATGTGGGTGTTTCATACCATTGTTTCAGGGAGAGAAGTTAATGAGATGGTTACACATATCTGATAATCCTCTCCCATCACTTGTCATTTCTCCGAGCATTTACAGCATCCCTACTATGTGCGTAAGAGTATTCACTGGAACGTAAAGATGGGGATGTGGGTAGCTCTACTTCATCATTACAGGTCACCCTCAGTTCCTTGAGTATGGAGCCCCTTGTCCCAGAGAGTGAAACTTCCTTCCCTGTCTAACCTCATAATCAGGTCACATCTACTGGTGAGATCAAAACTTTGTCGTCACCAAAAATTATTTTAAATCAATAATAAGCTTAGAATAGCAAGTGTTGTCACTAATATAGAACACCAGACTATTAGAATTAATCATGCCTACTCTGACATCCTATAGGAGGTATCCATTTAGACTATTTTTCCAGTTTTATCCACTTGTGCTATGTTTTTACATTTTGACATACACCTTAATGACAACCACTATTTTTTGTCACCTACAGGGCTCTCACCTGGACACATAAAAATATTGTCTCATTTAATCTTACAAGAACCAGCTATGGGGCAGCCCGGGTGGCTCAGCAGTTTAGAACCGCCTTCAGCCCAGGGCGTGATCCTGGAGACCCAGGATCGAGTCCCACGTCAGGCTCCCTGCATGGAGCCTGCTTCTCCCTCTGCTTGTGTCTCTGCCTCTCTCTCTGTGTGTCTCTAATGAATAAAAAAGAACCAATTATGGTAAGTATCATCATCATCATCTGCATAAACAAAGAGGACAGTCATGTGGCAAAGTGACACAGTGAGTAGCAGAGCTGGGACTCAAACTCAGTTCTAAGTGATTCCAAAACTCTGGCCCTTCCACTCTATGCTGTGCTTGTGTGGCTCCTCTTCACTCCATCTTTCTAAAAGATCTGGATAGCCGAGGCACTGGTACCTACCTCCTGCAAACTCCTGCCATCACTTCCCCTTCAGTCATTTCTGATGGTCTTTCCCTGCCATTGGCCATCCCTGACCATGATGCTATTCTTAGGCTAATCCAGAGTTTACAAAATTACACACACTGGCCAACCAGAGTAGTTACTGGGGTTAATGAGGGAAACATACTTAATATGTCGAAAATGCAGATTTTTGGTAAAGTTCATTTGCATTTGTAGTGAGAAAAAAGCGACAAACTTTAAATGGCTTAGTCTGAACTTCCAAGAGAGCTTTATAATTATAAATGTTATACCCGAACAAAAACATAATAAACAGAATCTCCACTTAATAAATTATTTATGTGCTAGCTGACAGAAAATCTCTGTCAGTAAGTTAGATAATTGCAAAAAGGAAGGCAAATTGTTTGGGAAGCATACTGCATATATCCTGACTAGAAGGGATTTTTTTTTAAGTGATTGATTTTGAATTCTGTAACAGCTCACTTAGTTATTATTAATACAACTGGTTATCGTTTTTAACTTTAAAAATATAACTGCAAAAAAAAACCCAAAAAATAAAAAATAAAAATATAACTGCATACCTCTGTGACATAACTGTTTAGTGCATTCAGCCATTAACCCAAAGATTGGTGATAAGAGCCCAAGGTATGGTGTAATTTTAACCATTCAAGGACGTAGAATTTTCCTGCTGTTTATCACCTATAAATTTCCTTATGTAAAATTTACCCTCCAGTATTCTGGGTCCTATCTACCTCACCTCTGACATTTGTCACCCCCTCCCCCAATCCTGTGATACCTGTCAAAGGCCACCCACTTCCCCAATCCAATTCTCACAGAATATCTGCCAGGATACCAGATTTATAACAGGAATCCCTGAAACAGAGACAAAAGAACCCAGGTTCTGGGGGGGTGGGGTGGATAAAATGTTTAATGATGAGATATCACTATCCATCCACCTATGAAAATGTGGAGCAACAGGGACTGTCATACACTGGTGGGAATGCAAAACAGTACAGCCTAGAGGAGACTTTGGCTCTTTTTTAATTTTAATGAAACTACATAGATTCTTATCATACAACCCAGCAATCATGCTCCTTGCTATTTACCCAAAGGAGTTAAAAGCTTAGGTCCACACAAAAATCTGCACACGGATGTTTACAGCTTTACTGATCATTGCCAAAATTTGGATGCAACCAAGGTGTTTTCCAGAGGTTAATGGCTAAACTGCAGTATATCCAAATAATGGATCATTATTTAGCACTAAAAAGAAATGAGCTATTAAGCCTTGAAAAGACATGGAGAAAACAAGTGCATATTACTAAGTTAAGCCAATGTGAAGAGGCTGCATATTGTATGATGCCGACTATATAACATTCTGGAAAAGGTAAAACTATGGAGACAGTAAAAAGATCAGTGGCTGGATGGGGGGGGGGATGAATTAGTGGAGCACAGAAGATTTTTAGGGCAGTTTAAATACTCTCTATTTTACTACCACAGCGCTATATGCCAGTATCCATTTGTCAAAACCCACAGACCGTAGAACACCAGGAGTGAAACCTAAATGTAAACTAAGGACTGTGGATGATAATATGTCAGTATAGGTTCATTATAATAAATGCACCACTCTGGAGGGGGGATGCTAATATTGTGGGAGTCCTCACAACAGGATGGGGATATGGGAAATCTCTACCCTCCTCTCAATTTTTCTATGAACCTAAAGCTGCTCTAAAAACTAAAATCCTTTAAAATATAAAATCATATGAATATACATATATATAACTGTGTTATAGACAACTATTGAGAAAAATGTCTTATTTAGATGAAAAGAAACAAACTGATCACTTGTAATGCACTTAATTTGTCTCTCAGTGGGTGTAAATAACAAACCAACTTAAAAATAGTTAAGCTTTGATAAATACCTATTTTTTTCTTATGATAAAAAGATAGTTATTTTAAGTTGAAATGTCATAATTTTAATGTACTCAACCCAGAAAGCTACTGGAGGGCGGGGCCGGGAGCAAAGTCCTTTAAAGAAGAAAAACACGGTTGTGCTCAGTACTGAGCAAACATGAAGAGCTGAAAGTAACCCAACTCTGTTACCTTTATGTTTAATAGAATCGATGAACATGAACTTCTGTATGGTTCAATTTCCTATACAAAGGCTGAATTACAAAACAAAGAGACTAATGAAAGGAAATCCATTGATATTCACTTGAAATCAAATACATATAAAGGATAGAATAAAATGCTATCCCGTTAATGCTTGCTATTTTACTTCAGTAAAAAAGAAAAAAAAAAGGAGGCTTTAAAATTTTTCTTTTTATGCCTCTCAACTTTCACATCTTGCATTGAGTTTTTTTCATTTTCTCTATGATGATATAATCAAAGGAGAAATGTATGAGAAGCCTGATAATTTCAGAGTCTTCATTTCAAACCATTAAAGCTGAATTGCATCATTTCCTTTCTAAAGATTGAAGCTCTCCAAAAATGAATAGATGAAAGGTCGCAGCTTTCTAGAATACTTGTTCATCCACTTATACAAATAACATATAATAACGTGCATTCTACGACTAGTTCTTTTTCCTTTCGTATCTCAAAACAGTATGAATTGATACAGCCTAGATCAGCTCTGAAGCCCCTCCACTGCTTGCCCATCAAAATAGCAGGTCAGCACCAGAGGTTTATGGAGCTGCATTACCGAGCCACGGCATTACCAAACAATGATCATCATATGAAATTAGATTCTCCATCAAAAACAAAAATTTTTTGTGGCTGAAATTATGATTCTGGGTGCAGGCCTCCAGCTCGAGCATCAACATTGATGCAAAATTGATGAAACTTCCAAGCGAAATTGCATTGTTTGATCTTCACAGCCCTGGAATAACATAGCCTAAAGCTACAGTTTCTATAAACTTACTTTGCACAAACGACTTAGCCAGTATGGATGTATTGACATAGAGTGCCCATGAATGACATTAGGGCTACTTAGAAAAGAGACAAAATAACAGCAAAAAAGAATGCAGCAATTGGTTCTGAAAATTACCTTTTTCCAGTGAACCTCTCTGAAAAATTACCTTTTTCTGCTGAATCTCACTCAAAAATTACCTTTTCCAACTGAAGCTCTCTCAAAGTGCCTTGATGTTAAGCAATATTATAGTTTTAAGTTGAAAATGTCACAAGGCCATGGAAAGAAATTGATAGAAAATTTCAGGGTTCCTTGTTGATATTTGAAGCAGCCTGTGGATTTTTGTTCTTTAACACAGATCTGCTCTGCTGTGCTACCACTTTGATTTCTGTATTGCCAAAAAACAGCATGTTTCTAGGCTTAATGGCTTCACAGACAAGGGTATGAAGGTGATTTAGTTATTGCTGCCGAGGTTCTGTTACCAGTAGGAAATTGGTAAACAGATGTTTTCAAAATCCTCTCCATTCACTGTGGAACTTTTTTTAAAAAGTAAAGTAAATAAAATTCTGATTTTTTTTTTATCCTTTAAAAGAAACTATAGTTCTAGTTACTACAGTATCCTTTTTACAAATTATGTACTTGGGCTGAGTTTTTTCTTTCTCTTGACAGAAGGAATTTTTATTTCTCCAGTCAAAAGATGTAGGAGAGGTATCATGCATTTTGAAGGAACAATGATTGGAATGGACATCTAAGGACCTGGGTTCTAGCTTCCAGTGTACCTCTCACCATAGCGTGACCTTGGGCAAGTCCTTGAAGAATAAGGGAATAGACAGGATAATGTCAGAGGTCCTTCCTGCTCTAACATCTACAGTTTCCTCTTAGTCTGGGTTTAAAGACAAAACCTGTAACAGTGGTTACTGCTTGTTATTATGGGTGTTGCTAAAAAAAGAAGTTGTAGAATTTTTTTTTTTTTTGCTTGTCGGTTGTGGGTGTGGGTGTGGGTGTAAGCCCTTAAAAAACAAAGAAATGCTGCCCAGTCCAGGCTGCTCTGGGCATGATTTCTTCTAAACACAAAGAGAAGACCTGGGAGAGGTAGAACCAGTTACAATAGGCGGGCACTGAGTCACGGAACCCTCCCAGCCTCGGAGATGAATTTTCTCCTTCTCCATTACCTTTACTTCTCTCCCCTCTTCTTTCACCCGTCCCTCTGCCCCTCTGCATCTTCCCCACTCTCAGATCTCCAGCTCTGCCTCTACCTTCGCTTCACCTCTCCTTACTCACCAGCCTTTTAAACTTCTCCTTAGTATCTGTCAGAAAAACCCTCCTGACAGAACTCAAGAGTATACATGAAATGGATTGCTGTAGCAGACCAATCTTTAATTTAAAAAATATCATGAAAAAAAAAAGAGAGGCAGGCTCTTTACTATATATAAAGGGTGATCTGATAGTTACAGAAATGAGGTGGCTGGGAGTGGGGGACAGGTGAAATAGGTGACGGTGATGAAGGAGGGCACTTGTCCAGACGAGCAGTGGGTGATAGACAAAGTGTTGAATCACTATATTGTACACCTGAAACTAATATTGTATTATTAACTGGAATTTAAATAAAAACTTGAAAAAAAATCATGAAACATTTAGAAGTACACCGAATGACCATTTTGGCTAAGTGCTATTGATATTAGCTAAAATTAATATCCTGCCAAAGCTGAGGTTAAATAAATTTTGGAATGTGATGATAAGTCTCAGTATTTATACTTACAAATTAATTAGAGTCAGAATTCTATTACTATTTTAATAGTTGAGTCTTAAAAGTTTTGACACTACAAAGTAGGAATAATAAATTCTTCCTTTGCTCATTGCTAAATTGCCTATATATAAGTCTTTATCCTGCATATTGTGGTACTAAATAGATTCTGGCTTTCAAGTGGCATATTTAATATTTGATTAACTGTTTTGCACAAAACAAAATATTTTTAGAAACACTTTCAAGTAGCATTTTCTAGGAGAAACTCTACCTATGTTTCATAACTTGCAAAAATCTTTAAAAATCTTTCATTTTCAACTATAGAATATAGTTAGCAGCCAGAAGTAATGATTACAGAAAGATTTTTAAATTTTTAGACTCCATAGATTTAAATTTATAGGTAATTGTCTTACTGATGCATTTTACAAAGCCCGTTGTTTTGAAATTTAATTAATGAGAATAAAACGTTTTAGTGACCTCTTTTATCTCTAATCTTTTACCCTTTTCTTTACATACTTTATATTCTTGATTCTATCATGGATATTGTTTTATGTAATTCTGGAGTTTTCCCTCATAAAATTTTAAGTTTGAGGTTGAAATTCAGCTTTTAAATTCATTCCCCCAAGAGGTGGTGAATTCCAAAACATTATTTTTTCTTTAAAAAAAACATAGACTAAATAAAAGTAAATATCTAAAAATTAAATACAGCACCTGGTGGGATGTGGGAATACAACTTATATGGAGGGAATTTGGAATAGCTAACAGTCCTACAAATATATTTACCCTTTGTTCCAACAAGCCCACTTCTAGGAATTTACCCTTAAGATATACCTCCAACAATATGAAAATAAGTATAAGATTATTCACTGCATTATCTGTAAATGAAAAATATTGAAAATTTCCAAGTGTCCAAACATAAGATGTTGGGTGAATAAACTATGCTACATATAAACAGTGGAGGACTACGCAGCTGTAAAAAAGAATAAGGAAGAGTGCTAGGCACTGACAGGGAATGATTTACAAAAGGCATTTTTAAATGAAGGAAGCTTATATATACACACGACCTTTTGTATAAAAAAGAAAGACAGAAAAAAATGCATTCTCTGCTTTTCCTTATTACTTTTGGGGGAAAAAGAAGGGTAACCAGAAAGGAATTAAATTATTTACCTACGAGGAGTAATGGGGATGACATGGGGTAAAAGGATATAGGAGAGAGTAATTCTTCTCTGTGTAGCAAACTTTTTGTAGAGTCTGCTTTTGGAAGCATGTTTATATTATATGTGTTCAACAAAGTTAAATGGAATCAATAAGAATAGGAACAAAGTTGACACTGATAATAAAAACCAGCTAAAACAAATGCATTCAATAGTGTTTCAAAGGAATGGCATAATTACACTGAAGGTGAAAGGGGAAGGAGGGAAAGGAGGTGAGAAGGAAGGAAGGAATGCATCTAAATAACTTATGTGGGCAGCCCGGTGGCGCAGCGGTTTAGCACCACCTTCGGCCCAGGGTGTGATCCTGGAGACCCGGGATCGAGTCCCGCGATGCATGCAGGGAACCCGCTTCTCCCTCTGCCTGTGTCTCTGTCTCTTTCTCTCTCTCTCTGTGTGTCTCTCATGAATAAATAAATAAAATCTTTTTAAAAAAGAATCAATCAATCAACCAATCAATCAATAAATAAATAACTTGTGGACACAGAGTTTGACTATATATACTTTGTGTTGGAGAAGTAGGTATATCTTGGGTGGCAGGGGGCAACTGCAAAAAAATCATGATCCCTTTTTAATAGGTTTATTTTAGTAGTGCAGGTGAAGCAATTCTTTTTTTAAAAGGTATTTTATCTATCATCTATCTATCATCTATCTATCTATCTATCTATCTATCTATCATCTATCTATCTATCACAAGCAAGAGGAAGAGCAGAGGAGAGGGAGAAGAAGAGAGAATCTCAAGCAGGCTCCCTGCCAAGCATGGAGCCCAAGGCAGGACTCATCATCTCCCAATCCTGAGACCATGATGTAAGCGAAAGTCAAGAGTTGGACACTAAAAGACTGAGCCACCCAGGCACCCCTAGATGAAGCAATTCTGAAACTGCTTTGGGTTTATTACAATATTGAGAAAATGAATAAATGTGCTGTTGGTAACCAGTATTCTCACTGTCAAAGAAGGCACACAAACATGGAATGAGGGAATGCAAGACTGAGCCCTGTGGGAATGGTCTGGTATTGGTGTCATGATTTCTAAATATATGGGTACATATGCAAACGTATGTGCAACATATATGCACCTATATGTTTGCACGTATATTTCAAGTATGTATATATATATTATTTTCAGCCTTTGCCCCCTGAATCAGGAGCCAAGAATCAAACACAGCTCAGTAGCCACAAGTATACCTATTGTTCAGATCTTGGAATTAGAACTCTTCAGATAAATGGGTGATTCCAGAATTGGACAGGATACATAAAAGAGGAATCTGTTATGCCAGAGAGTAAGGAAGTACTCAAGGGAGGAAGGGGAGTAAATCATGTCACAAGAACATAGGAGTCAGCTTGAAGGGATGCCAACTAGGACAATGTGAATATCCAAATAATTAAATACAGTAATTAACTATATATAAAACATGAGAAAATAGAAATTCATAAGTCCATTTAAGTAGTAAATAGATACATAAATTGGAGATATGAATGGCTCTTGTTTGCTTGCACTTGAAGGCTAAATGCCCAACTAGCAAATGTAGAGGCAGTGCTGGAGTTAAAGAAACCAACATTCTCCAATTATCACAGTAAAAATTTTATCAAGAAATAATTTTTAGTTGATACTAAATCTAGGGGGGAAATTGTGATGAAAAGCAGGATACTTTTATTCCCTTAAAGTGTCTTCCAACAGACTGCTTATTGTTTGTAAGAGGGAAAGCCAATAATAAGACACTGGAGCAATGAGAAGTATCTTGACTAGACAGTCAAAATTCACATCATCAACAAGGACTGATGGGCATTGTGTGCTTCCAGACAGGATACCCCCAGAAGGTAAAAACATCAACACCACAGTATTCTGACAAAGAACACAGAGGCTGAATCTATTCATGACAAAATATTTGAATATGCAAAATAATGCTATTTATTTAAAGGAGGGAGGGGGAAATACAGTCTTTGAAAAGTCAATTTCCATTCTTTTTGATTACAAGGAGCCCACCCCTTCAATCCTCCAGTGTTTTAGGTAGGCCACTAGGCCCCACACTTCTGAGGCTGTGCCTATATCACGGGCCAAATGATAGGAAGACAGAGAAAATCACCCATATTTCCCCCACCTCATTAGGATCACAGCTATACTTCTCAGAGAGAGAGTTCCTCAATTGCAGAGTTTTGGCCAATGTGGGTTCTCTCTGCCATCTCTGCCACCACTGCCAAGAGACTGAGGGCTGGAGAATGAAAGAATAAACAGAAAGAAATAAAAAGAAATGTCTGCACTCTTTCTCATCATCAGGAGTTCCTTTTCTTACTCATTGAGCCAAAATTAGAGGACTTCTCCTGAAGTTCTCTTTTGTTCTGCTGATAACTACCTTTTGGGATTCAGGCTATGTGGAGTTCAGGCAGGAAGATACCAAACGGAAAAAAAAATCACAAGTTGGGTAGTATTTCATATTCTGATCTTCTTCCCCAATCTATCTGTTGCTATTTACTTTTCAAAGTCCTAAAACAGCTACTCCAGGCATTCTGGCCAGGTTGTATAGCTGCCCGTAGAGGGACACACCCAGTGGGGAATGCTTGCCAGAAGGGCTTTAAATAGTTTTTAATATTGATTTTTAGTTGAATTCAACTGTAGTCAGAGAACATACTCTGTAGTATCTTAGTGTTTTAAATTTTATTGATCACTTCTTCATGGCCCAACATATGGCCTCTCTTGGTAAACATTTAATACATATCTGTAAAGAAAACATATTCCAATGTTGTTGGGTGCAATATCCTATAAATGTCAATCAGATCAAGTTGATTCATGACCTTGTTCACACTTTTCTGTATCTTTATTGATTTGCTGTTGTTCACTTCTATCAGTTATAGAAGAGGGTAAATCTTCAATTGGGATAGAAGATCTGTCTATTGCTTTCTTTAATTCTTTCATTTTTGGCTTCATGTGTTTTGAAGTCCTGTTATTAACATATCTGTAATTTTTCTGTCTTCTCTATGTGCTCTTTTATTTCCATAAAATATTCATCTTTATCTTTAGTGACAGTACTCTTCTTGAAATCTATTTTTTTAAAGACTTATTTATTTGAGCAAGAGGATGTGAGTAGAAGAGGGACAGAGAGAATGAATCTCAAGCAGACTTGCTGCTCAGCACAGAGCTTTACATGGGGCTGGATCCCACAACCCTGAGACCATGACCTGAGCCAAAATCGAGCTGGATACTCAACCCCCTGAGCCACCTAGATGCCCCTTGAAATTTATTTTTCTACTATTTTTATTACTTGCTTGATATATCTTTTTCTGTCCTTTAAATAGAAAGAAACAAACAGAAAGTTAAAGCGTGCTTCTTGTAGACAGTATATATTTGAGTCTTATTTTTAAATCTAGTTTGACAATATTCTATTTGGAGTGTTTATATTATTTCCACCTAAAATAGTTAGGTGATATGGTTGGATTTAATTCGGTCATTATGTTGTTTTCTATAGGTCATACCTGTTCTTTGTTCCTTTCCTTACTTTATTTGATTAATTGAATATATTTTAGTATTCCATTTTAAGACACTCATTTGCATTCTTCGAGTATACACTGACTGACACAAGATTTAGGACCCTTCAATAATATGTCATGATCTATCTAGTCTCCATCACTCTCCTGAGTCCTCTCTCTGCCCTACATTTTTGTCCACTGTAAACTTATTATGCCATTTTATAATCTTCTTTGGTTATTCCATGCCTTCTAGGTACACAATACACTCATAAACACAAATGAAATTATTAAAAGTAAAACTCTAGTTACTGTAGCTGACAGAGTACATCTAATAACATAACAAAGGAAGCAAATATGGAGTAATGATTTTAAACATTTTACCCTCTTCTTGCCTCACTATATTTATTCCTGAATATTAATGGGGAGGTATTCTTGGGTTACTGCAGCACAATTTTTTGCAACATCTCCATAAAGGAAAAACATATCTGGCATTGCAGGGATTGGTTTAATAATAAATAAAAGCAGAAATAGCTAGTTAAGGCTTTTGAAACTGAGCTGATTAAGGCTTTATACTTTCAAGTGTAAATTTTGGTCGAAAAGAGAATGTGAATTTCTCTGTGGTTAATATACTAGCCATAATAAGAGGAAGTGGTCGATCCAAGATGCATTCATGAGGACACAGAAGAGGATAGCCCAGGATGAAACTGAAGAAAAGATAATCTAGACATAACCAAAGCAGAGCCATTTGTTACAGCTACTTCTGACTGTGATCTCTAGCAACTTTCTAGTGAAAAGGTTAAGAGAAGAAGCAAACTGATTATAGCATTCCCTAATCATAAATTGGTATCTCTGTCTATATTTATATCTGTATATATTAACATAACCACATTAAATTATGTATAATTTTTTTCCATAGTGTGGATCGTGGTATCTTTAACTTAAACTTTTCTCTGAAGTCTCAAGTTAAAAGAATCTTCTCAGACACATTAAAATGAAATGCTTGAATCAAATGGTCTCAATTATTAATGCATTCAAGATTATATTACTCAGGCTGGATAGATCAGTTTGCTGCACCCATTACAGAATAATAAATAAGTAAGACTGCTCCTAACTCAGGTGTGTCACACTTTATATTTCCTTATGCTGTTTTCCTTGCCTACCCAGCCTTTTCTCCTTTTCCATGATTGGAGAGCCTCTATGCATTTTTAAGACTCACCTTTATATTGCTGTCTGTGTTAGGCCATCCAAGAATAGTGTTAAGTAATTTGTTATTCCTTCTTCCATGCTCCCATAGAACTGTGTTCCTACCTCTATCAAAACTCTCATCATTAATATTAGATTTATCAGTTTCTGTTCTATTTTCCCCCAATCTATGAACACCCTCCCAGCAGTTACTGCTGTGTAGGAAAAGAACAGAGAAAGAAAAGAACAGATAAAGGGGAGAAAGGAAGAATACTATATTTTGTTCAATTAAAAATGAACCCTTTTCTTCACATTTTAACATCTCTGAAATAGGGCTATTCTTAAAATCTTTTGTCTCTTACAGTCAAAATCTAAGTAACAACCATGATGTAGCTGTTATTGCCTGCATGTGCGTGAACTTGGTCATTTTGAGTAGCATGTCTAAACAACTGCAAAACCACTTGGAGGTTATTTTATGAAGGAATACAAGTCAGGGTTGTCTTAAAACTTCTGTTGTCATGTTCTGGCAAGTTTTTGTTAAAGGTGGGGATCCCTGGGTGGCACAGCGGTTTGGCGCCTGTCTTTGGCCCAGGGCGCGATCCTGGAGACCCGGGATCGAATCCCACATCGGGCTCCCGGTGCATGGAGCCTGCTTCTCCATCTGCCTATGTCTCTGCCTCTCTCTCTTTCTCTCTCTGTGACTATCATAAATAAATAAAAATTAAAAAAAAAGTTTTTGTTAAAGGTTTAGCAGCAAAACTTGCAGAACATGTATCTGTAGCTTTGAAGAAATTCCCAGAAACTACATAGAAAATTCTTTTAGTAAATGCTGTATCACCAATGATCTTGATAAAATATTATGTGGATAAACACTAATACTTATTTTTTTAAAGCTGTAAAAGAACTTAAATAAGTCTAATGAACATATGGAGATATGTGGAGAACTTTAAGAATACTGTAGCCAATTTATTTCACTTAAGTTTTATTCTTTGGGCATTCATATGAGTAATATGTGACTTTACTTAATATATTACTTAATATATATATATATACATATATGTATATATATATATATTCAGACAAGTTTTGTTAACTAGGGAACAGCCTCCTAAATAATGTGGTTTCTATTATTATTTTCAATACTAAATTTTATTGAACCAAGTGGAGAGTCAGAACATAACTTCATTTCCAGAGAAAGGATAAATGCCCTGAAGAGTTCCTGTGAATGGAAAACATCTCAGTATCAGCTAACATTGCTGGATTCTCAAGAGGGCAACATGACAGCTAAGAAAATAATACTTTTATTTCAACTATTAGCTACTCTGAGCTGTTCTTATTTAATGTTAAAAGTCATATCATCATCATAGCACCTATTTTGCTGAATGCTTCCCATCTTAATTTAGTGAGAAAAACACATGACAAACACCTTTCCACAGTAAACCCTTAAATTAGTAGCATGGACAAATGCTCTGGTTGAATCAGTTACACGCATGAATATAGCAGCTCTGAGTGATAATAGTAAGAAATGTATTGAGATGGTAAAGAGTCTTTCAAACAAGAACAAAAATTCAGACACCACTTATATTCAACATGAGTACTTCAGCACTATTTTAAGGAAAAGCATATGGGCCCAGGTGCTCAGACAAGATCATTCTCAGAGTAATTAATTATATTTTCCAAAGCTGCTTTTCTCTGCAACTTTAACTAGCCATGAGCCTCTTTTCTCCCTCTCTCCCAAACATACCTACCTAATTGGCAGTATTAAAAGCCCAAACGTAGGATTTTACTTCTTTCCGTGGTAGTGTAAGGAAACCCCTAACTTAACCTCATCCCATACATAAACAATTAGAAAGCTGTACAAAACTGTTGTCAGACACGGGATAACAGATCATTCAAGATGGTAATTCCCAAAAGAGAAGCAAGCAAGGTAAGGTACATAAGCACCCTGGCAGACTGCTTGAAGTCACTTTTCAAACTATATGGGTAAATTGGTTGTGGTACTAATTTCAGCATGAGAAGAGTAGGTGGCCTTCCCACACAGCAATAAGCAATTCTCACACATCAGCAAGGTGTCTAAGAATTCAACTCAATTCAGACATCATCTACCCAGAGATAGCATCAGATTCCATAGGCCAAGGATTTAGTTCAAGAAGACTGCCCCATCTCCCCAAATTAGATGCTAGTCACAAACTAGTTATTATCTGCAGTTCTGTCCAACTAGCTATAAACCTACCCCTTGGGTTTGATTAATTCACTAGAGTAGCTCAGAGAACTCAGAGAAACATTTTACTTACTAGATTACCAGTTTACTCTACAAGGGTATAACTCAAGAACAGCCAGATAGAGCTAAATAGAGCAAGGTATAAAGAAATGGCACAGAACTTCCATGCCCTCTCCTGGTGCACCATTCTCCCTGAATCTCCATGTGTCCACCAACCTAGAAGCTCTCGTAGAAGCCCTGTCCTCTTGGGTTTTTATGGAGGTTTCATTATCTTGTCATGATTGATTAAATCATTAGCCACTGATTTAACCTGCAGGCCCCTACCCCTTTCCATAGGTCAGGGGCAGTATTCAAAGTTCCAACTCTCTATTTACCTGGTTGGTTCTCCTACCAACCAGCCACTTTCTTCAGATGAGATCCAGAAGTCACTTCATTAACAAAACAAGAGATACCTTTGTCACTCAACACTTAGGAAACTCCAAGGATTTGGGAAACTGTGAATAAAGAACCCTCGATAAAGACCAAATATATGTGAGAAATGTATTCTGGCCATATCACAATATCATAACGGGATGAGGGAAGGAACTCAGCTAAAGCCAAATGGCTCCACTAAATTGAGAAAACTGAAATTTAGAGAGGCTATTTTAAGGCATGATATGATCAAGTGTAAAGGAAATCCTAAAGAATCATAAATAAATAAATAAATAAATAAATAAATAAATAAATAAATAAATAAATAATAGTGAAACTTGTAAAAACAAAGATAAAGGAAAAATTCTGAAAGCAGCTAGGGACAAAATACCCTTAACATACAAAGCATAGACACTTAAGGTTAGCAACTGACCTATACACAGAAACTTGGCAGGCCAGAAGCAAGTGGCATGATATATCCAACGTACTAAATGGGAAAAATAGTCAGCCAAGAATACTTTATCCACCAAGGCTGTCATTCAGAATAGAAGGAGGGATAAAAGTTCCCATGATAAGCAAAAAGTAAGAGTTTGTGACCATAAAAACACTTCTGCAAGAAATACTAAAGGGGACTTTCTGAGTGGGAAAAAGAGAAAAAAAAGCAACAAAGACTAGAAAGAAACAATCTACAGGAACAGTGACTTTACAGGTAATATAATGGCACTAAATTCTTATCTATCAATAATTACTCTGAATGTAAATGGACTAAATGCTCCAATCATAAGACATAGGGTATCAGAATGGATTAAAACAAACAAACAAACAAAAACAAGACCCAGTGGGGCACCTGGGTGGCTCTGTTAGTTAGGCGTCTGACTTTTGGCTTTGGCTCAGGTTGTGATCTCATGGTCATGAGACTGAGCCCCACATGCAGAGTCTGCTTGAGATTCTCTCTCTGTCTCCCTCTGCCCTTCCCATTTGTGCTTGTTCTTTCTTTCTCTCTCTCAAATAAATAAATCTTAAAAAGAAAAAAAGACCCATCAATATACTGTTTGCAAGATACTCATTTTAGACCAAAAGACACCTAAAGATTGAAAGTGAGGGGCTAGAGAACCATTTATCATGCTAATGGACATTACAAGAAAGCTGGAGTAGTCATACTTAGACAATCTAGATTTTAAACCACAGAGTGTAATAAGAGATGAAGAAGGGTATATATAAAGGGGTCTATTCAACAAGAAGACCTAACAATTGTAAATATTTATGCCCACAACCAGGAAGCACCCATACATACAAATCAATTAATAACAAACTTAAAGAAATTCATTGATAATAATACAATAATAGTAAGGGACTTTAAAACCCCACTCACAGCAATGGACAGATCATCTAAGCAGAAGATCAATAAGGAAGCAATGGCTTTGAAGAACACATCGGACCAGATAGACTTATATTCAGAACATTTCATCCTAAAGCAGAATACACATTCTTTTCAAGTGCACATGGAACATTCCCCAGAATAGATCACATAACTGGGTCACAAATCAGGCCTCAACTAGTACAAAAAGACTGAGATCATCCCGTGCATATTTTCAGACCACAACACTATGAAACTTGAAGTCAACCACAAGAAAAAATTTGGAAAGAGCACAAAAAAATACAAGGAGGTTAAGGAGTATCCTACTAAAGAATGAATGGGTTAACCAGGAAATGAAAGAAGAAATTTTAAAAATACATGGAAGCAAATAAAAATGAAAACATGACATTCCAAAATCTTTGGGCCACAGCAAAGGTGGTTCTAAGAGGGAAGTATAAGCATTAAGGCCTTCTTCAAGAAGCAAGGAAAATCTCAAATACAAAACCTAATTTTACACTTAAGGAAGCTGGGGAAAAAATGGCAGGTAAAGCCTAAAAATATCAGAAGGGAAATAATAAAGATTAGAGCAGAAATAAATGATGTAGAAATTTTTAAAAGACAGATCAATGAAACTAGGAGCTGATTCATTGACATATTTAACAAAACTGATAAACCTCTAGCCAAATTTATCAAAAAGAAAAGAGAAAGGAACTAAAAAAATAAAATCACGAATGAAAGAGGAGAGACCACAATCAACCCCAAAGAAATACAAACAATTAAAAGAGAATATTATGAATAATTATATGTCAACAAATTGGGCAATATAGAAGAAATGGATAAATTCCCAGAAACATAATAACTGCCAAAACTGTAACAGGAAGAAAAGAAAATTTGAAAGAGCCATAACCAGCAAAGAAATTCAATCAGTAATCAAAAATCTCCCAACAAGAGTCCAAGGCTGGATGGCTTCCCAGGAGAATGCTATCAAACATTTAAAGAAGAATTAATACCCACTCGTCTGAAGTTGTTCCAAAAAATAGAAGGTGAAGGAAAATTTCCAAACTCATTCTATGAAGCCTGCGTTACTTTGATTCCAAAACCAAAGACCCCATTAAAAAGAATTACAGACAAATATCCCTGATGTACATAGTGCAAAAATTCTCAACAAAGTATTAGCTAATCAAATCTCACAGTACATTAAAAGGATTGTTCATGACAGGATTTATTCCTGGGCTGCGGGAGTAGTTCAATATCTGCAAATCAATCAATGTGATATATCACATTAATAAAAGAAATGATAAAAACCATCTGATCCACTCAATAAATGCAAAAAAATAATGATTTGACAAAACACTGCATCCTTTCCTGATAAAAACTCTCAAAAAAGTAGGGATAGAAGGAACATACCTCAACATCATAAAGGCCATATACAAAAGACCCATAGCTAATATCATCCCCAATGGGGAAAAACCAAGAGCTTTTCTCCTATGGTCAGGAACATAACAGGTATGTCCATTCTCACCACTGTTGCCCAACACAGTACTGAAAGTTCTTGCCTCAGCAATCAGACAGCAAAGAGGAATAAAAGGCATCCAAATCAGCAAGGAAGAAGTCAAACTTTCACTCTTTACCGACTACATGATATATTCTATGAAGAAAACTTGAAAGACTGCACTAAATTCAGCAAAGTTGCAGGATATAAAATAAACACACAGAAATCTGTTGCATTTCTATACACCAATAATGAAGCAGCAAAAAGAGAAATCAAGGAATCGGTTTCATTTACAATTGCACCAAAAACTATAAGATACATAGGAATATACCTAATCAAAAATGTAAAAGATGTGTACTTTAAAAATAATAGAACGCTTATTAAAGAAATTGATGAAGACACAAAGAAATGGAAAAACATTCAATGCTTGTGCATCAGAAGAACAAATGCTGTTAAAATGTCTATACTGTCCAAAGCAATCTACACATGAAATGCAATCCCTATAAAAATAACACCAGCATTTTTCTCAAAACTAGAACAAACAATTCTAAAGTTTGTATGAAACCAGAAAAGACTCCAAATAGCTAAATGAATGTTGAATAAGAAAACCAAAGTGGGGGATCCCTGGGTGGCGCAGCGGTTTGGCGCCTGCCTTTGGCTCAGGGCGCGATCCTGGAGACCTGGGATCAAATCCCATATCGGGCTCCCGGTGCATGGAGCCTGCTTCTCCCTCTGCCTATGTCTCTGCCTCTCTCTCTCTCTCTCTCTCTCTCTCTGTCTCTCTCTCTCTGACTATCATAAATAAATAAATTTAAAAAAAATAAAAAAAAAAAAAGAAAACCAAAGTGGGAGGCAGCACAGTTCTGGACTTCAAGCTGTATTACAAAGTTGTAATTATCAAGACAGTGTAGTAATGCCACAAAAACAGATGCAGAGCTCAGTGGAACAGAAGAGAGAACCCAGAAATGGACCCACAATTCTATGGTCAACTAATATTCAACAAAATAGGAAAGAATATCCAATGGAAAAAGACAGTCTCTTTAACAAATGGTGTTGGGAAACCTGGACAGCCACATACAGAAGAATGAAACTGGACCACTTTCTTATACCATGTGCAAAAATAAATTCAAAATGGATGAAAGACTTAAATATGAGACAGGAACTCCTCAAAATCCTAGAGGAAAACACAGGCAGAAACCTCTTTGACTTTGGCTGTAGCAACTTCTTACTAAATACGTCTCCAGAAGCAAGGGAAACAAAAGCAAAATGAACTACTGGAACTTCATCAAGATATAATGCTTTTGTACAGTGAAGGAAACTGAAAGACAACCTACAGAATGAGAGATTTTTGCAAATGACATATCACATAAACGGTTAGTATTCAAAATCTACAAAGAATTTATCAAATCAACACCCCAAAAAGAAATAATCCAGTTAAGAAATGGGCAGAAGACATAAACAGACATTTCTCCAAAGAAGACATATAAATGGCTAACAGATACATGAAAAGATGCTCAATATCACTCATCATCAGAGAAATACAAATCAAAACCACAATTAGATACAACCCCTCACAGCAGTCAGAATGGCTAAAATTAACAATTCAGAAATGGCCAACATTGGCGAGGATGCAGAGAAAGGGGAAGCCTCTTATACTGTTGGTGGAAATGCAAGCTGGTGCAGCCGCTCTGGAAAACAGTGTGAAGGTTCCTCAAAAAGTTAAAAATAGCCCGGAGGGGCAAGATGGCGGAAGAGCAGGGTCCCCAAATCACCTGTCCCCACCAAATTACCTAGATAACCTTCAAACCATCCTGAAAATTTACGAATTCGGCCTGAGATGTAAAGAGAGACCAGCTGGAACGCTACAGTGAGAAAAGTCCGCGCTTCTATCAAGGTAGGAAGACGGGGGAAAAAGAAATAAAGAAACAAAAGGCCTCCGAGGGGGAGGGGCCCCGCGAGGAGCCGGGCTGAGGCCGGGGCGAGTGTCCCCAGGACAGGAGAGCCCCGTCCCGGAGGAGCAGGAGCTGCACCAACCTTCCCGGGCGGGCGGAAAGGGGCTCGCAGGGAGTTGGAGCAGGACCCAGGAGGGCGGGGATGCCCTCGGGCTCCCTGGGACACTAACAGACACCTGCGAGCGCAGGGGAGTGCTCCGAGCTCCCTAAGGGCTGCAGCGCGCACGGAGGGACCAACCGGAGCAGCTCGGAGGGGCTCGGAAGCGGCTCCAGGGAGGGAGCTGCGGGGCGGGAGCGCGAATCCAACAACACAGGCCCCGGAGCACAGGGCGCCGGGACACAGCCCAGGATCCGGCCTCCCCCCGGGACAGGCAGAGGCCGGGAGGGCCCAGGACAGCAAGGACGCTCCTGCCCCGAGCTGAGCAGATCAGCGGCCCCGCCCCGGAGCCTCCAGGCCCTGCGGACGGAGAGCCGAGAGCCCCGAGCCCCGTAGTTCCTGCGGAGGCTGAATCCAGGCTTCCAGAGTTGCCATAGCAACTGCAACTGTTCCTCCTGAGACCTCACGGGGTAAACAACCCCGCTGAGCCCTGCAGCAGGCAGGGGCAGAGCAGCTCCCCCAAGTGCTAACACCTGAGAATCAGCGCAACAGGCCCCTCCCCCAGAAGACCAGCTAGAGGGACCCGTGATACTCCCCCGTGTTCCAATACAACTTGTTTTTGGCCACTCTGCACTGAGCAAAATGACTAGAAGGAAAACCTCACTTCAAAAGAAAGAATCAGAAACAGCCCTCTCTCCCACAGAGTTACAAAATCTGGATTACACTTCAATGTCAGAAAGCCAATTCAGAAGCACTATTCTACAGCTACTGGTGGCTCTAGAAAAAAGCATTAAGGCCTCACGAGACTTCATGACTGCAGAATTTAGATCCAATCAGGAAGAAATTAAAAATCAATTGAATGAGATGCAATCCAAACTAGAAGTCCTAACGACGAGGGTTAACGAGGTGGAAGAACGAGTGAGTGACATAGAAGACAAGTTAATGGCAAAGAGGGAAACTGAGGAAAAAAGAGATAAACAATTAAAGAACCATGAAGACAGATTAAGGGAAATAAATGACACTCTAAGGAAGAAAAACCTACGTTTAATTGGGGTTCCCGAGGGCGCCGAAAGGGACAGAGGGCCAGAATATGTATTTGAACAAATCCTAGCTGAAAACTTTCCCAATCTGGGAAGGGAAACAGGCATTCAGATCCAGGAAATAGAGAGATCCCCCCTAAAATCAATAAAAACCGTTCAACACCTCGACATCTAATAGTGAAGCTTGCAAATTCCAAAGATAAAGAGAAGATCCTTAAAGCAGCAAGAGACAAGAAGTCCCTGACTTTCATGGGGTGGAATATTAGGGTAACAGCAGACCTCTCCACAGAGACGTGGCAGGCCAGAAAGGGCTGGCAGGATATATTCAGGGTCCTAAATGAGAAGAACATGCAACCAAGAATACTTTATCCAGCAAGGCTCTCATTCAAAATGGAAGACGAGATAAAGAGCTTCCAAGACAGGCAGGAACTGAAAGAATATGTGACCTCCAAACCAGCTCTGCAAGAAATTTTAAGGGGGACTCTTAAAACTCCCCTTTAAGAAGAAGTTCAAGTAACTGAACATGAATGGGCTTAATGACCCCATCAAAAGGCGCAGAGTTTCAGACTGGATAAAAAAACAGGACCCATCTATTTGCTGTCTACAAGAGACTCATTTTAGACAGAAGGACACCTACAACCTGAAAATAAAAGGTTGGAGAACCATTTACCATTCAAATGGTTCTCAAAATATACCCTAAAAACTACAGAACACTTCTGAAAGAAATTGAGGAAGACACAAAGAGTTGGAAAAATATTCCATGCTCATGGATTGGCAGAATTAATATTGTGAAAATGTCAATGTTACCCAGGGCAATTTACACGTATAATGCAATCCCTATCAAAATACCATGGACTTCCTTCAGAGACTTAGAACAAATTATTTTAAGATTTGTGTGGAATCAGAAAAGACCCCAAACAGCCAGGGGAATTTTAAAAAAAGAAAACCATATCTGGGGGCATCACAATGCCAGATTTCAGGTTGTACTACAAAGCTGTGTTCATCAAGACAGTGTGGTACTGGCACAAAAACAGACATATAGATCAATGGAACAGAACAGAGAACCCAGAAGTGGACCCTGAACTTTATGCTCAACTAATATACGATAAAGGAGGAAAGACGATCCACTAGAAGAAAGACAGTCTCTTCAATAAATGGTGCTGGGAAAATTGGACATCCACATGCAGAAGAATGAAACTGGACCACTCTCTTGCACCATACACAAAGATAAACTCAAAATAGATGAAAGATCTAAATGTGAGACAAGATTCCATCAAAATCCCAGAGAAGAACTCAGGCAACACCCTTTTTTAACTTGGCCACAGTAACCGGAGAAGGACAAACAGTGTATGTTCTCATTCATTTGGGGAATATGAATAATAGCGAAAGGGAATATAAGGGAAGGGAGAAGAAATGTGTGAGAAATATCAGAAAGGGAGACAGAACATAGAGACTCCTAACTCTGGGAAATGAACTGGGGGTGGTGGAGGGGGAGGAGGGTGGGGGGTGGGGGTGAATGGGTGACGGGCACTGAGGGGTACACTTGACGGGATGAGCACTGGGTGTTATTCTGTATGTTGGTAAATTGAACACCAATAAAAATTAATTTATAAAAAAAAAAAAAAGTTAAAAATAGAACTACTCTACAACCCAGCAATTGCACTACCCAAAGGATACAAAAATACTGATTTGAAGGGGCACATGCACCCTAGGTTTTTAGTAGCATTATCAACAATAGCTAAATTATAGAAAGAGCCCACATGTCCAACAACTGCTGAGTGGATAAAGAAGCTGTGATATTTATATATAATGGACTATTAGTTGGCCATCAAAAAGAATGAAATCTACCATTTGCAACAATGTGGATAGAACTAAAGGGTATTATGGTAAGCAAAGTCAGTCAGTCAGAGAAAGACAAATACCCTATGATTTCACTCATAGGTGGAATTTAAGAAACAAAACAGATAAACATAGGGGAAGAGAAGGAAAAATAAGATAAAAACTAAGAAGGAAGCAAACCATAAGAGACTCTTAACTATAGAGAACAGATTGAGGATTGCTGGAGGTGAGGTGGGTGGGGAAATGGGGTGATGGGCATTAAGGAGGGCACTTGAGTGTTATATGTAATTGATGAATCACTAAATTCTACCCCTAAAAGTAATAATACACTATATGTTAACTAAATTCAATTTAACTTTTTTTTTTAAAAAAAAGGGTGAGTTTAGCAAACTTACAGGATAAGAATTCAATCTACAAGAAACACATTTTTTTATTTAACCAAAAAATTATTTCTGGGGATCCCTGGGTGGCTCAGCAGTTTGGCGCCTGCCTTCGACCCAGGGTGTGATCCTGGAGTCCCGGGATCGGGTTCCACACCAGGCTCCCTGCATGGAGCCTGCTTCTCCCTCTGCCTCTGTCTCTGCGCCTCTGTGTGTGTGTGTGTGTGTGTGTGCGTGTGTGTGTGTGTGTGTGTGTGTCTGTGTCTCTGTGTCTCTCATGAATAAATAAATAAAATCTTTTTAAAAAATTAGTTCTGTATGTGAGCAATTAGACCATGAAATTTTTTTAACTACCTTTTACAATACTTCAGAACTATATATGGATAAACATATAACTATAAATATATAGGGATAAATTTACATATATATCTGCTGTATACTAAAAACTACATTATTGAGAGTTACTAAAGAATAGGTATAAGTAAATGGAGAGATATACTCTATTCAGGGATTGGAAGAGTCAATAGTCTCCCTAAACTTATCTATAGATTCAGTGCAATTCCAATCAGCAAGCTTTTGTAGAAACTAATAAAGTAATAAGCATATGTTACAAATTTATAATAAATATAATATAAAATAGGGGCAGCCTGGGTGGCTCAGCGGTTTAGGCGTGGAGAGCCAGGATGGAGTCCTGCGTCAGGCTGTCTGTGTGGAGCTTGTTTCTCTGCCTGGGTCTCTGCTTCTTTGTCTCTCTCTGTGTATCTCATGAATAAATAATTAAAATATTTAAAAAAAAAGAAATGTAAAATAAACTACAATAGCCAAATTTTTTTTTTTGAAAATGAAAATGAAAATAAATAATAAAAATTACCTGAGTTCAAGACTTATTTTAAAGTTACAAGAGTTAGGACACCCTAGTATTGGCAAAAGGAGAGACAAGAAAATATAAAGGAAGCAGAAAAGGAAGTCTAGAATTTAACCTAACATTTACAGTCATTTGAGTTTCCAACAAAGGCACTAAGAAAATTGAATGGAGAAAGGATGGTCTTTTCAACAAATTGTGATGAAAAACTGGCACATTTTTTTCTATTTTTTCCACCAATACCACACTGCCTTGATTACGGTAGCTGTATACTAAGTCTCCATTTACTTATCCATTTTTTAAAAACTCTGTTGTAGTCAGCATTTTCTGGGGTTTTGGTTCTCCATATACACTTTAGAATCAGGCTGTCAATATCCATACAACTATTTTCTGGGATTTTGATTGTGATTGCATCAAACCTTTGGGCCAAGGTGAGATGAACGGACATCTTGACAATATTGAATCTTCTCATCTATTCATGAACATGGACTCTCTCTCCATTTGTTTAGTTCACCTTTGATATCTTTCATCAGAGTTTTGTACTTTTCCTCCTATAGACCTTGTATGTATTTTCTTAGATTTATATCTAAGCACCTCATTTTGTGGGGTGCTAATATAAATGGTATTGTGTTTCTAATTTTAAATTCCACTTCTTCATTGTTGGGATATAGGAAAACAATTGAGTTTTGTATATTAGCTTTGCACCTTTATTTTTAATAGTTCCAACAGGAAGCATCCTAAATGTCCATCAACAGGAATGGGTAAATACACAGTATTTGCATACAATGGATCCTACTCTACAATATAAAGAAATTAAGTGTGGATACACTGCACAATATGGACAAATCTCAAAAATGTTAGTCTAAGCAAAGAAGATTCAAAGGAGTTTAACTGTATGATTATACCATGAAACTTCAGAAAATTACAGTGACATAAAGTAGATCTGTTGTCTTGGGCTGACGGTGTTGGAATGAGTTGGAAAGGGAACAAGGGAAGTTCCTGAAGTGAAGAAAATGTACGTCTTGATTGTGGAGGTGATTACACAGATGTGTAAATTCACTAAATTCCTTTCTACTTAAACTAGCTTGTATGGTTTCTATTATTACAAACGGATACCAACTGAGAGAGTCTAAAAGAAAAAGCAGAAGGCTGCCTGGCAAACCAGGAAGGGAGTGCTTTCCAGGAGAAAGAACAGCATGCACAGAATCACTGGAGTAGGAGAGGTGTGACACACATGACAGGCCTTGTTAATCAGTGTTACAGATACCATGAGTCACAGAAAATGTATATTTTTACATAAAAAATTTCTTTTTTTTATAAAAATTTTCTTTCCGTGTGTCTATACTATAGAGAAGATGCAACATTTTCCAAAAGTTCTCCCTACTTGAACATGAGGAAAGCTGTGCTGAGCCAAACTCAAAAGGAAAAAAAAAAATAGAAGTTACTTTCTAGAATGTGTAATTTTTTTAATATTTTAAGTACATAGAAGGAAATTAATGATTAAATTGTGGTATGAAATGTGCTATGAATGTACAGTAGTATAAAAATACTGTCATGTTATCATGCATAGTGATTCGTAGAATAAATTAAATTACACTGTAATTGCAACTGTGATGAAAACCTGTGCTTATGAACAAAGACTGGAAGGGGGTAAAGAAAATGCTAAATTGGGTTAGGTGAAAAAACCACTGATGAGCTATTTCCTAAACTTTTTATAATATTTTGTTATCTTATAATAAACTAAATAGGAATATTGAATCTTCTGGGTTATCAAAGGTTAAAATAAAGGAGTAAACAAACCACTCAGAGTTAAAAACTACAGGATCAACTGTCCATCTCATTATGAGGGAAAGGATGGTAACTTGACCATCAGAACATCAAAAGTGATTTATTTGGTAGAAATTTTAAAACACATTGCATATTTCTGGACATCAGATACAACTCTAGGAAGGAGGAAAAGTTCATAAGTTTCATTCAAAAATCCTAAATTAGAGTTCTGGCTTTACCATTTAACATATGTGTAGTATCAGGTAAATTATTTAAAGATTTGTTTCTCTATGTGTACAAGAAGGATATTAGTAATGCTCCCCTGACTCACCGCTTGATATAGTTTTAAGAATTATATAAGATAACACAAATGAAAAACTTTTGTAAACCAAGTATTGGCTGTGGGCATTTGTTTGGCTTGGACTAAGTTTCTATCACAACAACCTCTTTAGGAGGTTGAGTCTGAGACAGAGTCACCTTTGATATTCTGTGGCCTTAGCTAGGGGGAGTGAGCCACTATCAGCATAACTTCAAATTGGTCCAATCACCTCTAAGAATTAGGATTTCCATAAATGATCATAAGGATGAGGAAAAAGAAGGCTTGAACAGAGCTTCCTCAATTTTCTGGGAGGAAAAGGATGAACAAAGAAGGCAACAGTGAGGTCCTCTTTAGAAGAGAGAGGAATCTGGGGCACCTGGCTGGCTCAGTTGGTAGAACATGCAATTCTTGATCTGGTCATCATGAGTTTGAGCCCCACGTTGGGCATAGAGCTTAAGAAAGGAAGGAGGGAAGGATGGAAGGGAGGGAGGGAGGGAGGGAGGGAGGAAGGAAGGAAGGAAGGAAGGAAGGAAGAAGGAAGGCAGGAAAAAAGGAAGGAAGGAAGGGAATAAACTCTACTATTGATAACCAAACGTCCCTCTGAGGTGGATAGCTATCTGTCAGTGATCAAGAGGTAGAGCCCAACACAGCTTGCTATGGAAAAGAGCAGTCCTTTTTGGTGACACCACAGGAAGTGACCTCCTTGAATTGCCAGGGCAATGGCGCTGACAGCATGTGGATGTGCGTTAGTACCTGAGCACGGGCAAAACCACCAAAGGTTTGTGCTCAATAGTAAACCGTTAACAAATGTTTAGAGAAGTTTAACAGAGATGAGAGGGGCTAAGCATCTTTGAGAACAGAAATCTTGTGGAACTGTGTTTAGCTTTCTTCCTCAAACTTTATGCTCCGCTGCCAGCTGAAGGGAGGGGGTCCTCCTACAAACTGACCTCCAGTTTCTGTAATACTGGTTACGTCATGGCACAGCAACCACACTGCCTCCCTGAGAATTTTCCAGGCTTTATTTTACAACTGATGGCACTCTCAGTTGGCAAGTGGATCCGCTCACCCCTGAAGAAAGACTAATGATAGCTTGACTTGGTTGCCACATATTTTCAGAAATTCTTTTCGTCTTTACGTCTATTTAAACAAGCATCTCACAATTAGAGCCGAGCACTATTCTAAACGCTGTGTAAATATTAACTCTGCATCTGACAGGCCTTTCTTCCTGTGGCGTCACAGGGAGCGTCCCCCCTTCAGAGAATCCCTTGGGATGGCTCTGCACCAACTGTAAACATTGCCTGGTCTGGTTCCCCCCTCCAACTGCTGCCAATTCCTCACAGTGTGTTCTCTAGGGCTTTGTCCTGACAGGATGTAAATGGCTTCTCTCTCGTCCCCAGGGAGCCTGGCCATTAGAAATGCTTTCCTTCATTTGAACAGATCCCACCACAGGCAGAGGGAGCATTTGCCCACCGCTCTTATCTCACCTCCCTTCCTGAGGTCTCTACCTTTCCCATCTGCAAACCTGCGGAGCACACAGTAGGACAGATCTGTTACCTCATGATATGGATGTCTAGTTGTCAAAAATCTTCAATCAAATTTTCCTCCCTCAAGCCCTCTTTTTCTGCTTTCCATTCTTTCTTATTGGTTAACACCTTTCTAATAATCAGGTGTCCAGAACTGTATCATCTTATCAGTCCGCACATTCAGTTTCCAGGAGCTGTTTACTGTGACTCTAGGGCTTGGGAGGCATTCCTGCCTTTCACTGGATCTCTGTTTCCCCTCATTTATCTCCAGGCACTTAGCTCCTTCCTATTTTCCACTTTAGTTATTTTCTGCGCCACATTTTTTTTTTTTTTTAGCCTCACTGGGTTTCATCTATTATTGCTTGTCAATCTATAATGCAGATAACACGGCAAGGTTTATAATTACCTGATAATACGACTCCTATGTTACTTAATTCTTCAAAATCACTTTAAGAAGTTAATAAATGCCAACATCAGCTAACAGTTTTTATATTAGTAATGATAAAAGAGTTAGCATTTATTGAACACTTTTATATGCCAGGCACCACGCTAAGCACTTTCATGAAGACTCTCACAGTAAGTCATAGTCTGCAAATGCTATTGTCAACCTCTTTTTTGCAGATAAGGAGAACTGAGGTTTAGGAAAATTAAATAATGTGTTCAAATTACAAAGCTGGTAATGGGAAACACCAGGATTTGAACCCAGGTTGTGTTCTTCATCATTCAACTACGTTGCCTTTGCCTGTTTTTAATAAAGAACATAGGCAAAGAGGCTTGACAGTTTTGTTTACTGCCTTGAATAATAAAAAAAAAAATAGCTAATCTCGGTGTTTTTAATAATGAAAAAGCCTCAGTAATTAGCTTTCACTTTAGAAAGAGTACTTCAGGTTCACTGCAGAGGATTACAATACGGTTGCTTCCCAGACACATGAAGCATAAACTCCGGTTGAGACTTTTCAGAAATTACCCAGCCCCCTGATCTCATTTGAAAAGGGAGGAGCCTGAGGCACAGTTATATAAGGGACCTGATGAAGTTCACAGAATTAGTTCACAGCCTGGCACGGTTTCCAGCCCTGCCTCCACCCCAAGGTCCTGCCTCCACGTTGAGGGGAAGTGGCTCCCAGGAGGCCCCCCAGTGACAGTGCATCTCTGGGCCCAAGGACCCGAGCTCGCTACCTCGTATCTCATTTGCAGATGAAATTTTGCATTTCTGCCATCACCCACGTGCCTGCTTTACATCAAGGCCTAGGCCAGCTCTGGGCCCTGGGCCTGGCCTGACCGTGATGACAGCTCAGTGAGGCTGCTTACTTGCTTCCCTGCTCAGACCACCAACGTGCTGCTGCCCCCTCCTCGCTCCATCTCCTCTGCTGGCCGAGCTCTCCCCTTCTCCACCTGCTGTCTTAAGCCATCAGTCCTCTGAGGCCCAGCCATCTCCCACACAACCCCTGAAGCCTCTCCGACCACCTCAGGCCAAAATGATCTCTCCCACCTCTTAAACACAGGAACTCCTATTTCCCAAGCCACTCATTTAGCACTTATCATATGCTGCTCTGTATTGTCTGTTTGGTATCTTTTATCTAAGAGCCTGGCTTGCCTCGAGGGCAGAGATCATCTCTTATTCATCATTGTATCCACCACATTGCTTAGCCTAAGGCCCAGAACAAAATAGGTGTTCTATAAATGTTGATTGATTTATTGTACGTGGAAATGAAAATGACTTCCTTGCTTCTGCGGTGACCCAAGAAAAAAAGTAGGTTTTCTGAGGCCCATGAGATCAACTGAGAAAATACTTTTAGAGCCCTCAAAAGGAAAATAATTTGAAGTACTTATGATTGTGTGAATAAGTCTGTGTCTAGGACCAGTTAAAATAGTTTAAAATGTTTGACTTAGCGGGTTTTAGGCCAATAAGAAACAAAAACAAAAACAAATGTTCACTCCATGGATTTGGATACTTAGGTATTTTTCATCGAATTTTTCAAACCAGTGATACATATAGACATGGCTTGAAAATTAGACTGGTTACTTGCCATCAGATTACTAAAACTAGGAAAACCCCAAAATTACAATCCTGAAATTCTCAACATGTAATGCACATATCTTACTGGGTTTGAGCATTCTGTTGAAATGAGTCAACATATTTTCATGACCTTCCTCATTATAATAATATTTTAATTACCGAGCAGCCAAAACTCTGAATTGTACCTGAAGAAGTAATCTAACTTTTATAGGTAAGACTTTGATTAGAAATAGTCTTTCAATTGTTTTTTTTTTCCAATGTTGCTATACTTGGCTTATTGTTATCCTACGATTCAGGAAAAGCTTTGGACTCTATTTTTCTGATATCTTCATATCTTTCATCAACAGACAGGTCATTTGGACTGAGGGCTGTTTTAGTCAATATGCTGCACTATATTTTGGTCGGCAACTACTGATAAATTGCATCTTGCCATTGTCTAACACGTCCTTCACAGGGTATCACTGAAGACTAGAAATCTAGAATCAGAAGGGATTTTATACTCATCCGGTTCTTTTACAGGGAGATATGGAAACCAAGAAAGATTAGATAACTTGCCCAAAGCCATACATTTTTCCTGACAACAATCAATAAAGTAGTTATTTTTATTATACCATGAACTCTTTATTATCTAACAATTAGCCCAATTGGCAATAAACTTTTCATATGTTTTTCGATTATTGTCTGATAGAATTGCACCCTGAGTCGAATAGAAAAATAATAACAGAAATAACCTCAATTGACAGATAACAAAGACAGCCTTCCAAAAGTGTGATTGGCAGGGGTAGCAGAGCCATGTGCTTACTGCAGGGTTCCCCACCCCTGCTAAGAAAGAACAACCTTGAAATCAGGTTAGTTTCTCCTTAGCATCCCCAATCTCCCTTTCTGTGGTCCTTTCCCTTTCACTGCTGGCTTCTTTCCTTACTCTGCATTTCAGGTGTTCTATGCCCAACCTTACCTATATCAAAGAAGGAATTAAGCATTCACTTAGTGTAGATGAATTTCAACCTATTATTTAGCCAGGCTTTCCATCTTAAGTGACTCTGATGATTCTTACATCATCACGCAAGTAGAAAAATGTTTTTGGACTTCCTAAAATCATACATAACACCAGTGAGGAATCCAAAGTTGATTTAGTTATATGTAGGCAGTAAATAAGGGCCAGTCAGAGAAATAATCCATCCTTACCCTACTCCTGGCCCTTGAGATGGCAACTTCCTCCTTTGGAAGGGTAAAACAGGGTCTGGTAACCTTTCCCAAGAGCGGACTGAGATAGAATTTAAGTTCCATTGTCACAAGCATCTTCTAGATATGAATTCAGTCTTCTCTTGACTCGGATCTTTTTGGCACACAGATTTTTCTCCTATTGCCTCCCCATCAACTAAACTAGCTGATTATAAGTCAGCTGTCCACCAATCCTCATTAACTTCTCATCTATTTCCTAAATCATATTTTGCACTTTCTACGTTTATTATAATGTTTATAGTAATAGTTTTATGACATGATCATCATACCTTTTCCATCATTCTGGAATAAAATACATGCTATATCTATTACTTCCGCAATGGTAACAATTTCTGACAATATAACATTGGAGAATGTCTTCACTCACAGGTATCATTTAACTGTATCGAATAATTAAGACCATGAAATTTACATGACTACCATGTAATGTCCACTTGTAATCATAGTAACTCATATTTTTTATTACTTTACAATTCGCACTGATTAAAATCCTTGAGATAGAGGAGGAAAAGCAATTATTATTATCATGCCTATTTAACAATTAAAAACACTGAGACTCTGTCACTTGCTCAGTGGTACTGGCCTCTCTATTTTTTCTACTTCTCCTGGAAGGAAAAAGAGAATAAACTAGCATTTGGTGACTATCTACCATGTGTTAGGCACCATGTTAGAAGTTTTTACAAATAACATCTTTAGCAACTTGCCCAGTTTCCAATGACTAGTCAATATGGAACTAGATTCTCTTCTTTCTCTCCCCATCCTGAACCTCATGACTAATCATCTGAACAGTGGTCTCATCTACACCTTTGATTCTGCTTACACCTATTTCCACCTTAACTACTTAGCAAACCCCTACTCCTTCACTGTTGAAATTTACTTTCTCTGATCCCATACCCAGGCTTTAGTCTGTTGCCTGAGAAAAACCATACAACTACAAATTCATGTTCTCTAAATGTGCCTCTGCCCTGCCTCTTTTTTTTTTCCCCTGCCTCTTTTTTTTTATTCTTGGTCAGCTCTTCCTTAGTTCTTCCCACAGGTATTCTCCTCTTTGTGACTTGCATTGCTTTACTCAACAAATGATAAGAGTCCCTCTGCAGCACAAAAATCAAGCCATCATTCATGGTCTTTCTCCTCTCCAAGAGGTCTAACTACAAATTTTAACAGAAGAACCATAGGTGCTTCTCCCGTTCTTTCTTCCTTCCAGTTTCAGAGGATATGTTCTCACCTCTTATTCTAGAATAAATTCATTTGTTCATTTGACCTATCTTATTCCCAGAATTCTTGGAGTTCCTAGTTTTATCCCATCATGTGCCCTTAACCGTGGTCCCCAAACAAGCTCAGATTTCTCACATTTTGAGAAAAACATACTCTTCTTAGCCTCAAGACTTTTCTTGTTACCATAAAACCCCTTTTCCTCTTGCCAACTAAACCCATAAAAAACCCACAAAACAAAAATCTAGTTTAGTTACCATATCTTCAATTTATACTCCGCTTACTGCAATTTCATTGTTTTCCCCCAAACTCACTGCAGAAAACCCTTTCCCTAGAGCAACCAGATTTATCAGAACAGCTATTCTCAGCTCACTGCTTTCCTGATTCTACACAACTTTTTGTTAAAGGGAAGAGGTACAGTTAGCACTACACTGGGTTCCCATGTACCTGGGAAGACTTACGGAAATCTCTTTCTTATTCTCTGGATCAGGCAATTCCACAGCCTTCTCTAACACTAAATTTACTTATCTCTAAAACATGGCTAGCCATTCATTCTCTCCCTCTCTCCATGTCCCAGGAATTTCCTCGCACCTTTACAATAGTTGATATATAAGATTTATAAATTTTAATATTTATCAAATCTACTAATGCTGAATATAAAAAAGGACACCAGTGATATCCTTGTTACCAAACTATTCAAAGAGGTCATGTTCATTTGGATGCCCATCCTCTTTTATCACACCTCGTGACTGGGGACCTAATCATTCACTCAACCAACAAAGTCAAAAATTCCAAGTCATTCTTGACTTTTCTCTCCTTTCCTTCCTCTCCAACAAATCAATCATTGAGAATTGTCACTATTATCTCCAAAAGTTTTCTAAAGTCTTTCATTTCTTCTCTAGTCCAATACCAAAGTGCTAGTGACTCTGCACAACTTTTCCCAGACCCAGTGGTTCTCCACCAAGGCAACTGTGCCCCACAGGGGACACTTGGAAACTCCAAAGACATTTTTGGTTGTCACATCTGGGAATGGGGAGTGGGTACTTCTAGTAATCAGTGAGTCTTAGATACTGCAAACATCCTACAATTCATAGGAACACCCCTGCCCAAGCACACACACAGCACAGAATTGTCTGTTCCCAAATGTTAATGGTGCCAATGTCAAGAAATCTTTAACCAGCCTATGGCAACAGCCTCTTAGCAGGTCTCTCTTCCTTCAGTTTTATCCCTCTTAAATCTATCACACAGAGCCCTAAGGTGATTTATCTTAAATAGAAATCTGTCCACACAACTGTCTTGCTTGCAACATTTCAATAGCTTACATTCTCCTCTAGGATAAGGTTCACCCTGTGCAGCTTTTTACTTACATCTTCCCACTTCTTGACTCTTCTTACTTCTTTACTATCCACAAATAATAAAATGCCTTTGGATTTCTCATCTAGTTTGTGGCTTTCTTACCCGTGCTCATGCTGTTTCTCTCTTCGAAATGCCTTTTTTCTCCTACTCTCCCTTACCCTTCTAATTCCTTTCCTTCTTTAAGACTGAGTCCACACAACATTTCCTTCAAGAAACCTTCTGTGGGTATTTCTTCCCCTGACACTGGGCTGTAGGCCCCTTCTCTGTATTTCTAAAATATCTTCAACAAATATGAGTTTAATATCAGGCTTACCATATCACATATAAATTTCTGGGTTTTGATCCACCTCCATTTAGACTAAGTTGCCTGAAAGAGCATCTGTGAGGGCTGGATCTTGTGCATATTTTTAGCATGATAACTTACATTGGCATAAGAGCTTTATACTTTACAAAACTTTTTCACATGTAAAATCTCATTTGATTCTTATAGTTGTCAGAGAATATAGGTGGGACAGACATAACAACACCAGTTTTACAGGTCATTAAACTGGGGCTCAGAACTTGAAGTCATTTACCCAGAGTGACCTAGTTCCTGAGTGGTAGAAGTGACCATGGAATCCACGTCTTTTGGTGACATGTCCTATGCCCCTTCCTGCATTCTGGACTAGTTGGCCTCACACAAACACCCATACACACTCCCCTCACCACTGCCAAAGGAAAACACACACACTGATATATTTGTGTATGCATATTTATACTTGTGAAGGTATATGTGTTTGTGTATTTGTGTATGTGTATATATAAATATGGCCTATGTCTTTTCTATCTAAACATATAATACATGTGTATATATGTATATACATATACATACACCAATATAAAACCTATATGATTATATATACCTATCTTAGCTCTTTTCTTAAAATTCTTTTTTTCAAAGATTTTTTTCTTTTTTACTTTGAGAGAGAGACAGATAGCATGCATGAGCAGGGGGAGGAGCAGAGGGAGAGGGATGGAGAGAATCCCAAGCAGACACTCACTGAGCACAGAGCCCAACATAGGTCTGGATCTCATGACCATGAGATCACAACCTGAGCCAAAGTCGAGTCGGACCCTTAACCAACTGAGCCACCCAGGTGTCCCTGAAATTCTTGCAATTTTTGATCATAGCATTCATTTCATTCATTGCTCATTCTAAGTAACTGGAAAATAATTAACTAGTCACATCTTCAGGAAAGAAGAGATGCAAAGAATACCAGATGATGAAAATTGGCAAGTCATCTGTATTTGGTTTGACACATTCTCATATTCCATTTACCCTTCTGCAAACAGTGTAACCACATGACCTGAGATGCAAATAGACAAGAGGAGACCATGGACCTCATGGACACTGTCCAGAGCTCTCAGAGATAACGATACATAGCTTCAATGGATGTCCTATATCTTTAAGAAAGTGCAATCTTTGTGAATGTCTGATAAAAAAAAAATCCAACTTCTATTCAAGCACAGAATATAGCATCTAGTCCCTAAGCAAAACAGACCTATTCCTCTATGACCAGGTGTATTAACAGATTATTTCCTTTGTGTGAACTCCGCTGGTATTCATTAGACTCAAAAGTGCAAGTGCACACAGACAAGATGCTGGAGAGGAACTGTCAGATCTTTCTGGTTGTGGAAAGAGACCCATGTCCAATATTTGAAGACAACAGTCTGAATTTTTCTAAAACTCTGGTTAGGTCAGTAAACTGCAAGGAAGCTTTACAAATTAACTTTAATGACTGTATTAAGCACAATCATTTGCAGGAAGCCTTAGCTATGAAACAATATAACTAAACACAGGTATTTTAAAATTTGGGGGGACAAAACTTAAACAGTACAGTACACATAATAACAAAAGAATTAATGTACTAAGTGCTGGGCAATAACTGGAAGATAATTTATTTTCAGATAAATGTATTTATTATATTTACCTGACGTGCTGAGAACAGTTCATTATCTTGCATGTTATGTTTTTATCTCTTCATGGAGAGTAAGGAATGAAGCAGTCATTAATTTTAAAGGAAAATGGCTCAATTAATCAAGAACAAAATGTTTTCCTATGGGAAGAGAATCTGGGTTCTGGATTTTAAGGATGAATCTTAGATCACAAACTGTCTCCAGTGAAATAGTTTGAAATTTAAGTTTCCCAATTACCCTCCAATGTTTTAAAAATTTCATTGACTGTTCTCATGAGAATTCATCTACATTATGATTTTTGCTTCTAGAAACATATCAAATAACATTTTCAATTTAGGCAAGCTGATTTTAAGGAAGGAGTATGAAGTCTCATATATAAGACTCAGATACGTTAAAGGATATTTGAATTAGTAAAGCATTTTCATTCGACAAAATAATACCCCTTAGACTTGAATCTAAAAACATTTAAGTCTGAAGTTATAAAACATATATTAGACATTTTCAGGATACAAGTGTTTGACAAGATAAAGTATACTCATCTATTGACTTACTTCTTCCCAGACTCAGAGGTTTCAGTATGAATATACCAGCATATTTGATACAACCCAGAATGGTTTAGAGGGTGAAGTGATGCATTTCTGGCATTCTCATTATGCTGAAAGCCTGTATGCTCTATCAATTCTTTTTTTTTTTTTTTTTTAGTATATATGCTGCTGAAGTGAGGACTCTGTCAATCCTTTTAAGGGAGAAGTCATGGCTAACTGGATATCCAATTCAACCATGTCTGGAACCAACATTCATAAGCAGGAGTGAACTGTTCCAATGATATGATTAGATGGCCTCAGACAAAGGTAATGCATGATCCTGGCAACTCATGAAGTATATTGAAATTTGGTCTTAGATAATACATCCGTAGAATGTTTTATTATCCAAGTGTGCATTAAGTCCTTCATTCAGCAAGCACTTACCAAACATGTGCTCTAATCCAGGCACTGTTGTAGCTAGATGTTGAGGCATAATACTGCCTAAGACAGAGCCACTCCCTCAATGAGGTCTCAGTGCACCAGAGAAGACAGACTGGCAGAGACAGGTCACTTGCAATTGCATGGTAAATTCTAAAACAGATACGTGAATAAAGAACCCTGGGAGCACTGGAACATAAAACAAGTGTGATCTACAGGGTCACTTGCCTCCCAATGTTTATAGTAGCAATGTCCACAATAGCCAAACTGTGGAAAAAGCCCATATATCCATCAACAGATGAATGGATAAAGAAGATGTGGCATATACACACAATGGAATACTACTCGGCCATCAAAAAGAATGAAATCTTGCCATTTGCAACAACATGGGTGGAACTAGAGGGTATAATGCTGTGAAATAAATCAGTCAGAGAAGGACAATTATGATATAATCTCACTCATATGTGGAATTTAAGAAACAAAACAGGATCATAGGGGAAGGGTAGGAAAAAGAAAATAAGATGAAATCAGAGAGGGAGACAAATCATAAGAATCTCATAACTATGGGAAACAAACTGAGGGTCACTGGAGGGGGCAGGGAGAAGGATGAGGTTACTGGGTGATGGGCACTAAGGAGGGCACACGATGTGAGCACTGAGTGTTATATGCAACTGATGACTCCCCGAACCCTACCTCTGAAACTAATAACACACTATGTTAATTAGTTGAATTTAAATTAGAAAACAAAGAAAATAAAACAAGCATGCATCAAGGAGTTGATAATTCTTTCTGAGAGGTGATATTTGAGATGGGTTTTAAAGGATAAGAATAAACTTTCCAAGGACATATTGAAAGGCATTCCAGATTGTGAGAACAGCATGTACAGAGGCATGAAAATGTGTTAAGTTGGGAAAATTAGGTTGCACGTGCCTGGAACAAGATGAGGTTGTACATTTTAAGGAAGAAAAGAAGTAGGGTCAAAAGGTAGCTCAAATCAGATTATGAGATTTTATACATCAAGTTAATGTATTAACTTGTTAATACAGCAGTATTAAGAAGTACAAGTTAATGTAATTTCATTGTATTTTCATGCATAAGTCAATGTTCAACATTCACTGTGAGGAAAATGGTGAAGGCAGGGATGGTATAAGAAGGTGCATATACACATATTTATGTTTTTATATTTTTATATATAAACACATATATGCACATATATATGCATATCTATTTTTTCCAGAAAATACGGTATTTGCTTTACAATTTCTTCCAGGTCAAAGTAACATGAAACAGGCCTATGCAGAAAAGACCCTTCACGGTCAGTTTTAATATTTTCTACCTCATTTGCTGTCTTCTATTGTGTTCTTGAGCTGTTATATAAAATGTAACATCAATGAATCTTTTGGAATGTCTTTCTGTTTCCCCAGTTATTATGCTATCCCCTTGAGAGCCTAGACTGCCTTGTACTATTTTAGTTCTTTTACAGCTAATATACTTACATCAGAATGTACCAGCCTCATCATTTCCAGTCTATGTCTAATATTAATTAGTTCTAGAAGAGTGACTTTATTGACCTATAAAATTTGTATATTTAAAACCATTTGATGCTTTTGAAATGGGCTCTTGCAAAAAAATAAATGATAGTACTGAAATATAGCAAATAGAGTAAAAGAAATATTCATGAACCTATATATCCATGGTAGGAAGGAAGGAGAGTGGGAAGGAAGGGAGGAATGAGAGAAAGAGGGAAAGAAGGAGAGACAAAAGAGAGGGATCAGCTCATTCTTACTATGGAATTCTAATTCTTAAGTTAAAAGGAATGATGAAAGAAGAAAGTTACCGTTAGGCAAACATCACAGAAATGCTTGTTGCAGGCAAGAATCATCAATGGATGCTAAAACTAGTAGGTGAAAGTATGATGAGTAAGGAAATATTTGCAGAGTCTGAGAGTATTTCCCCACTTATTAATTAAAAAGAAAAAAATACTAACTTCACAATAGGTAAAACTGGCACATAACACCTTTTCTATGTGATCCAAGTTACAATCACTAGTAATCAGTTATATCAGCATCACACCCCCGATGAGATGCACTGAATGGTCACATTACTTGTGGTATTCTAGCCCAAAATGTATAACTTTTATCTAGTCATGAGAAAAATCTCAAACAGAAATTGAGGAATATTCTACAAAATGATTAACCAGTTCTGTTCGAAGCACCAAAGTCATAAAAGACAGAATGAACCACTATTATGACTGGGGGAATTCAGAACAGCTAAGTGCAATGTGGCAATTATCCAAAAAGACATTAGTAGGACAACTGGCAAAATTCTAACAAGATCTATAGATTAATTTAATAGACTGTATCAATATTAATGATATTTTTATAATTGCACTATGGCTGTGATATGTTAAGATTAGAGGAATCTGGGTGAGGACAATGTGCAATTGTACTATTTTTGTGACTTTCATATAAAAATATTCCAAACTAAAGTTATTTAAAACTATAAATGGGCTCTTGTTATAGACTGAACTCCTCAAACTATATTTTTGTAACAACTGCAATGAGATTAACTTTCACTTTGCAATTCTTTAGCTGAAACTTTTATATATATCAAAGTGACATGACATAAATACATAGTAATATCCTCACATAGAAGCCAAGCTTTCCAGTTGGAGATTTAGCTTTCCTGTACTGCTAATGAAGATGGTCACAGTTAGCATAATACATAGATATTTAGGGCAAAGGAGAACATAATACATCATAAAAGGCAAAGAAGTCTATAAGTGCAAAAGCATTATTAATTTACAAGTATTGGTTACCTATGTGCTAATTACTTTGCCAAGATAAAGAATTGGAATACACAGTCTTTGAACCTGAGACCTTTATGATCTAGTTCAAGAGATAGGATGAGGACAGCCCGGGTGGCTCAGTGGTTTAGCACCGCCTTCAGCCCAGGGCCGGATCCTGGAGACCTGGGATCAAGTCCCACATCGGGCTCCCTGCATGGAGCCTGCTTCTCCCTCTGCCTGTGTCTCTGCCTCTCTCTCTCCCTCTCTGTGTGTCTATCATGAATAAATAAATAAAAAATCTTTACAAAAAAAAAAAAAGAGAGAGATAGTATGAGTATGTGCAATAACTGCTCATGTTTCTCATTTCCTACTCCTGGCATTTCCACGGGCAGGCACCTTCACTAGACAACACTCTCAGCCACCATATTAGTCATTTCCAGGTTGCCATAACACAATACCACAGATGGACTGGCTTGGACAACAGAAATGTATTTTCTCACAGTTCTGGAAGCTCAAAGTCCCAGATCAAGATGTCAACAGGGCTGTTTTTTCCTAAGTCCTCTTTCTTTGGATTGCAGATGGCTGACTTTTCACTGTGATCTCATGTGATCTTTTTCCTGTGTATCTGGAACCTTGGTGTCTCTCTACTTATAAGGAAACCAATCCTATTTGATTGATCTTGCTTAACCTTAATTATCTCCTTAAAGGTCCTATCTCCAATACAGTCACAATGGGGGTTAGTTAGGGCTTTGGCATGTGAATTGATGCAAAGAGGAGACAATTCAGTACAGAAAAATCATGCTGAAAGGAGACTGGCTGGTACAACTACCAAGATGTACTATGCAAGTGCAGCTCATCTCAGCCTTCCCCTTATGTTCTTCCATTCTGCCTGTCTGTAAAAAAGGTACATTCTCATCTGTTCTGTTGCCCCAGTGGTAAGCTTAGCAAGACAGTCTCTGCTCCTCTAGACAGAGGTGCATGTGAGGGGAAGCAGGACCTCTGTGATCCGATAAATAAGCCTGATCAATTCAGGGGATAGTATTAGCAAACCTGCTGTCCAAAACTTCTCAATAAAGTTTCATCAATTCATTTAAAAAAGAGGTAAGATTTTGAGCTCAATCTGCCTGATTCATATGTCTGTCTCTTAACTGGTTCTGTATTGAGTGGAGAAAAAGGTACTATTTGTTGGGCCTCCTCATACCATAATATCATATTTACATATCTCACCAGTTACATAATATAAAATATACAAAACAGCATAATGGAATAGTTCTTAGAAAACTTTCTGCTATAAAATATTTAAATACTATTTCATTAAAAAATGACTTTGCTACCAAGACAAGGGTGTCCACTCTTGTCGATTTTATTCAAGATAGTCCTGAAGGCCTAGCCAGATCAATCAAGCAGGAAACAAAAATTTAAAGGTATCTAAATCAGAACAGAAGTATAACTACCTTTATTTGCAGATGATGTGATATTATATATAGAAAACCCTAAAGACTCCACCAAAAACCTGTTGGAAGTAATAAACACATTCAGTAAAGTTGCAGGACACAAAAATCAATATGCAAAAATTCACCCGCATTTTGAGACACTCATACGTACTATCAGAAAAAGAAATAAAAAAACAAAAGACAATAACGAATGTTGGCAAGGATGTGGAAAAAAAGGGAATCTCTATGTACTGTTGGTGGATTTTCATAAGTTAGTGTAGTGACTGTGAAAGACTGTATAAGATTTTTCAAAAAGTTGAAAATAAAAACTACCATATGATCCAGATACCCCCTTCTGAATATTTATCCAAAGTAAACAAAATCATTAACTCCCAAAGCTATCTGCATCCCACGGTGACTACAGCATTATTTATAGTAGCAGGACATAGTATCTGCTAAGTGTCCACTGGCAGATAAATGAATAAAGAAAATAGCCAAAGGAAGAATATACAATGAAATATTGTTCAACCATAAAAATAATGAAATCCTGCCATTTACAGCAGGATGGATAGAACTTGACAGTATTATGCTGAGGAAAGTTAGCCAGACAGAGAAGTGAAAGACAGATACTATATGATATTGCTTACATGTGGGATAAAAAATAAAAAAACCTCATATATATATATATATATATATATATATATATAGAGAGAGAGAGAGAGAGAGAGAGAGAGAACAGATGGATGGTTGGTTGCCAGAGGCAACGAGGGCAAAATGGGTGATAGTGGTCAATAGATACAAACTTCCAGTTATAAGGTAAGTCCTAGGGATGTAACATACAGCATGGGGACTACAGTTAACAATACTATATTGCATATTTGAAAGTGCTAAGATAATAGATCTCAAAAGCTATCATCACAAAATCACGTAACTATCCGTGGTGATGGGTGTTAACTAACCTTATTGTGGTGACCATTTCACAACATGTATAGCGATCAAATCATTATGTTGTTCACCTAATACAATGTTGCATGTCAATTATACCCCAATGAAAGAAGATTATAATTTTTAGAAAATCTAACTGTGAAATTATGTTTTATTCTCACAAAACATTATTAAGTAATCACTTAATTCTCCATTGAGCCAACCTGTTTCGCATCTGACTATTCATTTCAAATTAGAGTCACAAAGAAGCAGGTCAACTCACTTTTACTATAATTTTTGTTTTATATGTGTGGATGACACCAAAATGTCATGGTATTTAGATGCTACTTCAGTAATTGTATTTGCATATCTCTTTTAATAGTTCATCTGTACAACCCTATATCTGAAAAACAACATCATTAATTTTATCAGAACTACTGATTTCGAAAGCCAACGAGCCCTTCCTTCAAAGATGATTAAACAGAAATGGAGAAGGCAATAAGAGTAAGAGGTGTATATTTTTATGCACAGTAAAGAGATCTACTTTCATATGTGGATATAAATGCCTTTTGCTTTAAAATAAGTTCAAAAACTGAAAATAATCCCTTAGCTTATTTCAGACATCAGTGTCCCATGCTATAATGTTTACAACTGACCTGTTATATATGGGAAGTATTCCTACTAACATGCTACATAATTTTCACATGTCTTGAGACTCTGTCAAACCCATCTGTGTGGACAAAACAATCTATTTCTGAATTACCCATTTGTTAGTGTTCAGAAGTAGAATCTTTTGGCAATAATTAACAAGGTATGCCCATGCATATTAGCACATAAAGATTAAATTTTTAACACTCAACTTCATTTCATGCTGAAACAAATCCTATTGTGCTAACTCTATGCTAACCTATGGCATCTCATTCATTATTACCTAATTAACCTACTAATGGCCACATCATAGGAGTTTGTGTCTATAATTATTTTCGATATTGGTTTTAAAAGCTATTAAAGGAATGCAATCATATTGATTTCCAAAATCTATTTGGGAAACTAGACTGTTGCAATTGATAGGGAGGGAAATGCCCTGCCCATTGGATATTGTTTGTTTCAGTGCATTGGTCATTTACATTTTTATCTACATGTTAAATACTGAAAGTGTATACTGGAAAACCAAACAGCGAGGCAACATTCCCAGAAATTTGTGGGCAAAAGCTACATGACTGGTTCTAACTACATCAAGAATATTTGCTTTATATTGTCTTATTTTTTGTAATCCTGTCCAAGTAGGGATTTAAAGTTTTGAAAACAAAATGCTGAGACTATTTTTAAAAACGATATCACTTATAAAGTCCATTGCAATGTCCAGAAGGAGCAGTTATCCATAAAAACCATATGATATCGGGCAGCCCTGGTGGCTCAGTGGTTTAGTGCCACCCTCAGCCCAGGGCCTGATCCTGGAGACCCAGGATCGAGTCCCACGTCGGGCTCCCTGCATGGAGCCTGCTTCTCCCTCTGCCTGTGTCTCTGTCTCTGTCTCTCTCTGTGTGTCTCTCATGAATAAATAAATACAATCTTAAAAAAAGAACCATACGATATCAAAATTCAAAACTTGTTGCTGTAATGATCATCTGTAGATTATGAATACATTCGTTTTGAAATCCTCTTTCCACTCAAATTACAGAGCTGCCATATGACAGTTTGAACCCGATTGATGAGTTTGTCCTTGTTTTCGAGGGGACAATGGGAACAGGCAACCGGTGTTCTGGTTCCTCACAAGCACAGTAAAGAAAAGAGTGGCATCTCTCAAGAAAGGTACTGGTCATGGAAAATGCTTGCAGGGCCCTCGGTGAGCTGCTGCTACTGCACAGTTTACCACTAGATGTCCTGTGGACTAAACGAGAACAACACTGGTGCATATATTTGCATTCTTATCCCAGCAATGGATGTTTCTGATTTTAATCATGTAGCTCTGAATTTCCAGAACAGCCTGGTCAACCATTTTCTGCTACACTTTTTATTGACAGAGACAAAAGAAAACAGAGCGACGTAGGTCATGTAATGAAGCCCAGTGTGCCATTTGTCGTGCTTGCAAATAATTATAAAGATATGATTGAAGTATTTATCTCAGAATCTTTCATAATGAGGAAAGAACACACACCAGACTAATATAACTCTCTTCTTGCAAAGATAGATCTTTTAATTAAGCTTCATTTTCCTCATTTAGCAGGCTCAACAGGCTGTCTTGTGATAGATTTCCTTCCTTTTTTTGTGAAGGGTAATACACAGGTCTAGCAAAAACAATTATAGTTTATTCAGGGGAACCGTTCACACCGTGTTATCTTCCAGGACTGCTAAGCAAATTAAAGTTGAAATTTTACTGTCTGTCAATTTGGGTGATTATTATGGTGAATCTGTGAAGTACAGAAGGTATTTAAAAGCAGTGTGATGTCTTTCTAAAATCCCACCTCCTAACAAGGCATAAAAGTACCTGCAGATACCAATAAAGCGTGCCAAAGTGTGATGTGAGAGGGTGTCTTTAGCTGCAATTGTTTGAATATGCCACACAGGATGGAGCAACCTGGCAATGCAGCCACCCAAATCCCCAGGGTTGTCAGAAAAGCAAACGGAGGAAAATACTCTTCTCGGGTGCCTAGTGAGAACCCCACAGACAGAAGGGCAAACAGCAAATGCCTTCCCTGGCAGCACTGCGACACGCCGGCAGGACAGGCACCCTAATACCAAGGCTAGTGATAATCATCAGCAAGGTCTGTAAATCCCAAATCTACTCCCCTTGGGGATTTGATTAAATATTCTGAAGACCATTTTTGAGTGGAAAAATAAAAGCAAATGTAAATTATTTTAAGACTTTAGAAACCTTTAGCCTATTACAAAAAACACTGTTGTCTGAAGTGTCCTTGGCCTCCCCAGGCAAACACGTGTGTTCTATTACAACAGGGTGCAAGTGCCCTATCAGGCACAAGGAGGACATGAAACCAAGCTGATGAATGAGACTCCAGGTACAAGTAACCCTGCAACCCCACGAGGCAAGAGGTGTCTTTTTTTTTTCCTCAAATGAGTGGGTTACAGCTCTCCCAAGACAATTGCCTTTGTTTTTCCCCGTGGCTAGCTTGCTTTTGCCACTGCAGCCCCCTTAACTATCTCCCCAGCAGCCACAGGCCGTGACAAAGGGAAAAGGCATGATGAACTGCAAACTTTCTCAGCTTCACTGAGAAGCACCTCAGGAGCGAGGGGGGCAATCGTTCTTTAGCACAACCCACAGCTGCCACAAATTAGGTACCTTCCATTGGGGCTGCTAGCTGAGAGGTCCTGCCTTTTTATTTTATTTTATTTTTTTGAGGTCCTGCTTTAAAAACAACTCTTCTGAATCATTTTCCTGTCTCCAAGACCTTTGAGATGATTTCTTTAGAACCAAAGAGAAGAGACTGGAAGGCAGGGGAAGGGGGGGGGGGTGTTGCAGGGGGAGAGACAGAGATTCATTCTTTTATACATTTATTGGACAAATATTTATCAAGCATCTGCGTGTGGCACGTTTTACCAAAGATGATTCTATATTCCCTGGCATTCATGTAAGATAATCGGACACAGAAAAATCCAAAAACCAATTTTTAAATTTGATCACACAAGGAAGAAATGGAAACGATGAGGTACGAGGTGAGCAGAAAGGATAAAAACGTGGCATTCTGCAGTGTGTACGGTTCCAAGTCACTGAAGCCAACATACACTTCCCTGCCTCCACCCTTTGCTCCTGGTGAGCTCTCTCCCTGGAAACCTCCATTTATCCATCTCTGCTTACTTTGCTTAAGTTTGCTTAATTTTTAGCAACTTTCAAGGCCCATTTTGCATGTCAGTTCCTGCACAGAGCTTTTTCAGGTGTACTCATTGCTCTATGATGTATGTATCATTTGAACGATGATAATTCCTAGTTGACACTTCTTTAGGACTCTGATCTTATTCCATCGTACATTATTAATGAAATCAGTTTTCCTCATAAATAAATGGTAATGTCCTTAAGGATAGGTCCATTTGTGTGAAGATTTGAATGACTTGTACTAAATAAACTCTTGTTGAGTATGTTAAATTGAATGAGTTTACTTCCTTAAGGTTTTCAGACCTATAGTACAATCAGTGCTAGAAATCAGGCCTACAAACATGCTGCTGTGCTGAGGGCTGGCCCACTCTACCACTCTGTCCCTAGGCTGATACATGAATTAACTATTTAATACAACGGCCAAACATGTGGATCATGTTTCCAAATATAAAGTTCATATAAAAATAAACATACGAGATTAAATCTAAACTGCCCATAGATAAAGAGTTCTGTCTTTGGGGAAGAATTAAAGAGAAAAATGCTAATTATTACTTTTAAGTGATTTCCAAGGTTCATTTTCTGAATGGGAAATAATTACTATTCTAATTGTTAAGTAACCATAATCGTAGTTAAGATCAAACTGTTTAAAACGGTGAAACTTAAAAAATATCAAGAACTATTGATTCCAAAAAATGGAGAGTCACATTTCTTTTCTAAAAAAATGAATTTAAACCAGAGCAATAATTTTTAGATCAATAGGTCATATTGCCCCAGGGTTAATTCTGACATGCCAAGATAACAGAAAAAAAAATCAGATTCATAAAAATTACTTGGGTTATGTGGCCAAATATAATTGTGTGATATAATGTGTTCAGTTACCAGCCCTTACGAGTCACCCTATTTTAATTGATCAGAAGGAATTCCAAGTTTTTATAATAAAAGCACTTGTTTCCTTCATAGAACTTATTGTTTTGTTTTCTGTTGTTTCCTTAACTATACTGTAAATTCCATGAAGTCACGGAAACTTTTTCTCATCGCTCTTTTCACAGTGCTTTCTATAGGACACGTAGGGCAGGTATTCTTAGTGTTTTGTGGGTGACTATGAATGAGTGAGTGAATGAAACAGAAATTTAGAAGTTAAATCTATCTCATGTCACTGTATAGTCTGTCTATATTAAATGTGTGAGAGAACAGTTAAAAAGTGAAAAATTCAGCCAGTCAACCAATTGTTAGGTCATCCCTCACCCAAATCAATCACTTAATTATTTTATTTCATGATATATCCTCTTTTGGTTCCTATCAACCAAATCTATGGAGAAATGACCCTCTAGTAAGCCAGGCTATATCTGATAACATAAATGGCAAGACCTTTTAGACATTTTAATTCAAACAAGATGTTCATATAGTCATATTGGAATTTTATGCTTATAACAAAATCAATATTTCTGCATTTTCAAAATTCCATCTTCACTTAGTCTATAAATCTCCATTGCAAGGATTAAGTAAATCAGAATCAATAAACATAAGGAATCACTTGATGCAAAGCCATTAAATAGTTTAGAGGAGAGAGAGGGAGGGAGGGAAAGAGGGAAAGAAGAGAGTAAAATATATAATTGAGAAGAGAGTAATAAATATAATAATGCAGTTAAATAGCAACTGCCCCGTGCACGCATACATACGTGCACACGTGCGCCCACGCCTGGTGCCCACACCCGCGTGCACACACACACACACACCGAACATTACCTTGAGACAAACAGATGAGCAATATAAAAACACCCTTGTTTTTATTAAAATGGCATCCTAAATTCTAGAGTAGAAGGAAAAACAATCTCTTTTAAAAAGGCAAATTTTGGACATGCCTATGATTGTTTATTGACTTAGTATTTAATATTTATGAACTGGAGAAAGTTCGTTAGAGCAACATTTCAGTAGAATTCCTTAAAAGAGATGCTGCGCATTTAATTTTGTCATCTAGTTCTATGTGTATTTGGTATATTATTAATCAAAAATCTAACAGAGAAACTATTAGTAAGCAAGGTTTGCATATTCTGGTTTTTTTCTAACGGCCTTTTTTCTTTCTTATGAAGAAGAAAAAGAGAACAAAGCATAAAACTAAACCATCTCCCTTGTTCACATGAGTAGGTACCTTTCCGTATTCCTTTTCTGCTGTCTGGATTTCCAGATGTGCCCTTATCATTTATAGCAGGTGAAAATTGGGAAGAAAAAATAGAAATGTAATATGTATTATTATATTTTAATGTGATGTTCTACTTTTCTGTTTGTAGATATTGAAGTTTTTGTCTTACTTCATTAAACATTTAATAAATCACCACCAGTTTTGTGACAGACTTTAGCCATAACACAAACAGCAGGAGGTATAAACCCAGCTCAGTTCATATAGGCATATAATATCAGTGTCTACATCATCATGCCCTGTAGGCATATTGGCAGAACAACCAATGGAAGGTAAGCTTTTTCCGACAAAGCTTCGAAAATAAAGTTTTCTTCTTTTATCTTACTACAAATCAATTGGAGCCCTTACAGCAAAATCCTATAAAATAACTTCAAACACTACTTCTTAGTCTAAAAATTTGTATTATGGCTATAACTCTTTGAAGTATTATGACTGAAGTTTGGAGAAAAATGATTTAAGTGCTATCTGCTAGACATCAGAGCTTCAAAAATTCTCTCAGTTTTTCTTGACACATAAACTACTACCCACTGTATGTTTTAGAATTTTTTTCTTGCTTTTAAGCACCTAACCCAGTTTGCTTGATAAAAGTTATTTAACGGCAGTTTATCCAATTGAATTAATACTCTTTAAAGGTTCACCAACTTGCAATTGATTATTTTACTTGGCCAAGTTTTTTTTTTTTTTTCTCTCATTCTGCTAGAGTTTGGGGATTTTTTAAAAAAGAACTTCCAGAATCCCAATCACGTTGACTTTAAATAAAATTAAAAAAAAAAAATCACTGAGAAACGTGTGAAACATGGCACTTTGATTAAAGTTTAGGCACTTTGATTCCTGCTTGGAAGTTAAATGTTAGATAAAATGCTCAAGTTTCCTGATGGAAAAGTCTTCCTTATGCCGGGGAAAGGGAGGACAATGAGACCTGGGGTGCCTCCTGCACAGCGCACAGGACTCATCAAGCCTACGCAGGCAATGAGTGGAAGGTGTTTTTCGGGATTCAAGTCACTAGATGCTCACTGACATTCTTCAAAAACTACAGCAGAAACTTTGGTAGTTTATATTTTTTAGAGTCAGACACACAAAAAGTTTATTTTGAAAAAGAGGATCCTGTTCAACAAGCTCTTAGTGAGTGTACCTTATGCACATACCTCTCCAAGATGCTATGATGGATGGGTTGTGCAAAACTGAAACAGAAGAAAACAAAACAGAGTCCCTGACCTCAACAGATTGCTTCTGACTCAACACATTAAGAATCTTTTAGATTTTTATCCTATTTTCCTGAAGAGTATTTTGGGTTCAGTCTCTTTTAAGAGAAAAAAATGCTTTGCAGAGTTCCAAATAATACAGCTAATATAAATTCTGTATTCATATGTACACATATAGCATATATTCATATATTCAAAGCATTATTTTAATAGGCAAAGGCTGGAAGCAAACCAAAAGTCCACTGGCAGGTGAACAGATAAACTATATTGGTATATACATAAAATGAATTATTATTATTCAGTTTAAAAAAAAGAAATCCTGCCATGAATGAATCTTGAGTAAACCATGCTATGAAATAAGCCAGTCGCAGGGGGCAAATGCTGTAGGATTTCACTTATATAAGGTACCTAAGTAATAAATTCATAGAGACAGAAAGTAGAATGATCATAGTGAGGGGCTGGAAGCAAGGGAGAAATGGGGAGTGTCTCATGGGTAGAGTTTCAGTTTTGCTAGATGAAAAGAATCCTGGAAATTGCACAACAATGTAAATGTGCTTCACACTTCTAAAGTCTGCATGTAAAAATGATTAGGATAGTCAATTTTATGTGATGCGTATTTTACTATAATTTTAAAAAATTTAATATGAATCCCATTCCAGTTCATGGTTGTATAAAAACAGGTGGTGGGCCAAATTAGTTTGCCAAATCCTGGTCTAATGTATACTTGGGTAGCACCTCTAATATCTCAACTGCCACTCCTACAACCTAGTACATACAAATGCTTTCACTGTTTCCCTATGAATGGCATGTGAAGTGCCATGAAATAGACACAGATAAAGTATTATGGAGGTTTAGAGGAGGAAAAGATACATCTAGGTGTAGAGATCAGTAAAGTCATTGTTGACTTTTGTGATTCTCTCAAGTAGAGGGTCCATCTGAGCTAGGATTTTGCACAGGTAGGGTTTAGATATATAGAGAGGGAGAGGGAAAGACGACAAAGACCAAAGAGTCAGCCCAAACAGAAAAAAACACATGGGGCAAATAAATAGTTCAATTTAAATGGAGCAATATACAAAGTTGGAAGTTGGTTAGAGAGACAAAAGAGGGAAAAATTTTAAGACAATACTGAGATTTTTAACCTGGGGGTGAGGGAAATGATAGTGTTACTAACAAAACTAAGGGACAGAGCACAAAGGCAAGTTTAGGAGTAAAGATGTGAGTTCAACTTGGACGCGCTAACCATGAGGTGACAGTGGGATATCCATATGAAGGTGTGTCATGTGTAGGGAGGAGAGAAGAGCATACACATGGGGGGTGGGGCAGGGAGGGTCAATCATAAAACTAATGCTTAGAATAATGAATATTGGTGAGATTTCCAAGGAACACAGAGAAGACCACAAATTGAATCTTGAAGAATAACTATATTAAGAAGTAGAAAGAATAGGATTCAGAGAATGAGTCAGAGATATAATTTAGAAGAATGAGAGAAAGGAGAGACTAATATTTGCTGAGTACCATGCTAGGGATAACATATTCGTAGGTCACCAACTTTTAATCTTTAAGTCAACTCTATTAGGTAGGTATTAGCCTTCCCTCTTTTTAGAGGTGACAAAACGGAGGCTCAGAAAAGTTAAATAATGTGCTCCAAGCAGCACAATGAGTGGCAGACCTGGGATTCCCACCCAGATGGGTATATATCACTGAAGACAAAGAAGTAGAGTATTTCAAGAATGCTATAGTATCAGTAGGGCTACATGCAGTTAGAGATGAAGGAGAATAAACACGGAGAAAGAAAACCAAACTAAACATCTATCTGATTTGCTTATAAGGAAGTCACCAAGTCGCTTCCTTCCAGTGCTGGAAATGAAACCTATATTGCAAATGTTTAAAAAAAACAGTGGGTGGTTTGCAAGTGATGAGCAGTGAATGAAAACCTTTTTTTTTTTTTTTTGCCAGGAGTGCAGTGATGTAAGAAAGAGAAGATAGTGTGGGAACTCAAAAGAATTCTTGGATTGGGGAAAGATTTTCTTATTGTTTCTACTTTGTTTTTATTTTTTCTCTTTTCCCCAATAGAGGAGCCCTGGGTGCATTTTTAGGCCAAAGAAAGAGATCAAATAGAGCACTTGGAGATGCGCTAGCATGCAGATAACTCTGCTAAGACAGAACTACAAAGGCCTAAGATAAAAGCAAGCAATAGATTCAGATATCTGTAAGCACTAAGTATGAGGAAGTTTTTCTACGTAGAATATCATAGCTTGGTTCCGTCCACAAAACAGTCATCCATACTTTCTCAGTATGTTTTACTCAACAAAGACTCTTTTTAGCAGTTTAATATATGCTGCATAAACCAGTTATATAAAGCAAGGCACGAGGCTGGAGGGCTCCCACTCCAATTTGACAACACCATCTTGTCTTCACACCACCTGTCACATCTATCAACATTTTAACTAATGTCAGAGTTCTTCTTTTGCTAATGAGCTGCTACACAGAGAAGCGTTTCTCCTCACAGTCCGCCAGCTACAGTATAATGAGGTGGAGGGAAAGGCGTGATCTTCCTCTCAGAAGTCCCTCTTTGCTCAGAAGACCATCACTGTTCTTTTTCTCTTTTGTCACAGACCCAAATTTAGTTAGTTGGGGCCCTTTTAGGTGTGTTTTGCTTTGATGTGGTTAAAGAAAAACAAAACAAAAAACACCTCTCCTCCATGTAAAGCTCATCCTCCAGGTTGACGTTGGTCATAGCTCGAGACTTGTGGTTAAGTGACGTGGTTGTGCTGTATCTAAGCACTTTCCCAGACCTCCCTTCTCCCAGAAGTCACAGTTCCTTCTTCCAAAGACAGACCTTTTTATAGTCTTCCCTCTAGAATATCAAAAACCAAATGCTTGTACTTCCCCACTTCCCCTCACACATGCTTATGGTCATGGTGTTCTACTGGGAAGCTGCCTCTCCCGACCACCCACATGGTGAACTCCTGTTCTTTCTTGAAGAGGCAGTTAGGGCATCACCTCCTCCAGAAAGTCTTTCTTGAATGCCTAGGCTGAGTAAAGCGTCCCCCCTCTGGGCCAGGATCTGTCTTATGCGCGCCTCAGTGCTTGGCAAGGACATCATTGTATCGAAATGACTGATTTTTGTACTTTTCCCCAAACTAGACCATAATCCCGTTACATACAGAGTATCTTACTTAGTTTTGTCCCCAGTGCCTAGCACGGTGAACTCGAAGTGCCTTAGTGACAACTCTATGTGATAAAGATGATACCACCTCCATTCATTTTACAGTAACATATGCCTGGCATTCCCTTCATTAGCTTATATTTCCTTGCTTTAGGTCTCCAACTAGAGTAACTTTAGATGAAGTAGCAGCTATTCTCCATATAAGCAACTACTACATTAGTCTTTCCCAAAGTGGGCTCTTCAAAATACTGACACTGATTTGGGAAATGCTTCATACTAGCCAAACATTTGGAAATTCACAAAGCATATTAGGGTTAAATGGTTCTAAGAAGTCAAATCTGTTTTAACTCAAGGTTTCCAAAATGATTTAACAAAACCCTTATTTGGGGGGATGAGGGGAGACATATCACCTATTAATATCCCACAGATTTAGTGTTCCTCAGAAAATACTTGAGAAACACTGCATTACTGATGCAAGTCATCCTAACAGAGTCATTCATATATATACTACAAGCCAGAGATAGATTCTTCTTGAGAGACTATCTGAGCTCCTCTGACTTATTTCTTTAGCTGTTGTTCATAAAAGTTATTTCTGAAGTAGATTTGTGAATTTGACTATGGTTGTATGAAAAAAAAATGGTTACTCTAAGAGACAACTTCATTTTCCAGAAAGAAAACATTCTTGTGGTTAATGTTTCCTATCACTACTAACCCAGGCATTGTTCAAGTGCTCTGAGAGCCCATGGAAAATATTTTTATTCTTAGTACAATCTCCTCACTCTTCCCAGTCATGGCGAGATATCCTGAAACATTTATTTTGGTGAGAGTTTATACATCTGGAGTGTTTTTGGGTGCACTCACTAAAAACATCCATATTTTCTACACAGAAGTGTTCTACATGATACTAATTCAGGCTTGATGGACACAAGAACATATATAGGTAGATAGACACATACATGCCTTTACTTGTCTATAAATTAGTTGTGAAAATTAAAATAAGCACCTAAGGGTGTTTAATTTGGTGTACCCAAGCATTTGCCTTTTTTTTTTTTTTAAACTAAAATTAGCATTTTCTGTCAAGTCATTCTTGAGACTCTTCCAGCACTTTCTTTGATAGGACCTCATCAGCGGAAAAGATAGGTTTCCAATTTTATAACACTGGAGATATATGTAATTCAAGTAATATTCAAGGTTAACATATTTACTAAGGGCCTGCTATTGTCCAAATTCTGCATGACACTATTAGGACTACTAGGAGTACTTATTTCTGTTTATCACCAATGCATAGAGGCTAAAGTCATTCTATGTATATATTTAAAATGTGTTGGCTCAGATGAGGTTGCTCAGTACAGAGACAGTGATGGCTGTGCTAAACAACATATTTACATTCCTGAACAAGCAAGAGTGGACCTCAAAGCTTTCTGGGTATTGTTTATACAACCCTTTCTGACTGTATACAGAAGGTCTCAAAGACCTTCTCAAGACAATGGCGGCAAGTTGTTGAGTTAGGAGACAATTACATATAGGTCACCTAGTTGCCTTAAGTTCAACTCATTTTCCAATGCTATAACAATTTCCTAGCTTTCCTAATGAGATCTCAATAAATTCAATAAATAAATACATCCTAGATAATATTCCTAATAATATTTCAATAAATGCAAATTCAACATTTCCAAGTATCTTTCTGACCCCTTTTATTAAACTCTACACTACGCATTTCATAAGACTTACCACTAGTAATTGTTATTACTTCTTTTCTTTTCTGGCATTTAAGCTGTGGGAGAACATGAATTTTTCTTATTCTCTACTCCATTCTCACTATTCACCTCTGTGCCTGACACACACAGAAGATGTGGGATAAATCTTTGTGTAATTAATTAATTAATATGTTCTAAGTGTCAACTATTGCCTTCTCTCTTGAGTTAAACTATGGGCCCCTTCAAGGGAGGTATTTTTCTCCTATTATATCATTTCATCAACCCGCAGTGGCTATTTCCCTGAATTGACATTTTAAATGTCTCATGTCTGTGTTCTCTCTGCCCTCCTAGAATAACTTTCTTGAGGTCAGTGATGGTGCCTTATTCATCTTTTCATCCCATTCATTTAATACATTCTCTGGTGATTAGAAGGTGAATGATAGTTATAAAGGAATAAGTGGAGTGAAATTTACAAGCTAGTGTGCCAAACAGACACAAACAAATCCAATACAAAGACGACTGTGACAGTATCATAACAGTGATAGAAACAAAATGCGCTAAGCAAGTGCTGGGGTAGACGAGATTTAATAAGATTAGTCAGATCTGCAAAGACTTCACAGAGAAGGTGCCATCTGAACAAGACCTTTAAGGACAAGTAAAACCTTGATAAGCAAAGATAAGGCAAAGGCATTGAAAAGGAAACAAAAAGAGCCCTTGCGTTTGGAAGGAGAAGAGAGAGGTAAAGGGGAAGTTATAGCTAAATCACACTAGAAGAGACTATGAAAAGAGGCTGGAGAGGAATGCTCAGAGGTGTGGTAAGAAAAGAGTGTTCTGGTAAGGTCATTAAGGACTTTAAATGCCACTGGATTCCAAGTGAAATGGAACTTTTCCTATTGCCTTTGAGTTTCAGCTAAGACCTTAAAGCTAAGAACAATGGGTATAAACACCACATTTTAAAGTGTGGTCTTAGATATTTTGATGTAACACTTAGAGTTAATCAAACTTTGTCACTATCAATGCCATATACAACAGCTAGACATTTCTTTTTTTTTAAGATTATTTTTATTTACTTATTCATTCATGAAAGACACACACAGAGAGAGAGAGGGTGGGTGGGGGCAGGCAGAGACACAGCAGAGGGAGAAGCAGGCTCCATGCAGGGAGCCTGATGTGGGACTCGATCCCGGGACTCCAGGATCATGCCCTGGGCCAAAGGCAGGTGCTAAACCACTGGGCCACCCCGGGATCCCCCAGCTAGACATTTCTTGAGATGATCCTCTGAGGTGGGAGCATCCCGGTAGGGAGTGCTGGCACATTCCCTTCTCACCACCACCCATCTCAAGTCAGATGAAGAAGACCCCAGAGGAACCCTTAAAAGACTTGGAGGTACCTGCAGAAGAAGAGATTTTCTTCTCAAATTCAAGTCAGATGCTTGTTTCAAGAAGGGAACTAGTAGGCCTTCCCATCTTTCTGTCACAGCAGAACTAAAAAATGTTCTTGGGCAAGCCTGAGGCATGTATCCAGGGGAGTAGGAGCCACACAATGAGGATGGAGGCTGGTGCCTGCTTGAGGCTGGCTAGAGCTGCCAGTGAAAGCAAGGCAAAGAACGGGAGACAGGTGGCTGTCAGATACTCCCATTTGGTGAAGCAAGGATGCGTAAGATTTCCCATGTGCTACATGGCTGCTAAAGAAGGCAGCCTGATAACAGTCATCTCTAATGAACTCTGCTGGGAAGCGGAGATTCCAAGGAAAAGGGACACGGGATGTGCTGTGGAAAGGCAGGAGCTGAGGTGAGGAAGCATCTGCTGGGTCAGGGAAGAGTATAATCAATGCACAGGACCACTCAGGGCCTGCCAAAGAAGACATAAATATGCTCCTGAAGACGCCTCAACATTGGAATGTTGCCATGCCAGAGCTTTAAAATTCCCAGAAGAGCACCCTTTCTCTCCCCCTTGGTCTCCCCCCTACTTCAGAGGATCCAAATGGAAAAAGAGAGAACTTGGATTCAAAAAAATAATTGGCTAGGACTTCCTTTTCCACCATTAGTTCTAGACCTTACCTAAACAGAGGGGAGATGCTTAGAATTAAGTAAGAAACAGAAGTTCTGACATATACTGGAATGGAATTTATATCAAAAAAAAAAAAAGAAGAAGAAGAAAGAGAAGAAGAAGAAGAAGAAGAAGAAGAAGAAGAAGAAGAAGAAGAAGAAGAAAGAGGAGAAGGCGATAACGACAACTTCTAATACCCAAAAATGACATGAATTAAAAGATTCTGCCCAAAATATCATCAAAGGAGATGGCAACAGTAGAAAAAGATAAAGCCATTTCCTGATGGTTTCTATTCATCCAATAAGCTGCTTTGAATTTTTTCTGCTTATGATAGAAGGTCAAGAAGTTATTTTTAAAGACAAATGCTATGGCCTGATTTATGCTCTAGAGATACCATTTACGACTATAGAGATTATTGAAAGAATGGACACTTCTCCCTCTGTGTCAGAACTTCATAAACTTCAACTATACTATTAAATTTCCCCACAGGGTAAAAGTGGGATGTCTCTGTGAAAAAGGGACATATTTCTTCCCCTTAATACAAATTCCCAAAACAGAGTAGGATAAAAAGTCCTTACTAAGCCATCAAAAGTACCCAAAAGGAAGTATTTTAAAATATTTCATCTGCCCCTCGAACCTTAATGAAATCATGAGTAGTTTGTTTTAATACATGGAAATCCTACCTTCCAGACTGTTAGAGTCTCTCTCTCTTTTGTATTTACTTGTGCATCCTGAAAGTGCTTTGCACTTCAAGGTATCTCTTGAGAAAATGGTTTAACTGACACACGTTGGCACAGACCAAGTGAATCCACAGATTTCCCTACGAAACCACTCCCTTCATCCTAGGGCCTCTGTTCTTTGCTGTGGGACCCCAATGTGCAGAACGAAGTAATGCAGACACTAAGTAGACTCCCTGGTCCTGCTCATCAGTGTTATGAAGATATAAAAATAAGACTTAGACAATGCAATAGGGAATTTGATATATTTAGATGGTCACAAGCTGAATTTTGCTCGTCACTGCTATACAGAGGTGAGGAAAAGCTTTTTTAAAAACTGTTTTTAAGATGAAAGGTGTAGGGAGTTAAGATCATCCCTATAACTTGCTAAAACTGATTCTAACAATACACAGTGCTACTTTCAATCTGTTGGGTGCTTACGCAACCCACCACCACTGGCAATGAGAGCTGGGTCAGGACCGATTACCTTTCTCCCCAAACCTCTACTTGGAAGGCCTGCACAAACCTTCCAGAATGTAAGAGCCCACCAGGCCTCTTCCTCCAAATCAGAGCCACATCAGTCTGGCGGTTACCACCCATACTTGGTGGTCTTTTGCTCTCTTTTTTCTCCTCTCTAGCAGTCTTCCTTTGGTCTGAATTATAAAATCTCTCCTTTTCATCTTGCAACCCCAATTCCAAAAGAGAGAGAGATTTTCTGAATAATAATATTAAGCTATAAAAGAACCATTCTGAAGAGTACATTGTAGTCAAAGCCAGCAGCTATAGTGGTCGAGGCACAATGCCGTACATTTCTGGGTCTCTGGAAATCATGTTGCCATTCACAGCTACTAGTGGACAGTTACTACTAGTGGACAGTTCAACTAAAAATTATAGTTTAAATGAGTCAAAACTGACCGACCTGAAACTTGCATTCTGGATTTGATTCCATTATCTTCACTTTTTTTTTTTTATGTCAATAAACAGAAACACTGCAACATCGAGGGAAAAGATGGTAAGAACTGGTCCTGATTTCTGATGGGAGTATCTGCTTGGTTTTTTGTTTGTTGCCTTGCTTCTAACCCATGGTAGCTGAATGCATCAGGCTTTCCAGGTCAGAAGCAAGGCAGGCAAAGACCAGGAATTGATGGGAACAATAGCACAGGGGAAGGTAAGGAGAAGTCCTAGATACTAGACTGACCTCCTATTTAAACTTCATATCCACTTCCTGCTGGAATAACCAACACCAACAACTGTCAGTCTGCATGGAAGAAACCAGTTCATCTGGTTATCCCTGACATGGGTCTGATGCAGAACCTCAACTTGTCATATCCAGTCTATCCTGAAATGGCCCAATCCAGTAACGAGTCACTGACCACTTCTACATCATAATTTTCTTAAAAAAAAAAAAAAAAAAAGGAATCTGGTGCCTCAGTGGTTGGGCGTCTGCCTTTGGCTCAGAACGTGATCTGAGTCCCGGGATCAAGTCCCACCTTGGGCTCCTTGCATGGAGCCTGCTTCTCCTCTACCTATGTCTCTGCCTCTCTTTCTCTATGTCTCTCATGAATAAATAAATAAAACCTTTTAAAAAAAAAGGAATCATTTTGAAAGTCTGCTTCTAATCTCCTTTACTATATATTTTGAGGAAGAATAAATTAATACCTAAGAAACAGGGCACAGGATATGTAAAAAGGGACTTTGTACGTTTCCTTCAAGCATTAGGTGGAATACAAGTTAACAACCAGACACCAGCATTGTTTGCTATGACCTTAAATCAAGTGATCTTAGATTCTGCATGAGAACTATCTAACCAGTGAATCAGAGGAAATTTTAGGTGATCATAGTGTCTTGATCACTGAAGACATAAATACGTTATTATAAAGCAAATCATATACCCCACTCAACCAAATCAGTAAACCTCTTTACTGTATCCAAACAAATAGAGTGGGGTGTTAAAAGCTAGCACAGCAGTGTGGCTGCTGAGTGAGGAGAAGTAGCGCCACCCCAGCACTCAACTGAGGATTGACAGTTCTTAAAGCACGCACAGTCAGTGCTCTGTAAAAGCTGCTTCCGTTCCTGTGCTTTATATGAGCTGCCATCTCATCTTTAATCTGATTTTTTAATTTTTCCTGTATTATTTGATTATTCTGTTTACAGAGTGTCTGCTGTGTGCTAGACACTTTTCCAGGTCCTGGAGGTCTAGTGATGAACATGAGGGGCCCTGTCCCTGCCCTCCTGGTGTTTGCATTTTAGGGAAGAAATAGACAATGAACACGTAGTAAATAAATATGACCATCTCAGAGTGTGAAACCTGGTATGAAAGTAACCAAAGAAGACCAATGTTCTAGATGGGGAGGATATATGCTGCCAAGGAAGTGACATTAGAAGTGACAATGAAAGGGGCTTTGACTCTCTCGTCTCCTGATAAATCCATGGTGCCTAGATCTGGTAACCAGTAGATGGTCAATATTTTGTTGAATGACTGCTCAGAGATGTCACAGTGTGTGTGAAAGGAAAGATGCTCAGTGGTTGAGCATCTGCCTTTGGCTCAGGTTGTGAACCCCTGGGGTCCTGGGATCCAGCCCTGCATCAGGTTCCCCACGGGGAGCCTTCTCCCTCTGCCTACGTCTCTGCCCCTCTCTCTCTGTCTCTCATGAATAAATAAAATCTTTAAAGAAAAAAAGAAAGAAAGAAAAGCTATATTTAGAAAAAAAATAAAAAAGAAGGAGGTGGACTTGTGCAGGACCCCCACTGAGTACTAGAGAAAGACAAAGGAAGGCCAGTGGGGCCACAGAACAACGAACAAAGAAAGAAGTGGTAGGAGGTGATGTAAGAGAGGGAAGCAGGCCCAGACCGTGTTTCTTGTTGGACACTGGCACCCCAGGCTCATCAACAAGCTATATTTGCAACCCCCTGGTCAATAGGGTTACCCTTCCACTGGCTAACCTGAGCCTGCTTTCTAGTCTGAAGGAGTATGTCCTCTGGGCACTGCCCAGAACACAGCGAGGTTCCTCTGCACACGAGCTCCAGCGACCCCCTGTACCACCTCGGTAACCCTCCTCTCCTGGCTTGGTGAGGCCATGTCTTGGCCCCAAACACCCCTCTGTGATAACCTCCCACATGTGCCTATGCCTTCCCTCCATCACACTCCTCCCCATTTTTATTTGGTGGGAATGATCTGCCCCCACTAGACGGCAAGTGCCTTCAGGGCAGGAGCGGCCTCCGCGTGCTCATCACTGCAGCACACGGTGGACACCCGGTAAGCACACTCCCATGACTACACAACCTCTACTCTAACCTTCGCTTAAAATAAAAGGACTAGAGGAAACGTGCTTAAATTTTTCCCATTTTTGGACTGAGACACAGTTAAGCATAGTCTCTGACCTGACAATGGCATGTTCTAGAATGAGGCAAAAGAAGGCAAATGTACTTGGGTCGTTTCCTGACTCAGACAGCCTGAGTCTGATTTGGGCAAATCATTTAACCTCCCCCCTGTGCCTGAGAGTGGGAGCAGGGCAGGAGAGCCTCACCCCCTCACGACAGGTTTAATGGGGGAGAGGGAAGGGAATAAAGAGGGAGGCAGGAAGAAAGAAAAGCCTGAAGTTGCCTGGGATTTTTAAGGAGCAAGTCTACACTATGTCTACATTATAACCACGAATCATAAGGCTTGTTTGTACCTAACAAGCCGTTTTAGGAAATCAGTTTTAGTTCGCTTCGGAGCGAAACCAATAGAGCAAATGCATGTGAAGGAAGGTGTCCCCGGTTAGGGAAAAGGTCAGCCACAAACAGATGCATTGACAACTTAATCATTGCTTATTAGGGTGACAGTTTTTAATTAAATATTTAAAATTGAGAGAGAGTCACAGGGAAGAAGTTTACATGTGTATTTTTTTTTTCCTGACATCAATACTGCCATTGATGAGCAGATCCAATTTAGTTTCACTCTGAGAGTGCAGACAATGGTCAGTTTTCCTCCAGCTGGCTTATTTTACAAGCATTAATGAACAATTAACCAACACTGGCACTCTTTCCGTCTGTAATCCTGTAGTAGGATCACTAATCTCTACCACTAGCAGCTAATGATGAAGGTCTCTTAAGCTTCACTTCTTATCTCAGCCAGTTCTTAATACTTGCATAAGTATGCCTTCTGAGGAGGGGGGCCCCCTACTGCTATGCAACCCCGAGAACAAAAGCCCAGAGACATTTTTGAAGGGGTTTCTGTTCAATAACACTTCTATGCTTATGTTTGCCTTCCTCCTACAACAAACACCAGTGATCAACTGAGGGCTCTGCAGGTCACGGAGGGCTCTGTGTTTCCATACTTCTAATACTTATAAGAATGTATTCAGACGGCATTATACACAACCCCACCCCCAACTGCACAAGCAGACACCCTAAAGTGGGGAGGGAAACGTGGACACAGAATCAAACAGTAGTTTTCTCCATGAGTCAGCTTTGATTTAGTATTGAATTACCCTGGGTTTGAAACCACATTGTCATTAAAAATGTATAGGGCAGAGGCAGATTTATCTGGCCAACCCCACACAGGATAGGTCTTCGTTTCTCTGAATTTAATACAACTTATATTCAATTGTCTCTCTCTAGTGGGGCAGAAAGCAATTCACCATTTCATTAGAACTCCTCCATGGGGTCAAGATTTAAAGAAAATGCAGGGTCAAGATAAAAAAAAAAAAAAAAAGTCCAACTGTAGAGTGGCGCAACCGTAGGACGATAGCTTAGGCTGGAAAGACACGCTCTTCATTCTTAACTACTTTTCAGGCTCTCACAACTTGCTGGGAAAGTTGGTATTTCCAGGAAAGGTGTCCTCCGGACCCGATTCCAAGACTGAAGTGCTGGAAAAGGCTGTGTGGGGAGGAGCAGCAGCGGAGGCGACCAGCCGGATGGGTGCCCGGGGCTCCTGCACCCACACGCGAAGGCCAAAGCGGGCATCTCCTTCGCTTTGGGCAGCTCCCCCGGCTGCAGCGCGCTGGAGACCCGGGGCCCCAAGCTGCAAAGCTCGCAGGGTGACCGCGGAGGGTGCCATGGGCACCCAGACACCGAGCATTGGGATGTGGCCCCCAGAGCAAGGGGACCCGCTCTCTGCAAGAGACGGCGGGGTGGCCCCACCTCAAGGTCCCCCAGGTTCCAACTACTCAATGCCACCTGCACCCTACCACAGTTGCACGGGTGCTCCCAGACATAGGATGCTCGGACATAAATAAACACAAAGTTAAACTGTTCCCCAACCTGGACCCCAAAACCGAAAGGAATTTTTTTCCCATAGGTCGGCTGACTTTGCAGTTGCTCTCAGCAGGGCTGCGCAAACAGCCTCCCTGGCCCAGGTAGAGCCTCCCTGCCTCCCTGGCCCAGAGCCTCCCTCTACCCCCTCACTCCCCAGAGCCTTCCTGCCTCCCCAGCCCAGAGCCTCCCTGTCCCCCAGGCCCAGAGCCTCCCTGTCCCCCAGGCCCAGAGCCTCCCTGCCTCCCCCCCAGAGCCTCCCTGCCCCTGGCCCAGAGCCTCCCTGTCCCCCAGCCCAGAACCTCCCTGTCCCCTCCCCACCCCCCAGAGCCTCCCTGCCCCAGGCCCAGAGCTTCCCCGGCAGCAGCGGCTCCGGCTCTGTGGGCAGGCGGGGGCTGCAATTGGGAGGCTGGTCCTATTCACACGTGGCCTCTGACCCTTGTGCAATTTAGACGAGTCACTTAACCCCTCTGCCCTTCTGCTTCCTCACTCATTCCACAGACACAATGCTACCTGCCCCTCCCCACCTCCGTGGAGCCCCCAAGGGGCTGACCTATGTCAGCAGAGCGCCCGGAAACACCCTTCGTGGGCTTGAGGCTCACACCGCGTAGAAGGTGGCGAGGTGCTCGGTGACACTCCGGGTAGACTCTCCAGCGGGGGGGACCCGGAGGTCAGGGACACTTGCCACCAGAGACTTGGTAGCCGTGTGCTTGGCAAGTGAGTCTCAGCGGCAGGATAGGGAGTTTATTTGCTCTTTAGGAATCACTGGGCTGATCTAATTAATTTAAGTGATTGTTTGGACAGGAACAGCACAGTCTGAAAGGGGTGGGGGACGTCGCGGTATCCTGTGACTCTTACATGGGTGCTTATTAGCCCTCAATTAGGAAGAATTAATTCGAGTACATACCATTCTCCCTCTTAGAAATGTACTCTCTTTACTGCCCCACAAATGTTCACTTCCATTCCTTACCTTTCCACGCTGCTTCCCACCTTCTCCCCTCTACTCAGTTTTTGCATTCCAACTTAAGTCTCACCCACCTCCCTCATCAAGTGTTCTGTAACATTCCAGTCTGTACCTACGTGTGTGTGTGTGTGTGTGTAATTTCCATCCCACACAATTCCTGGCATGATACTGGACACAGGGAAGAAGTCCAATAAACTCATGGCATGATGTGGTGAAAGAACCTGGCCTAGAAAATCAATTCCTGAAACACACCAACTATTTCCTGCCTCAGGACCATTGTACGTGCTGTTCTGATGCCCGGCACCTGCTCTCTCCATGCTCTGCTCTCCCCACCCACCCCCACCTCCACCCCCCCTACATTCTCCTTTTGAATGGCTGGCTCCTTCCTATCCTTCAGGTCTTGAACATAGTCTATTCACAGAGGCCCACCCTGACCACCCAATATAAAACAGAGTCTTCATCCCACTATTCTCTCACATGTATTCTTCCTCCTTGACAGCAGTTATCACAATTTGTTAACTACATATTTTCTTTGTCCATGTTTACTTCATTATTATGTCTTCACTACTAGAATGTATGCACCTTTCATCTCTAACACAAGAAGCCTATCTCTTTGGCTCACCCCTGTTCGATAAATGTTTGTTGAATTCATTAGTTACGATGTCACCCAATTTTGTAGCCAATACTGCCCAATGCCTGTTTGGCAGCCCTCATCATTCTCCCTGGAATAGAAAACATGTCCTTTTCTACCAGTGCTGCAGCTTGTTTATCAGGATCCCCCAAAAGGAGTGCAGCATGTTTGGTATTTCACAGGATTTTTTTGTTATGACTCCTTTATCAAAAAACCAGTTTCTTTATCTCTTCTTCTCTCAAATGTGGGGTCAAGACCAACAGGCAGGGAGCAGAAGAGTGAAGTAATACACATACGGCATCGCAGACAATCAGTCAGTGTCCCAGGACAGAGCTCTGGCATTTCATCTCCTGAGTTGGGGTTAGTGCCTTAACCACTCCAGATCCTCCATGAGAAATGCAAAGTGGCCTTTCCTCTCATCTTCTTTGTTCCACGGCTTGGCATGAGGGACCAACCATAAGTTCCAATAGAACTCTTCCTTGACTCCCAGGAGATCTGTCAGGTTTTCAATAAACAGCACGCTCATGACATTAGTACCCGTTCTGGGACCTCGATCCTTAGTAATATATTAACACCCCACTTCCCAAGGTTATTTTAAGAACCACATGCAACAAAAGCATGGTGCCAACTGATGATTGGTGTACGAGTGTTAGATTTATCACTGCCACAGCAGTGCTGCAAGTGCTAGAAGTGGACATGCATGGCTTGCCACTGCTGTGGGCTGCCAAGGTTTAACAGTATTTATAAACAGATACAGCGATGGCATCAGAATGGTTTTTCCCATAAATAGAGATCCCAGAGCTCCCCTAAAGGATGCTCAAAACTAACAAGAATTCCTAAGGTGGGGAGGCTCCAGAGTTGGCTAAGTCAGAGGTTCAATTTTGTTATCAAGGATCCAGGTTCTTCCTTCTGCTCCGCCATCCTTAACATGTTGGCATGCAACCCACGAGGCCACATGTTTGCAAGTATCACACCTTCGTGTGCCAATATCCAGAAGTCTCCAGCAGGTTTCCCTTCATATTCATGTCCATTGTGTGGAACTAGGGTAAACAGGCAACCCTAACCAAATCATTTGCTTGGGAACGGATTTCTCAGGACTGTCCTAGACCAGTCAAGATTACCCCAACTAGAACTATAAGCAAGGGCCACTTCAGCCAATGTGTGTGGAAAGTAGACACATTTTGGGTAGGCAGCCACCACTGTTTGCTACAGTGATGTAATGAAAGCTGAGCCCCTAATTGTTCCCCAAGCCAAACGCTATTTAGACACATTCATTTATGTCAGTGAAACATTTCCTTAGGAACTAGTCTATTTTGAAGCTACACATCCTGCCTTCAGGTGCTACTCCTTCCATAAAATTGGTAAAGAGTTTTGCTTCTTCTATGTCTATGGACCTGGAAAATCATTCCATCTCTGGTTAAGAAAATGACAGCTTCCAGGTGCTAAGTTCTGGCCAGACCATGCATGGCAAGGATTCAACTGTAGACAAACATAAAAATAAATCTAAAAAATGAAACAAAACAACCACAATGGGCCATTTTCATGTTATTATCTTGCCAGGTAGCTAGAGGCCCTGAGACTTTTGCCTCATTTCATCTGATAGCGATTATTACCCTACCTAAATACACATCTTCACATGATCCCCACCGGCAATGAGACTGTTTTTGAAAACTGAAACATTTTCAAATGCAAATTCAGTCTTGTCAATCCACTGCTTTAAAACCCTTCAATGGCTCCTTCAATGGCGTCCCTGGGAAAAGTTCAGCTTCTAAATATGGACACCCTGCTCACCCTTATAATCTCCTTTCTTGCCACTCTTCTCCTCTGCTGGCCCTAGTACCAAAGTTACAGGAATTAGAAAACATTAAGCGTATCCACCCTAAAAATTAGTTTGCAGTATTTTTAAAGGAAATAAATGTCCAATAGTAAGGTATTGGTTAAGTCAATTATGATATATACATATGGTGACTATAAAGCAGCAATTTAAAATCATGCTGTAGAATATTTAATGATATGAAGACATGTTCATACAAGATATTGGTAAATGAAGGAGATTATCAAAATCCAGGTTCAAGTAGGACCCTAATTTATAATATATATGAATAGACACGTATTGGAAAAGAGCTAGAATATTAGACGCAAAAATCTTCATGATGGCTAGTTATGAGGAGTAAGAGCAGAAGATTCTAACTTTATTCTTTGGACTTTTATCTAGTTTCTAAAATTCATACAATGAATGAATATAACTTTGACAATCAGAAAGAAATTCCTTGAAAAAAGATATTGAAATGCAAAATATGTAATTGGCCACACCTGGAAAAACTGGACATAAACACTTCCACATCCTTTCTTCTAACAGCCTCACCCAAGTTCCCCACCCACACTCACATTCAAGCACACATTTAGCAGCACTTAACCTCCACCTGGTTGCTGGTTTACTGTGGTGCCATGGACAATACCAGCCCGAGAAAACCCAGGGCCTGGAATTTAATTTAAATCCAAACGTTTCCAAATTTGATAGAGAAGACTATGGGCTGATGGTCCCTCACTGTACCCTTCTTAGGGTATACATCATACTATTCTCCGAATACAGCTACTAGACTGAGGCTACCCTTAAGGTCCATGATTTAGCTGTCCTTTTTATGTGCTGAGGCATGTAGCACAGTGCCTTGAACACATCAGGTGCTAAATAAATAAGTCTTTAATGAATGCAAATGATTCACCAACTAATAAGTTGATATATCAATTAATAAAACAATTGATTTCTGAGAGTCCACTGACCCCAGGAGCTGGGCAAGTTCTTAATAACAACAGATGGATATAAAGTGTCGCTGCTTTCAAGTAACTTCCAGCTTGATAGGAAAGCAAAGCTATGGCAAACGAGCCAAATATGTGCTAAATTGTGTCATATTGATATAACTGAAACAAAAACTCAGAGATGAGAAAGATGAACATAGACTAGAATACAAAACAACTCTAAAGTAGGATCTGCTCTCTAGCCAGAGACCACATCCTTAAGGCCCACCCACCAGGCTTCTCCCCACTCCTGCCCACCCAATAGAACAGGTTCTGCCCCAGGTCAAACCACTCAGTCAACCAATCCACTGAGGCCATATGCATAACTGTCTCTGTACAAGCAAAGCTATAATTATGTACAAAAATCAGAATACAACCTTTAACCATACTTATCTAAGGCTGCTAAGTTTAGGACTGGTGGATTCCAGGTTCCTCCAGTAGCTCAAATATACTGAGACTTAGACCTTGGATAGATCCCTTCCCTTTTGTTTGAGAATTTCTCTTTACCCCATCCTTTTATTGATTCAGTTAACCAGCTATCGATTCCATAACTAAGAGGTTTCAGACTAGAAGGAGAAATATGTATACACACAAAGTAAGTTAAGAAGGTGTTAATTGCCTTATGAGAGGTGCAGATGAAGTGCTAGGAGATCATTTCTGGCCAGAAGTCAGTAAGTGCTCCATCAATATGAGAAAACATGATGGGGCCTTATGAGATAGATGGGAATGGAACAGGTGGAAATGATGGGGAAACAGCATTGACAAAGCAGATGAAAAATATTTTAGACACATACACAGGCACAAACACACACAGAGAGACAGAGAGAGAGGAGTTATAGTTTGATTTGGTAGGAAGACAGACAGAGATTAATATACTCAGAACCTCATGCAGAGGGAATTAGACTTCATCGCTGAGGTAGTAGGGAACCAGTGAAAGTTCCTAAGGAGGGGAAGTAACATGCCACCACCCAATGTTTACTTGCATGTGCCAAAAAGAAGGAACGCCTACCAAATAGGTCTCTTATCTAACAGTCTGTGTATTCAAAATAGGTGCACCCTCTAAGTATACCTACAAAGGATACCTTTCATTTTCACTGTGATCCTCTATCTTCCCTTTATAAAGGAGTTTTATTGCTTGTGCTATGGTAGTCCTAGAATATTCCCACTCTGTCTTGGCTGTGTCATGTCATCAACCTAAAAATAGATGCTAATTAACAAGGTTATTTCTAACTTACATTGTTAAAAGAGAGGAAAACAGTGATGAAACACACAGAGTATCAAATTAACCAAGGATGGAACCAACTTCTAGCTCAAAATTCCCACCTCGCAGACATTGAATTCACTAAATAGTCTCCTTTTTTTGTAAATCAGATAGTCATTATCCAAATTTCCTATCCCTGATGTGATAATATAGTGTGATGAGACATGCCCCAACAGAACACAAATTGACTTTTGGAGTCCAGATGCTACATGGAGTGTGTGGATGGTAAAGCAAATATCTCACTCTATTATCTGTTGTCTCTGAACCAACAGATTACATGGTTCACTGACTAGCTGAATAACTTTTAGACAGTTTGCTCATGTCTATTTACACATATTCCACAGAAATATATTAACAACTGAGGAACAGCTGTAAAAATTATATGGCAAGATAGATAGATGAGAGCAACAATCTCTCCATGTACATTTCTGCAGAGAAGACGGGAGTTTTACATGGTAAAGGAAATGGGGAAAAACACACATATGCACATTCGCATGTTGCTGCCACTACAGAGTGTGAATTCCATACAGTAATAGAGGCAGTCAAAGAAAGCACATCATAAAATCTCCTGGAGATTCCTTACATCTATCTGGGATATTACTATATTATGTAATTTTTATAGCAATGGGTTTAAGATTTATGTTTATGCTCTAAAATATTCTACTGGACAGTTCTATTCTCTAATGAAAAAGCCACTACTCATAATCCATTCGACAACCACAGAAATAAGGAAAGTTTTCTGGTTCACACCTTTACTTAAAAAATATTTATTCTCAAATCAAAACTCAATTTTAATGTCCTCTGCAAGTCACACAGATCTCAAACTCTAAGAAATTATTAACAGAGATAAGAAGAGTCTCCTATCTACTACAATAACTGTGGTCACTAAGTATTTTGCTTTAAAAATTAGTTCTGTTGTGCAAAACTTTGTTCAGATAAATGGTGGCTTTCACTTCATAAAATTTCCAACTTAATTTATGTAGGGAAATGAATGGTTGGAAGGTACTGGGATTATGTTGCCCTAATATTCGGTTGGAGAATAGGCTCCATAGACATGTAAGTTTGAAAAACACTATGTACTGTATCTCCTTTCAGTGATTCCAACACATCACTCCCATCTAGAATCATTATCTTCCTTTGAGTCCCAGGATGCTTCAGATTCCCCTGGTTTTGCTCTTGTATGGCAGCCTTTTCCCAATCTCCTTTGCAAACCTAACCTTGTCTAAAAACAATGAAGTATTAGAGCTCTCCAAGGTTGAGCAACTGGACCTTTGTTCAGTACAGCCTCACAGTAACTAACCACATTTGAGTCCTCTGCTTCAGTTACAAGTGACGACTCCATTTCCTGGAGCTTCAGACACATCTATGCATTTTTCCATGTGCCACTGGAGTATCTCCTCTAATTCAATGTGTTTAAAATCCCCAAAGCCCCAGTTCCACTTCGGATCTTTATTCAGTTTGCTATCCCAGGGATGGCACCATCATCTTTCAGCTGAACAAGCGAGAAAGAACCCCAGAGAATGTCTGTGACATCTCAATCTTCCTTCCCTCCAAAATGCAGTCTATCTCAAATTAGGGTACTTTCACTCCTTCGTGTCAGTCTGCTACTGACCATTCCCACAGTAGGCTCTCTCCCAATGGATTTCTGCAGGGGCCTCATAACTAGTTTCCCCAATGCATTCCCTCTAGTGTAGTAAAAATAATATCTTTAAATGCAAATCTCATTTGTTAATCTCCCACCTAAAACTCTTCAAAGGCTTCCCATGGCTCTTGGGACAAAGACTAAAATTCTTAACAAGATTGTGCTTGATCTTGCCCCTGCTTCTCTCTCCAGCCTTATCTCTTGCCCCCTCTGTCCCACTGGCAGCTTTCCAGCCAAGCCCTCCTTCATTTATTTACACCTGCGATGCTCCCCACACCCAACCTCAACGCTCTGCACACACTGTTCTCTCTGCCTTTTGATTTCAACTCTTTTCCTAAGTTTTCTATTTTGTGTTCATTGTAATTAGTTATATAGCTATTCTTTCTCCTTTGCTGTATTATCAACTCCTCATGGGGTCTTTTGCTTTTATACTCTTTATACCAGTGGGCACAGAAGTGACTCCCTTAAGATGAGCTGAACTAAATAAAGCTCACCACAGAAGGGAATTAAGAGCTGGACAATTGTGATTGGTAAAGAAAAATGTAGCACAGGGCATGGGGAAAATCCAGGCCCCAAGAAGAGAAACCTGGTGGTTATTTCATACTACTTCAAGTTCCCAAGGTTAAGGTTTAGTTACTGAACTGGCCTCCATGTTACCAAGTCCAGTTTCTCCTGTTGATTTTCAGATTCCATAGGTCAATATATTTCAAACTATTTCTGAAGTTTAAATGTTACCCTTTGTGTCTAGGAGCATGTTCTCAGAACGATAAAAGAACACTTCTGAGGACCCAATGAAACTTCACTAAAATTATGCTCAAAAAAGTTACCTCCTGTATTAGCAAACAAACCAACAGCAAAAGTCAGGAACTGTGACTGTAATGTTAATAGCTAGAAAGTTTCAGAACCCAAACATCCTACTCATCCATGTCTTCCAGTGAGTCATGATGCTGAGGATTCTTATCATGTGACCCTAACTTTCTTAAGCTCTCTCAGACTTTTAAAAAGCCCAGACTGTAATACAGCCTCTTGGTGCTTTACCCAAGTCCATGAACTAAGATGTCTGGTCTACTGTGTGAATGCCTTTAAGTCAATTTGGGGAAAGAAAGAACTGGGATGACTCTAACAACCCCCCAGACATCCCAGTTTTCTCATTAAGGCCTGACTAAATGAAACTTGCAGATTATGGCATGTTTTTTTTTTTTCTTCATTTGCTTCCACTAGCTAGCTCTTTCCTCCTATTGCCCACAGTGTAGATCATTTCGATGGCAGTCAGTAAAAATCACCACCATGTATGATTCAATTGTCTTAAGCTGTTCTTTGTTCGAAAGGCACATAAACAGTTGCTAAAAGGCAGAAAAAATAATAAATTCTACTTTAGACAAAAATACCTGGTACGTTCAAACCCCTAACCACCCCAGCTTCGTTGTCTATTTCATCCCATAGCCAGGAAGCCAGTGTTCATAGCTACATCTATTTTTGGGCTAAATTTCAGTGAAACTGTTCTTACAAACAGAAATCCAATGAAGACCATGTTTTGCACCCTAACTGAATATTAAAATGATTTCCAAGCTTTATTTCATAGCACATAAATATTCCTATCTGTTGCTGGTCTAGTTACTTAAAGCCAAGTTGTAAAAGCAGAGTTCCAGGACTAATTACCTTTCCTTTTTGCGGCTCTGCTGCCAAAGCTGCAATCACGGAGGATAATCTTCAGGAGCTTGGCTTTGTTGCTAGAGCAACCAACCCAACTTTAAGCATTTTTCAATATCTTCCTTTGGAGTATTTTAAATAGCACTAAGACATAACCGATGTAGTCTACCATTACCAGTGCTAAGCACAGTTTTATCATCCTCATCTAGTCATACAAGAAAATTTGGAACCTATGGTAGTAGGCATTTTGAATACCACACACTCTTTGTGTGGAAACCACATGGCACGTGCCACCTTCAAGCCAGTATCCCAGCTCCCGGGTGGGTGGACACAGTCAGAAGGAAAGGCTGACAAGAAAATTGCTGCTTCCTCCAGCTCAGACCCTGCAGCCGTCTCAGAATTTAAATGCCTCACAGCCCAACTGTACAATGCCCTGTGTCTCTGTCTGCTTGTGCTGATCAGGAGATCAGCAGATTCTGCAACTCTGATTGAATATTAAGCAGCTTTGGTAACCGTATCCAGATTCCCTGGCTGACAAGTAACATGGAGCTCTCTGCTGCCACTAACTAGTTTTAGTTAATTCTGATTTGTTTTCTGTATTCTATCAAGGAGACTGACACACTTTTTGGAAGTAGGAGAGGTAACAATTCGAAATATTAACAAATACATCATACATAAAACCAGAATTCCCACCTAACTACAATGTCAGTAACAGTCCCCCTGTCTTTGCTGCCCATCCACCTCCTATGGAGTGCAAACCATTTTTACACAACATCCAGAGGAACAGGCATCTGTGCGTAGCTATGGCCTCCACTGAAGAAAAACAGAAGAGAGCAGGCTTTTTTGTCGGTCTGTCCATCAATCCATCAAGGGGTATTTTTCAGGTACTTAAATAGTATTGGAAACATATAAGCAAAGGACATATTTCTGCCTCAATCAGGTAACAAAAATCTAATGATTTTAGGTGGAGTTAATAAAATTGGGGGTTGGGGGAGGGACTACTTAGCAGGCTTCAGAGAAACCAGGGAACAGAGGGTTACCTGAGTAGTAGCCCATTAAAAAGCTAATAAAGGGCAGCATGAGTGGCTCAGAGGTTTAGCGCCACCTTCGGCCCAGGGTGTGATCCTGGGGACCAGGGATGGAGTCCCATGTTGGACTCCCTGCATGGAGCCTGCTTCTCCCTCTGCCTGTGTCTCTGCCTCTTTTTCTCTCTGTGTGTGTCTCTCATGAATGAATAAATAAAATCTTTTAAAAAAAAATAAAGTTTTTTTTAAAAATTAAAATTAAAATAAATAAATAAATAAATAAATAAATAAATAAATACAAAACTAATGAAATTAGCTCTGGCAAGCTAAATAACTTACAAGGCTCCTGTTTGAACATACCTCACAACAAAGATGACTGTCTTTACTAAAACCACTTTTCCAAGGCTGGGGTACATAGGTGCCGATTTTGATGCCTAGAGTATGAGATAAAGTGTCCCAATGTTATTAAAAATTACAGGTAATTAGCATTACCTGAAGACTTATTTATTAGTTTTAACTGTCCATTAAGTTAGCTTTCATTTACTTAAAGCCCAATGGGTGAGGTCAGTGTTTTTTCCAGGGGGCTCTCAAATGATGTTTCAATGATTCTTCCTTGAAGGATATTCTGGTTGGTTTTTTTGTTTTGTTTTGTTTTGTTTTTTGAGCTTTTGAGAGTGGATACAATTTGAGTGTCCCTCAGTAATTTATACGATGATCGTCAATGTATTATGTATCATTAAAGACAATACACATTTATTTTTTAGCAGTAGTTTTTAAATGCATAGCTCTCAAATTGTTCTCACTACAGTAATTCAGTTTCTTTGAATATAAAATTGGGTTTCAACCACTTTTCCCCCTTCTGACACCGTTTATGGATGCTCATTCAGTTGTTCCCTCCCCTGAAACTCTCTACTTTCCTCTAAAATAAAATGGAAAAATCCATGCTTAGGACCAAGCTCAGTTTAATAACAATACCGTAAAACTCCACCTTTTTGCAAAATCTATTCCTATGAAGCCATCATAAAATGACTTTTCCTCTTTGAGATCCTTCAGCTTGACGTAAGATTCACTCTCTTTTGTCGTTTAGCAGCTTCACACAAGGATACGTCTTGCCTCTCCAACTACATGCCATGCATCTAAAGGAAAAGGATCTTTCTTAATCCATTTATTTCTGAATTGCCTATGATGTTTAGGAATAGATTAAATATGATGTAACTGTTACTGGAGAAGATAAAAATAAAGATGAAAGTCTTTGTGAAGTATGACATCTGCACCTAAATTACTCTCCTATTTGTGGCTCATTACAAAAGTGTTGATATTTTCAGGTAAGTCTTTTATATAATTAAAGAGGTGAACTGATCATTCAATAAATATTTATTAAACATCTACTATTGGCCTAATGCCATGCTAGGTGTTTCAGGTAATATAAAATTATAAATAATATATGGCTCCTATCCACGAAGTGCCTGTAATCTAGTTATGTCTAACGGCAGATTTTGCTACTATCAGAAATGATCAGACACTAAGTTGGTGGAATGATTAAACACACTGGCTGCCCCCAAAATGTACAATCCAGGTTTTTAAATAGGCTGGATACAAAATTATTTAAATAGAAAATTAAGTTTTAAACATTATGAAAAAAGCCAAGTAATTAAATAATAAACACTTCTTAAAGATAAAGAGACAAAATAAACATCTATGAAACTACATTTACTGATCTTAGGGTTTTATTCCATATCAAATTGGCACCAGTTCTATTGCTCAAACCAAAAGAAGAAAAATACAACCAACCAACCAACAAGAAATAAAACTCTGTGATAAAGTTCCTCGCTTTCCATCTCACTGTTACGTTGTTAAGTTAGACCCTCCTCATTTCTCACCGGAATCTGCAGTTTAATTGCCCACCCCATCTTCAGTCTCAGCACTACTACAAGGCTCTCTAAAACACCAGTTTTGTTCATGTTCTTCTTCCACTGTGAAGTCTCCAGGGTACTGCCCTGCCTAATCCACAGCATGAGGTGCAAGACCCTCCACAGTCTGACCTCAGACTTGTATCCTCTTCTGCTACGCATCCCCTTACTCCCTTCTGGTCCAGACACGGGAACATTGCAGGGATACTCACTTTTCATTCACTCTGTCAAAACACGTATTAAACAATTGTGCAAAAACCTGTTGCTAAGCCCTGGGAAAAATAGATCAGCTCATAGTCTAATGGCGACGACAGAGAAGTTGTCAAATGGGTGAGCAGTCATTAGCAGCAGTGACAAATGCTGCTATTAGCTTGGCTTGCTCGTGCCCCTGGATTTGTATATTAAGAAGGAAACAGGCAATATGGACTCAGACATCTTATTACTTAGATGTCCAAATAAGAACAGCAGGGTCAGTTCCCTGCATCCCTGTTCCCACAGGAGGACACTATGCTGGAGGGACCCCACAACAGATGGCATGGGAGGTAGGTTGCTCCGCCATGGAGGAGCCAACTTTCAACTACAAACATGCAAGTTTGATAGACCTGCACAGAAGCCTGCAGCTGTATGCAAACAGGAGGGGAGCAGGAAATGAGGTGGAAAGTCCTTTGCTCAACTGAAACACAGAAGAAAATGAAAAAACTGCCTCATGGCAGCTCCCACAAGACATAAGAACCTGACTTGTGATAGCTCCTCACCAGGCTCATCTTCCATTACTCCAGGAGGAATCACAGTGCACTCTGCCAAGACTCAGGTCAGGTCATGGACAAGACTTGCCCACTTGGCCTAAGTGGAAATGTGCTGGGTTGCCAGGGTATTGGGACTGAGCCATCCCCCTATAAGTAAAGAAAATTGCTGCAATATGTCCAAGGCCAGAAAAATGCTCATAATGCTATAGGAGCACATCAGAGGGGGCCCTGGCTAGTGACACAATGGGCATTGGCACATACTTGATCTGCCTAAATGTTTCCCCCCACGCTGAATAATTTTCCAACTCAAGACCAGAGTGAAAAGTTCCCATCGCTCCTCTAGTACCTTCTTCCACCATTCTAGGCTGAATAAATTGCTCTTTCCTCTGTATGTTTATTGCCCTTAGATCAGGCCTGTGTTTATTATTTGCCATAAACCATTCATTCATTCATAAGCCAGGCACTACCTGGAACCTTGTCACAGGCAGTGAGCAAAACAAAATTATCCTTCCCCCATGGAGCTTCCATTTGTTCTGTTCTCTTCTGTCCCTTCTATTCATAGTTCCAACTGAACTATAAAACTCATGACAGAGTCTCTTAGCCAGGATCCCTTGACTTGTCAGGAATATCACTTCCTTTCATATTTTAAGTTATATTTAAGTTACAGTAGGAGAAGTAAATCTATCATGCAATTTTATATTTATATAACAGTGTAACCAAATTTCCTAAAACTTAATTTTGCCATAGAGCTCATGAAAGAAAAATATTACATGCCTGAGAGTTGAGTTTATAATTCTCCTGTCAAAGGCCCTTAAGCCTAGGATACAGAAGGCTTCATCAGTTCATTTAAGGACTTATATTCAAAACCAAACATTGGAAAAGTCTTTCTCCCCAATTTACAATACTATTAGATGTCACCAAATTCCTTCCTTGCACCTTTCCTCCTCTATTGCAGTGCCTTTGAATTCCTCAATCTGAGTTTTGGATTAGAAAACAGCCTTTTTCCTAAGTTGACTTTTGCTCAAAAGCCTTTTTTCCTCTCTGATTAACAAGAACAACTTAACCATCTGGTAAACCACTTCATGATAAGATCTAACCCCACTGAAAGGAGTCACATGTCAATTCTTTAAAGATTAGAATTTTCTTCTTAATGGATGTTTCTAATGACGCAAGAACAAATTTTAATAAGAGCTGTGGGAAATCACTACAAACATGACAGGAAAAAAATAATTACGGGAAAAATTTATACCAACAAATTAGACAAATTAGGTGAAACAAATTCCTAGAAAAAATGTAAATTATTAAAACTGTCTCAAGAAGAAATCAATTACTAAGAAAGTAAATCTTGTGTTCTCACCATTACAGAAAAAACCCACACAACTATGTGATGTGATGAATATGTTAACTTGATTGTAGTAATCCTCACAGAATGTATATGCACATCAAATCATCACATTGTACACCTTAAACATACACAATTTTCACTTGTCAATAGAACTGAGAAGGGAAAAAGAATAAAATATCTGAATCTGTATACATCAAATAAATAACATGAATAAGCAATTTAAAAACTTTCCCTCCAAAAAATAAATAATTTTTTTATAATTTTAATAATTAAAATTTCAGAAGACTTGACTAATTACATTTAGGAACATTTAGGAATTAAAAACATTAGGGAAGAAATCATATCAATCCTTTCATAAAATAGAGGAGTAACTTCTCAATTCATTTTATGAGGCCAATATTACCCTGATACTAAAGCCAGACAAAGACACACAACAAAGTAAACTACAAACAACCTTCATGACTCTAAGGTGCAAAAATTCAGAAAATGTTAGCATGCTGAATTCAGCAATACATAAAATAGATCATATATCATAATCCAGTAGGATTTAGCCAAAAGAAAACGTGGGTTTGAGATCCAAAGATCAATCAACATAATACACAATATTAATAAAGAACAAAAAAAAAACCACACGATTATTTAAAGACACAGAGAAAGCACTCTCAAAATTCTAACTTATTCATGACTAAAAAGCAAAACAATCTCTCAACAAACTAGGAATAGAAGGATACTTCCACAACCCTAAAAAAGGCACCTATGAAAAACCTACCGTTAAATTAAACGTAATAGTGAAAGACTGAATGCTTTATGAAACCCTGAGATCAGGAACAAGGGCAAAGATGTTTCTATCCTCTCATCACTGTTATTTAACACTGTAGTGGAGGTTCAAGCCAGTGCAACCAAGCAAGGAGAAGATATTAAAGGTCCCAGTTTGGAATAGAAGTAGTATAACTACCTTCTTTCATGGATGACAGGATTTTGCATAAAAAACCCTAAGGAACTTTAAAAAAAATCTACTGGAAATAGTAAGTTTTGCAAGGTCACAGAATATAAAGACAATATACAAAAAAAACAGCTGTATTTTATATAATCGCAATTAATTTTAAAATGAACTTCATTCCACTCACAAAAAAAAATTGTCATGGACATATTTAACAAATGTGGAATTTCTGAAAATGACAATCTATTACTCAAGTTTTTAAAAATCCAAATAAATTACAATATATATCATTTCTATGGTAAGAATCAGTATCACTAAAATGGCCATCTCCCTCAACTGATCTGTAATTTTAATGCATTCCCAATCAAAATACCAGCAGGAATATTTTGTGGAAATTGACAAGCTTAATTTAGATAGAAATACAAAGAATCAAGATCAGACAAAACAACTTCGAAAAAGCAGAAGGAAGTTAGAGGACTGACATTACCAGATTTGAAACTTATTATAAAGTGACGGTAATCAAGGCAGTGTGGTATTGGGATAAGAACAGGTATACTTAGATCCAGAAAAGAGACTAAAGAGCCCAGAAACAGACTTTCACATCTATAGTACACTGAATTTCTACAAACTATCTTTGTGGAAATTCAATAGGGAAAGGATAGTCTTCTCAACAAATAGTGCTGGAACAATTGGATAGCCACATGCCAAAAAAGAACTTTTAGCTTTTTCAAAGGAGGAGGAAGATGAAGAGAACTCAGACCTTTACCCCACACCATACACAAAAATCATTTTTTTTAAAGATGTTATTTATTTGATGGAGAGAGAGAGAGAAGGAGGGAAGGAGGCACAAGCAGGGGAAGTGACAGGCAGAGGGAGAGGCAGGCTCCCCACTGAGCAGACAGCCCAAAGTGGGGCTCAATCCCAGGCCCTAGGATCATGACCCGAGCTGAAGGCACTGACTGACCCACAAAAATCAACTTAAGATAGATTGCAGACCTAAATAAAAGTTAAAACCAAAATTTTTTGAATTAAAGTTAGGAGCAAATCTTTGTCATCTTGAAGTAAGCCAAACTTTCATAAATATAACACCAAAAGCAAAATCCATTTTAGAAAATTAAAAAAGTTATATTAGACCTCATCAAAACTGAAAACATTTGCTCCCCACATGACATTACTAATAAAATGAAAACTCAAACCACAGATAGACAGCTAATATTTGCAAATGGTAATACCGATAAAGGACTTTCATCCAGAATATATAAAGAGCTCTAACAATTCAATAAGAAGAAAAAAGCCCCACCCAATTTTAAAGTGAGCAAAAGATTTTTTTTTAGCAAAAGATTTAAATAGACATTTCACTAAAGCTATACAGACAGCTACTAAGCACATTAAAAGATACTTAACATTATTCACTATTAAACAAATACAAAATAAAACAATGAGATATCACTATATAACCATTAGAACAGCTCTAGTCAAAAAGTATAACAATGTTAAATAATAGCAAGGATATGAAGAACCTGGAGCCCTCATACACTGCCACTAGAAATGTAAAATGGTACAACCACTTTGGAAAACAGTTTGGAAATGGTTCTTGTTTTTAAATTAAACATAAACCTACCACATGACCCAGTAATTCCATTCCTAGGGAGATGTGTACACAAAGTCTTCATTAACATTCACAGAAGCATTATTTATAATAGGCAAAAACTAGAAACAACCTAAGTGTCCATCAACTGATGAATGGATAAACAAAATGGGGTCTGTCCACAGAATGGAATACTGCTCAGTAATGAAACGAACTACTGTTAAAAGCAATAACATAGATCAAACTCAAAAACAATATGCTGAGTGACAAAAGCCAGACATAACTACATGTTGTATGGTTCCATTTATGCAAAATGTTTAGTAATAGCTAAACAACAGACATAGAAAGCAGATCCATGCTTGCAGCTGGGGGTGGGGGCAGGGATGGAGCTCATACAGAGGGGAGATCAATTTGGGGGCAAGGGGCAATAAGAGTTGCTCTAAAAGCTTGATTGTGATTAGGCTGAACATCTGTGTATATTTACTAAAATCATCAAACTCAACACCTACAATGAACAAAGCTATGGTTTATAAGTTATATCTCAATAAATCTGTAAAGGTAAAAGCCAATGCTTAGGTTAGAAGAAGAATTTCTGGAGAAATAAGTACTATTTCAGTTTATAAGGAAGAGATTCCTGATCGTCACAACTGTGAGAGAAAAGAATGAGCTTCCCTGGAAGAGAGGGAGTTTCCCATCACTACAGGTGCACTAGAGCGTAGGCTAGCCAACCATATGGAAAAAAATATTATCAATTTGGTGATTCAGACAGAAGAGATGATTCGACTAAAACATCTTTCAGGTCTCTTACAACTTTTCTATAGTATCTGAGTCTAACGTTTGCAACCAAAATCTGTTTAGGGATCCCTGGGTGGCTCAGTGGTTTAGCGCCTGCCTTCGAGCCAGGGCATGATCCCGGAGTCCCAGGATTGAGTCCCACATCAGGCTCTCTGCATGGAGCTTGCTTCTCCCTCTGCCTGTGTCTCTGCCTCTCTCTGTCTCTCATGAATAAATACATAAAATCTTAAAAAAAAAAAAAAACAAATGTTGGAGAGGATGTGGAGAAAGGGAAACGAACCCTCTTGCACTGTTGGTGGGAATGTGAACTGGTGCAGTCACTCTGGAAAACTATGTGGAGGTTCCTTAAAGAGTTAAAAATAGACCTGCCCTACGACCCAGCAATTGCACGAATGGGGATTTACCACAAAGATAAAGGTGCAGTGAAATGCCGGAACACCTGCACCCCAATGTTTATAAGCATCAATGTCCACAGTAGCCAAACTGTGGAAGGAGCCTCCTAGTCCATCAAACGATGAATGGATAAAGAAGATGTGGTCTATATACACAATGGAATATTCCTAGCCATCAGAAACAACAAATACCCACCATTTGCTTCAACATGGATGGAACTGGAGGATATTATGCTGAGTGAAGTAAGGCAATTGGAGAAAGACAAACATTATATGGTCTCATTCATTTGAGGGAATATAAAAAATAGTGAAAGGGAATAAAGGGGAAAGGAGAGAAAATGAGTGGGAAATATCAGTGAGGGTGATGGAACATGAGAGACTCCTAACTCTGAGAAACAAACAAGGGGTGGTAGAAAGGGAGGTGGGCAGGGGGGTGGGGGTGACTAGGTGACGGGCACTGAGGGGGGCACTTGACGGGATGAGCACTGGGTGTTTGTTACACGATATGTTGGCAAATCGAACTCCAATAAAAAATATACAAAAAACACTAAATCTCTTGTTTATCATTGATATTTATTGAAATTCTTTAAAATCCCATTATCTAAAGAATGCCATGTTTCAGCAGCTGTTTTATCAATTTATTGGTCTCCCGACATGCCTAGGGAATAGGCAGTCCCTTCAGAGGTGGGGCATGATGAGAAGTGGATTCAACAATTAGGGTTCAACAATTAAGCGTGAGTGAGTCCACTTTTTCTGTTTTTTTAAATAAGGATAGGTTTTTACTGTGCTTTCCTCTCATGATTGTTTTTTAAATGTTTGTATATATACATGGATTTCTATAATAACAATTATGGCCATGTAGGACATCACACAGTACAGAAATCTTTGAAGCACATGTTCACTATGAAATATCAAAGGCATGAAAGAACACAGAAAAAAAAAACCTCCAGATAATCTGTGCAATCTTTTTTGTTAAACATTTTGGTGTTGGCAAAGTTTTGTTTTACGTGATTATTTCCCCCATGTAGAGTGTGTGTTTGTTCGCGCCTGTGTGTGCACATTAGTTGACTTTGTATGCCTTTTCCTTGTATGTTTTGAGTTAATAGATGTAAGGAAAGAGAAAAGAGTAGATAGATGGAAAAAGGTAATAAAAATAACAAAGTAAAGAGTGGGAGAGGCCAGAAGTAGGGAAGAGAATTTAACTGCAACAAGGCAGCCGTCAGGGATCCCGTCCTCCTCCTCCACAGTCAGCAAAGACTCCTCAATCCCTTGGGAAACATTGCCAGGGGAGAGGTAGAGAGCCCAAATTAAGATGGAGAAAAAGTGGGGCACCTGGATGGCTCAATCAGTGAAATGATCATCTCTTGATTTCAGCTTGATTTCAGCTCAGGATTGTGAGATTGAATCCCGCATCAGGCTCCACATGGGGCATGGAGCCTATTTAAGATTCTCCCCATCTTAAAAAAAAAAAAAAAAAAAAAAAAAGATGGAAAAAATGCAGCAGACTAGTATTTACCATTCTTTCATGAATTTCATTGTAAAGGTAATAGTAGTAAGTTGCCATTTATTAAGTGTTGACTCTGTGACAAGCACTGATTCTTCAGTTATTTATCAAGTTCATACTACTTAACTCTCACGGCAACCATAAATGGTAGGTCTTAAGCTGCTTTTTTTTTCTATAAAATAAAAATGATAAACTCACAGAGGTAAAATAATTTTCCCAGGGTCATACAACAAGCAAGTGGAAGAAAGAGGACTCAAACCCAGGTCTGTTTGGCTCCGAAGCCTTTGCTTTTATCCACTACACATACTGCCCCATTCTACAAATATTTGAAGACCACCTAGGGTCTCTAAATTACTGGACTTAAGTACACCACTGAAATCAATTCTTGCCCTCCTTGTGGAGAGAGCCTAAGACAGGAACACAAACTGCTCATTTAGTCCATCAACATCTCACTGTCCTGCTTCCTCTCCTACTCCAGGACCACCATGAGCCTTCACGTCAAGATTAAATCCCTCTTCTTTCCAAGAAGACAAAAAGTGTCCAAGAAGCCCGACCAATCCCAGCACTCAACCAGGAACCGTTGTCAGAGAAGCCGTATGGAGGGAATGCCGGGGTGGCTGCATGTAGGTGGTGGTAACAATTTCCTAAGCAATGTTAAAACAGTAAACGTGGGGTTGGAGTTGGTAGATCCAACAAAGTTCCAGAGAGAGGAAAATGTGGGCATATGAAAGCTCCCAGCGTTGAAACTCACAACCTTGTCTACAGAAGTCGGATAAGCAACAAATCCAACAGGCTCTGATTATCAGGAGATGGTACCGCAAGAGTCTCATGTGCATTCTGATTGAAACTTCAGCTGCATAACCTTCTATGAACTGTTTATCTTATGTACTTATTTAACTAACATTCAAACTGACAAGACTCCTATTCTGGGCCTTCTTTTTACACTTTCATGTACCAACGATCAGATGAAGCTCAGATACCACAAACTTTGCATGTTTTTGATTTTGCACATAAACTGAAGGTTAGAATTCTAGTCTGTGTCCTCAGTCATTCAATTCTTTTAGATCTTTGAACATGACTTCAAACCCTGCCAAAACACAACCCAAATACAGACTTGCTTCTGTGTCTGTACAAATACGTAAAAGAAATGGGTATGTCAACTTTCAATGGATACCAGCCTAATTGAAGCTTTAACTACTGTCAGCGAACAAAGGCAGCCAGTGCTAACTACGTCGGCTTTGTTCAAGGGTAAGAAGACATTCAGAAAGATGAGCAATGAGGAAGTGCACGTAGCACAATGGAAATAAGCCAAAAACTTCGCTGGCTGCTGCAATCCGCACCAATCTCTCCCTGTTCTGGCTCCTACTGCACTTAGCACGGCTGCACTAAATAATTAATTTAACGCACTTTTAATTATAGAAAGCATTCATTTCCTTTTCACGCACACCAGTCTTGCAAAATAAAATATTACAGTCGTGGGATACTTCTGTACTTTCAGACACACTACTTCGTTTCATCTTCATCGGGCCCACTGAGGCAGATATACTCGGTGGATACGTAGAACTACCTGGATTTCACAGCTCATGAAATCGAGGCCGAAGACGTCATTTATGCATCAGTATTCACTATGTGGAGAGCTGGGAATCGAAGCCAATCCCCAGGCTCCGTATCTGTTGCTCTTTTCCTGGTATCACACCACCTTAATTTGACAGCAGTGAGACTTGCATTTCTCCTCTTACCACAGAGCTGGAGAAACGTTCAATAAATACTTGCTCACGTGACTCCCACCCTCTATTCCTCCATAGGTAAAGCAATCTGTAGTAAAGAAAGTGTAGCCTCTCAATTATGCTAGGAGTCCATTAGAAAAATGTATAACTGTGTGTGGTGAAGGTTGTTAACTAGACTTACTGTAGTGATCATTTCAAAATGTACACATACATCAAATCATTATGTCGTACACCTGAAACTAAACCGTGGACCCTCGAACAACAAGGGGCCTGGGGTGCTGACCCTCCACCCCCCCCACACACACACACACGGGCTCAAAAATCCATGTATAACTTTTCACTCTCCAAAAACTTAACTACTAATGGCTTCCTGCTGACTGGAAGCCTTCCTGATCACATAGTCAATTAAAACACATTCTGGGGCAGCCCGGGTGGCTCGGTGATTTAGCACTGCCTTTGACCCAGGGCGTGATTCTGGAGACTCAGGATTGAGTCCCGCATTGGGCTCCCTGCGTGGAGCCTGCTTCTCCCTCTGCCTGTGTCTCTGGACCTCTCTCTCTCTGTATCTCTCATGAACAAATAAATAAAATCTTTAAAAAATTAAAAAAAAAAACACATTTTGTATGCTGCATGTAGTAGGTACTGGATTCTTAAAGTAAGCTAGAGAAAATATTTTTAAAATTCTCAGAGAAAATACATGTACAGTACTCTACTGTGTTTATCAAAAAACATCTGTATAAATGGACCTGTGTGGTTTAAGCTCATGCTGTTCAAGACTCAACTCTACAATATTATATGCCGATTATATCTTAATTTTAAAAAATCCATTAGACTTACGAAGGAGAGAGAGCTTGGAGGAAACATGACCTTTGAGCTTTCAGACACTATAGTGACTATTCAGAATTCTTTCAATCTTCAGCGAGTGTATGGTTTTAACTGTTTGTGTGTCAGGTCCAAACTGTACCCTCCCCTGCTGACCGCTCATACAGGTTGATGGACCATTAAATGGTGATAATCCATCAATGGTGGGAAACCCAAAGCCTGGTAGAGACACTATGATTTTCACATAATTGCTGCATTTAGCTCCCGCTCCCCCCATTTTTCCACAGCCCTCCTTAGGCCCAGCTATCTTGTCTCTACATTCCACTATCTCTCTCCTGAATGTTTTTCCTCCTGCTGGGTCGCTCTGAAAATCTTGTAATAGGTGTTATAACAGCTTTTTTCCATGGTATTTTACCAAAACAAAAAGACATATAGTCCCTGAAAACAACACACAATCACCCTGACTGGAATAGTGCTGGCTGGCACTGGTTTGAGTCCCCCGCCCCCACCCTCACTCCAACAAAAAAAGTCAAAATTATCACATGTGGCAAAACACAGCTGACCATGTCAGCTGATGAGTTTATAATGTCTCTGCCCTAAGCGGTCCCCAAAAGGCACGTTTCTACACTACCCAAACTACATAAGTAGTAACTGCTTGTCAACTATCAAATAGGGTATTGCTTGGATTCTGCTGATTTTCATTTCTTTATAATAGCACCCAAAATTCTGGTGGGCCAGGGCTCACTGCATGCAGCCCAGGGACAGTCGTCTCATGGTGACAAGGAAGACACTGCATTATTCACCACCTGCACCAATGATGAGCCTGGGAAGATTATGGAGAATCTAAATGCTCCCTCACAGCCCAACTTTGTGCAGCAGGACTTCTTTCCCCTTTTCCTTTACCAAGAGCTCAACTCTGCCTTTCTTTCTATACCACACATCATCTCGTCATCCTATTTGGACCTCAGGATGGTTTTCCACTTACCCTGTGCTACGGCTCTGAGGCTAGGCCTGGTCCACAGCCTCTCCTGGGGGCTCCACCCTGCACAGCTCAGACCAGCCAGGACGTTTGGAAGCAGTGGTACTAGCTATTTTGTTCCCCTGCTCACAAAATAATGTTCATTGCTTGAGACTTCGGGGGCCATTATTTAGAACTGATATTAACATACATTACTGGCAACTTAGAATTTCTTTAGAAGATAAAATCTGATAGAAAATCCAACGCCTTAGACACAAGGCAACAGAAGTAAACAAAGAAATACAAAGAAAGACATTTTTATATTACAAAAATAACAAAGACTGAGATGGAGCCCACTTTGTTGTAGCAAAGCGGGGGCACTCCAAGAAAAGTGTTTACTGAGTTCTAAGTGAACAGCCCCCACAGACCACTGATTGGCAGGAGTTGTTTACATTAGTCATTTCCAGCCTGTCATCCTGTTTTAGGTTGGTCATATAGTTACCTGGAGGAGGAAACAGAATAATAAACTGTCTCAACAAGCCATTCCAAAATAATTCTAGAAGATACTAATACCACCCACACCTTGTAGACCCGAGCAACTGCCCATTCCCGTTCCTAAAAGATGTTTTGAAAAGAACAGCGTGGTCAATGGTTCTTCCTACTAATGCCATAGCATGTTTCTAGCAGAAAAGAACCTCATGAGCTACCAAATTTCTCAACCTACAGCAGTGTCATTAATTTAACATCCCCCAAAATATTCAGGAAGAAACTTATTATCAAAAAGAAAAGAGATTCTAACTGCACCAAGCACTGAGCTGATGTTCTCACTAGTAAAGTGCATGATTCCAGTGACTTCTAAAAACTTAGACTTGTCAGTCAATGCACTGTACAGACAGCCTCAAGATGGGGACACAGACCCATTACACAATACCTACCTACACAAATATCTACCAGTCAACGTTCAGAATATTTTAGAGACGGAACTAGGAAAGGTAGATTATTGGAACTGAGATCAGAGACAGTAAGTTTGGAAACATTTTGAGTAATGGAAAACTCAGGCAGCAGAACTAGATTACTTGTGTTTCATGTGGGGGGTGTGAGGAGGGGTGTGAGAGAAGAATGTGAGCATTTTCCTGATCCAGAGACAATGGTTTCACTTAGGGAGTGGGATTTTAAGAGATGTAAAAATAGTATGGGCAAGGCATTTGGTTAGGCTGTAGAGAGAAAGAGGTTCTAGATGTCTTCATTCAAAATTCACATACTTATTCAAAGCTGCTGGATATATTGAAAGCTACAGGGGTGAACCAAAGTAATGATCTGAGGGTACACAAATGGAAATGAAGTCTCCGGTACCCCCCCTCTACCCACTATTACATCACCCCTCTAATCTATATTCATTCATTGAACAAATATTATTCGGGTTCCTACTCTGTGCCAGGCAAGTGCTAAGCATTATGGATGATAAAAAAAAAAAAAAGATAAGAACCTGCCCTCAGGGAACTAAGCAGCGATAATGATAAAATTTATTACAATAAAGAGGAGACAGAGCTAAGTGCCTCAAAGAAATGAAGTGTTATGAGAGCTCACATTCAAATCCCCTCTTCTTTGGGAATTCTGGTTGTCTCCTTTGAATTTATTCCACACTTGGTTTACTTGGCACTTGTCTTCTACTGCTTTAGTAGGTAGGGAAGTTCATGTGTCTTATCTCCCCAAGGAGACTATACAGGTTGCCCCCGCTCTCCAAAAGTAGAACATTCCTATGAAAATATTTGTAAGCCAAAATGGTGTCAAATGAAGTAATAATCACCATTAATTTATGTGGAAAAATTTTTGAACCCAACCACAAAAATAACCTCTCTTAGGCTCTTCTGACACCTTAGGTCACATTTTGCTAATAGATGCACAAAATAAATTGAGATAAAGCACAGATGCTCACCAACAGCTCAAAGCCTCAAATGGCTTGATGCTAAGTGTAGTTCCCCAGGAAGGAGTTTGGTGGAGCTACACTCACGGCTTGGGGCACGTACTACCTCTATAAGGGCTCACTGCAGAGCAAACACTGAATGCCATTTTCACGTTTCATCCTTTTTCATAAAAGCGAAAATCCACTTTAGATTCTTTCTGGATCGGTAGCCCGGGTGGCTCAGTGGTTTAGCACCGTCTTCAGCCCAGGGTGTGATCCTGGAGACCCAGGATCAAGTCCTATGTCAGGCTCCCTGCATGGAGCCTGCTTCTCTCTCTGCCTGTGTCTCTGCCTCTGTGTGTGTGTATGTGTTTCTCATGAATAAATAAATAAAATCTTAAAAAAAAAAAAAGATTCTTTCTCGTTAGTGAAAACAGGTACATACTAATGTAGGTCTTTCAGAAAAGCAAAGTAGCATAATCCTCCAAACATGGAGGATACCTATATAAGGTATTTAGGACTACTTCTTCCTTCTTAGTAACTCCCCCCTCCACCATCACCAAAATACTTAGTACAGTGCAGTGTGCATAGTAAATTCTCAACCATTCCTTGTTAGAAGGGCTAGAGTTTCTCAAACTTATAATAGTCCCTGATGTAATATTTTTTTTTTCTCGTACCTGCCCCCTGCTAGATTTTTGACTTCCTAGCCCAGGACCTGTGTCTTATTGGTTTTCAGAACCCTCCTAGGCTCCAACAATTTGGTATGTGTCAACATTCAATAAATGTTTGCTGAATGAATTCATATTCGATGGGAAAGTTTCTAGAAGAATCATAATGACACCTTACATAGGTATAGGGATTTACACGGTTTACAAATTGCTCTAAAACACACAATCTCCTTTAATCCTCTCAAGCGCACTGTGGGTTGCCTCCAGGATGACCACTGCACAGACAGATAATGCAACAATGCTCACAGAAGTTCAGTCGCCCAGCAGCTGAGAGGCAGAGCTGGAACTTACAGGTGTGAGAGGCTCCACATCAAGTCTCCCATCCTACCACAGAAATCACTGAATTTCATGGTAAATCATGAATTTCATGGTAAAGTGACTTGGTTTGGCCTTTGTCTGCAAGACACAGTTTGGTATCATGATAGAATAATAATCGATCGACACTTAAAGTGCCTTTCCTCTTCGATGTCATTCCACAGCAACATGGTCACTTCAGGCCACTGATCCAAGCCCAGTTGATTTTGGCTAATTGCGGTTCATATTACAGACAGAAGTACAATGAGCCACCTCCATGACAGAAAATCAAATCTATTCAAGTGATTCATGGAAGGCCAGAAAATCTTAGCCGAATTTGATGGGTCAAATGCCACATTTTTATATCACGTGGGCAGAACAACAAGTAGGCAATCGAGATCCAAAATGGCATCTGGAAAGGTCAACAAATTGTCTGACGCAGGCTTCTACAGTATCTGTACTCATGGGCTCTCTAGGCCTTTAAAAAAACACCGGTTGACTCCCCCAAACTCATCTGGTATAACAAATAAACTCGGGAGTTTTCACCGAAACTCAAAACTCTGCCATTCTAACCCTTCTTCAGCCATCAATAGACATAAGCTGCTTTTTAATGCGTTCCTTGTACTCGCCTTGTCTCCTGTCAGCAGCCAGAAGTTGAGTTTTTTTTAACAGGAATAAGATTCAAAGAGCCTGCCCTGCAGCCATCCCATACTGCACTTCTTTGTCAGAATCCTAATGACGAATTCTAAATACATAAGAGACAGTCTCCAGCTGTAAAAGTGAAGAGCTTCCAGGGGCCTGCCGAGTTCCCTGACCCCAGACCTATTTTTATATTTTGATCTTGGGGACCGTGGCTCATGACTTTCAGAACCCTCAAGTTATCCCCGGGGTTACAGAGCACCAGCTTAACCAGTCATAGCAAGACTTAAAACAGGGCAGCTAGGATCAAAGTGGCCAACAAACGAGTGCATTAGCCACCGGACCAGCCCCCGAGAGAACCGCATGAGGCAGCACTGCACAAGTGGTTAAACTCTTCTCATGAAAAAACCCAACACTCAAGGCTTTTTGTTGCATACATCTGAATAACCATTTTAACAGCTACCCATATTTTGATATAAAACGTAACAATAGCGGTTTAGTGTTCCGATTGAAGAACAGAGAAGACAACAACACGATTTGAATTTTTTAAATTTAAAGCTGCCTAAAGCACCGAAGTTCAGTGTTACTTGCTCTACATTTTCCTCTGAATGATATTAAACAGGCTCCCCCTATTCAAACAGGGAGCATGGGTGAGAGATGTTTGAGAGCGAGGGAGCGAGAAGGGAGAAAAAGAGAGAGAGAGAGAAAAGAAAAACCCTGAAGAGTCTGGATTAAGAATAACATAGCACAGAGAGGTTCTGTCAATGAACTGACACTTCATTTTTCCCTCCATTGTCTCCCTACCCAAAGAGCAGGAGACTAGCAACTGGGATGATCACATGAAGGCGGGAAAAACACAACTGTCAGGCTCCAAGGACAAAGCCTACTTTTAACAATACCATTCCTTAAATCCAGACATTAGAGCCGAAGGAATGAGAAAAAAGCAACTCACTCATGGATAGCTTACTGAGGATACTGCAGAAGATTATGCTAATCTTCACTTCATTGTCCTCTGCAAAATGTTTTCATATCAAGCCTTTTATCTGGGGAAGAAGAGATGCCCAACCTCTCAACTCAGTAACAGCCAGCACTTTCTGTGTGGTTTCTGCGTAATTAACACCAGCACTAGACCTTTTCATTTGTGCTACTCAAGCTTAGGGCCTTTTGAGGGTGTCCACGGGGGAGCGGCCCTCACCCTTTGCCTGTGGCCCGGGAGCCACAGCTTATGCTTAGATCTGCGTGCCATCTGTTAATGGCAGAGGGAGCAAAACTTGGGCTCACTTTTCCTTGACTGCCAGAGAATGCAAGAGACCAAATCCACCAGCATGAGATGAACAAATTATTACTAAAAACAAAACAAAACAACAAAAAAAGAAAACGAAAAAAAAAAAAAAGAAACCCAAACACCTCTAACCTAGGAATTCAGACCAACTGCTTCACTTTCCAATATCAGATTTTTGCCTCATTATAAAGTAGCTTTCATTCAGGACTTAAATGACATGAAAGCACTAGCTTAGGTGGTAACTTGAATGGACCAAGGGACATTTATTTATTATTCATTAATTTATTTATTATTTTTCAAGGATTGAGCTTCAGCATCCACCTCATTTTGTTGCAGAATTATGTCAGAGATGAGCCACACGCCAGCTTCTGGCTGCCCAGAGGCTACAGGCAGCCCTCATGGGAACACAAGATTTAAGGATGAATTTTCCTCTCTAATCGATTTCCCTGGCTTTAGTTGGCTCAGGTCAAACTCATATGAATATCACAAAAGCCAATCATGATGATGATGAAAGTCATGTGAAAGTGTCAAAGAGAGGCTGTAGCACATAATGCTTTTGTTTGCTGTGATTGTTAGTGTGAGAAATTAGTCATTGGGAGGTTCCCAACAACACCTAAAATGAAAGATTAATTATCTATAACAACACATTTTCCTTCAGATGGATTCCACTAGTCTAGAGATGAAGAACTATTACCATACTTTTTACCTCTTCTCTGAAAAACTTTGACAACATTCATTAGACAACTCAACTCTACTCAGAGCCTGTTTTTGTTCTGCTTCAAAATAAGTTTATGATCTTGAGGCGGGGAATAGTCAGGTATACTCAAATCTTTCACTGATATAATAAGGTCACACAAGATCATCGGTTCCCAAACTGGGGCCAAGAAAAAACCTTCAGGAATCCCCACCCCCACCAAAACAGATGACTATTCCTGAAATGAATTATTTACAATTATTTTTCAGCCTAATAGAAACCAAACTCACATGTAACACATTTTTTATCTTCCAATATGTGAGCACCATAAAGATAATAAATGAGATCTTGATTGATGAAAATTTGAGAACCATAAAACCAGGGGCGTTAAGATCTCTTTCAGCTTTTTACTCCTCTGGTATGATGAGTGCGTCCTTCTAGTTGAGATAGAGCTCCTGGTAGGAAGCTCCAGAGTTGGTGCTCCATGTATGCAGCATACACTCTTTGGTAATGCTATGTTCTCAATGGATCTTTGTTGAACTAATCCAAACAAATGAGTTAGCAAGGTTCCAATTAATTGGGAAATGGGAGAGGAGTGGTGTCAACCAGTACTGTTTACCTCTCAAACATACTACTCACTCTGAAGAGCTAAAGAAGAAGAAGAAGAAGAAGAAGAAGAAGAAGAAGAAGAAGAAGAAGAAGAAAGCCACTATCGCTAAGTTAGTCCTGTTCAATGAAAGAGGGCAGCAGTTATTCACTGTGGGGGCACCGGACAAAGGACCATGTGCCCCTGACCACCATGACGGTCAAAGCTCCAGAGGGCTTGCTCTTTAGCCATTCTAACAGTCTCTGATGTGGCTACACAGGTTATGCCAAATGTCCAATCTTTTTAAAAGTGGGGGTCTTTCCTGCCTTTATTTATTAGTATCTGTTAAAACAGGGATCACTGTACAATGCCAAACAATCATCTTGTAGACGTCTCTTTAAAGCTTTTGGAGGGGGAGAAGTTTTTAGAGCAAAAGTCGGTCAAAGAAGATGAAGACCAAGGCTGTGAGGCAGAGACTGAATCCTTCCCTTCAAAATGCTCAAGGTTTTGTTACATTATATTTTGGATAATCAGAAATTTACAAACCCCGCTTGTAATTATAATACAGCTTTTTTCATGCCTGTGTTCAGACAAAAATATTATAAAGTTTTTTAAAAGCTCTCAACTTCAGGTAAATCTCAAAAAAGATTTTCTCCTTGAGATTTTGGTGAAAGATGAGATGATGACAAAGAACAAAATAGAAGTCTTACAGTGTACTGTTTGTTCTTTTTATGGAAAAACTTCTAGTTTAGAAGTCACTCTAGTGTCTAACCCTATAATTTGCCAGTGCTCTGAAGAATAAAAGGATTTTTAAAAAAAGCCATTCCATGATCATCTAAACTCAACTAGGGTGAGCACGTAAATCTTCACAGTGTAAGAGATCCTCTCAAGTTAGGATACCCTGTAATCGCTAAAGCAGATAAATGTAAAAGGCCACCTGCTTCATCCTCTAACCACACTATTTGGTGGAATTAAACTGTTGCAGTGCAGTTCAATCTTGGAAAAATTGCATAGCTGTGAACATACCATTTACTGACTACCCAGAGTTTGACTTAGTATAAGCTATTTAGACCACATGAAATCTGCAATGCACTGTTAGATCTTTACAAATTTCATGAAATCTTTTTCGGATATCCAAAAAATCCTGAACTGCTTGAATCTTTTGTATCCTAGCACTGGGGACTGACCCATAATCTCTTTCCCAGCCAGGATACCAAGTCTGGACCCAACCTTGTCACTGATTCCGGCAGCTGCTTCAATTCACCAGAGGGGATGGCAGCAATCCTACTTCTAAAAGAACACCACAAGGGCTTACGTTCCCGATGCCTTGAAGAGAGCCTGAAAGAAAGGTCAAAGGTGAAGAAAAGATAAAGTGCCAAACAAGGAGATCAGTAACATAGGGTCTTCTTGATGAAATCCTAATGTCTGATTCTTCAGGATGCAGGCATTATAATTGCATTTCCAAAAAAAAGCCTCAGTTTTATCAGCGTTTGTGCATGCATGTGTGCCTGCATTTGTATGTGTGTGTGTGTGTGCGTGTGTGTGTGTGTATGTGTGTGTTTGCAGTGTGGGTTTTGCTTTGTTTTTGGGTTGGATCACTGTGCATCTAAAAGCCTTATTCAGCTGTCCTTGTCCCGAGTACTTTGTCTTACACAGGCCGCATTACTCTTGTAAACAGAGGCTGCATCAAAGTGAGAGCAGAGAGAGTCACATCAGTGGATTAAGGTCTTCTGCATGATAAAGTAGCTACCTAGGGGGGGATAAACTTAATATGTGAAAGAATGTTATTGAGAGGAATAAAGTACCAAAACTCTGTCATTCTCTTCATAATGTCCTAATCTAATGCCTGACACTGGGGCCTTAGGCCAGGGTTAGTGTTAATCAATGAAATACCCATCTGTGTTCCCTGTCCTTATCGCTATTTAAAACTAGCCTAAACTCAATTATTGTCCCTTAGAGACCAAGATGGGATATTAAGTTGATTGAAAGGAATTGTGTCCCACAAAGAAATCCCAGTGTTAAAATGCAGAGGTGTCAACATTGCTAACTAAATTTCAGCTAAACAGAGATTAGATGCTAAATTCCTAGGACATGAAAAACTTGCACAGATTACATCTGGTTAAAAATCCGTATTTGAAAACAGATAAATTCTGGTAAACAGAGCAATCAATCCGAAGCAGCCTGCACTTTTGAGAATAAAATAGGTGGTCTGTGTCTCCTGTAACTTGTGTGACACAATAAATATCCAAGGGTGATGCTAAATTCAAACAAGGATGCAAATCTTGGGCTGAAGGAGAATAAGAGATCAGCATTCTGGAATTCATAATACTTGCTAGAATCATAAAGATTATTAAAAACATATAGAACTTTCCTCCTGAATAACTAAAAGGTATCATCCGAAACCGACTTATTCACAATTAAATTGAAAAGTATTTTTTTAAAGGGAGAGAGGCAAGGAGGACAAGGCAAGGAGGCATAATCCTACTGCTCAAGGATGCCCATAATAGTCTTACTAATGCTTGAATATGAAATGGCAGCTTTTCTCATTTATATCCTTCTCTGCTTTGTTTGTGCCTATGTTTAATGGTAGATTGCTTTTAGACCTGTGGAAGTTTCTCTACAACCAGATTCATGGCACATGCACTGAATATTCCTTTGAGAAGTTTCAAAAAAAAAAAAAAAGACAGAAAAATAGCTCTTAAATATGTAAGAAAGTTAGTCTAAAATAAATCCTACAAGTGTGTGATACGTGATAGAGGAGAAATCACAAGCCAGTAGAGGAGAGGAACGTTGGCTCAGTTAACAGTGCCACTGCCCAGCAGGAAGAGCCGCCCATTTAGTCATTACCTTGTACCATGTATCCATATAAATTCCAAGTAAATTTTAAAAGTTCTGTTGTGTGTCAAAATGAATGAGTCAAAAGCGAAAAGAAATAGTATCTAATATCAAAGTGTTGGAGAGAGCCCAGCTAGGCTTTAAAACTGTGAAAGAAATTACAAAGTAAAAACTGTCTTATTTAACCACACATACATTTTAAGTCACTCAAAAGAATTAAAACCAAAAAGTGAACAGTCAACTAGGGAAATATTTATAGCGAATATTACATAAAAAGGCCCAATATCTTACAAGTTGATGTGAAGAACTATGCTACAGAACACAAAACCATGAGATCTTATTCAGCTAATTATAACTGTTTTGCTTAGCATTCTTTCTAGTTCAGGATAAAAATGCATTTAATTGAAAATCAGCACCTTGGGCAGAGAGTCATTTTTAAAGGCCTCGCTTTTGCATGAGCTCAGACAGTGCTTCCTGAGGTTGGATGCTAAGCGGTCTGCACATCTGTTTTCAAATGTTCAAAACCATTGATCCTCAGCTTCCCATTTTGAACTTCAGCTGATGCAAAGTAGGATCTGACCTCACTTCCTAGTGGCGGCCACCAGCAGCTGGCCGATGGGGTAACTCTCCGCACTCTTTCAGACGGAGCCCTAAGGAGGAGAGACTCAAAATGATGCTCCTTAATTTCAGCTAACAGCTTTGCCCCCAGAGTTTTAGGAAGCTCAGGCTAGTCTCCTCAACCTCCTGCTGCAAATAAAATTCTTCTTTCGTATCCACTCCAGAGATCAGATGCACAGGAAACCAAGAAGACAAAAGTAAATAGGAAACACCTTCCAACGTGCTGATATTAATATACAAAATAACTTTTCAACCACCTCACTCTAATTCCAGAGAACAGTACATAATAGTGTCACCCTATTTACATATAACAAATAGGGGAATGGCCTTTGTAAAAGCCAGTTATTCAAGCAGAGCCAGTGTGAGGGCGTAGTGCCATGTGTCAGAGCCAGAGAGGGAAATGTTCCGAAGTCAAGAGCATCTGGAATAGCCTCCAAATGTCAGACTGAAAAAAATGAAAGAAAAAAAGATTGTTATCTTTCAGGGACTGAAGTGGGAGCTGAAGTGCTCTCCCTCAATTAGGCAAAGTGTGGTGTAGCTGATTAACCTGAATGTTACCTTGGTAACCCAAGAATTACACTGTAAATGAAATGTGTGTCGATGATAGGTACCTTTAATCAGACAAGAGCCACATGAGCATTTTGAGCAAGAGAGCCATAAATCTTGGGCTTCTAGCACTTTAATCATTCATGAAATAACAGTCTTTTTTGAGCAGAGGCAAGCATGGCCACTAGTTATTAAACAAGCAGTAACAGAACACGTGCTACAGTATAACCACGGAATAGCCAACTCCAAGCTTGGTGAATGCACACACAGTGCCTATGGAATATAGTTATGTAATACCGACTGACAATATGTAAGGCAGGGATTATTAAAATGCCTCATCATTTTTCAGTGGGGCCTATGTTTTAAAGGTCATGCTGCAATAAATCAAAAAGTGTTGCCTTCCTTCTTAAGAACCCTCCAAACAAAGAAATAAACATAAGTAATATTTGTAACACTGACATTCTTGCTGTATATTACCCATCCCTCAAAGAGGCTCCACACAACACATAAAGTATAAATCCTTTAGCCTGGGTCAGTGTGTGTGTGTGTGTGTGTGTGTGTGTGTGTGTGTGTTGCAACTTTTCCTCTATAATAGAATCAGTATCCTGTTTTTAAAAAATAATTAAATTCTTGGCTCCATTCCTTTCTCGTACTTCTGTTGAATTCTCAAAGCCTCTCTTGGCCATCCAGGGCGCTGGGAGCACTGATTGACATTTGAAAACTAAATGAGCTTTTAAAGTGCTCAAAACTGCCTCCAGGACATGCTTGTGACCATCATCTTGAACTTGAGTCTAAGGAGTCAAGTCCTTGGGCCATGTTTAGAGCTTTAAAGGCATGTTTTAAAATTGACGGCAAGTCTTTTAAAGCCTGTGATCAGGTGAGGGGGGAAAAGGTCAGCCATTCATCCTTCTTTGTGGCTTTGCCTTTGCCAAGGGACACTCCTTCCAAAGATCTCACTACCTTTGGTTTGGTTAGATGGAGGAAGACAGACAGATAGACATATACCCCAATTCCCTTCTTTCTTTAGGGTGTTTATCTTATTCGTTTAACCCTGAGATTATTTATTAACCTAAAGCATTTATAAGATAGCTTCACCAAAGGGGTTCAGGGCCAAATGAAATACTGAGGTAAACAAAGTTTAACATGTTTCTTTATAAAGAACTTTTTGGAAGCTTCTGTGCTAATACTTCGTGGCCTCCTGCGAGACATTGAGTACTCTGTGGAGAATACCAGCTCTAGTCCCTGCCATCCGGACAGATAATTCCACTCAAACCTATAGGTTAACACGTCATCCTGCATTTTACTTGGCACTTTATTTTTCAAGGCCTTTGGACATCCTTTATACAACAGACCTGGGATGTAGATTGTATTAATATCCCAAATAATGTCCACAAATTTATGTTTCTCGTCCAATGAGTAGTACTGCCTTCTCAGCACTTCAGGGTTAAGAATGGACAGTTCTCTTCCCCTTCTTGCTCACCGTCAATGCCAGCTGCTATCTAAACCCTCACAATCTCTGCTCTACTTCCGAACTCACACAGCAGTGCTAGTTTACACCCTCAGGCTCTTCTCACCTAGTCCAATAATATCAACAGTTAGTCCCATGCCTCAAGGTCCCACCTCTCCAAGCACACACACATATTTCTGCGCTCACACACACCATCAGAGATATCCTCCACAAGTTTTCTTAGTCTGGACAACTAACTGGACTCCAAAAATCAATGCCTCTAATCTTATGTCATAACAACCATCCTCTTTCTTCTCCCCTGGTTTTACCCCCAATGTGCTAGCAACATCGATATACTTAAGAACAGCAAACTTGGGGTGCCTGGGTGGATCAGTCAGTTAAGCATTCAACTACCGATTTCGGTTTGGGTCATGATCTCAGGGTTGTGGGTTCGAACCCCGTGTCAGGTTCCACACTCAGTGAGGAGGGGCATCTGCTTCTCTCCCTCTCCCTGTGCCTTCCATCTATTTTTCCAGCTTAAATCCTACAACTTGCATGAAGTTTGGCCTGACCCACCTATCAGAACTACGTGCTTTCATACAGCCCTTCAATGGTATTTCTAGCCTAGATCTTACATAAAAAGCTTTGAATACAGGGTAGGCTGTGTATTTGTCAGCATCACCTCCTACCCCATGAGATGCTCAAAAGCAGAATATCATTTTTTACATCACAGCATCTGGTACCAGACACATAGTAGGTAGTCATTAGATTTTTGTTGAACTGACTAGAAACAAAGTAGACTAGAAAGACTTTGGCTCACAGTGAGATCCCCAACAGGATTTCAAGTAGTATCGCTTCTCCAAGGCTGACCTGACAAGCCCAACCAGGCATGCACTGGTAAGTTCAAGCACTATTGAGGGAACACTAAGAAGTTGCAGGTACGCTTAAATAAATAACACCAATCCTTAAAGAGTTAATTTCAGTTAATTTCCTCTATTACAACAACTTTAGTTGTAATAGATGAGTTCCCATGTATCCCTCAGAAAACACTAGAGAAAGAAATACAAGGAATATATCAACAGCCAATGGAAACACAATCAATCTTCAACCCGTTCCACTGGCAATGACATGGTGCCCGTAGGGTCATTGTTTCTCTCTGACTTAACCACCTAGGCATTGAGGTAGTACACGGTCCTTCCCTTATAAGAGATTCTACAATAATCAGAAGAATAGGGTCCTAGTGTAGGGCCTTCTATATGGCTCCAGAAAGAGAAGTGGAAGAAAAGAAAGAATGGAAAAGTTGGAGACAAGTTGACTTAACTCCAGTGTTTTATCAGATGATCATGCAATTTTTCATGACACAGAGCTCCTTGAGAAGAGTGGCACTTCATTTTTTTCTACATCTTCTGGTACATTATAAACAAACAGAAATGTTTTTCCAGTGGAATGTATGAGTAACCAACTGATAGTAGCTCATTAATTCTCTATCTCAGTACCTAATTTCCTATTAACTACTCTCTCACCACAAATATCCAAAAGGAGCTTTAAAAACAACCAACTGATTTTGAATTTGCTGCACACCTGGGTAGCAATGAAATCCTCAAGTGTCTACCTGACAGAGTGATATCAAGAAGCAACAGGGAGCAGCCAGAAAGGCAGGTAGCAGCTGCCAAAATTAGGAGGCAGTTTGCACTCTTCCAGACGAAGAACTGTAAAAGGAGTGATGGATTGCAGCACAAAAAGAAACCTTTAACTAGGATTTGCTCGGCATGGCATCCAGTAAGTAGCATCAACTACATTCGGTGGAGCAAAAAAAAAAAAAGTGTCTGTATGCTGAGATGTCAGCTTGTAAAAGTGTCAGTCTCTAAAATAAATCAAGTAGCAAATGGAAAACATATAAATAACTATACTTGATACCAGCAACACTAAGGAAGGAAAAAAACAATTTAAAGGAATTGTCCTTGTTAACCACACAGTGAGCCAGGCTTAGCTGGAGGGTTTTCTAGATTAACAAATGAAGTCTTCCAGTTTTCTATAAAGGAGATGGCAGTTATGAGGTCTGCTGGAAAGAGCACTGATGGGCAAAGGCCAAAATCGGGGGTTTTGCCTTAACTCTGTTAATAGCACACAACCTGTGTCTTCTAAGAATATTTACCTTCCCATTTCTTCTTCATAAAATGGAGACCGAAACTCAGTTCTCTCACCTGTTCACAAAGCTTTCAAATGTGTGGTGACAATGACACCACAGTCATAAGCTCCAATTCAGGGGGCAGAGCCCAACAGTAACCTAGGGAATAAAGTGCTTGACTTTAGCGAGGCAGAGGGTCGGGAGGCCTGCCATGCCACAAACACCTGGCCATCTGCTCAACACTGCTAAAAAGTCCTTTACCATGACTCAAATCCTTACGTTCTATGGCATAAAATGCAAATGTTCCTGGAAGGGACATGCACAGACCTGAGGAGGTGGCATGGTGGGGTAGACCAGACCATGAGCTTCAGGGTCAAGAGATCTGAATTGAAATCCTAATGTAACCCAGTATTTTTTTTAGATTTTATTTAGTTATTCATGAGAGACACACAGAGAGAGGCAGAGACACAGGCAGAGGGAGAAGCAGGCTCCATGCAGGATGCCTGATGTGGGACTCGATCCCAGGTCTCCAGAATCAGGCTCCGGGCTGAAGGCAAACGTTCAACTGCTGAGCTACCCAGGGATCCCAGTTTAACCCGGTATTAAGTGTGTGACTTCAATGAAGTGCCCATTTCCTCATCTGTAATGTGGGGGAGAGGGGCTAGAGGTGAAACATCTATAGGTTGGCTGAAAGCAATAAATGATAGAAACAGGTTATCTACTGCACAGATAAGGACATGTTTTTGCCAAGCATAGGTAGGCATGCTTGAGTGCCTTAGCACTCAAACAGAAATCCTGCATCTCTACAGGTGAGTGAGAAGAGCAATAATCTTACCATAATTGCAGAATCAGAAGAGTTTTGTTTCTTTCCTTTTCTTGCCCCTACAATCTGTAATCTTCTTCCAAAGGCCAGAACTCTTCAAGGTCTTCCAGAGTCAATGGAAAGACTTCATCAACTTTTTATACGTGAATTTCTGGATAGTTGTACTGAAGTTCTGCCCACATCTCTTTACAGTTGCTATAGCTCTGAGATACTTCCTTAAAACCCAGGTGGTCCCATATTCAAAAGGGTGAGGATCAGGTGTCAAGAACTGAGAACGTTAATATCCCATCTCCACTCCCTCACTCCTCAAGGACTCACATTTGCCGCCAGTTACATAAGTGCCTACATTACAGAAGACCCCCTGAAATGCCCACCTTATGCTATTTCCTGCTCAGGTAATTGAAATCCCAAATTGTCACTGGCATTTGAAAGAACCATTTAGGATCAAATTAGTCAGGGCTATTTCTGAATAGACAGACCTACATCTATACTCTTCTTATTTAAAAATATACACTTAAAATTTATATATATATACACTTCCACAAAATTATCACCTCCAGTGATATGACCTTATTCTGCCAAATGGTTTCTATTGTAGAATGTTCCCTTCAGGACCTCTTCATTTTGACCTCATTTCTCTTCCTTGGGCCTTCTCCTAAACTAATAATCCAAACAATTTTTAATTAAGAAAATTTCAAGGTTAGAATAGTTGAGTTGGTTACAAGGTCATCTGCTGCATCTAATCACTAAATGGTAGATAATCCAACTAGCTCAGGCCAATGGATACTTCAATAACATTCCTAACTTCCTAATAAATTGTCTTCTTTCCTACACGTATAGATTTTCTGTCATGCAAATATTCTTCCACTAGCCCTGTCTCTTTCTTGCTATACCTGAGCAATACTCCGTAGGTAACGAGAGTCCAGCGTGTGATGCATGTTCTATTGCTCTAATAAATAAAAGGATTTGCGTATTTATAGCAGCCAGTGTGGTCTGTTAATGTGGCATTTCATCTGGCTCTGTTTTACTGCAGGGACTCACATGACACCTGCTTTCCTTTTCCATTTTTCCAGGAACTTAAAACCGGCAAGGGTAATTTCTCAACTACCCGAACTTTGGTACTTAAAAAAGATGAAGGTGGCTCCTTACTTTTTATTTTCAATCCATTCAGCATCGTTGCCAGGTTTTTTCATGGCTGAATAACATAGTGGTAAGTTACATGATTATATACTACGGTGACTCTTACGACTTGCAGATAAATCCTTCCCTTAAAGACATAAAAATCCAGGCAAAATGAAGAGTCTCTACATTATAATTTCAGAAACAAAATCTTGATCATAATATTACCCTTAACAGCTCCATGAAAGGAGAGAGCTCCTTTTTCTGGGCTTTCTAGAAAGAAGAGGCTGCTTCAGAGATCATCAAAACGTGCTTCATGAAAATTGATATTATGATTCCTAAAACCTCCAGAAAATTTCCTGTTGTAGCTTCATTCAAATATAAACTTCACTTCTTCGAGAGTCTAAATTTTCAAACTTGTTACTCTTCCTTTAATTTTTTTCCCATCTATCATTTTTTTCCCCACTCCTTCAAAAATATTTTGAGGACTTTCTTATGAAACTATATCTACAATCTTCTTTCCTTTACATCATGCCGTCTTAGCACTCCTCCCAGAAGACCTTTCCAGAACTACTAGAGTACACCTGACACATGACAAAAGAACCAGCTACCACCTACAACAAGAATGAATGACCTTTCAAGTCCTTTTCAGTCAAGATTTAGGATTCCTTAATTCCACTCATGGGCTTAGACCTTGAACGAGGGGATAGTCAGTGGGAACAAAAACTATTTTTTAAAAAAAAACTTTGAATATTGAAGTCACCAACAGAAAATTAAGCACAACCCCCCATGGGACACTTATGACAGAACTATCCCATTGCTTTCATGTCTCATGCACCTCTAGTATTTTCTGAAAGGTGGAACCACCAAAAAAGGCCAGCATTTATGCTCCTAACTGCTTTGCATTTGGCATAAATCTTGCAAAGCTCAGTTTCCTAAAATATTTAAGGAGAAAAGTAGAAAATGAATCTTACATCTTTTCTACAAGCTACTTAATACTTTGGAGCATTGCTAACTGGGTTAAGGGAGATACAAGAGAAGGATCAGAAGGACCATCTGACACAAGCCAACAGAGCTGATGTTTATTGAATGTTCCTTGTGTGACAGACACAAAGTCAGGGCTTCAACAAGCATTACTGCATTTATCCTCAAGACAACCTGTAAGATGGATACTGTTTTTACCCCATTTTATAAATGAAGAAAGTGAGACTTGGAGAAGTTAGGTGATTTGCTCTATGCCAAAGAGTAACAGAAGTGAAACTTGGATCTAAATTCAGTCTATCCACTCTAGAACTCATACTCTTAACCACGCCTTAAAACTGATGACTCTAAGGTTTGAAGCTAATACCCAAAGAACTTACTATGATTCCATTCTTGTTGTTAGGTAATGATAATCACACTAACTGGCTGGCCCTCAACTCTTCAGCTTAGATTGAAACCCAGTAAATAGTCTATAAATTAGAATAACGATGATACCCTCCGGTCCAGAATTGCCAAAGCAAATCCAGCATAAGCTCAACTGCCAGAAATATTATGCCATCAAATAAATCCAACACCAAACATGATCCTCATGTTTTGCCATCCATGTGGCCCTGTACATATGGCAGCCTTGCTCCCTAGCAGGCAAAACATAGGAGGAAACAACTTGAATGATGAAACACAGCAGGCATTTAAATACTTCCACTCAGACAGCAGGTAGCTTGTTACCTGAAATGCCCAGGATCCATCACTTGGCAAGGAGAGCACGAATACCAGACACCGATTTCAGGAACACAGCAGGAAAATACCACTGTGTACAAATTCATGGTAGAGAGAGATATTTTCTGTTTCAGATCTGGGTTATCTGTAGCACCCCCATTTCCTCTTCTAGCTTATACCTCCCTTATAACAGTGAGCTCGAAGCTTTCTCATGAAACCTGAACAGGTCCAGATCCATCTCTCTCCCCCACTGCTTGGGAGAGCGGCAACACAGCAGGGCCTAAGGAATTCTCAGCAAGCCACAGATCACTGTTGCTTATCCTGGCATTGGGCAACTCAGCTTCCCAGCTTCCCGAGAGACTGAAGGAGGGCAGCGCTCTGTGTGACCATCTGCCTCTTAACTAGTAGAGTGGGTTAGCAAGAACTTCATCTGATGACTTAGGACTAAGTAACACCGTAACTCAGCGTTTGTTCACTTGTTCATTCATTCATTCATTTTCTCTCCCTACCCTCCCCTGCCCACCTGCAAGCAGGAGTGGAGAAACCAATAAAGTTCTATTTCTACAAGGAACCTTGACAGCATTATAAGAAACCATGAAGATGCCAGATAACACTGGCAGTTCAGGCTCTGCTTTCAAAGGCTTTTCATTACTTATTGCAGATTACTCACTTGAATAAAAGCCAGTTGAGCACTAGGAGTTCAAGTGATCCATTCTCCACCAAGATTACCAAAAGCATTAAAGAGCAATAAGGCAGCAGAGGGGGGAAAAAAGTAGGTGCTGACAAACATCTATGTTCTCCCTCACTGTAGAGATAAATGCTACCCTGCTTTGAGGAATGCTATTGGTTGTTTCTTTGAGGGAAAAGGGAATGTTCTTATTGTTGTAAAATGGGTTTAGTTTAGCTGATTTGATAGCAAAAAGCAGACATCACATAAAACTGACTCAAGGAAACATTCAAGGGGTGACAAGCAAGTTAATGTAAGGATACATGTCAATGGAGTGATAACGGAGAGAGTGATCTTAAAGGAATCCAAGAAATGGAACAGGCTTCACTGGGGTAATTCCCGACTCTAAGGAACAACTCATCTTATGTGTGGGTCTTCATGATCTGCCTCTGATTCATAATGAATGGCAGCTCCCTCTCCTGCCCCTCAGCCAGCTTCCTTGGTTGTCCTCAACCTGCAGAAGGCTCAACACGACCTTTCCCTACCTCAAGATACCTGTTGACGCACCTTTCATCTGACCTTCTCACCAGCGACCTATATAGCTCCCCAAAAGAATCCAATTGGCCCAGTCCATTTTTCTCATCTGGTCTCAGTTCTCTCCCAAGACCTTCTCCTGATGTCTGGCTGAAATAAATTGGTCTCCATAGAAAAAAAAAAAAAAAAAGAGGGACTTATTAACAAGACAATTGTTTGGGAGATAAGTTACTGGGAAAAGTGAGGGGGTCTTTTATGCATTCCGTGCCACTATAAATATACTCTTCTCTATTTGATTTTATAATCCTACCTTATCTTTTTTCTTAAACTGGTGAGTTATCTACACAATAAATTCAGAACTAGATATTACTTTTGGCCCCAATCTACAACCTGGGACAAATAACTATAGCCTATCTTTAAATTCCTTAGTTGTCCCTTTTTCTTTAAAAACATTCAATGGGATCAGCCCCTGGAAAATCTCAGGCGAGAATCTCTGAAATTAAGAGGAATTGCTGTTTCCCCATATCACTTGAACCCAGTCCTTTCTGGGATCACAGCTGCTATTGACTACCTCTAAGAACACTGGCAGGGATCCACATCCAGGTACACACACATGAAAAATCCACTTCCTGACAGCTTCCCAGAATGAGCTCCCAAGATGAGCAATTAGCATGGAAAATTATATGAGCCCCAAATCTAACTTCTCATTTTGCTAATTATTCCTCCTCTTTGTTTGTGTAATTTTGATGAGGGTAATCATTTGGAAAACCTGTGTGCAGGGGATTTTGAAATTTCTGAGTTCAAATAAAATAGACATACATAATTAGAACATTAGGTAGTATTTTCCCGGAGTATAAACTATTACTTGAATCTCAGTGACAAGCTCATAAAGATAAAATTTCAATTTATCCATTGCTTTGAAAATTGCTACCTTGGGGTGCCTGGATGGCTCAGTGGTTGGGTATCTGCCTTTGGCTCAGGTCACGATCCTGGGGTCCTAGGATCGAATCCCACAACAGGCTCCCCACAGAGAGCTTGCTTCTCCCTCTGCCTGTGTCTCTCTGTGTGTCTCTCATGAATAAATAAATAAAAGCTTAAAAAAATGCTAGCTTGGACTAAGGAAAGGGCAAGATGATCAAGTGAGAATGCTAAATGATAATAATAATAGTACATCTCATTGACTTAGTGCTGTAACTTGTTCAAAGCTTAATGCATCAGGACTTAATGCTAGATTCTCTGAAAAGACAGGAATATGAATGGTTACAGCTCTAGGGTAAACTTGTATATTCTGATGAACCACTCCATTCTCTTTTTAAACATCAGAGTTTTTGTATAGTCATGTGTTCTATAAAGGAAAAATGTTGATTAAAAATATGTATTGCTATCCAGGCTAGCTGTTGTCTACAAAGAAAGGCAATCTCCATTATTCAAGCTCTCAATACTTTTGCTTCCATAACAAAGGGTTTAGGATTCTACAAATTACTCAGTTACCCTACCCTATCCATTCTATCTTCATACCTGCTTTAAGTACTTGGCCAACAGGTGAAGGCAAGGTGAAAACAAAAAAAAAGGCTTAAGTCATAGAAAGAGAGTTTTTAAATAATGAAATATAAATTATTATCTTCAGGACCAGAAATTTATGGAAAACTTGGAGTTAATAGAAAAAAAGATAGTAAATCGCAAATATGTATTGACTGTCTGCTGTATTTACATAAATGGAATGAACTATATGAAAGATACAAATATATGAAAGTTAATTGAGGACTTCAAAGTATGGGTACTCTTTACCATATTTAAACACCCCAAGCAGTAAGCAATATATTTCTTTGTGTGTGCACACAACACACACATACACATACACACAGAGTCATAGGCATTTATATAAGCACTTAAAAATCATTGTTTTTATTTCCAGCCCACGAATTCACCTACTTGAAAGGTTTAAATATTTTAGACAAAAATAATCTAAAGATAGGCACATAGTTTTCCACATCAACAAAAGATTTGTAAATATTTTTCTCATAAGTTACATTTACCTCCTCGGAGCCTCACACACTCTGTAGCAAAGTCAAATAGTTGCACTATCAGAGACAAAATAAAGGAAAGGGAAGAGAGAAGGAAGGAGGATACAGAGAGATAAAGAAGTCAAGGAGGGAGTAAAGCAAAGAAAGAAGGAAAAGTTGGCCTAGGAAATGCTTAGATACAGTGCTATCTCTCTATCAACCAAAATATGTGTTTAAATGTTTCTTTACTTTTTGTGCTCCATTTTCTGGATGTTGCCCTTCTTTTTTTTAATATTTTATTTATTTACTCATGAGAAACACACACACACAGAGGGGGGCAGAGGGAGAAGCAGGCTCCATGCAGGGAGTCCGACGTGGGACTTGATCCCAGGTCTCCAGGATCAGGCCCTGGACTGAAGGCGGTGCTAAACTGCTGAGCCACCCGGCCTGCCCTGATGTCCTTCTTAAAACTTAACACCTCCAAATTCATGATCTGACCTCCTAGCTCACTCATCCCTGCTCATGGTCAAGGCTACAAATGTCCCGTATAAAACAGCCACAGCCATTTCTCAATGACTCTGATTTCTGCCAAGCTCCAACTCTTGCTCTGTAATCAACACCTAGAAGCCTGGTGTACTGCTATAGGTTCTGCCCTGTTACCTCCTCCCTGGATCCGCCTCTCCCTCTGGTCCCCTCAGAACAACACTTCTACTAAACTCCATGCTTGGCTTTCATTTGGGCTTCACCCTACCTCAAATATCCCTACACATCATGGCCTGGAAACTTCATGCCAGGCACCAGACATGTCTATTGCCCTGGATTCCCACTTGTCTGAGGGTGGGATTCCAAGCCCTGGTGTTTCTGAGAACCACCATTGGCAATAACCATCACAAGAGACTCATCACAAGAGGTTTCTGTTACTTAACTTGTGAAAACCTTCTGGACCCAGTTCCACAGTGGGGGTGGAGAGCATGGGATCTCCTCATCTAACACAAAACAATTCTCAGACAACAGCAGGACATCCAAGAATTCAACTCAATTCTGACACTGTCTACCTGGAGATAGTGTCAGATTTCACAGGTGAAGAACTAGGTCCTACAAGACTGGCTCTCTCCACTACTTCAGAGGCCAGTCCCAAGCCCCAGGCTGTTACCTGTGCTTCACACCTACCTGATACACATCTGGAGTTCTAACTACCTCACTAGGTCCTTTTAATTTGCTAAAGTGGCTCACAGAACTCAGGGAAACTCGTGCATTTCCCAATTTATTAAAGGATATGATAAAGGATTCAAACAGCCAGATGAAGAGATGCATAGGGTATGGGAAAAGGGTGGACATATGCCATTCTCTCCAGTCTCCACATGTTCACCAACCCAGAAGCTCCTCAAACCCAGTCCTTTTGGGTTTTTATGGAGACCGCACTGTACTGTCGTGACTGATTCAACCTCCAACCTCACTCCCCTCCCAGAGAGTTAGGATTGGAACTGGAAATTTAACTCCTTAATCACAGGATTGGTTCCCTGGGCAACCAGCTCGTGCCCTTGGGCAAGGTCCAAAAGTCACCTTCATTAATGCAACAAAAGACACTTTTATCACTCTTCACACCTAGGAAATTCCAAGGAATTTGTGAACCAAGAATTGTGGACAAAGAACAAATACATATGAGAAATTCATTTTATTCATGTGAATGACCAAATATGTATTTCTTACAAACCACAAAACCACACTTCCCCACCTCGAATTCATCGTCAGAAAAATATTTTTTAAAATTACATCAAGTTTACAGGGATGCTCTATTAAAAATTTTAAATTTGGGGGGAAGTGCTTTACAAATTGTAAAGAACTATACAAAATGTTAGTGATTTCTCAGAGTTCTGTGGGATTCTATCAGACAAGGAAAAATAAGCAAAAACTTAGCCCTGTGTTGACCTACATCCTATGACAAAAGTAGAACTCCTTCTTCTACCAAAGCTATGACATAAAACAGTATTATACCTGTGGTGTTCATTCTAAGATTAACTATTTCTTGTTTGGTTATTTATCTCACACTCAACAGAAAAAGGAGTTTTATGTTTCCTACTGTAGTTTGACAAGAGGCCAGAGGGAAGTCTTGAAAGAAAAGGACAAATGCCATGGAAAGGGAGACATGGCTATCAATAACACGAAAATGACTCCCAGAGAGGATCTGAGATGTGGATGGAACTCTTCCCATAATTCAGTGGCCGTGGCACAAAGAGTGGTCCTGGCTCACAAGGGAAGGCATGACAGCCAGGACATGTGGCTCCATCGAGGTCCACTGTCCATCACATTAAAATCTATGGCGTGGTCAGTGAGGTTTCCCAGTTTCTTACGTGTTCTTAAAAAAAAAAAAAAAAAAACCCTCCAAAAAACCTCACTAAGTGGGTGAGGGACTACTTTTTTGTTTTAATATCACACGGTAGTTAAAGCTACTCATCAGGAAGCCCCGACAGCATCTCAGACCTAATTTTAGGAAGAGAAGAAACTCAGGAGTCCATTATTTCAGAAAAAAATCCCGCATCCGAGAGCACTCAGCACCATCAGTACAGTTATTTCTGAGGTTAAACCAAATAAAACCTTCAAAAATGTGAGTAACTGCCCTGAAATTTCTTTTCCTGTCAGGAGCACTAATACTAAATTAGATTTAGGATTGCAGATGCAAGAAATCACTGTGGGAACTTTTCCTTCCTTTTCTTTCTTTTTCCAAGAAATTCTTCATCGTAGATACTTGGATTAGCAGTGTTGTGTCTGGTCTATCGCTGGGTGACCAAATTAGTTAAACTATCCAAGCACATTAAAAGCAAGCGTACAGTCGCCATTGTTCAGAGTTAGTTGTCAAAGAGGTAGATGGTAGTGATCATGTGACGCTTCCCTGCCTCATTATTTTTCAAGGGAAATCTTACTAGGTCTGTGGTGTATATTATGATGTCGGTTCACACCATGATTTATATGTGAAGGGAATGTTTTCTATCTGTAAGACAGGTAATACTTTGCTTTTCGACACTTCCGGGGACTAAAGAATATGCATATGAACGGAAAGTCCAGGATAAAAGTTGACACATTCAACAAGCATTGATTCAGGCAGGGCCTGAAGAAGTCAGGATGCTTGCCCACAGTCCCACGGTTAATAAATGGCCAAGCAGAGTCTCTGAACCAGCCCAAAGCCCTGTTTCTTACTGCTACCCCACACTGCTGCCCCTTCAGGAATCCCACAAACCCTAAGGGGATGGAAGACAGAGATGCACATTCGCTCAGCGTCGGTTCATTTGTTCAACAAGTCTCTACCGCACACCTACCCAAGTGACCAGCATTACCTGGGAAACAAGAGTAAGTGGGATGTTGGCCAAAAAGAGGGATAACGCAGTCACAGGGATGCCTTTGGTAGACTTCCAGCAGAAGGCAGCAGTGAAGATACTTCCTGAAGGAGAGGCCCACAAGAGGGGATGGACCAGGAAGGGAGCTTCATTTTACGTGAGGTGAATGGTGTCCAGGGGTTTACAGAGTGAGGGGAACCGCATGGCGTGAAGGGATCGCAGGCAACTTAAAATGTTGAAAAAATGCAGCCTGGGCCTGGAGCTTAGAGAGCTTTGAATACCAAAATAAGACCACGTCCGTTTTATTTATTAGGCAATGGGAAATCATCGACGATGTTTAGCTGAGGAGTTACATTTCAGAGCTGTGCCTTAGAACGATGAATCTGGAAGAAGTGTGTATGTGCACAACCGAATGGCAGCGGGAAAGAGCCCAGGGGCCATGAGATGGCTGTGGCCAGGTAAGAGGTAAGGAACAGGGTTGGAGCAGGGGCAGTAACTGAACATGAGGGAGAAAGATGGGATGCCTTACGTGAAAATCTACTGTAACAATTTGTAGGCGATTTCCTGTGATGAATAACATTCTCTAGAAATCCAAGGATAAATGTAAGCATCCTGATGAGCCTATGACGTCTCCAGCAGCTCTGCAGCCACTCAGAGCATGAAGCTGCCCGAATGTGGAAGATACCAAATACCTAGGGCTCAGCATCACCCCACAATTTGTCCCGAGATGTGACTCCCTCTCAGCCACATCACTGACCCCTCCTGCTCCGGAGACAGGAAAGAGCAATGATGCCTTTACCCAGTGACATAACCTCACAGGGTCATGACTGGAGGAGGGTTGCTTTTCAAAGCCACGTAGGCATCCAGATACCAAACCAACCAACTGAAGTGAAGGAGGAAGAACGCCAGCAGAAAGAAAGGAGACCCAGAAGGGCCAGTCGCTGCTTCTCCAGGGGGGTGGCCACCCTAGGTCATCCACATACCCTCCCACCCATCGCCTCCTCCCACAGCCTGCACTGAGGGGCCCACACGCTTTTCTTTCCTTCCCTCGAGTACCTCCACCACCCCCACGACCCTGCAGGAAACACCACTGGGGCTGGGGGCTGCGATTTGGTCCCTGTAGCCTGAATCACCCTGGGGCAGCTTGGCCGAAGGCTCCCCAGGCCTGGCAGGTTTGGGGCCCTACCCATCTCCTCCAACTAAAAAAGTAAACTCTGGCCTGCAGGCTTCTTGGATCCTTGCTTTTCCACCCCCGAGAGAGATGGAGAGAGCCGAGGTGGAAAATGAAAGCCCCACATCTCTTTTCAAGAGCCTCTTTCTAGAACGGGCAGGACAGTGGTGTGCAGAGTCTCAAGCAATGAGAGAGTCGGGGGGCGGGGGGTGCTCGCACCCCAACGGCAAGTTTATGCCGATGGAAAACATGAGCTTACATAATAAAGTTGGGGCAGAGCTGCTGTGAGTGGTGTGAGTAGAACTGTTCTGCTGACTGCTGCTGCAGTGGGTAACAGACTTTGCATATTATATCACCATGTTTTGTTGTGTTTCACATGCAGTGTTTTTCTGCTCTTGACTTTGAGGTGTGAGGGGGAGGCTCTAATCATATGGCCTTGTGCAGATGCTCTATTTGCATTTCTATTAATCCAGGCCCTCCTGGAGATGCTGGAGCAGAGACACAGCATGCTTTGTGTTTGAACTTGTGAGAACCCATACCACCGCTTAATAACTTAATACATATGTATAGCCTCCCCCAGACAGCCCACTAGGAGGCAGAAGCAAGAGGAGGTGCTACCGGCTTGCCGACTGCGGGGCTCCGCGGAAATGTGTTGTGACAGGAAGGAGCACCTTGCTCAGCAAAGAGTCCCTGTGCCTTAATCCCAGCTAGCCAACCCACCTGCCAGCCCGGGAAGCCGGGATTTTTTTTTTTTTTTTTTTAAGCTTGTACCCAAAGCCTTAGTTCTCAGTGATCAGAAATACCCAGGCAGGTGGGGCTGGCTGGCCCCTCACAGTATGGAACTTGGTAACATGGCACTGGCTGCCCCGTTGTCTCTGGCGTGGGTTAGGGGACACAAAACTTTTAAAAGCGGGTAACATAGGGAAGCAGGATGGTAGGTATAGTGTTGAAAGCACTGGCCTTACAATCTAGCAGACCTGGTCTTGAACCCCAGCCTTGCCTCTGACAAGTTGGGTGTCCTTAGCAGGTCACTTAACTTTTCTGAGCCTTGGTTTTCTCAACCCAACTGACAGGGCCAACACCTGTTGACCTCGAGACGTTACCACAAGGATTCAAAGAAATGGCACCAGTGGAGCACCTGCCATGGATTGAGTATTTAATAAATACTCAATAAATAGCTATCGCTATTACATCATTTTGTTGTGACCACATAGCTTCCTAATTTTGCCGATTGATTTACTCATGGAATGTTTTTGCAGAGGCAGATGAAGGAAGGGTAGGATGGGGGAAGGTGCGTGGTTGTGTTCAGGCCTTTTGCCTTCTCAGAGTGATGACATGAATTCAACTGGTTCTGAGAAAACTCCTCTCTGCCACGTTTGTGTAGAAACAGACACCATCATTTTAAAACAGATTTAGAGTTTCCCTCTGCTTTTTGAATTTTATTTTGGGAAAAATCTACGAAATTGGCAAACATGAATGAAAATCATTCAAAATTCTTCTAAGAACCGTCCAAGAGAAGTTCATCAGAGCAGCCTGTACGGCAATCCTTATTTGAGCTAAATATCACAAGAATTATTTTTGACTGCTGAGATTACACAGCATTCTAGAAAGAAATCTCACCACCTGTTTAGATTCCTTAAGATTACGTGAATAATATTCCTTCCTTTGATTATTTAACCCTGAAGTAAACTATAGATTTCAGAAGCCAGAATTACAGATTTTCATCTCCCTCATCAAGTTTTTTCAAGTGTTTGTATCATAGGTGTAGGGTCTAACATGTTGTGTACATTTATTTGATAAAGAGCCAAGAGGCAGAATGATACATGGTGATGATATTCTAACTGTGTAAATTAGCACCTACCTGGGCCCTTTCAGTACCTGCCTGAAAGGTGGCAAAGCAGAGAGAATTTTAATGAAAATTAGCTAGGTGGCTGACAACACTTGTCCAAGTGACCCTCAACTAAATAAATCAGCAGTGCTGATATTAGGAGGGATGTGTAGGGTCAAAGGAAAACATGACTGCCTGTAAGTTTTTAAATCTACCCACAAGGACGACTGTGTTCCCATTTTAGGATTCTGTGTAAGAACTCATCCATAGTAGATGCTCAGTAAGTGTGAAAAACACAGTAATTTATTTCCGAAAGCTAACCTCTTAGAATCCACTCTAAACACAATGCAAGCCCTTGAAAGGAACTAGCTAGTCCAGAGTACACAACGATCAATTTTGTCAGATGACTGGGGTGGCAACAGATGTCCAGACCTCTGCCCCAGTACCCCACCGCCATCATCACCACTGTGTAACAAAAATACGTCTATGCACGTTCCAGTTTCACCTGCTCTACTTCTTCCACGATACCTGCCTAACTAGCTGGTAGATTCTGACCCAGCTCCTCATCTTGGCTTGCCTTTGCTTTAGTTACACCAACTCTAACCTTTGGTCACTCACCTCCTTTGATGCCTGTGAACATTATAATCTCTTTCCTTCAATACCCGAGTATATAAGGCAAATTGGTAAGAAAGAATAATCCTACATTTAGGTCCAGTTTTATCCAAAGTCTGAAACTTGGCGATCCTTTTATGATTTCTGTTTCATTAGCACCTTTTGACTGATAAAAAGGAATGCCCTTTGGGTAACAATCGCCTATTTTTTCCATCTCCAGAAGCTTCTATTTTCACCCTACTCCCTAGCATCGTTATTTCTGCCAAGAGCTTCACTCATGATGTGGCAAATGTACCTGCCAGGCTCCTTTCTTAGATTAAGTTCAAGAATGCTGAGTGAAAAACATAGCACTAAGCTTTGGGAAAAGCAACCCAACCAAACGTGGGCTCTAGAATCAGATTGGGTGGACTCAACTCCCAGCTGTGACATTTATGAGCTGTTTACACTGAGCAAGTCAATTGCTATCTTTACCATCAAATGGGGATATGAGCAGCTGCCCCATAAGATTGCTGTGGATGTGAAAGAAGTTAATACATAGAACACTCCTGCAATAGTGCCTATCACATAGTAAGCGTTTAGTTAATATTTTCTGTTATGCCACCATCACTGTTATTTTATAGACCTAGGATTCGTTTCTTCTTCTTGCATTTTAAGAATATTGTCTTGTGGGGTGCTTGGGCGGCTCAGTTGGTTAAGCCTCTGCCTTCTGCTCGGGTCATAATCTCAGGGACTTGGGATCAAACCCCACATCATGCTCCCTGCTCAATGGGGAGTCTGCTTTTCCTCCTCCCTCTGCCCTTCCCCCGGCTCATGCTCTCTCACTCTCTTTCTCTCAAATAAATAAAATCTTTTAAAAAATATATTGCCTTGTCACTTTTGTGTATCTCTGAAATTTGTTTTTTGATAATCTAGAGCCATTTATTGTTATCACATTAAGCTCACATGTAGATCTTTACATTTCTTTATGTTTTGGTAACATTTGGATTCTCTGAAGTTTTTCTGCCTCAATTTTTCCCTATAACCTTCACACACACACACACACACACACACACACGCACACACACAGAGAGAATTACTGGCATTCTTTGGTATATACCAGCAAAGTTTCAAGTTTTCATTCACCAAATATATTGACTAAAGAAGATCCAGCAAACTGTTAAAGAGAGTTCTGTGAATAAAAGCTGTCAATTAACCAGAATCAATTTTGAGTGCTTTCCTTGGAGAGTAAGGCAGGAGAGAGCTAGGCCCATCTTAATCCAGTGGAAGGACCCAGGACAGAGGCTAGCCTGTAACAAGGAAGCCAGCCTGGAAACACCAGAGGATAAGGTGAAAGCTGAACAAGGGAATATAAACAGAGCAGCAAAGCAGAATGAGGCTGAGGTTCACAGTGGAGAGTCCCATGACCAAGCCAGATCGACAATGTTTGGAAATGACCCACTGACTGGTCATTTCAGAAGATCTATGGTCGGCCTTTCCTCTAAGCCATTAGAGGAAAGGAACACTTCTTAGTTATCTGACCAAATCCCAAGGGAGGAGGGATTTCCAGAAGAAAAAGAAAAAGGGGAGAGGAGGGAAGAAGAGAAATTTTCTTGTACATCTCCTGAGTTCAGTACAATTTCAGTCCCATCTGCTATACTTTTTTGCATATATTATTCATTATGAAAATAAAATTAATTTTCATAACGATGGCACTGAATTACAAGAAGTTCTTCAAAGAGCAAAGATTAAAAAGAATCATGACGTGACAATTAAAATGTGTTCACCATACGCTACTAAGGCCGACAATGTTCCACAATGTTTCTGTCACAAACGTTAAATAGAGATTTTCTAACTATATCTAAGTAATTCAAAATTTCACTAATTAGAATAGAAATGGCAAAAAAAAAAAAAGCCTCATGTGTCTCATATAAAAACTGTAGCCTATTGGTTGGGGTTGCCTGGATTACTGTGTTAAGAAGGATTCTGGGACCAATCCAAGCTGAGCAGAAACGTGGTTCTGCAATAATTCTGAACTGTGAACATGACATTCTCTGAGAATTCTAACGAAAACCAAGATCTGTTACCACTAATTTTAAACAAATAATTAACAGCCACTATAACCAGAGAAGCTACAAAATTTTCAGTAGAAAGTTCCAGAAAACTACTAGGTGACATGCTTCTTTCATAATTTACAAGTTTTAACTTGGTTTCACAAAATTGTAAACACTAGGTAAACTCTTATGAGCCTTATGGTATTTTTGAGGTTAACAAATAACCATGACCCCACATACAGAGGGTCTACTGGCCCCAACCACAACCAGAAAGTTGAAATCACAGCTTCTCATCTTCCTGACATCATCATCTAAAGGAGTTTGCAATTTGGGTACATCCTATGTTAGTTAATGAAGGTCCTGCAATTTTAAATGCTGGGCTCCCCAATTATTCTTACTTGCTCATAGGCATCTAATTCCACATCTCAGAGATAAATCATGTTATCATTTAGATTAGTGGCCCTTAGCTCTTTGACCTTCCATGCATGTTTAAGGCTTTTCAGTTTGGCTTCTCTCCTTAATTAGGAGAAGCAGCCTTGTATTTTAAGAATGTCACTGTTTAAAACAATGTGAATTTTACATTACACATTTGCCTCGAAGCATCTGCAATGAACTCTTTTTTTATAAATCAAAACAAATATGAATTTAAAACCAACCAACTATTAGGTTCTATAGCCAGAATTATGTTGTTCTTGACCCTGTTGGTATAGAAATTCAAATTCCTTTGTTGAAGATTGGTTCCTACAGCACATTATTCTCATAAATCTCTTTATTTCCGGGAAGTTCAAAGGGAGCAAAAACAAAATTTGCAGAAAAGCACCAAATTAGCAATTAAAGTCTCTAATGTAAGACCTAAACTATAATGCTCCATTCCAAAAGATTAAATATTAAACCTTTGGAACAATATATTCAATTCCACAGAACAGAAAGGGCAGCAGAGAAAAAGTGCAAACTTCAACATTAGTTGCTGAGTTTAGTGTTGCTTACAGTTTTCTTCTTTACTCTCAATCCTGTTACAAATAATGCAAACCTGTTTTTATTAATTTACATTAAGTTCATTTAACACTGATGAAACAGACCAGAAATGTATAATGAGGAACATTTAACAAGCTCCCGAATTAGGGCTAATCATGCTCTGTTTACGAGAGCTTATTTCATTCTTGGAAAATATCCTGGTAGAAAGCTCCATCCCTATTTAACAAGTAAAAAGGAGAGAGTCACCAGCTACCGATAACAAAGAAATGAACAAGCTTAATAATCTCCAATTTGGTTTTCCACTCCACTTAATGATGGAGGCAATTCGAGCTCTGTGGCCAGAGTACATGAGGAAGCATCCACAAGTACTGAAAATTTAATTAAAAGTCAGAAAGCCATTGCAATGAAGACTCAGCAGAAAGCCATTTATTTTTAAAATCTAATATATTCTTCATGACTAAAGGCTAAAGCACATGCTGACTTACACATTTAGCTGTAACTGATTTAAGCTACTTGATGATTTTTTTCTTTTTTTTTTTCTTTCTCTTTTTTCTTTTTTTTTTTTTTTTCCTGCTCACAGGGTGGTGCTCAATTTGCAATGGAGTAAATTGGCAGAATTTAATTTGGTGGATTTTTTTAACTCTGTAAAAAGAATCCTCATTAAAGCTACACAATCAGCTGTATACCTTTTTTTTTTTTCATCATTAACTAGCCTAACTGCAGGTAAAAGAGATACAATTATGGATTTATATAAATCCAATTGTCAATTTACAGCTGAAAGACTGGTGAGTTACCTCATTTTAAATGGGTTATTTTTTCCCCTTAACCTTTCTTTGTTTTAATGAGGATTCAGTTTGTCACTGTCTGAGAAGTCTGCTAGCAGGAAGTTTCTTGGAAATTATAAGGAATAAAAAGTAGGAATTGGAGAAGATACTTGGCTTAATTTCAAATTTGCTGTAAGACTCGACATTTGAAATTTATCTCCAGAGCAGGATATTGTCCATCAGGTACCATCCTGTAGTGCAGAAAGCCAGGACAACAAGAACACCTAAAGAAAGCCTTGAGAATAAAGGGGAGTTGAGAGAAATTTCTTCAATGGGGTAGAAGTCCAAAGAACATTAGGTAAAACTGGGCCTTCCAAAGAGACCTTGGTTGGGTGTATTTTGCATATTTCATTGTACCTTGTTCAAAACAAAAAATGGCTTTGAAGCAACTAAGTCCTCAAAGTGATACTCCAGAAAGCAAAACTTCCCACCACCCCAAGAGATGTGATTGGGGTCCCTCTACTCTACTCTGTAGTCCAAAGCTGCCCAGGTGGTTAAAGCTGCCATGCATTCCCTCTGGGTAAAAGTAACTCGGTGGCACTTAGTCATCAACCTTCTATTCCTTTCTCTGAGATCATAGTTGGGGGGGGGGGGTTCTGAAATCCATGGCATTCTTGGCCCTTTTTCTTCTCTGCTTTCTTGAGTCTAAATTAAATAGCAAATCCATTCCTCCAGTTAGCCAACACTAATACACTGGCAGTGATTAAATTGGGGTGGTCATCTCATTTTACCTCCGGCACTTCCTGCAAAGGAGACAAAAAGTGAGAATTTTCCTAAGGGCGCAGTATAAACCTCCAGTCTTTCCCCCTCTCAAAGGAGAACATTGCTGTATCTGGTAATTCTTTTTATTGGTCAAAGAGAACATGGTACATGATTAGGATTAGCTGACTTTGAAGTGCAAGGTCTAGGAAAGTAGTTCTAGACCACCTATTGTTTATATTCAATGTTCCTATGCTCCCATATTTAGGCATTGGCCCAAACTCCCACTTTTTCTGGTGCCCCTAAATGTAAAGACTGCAGACTTTTTTAGCATGTGACTCATTTGTTTTATTGGACATCCTTGAGACAAAGGCTTATGAAATTATGATGTGTAGGTATATAACTGACCCAAAAACCAGCCTTCCACTTCTGCAGAAATAGTGTTTGATTGCTTCTCCATTATCATTTCCAAGTAACCTGAATGCTACAAATATTTGAATCAATAGCTCTCTCCCATCCAGAACTTTCTTGGTGCTAGTCCCTCCCTGAGAACATGGAGAGCCAAACCACTCCTCATTGCAATTTGGATCCAATTTCTCTTATCAAAAAGCAACCACAGTGGTATCTAACAATTCAGGCTTTATTTGACACTACCCATCCTCAAAGAGTGTCCTATACCTATATGATCTATAAGGAGTACGTCCAAACCAGAAAAACAATCCCTGTGCTATGACTCTGCCTTCAGGAGAGTTTGAATGTTTTTCAAACTTTTGGTAGTTGGTGTCCAGAATGAAGTATAATAGTCTATTCCTTTTTTAAATATTTTATTTATTTATTCATGACAGACACACACAGAGAGAGAGAGAGAGAGAGGCAGAGACACAGGCAGAGGGAGAAGCAGGCTCCATGCAGGGAGCCCAACGTGGGACTCAATCCTGAGACTCCAGGACCACATCCTGAGCTGAAGGTGGCGCTAAACCACTGAGTCACCCGGGCTGCCTGATCATCTATTCCTAAATACTTGTGAAGTATGACCCTTTCCCGAAGGAGAAGACTATTGAACTAAAAAAAAAAAAAAAAAAAAAAAAAAAAACCTTCAGCACCTATTAATCCTGCAATGTTCTTTGTCACAGACGTTACTGAACTTCATAATGGCCTCACCTCATCCTATGGCCCTATTGTCACACTTTAACATAAAAATCCTGGTGACATAAGATTCACATCCGTAACAACTGCCAAAACTATCACAACAGTCCTGAAGGAGGCTGAGCGTTCATGACAAATGAGAACCAGGGATATCAGCTTATCACCCTATTTGTGAATAGTTCTTCAAACGCTTAAAAAATTCAACAATGATAAAATAGGGTTTTCACTGAAACAAGACCCATCATCAGAACTGTAGTTTCCTCCTCCTTCCTATTACCGATCTTACTGCAACATTACCACCTATACCTTCTTCCAAACACTTTGTTTCATTCTATCTATACTTCTATACCTCCGCATTTCCTGGCTCCTACTAAGTTCTGTCTCCCCGGTGGACAATGACATCAAGTCTCAGGGACCTACAGATGACATTTATTCCGGCTCTTAGAACCCAAGAAAAAAAACATAGACAAAGTACACTAACCAGCCACACAGTCTAGAAAGCATCCACTCCAATGGGTGATTTATTATGACACCTCAGAAGAGCTGAGACAAGTCTCATCAGCTTCTTGGCCAATGCCCACACAATTAACTCAGTGATCTTCTGATGGCAGCTCTCTCCATTACCCATAGTCCTTGTTTCTTCACTTGTTCTTCTGCTGGTTCAATTATAACTAACTCTAGCCCTTAAAATTATGCATCCCATTGAGCCATTCAGTCCCATTCACCCATGTACCACAATGCTAAGTCATATATAAAAATCAAATCTTGTTTTATACAGCTCCTACTGTTGCTGGAGGATAGACACAGAAGTTATACCATAGAAATCACCAGTCTAAATTGGAAGGCACCAACATGGGCAGTGGGAGGAGACAAAAGCCAGGAGTATGTTCCCCAGGTTGCTGGAGTGTCAATTCTGGCTCAGATTTGATTCCTTTCCCTGCAACACTACTACTCTTGCCCAGATTCTCCTTCTGCTCATGGTTCCTTTTTGTTTTTGTTTTTAAATCTTGATATGAAATAAATAAATAAATAAATAAATAAATAAATAAATAAATAAATAAATCTTGATATGTATATTGCATTTTCTACTCCAGAAAGAATAGAACCTTGATATTAACCATTCTACTATGCTTTCAACCTTCCCAAAGACAATAGTGTTTTCTTTGAAAGAGTAGGATCATATGTTCCCAATGACCCACTATTTTATGCAGTCTGAATGGGAAAAAAACAAGTTGAAAGACTTTTGCTATAATTTATGTGAGGTCTAATAAACATCTTAACTGTACTTAATTGTACTAATGGGAGAAATCAAAAGACAAGAATAAACTCAAGAATTATTCAAGTAAAACAACTATCCAAGCGTAGTGTTGGCAGAACTGACTGATTGATTAGAAACTGCAGGTTTCTAGCTTGACATCCACATGGTTGATGATAGCATCAATGGCAATAAATAATAGGAATGCAAAGTAGAGAATAGAAGGGAAAAGTCAGGGCATGCTCCATTTGAGGTGCCTGCAGAAAAATTAGATGGAAATATCCAGCAGCAAATTGAATAGGGAAACCAAAATTTGGAAATGTAGACTTGGGCAACTACAGCAAAAGAGTGGTAATGAAATCATGTGACTGCATGAGATTTCCTAGATGGCTTATATTAAAAAAAATAAAAAAAATAAATCAGGGCAGTGTGCTAAGGCCCAAACCACTGAGAACCTTCATGAGATGAGATCTAAAGAGGAATCTTCTAGAAAAGAGATTTAAAAGGGCCACCTCAACCTGAAACACATTGTAGGATTATGACACAATGTGAAATGTATCTACATGTGGGGGTATGTGTGCAGGTTAAGATTTATAAGAGAATGGAGAAAAGTACTGAAGGATGTACACCAACCAGATTGTACAGGTAGGTACAAGGCTGAGAGAGAAAAGAAGGAAACAGTACATAAAAAGGAAAGGGGCAGTGAAGAAAATAATCATGTAAGAATAACCTTAAAGGATCACATTTATGTAAAAATCTGTGTGTGCATGCATACATGCACATAAAGAAAATAAGAATAAAAATGAGAAAGAGGGATCCCTGGGTGGCGCAGTGGTTTGGCGCCTGCCTTTGGCCCAGGGCACGATCCTGGAGACCCGGGATCGAATCCCACGTCGGGCTCCCGGTGCATGGAGCCTGCTTCTCCCTCTGCCTGTGTCTCTGCCTCTCTCTCTCTCTCTCTCTCTGTGACTATCATAAGTAAATAAAAATTTTAAAAAAATTTTTAAAAAATGAGAAAGAATAGGGCTGGCTGTATTTATTCTCTCTTGGGATTTTCCAGGATACACTCCAAGTGAAAAAGCAAAATGCAGATTAATGAGCATAGCATGTCCTACTTAGTGCAATTTTCTTAAATTATGCACAAGCATGTATTTATGTATCTGTACATCTGAGAAAAGGAGCAATGTGTAAAAGACCCACATCAGTCAGCTATCACTGAATCCCTGAAAACCATGAAACAGGAAATGGAAGGGTGAGGGGAGCAGTGATAATTAGTGGTCTCTCAATATGTCTTTACATCATTTCACTTGTAACAAGAACAGACTACTTTGTAGTTGAGAAAACATCAAATGAAAAATTTGAAAATCAGAGCAGTGGTCTCCTGAAATTTAAGTTCAGTTGCAGTAGCCTGTACCTCATCAGAAAACACCACCACATCTTTTCTTTGGAATGCCCTATTACTCAACGTTGAACCAGAGGCCAAATTTTATGAAGGGTTCCTCAGGCTACTACTTTTGGAAAACCTACTCAGTATCATCCTAACTCCTTTTATACCTTATCTGTTCAGGAATCTTTTTTTTTTTTCCTCTTCCATTTTCAAGTGCAGCCCATTTTATATAACCCTTAAACACCTTTGGCCTCTTAACTATTTATTCCTCTTTGGACTTTTCAGTATACATGAGAAAAACCTGTCTGTATTATCTTTGGTAAAGTCAGTGAGTCCATAATCAAAATTAATTTTTGTTAAGTTAACCAATGTGGCAAAAATGTTCTTGAAACATGAATGATGCAATTATTCTATACATTGTTTACAGATTACATAGTTTTTATACATAACTTTTTTCAAATCTGTCATTTAGATTAAAGAAATGTATGAGCTAAAAATTTGAGAACTTTTTGAATATACTTTAATGATAAGTTAGAAAGTCAAGGCTAAATCTTCAAGATATCCAGGATCAGGTTCTCCAAAGAGAATACCATATAAGCACTGAGAGAACACTACCCACAAGGAACACCACGCCCATATATCCCATGGCAAACTGCTTGGACTGAGGTCAAAAGTGAGATTTAATAAATGACTTCAATTACATGGTGAAGAAACATAAAATCTGCCTGAATATGTTATGTCTCTTCCCTCTTCTGCAATGAGTAACATCCTCTTCTTCACTTATTCCACTAGAAATCCATTCAAGGTGAAACTGGCTTTAACCAAAGATATACCCAAAGCTTTCAGATTTTACACACAACTCTGAAAAGTGACCAAGAATTACTCCCCCTTTCCTAGGATCTTAACAGGGATTTAACTCAGTAGAATGTCAACTCGGTTGAAAAAAATTTTGATGCGTGGCTCCAGCTCAGCAAGCTCAGGAAATATACAGGTTAGGCTCCAGCTTTAATTAAGTCATTGTTGAAAAAATAAAAAAAAAAAACAAAACATCAGTTTGGCCCATAGTTTGATGGAATTCAGTAACTAGCTTCAAACCGAAGTCCGGAAGATGCAGAAGTGTTTAATAGTCTGGTGCAAGTACCAAAACAAACAAACAAACAAACAAAAAACCTAGATTATTACTAACATTCCTTCTACTTGGGACAACATGGTTAGGATTTTGTTTTCTGAACAATAAAGGACACTTAGTGTGCTTTTACCTAATGAAGAAAGACTTCTCTGCCACCAAACTGAATCTTCTCTCTATAGAAGATGACAATGGAAAGCAAAGGATGACCCCCTGAGGTGGATGATCCCTCCTGCCTGAAGGAGTTCCACACATTCTTTGTTGGATGATCTGGCTGGAGAAAGGGGGACATCTGACAGGGCGAAAGGAAGTGGAACAGGGGAGATGGTCAAGATGCACCTGTCATACGAGTAGGGTTCGGGACTTCCTGGCAGGTTGAAGGTTATGCTGTACCCTGGCACTAGTTTAATAAGAAGATATGGTATGCACCTATTTAGGCACACAGAAACTTTTGTTCATATGTCTCCTGAAACTCTAGAACTCTTTTACCTGTATTAATATGAAGGGCTCCTTGACAGGATCCCCCATCAGCCCAGAATAGCCCAGGTTCGAGAAATCTATAACATGTCCCTAACTCTTGAACTTTAGGTTTTTTATTCTTCTCCCCTTGCTCTTAATTGTGCAGAAGTAAACGCAACATAAGCAATGTAAAAATCAAGTCTTGCTAAATATAAGAACACAGAGCAAAATATCTGAGAAAGGTTACACCTCTTTAAAGATGCAAATTGATAATGGAGCTCAATATCAAAACAACAGAGCGCTGTTAATTTTTTAAAAGGTGCAAATTGCTAATCTTACTTAAGGCTTTTTTTTTTTTTTTTGAATTGCTTATTAAGAGTCCTAGCACACACACAAAAAATTAAACAAAATAAACTCTTAAAATAGAAGGAAAGAGGACTAACTATGAACTGAGCTACAATTCTTCGCTTCATTTTTGGCTTGCTGCTTTCAGTAATGGCTGTGAAAGTTTGGAGACTTTCTATTCTTTATCCCATAGTCAGTCTAGAAGTCCCCACACTTGGTTTATCCATTATCTATTTCCACAACATAACCACCACCACCTCAGAAATATATAACAATAAATGTTATTTAGCCTCCTAGTTTGGGGTTCAGCTCCTGTCAGCTAACCGTGGCTGGTCTTCCCTGGCCTCCCTCATACATCTGCAGTTAGCTGGGGGTTGACTGGTTGGCTCTGCTGATCTCAGCTGAATTGCTCACATATTTGGGATCACCTCTGTTGACTGAGCTTCGACTGGGGTGACAGGGCAACTAGTGTCTGCTCCACGTAGTTCACCCTCCAGCAAGCTAGCCCAAGCATTCTCGTGGCCATGACAGGAGCAACACTTGAAGCAGAAACATGTAAGTGCTTTTTCAACCATCTGCAAGTATCACATAGATTAGCAGTTGATTTGTAGTCATCCTGTGGAGGTGGGATGGATACTGCCTCCCCACTCCTTCTAATTAAGAGGTTGGATGTCAAGACTGATGACCCTTCACACAAACAGAATTTGAAAGAGGAAGAAGAATCCTAACCTGGTAAGTCTCCACAAAATTTATCACAATTTTGCATCCTTCCCTAATCCATTATGCGAATGTGAAAAATCCATAACAGTATCAGTATTGATCTAAGTAAAATATAGTAAGAAGAGAAAGCCTGCTGATCATTAGCCTCCTTTTCAAATACCCCTCCCCATTAATAATATAAAATACGGTACTTTGTATGTTATCTACCATTCTGCATTATTTCTCCTCCACCTAATCAACAAGTACAGGGCACCTGGTATGTACAATAAGTAAAATGCTCTTAGTTTTCCCTCAACACCACCATCCACACACCCACTATGGGGACACTGGTCTAAACCATCTGCCTCCTTCAGAAACTTGAGAGTGGAATCAGTGGTTATCCTGAGAAGCACCAGTGCTGGCAGACAAGTTCAGCCCAACCCAGGAAAGACAAGAAGACAGAATTACCACAATTTAGAACACTTTCTCCAAGTAGCTGAAAAGAAGCTTCAAATTTTAGATTCTTTAGGAAAGATCCTACTACAAAAGGATAACATAGGAGATAGAAAAGGATGTAACTCATGAGAATTCAAAATCCTAGGGAACAAATATGCCAGTGAAAGCAAATGCCAATGACCTCTCCTAAAGGTCCATTGCCTTTTACCTTCCACATCCCATCACCACTTCTGTCCATTTGAATTCTGTAATGTCCAACAAATCCATTCATTCTTATCCATCCTCTTAACCTACACATAACCCAGATACTTAAGAGCCATTCACCCATGACTCCCCAGTATTTGCAGGATGATTCCCTGGCTCCATTATATAGAACCTAAGACTCTCCACAGAACTCTCTCTTTCCCATCTCCCCAGTCTCATCACTTGCCATTATATCCCCGCATCTTCCATCTGCATTTCCCCCTGGGCCCACCACATTCACTTAAGCCTCCATGATTCCAGAACTCATCTCTCGCCCTGAAGCACCCTTCAGTGTTTCAAACCACTTCCAAATCATTCTTCATGTCCTAGTCCATATGCCTCATGCATTGTGAACTCTTTCCCACCTCTTCCAGACACCATTATTTCAGGTCTTTGCATGCTTATTACACTTTCCTCCTGTCTTTATTGTAGCCCCTATCCAACTGTATCATAATAGCTGTTGATCTATTTATTTCTGGTTAGACTACGAGCTTGCTGAAAGCTGGGACTATCTCAATCCTCTTTATATCTGTCCTTATATCTGTAACAGCTTGTCTCTCTCTCTCTTTTTTTAATGTACTAAATTACAGTTTTATTTTTGTTTTGTTTTGTTTATATTTTTTATTGAAGTTTGATTTGCCAGCATATAGTATAACACCCAGTGCTCATCCCATCAAGTGCTCCCCTCAGTGCCCATCACCCAATCACCCCATTCCCCTGCCTGCTTCCCCTTCTATTTCCCCTTGTTCGTTTCCCAGAATTAGGAGTCTCTCATGTTTTGGGAAAGGAGGGAAAATGAGTGGGAAAAATGAGAGAGGGTGACAGCTTGTCTCTTGTATCTGTGCCCGAAGCACAATGCCCAAAACCTAGCAGGTACTCAATCCATGTCTGATAAATCCATGAATGAATGCCTTAATTCATTGTTTCTTCCTCACAGATCTTTTCTCTCCCTCACACCAGAGTGGTGTTAATGGTGGTCACTGGGACAAACTTAACATTGAATCCTCCATCAGCAGCAACTACCTACAAACTTCTGAGAGGTAGACCCTAAAAGATGAAGACACCAAAAGAAACATAATGAAAGACATATGGGAAAGTGAAAGAGAGAGCGAGAAAGGTGGAATGGGAGGAACCAGAAGAGAGAAGTAACAGATTCAAAAGTGACTGTATAGGCAAAAAGAAAAATAAAGTAAGGTAAGAGTTATGACAGTAAAGGGAAGCCACACCAAGGTAAGAAGGAAAGAGACTGTAAAAAAAGAAAGAAAGAAAGAAAGAAAGAAAGAAAGAAAGAAAGAAAGAAAGAAAAGAAAGAAAGAAAGAAAGAAAAAAGAAAGAAAGAAAGAAAGAAAGAAAGAAAGAAAGAAAGAAAGAAAGAAAGATGAAACTAAGGAAACCAATGAGATCTAGTTCAAAGGAAAGTGAAAAGACTTACTCAGGGGATCCCTGGGTGGCTCAGCAATTGAGTGCCTGCCTTCAGCCCAGGGCGTGGTCCTGGAGACCCAGAATCAAGTCCCACAGCAGGCTCCCTGCATGGACCCTTCTTCTCCCTCTGCCTGTGTCTCTTCCTCTCTCTCTCTGTGTGTCTCTCATGAATAAATAAATAAAATATTTTAAAAATATACAATAAAAAAAGACTTACCCAAGAAGCATAGTGTTAAAAAGTACCTGAGGTAGAAATTTTTTAAGTGTTCAATTCTACCCAAAACAGTATAAGGGGAAGTTGTCACATGGTGAAACTTAAAACAAGCGAAGAAAAGGCATAACAAGCCTTCTCCTCCTGTTTAGATGATATAAAATACTAAATCATAATTAAAGCACTTTACCAACAACACTGATTAAAATAGGTAGGTCAACATTAATGAACTAGTTTTAAGAGAAAACTACCCTTGGAGCTAGGAAGATTAGATACCTCAACAGGATCACACAAATGTTCCTCCAGAAAAGAGCTGTGAATGTTGCAGAGACAGTTACATAAAGAACCAACTATGCGAGGCTCCTGAGTGGCTAAGTTGGTTGAGCATCTGACTCTGGATTTCAGCTTGGGTCATGATCTCAGGGTTGTGAGATAGAGCCCTGTGCTCAGTGTGGAGTCTGCCTGGGATTCTCACCCTCTCCCTCGCCCTCTGCCCCTCCTCCTACTTACATGTGCACTCTATCTCTCTCAAATAAATAAAATCTTAAGAAAAAAAAATAGTAGACTTGCAAGAAATCTCCCAGGGCAGAAGAAAAGAAAAATATAAATGAGCAAAGGACAGATAATATACAAATTTATTAACTGATTCCTGAAAAGTGCCTAGCATTTTAGATATATCACCTTGTGTCCAGTCAGCTATATCCCAGGATACTGAGAATCAAGCCCACGAAAGAGTGTTTCATTTGGCAGCAAACTGCAGTTTCACTCAGTTTCCCAACTTAGAGGTAAGGCCAAAGATAAGAGGAAAACCCAAAAGAGAGGTCTGGCAGGATCAGGAATCTGACCCTGGTGCAAGTTGATGATACTTCTAACAGCTTGTCTCTTCCTTACTGCTATCCCTGTAAGTCAAGTCCTTAATACACACAGGAGGGTTTTCCAGCAAAGTCACTGAAATCCCTGTGACATTCTGAGTCACCTGGGTCCCCACTGTACTTCTCTCAGAGCTATTATGCCTGGACCACAATCACAGGTTTACAAGTGTTCTCCCCTACTAGACTGTGAGTACCTTGAGGTCAAGGTTTGTGTCTTCATCATCTCTTCCCGCAAAGCATCTGTCAAGATGTCCATCGTGTAATAAGTGATAAATAAACTAAGTGAAATAGATGAATAAATGAATGAGCACTTTACAAGTGCTGTTTGATCTTTAAGCCAAGCCCCCTGAGGGTTTGTGACAACTCTCTGGGCACCTAGCTACAATTTGAAATATTCACCACTAGATGGCACTATTTTAATGAGGTAGTAGAGCGCTTACCCTAACCTCCTTATATCTGATACTAATATGCTCTAAAGAAAGAGCTACTATTATTCCCAAAGTGAAATTTTTTAACCTTGGGATTTCTCTTAAATTTCCATTATACTCATATGTTTGACTTTCAAAAAGAAAATACTCTCCAATAAATTCTCATTTTTCCCCAATCCCATTGCTATGACCACATAAATCACCAACGGGAAGTTCAATACCTCCTCCATAAGCCTAGGGAACTTCCCTTGTTAAGATCTATTATTGTTATAGGCATTTTAAAGCTCATACATAGGGTCCTTAAAGTAATATTCATATGGACAGAGTCAACTCCAGACAATAACCACAGAAGCAGGTGCCTGCCCCATCATATTTGCAAAGTCTGTTGAAGCTTAGGCTCTAAGGCCACTGTTATCACTGCCACAGTGGCATTAAAAAACAGTCAGACACCGGGCGGGTCTCAACACACTGCCAGCAGGCTCCAGGAGATAGAGAAATCAATCAGCTAGTGACACCGCCTTAACCATAAGTATTAGTAAGGTTACCACTGTAAAAACATAGACTTTTTACACTGCTTCTATTCATTTTTAATAAAACTGATACTGGGAAATGAGGTCTTTTCATTTTCGATAGCTTCCTCAAGAATGTCATCTGGGTCATGCTGATCTTTGGACTCTAAGAAATTCCTCTACAGGTAGCTGCTTTCAGGCTCAAGTTTGCCTCCCCCTACCCCCTACAAATGGCTCCTTTGGCCCTTCTATACACCACTGCCCATAGCAGTATTTAGTGCCTTGCACTGTTGAAGACACACTGTGCCACCCACTCAACTGGGACACTGGGAGAGCAAAGACCATGCCATTTTTATCTTTTTATTCTGTTTCACTGTCCAGCACAAAGTACTGTGGAACAAGTATCAGAGGAGGGGGAAGTGCCTAAGTTTGGGGTTGAACTCAGCAATCCACTCATCCTCACAAGAGAGGACAATGTAACTGAACATCTTAGCCAACATCCAAGTCTAGGTCATCTAAACCCAATATATTTAGATCACACTCACCATATCCACCTTTTTTTTAAGATTTTTGTTTATTTATTCATACATGAAAGACAGAGAGAGAGAGAGAGAGAGAGAGAGAGAGAGAGAGGCACAGGCACAGGCAGAGAGAGAAGCAGGCTCCATGCAGGGAGCCTGATGTGGGACTTGATCTTGGGTCTCCAGGATCACACCCTGGGCCAAAGGCAGGGGCTAAACCGCTGAGCCACCCGGGGATCCCCCCATCCACCTTCTATTCTCGTTCCCCCAGATCTGTTCTTCCTCTTGACAGTCCCCTTTCTACTGATGGCTCCATGGTGCTTGCAATAATCCAAGTTCAAACCTTCATCTTTGCCTCATTTTCCTTCCTTGCCTGATCCTTGCTTGGATCCATGTTCTCACCAGGGCCTCCATAGCCATTAGTCTAACCCAAGTACTCACTGCCTTCCAGCTTTATAACCTGTCTCCCCACTATAAGACTTTTGAGGATGAAGATCCTTTATTTACTGATTTTCATATTTTCCTCAGGGGGCCTTTCCTAACAAAGTACTTTATTAATTCACTTACTTGAGAATATAAATTAAATGCAGTCAATAAAGCAATAAATAAGAAAGGACACATACTTACATACACACAGAGAAACTATAATGGATATCAGGAAAATTTAAGTAAAAAGTGAAAGATTGAGCTTGAACTAGCCTGCATGTACTAAGCTTTCAAAGAAAAAAAAATTGTGGATTTTTTTGTTTGTATTACAAAATGTGCTAACACTATATGGAGTAGTACATGAGTTACTTTCCCTCAACTGTAAAGCCAGTGAAAAGGAAACCAGATGTGGGCACAGAAGAGATAGTGGGACAGCTTAGTATTCAACTACTGTTAGAGGTAAAACAACACCTATGTTCTGTATTTCCTTTGCCTCAATCAAGAGACTAACTAACCTGGTGATTTCTGGAAACATGGTAAAGGACTGATGCACTATGTCTTGCAGATTACATGTGTGTTTTAGTAGAAGGTGTCAATGCCTTTGTCTCCATGGGTAACACATTATGAAACTTCCAGTTGCCCTGGCAGCTGGCTCATGAGGACTATTCCTTGCCCATCTGATGACATCACACAAGCACTCGCTTTATCACAGGCAGGGACTTTATCTACTGCACCCATCAGAGTGTCCTCAGGCCATGGAATAATACTGGCCTCCTCCTTGCATAAGTGATGACTGTTTGGCATCTCAGAGTAACACAAATGGTCAAGAAGAGCACAGGCTCTGGAATCAAGGACCTGATCATTATTATTGCTGTTGCTGCTCCTGTTACTTTTAGTATTCAGGATTTTCCTGAGCTATCCCAGTGCCTATATCCAAAATGTCATGGGATATCACCACCCCAGCCCCCAAAGCTGACTCTGAGTTCCAGGGCATACCAATCAGAAATAGAAATAGTAGCTGGAATATCTGCTAGTGAAGAAACCCTGAGGTCTTCGTAAGCATTCATCTAGTTACCCATACCCCTTCCAGTCCCTGTGGGCACCCCCCCTTCCACGATCCACAACCAGGATCTATTGGGCCATACGTTTTATGTCAGACACTATGCAAAGATCTCTACACACAGGACCTCGTCTCATCTTCACAACCCTAAGGAGTACATTATGTTAGTATCCCATTTCCGGAGAAGGAAACTGAAAAACAAAGGATAATCCTGCCTCAGGTCACAAGACCAACACAGAGAATCTTTCTGACTCATTTTACCTGCCTTTCCTCCAACTTCCTACAAAGATGAGTCCTGTTTTGTTTTCAGTTTTTAAATTCCTACTTTGAAAGGAGAACGTATTCCATCAGTAAATTAATCCCTGACATTCAAGAAGTCACTCATTTAGGTGCCTGAGTATAGTTCTATACCCACCAGGTAAACTTTTCCAGTATTCCTACACTATGAAAAAAAAAAAATGAGTGTATTGACAGAACAAAAAATACTCTGTAGATGCATAAGATCAATGTAGTCATCTTAAAAATGAGAAAAATGAAGCCCACAGGTAAAATATGTCTTGCTCAAAGTAATATAGCAGGAAGGAATTAGAACCCAGGGCACTTCTCTTCCCAAAGCACTCAGCTTAATCATTGAGACTAACTCATGTGTTCAGAAAACAAATTGTGAATAATGGATCCTTCCTTACAGATAGCATAGCGGTTGTACTAGCCTTCCCCCCTACCCCGTTTCTTATAATGTTCTGACATCCTTAAATAACTTTTCTGACTGGAGACTGCCCCTTCTAGGGCTAACCAGTTCTTCAAGGTACCAAAGGACTGAGCCAGGAGGTTGCCTTTGAGTGCAAACTAACCAGTCCAGAACAAAAGCTCCTCTATCTGGGGGCACCTGGGTGGCTCAGTGGTTGAGCATCTGCCTTTGGCTCAGGTCATGATCCCGAGGTCCTAGGATTGAGTCCCATATTGGGCTCCCCGCAGGGAGCTTGCTTCTCACTCTGCCTATGTTTCTGCCTCTCTCTATGTTTCTCGTGAATAAATAAAATCTTTATAAAGGGGGGGGGGCTCCTCTATCTGGCCTAAACATCTCAAAAAGCAATCATTGCAGGGTCAGATAGCTGGCAAGAGACCACTCCTATTGCAAATTAGTCAATCTTCAACTATTTAACCTGCCCTACCTTGTTTTCCCTCAGAAACTTCCAATAAAGGCTCTGGCCAAAACCTGTCATTGCTTCTGCTTCCTAGTGCTCCTCTCTGGCCTGGGGTGGCAAGCCATGCCTTTTATTTCCAGAAGAAACGTGAGTTAGATTAAACTCTTCTTTCAGTGGCACCGATTCTCCATGTCATCAGTCACTTTTATAAATTAAGCAGCAGAACAGCAAAGGATCTGGAATCAGACCCAATGGACTTACCCAACTCCCTTCACTAAGTGACCTGGACAGCTAGGGAGTCTTAGAAGAGCTCTGGTGATTGAGGGAAGCTTCACCAGCCTGAGGGGGACAAGAAAAAACATCCTAGGCAGAGGACACATTGAAGGCAAAATCTCAAAGGCACGAAATAGCAGGGAGTACTCAGAGAGGCATAAAAGGAAAGTATTGCCAAAGCATAATGACCAAGGCACAGGGCAGCGGGATGAAGGGCCTGGGGAAGTAAGCAGAGACTGATGGTGTTATGCCTGGCTAAAGGCTTGCACTTTATCCTACAGGTGATGAGGAACCAGTGACAGGTTGTGAGCAGGGCAGAGATAGGATTAGATAGGTCTTATAGATAGTTCTGGTGATCTATCATCAACTTCTCTGGCTTTCCACCTGTCTGGAATGGCCTCACATCCCCTCCCCTTCAAATCAAATCCCACATTAATCTCAAGGTCCTGCTCCTAATTTGTCACTGTTGGGAAGCTTTGTCTGGCTCTCCTGTACCATTGCCCTCTTCCCTTTCTCTGCAGAGACTTCCTCAGCAAGTCTGGTCAGCTTTATCATGATCCACTTATTACTACCCTGAATAGTCCTCCTGAGGCAAGCATCTGTGAGGCCACCAGATGATAGATTCTTTCAGGGTAGGACCTTCTATCCTACTTTGAGGCCCCCTTTCAGTACTCTTTACCCAGAGACTGCTCTCTGTTGTCAGCAGTCCTGAGGGGCCTGCTGCAGCTGGCAGAGAACTAACAGATTGCTTATCCTGCACACCCTCCACATGTTCAGAAAACAGAAAAAAAAAATTCTTCTAACTCCTGTACTTCTTCAGAATACAAGGATTCCCAGGGAAACCAGGCCACCTGATTCCTGGTTCTCCAGGGGCCTTCTTTCCACTAGCAGAAACACAAGTAGCTGCTACAAGGGCAAAACTATTCAATTAGCTCTAGTTGAAGCTTCTTCTTTCCCCACAGGTGTAAATTGGGTGCCTTGCATGTTGTTTTGAACTTGACTCAACATAAGAAGGTATTTATTTCCAGACTGTCTCCCGCTCCAAAGAGGGAGGCAAAGACACATTCAAGGCCTGCAGTTTACCCTGCATGCCCCAGTCCTCCACCTGGGGGAAATCACGCACAGGGAAGGTTTCGCGAAGCAAGTTACAGGTCAATTCTTCTTCCTGGGCCTGAAGAGAAAAGTGTACCAGACAGTTTCGGAGGTATTTCAAAAGTGGTTAAGGATGTAAACAGCGTACGACTGCCAGGCACTGGAGTAAATTTCTCTCAGGAAGAAAAAAAGTCATTGTAAAATCAGTACTATAGAAGCCTACATGTTTCAAAAGAAGTTCAATCTAAGGATGCATTAAATCTTCTGGCAAAACTCCTAGCCAAATAGGACAACAGAAACAGAGCATGTTTTCTCTAGTTGCTGCTTCTACATAATTTAAGCTACATTCATACCACTGACCTTCAGAGGCTCCCCTTTCACGTTCAGTATATAATATACTTCATGATCTGCCCTTGTGCCCTGACTAGTTTCATCTCCTGCGCTCCCCCACATACCTCCTCCATCTCTCCCAAATTGGTCTCTGCATTTCCTCAACTGGGCCATATTCCACCTCATTTCCATTCCTTTTCCTATGCTACTCTTGCTTCTTAGAGCTTGTTTCCACACACCCTCATTCCCACAATTTTCTGGTTCTCCCATTCCTAAGTGTAATAACCAAACTTTATTAGTGTCTCCAGCACTCCTGGCATTACGTTAGGTTGTCATATAATAAATACAAGGCGTGCCTTCAAACTCCACCACAGACAGCATCCTCTCCAGAAGCTACCTTACTCTTCCCTTACTCCCATCTCTTACTCTTCAGGAGCCAATCCGGGTTCCTGCCTCTTTAGTCCTTTATTACAGAGGTTATCAGGCTCCACTGTAACCAGTTGCTTATTGATTAGGTCTCTTGCCAGGCTGTGAACTTCCTGAAGTCCTAAACGGAGTCTTCCATTTGGGCCCCTACAACCCCCATCCCTAAAGCATGACACTTCGCATGTGCTCAGTAAATGCTTATCTAATGAATCCAAAAATGGAAGACTACACAGACTTTGCATAACAATAAGCACCTGTGTCTGTGGAGATCATTCTGCAGGTAGGGATTTAAATCCCAGCCACATTTAATGGACTATGGTTGGAAAAGTCACTAAACTTGTATCTTGCATCTATTTAAATAAATAGAGCAATGACCCAGAATGACTTAGTTTCTGCCCTCATAGAACTTATATCCTAGAAGGGAAATTTTTAAAAAGTCCCAATAAAGCAAAACAATTGCAAGTTATAACAAGTACCATAAAGAAAAGAAATAAGATCTAGAGATGGAAAATGACAGAGAAAGGCAAGATCTTTCTGAGATAATGACATTGAAGTGGGAACTACTAGAGGTTGAGGAACTAGCCAGCGGTAGACAGAGACACCAAATTCCAGGGAATGAGAAGAGTGTATGCAAAAATCCTAAGGTAGGAAAGAATGGGAGTCTTCATGACCTAAAAAACCATCAGTGGAACTGAAGCATAGTGAAGGAGAGGAAGAGTTGACAGTGAGTTGGAAAGGCCTACATGACCTTGCATGCAGGTCACAGTAAGGATTTTGGATTCTTTTCCCCCAAATACAATAGGAAAAACATCAAAGGATCTCAGCAAGAAAATTACCTGAGCACATTTGTATTTAAGAAGATCACCTTTCCTGACAAATGGAGGACAGAATGGATCATATTTGGAATAAAGCACATCCCTGATTTATTCCTATTTTTTGCTAGAAATAACTTCATCATTTAACTCTCTAGTATAGGGGTCAGCAAACTTTTTCTATAGAAGGCAAAATAGTAAATATTTTGGGCTTCATGGTCTATGTGGTCTCTGCCACAATTACTTAACTCTGCTATCATGCAACAAGCATGATAAGCAGACAATACATACATGAATGAGCACAGCTGTGGTCTAATGAAACTTTATTTATAAAAATGGGTGACATGGTGTACTTGGCTCACAAGCTGTAGTTTGCTAATCCCCTGCTATAGAGTTTTGTTCATCTTTATGATGTTTAAATTGTCCCCATCTATTCATATTTTGCTTAGTTTTCATTAAGAATGGTGACTAAGTTTTACGATATGTCCCTCAGCATCTATTTATTTAATTAAGTAATTTTGCTCTTGTAATTTGTGATTACATGGATAAATTTCATTTTTTTCAACTTCATTCCTAAAATAACTCTACTTGATCTAAATGTTTTTTTTATATATTCCTACATTAAATTGGCTGAGTTATTTTTAGAAGTTTTATCCCTATGTGTGTAATAACATTTTGCATCTGATACCAGTAGAGTACTAAATGGATGACTTTTAGTTAAACATCTCAGATTGGAATCTGTTTCTCCACAAAGTACAGGAGAGGAAATGACAACTCAGAAAATTTACTGCTTTTCTGAAAGATGGAAAGACGGATCTGTGGTGGCTAGTTTAACAGAGCAGAGAAAAACTACAAATTCAACCCCTGTCACAGAGGACAGCAAAAAGAGATAAACTGGCTGAAACCTGATTGGGTTTAGGAATTGAAAGAACCACATATGTTCCAATTTCAATGATGAGAGGATGGATGAAAAGCAAGAGAATTGGTTTTAAGTTTGGTTAAGAAGCAATTAGTTGGCAGGTTGTGATTCTGACCACAATAGAGTTGTCTCTGAAGATCAGCAAACAATGGGAAGGAAAAATAACCTGATAGACTTCTATACACAGAAAAATACCATTTAAAAAAGAAGCCTTAAAAAGCAAAGAAATTATGACACATGCTATAACATGGTTGAGCCTGAGGACATTATGGTAAGTTAAATAAGCCAGTCACAAAAAAGACAAATGCTATATGATTCCACTTTAAGATATATCTAGAGTAGTCAAACGCATAGAGACAAGAGGGGCAATGGTTATTACCAGGGGTTGGGAGAAGAGGGGGATGGGGAGCTGGTATTCAATGGGTACAAAATTTCAGTCTGGAAGATGAAAACATTCTGGAGATAGATACATAACATGTGAATGTACTTAATGCCACTGAACCACTGAACTGTACACTTAAAGACTAAAATGGCCAATTTTACAGTATGTGTATTTTGCCACAAAAAATATTTTCCTATTTACAAAACAAAAACAAAAACAAAAACAAAAACAAAAAAAACAAGAAGACGAATCTTGAGTTTTCTGATCCTACCTAAATATCAAACACTCTTCCCCCCTGTTCCAACAAGTACAATCCTGGTGATAATGTAAGAGGTAACCAAAGTAGAACTCTGAAAGGTGGAAAGAAAAAGGAAACCCTTTTTTTAGGGAACCCTAGAACTAGAGAAACAACATGAGGACAAAGCATCTTATGTCCTCTCACTCTGACCCAAACAGGGATCTAAGCCTGGTGTTTTTCCAGTCTTGAACTTAGTAACAGAAGTTGGCCCAGGTAGATTCATTCCTCTTCCAGATCAAATGTGAACCCCCATAATACCAAGGAAAAAGGAAAAGCCAAGGCAAGGGGGATCCATCAGAAGCCTTGCAGACAATAAGGGGACAGAGCAAGTGCTTTCCTTACTACCAGGACTAAGACTACATTCCTTAACCTAAAAACATGAGGCACTGGCCTGCAGAACTCCTTCTGCTTCTTGGACAGCACCAGCAGGGACCCATGGAAACCCTAGCAGCAGGAGATAAACCAACAGTACCAAGTAGCACCATAAATGCTCTGTAAACCCAAGTGTCATTGGAACCACAGCCTACAAAAGTAAGCCAAGACCTACCTATGTGCTAAACTTAAACAGGGTGACTTCCTACTAAAACAAAACAAAACAAAAAATAGGCTTAACAGTTACTTAACTTAATAGCCAATATGTTCAGGTACAATTTTAAAAATGCCATCATACCAAGAACCAGGAAAATAGCAACTTGAAGGAGGAAAGAATCAACTAACACCAATACCACCATCAATCAGATATTGGAATTATGGGACAAACATAAAAATGCTTCAGCAGCAAGTACAACTTCCCTTAGAACAAGTGAAAATATACCAAATCTCAGCAAAGGAACAGAAGTTACAAATAAAAACCAGACAAAATTATAGAAATGAAAAACGTAACAGAAAATTTTAAATCTCTCGGGGGGCTCATTGGTAGAGTGGATGTCACAGAATAAAGAATCAGCACACTTGAGAATAGATTTATAGAATTTACCCAATATGATAAGAAAGTAGAATGGAGGGTGGTGAAGAGCCTCAGGGACCTATGAGATAGTAACAAATGGCCCAACATGTGTATCATCAGAGATCTCAAAAGGACAGGATAAGAAAGTGGAACTAAAATAATATTCAAAGATACAATGTCTGAAAAGTTCCCAAATTTGGCAAAACATAAACCTACAGCTCAAAGAAGCTGAGAAAATCCCCCCAAAATAAACAAAGATCCACACCACACACATCATAATTAAAGTTTTGAAAACCAAAGGAAAAAAGTCTTGAAGGTAGCTAGGCAAAAATGACTTATTACCTATATGGGAATACTAATTCAAGGAACAGTAGATTTCTCATCAGAAGGCATAAAGAACAGAAAAAAGAGTGGCACATTTTTCAAGTGTGAAAGGAAGGAACCAAAAATTGTGAATTCTACATCTGGTAAAACTACCCTTCAAAAATAAAAGGAAAATCAAGACATTGTCATATGAATGTAAATTAACAGTATTTGTAATTAGCAATCCCATCCATAAAGAATGGCCAAAGAAGGTACCCCTGATAAACATTGTTCAGGTCATGCTTAACAGAGATTAAAGGCAAGACACATTATACATTATAAGAACACAAAAATATTCAGCACACCAAAAGATTTAAAAAAATCACGAAATCTGGCATCAAACCAAAAATTACTAGGTACTTAAAGAGCAAGAAAAATATGGTGATGAGCCGAAGCATCCAATCAAAACCAGCCAAGAAATGAAACAGATGATAGAATTAGTAGACAAGGATATTAAAACAGTTATTCTACTGCATTTCATGTGTTCAGGAGCTAGAAAAAGACTGAATATGTTAACCAGAATTGTGAAAAATATCTTTTAAAAACCTCTATTAAATTTCTAAAAATAAAAACTACAATCTCTGAGATGAAAAGTGTACAAGAAAAAAAAATAAAATAAAATAAAAAAAAAAAGAAAAGTGTACAAGATAAGGATAAATTACACATTGCAGAGGGAAAAAATGAGTGAACTTGAAGACCTACACTAGAAATTATTGCCCAAAAAAGCATAAATTTAAAAAAAGGCAATTCCAAGTGACCTAATTCATGAGTAATTGGACTCTCTAAATAAAATGAAATAGGAACAAAAATATTTGAGACATAATAATTGAATATTTTCTAAGTTAAGGAAAGCTACACATCCAGAGATCAAAGGAGCTCAACTGGCTCCAAGAAACTTGAATAAAATTATACAAAGACATACTAACATGAAACTATTTAAATTCAACAAAAATAAAATCTAGAAAGTGGTCAGAAAAAGACAAATTACAGAAACAATCACAACAATGACAGCAGACTTCTCATCAGAAATTATGCAAGCCAGAAGACAATGGAGCAACATCTTGAAAATTCTGAGAGTAAAACTATATTTAAATCCAGAATTCTAGACTAGGAAAAAAAATAGGTTTCAAAATGAACATCAAATACTTTTTCAGATATATAAAACTGAATTAATTCAGCAGCAGCAGATATGTACTGCAAGAACTTAAAGAAAGCCATTCAGGCAAAAGAAAAAAGATAACAGATGGAAACTCAGACAAATCTATACCAAGCAATGAAAAACGCAAGAAGTGGTAAGTAAGTGTACATAAGTATAACACAATATTTTATTTTTTTAATCAGTTAAAATATAAATGACATTTTAAAGCAAAAATAACAACACTGCATTGTGGAATTCATAACAAATACAGTAATAAGATGTATAACAATGACAGTCCAAATGTCAGGAGAGTTGAAATAGAAGTATAAGCTTAATAGTTATTGTAAGATACATGAAGTACTAAATTACTTTAAAATAGATTGTGCTAATTTAAGGTGGCTACAATAAACCCTAAATAACCACTGAAATAAAACAGCAAAAAATTATAGGTCAAAAGTCAATAAAGGGAATAAAACAAATGATAAAAATAGTTGATCCAAACAAAGGCAGAGAACTGGGAAAATGGAATGAAGAAAAGGCAGCAAGATGGTAGATTTTAAACCATCCATATCCTCAACCAGATAATCTGTTTGAAGGGATTGTCACTGACCTAACTGAGGACAATGTGGGCATTAAAATAAAGAAATTAATGAACTCTAACCTATTAAAATATATAGAAAACTATGAATCCATATGAACCTAGTAAGTGACTAAACTAAGTACAATGAGGAATGAAATATTTAGTTTCAAAGTGTCTCTCCTCCAAAATACTTAAAATTACAAAAGGAAAAAAAGAGCAACTTTATGGTAAAAAAGCCTGGAGTTTATGGGACTGTATCTTCTACATATGCTTCATCATTTATTTTTTATCCCTTCTTAACTATCTGCACAAATGGAGCAGTTTTTGTGGTATATCAGAAACAGCAGAATGAGACTCTTTGGTTTCCAAGCCTATATGAAATGATTTTCAAACCAAAATCTTAGAAGCATAGAGTCTAACATATAAAAGCAGGATTTTTTCAAGAAAGAATACTACAAAACATTAAATTTAACATGTTCTCATTTTAAAGTTCATTAATAAATAAAATGAAGGTGTTTTAATGAACTAAAATATTGAAATTGGAAGACTATAGTGTAAAAGCCTAAAATTTCATGTGCTGCCTTGACATCTTGGAGCCTCGTAGCTCCAAAGGCTTAAACTCCCCTACTCTCACCAGGTATTTTCCTTGCCCAATGGAAAGTCTCCCCACCTGACTAGTTTCCCTAAGAGCAGGACCAGCTACATTCCATCGGGCCCTCAACCTAACTGCTTGTTTCCCTGCAGCCAGCAAAATTATTCAAACAAGCCCATCACATCACCTCACAGGAACCAGGGGTTCCCTCATCCTCTTATTACCACAAAGCCTGCCTCCCACAGTCCTCACTTGTTCAATCTGCTTCAAAGTGCAACCCAACACTATAGCACTTGTTATTAAAAAAAAAAAAAAAACAACTCCAGAGTAATCAAAACATTGCAAAAATAAAAGCTGTGAAAGCACTGGAAATAGGCAACTTTATGTATAAACTTGGAATTGGAAAGATCTTTGTAAACAAGACAAAAACCAGAAGCAATAAAAAATGAAAAATTGTCCACACAGACACAAAATATCTGTACAAAAAGATGTGAAAGTAAAGCCAGAAGACAAAGTACCTGGAAAAATATGCACAATATGAATGCAAAAGGCTTATTTCCTAATTTAAAAGACCTTAAACCAATGTTTTAAAAGCAATAGACAATAGTCAAAGGCTATAAATAGATTGTTCATAAGAAAACTAAGACAAAGGTCCTATAAACATGAAACTATGCTTAACTTCTTAAATTTGAAGAAATATAAATCAAAATAATGAGATGTTATACTTCACTTATCTGGTAAAAATTTAAAAATCACAATATCTAGAGTTGGCAATATTGTGTGGAAATAGAAATGTAATAAAGTTCCTGCTGGAAATTCCACTATCCCATCTTTACTTAGTACTTTTAGATAATAATTTGGCTGTCTGTCAAATTTCTCAATATTCATATATTTTAATGCAGCCAACGCCTTGTTAGAAATTTTTCTATGTACATATACATTCAAAAATACATGCCAAGATACAGATACATCTTTATAAATGTTGATCATTACAAAAACAAGAAAAAATATAAATGTTCATCAACAGAAACCAAGTTAATATACTCTGGTACATTTATATAATGTAATGCCACGCACCCAATAAAAATAATGAGATTTGCCTAGAAGTGGTTAAGTGGGGAAAGGTCCTGTATATACTATTACATTTTAGAAGTTATATAGACAGTGGTATGCATACTATCATCCATTTGTGTAAATTACATATATGTTAAAAATACATATATATGTATATACCTATATATATACATTCACACATATGTAACATACACCATATATATATAATTTCTACACACATAGGTGTATGCATAAAATTTTTCTGGAAATATATACAAAAGAAGAGATGAGGAAATAGGAGATATTTTACTCTCATTCTATGCCTTTCTGTAAGGCCAATTTATTAATTGTATGGGAAACATATGAAGTTTAAAGGTTTAAAGGTGATGAACATACGTAAGGCACTTAGCACAAAGTAGAAATACTCAATGAATGTTCATTTTATTCTCCCATAACTCTGAGAGCTAATAATTCTCTGGGACCCACCAACTCTTTTTATTTAAGCACATACCTTTTGTTCTTTATGGACATAAAGAATTACTCAGGGGGCAGCCCGGGTGGCTCAGTGGTTTAGTGCTACCTTCAGCCCAGGGTGTGATCCTGGAGACCCAGGATCGAGTCCCACGTTGGGCTCCCTGCATGGAGCCTGCTTCTCCCTCTGCCTGTCTGCATTTCTCTCTCTCTCTCTGTCTCATGAATAAATAAAATATTTTTTTAAAAAAAGAATAACTCAATCTTAAAGAGAAAAAAGACATTTAGATCATCCTCCTAACTTTTCTTTAATATACAGATTCAAATTCTCAACTTTTGAACATTTGAGTTTTTTCCTCCAAAATCCTAAATGCTGGCATTGCTGATGCAATTTTTCTTTCTAATTGGCTTCCTCTTCCCCCAGAATGTCTTGATACAAAAAAGAAACACAGGGCAATCTCTTGATTATCCAAAATAGAAATTTTCATTCAGAAAGTACATATCTTACTGATTTTTTTTCCTAGATTAGCTCTGGTCACCCCTCAAAGAAGTAGTAGATTTTGAGTCATGAGCAGCAGTAGCTAATTTTATTAAATAAACAAACATCATCTTATCTAAGAGAACGTTGCTGAACTGCACTTAGATTCAAATGGTCCAAGCCCAGGCTTTCAGTGGCACTCACTGCCTGGACCTGCCTCCTCCTAACACTAGAGCTGTCAGTGCCAGGATCCAGGCCAAATTCCAAACCAGAACCCCTCCTTCCAAGTGCTCTTATCATTTTTTAATTGCAGTTCTATAGTTCTTACTGCCTGCCACTTAGTATTCCTGCATGTTGCTAAACAGCTGCCATGTTGTTTCCCTAGAGATACGTTCCTGAATATCCTTACCTATTTCACAGGGCTGTTATAAAGCTTAATTAATTAGAGTTTCCTGAATGCCTTGAGGTTTTTAGATGAAAAGTGCTAGGTTGAAGTGTAGAGTCTTGTTAAATCTCCAGTTTTATCCTGGAGATTGAAGTATCTCACCTGGGCTTGACTCCTGACAGGGTACATTCCAGGCCCCTGTGCCTTGTGCCACCATCACCTCAAGTCAGCCTTCTGAGGTGACAGGTTGTTCAAGATGTCACACAGGGCTACCGGCCAAAACTACACTCTTCTCTTTCAACCAGTCTGAGTGTGATTAAGATATGATTCATTTTCTCATAATAAATCACAAAATAACCCTGTTAGATTTCTGAATGGACCTAAAGTTGTTTGTTTTGTTTTGTTTTGTTTTGGCATATGCACAAAAAGGGCCAGGGAAGCTGCAAAACAGGATGCTGAAAAGAAAGTGCCATGGCAACTTGTGATAAAAAAGAAAGAGGCTATGAAAAACATGAAGGATTTCAGGTGAGCAAAAGAGATGAAGAGGCATTTCAAAGAGTAAGATATCCAAAAGGCCAAAAAACATATAAAAAGCTATATACCATCCCTAGTAAACAGAGAAATATAAATTAAAATATTGAAATATTTCCCACCCATCCAGTTGGCCAAAACCTTACCATTCTGCATGTTGGCAAGAATGCAGAGACAAGAGAAATCTTAGGAAGTGTTGGGGAGCATATAAATTGACACCATCACCTGAGAAGCAATTTGGTAAAGTTGAACATGTGACCATCCTAATACCCATAAATTCCACTTCTCAGAAGAAACTCTTGCATATGTGTGCAGGAAGAGTTTAAAATTTTAACAGCAGCCTCATTTTTAATTGAAAAAAAAAAGGAAAACAATCTAAATATTCATCAAGAGTAGACTGCAAGTAAGGTATGGTATAACCAAATAAGGCAATACTCAATAGCAGGGAGATAAAGGAACTAGTTATGGTATCAACATGGATAAGTTTCACAAACACAATGTTGAATGAAAAAAAACACAGTTGCTACAGATCCATAAAGATAACTTTATGTGAGGGTAAAAATTAGAGGCTGGGGAAAAAACTGAGCCTGAGACAGAGGTTAGCAGCACTGTACAAGTCTAGCAAAGCTGAGAAGGACGGTATCCACAAAGCATTTTAATTAAGTACAGGTGAAGTTTCCATCCTAGCTATTTGTTTTAATTACCCACCTCTCTAAAAACAGGGTTTAGTTTTCAAGAATTAAAATTTCCATTTAAAAGCTAGAGTTTACCAAAGCCAAAAAGGGGCTTGGGTGGTTTCTGGAAATGTTTGAACTAGAGTCTCTTTTATTTGTAAGATTTTATAACCAAAATTATAAAACACTGATTTAGGAACTTTTAAGAAACTGAGGTGTGCAAATAAGATTATAAAATTTTCCTTTGGAATATGGGGCTTTCTCTCATTTTTTGAAACAAGAAATTTAATTCTCACAACTCTCCATCTCCTCAACTAACTCTGAACACAGACTTCTTCGGACGTGTGAATAAGTAGCCTTCATCTGACTATGTGCCTTTCCGTGAATAAATGTCACATAAGCAGATGTAGGAGCTTTTACTTAGGGCTTTTAAAGTCTGAACATTTAACACTAATAGGTCACATTAATGACCCCAGTAGTCCAAACATTCCAGTCTCTTGGGAAATTTTGAAGTTCCCTTTTGATATTTCCCTATTAAGAGCAGAGCACAGTCTGCTGAAGACAACTGCCTAACTTAAACTGGCAACTGAAGAAGGTATTGAAGACCTAAGAAATCTTTCTGTACTTTCCTATCTTGACAACACGATCTGAGCCTTTTTGATATACCACATACAAACCTTTTACTTGAGAACAGACAGCCAGTTGATAGATTTTTATGCTTTCATTCAATCAATCAGGATGAGTGCACACACAGTAAGGAAAGTTCAAAGAAAGATAAAATTAGGTATTTGCCCTTGGAGAGCTTACAGTCTCAATAGACAAGAGATGGAACATCTGTAGTTTAATAACAAAACAACATGGCAACCAAGTGATATTATAAGAAAATAAATGGTAAGGGCCCAAATTCTAGGTTAGAAAAGTGAGTGATACAAGCATTCAACTGTCTACAGATTTAGACAAGGGCAAAGTTGCAGGAAGATGAATTGGTCTTGGAGGTTTCACAGTGAAGGCAACATGGCCAAGCCACAAGGATAAAAGGATTTGTAGAGGCTAAAAAGGGGTGAAAGAACATACTACAGATAGAAATCCTTATAAATAAAGGCTCATAGAATGCTGGATCGAATACAAAACGGACTAAATAAGACTAAACCAACAAGTTTACTTATAAAAACCCAAGCAAGAAAACCAAAGTACATCAAAAACACTGTGCTCAGCATCTGAGCACAGTGTCCTTTGTGAAGCTCACACACATCCCTAAATCCCTAAATGTCTAGCATTTGTTAATATACATCAACATTTTTTAAAAAAAATGAAGAAGTAGAAATGGGTGGAAAAACCATGGAATCTAAACCAAAATCCTACATATTCATATATTCCAGAGCATTCACATCAAGAAGTCCCTTTATACTTCAGCCATACTACCTCAATGGAGAAAAAAAAAATCTTTATTCCATAGGCCTGGAGCGCTGGCACATTTATTTGCCAAAGACGGTACAACAGGGATATTTGAAGGAATTAGGTCCAGAGCAGCTAATTTTTTAGATGAATCCATAGGAAACTGTAAGAAGATTTCTATACCCAAAATAAAAATAGAGAAAACACATCCTAGACATATTTATTGAGTTAGGCTTTACCACACGCCAATTGCTTGAATTTTTATTTAAAAAATATATTTCTTTTTATTTGTCAGAGAGAGAGAGAGAGAGCATGTGTGTGGGGATAGGGAGAGAGAGAATCCTCAAGAAGGCTCCCCTGATGAGTGCAGGGCTCAATGCAGGGCTTGACCCCAAGACTCTGAGATCATGACTTGAGCCAAAATCGAGTCAGACACTCAACTGACTGAGCCACCCAAGTGTCTCCCTTTTGTTATTATTTTCAATTTCTTGAACTTTTTGATCATGATCTTCCACAGAATCTTTCTGAATGAAATGAAGTCCACTCCCAAGTTCTTAATAAAAATTGTTAGTGCATCATATAGGTTATAAAAAATGAATCAAGCTGTATTTATTTTGTATTATCTAATTATATTGTAGGCACAGTCTGGGACTACAGGAAAAGTGCTTAATTTGAGGAGGACAACATTGGAAACAATTAGCAATAAATTGCATTTGCATAACTGAATGCTATAGCTGGTAGGATTCAGACAACAGAGATAATGAGGAGTGTCAGAATAGAGAGAAGGACTTTCTAGGTTCTGGAGTTTGCAAGCAAGGACAAAGAAGAAAAAGAATGTTCATGTCACGTAGATACGATAGCAAGACCAGTCCAAATGGAAGAGAGGTTATGTGCCTAAGAAAAGTTAAAAAAAAAAAAAAAAACAAGCAGAGAAAAGCTGTAGTGTGGAATAGGAGTTGCCAAACTCCTACTAGTGGCCTATTTTTTTTAAGTAAAGTTTTACTGGAACAAAGCCAGACTCCTTTGTTTACAGATAGTCTATGGTGGTTTTCACACAACAGTAGTGCTGAATAGTTGTGATAGTGATCCTAAGACTCACAGAGTCTGAAATATTTATTTCCTGGCACTTCTCAGTAAACTATGCCAATCACTGACATAGAACATATAAGTATTCAGGAAGATGGGAGGGAACAAATGTGCGTTTCCAGAACTCCAATTGGTATGTTACATTTCCTTATACTGACCCAGCCACACGCGGAATAGATCCTATACCCCAGGCTCTATGGGTCTTCTTACAAAGGACAGAGAAGAGAAGACCTTGAAAAATTGGCAGAAAGACTTAAGAGTTGATATAGTAGTAGGAATTCTAGGATGGGCAAATGATCAATCTAGAAGATAAAATCAGAATGAGAGCAGAAAAGAAACCTGAAGGAAAGGCACCAGTGACAATATTGCATAAATCTAAAGAAGGATCTTCATTTTTGAAAAAATGGAAATGAAATGGTAATTCAGAGAAACATTTCAAAAGATGACTCCCTCAAGTTGTGGTGACCAATTAACACGGTGGGGGGGGGGGTAGTAGAAGGGAAAGCACATCAGCCTAGGAGTAATACAAGTGGGGTCTAATTCCAACTCTGGGTCTTTGGCAAAGACACATTTTGGGTCCCTACCTACTCATTTATAATGCTAGGATGTAGGTACAAACATTAATATGTACTCTTTCTAAGGACCTACTTGGTGTCAAGCACTGGGCAAAGGCAATTCACAATTTTTTTTTTTACTTTTTTTATTTTATTTTATTTTATTTTTAGCAATTCACAAATTATCTCTAATCCTCCAAAAGGCTTTGTGATAGGCAGAACCAGGCCCATTTCACTGATGAGGTAGCTGGAGCTCACAAAGATTTAGTAAACTACCTGATACGACATAGCTAGTTAAGTAGCAAAATAATTTGGGAATTTAGACTTGGTCTCTGCATGTACAGGGCATCATATGGTATAAACGTTCATTACCATAATGGTTCATCACTACTTCATTCTGGGAAATCCTATATAATCTTTCTCTAAATCATTTAGGTAGTTAAGATTTCCCTTCCCCTCTAATCCTCTCAGTGTATTAGTGCTCGCCAAACACCCCCACACTCTTTTACATTGCCAGATGCCCTTAAAGTTAACTTGTATTCTAAAAGCAAAATAACAGATGAGTATAGGACTTTATAGTTGTCAGTGGACAAGCTTCCATATATCAATTATTTCATTTGACTCTCACAGCAAACAAATGGAATTATTACTATTGGAAACATGATTGTAGACAAAGAATCTTAGTCACAAGCGAATTAGACAATTTGGCTATTCTGTAGGTAAGAGGAGGCCCCTGAAGGCATTGTGTCTTTCATTTCTGTGTCCCGGCACACACCAGTGCCTGAAGCCATCTGGGGCCTCTCTGTTGAATGTAATTACTTTTGTGTAGAAACATGGATCGAACTGGACACAAACAGGTAGTTCTAGTAAATAGAATTTGCTCAGAAGTAATTCAAAAGGTTAGCAGGTTTTAATAATCATATTTTACCATTTTTTCCTCTCCTTAATCTAAATTCTTCAGTTTACAACCAATGCCAACTTTAGTAGTTTCGCAAGGCAGCATAATCTCTCTCTTCTGATGCCAACCCTTCCCTTTTCCCCCTTCAGTGACAACTTCATAGACAGTGAGCTCGTTACCTATCCCAACCCTATACTTGGCAAATCTGAACCAACTGGGATGGTGTAGAGGTATCCTGGGATCCCTCTTCTGGACCCAGGTGGACATTTCAGAATGTTAAGGAAACTTAGTTGGATTCTATCCTGGATCTCATCATTATAGCCAAGTCTGCAACTCTTTTGCTTCTTCTCTGAACTGGCTCTCCCCCTCTCCCGGCCCCCACTTCCACTGGAACTTAGTGAGAAAATGGCTTCTACTATCAGCCCGCCATGTGTGATAACAAAAATAGAAAAGAATGGTGAAGAAAAAAAAAAATCAAAAGCTTTGCTCTTTGAGATATAATTTAGTGTCTGGCAGGCATAATTCAAGAAAATTGTGTCCACTTCCTCATCACATAACTAAACAAACAATGAAGGGTGATGTCCTGCTGAGAGACATTTTCACATTAAAAGGTGCTAAAAATGGGCTAGATCTCCTCACAGCCCTGTTGGAAGCCTCCGTTCAATTTTTAGTCATTTCCTCTCCGTCCCCAGACTGGTAGCAACTGGCGAGGCAGAGGGAAAAGGAGAGGCTGCACCTCTGTGCTGATCCACTTAGCAATTCAAGCCATGATTGGGCAACGACAGAGTCTTGTCTCTTCTAGCCATTTTCAGATGGCTACAGGGAGGGAAGCCAAGAGAGAGAGAAAAAGACAAAAAAAAGATTATAAATCTTCTTAGGACTCTTCTTAGGTAGAGATGTAACATGAGTCAGAATCCTCTTCTGTGGTTCTGCATCAGAGGATCTATATGGATTAGGTCCTCACTGTTGACCAGATGCAACAGAAAAGATAGAAATTAAATATGCTGAGACATGCAGCATTACACATAGACTCTCCTGCAAAGCTATTGGTGCTGTCTTTTTGAGTCTTATGAACAAATATTTGATGAATATGCCAATACCAGAGTCCATGGTTAATAGCCTTCTTTAAGTATGTGTACCGGCCAGACTTCCACTGGAAACATCCTGTCCTCTGCATTAACACTCTTCATGCAGGAACTGATCCAACAAATAGTCTGAGTTACCTTCTCCAGACGAGGCATTATACCAGAGTTGGATATGTAAAGATGGATGATAATTGCCTTTTGGATTCAGAGTCTAGGGAAGGGTTTCCCAACCGTGGCACTGTAGACATTTGGAGCAGACCAATTCTTTGATGTGGGCCTATCCTGTGCATTGTCGGTGGGCGGCATTTTAGCAGCATCCCTAACCTCCACCCACTAGATGCAGTAAGCACTTTGCCTTAGTTGTGCTATTAAAATGTGACATCAAAAAATGTGTCCAGATGTTGCCAAATGTCCCCCAGAGGGAAGTGAGCAAGATTTCATTGGGTGACTGGCCCAAAGAGAGACAAGGCTTTGTAATCAAATAATAGCAATATAAACAAGAAGGGCTACTTTGCAGGAAATACTGTGGGAGCACTTGGAAGAGAGCACTTTGAGTGGAGAAAGAGGAAGCTGAATACCTCTATTTTGCTAAGTGCAGTCCCGTGACCAAGTATGGAAAAGAACAGACAATAATCACACTAGACAACAGATAGCACTTTCTGAGCACTTTCTACGTGCACTCACTGTTCTAAGCATTTTGCAGACATTGACTCGTTTAATCCTCACAACGGCCCTAGGAGATAGATTCTCTCATTATCCTCCTTTTAAAATCAACAGGCATAGAGAGGTGAAGTAACTAGTCTAGGTCACAGAGCCAGTCAGTAGTGGAGGTGAGATTCAAAACCCAAGCAACATAGCTCAATAATGCTGCTGAAAAATTTAAAAATGTTAAAAGGGACTCTGGCTTCAGCAAGGATATTTCTAAATAAAATAGATAAGAAGACAAAGAGACCTGAACACACAAAAAGGATAAGCGCTGCCAGTACTGAGAAGACAGAAGGGACAAAAGCACTTGGTATTAAAAACAGCAAACTTGCTAAGAGACTAGACTTAATTATTCCCACCACAGAAAAGAAATGATAATTACGTGATATGATAGAGGTGTTAGCTAATACGACGGTGGTAATCATACTGCAATACATAAACCTATCAAATCAACATGTTGTACACCTTGAACTTACACAACATTGTAGGTCAAATATATTTCAACTTAAAAAAAAAAAAAGCAAGCATAGAGCAAAAAAGGAAGGGTGTCAAAAAGAGGCAATGCTTAACCACTTGGGGAATTCGTATCTTAGAGACAACGCGGCTGGAAGGAAATCAGGCATGGGTGACAATTTGCATGTAAATTTGCAATTGTAAGATTTATGGATATAATACAGTTTGAACGGAATGTTTAACCTCAAAACCAAAATAATTCTACTTAGCACTTAGCACAGCCTGATTTTCTCCACTTCTCAAGGTGGGGTACCCACACGGTATACAAAGCTTTAGGATAAATATAGCTTATTTTGGAGTCTTCATGTTTTTGGAAGTTTAATATTTTACAAAAATAGAATAGGTGTATTGTAAATTTTGCACTAGTTGTTAGGATAAACTCAAGCTTTCAGGAAATTTCAAACTTGCGATGTCACTGCAGGCTGTGCCCCCTGGGGTATGCATGCATTCTCTTTCTCCACTTAAGACCCTTTGAGGGAAAGACGCAGAGAATCTCATCCTACAGCACAATAAACATTTTTGGCTGGTTGGGCTTATTTCTAAGAAATCACAAGTTAGAAGAGGTGGGCCATTGTTTTATTTTCATTTTAAAACCAAATCAGCCCAGATGGACTGTGCCATCAAAAATAGGCTTAGGGTAAGCTATGTGGCAGTTTTTGTGGCCAGTTTATGATGCCAATTTTGAAAGAGTATCTTCCTACATCAATCTAGAACCAGCTGCTTGGGATGAGTATTCTAAGAAGAAATCAGAACCAGGTCTTAAAGACTCTCCCATCAGTGCTCTGCCTTAATTAAAAAGCTCAAGATGCAGCCAAGCCTGCTATCAATGCTCACCTCAGGTCTTTATATTTTCTTCTTCCTTCTACCCTACTAGCTCTTTCCTTAAAGCAGTCTGACTCTCACCCTACCTCCTTCGGGTCACTACACAAAGGCCATGTCGTCAGTAAGGCCTTTCCTGACCTCCCTACTTAAAAATCAGAAATTCCTCCCTTCTACTCAATCCCCATCATAACACTCACTCCCACCTAACAGTCTACATACTATACTTGCTCATTTTTTTATTGTCTATCCTTCCACTGCATCCAGAATGTTAGCACCCCAAGGGTAGGAATTTTTATGTGTTTTGTTCCCTCCTGATATTCTAGAAAATAGTAGTAAATATTTAAGAAATGAATCAGTTATATCATTTAATCTTCACAAAGATTACATCTTTTAATGCTTCTCTTAGGTGTGAATCCTGCCATCAATGTTGTATAGATAAAGATGATAAGTAACCTTAGTCCAAGAGTCTAAGGCCACTGTAAACAAATACATACACTGAGTGGCTTAAACAACAGAAATTCATTTCTCACAGTTATGGAAGGTAAAAATCCAAGATTGGAATGTCAACATAGTCAGATTCTCTTGAGAATCATCTTCTGGGTTGCCAGGAACCTTGTTCTTGCTGTGTCCTCTCTCATAGAAGAGAGAGAGGGTTGGCTCTCTTCCCCTTCTCATGTGGATACTGATCCTGTCATGGGGGCTCTACCCTCAGGACCTAATCACCTCTCAAAGCCCCCACTTCCTAATACCATCCTATTGAAGGTTAGGGTTTTAACATAGGACACAACTATGCCTTCAATAATGCTAAAGTATTCAATCACACATGTTGGCTCCCTTTCTAAAATTGGTACTAATACTCTAGTGATATTATCTAGATGAGCAAATTGAGATTCACATAGGGAAATAAATTGCTCAAGGTCACAGAATTAGGCATTCAACTCAGGTTTACACAGCTCCAAAGTTATGTTCTTATAAATTCAATAAATATTTTGTTGATAAAAATAATTATTAATAGTACTGATTAACAATCAGTTAATAGTAATTGATTGTTATCACACTTTTCATTAGGAAAAATGATTCCCCCTCCATTATCTCATTGGATTCTCACAACAGCCCCACAAAGATGTTAGCTACTACATTATACTCCCATCCCTTCACAAAAGTGAAAACGGAGAGTCTGAGAATTGCACAATTTGTCCAAGATCACCTACCTGGAAAAGAGACCAATAGGACACTACAAAAAGCTCACTGCCACTGTCAATACCTTTGGCCAAAGGCATCTGTTTATACACCCAAATGACATGACTCCAAGTCTAGTGATCTTTTACAAAGCCAGGCTAAATTATGGATTTTCATACATATTAATTTATTCTATTACATAGAAATATCTACATCCAAGTATGGGATTTTCATACATATTAATTTCTTCTATTACATAGAAATATCTACATCCAAGCTGCAAGTTCAGTCTCAAACTGTAAGAGACCAGACAGTTTGCTATTTGAATCTCTATGACCAGGGCAGGGGACTTAGCCCCAATGCAATGTTTCGGGGAAGGGGGCGGTAATGTGGTTTAGCTCCAGGGGGTGGCAGCAGTGACAAAAAGAACAAAGTCTTCAAAGTTGGACAAAGGCACTCCTAGTGCAGTTTGTGGGAACATTTATGGATTATTCTATACAAGCCCAGCTCCAATGATGAAATAGAGCAAACATTTGATACATGAGTAAAATCCTGAGGGATTTCTGAACACATTAAGGAAGACAAACATTAAGAAAGTCTAAGGCTAGATTTATAGATAAAACATCTTTGGGGACTAAGGTATTGTCCTTTGGAAAATTATGTGGGGAAGGTCTCAAACCGTCAACCAGAAATAGACAATGCACCCCAGATCATACTGTATTTTGACTGCCTGTTTACATGTGTTTTCTGATGACTCCACCCTCCACCTCACTTACATGTAAGTTTTTTGAAGGCAGCAATGGGGCTATTTCTTTTTGTATCTCAAGTACTTAGCACAAGACCAACTGCTCATGATAATTATTTGTCAAATAAAATTAAACAAGATTTTTATCATGGCATATATCTAAGCTCCTGCTACTAGCCAACTACAAACTTCTACATAAATAAGTATTATTCTTTGTTTTGCATTCCTACTCTTAGCACTGAGCCTGGTACATTGTAAGCTTTCCAAAAATTTTTGCAACGAATGTTTGGATGGATGAACAGATGTTACCAGAGTTTCTTACCACAACTCATTTCCTTAAAGAAGTGCAACATTTTAAGATACAGAACACTTAGCATCCAGATCTTGATTTCTAATACTACTCTTTAATAAACCAGAGATTCTTGGAAAAATGACTGTAGCCTGATTCTGGAGCAGGAGATACAAAAGAGGAGTCTGGAACATCTTATAACATCTTCCTTTCCAAGTAAGAAAGTAAAAAAAAAAAAAATGATGGAAGTTTGTTAGAGGGACACAGGAGTCAATTTAAAGCTACCAATGGCCAAAATAATTTAAGCAACCCAATATATAAAGTAGTACTGGATTATAACTCAAATGTAAAATGAATATTGATGAGTCCATACTGGTATAAATGACTGAATAAATAAGTTGGAGAAAAGACATAAGAATGCACATAAGAATTCTAAGCAATTTGGGGCACCTGACTGGCTCAGTCAGTAAAGCATGCAACTCTTAATCTCGGGGTTGTGAGTTCAGGCTCCATGGTGGGTGTAGAGGTTATTCAAAAACAAAATCTTAAAAAAAAAAAAGAGAGAGAGAGAGAGAGAGAGGAATGCCTGAGTGACTCAGCAGTTGAGTATCTGCCTTCAGCTCAGGGCATGATCCTAGAGTCCCAGGATCGAGCTCCACATCGGGCTCCCTGCCTGGAGCCTGCTTCTGTCTCTGCCTCTGTGTGTGTGTGTGTGTGTGTGTGTGTGTGTGTGTGTCTCATGAATAAATAAATAAAATATTTTTTAAAAATAAGAGAATTCTAAGTAATTATATAGATTATCTTCTACTACCATGAGGGCTTAAGTATAGGCTGGGCACAGTGACTTCCTTCCAAAAGAAATAGTGTGGAAAGAAGGAGTAGAAAAGAGTAATTTCACAGTAGAAAAACAGAACACACACTACATCACTCAAGGGATCATGGCTAACCACCATAGTGACACCATGTGACAGGATGTACATTTGATATGATGTGATGAGAATGGCACTTTACCTCTGTGGTCTTCCTCCTCAAATTCCATAAACCCTATCTAATCATAGGAAAAACACCAAACAAATTGAAGGATATTCTCAAAACAAAACAAAACAAAACAAAACATCTGACCAGTACCAAAAACCATCAAGGCCATCAAAAACAAAGAACTTATCATATCCAAGAGGGTAAATAAATGTAATGTGGTATATCCTGGATGCGATCTTGGAACAGAAAAAGGACAGCATGGAAAACCCAAGAAAATCTAAATAAGTTATGGTTTCTTTTAAATGTATCAATAGTGGTTAATTGTGACAACTGTACTATTCTAATGTGAAATGTTAATAATGGGGGAAACTGGGTATGATGCCTATGGGAACTTTCTGTACTATCTTCACAACGAAAACCATTTTAAAAAAATCAAAAGTTCGCTTTTTTAGGAAGTATAGGGAAAAAAAGTTCTAGAGACTTAAAATGATACTCTGGTACTCTGTCACAAGAGGTTTTGGTAAATTCAATCTCCAAAAAAAACCGAGTTACTAAGGACTTCATTTCTGCCATGATGCTTCTACAATAAAGTCCTCTATCAGCATTTGATGGCCGCTACTGCCCACTATGTCTATCACTTCTAGATCTTCAAATAACGTTCTGCTTCCTTTGCCCATAGTCTGCTATCGCAACCAAACACAAAGTAGGATTCATAAGGCCTTGTCTCTAAAGTCACTCCTCCGTGATTGATGTGGTTACTGAAATTCTTCCTACTCTGCCCCCCACCCCTTATAGCCAAGGAAGACTTCTTAGTAAGTACCCTGGCCTCTGCTGGCCTATGTTACCATTCCCTCCTCTTCCAATGACCGCCTCCCTCTCCCCTTCAGGCTCCATAATCACTGCTCGCCTCTCTGAATACATCCTGAGAAACCAAAATAATAGTTGAGCCTGGGGGTTGGCCAGGCATGGGAAGGAGGGCTGGACAGCTGCTGGGCCTACCTCAGACTTGGCCTTTTCTTTCAATGATCTGAGTCATTTCCTCTGGCCCCTCTTTATCCAATTGAGATGAAAATGTGCCTTTCTATTTGAGTCTCAGTGCTCCTTTGGTGTCTAAAGTCTACCTTTATCCTTTTGGATTCGTCACTGATTCTGAAGGGAAAGATAAAGTTAAGCCCACGGAGCCTGCCTAAGGCCTCAAACTACTCAGCATGGCGGGAGGCCACAGTAAAACCCTTTCTCCCTCTTCTCCTCGAGGTAAGCCTGTCCATCAACAATTACCCGCCATTTGTAGAGCTGGTGGCGTGAACACCTTCCCAAACCCCCAAACTGAAAAGCAGCTCCCTCAGAAACCTAGATATTTCAAGCACCAAAGAGGAGAATTACTGGAGTGGAAGCTGGTATCATATTTGAATCATATTTGAATGCATTCCTCAAGCAACACTCATTAACATGGGCAGCCCATTTATTTCAGACCAGCCACTTCTCAAACTGAGAATTCCTGTTTTATTTCACTTTGATGCAACTCTAAATGAGATTGTAAACAAGGACCTGTGAGGAAACAGAATCAAACGCAACTTTCATAATTATTAGAAGCGTTCACTCTCATTAACAAGGGGTAATTGTTTCTGTTTTGTAAATTGATCTGAGATGAAAGGAGTGAGTTAATAATTTATACTGTACTATGGAAAGGGGGCTGTGAAAAGACTCTACGGAAGGATTTGAATTAAACAGCCTTTCACCCTTTTAATATCTCACAAGAGATTCTTCTGCACTGGTTCATTTAATTTAGTGGACACCGCAGTGTGGCCCATTGATTGTGGACAAAACTTCTGAAGGGCCTGGTGTGCACCCCTGTTAAAACGTGGGAAGAGAGTAAAGTTGGATGTGAATTAATTTGATTCTGTACATAATTCTTTTTCAATGGGATTCTGTGTCCCATTGCAAAGGCATGAAAAAAGGAGACACTGAGTTTGATTGCTCAATATTCATCTACATTTTCCTCTCTATGGGCACAATATGCTTGGCTTAATTAACTTTTCTCAAAGGTGAAGCAGTGCGCACCATCTGCTGTGAGACAATCACATTTGTATGCCTCTCAGAATAATCCCTTTACTACTGAAAACAGCTATCATATAGTAGCCAAAACCAAAACTTTCAAACATTTTTTGGCCTGGGAGCGAAAGACCAAATCCATTCTGGTCCAGAAGCACAGGGCTGGGAGACAGTGTGGAGGAGAGGCAACGGTTGTTGTTTTGTTACAGGCCAGCTCCTCGCTCGCGAATGATTTTGAGTTTGCCTTGTCTTCCCTACGCCACCAAATTAAAAATTCTACATGCTTCATTTAAAGCCCAGCTCAAGAACAACTGCACAGCGGGAGCATCCTCCTTTTCTCCTACCTCTTAATTTCAAACCTACAGAAGAATAGGAAAGTGCACCATGAAAAGAATCATCAAGTCACTCAAAATCCCAATGCAAAATATTGAGGCAAAGTTTAGCCATTTAATTTTTTAATCAAGCCTCAAGGACCACACAGTGTTATCAAGGGCCTGCTGAACTTGCTCGAAAGCTGGGTCATTATTTGATCTTTGTGGCTGGTAATCTGATTATCTCATTGTGGAGGTAAACTTCAGACCCAATCTTGTTAGCAGCTGGCGAAGTTGGATTACTACAGCTACTGAACTGGAAAATGAACTGGGCCGTCCAGCTTTAGCCTGGCTCTCTTTGAGTCCACAGTTGGGTATATACTTGTGGGTCTGAATCAGCACTTGATTCTAGAATCTCACAGTGCAGTGTAAACATATTCTCTAATGATAACATCAAGCCAGGACTCTAATATGCAAGCACGCTGTCACACATACACACACACCTATATTCCAGAGCGCACGTATGCATGCGCACACACACCCCAGCTCCAATGGATCTGACACAGGTAGTGTCTGTTCAGAAAAGTAGATGGCCCAAGATATTTCATGAAGGAAATTAATGAGCAGCATTCTTGGCTTTAAGATTCACACTCAACAGAGTTGCTAAAATATGCAAATACTCACAAGAGTTGTGTGGTCCCTGCTTAAGACACTCACAGTTTTGCTTGTGGTCTCACTGAGGCATTGACTGCTTTTACAGTGAATGCCCAGCCCCGTCAAAGCCCAGAAAGTCTTGAAACATAGCTTGAAAGAGTTCAAAGGATCTAAAAGACAAAAAAGGACTAAGCTGGGATTTTTATGTACACTGAAAAGAAGAATAAAATATAAGTTCCTTAATGCAGGCTGTTATGGCAATGTTACCCATATCAAAGCATTATGGTGCTACGGAAGAGTGTTGAAAATTTTCTTGCACACCATATGCAAAAGAGAAATAGGAACAATTTAGGCCGGCGGTGATTTTGTGACATGAAACATTGAATGCTCTTTTTTGACACACTATTGAGTGAACAAGGAATTCAAAGAGTTTGAACTGGAACAAGTTTTCTGCCTCAATAAGCCATAATCAGCCCCAAAGAACTGAGTACTCCTCAGAGTAGTGGCCTGCTCTCAGGCTGCCCATGCTGGGGTTTGCTGGCTATTATAACATGCATCAAAGCAAGAGCTCTTATGTTGGCTTTCCTCTTATCAATTCCGCTAAAACCTCAAGTCTTTGGTGCAATTTCTGAAACCAGAAAGCTGATCGGCAGCATTCCCAAATATCAACATCTCCCACAATCATCACAGAACCGCATTAGTATACGGAGCAAGTTAGATAGCGAGGCAACTAAAAAAGAAGGCATCTTTGCTGCGTGTGTGATATCGCAGACATTATTTAGTAACGCGCACAATGGTCCTTGATTTATTTCCAAAGTCTAGTGAATGAGGCAATCTTGCTCTATGATTCGAGTAGAAGCAACAAAGTGGATTTTACAAGAGATTGCTTGCTTGGAAAAGAATAGCCCCCCCCCTCTCTCTTTCTCTCTCTCTCTCTCTCTCTCTGGAAAAGAATAGCCAGATTTAAAAATGCATCTTTGCATTTTAATTTATTTTAATTATTTTCAGGTAGTTCAATTCATTTTTATAGTATTCTCTTCCAACATTGAAATTTTAAATTGAGCCAGAAAATGTATAGAAATTCTTAATGTTATCTACACAAAAATCTGCTATTGATATTATGATTGTTTTTTAGCATTTAATTACATTTCAGTAGCATGATACAGAAACATAGGAATATATCATTAGTGATAAGTACTCCTTTTTGACAATTTTTTAAGACAAAAATCTATTTTTCAGCATGTTTAATGATAATCGAGTTTATCACGACTAAACCATCATCATTATAATGTAATAAATGTAATAAACCACGCTGATGAAACCATAGGCAAAATAATAATCTGGACTGTTCCTAAACAAATTGCTATATGTTTCATATGATTAACTGTCCCTACGTTTAAAAGCAGTAAACAATTTTTGGAATAATAACATTGATTTTCTTAGCCTTACAAGGATAGGGCTATAGGATCTGTTTTAGTAGGGCAATTAAACAAATCTGAGGCAGAGAAACTGAGGGTAATTTTTTTTTTAAATCACAGTTTTCACTGAGAATTTTCAGCCCAGGTATAAATGCCCAAATCAAACCCTGAACTATTACCTGTTATAGTCAGCTCTTTGCATACATTGCTAGGAAAAATGTTCTTCTCATCCTCAAACAAAAAAGCATACCTTTTGTGTTCAGGTTGTTCAAGTAGCCCCCAAATTACACTGGATGGTTTTCCAAGGAAGATAGAGGAGGAAAGATAAATTATCAGGCCTAAATTTAGATCAGAATTTGCAAGGAACACCTTTTAATTAAGCATGACATTTGACACAATCAATTTTGAGTTACCTGCACACCTTCACACCTATGAAAATTGTTGTAAATCCTCAGTGCAACTTAACAGACAGCCTCTAACATGCAGAGCAGCCTCCCTGTGACAGACACATCCAGGAGAGAAGAATGTGTTTTTTAAGAATGTGGGTATGGTTTATTTTCTTGTGGGTTTTTTTTTTTTTTTACCTTTTCATAAAATGCTCTAAATCCTTCCATGTTAGCAATGGGAGGTACATTATCAATTTTCCTATATTCTTTTGACCTTGCAGAGACTGTCACCCAATGCTACAATAAAATTTATCTACTCACTAGTAGAAGAGATAGATAAAAATAGAGGTGATAAGACGTATTTATGGGGACTGTTAGAAGTCATCAAATGTAATGCTCTACTTATAAAAAATATGAACTTAGTATTATAAGTTTAAGATAATTTAAATGCAAAATTTGTTTTTCTATTTATTATCAGTATCTTTATAATAGAACATGCATTTAAAATAAATACACATGAATGAAAAGCACGGCATAGGGAATACAGTCAATAATTTAAAAAATATAGTAAAGAAATAAATAGAGGAAAACGAAGAATATAGCTTTCATTTTCTAAGCTCTGATAACATAATTCAAGATTCTCAAGATGATCTATACGAAAACAAGCCCAAAGAAACTTTGTACTATAATGTAGGCTGGGCAAGGCAACTATGCCTTAAGAGTAAAAAAAACTGGAGTGCCTGGCTGGCTCAGTCAATAAAGCATGTGACTCTTGATCTCAGGGTTGTGAGTTCAAGCCCCATGTTCAGTACAAGAGATTACTTAAAAATAAAATCTTAAAAAAAAAGAAAATGGATTTTTGTTTCATCTAAGGAAATATACTTAGTTTTGAGTCAGTATAGAAGTTTCCCTCCATCTCTTTGCCTGTGTGCAAAGTAAAATAAATTGAATTAATGGAATTTAATCCACCTAAATGTTGCTCTTCAGATACTCACATTAAGAGATCACCTTCAGGGCAGCCTGGGTGGCTCAGCAGTTCAGCACTGCCTTTGGCCCAGGGCGTGACCCTAAAGACCTGGGATCGAGTCCCACATCCGGCTCCCCGCAAGGAGCCTGCTTCTCCCTCTCCTTGTATATCTGCCTCTCTTTCTCTCTGTGTCTCTCATGAATAAATAAATAAAATCTTAAAAAAAAAAGACCACCTTCATTCCAACAATTCTGTCATTGTTCAGAGCATATTCTGATGCTACTTTGAGAAAGGCTTTAGAGAAAGTTACGAAAATCCGAAAAAAACAAATTACTGCTGCTTACCAGTCAAGAAGTTGAATCTTTTAAAGAACTAAAATTATTTTATCTTCTTTGAAAACCTTTCCAAATTATTCACCCAATTTGGTCCTGAATGACTCAATGGTTTCCAAAACACCATATCCTCTTGTAGAGAATGAGATGTACCACATTCAAAGATTTCATAGTAAGGTTCCATAGTTTTTGACAGCAATTCCCAAACAAGAGTGATGAAATTGAATGAGGATAACATACTTCACTGGAATAAGTATATAACCATGAAGGCTACAGCTTTGACAAGGTTCACATTTCCTTATGATCACCTCTTCACAGGTATATATGAAGATCATGCTAGGTCCTGGAAGTCTGGAAAATCAGTGGCTCACACTAAGTAAACTAGAAATTACAGAATTGCTGTAATTTGAAAAAAATGAAATTTAAAAGGTCATTGAAGGAGGTATGCTGGAATGGACACACTACTTAAATCCAGAAAATCCCCTAGGCAAATATCTTCATGAAAGGAACCAGAGTACACTCCATTTGTAAATTTCTTGGTATGGAATGTGCTAGGCAAAGAGACACCAGCATTATTGAGCAGTTCAGTGGCGCACTATGTAGGCCAAGGTTGGTGGCAGGAGATACTGTTATAAGAACAGAGATCCCAGAACCCTGGAATAAAAGAAGCTATAGCATTAACCATCCAAAGGAAAGTGGGCCCAATTACTGTGATGAATGGTGACACTGGAGTGATAGCCAGGACACCTCAACTTCCAGACAGATATGGAGATGGCTGCTAGAACACAGTGTTCACAGGGGCAGAAAAGGTGGACAGGCAACAAATGTATTGCTTAATTTATGCAACCAAGGATAGACAATCAGGAAACCAAGAGCAACCACCCTAGTAAAGTCACAATTTCTCACCTAGACCTAAACCAGTTCTCAAACCCAGAACCTCTTGGCTAAAACGCCAAATCCCCATGAGGATGAACCCTGCAACACTGCATCAAATGTATTCAGTAGTAATTCTCCAGTCTGTCCCTAAGTATGGCTCTTTACTTGGATAACCATGCAGTGGAAAAAGGGGAATGCTCAGATCTTTTGAGAATTGTTAGGTACAGGGTCTGAAAAGACATTGATATCTGTGGACCCAAAGCACCATCATGGTTTTCTTTTTAGAGTGAGGACAGAAGGAAGCACTTTAATAATATGGATTTGCAGTCAAGCTCTGGCTCATGTTGAGTCTACTCAATCCACTGGGTGCGTCAACCCAGTGGTGATCATTTCCTAGTCTCCAAATGTATAATTGGACTGGACATACTTTGTAGTTGGCAGAACCCACATTTGACTTCTTGACCTGTGGTAAGAGCTACTGTAAGGCAGAAAACAACACAAAGGCCTCAGAAACTGCCCCCTACTCCTAGCCAAGAGAGCAAGTCAAATATATGATATCCTGATGAGAATGGCAAGATTAGTACCATGCCAAAGATTTAAAGAATGTAAGGGTGATGGTCCCCCTTGTTTCTCCATTTAATTCACCTGTCTGGTCCCTAAACAATCCAAAGGGTCATGGCACATGAGAGTAAAGTGCTACAAACATAACCAATAGTAGCCATAATTGTGGCTGCTGTGCCAAATGTGGTATCTTTGTTAGCACAGAAAAACACAGCCTCAGGCCCTTGGTATGAGGCCACTGATCTGGGGACTGTATTCCTTCCCAGTCCTATAAAAAGGAGATCAAAAGCAATTCACATTCTCATGGCAATGACAACAATATACATTTAAAGTCTTGCCTAGGACTATGTTAACTCTCTGTCCCCATGTAATGACATAGTCCAAAGGGACCTGAATTGTTTAGACCAGTAGTTATTAACCAGGGGAAATTTTGCTCCAAAGAAAACATCTGGTAATCAATAAAAACACTTTGGTGTGTCGCAGCTAAGGGAGGCAAGATGTCAGGCTACTGTGATCTTGTAGGTTGAGGCAAGGGATTCTGCTAAATATCTTAAAATGTATAGGACAGCTCTCCCATAAGAGACTACATACCCCAGGGAAGCTGGAGCAAAGATACGCCATCAGCAGCAGAGAACTCTGCACCATTTAAAAAGCAACTCCTATCATGTTAACAGGGCTCTGATATGGACATCAAGCGACCATGCAGCCAACGTCTCCCATCACAAACTAATGACAAAAGTCATTAGACTGAGAAGGCACAGCAACAATCCAAAGTAAGATGAAAGTCATACATTCAGCATTGGAAAAGAGTAGGGCCAGAAGTCACAAGTAAGCTGCATCAACAGGCAAGTCATGCCGTGCTCATTGTCCACCACTGTTGCATGGACATCTCTCACTCACTTCTCAATGACAGTTGTATGGAATAGGGAGGGGTTCCTCAGGACTTGAGGGGTAGAAGGGGAATGCCAAGTTTGGTTCAGAGATGGATTATCTCAGTATGTGAGTAAAAGCCAAAAACAGACTTCTGTTCTACATCCCCCCACTCAGGAGTGATCATGACAGAGAGTAAGAAGGTAAAATCCTCCCAGTGGATAGAGCTCTAGGTAGTGTGCTTTGTCATTCATTTCCTGTGAAAAGACTGGCAGCCTAGGATAAGAACATACATTGACTCACAGGCAGCAGAGAATGTCCTGGTTATTTTTTCAGGAAGCCCACGGAGGGAAAAATGGAGAATTAGGAACAAGGAAGTCTAAAGACAAGGCATATGGATGGATACATGAGAGTGAGTACAAAGTATGAAGATTTTTCTATTTCATGTTAACTGACACCAGAGGGCATTTACCATAAAAGAGTTACTAAATAACCAGAGACAGTAGTACTTAGCCAGTTGACATCATTTCCCACACCAGTGCCAGCATAGTTCATTAACGAAGTAAACATGGCAGGAGGGATGGAGGACATGCATGGGCCCAATAGGATGGCCTTCCACCTACCAGGGTTGATCTAGTTATCACCACTGCTCTATGTTCAACCTGGCAAAAACTGAAATCAATGCTAAGCCCCTGAAATAGTACCACCTCCTGAGGCCAAAAAACCCTTTGGTGGCAAGATGTAGCTGAGAAGCCTTGTACTCTTGAAGGAGTAGAGATTCACCTTATATGGGATCAACACTGGAAACAACTTGTATCTTGGCCTAAGCCAGCACTAATATCCAAGGGCTTAGATAGTGCTTGATTTGCCAAGATGAGATCCCACGAAACATTGTATCAAACCAAGGGACCTACTTTATAGCAAAGGTATAACTGTGGACACATAACCATGGGATCCATATACGACACTATCCAGAGCCACTGGTCTTATAGGGCAGTTAAAGATGCAACTAAAGGGATTCCTCTTCCATCTATTATATAGAAAGCTGGGAAGAACATCACTACTACCTTAACAAAAAGAAAAATCCTGATAAAATACAAAACTATAACTTTTCTTGAACCTATCAGAACTATAAAAAGAAGCCTCACAGGGCAACCAGGAAGCTGGAAATATAAAGAAACACTTTTGTAAGGTGACACACAATTGCTGGTTCACTTGTGGCAGAGCATATGAGCAGAGACTCAAGGCACCAAGCTAAAATGTAAGAATTACTCAACCAAAATTTTTAACAAATTGTAAGACCTAGTGTACACTAGTATGAGTGGATAGAATTACTAATCTCTGCAGCAACAAAAAGAGTTCACATGGCTCTTCTCTGACCTCTGTTGTATATAAAACAGATTAAGAGCAAGGAAGAAGACCAAAGAAAGCTTCCTGCATTGGTGCAGGATAAGAGGACAGGAACAGATGCCACAGCAAGAAAGGCATAAAGCCCATCCTACTTCTCTACAGGACAAATCTTTAATCTGCTGGAATGAGCAGCCTCCAGGACTCAGGAGTACATGGTCTGCCTAAGACTAAGGCCAAATCAGTATACAAGAGAACCTTCCCAACTCCCACCACCAAGCTAGCAAGTTCCCAATACAGGCAAAAACAATCTACCATCACTCAAAGAAAAATATGAAGATAAAAAGACACAGGTGCACAGGAAAAGCCAAAAGCCAAGAGAAGAACATGAAGATTGACAAAAACCTCTCAGTAAACGTAAAAGTAGCCCTAGAAGAATTTGAAGCCATATGTTAAATCCAGCTCAACTCCTGATTATATTAACTTACCCCAGCACCACATACACACACTAACGACATAGCATTATGAGAGGTGTGCAGATTTCCAGGTATAAATGGTACTTGCATTAGTCTCTGCTATTCTACATATGATACCCAACATCCAATTAAAAATTACAGAACACACTAAAAGCAAGTGGAGGGGAGAGGAATGAACTATAAAGAGACAAAGGAATCAACAGAATCAGACTCAGATGTTAGAACTATTAGACTAGGATTCATATGGGAAAATCTTTGCTAGAAAAGGTAGACAACATGCATATGGCAAATTTCAGCAGAGTTGGAAGTTACAAGAAGGAGAAAAATAGAATTGTTGTAAATATAAAAATCTGGTATTGGAAATGAAATATCCCTTCCACAGGCTCATTAACAGAATCAACACAACCCAGGAAACCATCAGTGGACTTGAGGATAAGTCAATAGATATACCCCAAAATCAAAGGAAACAGCATGAATAAAACCAAACAGAGCACCTAAAGAATTGTGAAACACTGTCAAATGATCTAACATATCAGAAAAAGAGGAATAAAACAATATAGAGAAATATTTGGAAAGATAATAGCCAAGAATTTTTTTTTAAGATTTTATTTATTTATTCATGAGAGACACAGAGAGAGGCAGAGACATAGGCAGAGAGAGAAGCAGGCTCCATGCTGGGAGCCCGATGTGGGACTCAATCCCAGGACTCCGGGATCACGCCCTGAGCCAAAGGCAGGCAATCAACTGCTGAGCCACCCAGGCATCCCAGGAATTTCCTTAAAATCATGAAAGATAGCAAACCACAGAGCAAAGAAACTCAGAAAACCTCCAAAAAGGATGAACACTAAAACAAACGGTCACTCACAGACACTTCCAAGCACATCATAATCAAACTGTTGAAAACTAAAGAAAAAGGAAAATTTGGAAAGCAAAAGAAAGATGGAGGAAAAAAGACATATTACACCAGACTTTTTGTCATAAACTTACAATTCAGAGGACAATAGAGTGACATCTTTAAAATGCTGAAAAGGCAAAAAAAAGAAAAAGAAAAAAAGACCTATTTCCTCAGAATCCTACACACAGCAAAAATATCGAACAAAAGCTGAGATGGTGCACCTGGTGGCTCAGTTGGTTAAGATTCTGACTCTTGGTTTCAGCTCAGGTCATGATCTCATGGGTCATGGGATCCAGCCTCATGTCAGGCTACTCATTCATCCAGGAGTCTGCTTAAAGATTCTCTCTCTTGGCCTCTCATGCACAACCTCTCTCAAATAAATAAAATCTTAAAAAAAAAAAAAACTGAGGGAATTACCAGCAGACCTGCACTGTAAGAAATGTTTTTAAGTTTTTTCAGTAATAAGGAATAAGACATCAGAAACTTGAACCTAAGCAATGAAATTACATCACTGAATATGATTAAAATAAAGGTAAATATAAAAGATTTTTCTCATTTTAATAGCTGTAGAAGATAATTATCTAAATTTAAATACTAGAAATCAATTGAGAGTTTACAGTGCAGTATATAAAAGTAAAATATAGGACAACAATTGTGCAGAAGATTTCAAGGAAAGGACAGATTAGGAGTATGCTGTTGTAAGGTTTTCATGCAATATGTATAGTAGTGAAATATTTGAAGATGGAGTGTGATTATTTTAAAACATATATTGCAAACACCAGGACAACAAAGAAAATCTTTAAAAGAAGCACTGTAAGTCAAAAATGGAAATAAAGCACAGTTTTTAAAAGTACTCAATGCAAAAGCAGGCTCCCTCAAAAAAGATAAGAGGAACAAAGATAATGGAACAAACAAAAATCCACTAGCAAAATGGTAAATATAACCCCAACTATATCAATTATTACATTAGGTACAAATTAACAAATTCACTGTTTTAAAAAGAGATTACCAAATGGGATTTTAAAAAAGCAAGGCCCAATTACATGCTATCCATAAGAAACTAACTTTAAACCTAAAGATGGAAACAGGCTAAAAGCATGGAATGAAACTATATGTATCTTGCAAAATAACAATCAAAAGAAGGCTGGAGCCAGAGGATGATTAGGTGGTAGGAGGATGGGTGAAACAGATAAAGGGGATTAAGTGTATGCTTGTCTTGATGACCACTGAATAATGTATAAAACTGCTGAATATAACAGTTTATGTTAACTGCAACTAATATAACACTTTATGTTAATTTTACTTGAATAAAAGTTAATTAAAAGACAGGCTGAAGTGGCTATACGAACATCAGAGTGCAAAACAAGGAATATTACAAGGGATTTACTAGGACATTACGTGATAAAAGGGTCAATTTACTAAGAATGAAAAACAATGTTTTTCTAGATGTTTACAGATCCAACAGCTGAGCTTTAAATACATAAGCAAAAAATGAGAGATGTGAAAGGACAGACACATCCACAATTATACACGGGGACTTAAACACCACAGACTTTAACAATAATTAAAAGAACAAAAACCAGAAACTCAGGATACAGGAGACATAAGCAACACTACTAACTTTACCTTACTGACACCAACACCAACAGAATACACATCCTTTTAAGTGCACATGGATCATTCACCAACAAATATTCCAGGCTATAAATCATGCCCTTCCCCATCAAATTTGAAATAATTGGAATGATGTCAAGAATGTTCTCTGGCAATGACAGAATTAAACTAGAAATCAAAACCAGAAGCATATTTAAAAATTCCCCTCAAATATTTGGAAATTAAGCAATGTACTTCTAAAAAACAAAATCCACTGGTCACAGAGAAAATCCAAAGAGTAACTAGGAAATATTAAGTAAATGAAAAATTTTTAAAAACAGAAAATTTGTGAGATGCAGCAAAAACAAGGCATAAAGGAAAAGGTATAGCAATAAATGCTTTCATAAGAAAAAAAGGAGAAGGCCTCAAATTAATGATCTAAGCTTCCATCATTAGAAGAAGAAAAAGAAGTGTAAATTAAACCCAAAACAAGCAGGACAAAATAATAAGGGTAAGAGCAGAAGCCAATAAATTCAAAAATGGAAAAAAAAGTAAACAACAACAACAAAAACCCACAAAGGTAATTCCTTGAGAAGACAGATAAAATTGATAAAACTCAAAAAAAACAATTGATAAAACTCTAGCCAAACTAATTCAGAAAATATAACAGAAGATGCAAATTACCAGTATTAGAAATAAAAGAGAGATATCACTACAGATCATACAGTCACAGGGTAATAAGTGAATATTACAAACAACCGTATCACCATTTATTTGACCAAAAAAATATGAAATGGACAGACACAAACCGCCAAAGCTTACTCAAAAAGAAATAAATAATTTGAATTTTTCTACATCAAAGAAAATATTAAATAATTAAACATTTTAAAAATTGTAGTTTAAAAACTTCCTACAAAGAAAACCATAGGCCCAGATGACTTTGCTGGCAAATATTTCTCAAACTTCTACAAAAGAAACAGTATCAAAGATGTCAATTCTACACAAACTCTTCCAAAATATAGAAGAGAAACGAGCACTTCCTGTCTCATTTTATAAGCTACCCAGTACCCTGATACCCAAACCGGGCAAAGACATTACAACAAACTATTATCTTTCATGGACACAGACTCAAGGATCTTCACTAAATATTCACAAGTAAATCCTGCGGTACAGGGACGCCGGGGCAGCTGAGTGGTTGAGCGTCTGCCTTTGGCCCAGGGCGTGATCCCAGGTCCCGGGATCGAATCCCGTGTCGGGCTCCCTGCATGGAGCCTGCTTCTCCCTCTGCCTGTGTCTCTGCCTCTCTCTCTCTTTCTCTCTCTCTCTCTCATGAATAAATAAATAAATCTTTAAAAAAAAAATCCTGCAGCACATTTGTAAAATAAATATACCATGACCAGTTTGTCCCAGGAAGGCAAGACTAGCTAAACATTGAAAAATCAGTGCAATTCATCATATCCAAAGACTAAAGAAGGAATTGTCATCATCTCCGTCGCAGCAGGAAAAAGTCCCATAAGACTCAGCCCCCAGTCGCCATAAGCCCCCGCAAACCAGAAGCCCGGGAGGAGCCCCTCACCCCCTAAGGCGCCCACAGAGCCCCGGGGCCCACGTGGTCCGCACTGCCCAAGGCTGTGTGGTCAGCAGGGCCCCGCCGTCGGGGATCCGGGGATCCGTGTCCTGCTCCCACGGCGCCGGACAGACCGACAGACCGTCCGGGGCCCCTGCTGCCCCACCCCCCACCCCAGGCCCAACCTCGGGAACCACCTCCTGGGCCCCCTCCGCCTCCGGGACCAGCCCCTGCCTGTCCGGCGCTGGGCTCCGAGGGGTGACCCCCCTCCACCCCCAGACTGGCCAGCGAGACCCCCTGGGGGAGGCTGCCCCGCGCCCCCGCCCGCCCCAGTCGCGGGGGGTCCAGCCCCGGACGCTGCACCAGCCACGGGCGACCTGGGGCCGAGCTGGCCCACGCCCTCTGTCTGCCCCCGGGGTCCCCCCACCACGCAGGGTCCCCCCTCCGCGGCTTCCTGCACAAGCTGGGTCTGCAGGGGACCCCCTGGCTCACAGGGCGGGCGGCCCGGGCTGGGCCGGGGGGCATCTCGTCCTAATGATGGGAGGAACATGGGCCCGCTGAGGACGCGGCAGGGGCCTGGGCAGCAGGTGCACGAGTCCTTGAAACAGGCCAAGGGACATCCCTCTGGGGACTCAACTGCCTCAGTGTCCATACTTCGCTAAGGGCCAAGGGCAATCCTAGCCCGACCCCGGGATCCTGTGAGCCTACTTTAACATACCAACGTTCCTTTAGACACGTGCTCTCTCTAAACCCCCAGAGACGTGTTGGCCGTTGTCCTCCAAGCACGTGGCCGCAGATACACATCTGAAGGGCCTCAGGGCTCAGGTTTTATTTGATGGTAATAAGTGACCTTTTTCCCAGCAACAGCTGGCCCCCTCAAGGTCCTGGAAACCTTGCTTGCAAAATTCCTTAGGGAGTACGCTCTGCTCAAACCCCTCCCAACTGCCAGGTATATAACCAGCCACCCCTCACAGGCCCGGGCAGCAGCTCTTCCTGCCCACGGTCCTGTCCCCGGGCTTTAACAAAACCACCATTTTGCACCAAAGACGTCTCAAGAATTCTTTCTTGGTGGTTGGCTCTGGACCTCACCTGTATTCCAAAACTTCGTCACTAACGCCCATCCTCCAGCACCCTCAGGAGCCTCCGGAGCCCACAGGCTTTGAGGGGCCCCTCTGGCACCACCCTGGTGGCAGGGCCTCTGGCTGAGGCTCTCCCTGCAGCCACCAGGCAGCTTTCTGACCACCCGGGAGCCCTCTCCCAGGCCTGGACCAAACAAACAAAGATTTCCACACAGAGAAAGAAAAAAGAAAAGAAAGAAAAGAAAAGAAAAGAAAAGAAAAGAAAAGAGGAGAGGAGAGGAGAGGAGAGGAGAGGAGAGAAAGAAGAGAAGAGAAGAGAAGAGAAGAGAAGAGAAGAGAGAAGAGAGAAGAGAGAAAGGAAAGGAAAGGAAAGGAGAAAAGAGAAAAAAAAGAAAGAAAAAAGGAAAGAAAGGAAAAAGAAAAGGAAAGGAAGGAAGGAAGGAAGGAAGGAAGGAAGGAAGGAAGGAAGGAAGGAAGGAAGAAAGAGAAAGAAAGAAAGAAAGAAGAAAGAAAGAAAGAAAGAAAGAAAGAAAGAAAGAAAGAAAGGAAGGAAGGAAGAAAGAAGGAAAGGTTAAACGTTTCCCCCCCAATATCAGAAGAAACAAGGCAGAGATGTGTCTGCCCTCACCACTTCTAGTTAACACTGAAATGTAGAAATGTAGTGAATGAGAAAGCATGAAAAAGAAATAAAAGCTGAACCAATTAGAAAGGAAGAAATAAAACCACACACTCTCTCTACAGATGACATCAATGCTAATTTAAGGAGAAAATTTAAGGACTTTTCAAGAAAGCTACAGGGATTGGGTTAGTTTAGCAAGATCACAAGACAATATGTACTAGCAATGAGCAACTGAAAACTGAGTTTTTAAAAAGTACCATTTACAATATCACCAAAAACATGAAATACTTGGGTATAAATTTAGCAAAACATGTGCAGATGTTGGAAACTACAAAACACTGATGAAAAAAATCAAAGACGACCTAGATAAATACAGATACACATATTTAATAATTAGAAGATTCAATATTCTTAATGTGTCATTTCCTACCAAACAGATTTATAAATTCAACACAATATCAAATCAAAATCCCAGCAAGATCATTTGTAGAAATCTATAAGCTGATTCTAAAATATATTTGAAGAAATATATAGGTCTAGTCTGCTTCTCTCAATTGGGACAACTGTGAAGGACCATCTGGTTTCAGAGCTCCCGGGGAAGTTTACTGAGGCCTCAGCTGCAAGCGGACTGTGGGGCAGCTTCTCCTGCTGCCCAAGCCCACGCCCACATGTCCTTAGGGGGTGTCTCCTGAGACCAAGCCCCCATGGGCCTTCTCTACATAAGCATCCACCTCCAACTCAGTTTCCAGGAAATCCAGTCTAATTTGGTAGGTTTGAATGAATTTCTTGTTCAAGGAATGATTTGATTTCTTGTTAAAAATCAAACTAATGTGACACAGAAAATGTGTCAATTTAGGAATATCATCTATTAATTTAGCTGATTCCTCAAGAAGCCCATAAAAATGTATGAATGCACTATATGATTACATTGATAGAACATTCCTGAAATGAATGGCCACCGGGCACAAAATTATAGGAATGGAGAACAGTTAAGTAGTTGCCAGGAGTTAAAGAAAGGACAGCAGTAGGAGGGAAGTAGATGTGGTTGGGAAAGGGCAACATGAAGGATCCGTGTGGTGATAGGAATGTTTGGTATCTTGACTGTGTCAGTGTCAATATCCTGGTTGTGATACTGTAGCTGATAGTTTTGCAAGATGCTACTATAGAGGGTACATAGGATCTCTTTCTTTCATTTTTCATAATTTTAAGGAACTACAATTGGCACAAAATTAAAAGTTCAATTAAGAAAAATGCATATGTGTCTGTAGGAAACATTAAGGGACAGCTTTTTAAAAAGTGAGCTTGGGTGAGGTTATTCCAGCATAGTTCCAAGACAGGATAGAGCAAAAGATAATATGAATAATTGCAAATTGTAACTTATTGGTTTAATTAGTTTCATTAGAAAAATAATAATAATAATAATTAGTTTCATTAGGAGGCTCATGGAATCTTCCTTTTGTCATCAAAGTAGGTTTGCTCTGAACACAAATTTTAAGAGGGCTTTATGACTCTAAGTATGAATAACTAGAGTTGTCTTATGTATGCATTTTGGTTTTTTATGCCACCTGAAAAAATATATATAGCCGATACATCCACTTTATCCATGTTAAGTTTTACAACCCAGTTTCTGAAATTTATGCCTGCTTCTGAAAAGGCCTCTAAGCTACAGAAATGGAACTAAAGGGACACTGACCACAAGTCCCAAGATCAATCCCTGCCTTCTGAGAGTAAACATATGATAATTTTAAAAGATGGTTATCAAGAGTGGGGGAGAGAAAAAGAGACTGAGACAGACAGAGATATCTAATTGAAAGGAACCAAAATTCTATTCGCTCCAAAATTTGCTATACATTAACAGATAAAAGGACCACTTATTGTTGGTTTTTAGAGAACTTTCCTTATGTTTTATGTTATAGATAAGTTTTGCCACTAATTTACTTTAGAAGATTTTTTCTTTTAGAAAGAGAGCACACACACATGCATGAAGCGGGGGGGGGGGGCAGAAGGAGAGGGAGAGAATTTTAAGCGGGCTCCCCGCCCAGTGTGGAGCCCAAAAGAGTGCTCCATCTCACGACTCTGAGACCATGACCTCAGCTGAGACCTAGAGTCAGACACTTAACCGACTGAGCCACCCAGATACCCCAAGAAGAACTTTTAAATAATGGTTTTGACAGATATAAAAAAATAATAACTTTTTATATGACATAATTTAACAGATAATATAGCTTAGGATACATCCATATAATAGAACACTCTGCAGCAGTTAAAAATAATGAATCAACTTTTCTGTGGATTCATTGAAAGGATCTCTAAAATATTTTAAGTGAAAATAGCAAGAATGAGAAAAGAGTAATAAGCATGGCATATGTAAAAATTAAAAATAAAATAATACATATGCATAGAGTAACTTTGGAAGATTATACAAGAAACCAGTAACAGCAGATGCTTCCTCTACAGGCCTGGAGCAGAGGTGAGAGGGAGACATGCTTTTCACTGCATACCTTTTCAGATCATCAAATTTTATACATTTGTATACAAAGTACACATATTACTTTGAGTAAGAATTTCAGCAATATTTATAATGAAAGTTTAAAAAATATTGAACATGTGGATAAGTGAATTTTTTTGGATAAGTGAATTATATACAACATTATCCATTTAAAATTAATACCAGGTGAAGTTATAAAGCATGAGTCTTTTTTTTAAGATTTTATTTATTTATTTGAAGAGAAAGAGAGCAAGAAAGAGCACGAGTGGAGGAAGGGGCAGAGGAAGAGGGAGAAGCAGACTCCTCACTGAGCAGAAAGCCCGACATGGGGTTTGATCCCAGGACCAGAGATCATGATCTGACCTGAAGGCAGATAGATGCTCAGTCAACTGAGCCACCCAGGTCCCCTAAAGCTTGGGTTTTGAAGTAGAATTCCTAGTAGCTGGAATGTGCCATTTACTGGATATTGTGGCCGTGGGCAAGTTATTGTTTTATCCTCAGACTTTTGTAAAGTAGGGATTCTAATGTCCACTTTTAAGGTTTATTCAGTTCACTAAATGTAATCCATACAAAGAGCCCTACAGAAGGCACACAACACATAGCAGCTATTTCCTCCATCCCTGCTCTCATTATCTACACTGTTGTGGCCCCAAGAAGCTGAAAAACTAGAAGAATTTCCCAGCAGTTATGCTCTTATATGTGATAATGTTTCTGGAAGTCAATAAAACATGAGAACCCCGGTGGTGTTCCCTATTCTTTTTCTACATCCTCCATGCAGTCAAGGCCAGCAGTGAAACATCTCAACCTCAAAGCTTCATTAAAATTCTAGCGTAGGGGGCGCCTCCGTGGCTCACAACCTGGGGTCCTGGGATCGAGCTCACTGCAGGGAGCCTGCTTTTGTCTCTGCCTATGTTTCTGCCTCTCTCTCTGTGTCTCTCATGAATAAATAAATAAACTATTTAAAAAATAATAAAATTCTAGAATAGACACTTAATGATGTGGTCTTAGTTTGGGTTCCATCAAAAGCATTCTGAGACAAGATCATGGGTACAAGTGATTTCTTAGAAGGTGATTCCAAGAAACAAGGGGGAGGGAACCAGGAAAGTAAGAAAAGAAAGAAGGGAAACCCCTAATAAGTCTGTATCACCAACCTCCCTACTATCGGCAATGAAGTCAGGACCATTTGAGAAACACCCAATGACCACCACACCCCAAATCATCTACCTGAAAGACAAGAGGCTGAAGCATCTATCCATTCTGTTCTGACCCCCCACTGGTTAAGGGCTGAGCTTAGGGGTCTTAACATCCCCACACTCTGGGACTTGCATGGGGACTGAACAGGCTCCTGTGGCATCAGAGAAAGCCGTAGGGAAGAGAACAGAAAGACACCCAGGGCACACATCGAGCATGGTATTGTCAGGACAAGGTGAGTACGAATTAGAATGGAACTGTCCACTGCAGATGCAGCCGTAACTAGAGGTGGGCTGAGGAGATATGACATGGGGGGCCAGAGGCACTTGCCACATCATCATCCAGGAAAATTTTGGCCAAGTTATTGCTGCTAAAAGAACAAACATGCCCCAAATGTCATAATTTTCTTTCTTGTCTTCCTTCTTGAGTATGGCAGTAACAATTATATGCTTAAAGCTTGTGGCAAAGCTTCAGTGATCCAGACGCTGAGAACATACTTGTGCATATTTCTTTGACAGGCCTGAGCTGCTGAGCAGCCATGACAGTGACTTCTGTATGTTTACTACTTTTAGAGCTCTAATGTTATGCTCACTTTTCTTAAAAAAAAAAAAAAAGATGAATATTCTTATTTCCAATGGCTGATAAATGACATGTTTACCTCTTCTCCTTCCCCCAAATCCAACAATTAAAGAATAAATATTTTTTTTTAATCCACTGCAGTGCCAGAAGCAGGGGAGAGGTGCCACCTACAAATCAAAACACAGAGAAATTTCTGGAGATTATAAAGCCAATGAGAAAAAGCTGACAGAGACAATAGAGTTAGGCTTCTTCTCTGCTATTTGACCTTATTTTCCCTGCCACAGGAAAGGCTGCAAACATGGCTACTTCCATTTAAAAAGCTAAACTAGGGGTACCTGGGTGGCTCAGTTGGTTAAGTGTTTGCCTTCAGCTCAGGTCATGATCCCAGGGTCCTGGGATTGAGCCCCGCGGAGGGCTCCCTGCTCAGTGGGGAACCTGCTTCCCCCTTTCCTTCTGCCTGCTGCTCCGCCTGCATGTGCTCTCTTTCTGTCAAATAAATAAATAAAATCGTTTTAAAAAATAAAAAAACAAAAATAAGAAGCTAGAGAACAGATCTGAATAAAAAGAACGAATGCATCTGAAAAAATAAAAAAGTAAATCAAAGACTGAAAAATTTTAAAAAGGAAGGAATTTGTGCTACCAGACACAAAACTGAGCAATGACTCTATAGTAAACAGGTACGTGCTACTAAAACCCCTGCAATACATCCAAGTATATATACAGAGAGCTGTTCAGCTGGAACCATTGATTAGCTATTTAGGAGGGAAAAAAGTTGACCCTTACACTATTATTCACAAGAATAAATCATTTTCACTTAGATTAGGAATCAAAATTTTTAAGCAAAATCATGCAAATTTTATTTTTTATAATATATATATATATACTATTGAAATTCGATTTGCCAACATATAGTATAACACCCAGTGCTCATCCCGTCAATGCCCCCCTGAGTGCCCGTCACCCAGTCACCCCATCCCCCTGCCCACCTCCCCTTCCACTACCCCTTGTTCATTTCCCAGAGTTAGGAGGCTCTCATGTTTTGTCACCCTCTCTGATTTTTCCCCACTCATTTTCTCTCCTTTCCCCTATAATCCCTTTCACTTAATCATATAGATTTTAAATGTGCATAATCGGGCAGCCCGGGTGGTTCAGCGGTTTAGCGACTGCCTTTGGCCCAGGGTGTGATCCTGGAGTCCCAGGATCAAGTCCCACATTGGGCTCTGCATGGAGCCTGCTTCTCCCTCTGCCTGTGTCTCTGCCTGTCTCTCTGTGTCTCTCATGAATAAATAAATAAAATCTTTTAAAAAATAAATAAATAAATGTGCATAATCTAGGAGTGACGGGAGGAGGAGGTATTTCTGGCATAAAAGCAAGACATGAAAATTAAAACAACAATGATATGCTATTTTTGCCTAGGAAAAATGGCCCTCAATCATCACAGTTAGGAGTAAAAATTGATACAAACTTTCTGGGTAGCACTTTGACAACAGATATCAGAAGTCCTAAAAATATGTATGCCTTTTAATCGAGATATTAAACTCTAGAAAGTTGTCATAGGGAAATAACTAAGAAAGTGAAGAAATACTTGGTTGTAAGGATATTCACAATTCGCACAGGGAAAAATTGACTCCAAGGTGCACCAGTGGTAAATCAGTGAAACAACAAGATCAACAACAACAGGATCAAAATACTAGTTCATGTATAGATATATTGGTAATGGAAACAAGAATGATTATGAAAGAATATATACAACCATTCATAATGTGGACCATCTGTTCTGTTCACAAGTGTATGCCAAGTGTCTAGCACATAATAGGCTCTCAATAAATATGTTAAATGCATGAATGGTGAAATGTAATTGCTTATGTTATATACATAACCACATGGCAATATTAATTACAAAGATTGTACAATACCAAACATAACTATAAATTTTAATATCAAGCATACTTAAGATAAATTTTCATAGTAAAGCAAGATATCTATGTCATACTGTTAAACAAAAGGCAGAAGACAAATTATAAATATATTGAAAATGCATAGAAAACAGACCAGAGGGCTGATTTCTTCGAATAATCGAGTTATCATTGGTTTTCTTTTTCTTCTTTATCTCTTTCTATATTTTCCAAATTTGTTGCCAAAGAACATTTCGTAATGGGAAAGAAAATCTTGTAAACAAGATGCATGTTCTGGAATATTATACGTTTATTTAAAATTATATTTTAGAAGAATACTCAAGTGTATTATTAAATTAAAAAAACACAGTGGGAAAACCACATTCAGTATGATTCCAATTATGTGCATACACACATACACATACAGAGGAAAGAAAAATAAGGTTATATTAAAATCTTAAGGGCTTGATTTCTGGGTAGTTAAATTCTTCTCTTTTCTTCCTTGTAAGCATCCATATTTTCCAAATTTTCTACAAAAGAAAAATCTTTCTTTTGTAATCAGAAGGAAGGGCAGCATGAAGGGGGAGGAAGAGATGTTTTGTCTTTTAAGAAATGAAAAATATATGGATGGGTTGAAGGTCAAGCCATCAATCCTTAACAGATTCTTTCAGCTTTGTGGGAATCCATTCTCAATGATAAACTTATTTTTCCCTCAAGTACATATTTTCTACAACTGTTCATGCTTATGCCTCTGAACACTATTAAAATATTAATGTATTCTTCTCATGTTGTCCTCTCATGTTGCCCACATTCTATCTGAGCAATAAATCTATACTTTCCTAACCTCTAAAAGAGCAGGGAAACTTGCCCAAGGTGACACAACTCCTTACTGGTGGCAAGAGGCCTAGAACACAGTAGACCTGGCTTCCAGTCCAGGGTTGCCCTCTCGGGAAACAGGTCTCTAAAATCCATACAACAATTCTGAAATGTTTGTTCTTTACATACTTTCCTTCAAATAGCAGCAAGGAAAGTTCTGAGGGCTCCTACCATGGACCTAGTTGCGAGCAGCCTCCAAGAACTCCTGTCTTGTGGACAGAGAAGACCCATTCAGATCATCAAACACACACCAGTGTGGCCCACGGTACTGAGGACTTGAGGAATATTTCATCGCCACTCCTTGATTGTCATCTGGCTCTATCAGCAGGGAGAAAGCCCACACGATGAATTACGGAACCAGGGAAGGGCAGTGTGGGCTACTACCTACTACCTACTACAGTCTCCTTACCCATGTGGAAAGTCCCCTAGCACTCTGTAAAGCTTCCACAAGCACCAGGAGGCTGACTTAGGCAGAAACACCAACCACTCAAGCGGATGCAAGAAATATCACACACATAGCGTACTGCCAAGGCCCCTCTCGACAAAAAACAAGAAGCAAAACAAAACAGATTTCAACAGTCTGTCAAATCCATAAATGGCATGCCATCTAATAACTCGTAATAGGTTCTAAAACACGTCAGCCTTTCAAATGGTAAATTTCCATCAACTATTAATGAAATAGCATCACTCTCCTTTTAAAAATTCCTCATGCTTAGCATTTGAAATCTAATCCAACTCAGAACTCTTTAAACATCAACTCCAACTTCTCATTCACAGTAAACTCCACGTCCAGAAAGCATCATTAGCCCTAAGTTAGTTAATGAAATATTTGCTTGCTGTTTCTTCCCATCATAGTAAGAAATGCTACTCGACAGGGGATGATTAAAAAAATCCATATGCCACATAAACCTCATGAATACAGCTCTCTCGGTTGCTTTAAGTATCAATCATATAAAGAAGATGGATACTGTGACTTAATGTTGTTCTTACCTTGCCAAAAACTTCTCCCAACCATCACATACACAAAAAAAAAAGCAGTAAAATCTAATTAACTTCTTTGCAAGTTAGTGTACAATTTATACCTCAGTACGTGTATCCAGGCCATTTTAATCTCCCTCCAAGAGAAGTAAGAACAGAGGCCTTTGGGTCTCTCTTGCTGTGACTTCTACTACCGTAACCCTAATCATGTTACGAAGAGAAAATCAGCAATACCCTAAACTTAAGATTTCCATTGTAAGCTCTTTAATCCATCATTAATTTTCTCCTTACTCATAAGAGAGTTTCACATTTTGGAATTTAAGAGTGCTAAGATAAATATCCTTTTCTGTTTAAGGGAAGCAGATTAACTTTTGAGGAAATCACCATTTCTTGTTAGACAAAATAGTACATCAAGGAAAAATATACTAATTGATGGCTTTCTAAATAAAGCATGATCACTGAGTAATACTAAATTGGTTGTCTTGGGTGTCAAATTAATCTCTTCATTATGTGGAACCAGGCTGACTATTTTGTGTTTCAATCCATCTTTAAGAGCAGCATTTGATTAATCAAGTTAATGATGACAGTTTTTAGCTAGTGACAAATGATACATTTATTCGGGCCCTTTTTCAGATGACACAAGCTATTGTGAGCAAAAGAAAAAGAAGCATCAATTGGGAAGATTAGATTAGTATGCCTAGTTTAAACTCTTCCCTCATACTCACAAACGAGATTAGAAGTAAAGATTAGTTAATGAATAAATCTCCACCACAGAAGAGAATTATCATACAAACTCTTTCAGATTATTTTATGCCTAAGAACATATAAAATGCATAGTGGGGCTAATTTAAAGTTGGTGGATTTCAAAACAAATGTGATGATCCAACAAATCCAATGAAGCTATCAGTAAGGTAATTTTAACTAAAATCAGAACTGTTCAAGACCCTCTTAAAGTAACTATAAATACAGAATGAGAGGGAAGCTCATTTGCCCCCTTCATTAAAGGTAACTGTATAACTGGTCTGAATAGTCCAGTCTATCCACTCATGGCAAAAGCTCTAATACAGACGGGTTGGCAAACGATAGCCCAGCCCACCGGCCAAATTCAATCTGCCTCTAGTTTTTGTAAATAAAGTTTTATTGGAACAGTCACCACAGTTCCTTATGCATTGTCGGATCACTGCTTTCACGCTGCCATGGCAGGGCTGAGTCACTGCACTAGAGACCCTATGGCCTGCAAAATCTAAAATATTTACTATATGGCCCTTTACAGGCACTTTGCCAACCCCTACTCTAACATACCAGTTTTCAAATTTTAGCAGTTAAACCCTTTCAAATGAAGTCTTACAAGAAAATAAAACATCTGAAAACAATAGTTTTAGTATACATTAATTTTAAAGATTAAAATACAAAATACTTACCTAATATGAAGTCAATCAATGAGAACACCCAGCAGTCTGGTTGAACACAAAGTCAGAAATTAGGAGTGGCAGATGATAGCCACAGTCAGAACAGTATCCCTGCCGTTTTGTTTTGTTTTGTTTTGTTGTATTTTGTTTTGGTTGCTGAGAATTGATTCACACAGATAAATGGTTGCAAATAGTAACAGTTTTTTTAAAGCTCCCTTGCAACTCAGGATACTCTACAACTGAAAGATGACAGAAGTTTATTCCAAGGAACTGTACAAGTTATCCTGGCAGCCCAAGTTAACACAATGCTGATCTCCAAGGTTTTGAAAATCAGTACCTAACACTTCGGCTACATGCGCTTTTTATTTCTAATTTAAAGACAGATTTGTTTAATGTAAAGGAATTTTTAGCTTGCCACTGGGGTTAATTATACAGAACATAAAACAGCCTGCCAAATAGTCCTTCCTTTGGGAAAATGTTTTTTTCCAAGTTTGAAACATGTGGTCTTAGTAGAAGCTTCCGGGCTCCCTGGTGACAACCTACCCAGCCACAGCGATTGACCAAAGTCAACCCACACCAGTTCCCAGAATTCCTTAACCAGGCATCAGAGGGAAGACATTTCTACTTCTTGCTGATGGTGAGTAGGAAGATATGAGGCCCTATGCTGCCAGAGATGGTATTTTTCAGTCTTGTAGAAGAATTGGATATAAGGGAATGGTACTGATACACCAAGAGAAACTGAGGTTAAGAGAGGGAAAGAGTGTTAGTGGCACTGAGCTCTATGCTTCCAGTTGTCCTAAGACCCAGCTGCTTCCCTGTCCTCCCTCTTTGAGGTTTGATCACAAAACCAGTAAATTCCCACCCTTTGTGTCTGAGGTTGTTTGAGCTAGGTTTGAGTTGAGTATACTGATACAACACACACACACACATACACACACACGCACAAGCACAAATGTCTTAACTGCAAATGGATGGGCAAAAAGTCTATCCTAGGGAAGGATATCTAGGATAATGGATACTTGTTACTCTTTCTGGCTGCCCGCTTGCATGAACTCCTTTTCTAAATTTGTGCAATCTTCCTCTTCTAGATAAGTCTTAATGGGAAAATCAAGTTTCACTATATAATCTGAAATGATAATAATAGCTAACATTTTATATATTTATGATCACCAGGCACTTTTTAAAACTTTAACTTTAATTACCCAACATACATTAGTTTCATCACTATCATTAGTTTCAAATATAGAGTTCAGTAATTCATCAGTTGCGTATAACACCCAGTGCTCATCCCATCACGTGCCCTCCTTAATACCCATCACCCAGTTACCCCATTTCCCTACCCACCTCACCTCCAGTGACCCGCAGCTTCCTTTCCAACAGTTAGGAGTCTCTCATGATTTATCTTCCCCTCTGATTTCTTCCCATTCAGTTTTCCCTCCCTTCCCCTATGGGTCTCTGCACTGTTTCCTATATTGCACATACGAGTAAAACCATATAATTGTCTTTCCCTGACTGACTTATTTTGCTCAGCATAATACCCTCCAGTTCCATCCATGTTGATGTAAATGGTAAGATTTCAGTCAAGAACTTTTGTAACCAATTTGCCTAAAATAACATTTCATTTTCACTACAATCCCATGAAGCATCCCTACTTCACAGAAAAGGAAACTGAGACGCAGAGAGGTCAAGTATCCTGCCAACCAATAAGTACATGAACAAATTGCAATCCAAGAAATTGGGTTCCAGAGTTTCTACTCATAATTTCGTTGTGACTTTGTCCCTGAAAATCTCAGACAGTTGCTTTCCAAGCCCTCACTATGTCTAGGCAATGCTAACCAAAGCCCCAGCCCAGCCTTGCAGGAACCAGGTACCAGGTGTCTGTGCAGTGATGGCTATGACAGTAGCATGGAGCTGCTGAGAAGCAACAGCTGTAGTGCCGGGGCCAGCACTGACCACACAGTAGCCACTGTAGTGATGGCCTCCATGTTACTTTGGATGTGGCACTTTGTTACCTCCTGGCTGCATCATCTTCAATCCGGTTCTCACTTCTGAGGATTCAGGAAGCTACCACACATTTTTCTAAATATATTCCTTTTTTGCTTAAATCAACCAGCATTTTCTGTAACTTGTACTTAAGAATTTTAACTTATATTCTAACAGTGGTTACTTCTGAGGAGTGGACTGGGGAATGGTGATTTTTTTTTTTTACCTTTTACATTTCTATATTGTTTTAACTTTATGCCTCAAAAACAGTTTCCCATTCCTCTTTCCTCCAAATTAAAGGCCTTGCACCCTACATTAAGAGCTTGATCCTTACCCTTCATGCAATAAGAAGCCACTGATGAGTTTTAAGAAGGGCAGTGCCTGGGCAGCAATGCATTCTAAAGCAGTGTGAGAGTGTGGCTTTGACTGGGACAAGACAACATGCCAGGTGGCCTGTGGAAAGTCAGTTGCAATAGCCCAAGCAGTTTATCCAACCAGAGAAGTCATAAGACAGACTCAAAGAATGGGATCAATTTGAGAGCATACTGAGAGGTAGATTTGTCAGAGCTTGGTGCCTAAATGGACACAGGAGAGGACATATGAAAGCTGTCAAGGGTAACTTCCAAGCTGCTTCTTTTGGTGACTGATAGTGATGCCATCATTTAAAACAGAATAAAGAAGTGAGAGCAAGCTTATGAGAGAAGATGATGAATTCCAGCTGGTCTTCAGTTAAGTTCTGAGTACCTATGAAACTGCTAGAGGAATCCAGTATGCAGTTGGAAATGGCAACCTGACACAGATTCAAGCAGAGCAAAAACATAGACATAGGAATCATTAGCATAGATGGTGATAACAGAAATCATGAGAACCAAGATCATCTGGGGAGAAGAGGAAGTGTGAGAAGAGCAGTGAAAAGAAAAAATGGAATATGTGAGGAATAGACAAAGAAAATAAAGAGGACCACGTAAGAGAGATAGAGAAACAGCAGTCAGAGAGGCTGGAGGAGAACAAGTAATGTGCTCTATCTAGCAGTCAAAGGTATATAGAACCCCAAAAAGGAGAAATTGGTCAACTAGATGAAATTTAAGATTTTTAAAAAGATTTTATTTATTTATTCATGAGAGACAGAGAGAGAGGCAGAGACACAGGCAGAGGGAGAACTAGGCTTTCTGCAGAGAGGCTGATGCGGGACTCGATCCCAGGACCCTGGGACTACGACCTGAGCCAAAGGCAGACGCTCAACCAATGAGCCACCCAGGTGCCCCCAACTAGACGAAATTTGACAGAAGGATCAAATTTAAAAAGACTGAACATATCCATGGATTTTGCAATTAGAAGGTACCTACAAAGTGCATTAAAAGGTATTTGTGGAAGTGCTAGTCAGGAAAGGATCTCTTTTAAAAAACATATTTAGGAACCTATCATTTAAATGTATATAATGGCATCAAAAATAAAACATCAATACAATAAAAGTTCTGTTCTGACGTGACCTGCTTGTCACTTTTCAAGTCATTAGGTTCTGGTCCTGAATGAGGAAGGTAATATTTTACATCTTCTCTGTAGGCTCAGAAGCCCATGGAACATGTTTCTTCACACAGCTGAAGGAATTACAAATGATCTACTCTTGAATATACACACACTCTCTCTCCTCTGTTTTTATTACATTTTAAATAAGACTTTAAAAATGCTAACTTATCAGAATACACTAGAGGAAAAAGAAACAGCATGGATGTAACCCCCTACTAATGAGGCACTAATGCATAATTATTATAATACATGTACTTCTCTCCACAGACGAATATTTATAAACACTGAAACAGTCTAGTTTGCAGTGAAATCTCATGTACAGATTGTTTTTCTCTTGTGGTTTGTCCTTTTTTCTTATTGTGGCAATATTTAATGAATTTCACAGACTCTGCTCATTCTCTGAAACTACTGAATGAACCTATATACATAATATGCACTGCCTTCAATGAGCATATAGAGATGAGATATAAAGCTGCATTAAACACACCCCATCATTAGTAACATTAGTCAGTTATCTCGATTTTAAGTACTTAAACTGAGCCAACACACAGTATATTAAAACAAAATTGGTTGAATTAGGTAATTTCAAAAGAAAGAGTTTAGGAAGGTTATCAGGGGAAGATTACAATTAAAGTAATTTCAGATTAAATGCTGAAAGGCTTGAGGAAGCCCATTAAATAGAACCATTTACTCGGCCCAAGTTCCCAACCACTAGTGAACTAAACAAGAGATAGGGGTCAGAATATCAGCAGGATTGACAGCAAAGGCCAGTTTAGCTTGAAGGACATGGTTCAGGTGTGTCAGCAGTGGATGGAAGTAAATTCATTCACTCAGTGCCATGCAGTGCAGAAAAACGCAAGCCTACCTGGCCATCAAGAACATCAAGCATTGAAGGGATGCATCCTCCAAGACCACACTGTGTAAATACTACCATCTGTGCATCCAATTTCTACTTTATTAAATTTACATAGAAAATCAGATTACACAATGAGGTATCACCTCACACTGGTCAGAATGGCTAAAATTAACAAGTCAGGAAACAACAGATGTTGGCAAGGATGTGGAAAAAGGGGAGCCCTCTTATACTCTTGGTGGGAATGCAAACCACTCTGGAAAACAGTATGGACATCTCTCAAAAAGTTGAAAATAGAGCCATCTTATGACCCAGCAATTGTACTACTGGGTATTTATCCCAAAGATACAAATGTACTGATCTGAAGGGCCACATGCACCCTAGTGTTTATAGCAGCAATGTCCTCAATAGCCAAACTATGGGAAAAGCCCAGATGCCATTAACAGATGAATGGATAAAGAAGAGGTAGTATTTATATACAATGGAATATTACTCTGCCATCAAAAAGAATGAAATCTTGCCATTTGCAACAATGAGGATGGATCTAGAGCATATTATGCTGAGTGAAATCAGTCAATCAGAGAAAGACAATTATCACTTGATTCCATTCCATTCTTTTTTAATTTCCTTCCCTTATTTTCTTGTCTTGTTTCTTAAATTCCACCTATGAGTGAAATCATATGGTATTTGTATTTCTGACTGACTTATTTCACTAGTTCCATCCTCATTGTTGCAAATGGAACTAGAGCATTATCATGCTAAGTGAAATAAGTCAGTTAGGGAAGGAAAAATAAAAAAAGAGGAAAACTGAGAAAGACAAACCATAAGAGACTCAACTAAAGGGAACAAATTGAGAGTTGCTGGAGAGGAGGTAGGTAGGGGGGTGGAGTAACTGGGTGATGGGCATTAAGAAGGGCACTGATGGAATGAGCACTGGGTGTTACATAATACTGATGAATCACTAAATTCTACTTCTGAAATTAAAAATACAATATATGTTAATTAAACCAAATTTAAATTAAAAAAATTTCAAAAGAAAATCAGATTAGAATATATGTTTCCAACAAGATGTTGAACACAGATATGTGCACGCACGCACACACACACAAATAGTATGAGAAAATGGCTAGGCTTTGTATGTCTAGCTCCTTTCCCAAACTCACTAGATAGATAACTCACAATACCTCTGTGGGTTCCTCTGTAGGTTGGACTAAGGGGTGAGGCAAGAGGGAAAGTCCTCCCCATAGAAACTATAGGTTTGAGCAGTAAGTGATTCCCATCACCCATAATAAATGCAAATGATTACTAACTGATTGAAGTTTATTATGTTTTCTTTCAGTTACAGAATGGGAACATAAATACACACTTCATTTCTCTTTGGTTCTACTGGTCAAGATTACAATCATAAATCTATACATATGCACCGAGTATGTATCTATAAACTCATTTGTAGGGATGGAGCTTGAATCCCAAAATCATAATTCCCTAAACTGAAATTCAGCTGCTGACTAAGGAAAGTTAATACTGAGCAAAAGCATTCCATAAATTACATCTGCACTGTATGAATACCATTATTCATTCCTTCAATAGCTTTCATTGAGGGTCTATTGTATTCCAAACAGTGGGCTAGGAGATACAAAGATGGTCAGTTGAAATTCCTGACTTCTAAGAAATAGGGCCCCCTAAAAAAAATTCAAAGAAATAATGTACCAAATTACATTCAAGAAATTATGCTACCAGGTGCTATATATTGGCAAATTGAATTTAAACTTTAAAAATGAAAAAAAAAGTAAAATGAAATGAAATTCAAAAAAGAAAAAGAAATTATACTACCAAAATATTAAAAGTTTAGACCATTCCTTTTTTTTTTTTTAAAGTTTAGACAATTCCAATACACAAGGGAATTCATGGGGGAAAAAATATCCTCTCAGATCAACAGGGGATAGGTTGAAACACTAAAACAAATTTTAGTATTGAGATATCTGGACAGCCACATAGAAAAAACAAATTTTATCCATTTTTCACACCTTAAGGCAAATTAAATTCCAAACAGATCAAAGACTTTAAGTGTACAAAAATAAAATCTCATAAGTTGTGGAAGAAAACATGCAGAAATGTTTTATAATCTTAGAATAGGGAAAGTCTTTCCAGTTATGACTAAACTTAAGAGCTATCTTCTCATCTACAGGTTTGACTAAGGAAGGACCTGCTTGCAAACTCCTCGATATAGTTCGCAAAATACAAGGCAGCTTACTTCTTCAAGAGCAGCAACAAAGAGAACAAGCTTCTGCTGCTTCCAGTCTCTGACCTCTACACTCCCTTTTAAAGGGCCCACCTGATTAGGTCAGGCCCACCCAGGATGTCCCTTTTGATTGACTTAAAATTAAGTGGTCAGGGACTTTAATTAGATATGCAAAATCCCTTTACTGCTGACCTATTCTCTTTGTTAGAAGCAAGTCACAGGTTCTGCTCTCATTTAAGGAGAGGGAATTGTACAAGGGCATCACCTACCAGGGATCACCTTAGCCTGTGTGCCACATCTCCTTAATATATAAAGAGTTCCCAAAAAAAAAACTCTAAGAAAAAAAACCCAGTTGGAAAATTGACAAAGAACATGGATTTTTGAAATACACATGTCCCAGATAAAGCACACAAGTGGCCCTTAACCATATGAAAAGATTCAACCTCAGACATACCAAGAAAAATGTCTTTTTAAAAAAACCTCTCATTTTGGCAACAATGTCGAACTGTTAATGTATTATTTGTGGGATAATATGCACTCTTCAGCATTGCTGGCAGAAGTATAAATTTTTTAAAAGAAGTATTTATTTATTTGAGAGAGAGAGTGAGAGGGTGCAGTGGGGTGGGGCAGGGGGAGAGAGAGTATCTGAGAATCTCAAGCAAACTCCTTGCTGAGCGGAGAGCCTGACATGGGGCTTGATCTCACGACCCCAACATCATGACCTGAGCCGAAGTCAAGAGTCCGATGCTTAAACCAACCGAGCCACCCAGGCGCCCCAATACCAATTTGTTTAATGCTTATGGAGAACAACTGATAATTGGCAATATCTACAAATGTACTATTCCCTGTGATCTAGAAATTCCATTTTAAAAAATTTACCATGAAGATCTAAGAGTACACCCATGAAATTACACTGATTTCAGCAACATTTGTAAAAGCAAAAGACTGGAAAAGGCCCAGATATCAGATGTCTAATAGAAGATGGACTAAATTAACTATGGTACATTCATATAGTAGAATAGCATGCAAACTATTAGAAAGCACGAGGTTGGGCAGCCCAGGTGGCTCAGTGGTTTAGCGCTGCCTTCAGCCCAGGGCCTGATCCTGGGGTCCTGGGATCGAGTCCCACATCGGGCTCCCTGCGTGGAGCCTGCTTCTCCCTCTACCTGTGTCTCTGCCTCTCTCTCTCTCTCTCTCTCTCTCTCTCATGAATAGATAAATAAAATCTTTAAAAAAAAAAAAAAAAGCACAGGGATCCCTGGTGGCGCAGCGGTTTAGCGCCTGCCTTTGGCCCAGGGCACGATCCTGGAGACCCGGGATCGAATCCCACATCGGGCTCCCGGTGCATGGAGCCTGCTTCTCCCTCTGCCTATGTTTCTGCCTCTATCTCTCTCTCTCTGTGTGTGTGACTATCATAAATAAATAAAAGTTAAAAAAAATAAAATAAAAAAATAAAAAAAAGCACAATGTTACATACCAAATACTGCCATGGGAAAAAATAATGTGTAGAATAATATATATAACAGCTACCTTGTTTTAAAAGAAGAGGAAAATAATATAATTTGTATTCGCTTCCAGATACATAAATCATTCCTGGAGGATATGGATATACATCTAGCAAGGATACAGATCCCTTTACATCTATATGTGATAGATAGAAAAACAATAGGTAGATGATAGATCAAATCCTTGGCTCATATCCCATGATTGCTTCTCTGATCATACCTGTGCATAGCCAAACTTTCAGTCTTAAATTGAATCAGAACTAAAGTTGTATTATTCCAACATTTAAGGTGGAAAAATTCCTATAGATGTGCAATGGTAAGCTGGCTATTGCTGAATCCATAATTACCCACATTGGCCATATTCATATTTCTCATGCATGTTCTCTCCTGTTCTTGAAGGTCCCAGCTCTATACCTGATGGATGCTAGCCGTACATACCAGGTAGTTACGTACTTGATGGGACGAGAGTACACAGTGACCTCTGATCATTGCCTCCTGGTATGCTCAGCAAAATAATCTAACTAACTTCTATAGAACTTTACAGTCAGCCAGTGTTTTTCAGACACCTGCGATTGTCTAAATTGACTTCACAGAACATGGCAATTTAAACTCCTATAGTTATCTCTGCTCCCTCTTGCCCCTTCCTAAAATGACAAAAGAGGAATGGAAAGCTACAAACCTACAAGGACAAAGAGGACAGAAAAGGAAACAAAAACAGAAGAGAGATTTTTCTTATCTCACTCAAATATGAACAGGCAAGCAGTCAGTCATTCTGCAAAGCAGGAAAACCTGAAGCCTAAACCTATAGAGGGAAAAACTAACAAAAGCAACTTTATTCAGGTCACCAGAAGCCCAGGAAAGCAAAGAAGTACCAGGCCCAGGACAGTTGGATGGGTAGTCTATAGAAAGCTTTGCTATTCACAGTCTGCAACCAGCTACCTGGCACCTCTAGATTTTTTATTATTATTATTATTATTATTATTATTATTATTATTCATGAGAGAGATGAGAGAGGGAGAGAGGCAGACACAGGCAGAGAGAGAAGCAGGCTCCATGCAGGGAGCCTGATGTGGGACTCGATCCTGAGACCCCAGGATCACGCCCTGGGCTGAAGGCAGGCGCTAAACCGCTGAGCCACCCAGGGATCCCCCTCTGGCATCTCTAAAAAGCCTGTTAGAAATACTGCATTCCAGGGGCACCTGGGTGGCTCAGTGGGTTAAGTCTCTGACACTTGATTTCAGATCAGGTCACGGTCTCAGCGCCGTGAGATGGAGCCCCGCATGGGCTTCCCTGCCAGCGGAGAGTCTGCTTGAGATTCCCTCTCTCTACCTCTGCCTCTCCCTGCCCCACAAATAAATTTTAAAAACCTTAAAAAAAGAAATAAAGAATTCTAGGTACCACTCCAGACTTACTGATTCAGAGCCTATTCCCTGGTGATCTGAAAATACATTAAAGGCTGCAAGGCAGGGCGCCTGGGTGGCACAATCAGTTGGGCGTCTGCCTTTGGCTCAGGTCATGGTCTTGGGGTCCTGGGATCCAGCCCCACATCGGATTTCCTGCTCTGCGGGAGTCTGCTTCTCCTCCCCCTGCTCCTTCCCCTGCTTGTGTTCTCTCTTTGTCAAGTGAATAAATAAAATCTTAAAAAAAAAGTTGCAAGGCATTTTTACAAAGAGTGGTTCAATTTCCAGGACTCCTCCCACACCCACAGAGCCATGAAACTGCTCCCTCCCACCCCAGCAGGAGATAAGAGGTTTTCTTCCTGGCAGGTTGGAACCCCAGAGCTCCCACATTCAAGACCGCCGGCATTGCTGAAGATAGGACTGAAGTGACCAAAAACAGAGTTTCCACTCAAACCTACATAGGAAGGAGCAAGGCCCACAGAGCCCTTATCCTTCCTGATCAGCAATCCAAGGTCCAGCAACAGGTTGCCATCCACAGGTAAAACACTAGAAATTCTCCCTTAGGTGAAACCAGCTAGCCCAAAAGAGAAGACCTACACACACCGACATTTGGGGATACCCAGTGAAAAATCATTTCCTCACATTATTATATTGACAGCAACAAGAGAGCAAGGCATACAAATCTGATCCTGATCAGAGGAGAAGGCGGGATTTTTTTTTAATTTTTTAAAATTTTAGTTAACATACAGTGCAATATTGGTTTCAGGAGTAGAATTTAGTGATTCATCACTTACTGTAGACACAACACCCAGTGCTCACCACAAGTGCCCTTCTTAATAATTACCCATCCCCCATCTATCTCATCCCCCACCCATCTCCCTCCATCAACTCCCAGTTTGTTCTCTATCGTGAAGAGTCTCTTATGCTTTATTTCCTTCTCTCCTCTTTTTCTTTTCACCCTTCCTCTATCTTCATCTTCTTTCTTAAATTCTACATATGAGTGAGATTATATGGTATTTGTCTTTCTCTGACTGACTGATTTCATTTATTATAATACACTCTAGCTCCATTCATGCCATTGCAAATGGCAAGATTTCATTCTTTCTGATGCCTGAGTAATACGCCACTGTACATTTATACCACATCTTCTTTATCCATTCATCTGTCGATGGACATCTGGGCTCTCTCCATAGTTTGGCTATGGTTGATAATGCTGCTAAAAACACTGGCAGATATAAAAATCTGTATCTTTGTATCCTTTAGGTAAGTACCTAGTGGTACAATTGCTGGATCATAGGGTAGTGCTATTTTTAACTTTCTGAGGAACTTCCATACTGTTCTCTAGAGTGGCTGCACCAGTTGCATTCCCACCAGCGGTGCAGGAGGGTTCCCCTGTCTCAGAGGAGAAGGCAGTTTTTTCCATATAACATGCTTTCCATCTCTCAGGAAAAAAAGATTTATTTGCAATATATCTGTGATATATTCCACAAGTTTGGGAGGGATGTAGTCACACAGGTAGTGATATTATACAAAGACATTTATTGAGAGACCATGATTTGTCCTTTCCCTGTATTACCACAATTCCATCCTCACAACTGATGAAAACACTATTATCCTCTTTCCTTAGTTGAGAACATTGAGAGTTTAGAGGGATTAATTGACTAAGATGAAACAGCAGACTGAACACATACCCACCACTCTTGCTCCCTCCAGAAACATTGACTTTATTTAAGTGAGTTAGGGTGAACAGGAGAGGGGGCAGTATTTTTGCAAACTTGTAAAAACACGGAGAATGGTAAATGACTGAGCAGACCCCAGAGTGCTGTATCTCAAACTGGTGTTGGGGGAAACAGTGAACCAACATAATTCATAAAGCAGAAAAATGAGATTCATTCTTTGGGGGAGGATTGGTAACAAAGTCCTTGACCTGGGGACTCAATGTACAGTTCAGAGCATGAGTTCTGTACTGAAAACGGACTTCTCTCCTGGGCTCCCAGAACACTGACCGTCAGGCATTCCCCCTCCAGGCAGGAGATTGCAGGAGTGTCTGCAACCCCACTAGAGTCTGACTAATGCAAGAGAAAAATTCTAAAGACACTGATGCTAGAGGTTCTCCAGGAAACAGATCCCTCTACAGGGAGGTCACATTAACAAGCTGCACTCATGGGCTTAGAGCCACCAATCCATCTTAAATGATATGCAAGATTGGCAGAGCTCAGAATATGTGGTAGTACTCAATATTGGCTGGAATATAGAGAAACAGACTCCCTCCTACACAACTGGTGAACATGTAAATTGGCGTAACCTCTTTGGGAAGCAATTTGACTATACGTTTCACAGCAATTTAACTGCCAGGAATTTATCCTTCAGCAATTTCACTAGCAATTTACTTGCAAAAATAAGCCAAGATATATATGCAAAGATGTTCACTGAAGCATTGTTTATCACAGAAACCGAAAGAAAAACAACCTAAATAGCTACCAGTAAAAAAAAAAAAAAAAAAAAAAAAAGGTCTAAGACACTGGGTCCACTCATTAAATGGAATATACACAACCATTAAAAACAATGAAGTAGATCTATACGTGTTGATACCGCATGATTTCCAAGGTATAATGAAAAGTGAAAACAAATTACATTCAGAAGAGTAAATAGTAATATACTACCTTTACAACTGAAAATACGTATACATATTTATATTTATACACACATCTGCTTTTAAATGTTTTTACAACGTGCCTTAAAAATTAAAGCAGCCAAACTACATGAAGAGACTCACTGAGCAACACTACGGATGAGATATGACAAAATTATATAAATTAGTATAAATGGCTCAGATAAGAAAAGAATGGCTTTCAACCAATTAAAGCTAATATAAACAAACTATAAAATATCAAAGAACACTCCACAGTCTACCTGAGGCTGATTCTTTAAAATTGTAGCAATGTGGATAAGGGAAAAACTCCCAACTCATTTAACCTAGGAAAGATTATAAATCATAGTAAATAATATTTGCTACAACAATGAAATCAGGAAAAGCAAATTCAAGCTACATAAGCTACATGGAATGGAAAAGAAAATTCAAGCTACATAAGCCCTTGCATGGAATGTAAAACATTCAAAGCTCAACTCATTTTCCTGTTGCCTAAATGTCCTGTATTTGCAGAAACATTCTCCATCACCTTGACAGTTTTCTTTTGTATACAAATTTTATTTACCTGAATTATTAATGCTGCTTTTGTTTGTGCCCATATCTTAATTTTCCTCTCTTCATTCACCTGTCATGAGTGTTGTGATTCACATTTCAGGAGATGATGAACAAAATATTTCTTTGGGAAACTGGGGAGTGTCACCAATGTTTTTGTACTGGTAAGAGATTATTTTGTTTCCCAGTTTTTTAAAAAATGAGCATTTCTCCTTTTTTTATAAACTGTCAGTCACCAAAATTACACTTTAAGCTGTATTGAATGGATAAAAGATAGACTTTAAAGTATGGATTGTGTGTCAGATGAGAAAATATAGGACATAGAGAATCCAGTGAGCAAGCAATTCACAATATGAAGTATGTACCTTCAGGAAAAATTCTTCAGGCCAGTCATAACAAACAGCAATTAGTAATGTTCATGAGACTATTATTTTCGTTGTACAGCTAAAATTTTCATATTTTTCCTAGCATCACCCTCTGTAGTACACAATGTTTAGGCTCAAAACCTATTTGATTCAGCCAGACGTTTTGTTGAAGTAAAAGTTGTGGACGGAAATCCTCAAGAGTTGAGATTATAGCAAGATGAACTACTCAACTGTCATTGAGAAGGAGGGGACAATTAACAGCCTTCCAGATCCCCTTAAAAATGTCCTCATAGTTTATTTTGTTTTATTTTACAATAAACTAAACTGTAATTACTGAAAAGGAAGAGAAAGCAAATCAGTCTTTTTTGCAAGAGTTCCTTGCAACTCTGTAAGGAAGACAAATGCCTCACAATTCCCACAGAAATTGCAAAGATTCAGTTGAGATATTAGAAGACCATATGTACAAACACCCTATGATTTCAAACAGACAAGCTCATTGGGAAGACATAAGTTTTGTCTTTGATTTCTTTTAGAACGATAAAATGAAAGGGACAGTAATACATATTTTAAGCCCTGTGAATTCACAATGGGGCTTTAGAATAAAGAGGTAAAAACCTTTGAACTAACAAAGGTCCATCACCATTCACTTTTATTCTCACAAGCGACTTGTGAAGGAAATTATGCTAGATGGAGGGACCAGCTGGCTCTTGCCACTACACCTTTAGTAACATAACCCATTTCCAGACGGTATCAATCTAGCCAGAATGGACCATATCATTGACTCCTGTTGGACCTCTCCTTTTATCGCATAGACCTGTTTTTAGTGCAATGCCCTGTGAAAGCATTCACTCACTGGCTTACATCTGAGTGTCTCTTTGTACTAGCCCAAAGCCTGAAGTCTACAGACTGCATTAAGTTGATTAAAGTAGTCCCAGAGACTACCTAGGCTTTTACACTACCCTTAGATTAAAGACCAAAAAAAAAAAAAAAAAAAAAAGCCTCATTCTTCTGAGGATGTTTCAGTTTTGGTTGGGGAGGTAATTTGGATGAGGTGTTGGGGTTTCTGGCATTTTTTTTTCCTGGTTTCATTTATTTTCTCTGTAATTTTCAAAGAAGTCAACAAAAATACAAAGGCTCTTATGTCAGAAAAGGAAAGAAGGCTTTTATTGCAAATGATTTCTAATTACTCCTTTGTTCCAAAAAGACAGCTGTTACAGCTGCTGAAACAAGAAGCCATCACTATGTCCTAATGAAGCATTCCTCTTGGGCCCTGGGGAAAGAGCACTATGGAAGTATCAGTGAGTTCCCTAAATGTAACTGGACGGAAATGGCTCCTTAGTCCAATTCAAAACCTAAAGGAAAAACTGGAGGTCAAAAAATCAAATAGTCTGTATGTGACATAATCATAAACCCACAAATGAATCCAGAAGATGAAATGGGACACAGCACAGTTTGAGTGTCTGTTTTCTAGCATGCTGGAAAAGATAAAGTATAGCAGTTAAAACATGGGGACAGGAGTTGAACCCCTGGGGCTATCTGAATAGCTTCACCAATGGCCTTGGGAAAGTCACTTAATCTCAAAAGCTCAGTTTTCTAACTATAAAAATGAGATAATTACAGTATTTACCTTGTTGGACTACAAAAGAAAAAAAAAAAGACCTTAAGAGAGAAGGTATCCTATTTAGCATGATTCTTGGCATGCAGTAACACTCAATACACCTTAACAATTACAACTATTCTATATGAAATATTTTCTGCAGTTCAACAAAGCAAATTTAGAAGTAACATATGGTATGGTTTAAGTCACTAGGCTTAGCTCCAAACGATCTGGATCTTAATTCTGGCACTGACATTTATTTGTGGTGTAACTACAAGTCAGTTTTGTTGGGGTTTGTTTTTTTTTTTTTTTTTGGTTGTTTGTTTATTTTTTTTTAAAGATATTATTTATCTAGTTGAGAGAGAGAGCAGGAGCAGGGCGAGAGGCAGAGGAGAAGTGAGAAGTAGACTCCCTGCTGAGCAGGGAGCTCAATGGAGGAATCAATCCATGGACCCCAGATCATGACCTGAGCCAAAGGCAGATGCTTAACTAACTGAGCCACCCAGGCGCCCTACAAGATGGTTTTGAAGCCTCACTCTCTTCATCTATAAAATGAGGAGTTACACTAGATTACAGATTCGTGTATCCAAATGCCTTCTCAGCACCATCACTCTATATGTTCAAAACTGAATTACAGCTCTTTCCCCAAATTCTGTTCTACTCAGCCAGAAAATAACTTTTATTCTCTTTTTGAGCCTCAAGTCTCAATAAATTTCCCCATTTCAGTAAATCACACTGTGATTTACCTGGTCCTTCAAGACAAAAACCTTGAAATCATCCTTGATACCTCTCTTTTTTCCATATCCCATACCAAATCCAATAGCAAGTCCTATTTGCACCTACCCACAACACATATCCAGAATTTGACTACTTTACCTTACATCAACAGCTGTCTTTCTAGTCTAAGTCATCACCATCTCTGGCATGGATTACTGCAATAGCCTCCTACCAGTTGGACTGTACCTTTTACAACTATGAAATATTCCTCCTATCACTAATAATGCTTTTTACCTTAAAGGTCTACTTTCTCTGATATCAGTAAGGTTGAAAAAGCTCTTTTGATTAGTGCTTTTAAGCTTATCTTTTTCTATCTTTTTACTTTCAACCTTTCTATAGCCTCAAATATTTGCATTCTTTATTCTCTATACGCAGCGTATACTTAGATTTTGTATTTTTATCCAGTCTTACAATTTGACTTCTACATAGAGACATTACAACTGATATCTCAGACATTTAAAGAATTATAAGAGCTGCTATGTACAACTTAATGCCAGCAAACTAGACAACCCATGAGAAACAGAAAAATTCTTAGAAACATACAATTTAGCAAGACTGAATGAAGAACTAGAAAATCTAAATAGATAATTACTAGTATGGACACTGAATCAGTAATCAAAAACTCCCAACGCAGAAAAAATAACAGAACAAAATGGCTTCACCAGTGATTTTTACCAGACATTTAAGGAATTAACACCAATCCTTCTTAAACTCTTCCAAAAAATTAAAGAAGAGGAAAACTCATGACTCATTTTATGAGGCAAGACTTATCCTTATACCAAAATCAGAAAGGACACAAGTAGAAAAGAAAACTACAGACCAATATCCTCAATAAACATAGATGAAAAAATTCTCAATAAAATGCTAGGAAACTGAATTCAGCAAAAGGATCATTCACCATGATTGAGTAGGATTTATCCCTGTGATGCAAGGATGGTTCAACATATGAAAATTAGTCAACATGATACATCCCATTAATAGAATGAAAAAGAATCATACGGTCATCTCAATAGATGCAGAAAAAAAATTTGACAAAATTCAACATCCGTTCATAATAAAAAATCTTAACAAATTAGGCATAGAAGGAACATTTCTCAACATAATAAAGGATATGTAACAAGCCCATGGCTAATATCATACTAAACACAGTGAAAGAGGGTGGGGGTGAATGGGTGACAGGCACTGATGGGGGCACTTGACGGGATGAGCACTGGGTGTTATTCTGTATGTCGGTAAATTGAACACCAATAAAAAATAAATTTATTATTAAAAAAATAAAAATAAAATAAAATAAATAAAATAAAATAAATACAGTGAAAGATAAAAGCTTTTCCTCTAAGACCAAGAATAAGACAAAGGTGCCCACTCTTACCACTCCTATTCAACATAGTACTAGAAATCCTACGTAAAGCAATCAGGAAAGAAAAAAATAATAAAAAGTATCAGAATTATAAAGGAAGAAGTAAAATTGTCTTGATTGGCAGACAACATGATTTCATACACAAAAAATCCTAAAATCAGTAACATTTCTATATACTAACAAAATTTCTGAAAAAGAAACTGATCTCATTTACAATAGCATCAAAAAAAATACTTAGGAATAAATTTAATTAAGAAAGCAAAAGATTTCTAGCCTAAAAACTGTAAGACATTGGTCAAAGAGGGGCTCCTGGGTGGCTCAGTTAGTTAAGAATCTGCCTTCAGCTTAGGTCATGGTCTCAGGGTCCTTGGGATGAAGCCCTGCATCAGGCTCCCTGCTCAGTAGAGAGTTGGCTTCTCCCTCGGCCCCCCTCTCCCTCTAACCTCTTTCTCTGCCCCTTTTCCTCTCCCTCTGTCCCTCCCCATTTGTGCAGGTGAAAGAAATTTAAGAAGACACAAGTAAATGGACAAGTATTCCATGTTTTATGAATTGGAAGAATATTATGAAAATATCACTGCTACCAAAAATGAATAAATTAATAAATAAATAAAATATCACTGCTACCAAAAGCCATCCATAGATTCAGTGTAATCTCTATCAAAATTCCAATGGTATTTTTTATAGGAGTAGAAAAAACAATCCTAAAATTTAGAACCACTGACCCTGAATTGGCAAATAAATCCTGAGGAAAAACGAACAAAACAGGAAGTACCATACTTTCTGATTTTAAGCTATACTATAAAGCTATAGTCCTCAAAATAGTATGGTCCTGGCATAAAAACTGACAAACAGAACAAGAGACCAGAATCAAAAGCCCATAAATAAATCCAAGTATGTATGGCGAATTTATATTTGATACAGGAAACATGAATATTCAATGGAGAAAAATAGTCTCTTAAAAAGTGGTGCTGGACCACCAGAAACAACAAATACCCGCCATTTGCTTCAACGTGGATGGAACTGGAAGGTATTATGCTGAGTGAAGTCAGTCAATCAGAGAAGGACAAACATTATATGGTTTCATTCATTTGGGGAATATAAGAAATAGTGAAAGGGATTAAAGGGGAAAGGAGAGAAAATGGTCGGGAAAAATCAGAGAAGGTGACTGAATATGAGAGACTCCTAACTCTGGGAAATGAACAAGGGGTAGTGGAAGGGAGATGGGGTGACTGGGTGATGGGCACTGAGGGGGGCACTTGACGGGATGAGCACTGGGGTGTTATGCTATATGTTAGCAAATCAAAATCCAATAAAAAATATACATAAAGAAAAATAGTGGATATTCATATATAAAAAAACTGGATCCATAAATTATACCACTCACAAAAATTAACTCAAAATGAATCAAAGAATTAAATATAAGATGGGAAACCATGAAACTCCTAGAAGAAAACATAGGAACAAAGCTCCCTGATATGAGTCTTGGTAATATTTTTTTGGATATGACATCTATCTGATGAGGGGTTAATATCTAAAATACAAATAACTCATACAAATCAAAGCAAACAACCCAAAAAACAAAACCACAAACACAGAAACAGAAACAACCCAATTTAAAAATGGGCCAAGGACCTAAATAGTTCTCCAAAGAAGATACAGGAAAACCAATAGGAACAGTAAAAGATGCTCAACATCACAGTCACACACGTTAAAATACACGTTAAATACAAACTAAAACCAGAATGAGATATCACCTCATATTTGTTAGAAGGGCCATCAAAAAGACAAGAAATAACAAATGCTGGCATGGATGTGAAGAAAAGGTAGATTACTATTGATGGGATGATAAATTGGTACAGCCAGTATGGAAAACAATAGAGGATCCTCAAAAAATTAAGAATAGAACTACCATATAATCTAGCAGTTCCACTTCTGGAAATATATCCAAAGGAAAAAAAAGAAAAACACTAACTCAAAAAGATATCTGAACCTCCATATTTATAGCAGCATTATTTATAATAGCCAGCCATGGAAACAACCTAAGTGTTCACCAATGAATGAAAATGGAATATTATTCAACCATAAAAAATGAAAAAAAAACTATCATTTCTGACAACATAAATGGACCCTGGAGGCATTGTGCTAAATGAAGTAAGTTAGACAAAGACAAATTCTGTATAATCTCAGCAATGTGTGGAATCTGAAAACAAACACAAATCAAACTCAAAGAAAAAGTGATCAGGCTTGCGGTTACCAGAGGTAGGGAGTAAACTGAAGGAGAATTGAAGGAAGGTAACCAAAATGCTTCCCGTTATGAGATAAATAAGGACGAGGGGTGTCATGTACAATATGATGACTATAGCTCACACTGCTGTATGATATACAAGAAAGTTGCTGAAAGAGTAAATACTAAGAGTTCTTATCATAAGGAGAAAATTTGTCCCCTTAATTCTTTTCCTCTTTTTTTCTTTTTATTCTATCTATTTGAGAAGATGGATGTTAACTGAACCTTCTGGGGTAATCATTTCACAATATATGTAAATCAAACCATCATGCTGTATGTCTTCAATTTATACAGTCATGTGTGTATTATTTCTCAATGAAACTGGGGGAGGGGAGAGATGCTATTCCATTGTCTTCTGACTCCCATGGCCTAAATCAAGAAGTCAGCTGAAAGTCTTGTTGATGTTCCTTTGAAAATAATGTCTTTCTCTGACCTAATTTAAGACTCTCTATGGATTAGTTTTTAAGCAGTTTTATATATGAGATCCAGGTATCATTTTCATTATATTTATCCTACTTAAATCTGTAGGTTGATACTTTGAATAGTTTTGGAAAATTGGTAGCCACTAACTCTCTGAATATTACTTATACTTTATTCTATCCTCCTCTCCTTCTGGGACATCAATTACATGTCTTTTTCAGAATGTCACGCACATTGCACTTATCTGTTTTTGCACTATTTTTCTCTCTGTGCTTCTGCTTGGGAATTTCTTATTGGCTTGTTTTCCAATTCCAAAAAACCATAAGGTCTCCAGATCATGTCATCTGCCCATCAGAAAGGCTTTCTTATCTCCGGTAATAGCAAGGGCAGCTATTGGGGGAACTAATATTTTCTTTCCTTTCCTTTTTTAATTTTATTCATTTATTTGATAGACCAAGAGAGGGAGAGACAGCAAAAGTAGGAGGAGCAGCAGAGAGAGAGGTAGAAGCAGACTTCCCACTGAGCAGGGAGCCAGACACAGGGCTTAATCTTGGGACCCTGAGATAATGATATGAGCTGAAGGCATATATTTAACCAAATGAGCTACCCAGGCACCCCCTGGGAGAACTAATCTTTTCAAGCCAACCCAAGATTGAGCTGAGTTGCCACTGTGATGAGGTTTTGGTAAAATCCAAACTAGTTCTCTTGATCCTGTTCCTAGGGCATGAATTCCCAGAGCTTTTAATCATCAACGTTGGAGGACTTTGATATCCCCAATCTGAAAATCTGAGATAGATTCAGTTCTGCAAAGGTTTACAACTTAGCCCTAGCTTTCTACTCCACACAGCTTCAAATGGGGCGAATGTCTTCAAGGAAAGATCTCTATATGAAGATTAGCTATGTGCCTGAGATTCCTTAAATTTCCCATTTTATTATTCAAGTGAGCCCCCAAAAAGTCCAAATTTCTGCTGGTTTCTCTGGCTCTCTGGAATGATCTGCCAAAAGACAGGTCTGGATTTTCAATCTTTAGATACACCCAGATTTAGTTAAGTATCCCAGATGAAAAGTACCTGTGGATACCACTCTTTCTAGGGAATTCATCTCTTGCCCATTTTGCTTTTGGGCTTCCTCCCCTAGAAGGATCTTTGTTTTCTAAGAATCATGAGACTAGGGATCCCTGGGTGGCGCAGCAGTTTAGCACCTGCCTTTGGCCCAGGGCGCAATCCTGGAGACCCGGGATCGAATCCCACGTCGGGCTCCTGGTGCATGGAGCCTGCTTCTCCCTCTGCCTGTCTCTCTGCCTCTCTCTCTCTCTCTCTCTCTCTCACTGTGTGCCTATCATAAATAAATAAATAAATAAATAAATAAATAAATAAATATAGAATCATGAGACTATGATATCTCACTCTACTTTTCAGAAGCTTTCAAACTAGCTCCTTAAGCTCCTGTGAAGCCTCAAAACTCAGCAAATGCCTTACAGTGAAAACTGGCCATGCATCTGACATCTCTTGGATTTTGTCACTCTAGACCCTCACAATTACTAAAACCTTTATTTCCCCCAGAAGTAGCCTTCACCCTGGGCCAAATTCTGATCCTTAGGCCATGTCTAAGTCACTAAATGCCCTGGGATGGCGAAATGGCCCTAATCATAATCTCCCCTCTCTGAAACAGTAGTCCAATTGGTCCTGCTCATTCCTCCCACAGTTCTCAGGTGCTTTTTACATAATGAGTTTTAAAATTCATCCAGGGGATCCCTGGGTGGCGCAGCGGTTTGGCGCCTGCCTTTGGCCCAGGGCGCGATCCTGGAGACCCAGGATCGAATCCCACGTCAGGCTCCCGGTGCACGGAGCCTGCTTCTCCCTCTGCCTGTGTCTCTGCCTCTCTCTCTCTCTCTGTGGCTATCATAAATAAATAAAAATTTAAAAAAAATAAAAAATAAAAAAAATAAAATTCATCCAGCTTTTATAATTGTCTTCAGCAAGAAACACTGCCTTGCCAAAATCTATGGCATCAGGCTCAGAAGTAGAAATCTACAAAAATCATCTAAAAGTCTTTGCTGCTTCTGTTCTGGCTACACTGTAGGTTATTTGCCACACAGAAGCCAGGATGATTCTTTTAAATCATAAATTAGATCATGTCACTGCCTCTGCAATTATAATAAAGTCCAAGCTCCTTATCATGACTCCAAGGACCTAAATGTTCTTGCCCTGATAGCTTCCTAACCTCATCAACTTATATGCTGCACTCTAGCACAGTGACTAGAACTTGACTACTAGATATACTTTGTGGGTTGGTGTTCCAGGCCTTCTAGTTAGTTATTCCTCAAGTGTACATACTGGAAATCCATTCCTGTCCCCCGTCCCACTCTATCACAGAATATACCCTCTATGAGACTAGGGACTTTGTCTACCTTGTTCAATCACTTTACTCCCATCACCCAAAACAGTCTCTGGCCATATCACAGGCACTAGATAAATATTTACTTAATAAATGAATAAAAAATTGAAGCCACTTTGGCTGAAAGGTAGCCAGGGTTCTGATACCATGACTAATTACCTCCTCTTTACTGCCAATGATAACCTAAATAATTCAGAATTAACCATGTATTTTTTAATGAAATTTTAATTAAACTCTTAGAGGAACACTGAAACATATCCAAAGCAACACGGAGTCCCAAGTATCACAGTTTAGAAATGAAATGGGTCACTAAGATGCCTTTTAGTTCGAATAGTCTAGCCAAAAATAGCATGTTAGGAGAAAAACTACAATTGAATATCCTAAAATGATTGTTTCACTGATACTCTTTTGGGGGGACAAGTAAGATACATGTCCTTAGATGCCATAAAATCAAGAAAAACAATGTACTTACTTTGTAGCTCCAACTTACTTTCTAATGAAATCTTTTTGATTCAGTGTCAAGTTTTAGAAACCCAATGGAAATTAGTTGTAGGCTTCTCTCTGAACAAAAAGGACACTCTTCTCCAGAATGCATCAGAGTCTAGATAACTACATATGCTTGTGGTAATTTCACATGTGTAGGTTACATTTTTACAGTTTTGCAGTCTGGGTTCCTTAAGAGCTTAGGCACACAGTTATATATATTTCATTTGTGGGTGAAAAGAGAAAAACTAAAGTGTTTCCACTGACCTATGCTCTACTTTCCTGCAGATAAAAAAGGACTTCATGTTTATGAAACTTCACAAAAGTAATGACTACATAAGGTCCAAACAACTCTAGTCCCTGAAAAGAAATGCATTTCATCAAAAGAGGTCATTAGTAATCATTCACACAGACCTGGTATTTTCTTCCCACCTCTACAAAAAGATTCAATCTGTTCTCTGTGTGCAACTTCCCATTATTCCTCAGGACAAGATTTCCCTGAAGTACTAGCTTAGAAGACACAAGGGCTGTTAGGTACACCTTTGGTACCTATCTCTTTCTACCACAATACATATCTTTCAAGATTCCACTGACCCAAGTAGGATATGGTTTGGTTTATTTACTTAAAGAAACACAGAAAAAATGAGTCATTACAAAGACAAAATTTAATCAAGCTAAAACTTAAAATGATCAATAATTACCTCTGACTATGGAAAATTTATTTGGGGACAACCTAAATCCATGACCAGAAGGCAAATTATGGGTGAGATAATGCAAAATTTTTGGTGTTATTCTTAGCTCACCTTTACAGTAACATCATCAAATATTATTATAATACCAATCATAGCCCAGAACCAATACCATATATCTAAACGAAAAAAAAATCAAGGTAATTTGAGATTTATACAAGTTCTACTGACTTTTTACAATTAACTGCATTTTTAACTCCCAAGTACTCATGTTATAGATGAGTAATTCTCAAATAACAAAACACCTGAGAATTTTTCATGACTAATACAATTCTAATTGTATACTAATTGTCTTTGTTTCTCAGAGACAAAGACAATTTCTCTTCAAATTAGTCTTTAGGATTCAGATAGTTAAAATGCTTCTTATTTCTGGGATCAAAAGTGAAAATACTTTTGTCTCCAGATTTTTGAGGAGCATGACGACCAAATAAACTAGAACTGTTACTTCTCATCTCTGAGGTTTAACCTATAATTCAGAAGTTTCAAATGGTGGCCAGGAGACCAAATCCAATACATAAATTTATTTGATCTATAAAGTGATTTTTTTTTAAAAAAAAATGAATTCATTGAATTCCTCTTCTTAGAGGAATTTTAATTTTTAATTCATTCATTCATTTAAAAATCAAGAAATTTCACTTTAAAAATCCAGATATTAAAAAAAATCCAGATATCCAGATTTTCTTGAAAAAGACCACATAGGCTGTGCTTTGCACAGAGAATCACCCCAAGTAGTAAGTGGGGCTGACATCCAGAACACACTTATTTGCTGTGCCAGGTCTATATCCACAAAATGTAGGAGTGCTTTTATCTAATTTGTACAATGGCGCTATACAGCCTAGAATGATACTAACTCAGGGCCTTCATTCTCACATGGCAGCAATCACCTGGAAGATTTAGACAAAGAATCTAAGTTTGAATTACGCCAGTCCTCACCACACCTTATTATCCTCCTGCTTTGCTATGTTAGGAGATCTACCTGGTTTCTATCTAGATATTTGATTTCTACTTAGATATTTGTTCAAACTTATTAGACTAGAAAGCATAAAGCATGAAGGTAGGATCATGTCTACTTTTCATTATTCTCTCCCCAACACTAGCACATAGTAAGAACTTTAAACTTCCCAGTAGAATAAATGAAAAAAATGAAATGACTTTCCATGTTGCACCAGAAGTTAGGAAAAGAGCAAACTCCTTCTCACTCCTTAATCCATGGCATGCTTTTCCAACATGAATCAGGAGATACATTAAAATAGAATCTTATGTCACATGAAAAGACAATGAAATACACACTTGAACAGTGTATACAAAATTAAACATTTGCTTTGTATTGACATTGATTTTCCTGGGCAATTAAACTGTATAATATCATGATGCATTAAATCAAAAACAGAGAGGGTCCAACCATCCCTACTACCAAATAGATGCATAAGGAGGCTATTAAGAGCTCAAACTCAGATCACATGATTCAGAAATCCAGTAAAAGAGCTACCAACTGTCACTTTTCAAGTGGCCCCAGGAAGAATTTTAGGGTGATAGATGACTAAAAGGTATATTTAAAGGTAAGAATTTGGGGAGTCTAAGGATGTCCCAAAGGCAGTCTTAATAACAGAATGGGCCAACAGCACAGTTCAGTGATTCTTGAACATGGTTTTCTCTTTAAAATAAAATGAAAACACACTGGTACACCCAGAAGACTAACTTACTCAATTGTCCTCCTGTGGACAGAAATACACTGAGACTTTGGCAGGGTTTGCTCAATGAAAAAAATTAAGTAGTTGACACCTTCTAGTTAGCCAGCTTGAATTTAAAATGTAAAAGCAAGTGAGATTTGTCTTTCCTCTTTCTTTGAAAACATACAAACTGGTACAATATACTTTAGTGACCCAGGTTCCCCATTTTTATATTTGTGCAACTGGAAATGGGATGCTACCTCTATGTGTGTAATGTAGCACAAAAGTATGATCACTGAGGCATACAACCAGAATGTGTCAGTTCAGAGGGGGAAAAAAATCTCCCATCTCTGGCAAAATATTTTACACTAAAAACTATAGCTATTCCAATGCAAGACTTACTAAGTGACATACCCAGGGGAATAAGTAGCTTCATGTTGCAATAATAATAATATCTGGTTTGCACAAGGACTGGTTTTATCTCTCTTTTTAAAGGATAATGAATTTTTTTTAGCTGCTCAAAAACTGGGTAATTTGTGATCGTATATTCCCTAATATGGAAGGTTCCAGTGGCTTCACTTTAATCACCTAGGTCTTATGCTGTTGAAAAAAAAATGTATTAGATGTTGCTTTGATACATAAATGCTTTCTTTTTTTAAAAAAGAGAGGAGATTTTTCTATTTCTACCAGTGAAAAGGCTATGAGCAGAGCTGCCATTCGTTGACTCCTGTTATTTGAGTAGGTGCCTGTAAAGGGCCAGGTGGTGTTTATGCAGATGACTGAGCAAGTTACAATGTGTTCTTCCTTTTGGATAAAACATTAGTGTATCAGATGTGACAAATCAGATGTTCATCTTCCGCACTTCTGCATTATTTTACATTGAGAATTAGATGATGTGCTGGCTTAGCTTTTTGCTTTTGTTTTTTTCTTGAGAATGAGTTCATAAATAAAGTTCTCTCTACACTCTGCATAATCACAGTCTCACAGAATAGCTAACTGGCTAGGTAATATGATAATTACAGCCATACCTATCTTGCATTGTACAAGAGAAAAAGCACGTGTTCTGGGTAACAAAAAGCACACCATTCATATCCTTTAAGAACTATTTAACATATTATCCACTCCCATACTCTTATTGTCAAGGAAAAATGTGATCTTCTTATCTTGACATCATGAGGTGAAGCATCTGATGCTTCAATGTCCACCTAGGAAATTAGCATCTACTGAGCACCAAAATGCAAGGTTCAAAACCATTCTCCACGGTACACAAAGCAAACGCCTACTTCCAATCCAAAATGTATGCCTTTGGTAGAAGACATAGAATTTTTAAATCAGACTTTAAAAGAGTCCCCAAATCATTTTTTTTCCCAAATCATTTTTAAATATACTGATAACATTTTTACCTACAGAGACAGCATCGACCCCACTTGGCATTACCATGCTTTCAAACCACTCCAACCTCCTCTGGCTACTTTCCACACTACCATTTTGTTCAAGAAAAGACAGCCAGAGATTCCCCATGAACACAGATTTCCAAAAAATAACAAGCGAAAATTTACATTATTTGGTGTAGTTGATATCTTTATTTTGAGAGCTCCAGTTATTAATCAGAACACCACTGTGTGGCTAGTGAGAAATCAGTAGATTAAGGTAAGTGAATAGCTAGACTCCTAAAAGTTCTATTAATGCTCTTAATTCATACATCCATTCAACAAATATTTATTGAGTTTCTATCATGTGCAGTTCAAGATAAGACCTTTTTAACCAGGGGACCAATGAAAGAGGGGTTTTGAATACCAGAAGAGAAATATAGAAATACCAGAAGAGAAATATAAGTAGACCAAGGAAATTTCAGAGTGTAGGTGGGATCACAGAAGAATTTATAGTAAAGACGTTTTTTGTTGGACCTTGGAAGATGAATAGGCTCTAAGACATAAAGAGTGGTTGGAGACTGATCCCTGGGTGGCTCAGAGGTTTGGCGCCTGCCTTTGGCCCAGGGCGAGATCCTGGAGTCAGTCCCAGGATCGGGTCCCACGTCGGGCTCCCTGCATGGGGCCTGCTTCTCCCTCTGCCTGTGTCTCTGTCCCCCCACCCCCTGTGTCTCTCAGGAATGAATAAATAAAAATCTTAAAAAAAAAAAAAAGAGTGGTTGGAGAAAAAGAGGGACAGGAGGAAGGGATCATAATTCCACAGGGCTTAAGTAATGTATTACCACTATGTGGCCACTATTAATAACAATTTCATTATTTAAAGGAATGATTAATAATAGATCATGTATTTTATAAAATGTATTTGGTATATTTTCATTTTTTACATATTTATTACTAAAATGTTGATCTCAACATATTTTGGTACATTTAATATATTTATTTCTTAATAGCTACTTATATAATTATTATTATTGGATAATAATTTATGTATTTTAGCAATACTACCTATCATAATAGCTCCCATTTACAAAGCATTTTTGCGTGTGTGCCATGCACTATTCCCAGCTATATAGCTGCTAAGTAAATTTTCACAATGATCCTGTGTGATAAGTACTATCAGTACTCCCATTCTACAAATAGAAAAGAAATGGAGGTTAACTAACTTGCCCAAAGTCACTACAGGAATGTGGAAGAACTGAGATGATGCTCTACTATCACAAGATTGGCCTTGCCATATGGCCATCTCACGATATGACAGCTTACTTCTCTCTCCAGTCCAGGAGAATCTCTCTCTTCAGAGTGCTAAAACTGAGTCCTATATAATCAAGGAAGTGAGGATCCCATGGCCTTTGCCATATAATGTAACTGAATTAAGGGAGTGACTATCTCATCATAAAAACAGCCCCATTCATGCTCAAGAGATGAGGATTTTCAGGACACATCCACCAGGGAAATCTTGAGAGCCATCTTAGAATTCTGTTACACTGTCGCAGAGGCAGATATTGGAAGAAGGACTGATGTGGAAGTTATTTACAAAGACGTTTTCTAAGCAAAAACCAGCAAAGAAATGGGGAAGTGGGCGGAGAAGTTAAAGGAGCCAAACAAGGATCCCAATACTCAGCAAAGTCTCATGAGGGATAACTTTAACTCAATTCCACCATGGAGCTGTGCAGTTTAGGTTACACCTAAGGGTGTCAGATCAGGAATGAGGGAGCTGAAGTATTACACTCCCATCTCAACTGGCCATTGGTAATAGGACTATGCATCAGGGATGCAAATTCCCAGAATCTTCAAGGTGTCCACAGGCAAACTAGACACTCAAAGCCTAAAAGCAGCTTTCTGACATAACAGTGCAGGTGCTGGCTGTCAAAAGTGAAAACCTCTGGGGATCAACATGAATAAAATGGCAAAAGGATCTGAGGAAATAGTAGGGGAGCATTAACATCATCTGTTACATGAACTTTTGATAAAAGCTTTTAAATATCAAAAGTACATCATTTTGTTATAAAAGAAATCACATGAATGTAATAAATTGTTTAATGCAATTATGTAGACTTCTGGTTTTGGCAAAATGATAAACTAAGTTAATATGGATGCCCCCTCACACACATATATATACACTATAATAATACATAAATGCTGAATAAATCTGGAAATAAGTTGAGAAAAGGTGATTCTTTAAACCTCTGCATGAAGCCTTGAACTCACTCTCAATCTGAACATGCATGAAATCTACCAGAATCAGCACAGCAAAGGCTTTGAGAACTGAACTATGGTGTAGACCACCAGGGAAGGTGCACAAACTGTGAAAACCAGAATAGCACTGCAAACTCTTTGAAAACTAAACTGACATTCTAAGCCCACAGAAGCCAGGTCAGGACTTGAGGTCTAAATTTCCTAGTGATAATTGCTTGCTTTAAAAAAAGAGAGGAGGAGGAGGAGAAAAGGAGAAGAAGCAGAAGCCATTCTCCAAATTTTAACTGAGCCCAGAATCTTATAACATAGCATTCAAAATGACCAAGATAAAGTCCAACATGCAAAGAACTAGGAAAATGTAAACAACTGGAAAGAAGAGGCGATCAACAGATATCATCACTCAGAGGACCCCAAATATTGAAATTATCAAACAGAAAAAGCTATGGCAGTTATTAGAACCATGCCACCTCAAGTAAGGGCAAATAATCTAGAAACAAATGGAATAATAGGCATTTTTAGCAAAGAAATAGAAACAATAATAAGCACTAAATGAGAATTCCATAACTCAAAATTACAAGAACAGAATTTTTTAAATTCACCAAAAGACCTCAGTAGTAGAACAGAGAAAAAAAAAACAGAGTCTAGTAACTTGAAGACAGATCTATAGAAATGATCCAATCTGAATAAGGGGAGGGGGAGTTAAATAATAAACAAGGCTTTGTATTGGAACAATATCAAAAGGTATAAGATTTATCTTGCTGGAGTCCCAGAAGGAGAGGAAAAAGAAAATGGTCCCCCAAAATCTTTAAATAATGGCTGAAAATGCCCCAAATTTGGTGAAAGACATAACTTTACAAATCCAAGAATCTCAGTGAACCACACCAAATAAGTTTAAAGAAAACCATACCCAGACATATAATTAAAATGCTGAAAACTTTCCCCAATTTTGCTTTCCTCGCCCTTCACAATGTCTTCTGAGAGAATCCCACAGAAAACCTCCACATATAAATCTCAGTGTCTCAGAGCCTGTTTCCTGGGGAACCCCACCTGTGATATAGTAAAATTAAGTTTACCCCTAGAGAGGGAGAGGGGAGAATGGAATTTGGAGCATGAATAGGAATAAAGTTCATAGGCTTAATCTGGGTATCAGTTATAGTGTTTTATTTTTTGTATGTTTGAAATATTTTATGAATTCTAAAAACATATCTATGTCTCCAGCAGAAATTGTGATACATATCATGGTAATTTAAGCCACATATTTCTGCCAGTCATGTAGTAACTTTTATAAAATTCATACTATATAATGTAGGTAATAATCTGACCCAAAGGTGAAAAAAATCTTTAAATATTGAGATGTCAAGTGAAATAACCTACATGTACTTGGCTCATTTTTTTTTCTGAAAGTCGCTTGTAAAAAATATTTTTTAAAATCTAGAGAGAAGGGATCCCCTGGGTGGCGCAGCGGTTTGGCGCCTGCCTTTGGCCCAGGGCGCAATCCTGGAGACCCGGGATCGAATCCCACATCGGGCTCCCGGTGCATGGAGCCTGCTTCTCCCTCTGCCTGTGTCTCTGCCTCTCTCTCTCTCTCTGTGACTATCAGAAATAAATTTAAAAAATGCAAAAAAAAAGAATACTTTAAAATCTAGAGAGAACAATTCTACAATAAAAACAAATATTCTATTTCCACAAGACCAAAATGATAAAGACTTTTTCTAACAGAGTTTCTTTTCACTGGGTTTTTTAATAGCAATATGGAAGAATAATAGTATCAAAAAGAAGTTCAGGCAGCCCCTTACACCTCAGGTCCCAGCCGTGCACACACCAGTAGTCCAGCTGTCCAGTCTTTAGCATACTGGTCAAAAAAGGAACCAGCACATCAAATACCTGCTCTTCAAATTTAATTTCATCTTCTGGCTTGCCAGGATTGCATTCCTTGTCATTGGACTTAGTTCTGAATTGAATCTGAAGCCAAGAGCATCTTGGAGCAAGAAAATCATCATTCCAGAAAGCTTCTACACTGAAATATATATTCTGAATGCAGCCGGTGCCCTCAGGATGCTGGTGAGTTTCCTAGGCTGCTGTGCAAGAGCCCCAGTGCATGCAAAGATTGTTCTTTGGCTTCTGCTTAATGATATTTGCCATTGAAATAGCTGCAGGCAACTGGGATATTCCCACAAAGATGAGATGATTAAGTCCAGGAGTTTTACAAGGATACCTACCAAGCTGAAAACCAAGGACAAGCCCCAGCAGGACACTAAAAGCCATCCACTCTGCATTGAACTGCTGTGGTTTAGCTGGAGTAGAACAATTTATCTCAGACATTTGCCCCTAAAAGGATTTACTCCCAAGCATCCCAGTGAAGCCTTGCTCTGAGGCCATCAAAGAGATCTTTGACAACAAATCCCACATCACCGGTGCATGGGCATCGGGATTGCTGTAGCACAGTCTTCAGTATGTCCCTGTACAGAGAGGAGCAGAGAGCCGAAGAGCAGAGACATCTAGAGTAAGTGTGTGCCCCTAGGCAGGAAAGTCTACCCCTGGGGAGATGGTTGATTATTTTCTTTGGGTTTTTTGGGGGCGGGGGTGGGGGTACTAACTTTAATATTCATTCTGCATTTTCAAACAAAAAAAAAGGTATCTTGTGTTTGTCTTTTTAATTCTTTATTCAATATTGGTAGTCGTAGTTGCTTTTGGGTTTTTTTTGTTGTTGTTGTTTTTGCTTATCAGGTTAAGCAGAAATCCTGCAATGAAAGGTACTTTATTTGCTAGAGTTTAGATAAAAGATGTTGTACATGAAGAGAAGGGTTTTGACTTGGCATGGATTTTTAAATGTCTAACACATTTAATCAGGTTGTAGATATGTACAATAAATGTACATTATGTTGTACATATGTACAAACAATGTACATTATGTTGAAGATAATGTCATACATAATGAAAGATAATGACAAGAAGTTTATATTGCATTTTTCATATATTATTTCATTCTATCAATAAAATGTCTTTAGTTAATGAATCTCCATGTTGTTGCATGGACACCACAGAAATTGAGCCGTAATTTCATATCCCTCACTACTTTACATACTAGCCCTCTGGACCGTTCCAACTCTAAAATGGCAATTCTAAAATGGAAAACTGCTATCGTATAACTTGACAGAATTGAAGAAGCCATTGGCCATGTGAATCATCAGGGGACAGAGTCACCCTCTGCTCCCTCACAGGTTCCAAAACTAGCTGGGGACCCTGGGAAGAGCCTGCTTGGTGAGAAATATCTTTTTCTCTTTCTAATGTGTGCACGCGCACACGCACATGTGCCTTCAAGTTCACAAGCCTGCAGCAGAGTGGGTGTGGAGAAAGGAGATGATCTCTAAAAAGCTGTATATAAAAGTTCCAAAAAACAAATCTGCCCACAAGGAATGAACCTCCAGGAGCGCAGATATATGGAGTAAAGGACAGAATAAGCAAAAATCTGTTTGCAGAATAGATTAAACATCAAAAAGAAAAGAAGAGGCAAAAAAAGAAAAAAGAAAGAAAAGAAAAAGAAACCTCTCCTCAGAGTAAAACTTTTTGTTTAGTTCTTATTTTTAATGCTTTCCCACAGAGAACAGAATATGAAACCAAGGAGCCCAATCTTATCTCAGAAAGAGAGCATTAAAGGGCGTAAGAAAGAGAACTCAAGAGTTATTCAACGGACAAAAGATTGAAGAGCTTTGGTGATATTTTTTTTTTCCAGAGAACGACTTACACTACGGGAGCCTGAGGGGAAAAGTAAGAAGTCGTGGATAAAGGCTAAGACTGGTAAGAAAGGTTTAGGCTGAAAATGAGGAGTGGCTCTGCAGGAAGAGCCAAAGGCTGTTTTCAAGGGTTGCCATCTGCTTCTGGGGACCAGAGCTATTTCAGGGCCTGTTCGGGGTTTCTAATCCTATGTCTGCAAAACAGGCAATGTCACCAGATGAGACTCAGATTACCCCAGGAAACCAGACAGTGTGGGTCCGCCAGCACTGGGTGAGTGACCACAATGTAAAGCGTACTCTGTCCAGATCTGCATGTCTTGTGCAGGAAACAAATTCCAAGTCTCTTGCTTTCAAGGGCTCTCTTACCCTCTCTAGGAGAAAACACATCCATATGGGGTAACAAGTGATTTTTATTTTTTTTATTTTTTTTTTAACAAGTGATTTTTAAAGACTGCACATTGAGGTCTCCCCTTAAGTACCGTTGTGTACCATGGGGGAGGTAAGTACTTGAGGGAAGCAGGAGAAAGCAAGGATGGAGTGAGGGGGGACTCAGATGATGACCAGAAACAGGGAAAAGAACGATGCGTAACTATTTCTCAGAAGAGGGAAGTTTCATACATTTATAAGTGGTAGGTGATCCGGCTTCGTGGAGAAGAATAAGAGGAAGATATAGCAGACAAAAACATCGTCAACTTCTAGAGTTCCAAGGCAGAATTGAGAAGAGTGTGCTTTAGTTTGCCTGAAGCATTTACTAAGATACATTGAAAACAAAACAAAATGAAATGCAATCAAAATGTTAGGCAGGTGGAGATCTAGCATGTTTTCATTTGGTGAATGAGAACAGAAAAGAGGCATGATCACAACTTCAGGTGGAAATGAGGAGAATGGGCTGAAACTGTCAAGAACTATGAAGACGCTGAGCTTTTACCTTACTTGCAAGCTAAAAAGGGAGCCTGAAGAAGTCATGAGCTCCTGCATCAGAAACAAGAGGGGTCCCACTTGTCTACGGCACAACCAGCACCCGAAAACCATTTTTGTTTTGGTCACCCCTACTCTCCAAATGCCAGGGGGTGATACAGAAGGGCCTCAGTGGATCCTGCATATACAGTAGGTTTGCACCACAGTTGAGGAACACTGAACTCATGAAACCCAAGTCTTCTATAATGGGCAGTAAGCCAGCCTGGCTGATTTTTGCACCAGAGGAAGATATTATTTTATTATACAGGCCAGTAAGCAAACTGGCATCCTTTGAAAGATCATCCAGAACAAAAAAAGTAGTTAGTCTTTCTGCCCACAAGATTATTAAAAAATGCAAGAGACCTATGGAGAGCGGTCTCTCTGTACAGTGGAAGGATGGGCAGCCCCTCAGAATGAGCGGATGGGAAGTCAAGATTTCAGAAATGAAGGAACATAACAGCAGGAAATACAGTAAGTGAGAAGGAAAGAATATAGCTTCTTTGCAAAAGAATCAGCAAAATGTATTATGATCTGAGGGTCTGAGTCTTTGGGGGAAGGACCGACAGGAAAGAAGAAGAGAAAGTATCAAACAAAACTACTCTGTATCAATTACCTATAGCTGCATAATAGATTACCCCAATAATAAACACCTATTATCTCACACAGTTTCATGGGTCAGGAATCTGGGGGCAGCTTAGCTGGGTAGTTCTGGTTCAGAGTTAGTCATGAGGTTGGAGTCTAGATGTCGACGAAGGCTGCAGTCCACTGAAGGCAGATACGCTCCCACACTGATATGCTTCCACACTGATAATTCATTCACATACCTGGCAAGTTAGTGCTGGCTGCCCTCAGGGAGCCTCAGTGCCTCCCCACGTAGATATCTCCGTAAGGAGAACACCTGCAAGACATGCAAACGAGCTTCCCCAAGGGTGAGTGATCCGAGAGAGAGCAAGCAATAAGGCATAATGCCTTTTATGATTTAGTCTCCGAAGGCACACACATGTACTCTTGACATATTCTATTCCTTACAAGCAAGTCACTAAGTCTAGCTCACACTCAACAGGAAGAGAACTGAGCTCCACATGTTATAGGGTAGGATGTCAAAGACTTGGGGTGCCTGGCTGGCTACCAAAGGAGCCAGCAACTCTTGATCTTGGGCTTATAAGTCTGAGCTTCACGTTGGGTGTAGAGATTACTTAAAAATTTAAAACAATAAAAATCTTAAAAGAAAGGAGTATCAAGGACTTTATGGATATATTTAAAAGCCCCCATCCCGGGATCCCTGGGTGGCTCAGCGGATTGGCACCTGTCTTTGGCCCAAGGCGTGATCCTGGAGACCCGAGATCCAGTCCCACATCAAGCTGCCTGTATGGGGCTTGGTTCTCCCTCTGCCTGTGTCTCTGCCTCTCTCTCTCTCTCTCTCTCTCTCTCTCTCTCTCTCCATGCCTCTCATGAATAAATAAAATCTTAAAAAAAAATCCCCCATCCTCTCCAAGTTTATGGACATGACACAATGAAGGAGCATATTATTATGGAGCAATAAATGATGTCACCACCAGCAAGACTATAGTTGAAGCAAGAGACAGGTCCTAGAGTAGGGGGTGGGAGGTGAGCTGCTTTGGGTGTTTAAGATAATATTCCCGAGTGGTAAATTTTCCAATTTATTTCTTAGTTAAAAATGTATATTCTCAAAAAAATGTATATCCTCTCTTTCATATCTCTGTTCCCTATCACTAGTACCTAGTACTTCATATACAGATAATCACAGAAATTTTTTGGTCTTATTTTGATTCAACTCTAATGCAAGTTGATGTTCCCATAGCAATTTTTAAAAAGCAAGCACTGCTGTCCAGGCAGAGGGGAAAAAATTGATCCAGAAGCTGAGGAGAAAATTGTGTTGATCTCTAACAGAGATTTATTACACTGAGGTTACAATCAGTCCCTGTCAGAGTCACAGGGTTCTTGTCGTTGGGTTGAAGAGCCAAAACCCTCTAATCTAAGGCAGAACTCAATTTTCTCCATGGATTTATCACTTCCTAATGTTTTGGCTTATTGTTTAATAGTGCCATGATGATAGATCTGCACTTATGCAGACTACTCTGCCAATGTATAAGACAAGTGAGATTAAAATCACAAATACCAGGTGAAAAAAAAAAAAGAATACCAGGTGAGATTCTATTCCAAAATCCCAGACACAAAATAATAAAGGTCTGAATGCAGGCAGTCATATCGAGAATAAAAATAGAGGGGGGGGTTTCAAGAGGGAGTTTTGAAATATGATACACGGAGCTTGGTGACTACTTAAAGGTAGGAGATAAAGGAAAGGAAAAGTAGATGAAAACTCAGGTATGTCTGGTTAGTCCCAGATCACCCAGAACTTTGGCAGTTTTAGTGGTGAAAGTCTTGTGTCTTGGGATACCCCTCTGTCCCAGGCAAACTGGCACATTTGAATGCCCTGTGGCAGGGATACCATTAACTTAAATACAGAATACAGGAGAAGGAACACTTTTGTCAATAGAAAATAAATTCTGTATGGACACGTTGCATTTAAGACAACTACAGACAATATAAGGAAAAATAAACCAGAAATGCATTTTAGAGCCCAGTGAGAGGCTGGGGCTGGACACAGAGAACTGTCAGGCATCAGAGGATGAGAACTGACGTCACAGGGGGAGAGAACAAGATTCTCCTCGGGGGGGCTTTGCAGAAGAAGAGGAAAAGGCAGTTGAGATTAGGACTCAGGTTTGGAAAAAAGAGAGAGAGAGAGAGAGAGAGATGTGCATGCTCCTGGAGGATGAGAACTCATCAAAGAAACAGAGGAAAGTTAGGGAAAGTGAGAGATAGTGATAGTCACAGAAACCAAGGAAAGGGGATTTTTTTTTCTTTAGAAGATCCCAAAGAAGGGCAAAAATGTCAAATGCTGCACAGAAGAGTCCATGGGACCTGGAAATTAGGTCTATTTCCTGCAGTGATGGGAAGGGGAGTAGATATTAGAAGCCAGCCCTAACAAAGTAAGGAGAGTGCTGAAGCCCAAAGAGCACAAAAGGGGGTCACATCCCACAGATATATGCCCATCGGAAGTCCCAAGAGCCCAGAGAGCCAAATCATGCACCATCACTTCCAACTCACTCTCCATTTGCAGGCCCTGAGAAACTACAACCTTTACTGACAGCTTTATTTTAAAAACAACTCATATTTCATGCAAACACAGTGTGTGCCAAGCACCTTATATGCCTTCTCTCATTTAATCCTACAGTAACCCCGTCAGGAACCTATTATGAACATACTTCATTTTGCTCGTCTTCAAGTCCTCTCCACTTAAAATTAAAATTCTGTAATGGCAAAAACTGAATAGTTTTCTACAATGTACCATATTCCAAGAACATGCCCCTCATCTTTGAGATTGCTCATTGTCCCTAAATCCTGAGTTCTATTGTGTGCTTTGGTTTCCAAAAATCAAATAAAATTTTTTTCTAAAAAAAAAAAAATTAAGGGGGCAGCCCTGGTGGCGCGGCGGTTTAGCACTGCCTTCAGCCCAGGGCATGACCCTGGAGACCTGGGATGGAGTCCCACTTTGGGCTCCCTACACGGAGCCTGCTTTTCCCTCTGCCTATGTCTCTGCCTCTCTCTCTCTCTCTCTCTCTGTCTCTCTCTGTCTCTCTCTCTGTCATGAATAAATAAATTTTTTTAAAAAAATTAAGACACTTTTGAGTTCTAGTATGATTTTCTGAGGTACGATAACCCCACCCACTTTATGCTAGCTACCAGGTTAAGAAAAGCTACACTTCAATTCCTTCTAGAAGAGTATCTAAATAGGTATTCAAGTACTCATAGCTCTGCAATATCATACAACCTCTGCAATTGAATAATTGTATTTGCTGGTAACTTCTGTTTACCCATTAAATGCTAAACTTCTAGATGTCTGAAATCAAGCATCATACTCTTCTCATCCCTTGCAACACCTAATACGTTATTGGATACCACAGGCATGTCTTAATATTTGTTGCTTGAGTTGTACTACTCAGATACAAAATAATGACCAGAACACGCTTGCACCCGCCCTGTGAGAGTCTTCATGATGCTCTGTGGCTGGAACACCAGATTTTACCATGTTAGTCTGAGCTCTTCTCACCAAATCAGTTCATTAGTCATAGAATTAATTATATAAAGGTGGAAAATGGAATCACACGGAAACAAAAATGTACCATATGTGGCAGTGTCCATAAAGATCAAATAAATAAATACCCATAAAATGAACCGGTATCATCTCAAAAACTTTGTTGTGAAAGATTAATATAAACTTTATTTATTCTTGCAGTCATACAACCTTCTGAATACATTTTCTCTGTGATATTGGTAGTAGAAATAATACCACATTCCCAGCTCAATGAAAGCTAAAACTCTCAAAGATGGAACATATATAAGCAACTAATGAAACAGACTCCATTTTTCCCTCTCTGTATTACTCAAATTGAAAAAACTCCAGAGTTATCAATTCTTCTGTAAGACATGCAGGTCTAGGCTTGTATAACTACAATTTCTGCTAACTGGCCACAGGCTAGTATTTTCACACCTTTTTTGTACTAAATGGTTAGAACTGATCACTCCACCAGAAGCTGTCACTGAGACATCTTCATTTAAAATCTTAATATATGCAGCAATAGGATTGAATTTCTAGAATTCTTTTTCTATTTGTTTGCATTTTGGTAAACTCCTGCCAATGCCATTCCATTTTTGCCTTTTGTGCAATTATGCACACATAAATACTTATTAAGATTACTTAAAAAATGTTATTCAATTTGTCACATATAATCAGTACGTTTCTAGTCTGGACAGCTCTTTGGATAATTACCTGAATTATTTGTTAAGTGCTGTAGATTGCTCACTTAACTTGGTAAAAAGCAGTTTGCTAAAAATGAAAAAAAAAAAGGAAAGAAAGAAAGAGGGAGAGAGAGAGAAAGAAAAAAAACAACTAAGGGTGGGGGAGGAGCGGGGGAGGGAGGGAGGGAGTAAAACACCAAGCTTTGCTAATAAATAGTTCTCAGAAATATCAGCTCCCAATTTACTACTTGTACACAATGGGCCAGTTGGAACTTGCATGGTGATCCAATTTGCCACAGCTCTTGTTTTTAGTCTTTGTGGAGAAGCTGTGTGAGCACAGTGGGGGCCGCTCCCCCGCATCCCCTGAGTCAATCAGTGGGCTTTTGTTTCCTGCTGGTCAAAAATATCAGGTGGCTTTGAGAGTCTAATTATCAATGAAAAATTAAATTCAATACAGAAATGTAGCCACAAGCACCCCTCTCCTCACCCTTCCTGAGCCCTCCCCACCCCAGGCATGTGATGGAGTATCACGTTATTCCTTAGGATTCCAAAAAGATAGCAAGGAAAAAAGGCACGGGCCTGGAGAAGCAAGCAGAAGAATACATGATTTTTACGTGCGCAGCCTCCTCCTCCTTTGGTGGAGGACTGTTCTAATTACCATAGACATTCTGGAAATTAGCAAGCTGTAGGGAGTTTCCTCTTAGAATTGCGAGGCCACATTTATCTCAACATTGCTTCAGAAAATGTTCTGGCCATAGTTCCCATCGGAAATGGAATAGACAGAGAAATGAAAGAACGTATATGTTATTGTCAATAACCCAAATTTATCTATCTGATAAGGCGAATATACTCTCTTCTAATGCAGTATAGGAGTTTGCTGTTGGTTCAAGTATATTCCTTCCTCTTCTGAATTTATTCCAGGCAGTTGAGAAAACAGAAACTTGAAAAAAGCTTGTAACCACAAGCCTGTAACACTTTATTCAGGCTTGCAAAGGTCAACACAGATACAGGCTCCTCACTTCATATTCTAAGTCAGCACAGAATTTGAGCCCACCAAACCCAGATATGGTACAGTTTTCATTCTCAGCACCTGTATTTTCTTCTAATCCTCTCATTTAAAAAAAAATGTACTTTCTTGACAAGTGATCAACTAAGGTTGTTTGAGGGGAGGAGGTGTGGAATCCTACTAACTCAAAATATGCATTCTGGTCAACCTTTCCCTTTAGATACTACCCCCAAATATGGAATACTAAAGGTAAAGCCATTGGAGGCAAGCCTTTTCAAGGTGCTCATATACTTCAAATATAGTGTCATCATATGTTATTTTTAAATCCCACAGTAAATATTATGGTTGATTCACTAATACCATTGAAGTGTGAAGTGTTCCTTCCATATGAGGAATAATCAACAGATGTTATCAACCTTGGGTTAAATATCTCTGGAGATTATTTAATCGGACAATCTACTTTTCTCTAGGAGTTCAAAGTTATAAAAAGCCTTGGGGTGCAGGGGTGGCTCAGTCGGTTGAACGTCTGACTCTTGATTTCAGCTCAGGTCATGGTCTCATGGGTCATAAGATCGAGCCCATTAGGCTCTATACTCAGCACAGAGTCTGCTTGGGATTCTTTCCCTCTTCGTCTCCCTTCTTTCTGCTCTCTGCTCCTTCTCCCCACCTCACACAAATCAATCAATCTTAAAAAATAAAAGTTATAAAACACTTTGAACATATCATTAGGTAAGATTGGACTAGAAATTGCTGCGGTGCTCCAAAATTCTTAAGACACCAGTTATAGAATTGTCTGAATCTGTTTTAAGGATCACAAAGGCCCAATAACCAAATTATAGCTAAACTTGTCCAAGGGCACTGTGAGAATTTGATCATAAATACAATCACTGAAGAAACACCCTTGTGACTAGACGAAGGCACAAGAGGGGAATACTATTAAAGGTAACTTTATAACATGTTAATATATACATTTTCATTATTCATGTTTTAAATAGAACTTTCCATCTTTACAAATATAAGTACTCAAAACAGAAAAGATAACCCCTTTTTGGTCTTTTAAGACTCTAACACTACTTTGAGCAAGGAGACATTGACGATATACTGAGGAATATGTTATTGTTATTCATTTGAAACTTATTTTAAATGATCCAAAACTAAAGAATAGGCTATCTTTGAACATGGCATTAATAATAGAGAAGTGTTTGACATTCTTTAGCTTTTATACATTTAGCTAGTTTTGCTATTTTAATACTTAAGACACAATATACATGCACATAGCAGTCCCACCATCAGACAAAGGAACTGAGAAAGGGTCATTCTTTACAAATGGACATAAGGTAAAATTCTAACCATTAAAAATGTTAACACTCGGAGATGCCTGGCTCAGTCAGACAAGTGTTCAACTCTTGATCTTTGGGTCATGAGTTTGAGCCCAACCCTGAGTATAGATATTACTTAAATAAATAAATCTTTTTAAAAATGGTAACACTCAGACATAAGCTGAAAATTATTTTTTCAATATGCTTCAAACCTTTAACTAAAGACACATCAAATATCATGTTTCTGTGCTGATACGTTTTTGTTGAACTTGGCTTACCTAAATGGTCACAAACAACTTTTTCTCGTCTCATTCATTCTCTCAGACTTTGCTGAATAAAATTAATTTTAATATTAAAATTACTTGGCTACCCAGAATAATATCCATTTCCTTTTAATAGATTCTTTATTGCACACATGGAGTTTTTTAAAGTAAAAATACTATTTTACCTAAAATTTAAAATTAGTATAATATTATAGATCTATTAATATAAACAATAGCCTTTACATTAAGACAAAACTTTAACAACATAAGAGGATCTCTTTAATGGAGATATAAGGAGTAAACACTTCATGCAAATTCATTTCAGGTCTTCTGGTCTTCTTGACACCCGAGAACCTTCTAAAAAAGAAGTTTCGTGTGCTAAAGTTGCATCATATGTCTTATATTATAAATTATTAAAGGACTTAATGGACAATGCATTAGAAAGAAAACAGGCAAATTACAGAATAAATTTAATGTTGCAAAGAAACAGAGCAACTTGCAGGACACTAAACACTATTTTGACATGAATGCCTGAAGCTAAAACAATTAAAGCTACAAAATATTGCTGGCTGACATGATGTGTATGTAAATTTGTCATTCATTGGCAAAAGTTTGTACCAATCACTGGGAATGTTCACAGTAAAACAATCCATGTACCATAAAATGCTTTCAGTGAAGTCCTCTAGAAAAAAGTAGTCTTGTATCATTTACGGTATCTGATCCTTATCCATTGTAAATTTTCAGTTTAATAAAATAGTATTCCATGGAAATGATCTTAAGTTTGAGGACTAGTTCTTGACATACTGCTTATATTTATGTTTATTTCATAAAGGAGAAATGTCATTTTTTACACATACCCTCAGCAGGAAAAGAAAATACAAGTTGAACTTGACATTATCTTTAATTTGCTTATGTTTTCCCCTCTGTCCCCAAAAGAAGGCCTGTATCAAACTCTAGAAACAGCGTCTAACAGGGCCATCCTGAATTCTAGCCAGTGACCTGATTTATTCCAGCTTAGAAATAGTGGTATTCTCCCACAGGAGGTAGGAGAAAAAACAAACAGTAATCCCCCAAATGTACTGTTGCTATGGAAGAGAAGGAGATGCCTGCTGAGACCAAAAGTCACAGAGTATTTGGGCAGTTGAGAAAATGTAGGCCCATCCTCTACTGCCAAAGCCTGGAGACTCTCTTTGCCAAGATTCCCTGGTCATTTGGCATTGCAGAGAAACACTGGACGGAACCCTAGCAGAACGTTATAAGGAAAGCAGACACATTTTAATATTCATCTATCAGAGCTGTCCAATTATCCCTTCAAATTAGATGAACCAGTAATAAACTGGGAGCCAAGAGAGCATTTTAATAAATACCAAAAATGACTTCATAATAGAATACACAGTCAAAATAGTTGATGAATGCCAATGCTTATATTTCTTAGACATTTCACTGTAGATTGTTTTCCCAAAGCCTATGAATGAGAGACATCTTTCTGTTTCTTGCCCTCTCCATAAATATATATAATTATATATTATATATTGAATATTATTTATATATTTGTATTATGTAAATACACATACATATATGTGTTATGAATTTTTTTTTTACAAAAGACCTAGCTCATAAGATTTCACAGTTCCAATTTCCCTTTCTAAGGTCCTATACTCCAGTCTTTCTTGGCTGCTATAGAAAAGAAATAGAGGATTAATCTCTAGTCTCATGTTTTGGAGAAGAATATTCACAAACCACAATACCAGTCCCCAGCTGGTAAATAAGAAGCTATACAGGGGACTCTGACCTCCCAAACATTTAATATTATATGCATCAGCATTGTGTTGATAATCCTAACCAATCACCCTTACATATTATGTCTAAATTAAATAAATTAGAAATTTAAATTTATATATGCAGATAGATACTAAGAAGAAAAAAGATCTCTACTCTAGAGTTAAATAATCCTGACAGCCTTATACATAATTTGTAAAATAAGAATATTAGTTTGCAGAAGCTCAATAAACATTTACTGAGTATCTCTGACAGGCACTGAGGGAATTTCTTAAATGTCTATTATATGTCCTCAAAAGGCTTACAGTCTGAGGAGAAAAACAGACAACCAATCAAATATCATATACAAAAGAATGGCAAAAGTACTACATGGAGGTAAAATGGATTTAAAAAGAATAGAAAGAGCAGAAGGAGACAGGAAACAAGTCAAAGAAAGCAGAGAAGGGCCTCTGGGTGGCTCAGTCGGTTAAGCAACTGGCTCTTGGTTTTGGCTCAGGTCATGATCTCGGGGACTTGGGATCAAACCCTGCATTGGGCTCCACAATCCGTAGGGAGTCTGCTTGAGGATTCTTTCTCCCTCTGCTCGTGCATGTGCATGTTCTCGCTCACTCTCTTGTAAAGAAAGAAAAGAAAAAAGAAGAAAAGAAAAAAGAAGAAAGAAAGAAGAAAGAAAGAAAGAAAGAAAGAAAGAAAGAAAGAAAGAAAGAAAAGAAAGAAAGAAAGAAAGAACTGACATACAGAATGGAAAGTATAGAAGACTCCAGAAACTAAAGTGCCATTCCTGTATTCATGCAGTAATCTACTCAGCCATGTTCCTTGCTGTCCACAACTCACAAGTCTACAGTGGTTTAAAAATATGGAAGTCTCACAGACGTATCTAGGATGTGCATGCAGAGCGGGGCACTTGGCGGGATGAGCACTGGGTGTTATGCTAGATCTTGAACTCCAATAAAAAAAAATAGAATATGCATGCAAATAAATATTTGAGGAACTGCTTCATTCCTAGAGTTAGAATTTAGTCAAGAGACATAGTCTGGAAGTTTATATGGCAGCAAGACAATTTCTTAGCTGAAAAGGTGATCACACATTGCAATGTTTCACAAGCAATAAATATGAATCACAGCAATGTTACACCATTGTGAGTAGATCTCAGCACCCTAAGAAAAAAAACTAAAATAATTCTAAAATTATTTCCATCTTTTGACAGTAATAACCATTGGTCTTTTTTTAATTTGGAAGCTTAAAAAATATTCCAATGCTGTTTCTCCCAATTCTTAACACAGTAGGAGGGAGTTGAAATGTGGTCCCCTTTGTTATAAACATGTTGTATCCATGACGTGCAATATTAATCCCATTTGTACCATAAAAAGTATGATCCACTTGAGCCTTGCTCTCTTGTGAATTATGAATCATTGTAGTACTCTAGGGATAGTTATCATGTCTCTAACATTCTTATTTGTTTCTTCAATTTTTTCCTCAAATACCTTGCTAGTGAAATTATCTAGGAAACCTGAAGCCACATATGAAATACATTAATAATACATCCTTTCCACATACTCTCCACTCTTTCCATAAGATATGTAACTTAAGAGAACCAGAAGATCACCAAATAAAATAACACTAGATCCATATTATACCTCAGAAGGAAAGGCTACTTACTCCAGTCTTATTCTTCTGGTAAGTAGCTAAAATACCCAATTAATAGGTTTTAACCATCAGACAGAATTTGTTTTTAGAATAATGAAAATGTGTTGTCATGACATTGTTATTCCCTTGTGTGTGTTTTTGATATGCGATTCATTATACCTCATTTTAGCTGTTCTGTTTTCTAATTCTTCATATTTTCACATTTTTTCCAACAAAATAATAATACATAAATAATACCTGACAATATTTACAGATGTTCCTCTATTGGTATGCTTTTGTTCTCCAAGCATCTTAAAATATGGGTATAGTAAAAACAAAGAGAATCTAGATGTGAGCGTTCTTACATGAAAAAGCACCAGTTTTCTCTTTTCTCCCGCCACACACATTTCAGATTCCAGTTAACAGTGCATTAAGCAATACAGAATAGTAATTTTGAGCCCAAACATCATGCCAAATACTTCTAGTGAAAAATAGTTGCTAAACGTAGCTTCATTTTGAAAGTCACTGTTTTCATTAACAGTACAGCCTTATTTCAATAGTACTACTATTAACCATGAAATTTAGCTGCTTCTGTTTACTCTTTGAATTATACCTATTAAATTGCCAACTCAATTTATTTTCCCAGTTGTCATTACCTTGTTAAGAATATTGTTAATAGGCTAAAGGTCTCCGTATTCCTTTTCTTAGCTTATGTAGCTGCCTGAATTCACTTACCAATACAATTTAGAATATAGGATCCAATGGAAAGTGGAGTCAATTCCCGACATTGGCGTTTACTCCTATCCCGATTAAAGCTCATTTTTAGAAAAGAGTTGGGAGAGGAGTACTCTGTGCACTTTTCTACTTGCTACACATCGTCAGCAACAACTGGTAAGTCTAGCGAGTCAAGTAACTACTTTGGAGCTATGATGAAAGGGGGAGTTTAATAAAATGTAGGCTGGAGGTACAATTAGTTCAAGAATAAACTGATGTCCTATAACTAGTACAATTTTACTGGGTGCTTTCTTCTTATTGATATCTACAAGCTGTCAGTGAAAAAACACCTGAAAATTAAAATTGGATTTTTGAAAATTTGCACTGTATCACCACTACAGTCAACAGTGGCAACAAACATTCATTGCACCCTCAGGACTCTCAAGTGATTATGCTAGGTGCTCAAAGCACAATGAAAGATCAGACATGGTTCTTCCCCTCAAGAAATACACTTCAGCTTGCAAATATCACTTGGATATGCTGTTTTTAATGAATCGATGACTTCATATTCAATTGTATAAACTTTTTTTTAGTCCCTACTATACACTAGGCCCTGACCTAGGGATTGGAGACAAAAAGATATGACACATACTGAGGATAATGTTAGATGCTAATTTACTAGCTAGGATGAGTGAATGCACCGACAGATTGATGTCTTGACAACAATCCAGAATTTAGAAACCAGCACTTAGAGAGAGACGTGATGACACTTTTCTTTAATTGAGAATTTGAGTATTTTTGTTTCATCATTCCCTGACCAATCCACAAGGAATATCTTTCATCTTACTAAAGAAAACTACCACCAAGCACTTTCAAACTTTTTTTTTTAACCCAAATCAAAGTTTTATTAAATTTCTCTTTACAATGAATGTTTTGTGCGGTATGACTGCAGAATTCAGATTCCAATATTTAGGCCAATCCAATGTAAAGTTGGCAAGTGGCTCTTGTCAAAATCCAGGAACTATAATTAGGTGGCTGGAGGCTCTGTGCACTTCTTCCATGGAAGCATGGGCCCTGCACAACTGGCAGATAGAGCAAGTGGTCAGTAGCAAGCTGCATCCAATCCTTTTTCCACCATCACTGGACCTGAGTTAATTGCCCCAGCTACCTGAAGACTTCCATTTTTTCATCAAGCTTTCCCACTCTTCGGCCAGCCTGAAGCCTCTATCACAATGTAAGAGGCTTTCAAACATAAAGGCCAGTATCTCTCATCCTAGAATGGGATTAGAAAGGGAACGTCAACGGTAAAGCTATCAATGGAAAAATCAGTTGAAATAAATGTTTATGTCCATACTGTGTATTCATGGTAAACTGAAACCTTTTCTTAACAAGGAAGTATTCGGAGTTTTACAACATTGGTGTTAAGGCAGAGGAAATTCCCAAAATGTTGCAACAGATGCAGCTCAGCCAATCTTTTAAAAACATGAAATTGATAAGGTAGTGGACCAGATTTCTACCCATGTCACATAATGGATTCTCTTACACAGATTCAATTTCATAAAATTACAGAAGTAATTAGTAAACTGCAAGCCAATCACAGTACTTCTCAATAGGGAATATAGAACAGAGAGGATCACTAATTACAGTTGCCAAAAACCAAAAGTTGAGTTTTCTAGAGATGTGGCCAAGTCACTACGTAAGCAGTGGGAGTGTATGTCTTTCCTGAAACTAATATCACAAACATATAGGGTTAGGATACCTCATAAGTGCAAGTGCTTCAAAGCTCTGCTCTATGCATAGTGCTCCATACTATATACGTACCCTTAGGACAATCCTGAGAAACTCCAACACTCATTCCACTTAGTCTCAGACTACAGTCACTCCAAGAGACTCCGAGCGAAAGCTAAGATTTGTCCATAAAAAGAAATTTTTTAAAAAGCTTAATGATATATGTAGGGGCACCTGGGTGGCTCAGTTGGTTAAGTGTCCGACTCTTGGTTTCAGTTCAGGTCACGATCTCAGGGTCGTGAGGCTCCACGGTCAGCAGGGAATCTTCTTGGGATCCTTGCCCTCTTCCTTTCCCTCCCCTTCTACCCCTCCCTGCTTCTCGGTTAAATACATAAATAAATAAAATCCTTTTTTTAAAAAATGGTATGATATATGTTATATTCCCAGATTTCATCCAAATAAATATTCGGTCATTCTATCTTTTGAGTGATGAGGAACTACATAGTTATGAAATTCTTTCTGCCTGTAGAACAAAGTTGAGCCAGAGAATAGGTGGAAGGAAGTTCAAGAAATTTGTGCTGAGGGACAAGACTAAATGTTGTTCAGGGCCAAATGTTCTGTTTCTAAGGGCTGATCTTCCTTTGCTTTGAAGATCATCATTTGACTCTCAGTATATTCCAAAGACAGAACAAGAGTTTTTATTATATCAGAGTCTAACTATTTAACAATATGAAATATGTAAACAAATTGATTTAAGCTTTTAGAATATTACATTTTCTACTTAAGGGGATATATTAAAGACATATTTTTCTGTCTTTTCTAAACACTTCTTATTCATATCAAGGGTATCAAGCCATTGCATTAAGAATTATTAGGGGGACGCCTGGGTGGTTCAACAGTCACGTGTCTGCCTTTGGCTCAGGGTGTGATCCCAGGTCTGGGGATCAAATCCCACATAGAGCTCCATGCGAGGGGCCTGCTTCTCCCTCTGTCTATGTCTCTGCCTCTCCCTCTGTGTCTCTCATGAATAGATAAATTTAAAAATCTATTTAAAAAAAGAATTATTATGAATCGGGTGCCTGGGTGGCTCAATCAGTTAAGTGTCCGACTCTTAATTTCAGCTCACATCATGATCTCAGGGTTGTGAGATCAAGCCCCACATCAGACTCTGTACTGGGTACAAGCCTGCTTAGGACTCTCTCTCCCTCTGCCCCTCTCCCCCACTCATGCGTAGGCATGCATGCTTTCCCTCTCTATATCAATAAAAACTAAAACAAAATTTAAATTAAAAAAAAAAAGAATTATCAGAGCGCCTGGGTGGCTCAGTCAGTTAAGTGTCTGCCTTCAGCTCAGGTCATGATCTCAGGGTCCTGGGACTGAGCCCCACATTGGGCTCCCAGCTCAGCGGGGAGCCTGCTTTTCCCTCTCCCTCTCCCATTCCCCCTGCTTGTACTCTCTCACTTTCTACCAAATAAATAAATAAAATATTTTAAAAAAACATTAAAAAGAATTACTATCGGGGCATGCGGTAACTGGGTAATGGGTATTAAGGTAGGCACTTGATGTAATGAGTACTGGGTGTTATATGCAACTGATGAACCACTAAACTCTGCATCTGAAACAATACACTATATGTTAATTAACTGAATTTAGTTTTTTTAAAAAATATTTTAATTAACTGAATTTAAATAAAATTTAAAAAAAGAATTATTATGAATCTTATAGATCATATTAAAACATTCTATAATGAATAAAATCCCTCATCTCCAAAACCAAAATGTTTTTTTAAGTAAGGTTTACAGCCAACATGGGACTTGAACTCACAATCCTGAGATCAAGAGTCGCATGCTCTACCGACTGAGCCAGCCAGCCAGTTGCCCCCCAAATTTTCCTTTAGATGCATATTTCTTAGTGTTTCTAACACAAGCAACTGGAACCAGAAGACTGACTACAGAGGGAGAGGGGTTTTTATTTGCCATGTTTTGTTTTTAACATCACAGCATTATTTCCCTTTGACTTGTAAAGCCTAAGGTACTATCTTTTTGTGATTCTGATATTGGTATGTAAAGAAACATTTACATTATGGGCTTGTGATATAATGAAAGAGATGTACTCTATATTACAAAACAGAAGAACTGTGATTTGATCTCCCCCATAACTCAACATGTTAAGAAAGTGTGCCTCAAAATGGGTTTTTATTATGTTTTGTTCCACAAAGCATATCTAGTCACCACAGGATAAACTGGTATTTCATGTTACCCACAGAACTCCAAACAGAGTTTTCAAATCTGAATTCCATGTAGAAATCAGCTCCAAAGCATGACAGCATTTTCAAACACTTAAAAGTGCTATGAAATTATCACGGACATCGCAATCTTTTATATACATTGGAGCCTTGTATAGATATTTATACAGGAGAATAAGGGTAAATGCAGATTCACAAATCAAGGCAAATTGGTCTATATAGATAAAGAGATGCTTGTGTTTGCATATGGATATTCGTGAAAATTAGGAGAAAAAAGTCAAAACTAAATAAATATTTAATATGTCAGCACCTGTCATATAGTTTTTTGTGCGTGCGCTTTACCACTATTGACTAGCAGTAGTACTGCTACTCTAACCAACTTCATTAAAGAATAAAAGAAAAGTAATAAGTCATTTCACACTCTGTCTGACCATTATACAATAATAGCAAGATTTCATGCAAGGGTACAACATTATGCCCATCTGCAATCACAGTCTCTTTGCAAAAATCTCAATTCACACTTCACATGCAGCTAACCTTGTTACCATCCCTTCCTAAATCCATCAGTGTTGCAGCTGCACGTCTTCACAGCCCAACATCTTAAAATTCATCACTTTGGCACCTTAGCATCACTATAGGTCAAGATAAAGAATCCAACCAAGAATAATTAAAGGGCACCCAGATGTTTAGTTTACTTATCTCAAGCCTTTCCTTTAACATATTTGAATTGCCTATGTGTATTATTTCTTTCAGATTTTTAAGATATGTGCAATGTGATTATTTTAAGGGTATGAGACCTGGAACAATACATTTCAGACTTTTTTTTTTTTACAAGTATAGTTCTTTGTAGTTGAAATTTGAACAAGAGGCGTGATAATGAGTAGGTTGAGGGAAGGAAAGGTGTTATCTCATTAAGGTAATTACTAAGACATCCCCACCATTATATCGGTTTGAAAATGTGGCAATTAAAGCGCCCTACATGGGCTCCTGGAGACAAGAGAACAAGACAGTTCTCTTGGAACTTCTCTGTTACGGTTAATGTGTGTCATGTAAATGAAAGGGTAGACTACTGCTATTTCCTTCTGTTCCTCAGCCCCTACCCCCACCCTCAAATTTCTTTGTGGGTTATGTTTCTTTTTTCTTTTTTCTTTAACCTGAATTTAGTTCTGATGAAAGGTGCCAGATTGACAGCCCTAGAAGGCAAAGCCTTCTATTTACCCACAGAATCCTTGGAGCACAGAAAACAGTAGGGCAAGCGAGTCGGGCCACATGCTACCAACCTAAATCCGAGAAGACCTAACCTCTTCCTCCCTCTTCAGTCGAGCAAGTCTCCTTCTCCGAGGAAGAGGCTGCCAAATTCATACCCTAAGTCAGGGAAACTCAAGATACACATTTTAAAAAAATGGCAAGTGGTGTTCTTCGCTTACTTCGCCACAACATATACAAGCTAACTCCCAGAGCTCTCAGGTCACTAAGGCTGACTTTGCACTATTCACAGAAACCACTACCTTTGCTCAAGAGGAATGCATTTCCCCTCTTGAGCTGATCATCTCTTTACTTCATTGCTTCCACTACCCCAAACAAGATAAATAATAGCGTGATACACCACATAACATATAGAACCCAATCTCTAAGATCTTGCTTTCATACTCATTCCAGCATTATTTATCTCAAATTAAGGAAAGCAATTTAAACATCCAGCTATGGAAAAAGAGTTGACTGGATTGTGACACACTAATGGAAGAGAACACATATTATCAAGTAGGAGACTCACAAAGAGTTTTAAATAAAACAGAGAAATACTCATACTGCATGGGGAAAACATAACTAAATGATATCCCAGGAGAAATAGATCACAACTATATAAAAATTAAAATGTAAAACTATATAAAAGAGCAAAAAAATCTAGAAATAATAAATCACATGTTAGTAGTGGTTTTCTTTGAGTGACAGAAGATGGGCTTTTTTTTCTTCTCTCTACTCTTCAATATTTTATATTTTTTTTTACGGTGAGCGTGCATTACTTTTACAAAACAAAGTTATTTTAATAATTTTTACAAAAAGTCTTAGTTTCTTTTGTAGTAGGATTTAACCACATAAATTTAACTCCACTAAAATTGAAAGTCAGAATCATCTGAAAATGCTGTAATCCTGCATTATCTCTTTCCTTTCCTTTATCTGCACAGAAAAAAAAGAGAGAAGGAATAGAGGTTGAAAGAAAAAAAAACTTAAGCAAATATGTTGTACAAAGAACTAACGCTTAGAATGGGTATTAAACTAGATGACCATTGAGATTCCTTCCAATCTTGGGTTTGGATCAAAACCAGTTCTGCCCAAAATCCACTTACTTATTAATGTGGATGTTGGAATATATCCTTTCGCCAAATTTCTGAGCAGAACCAAGAGTCATGCTTGCCTAAGTGACTAGACCATTCATGGAAGGAAAAGAACAGCCTATAAAACCTGTTGCCAAAGAAAAAGGATCCTTCCTGAAATGCCATGGAGGTATGAAATACTGCTGTTAATAAGCAATGCTTTGAATAGTTGGGTTTTTAAAAATCCTGTTCGAAAACAGTAATATCCAATAAATTTACAAACTTAATTCAACTTTTCAGCATTGACATTCTTCAATCGCAATGCTCGGTCCATCACCTTCGTCCCTTAAAAACATCCCAGGCATATAAAATGGCAAAGCAAAAATCAGAGGGTAAAAGTGAGGCGAGAATTAAGAACAGGAAGGACTCTGTGGACTCGGCCCTTTAAGTCTCCAAGCAGGCTAGAGCTTTCCACTATGGAATTCACTCACCTGACACTCTTCACCAGACTGCGGGCCATCACGTCTGTTACCAGTTCCTGAAATGAAAGCCGTCCTTATTGCTTTACTAAGTGGGGTGGAAAGGTCTGAATGATTATATGAATTCTAATAAACTCCTAGCCTACAAAATATCTTCATGGGAGGACTTTGGCCACGTGAAAATAATTGTGCCCTTTTGGGGGGATAATTAGGCCACGAGATGCACGGTGGCATGTGCAGAGCTACATAATGTCACCCCTTAGGCACCGTCAGGGCAAAGGGTTTTTAACCAAAAGTGATAACAAGAGAAGGGTAGACGAAAGAAGTAACAGGTTTGGGCCAGGTCTCTGCAAGGAGGCAGGCCGGGAAAACTCCACCCCCGGGGATGTAGAGCAAAGAGGAGGAACCCCAGGGACTGCGCAGGTGCTTTCTTTCCTGCTCTGAGCAGACACAGGTGGGAGGGAGAGGGCAGCCAAAGGCTGACCCGAGAGATGAATGGGTGGAGCATCTCCAGCTTCAGGAACTGGTTCTTGATAATCTGCTGTCACATAAATAAATCTAGAGAATTTCGCGGAGGAATCCAAAACACGGATTGCCAGAAATCTCTACAGCAATCTAGAAAAGAAGAAAGACAAAATTTAACACCCCCATGCCCCTACTTATCTATTTGGACTTTATGTGACTTAATGGGAAAATCTGTTGATGCAAAACAATGAAAGATTATTTGACAATTATACATGTATTCACATATGAATATGTTTAGTGTAACGCCACAGTGTGTTCACTCAAGGTTGGTGAGGAAGTAGACATCTCTCTGAAATCCTCTTAATGGAAATGACTGGTAAACTTCCATTAATAGAACAGCCTGTGGAAAATGAGGCAGATGGATAACAGTGTGAGGTTTTTTAAAGTGATTGTGGCTCTGATCCACCCTATTTTCAGTGCACGACTCTGTCTTTGTTGATACCTCTGCTATCCTTGCCCATTGAACTGCAGATGCCCAGTGTGGGGAGGTAGGAGGTGTTGGAAAAGGAAGTTGGGCAATCAGCTCCTCTGGTGGCATTAGCAAACATTATTTGATCATTCGTAAATTATGACATGCCACTTTTCTCAAATGAGAGATATTAGAAAATCAAAAAGCTTCGAATTAGATTATTAGAAAGTAATTTCATAGCAGTTTGTTCAACCGGAAACCTGTATACTGAGAAAGAGACCAACTGTGCTGTGTTCACTTGGAAGACTTCCACTTTCACCTCCAGCTTAGCTTCCCTACAGTAGGAAGTGAGTAGCACTTCCATATCCTCTTCCTAACACTATCAGCAAATTGTTTTTTAAATTGTGAAAGATTTCAATCAAAAATGGAACCAAAATATATAAAATGGGAAATCTTACTCATGTGCCTTCAGGAGAATAAAGCTTTAAGACTGAGAGACTGATTTCCCATAAATGTCCCATCTACAGAAGACTGATAATGTTGGGATTGTCTTTTAAGAGAGGAAGTTGGTCAGCAGTTACCTCATACCAACCTCTGAAAATGTTTGCTTATGGTTTCTGAAGACATGAACAAGAAATGGCCCAGGTTGGGTTGATCTCACAGAATAGCCTGAATTGAGCTTTATTTGTGTGACTGGACTGGTTTTGTCTGCTTGGGGAATTTGCAAAGCTTGTTTCTGTTTATTTTTTTATTTTAACAATTCTAACTGAGCTCTCCCCACTTTACATTCCCTGCCCATTAATATAGCCTGCCCCAAGCCCTCTGCTCACCTGTAGCTTGCTGCAGTTTGCATGTCCTGAATCCCAGTTCCTAGCTATACCCAAACAAACTCATCCTTTTGACAATTTGGAGCTCAGTTCAGTTTACCTCATTTTAGATTGACATTCCTTGGCATCAGAAGTGGGATCCAAAGGAAGTGAACCCCAGAAAACAACCCTTAGAATCCAGGGAAGTGTCCACAAGGAGTCCCTTGTACTTATCGCCTCCATGGGTCATTGTCTGCTTTCTCTCTGGTGTGGTCTTTTCTTGAATTCCAGGCTCTTGGTCTTGATTCAGCTCTCTGATTCTATTTAGGATCTGTTTAAAAGCTTTGTCTCTTTTAGTGAGTACTCCTTTGTTGTCCTATTAGAAGCACACTAGAATTTCAGTATAATTTCTTAGAAATTCTTAAGTGAAGCAAATTTTTTAAAACATAGTATCAGTGGGCATGAGCTGAGCAAATAAATAGTACTAGAATGCTTGCCACCTCATTATGAAAGACTTCGGTCTCCAAAGTAAAAGACTCCCATTAAAGGATAAGGTAATCAGGGACAGGCCAGACTGACGTTAGGTTGCCTGTCAAATGCAACACAATTTCCATGGAACAAGGGAAGGACACTTGATCATGGGTCAGGCAACTAGAGTAAGGGTTGGCTGCTGGGGGGTGGGGAACAGTATCCCGTGAAGGAGACACCATAAAACAAAAGACATCTCCCAACTCTGAAAACACACCCATCAGGCTATGTGGGCCTGGGTGGCTCAGTGGTTGAGCGTCTGCCTTCAGCTCAGGGCGTTATCCCCGGGTCCTAGGATTCAGTCTCCCATCAGGCACCCCACCAGGAGTCTGCTTCTCCCTCTACCTATGTCTCTGTCTCTCTCTGTGTGTTTCTAATGAATAAATAAGTAAAATCTTAAAAAAAAAAAAAGATTTTTTTTTTTTTTTTTTAGTTTGCTCTCAAGGACACCTCTGATATATGGGATCCTGGGATGTCTGGGTGGCTCAGCAGTTGAACGTCTGTCTTCGGCTCAGGGCATGATCCTGGGGTTCAGGAATCGAGTCCCACATCAGGCTCCCTGTGAGGATCCTGCTTCTCCCTCTGCCTATGTCTCTGCCTTTCTCTCTCTCTCTCTCTCTCTCTCTCTCTGTCTCTCATGAAGTATGGGATCCTAATCATCTAAAATGCTCTAAGGGTGGCCCTCCTTCAGGGACCCTGGCCCATTTTGTGTTAAAAAATTATGGCCTCTCCTCATCCGCATTTTTCACTAAATTGACCCATCTTACAAAAGGTAATTTAGAATTTCAATGGCCATTATGGAGAACTTTGGATCTCCCCTAACTTGCTTTTCTCCAGACTAAATGAGAAGACTGCAGCAATAGAATTAAACAATCTGAATGGGATAGCTATTTTAATTGGTACATAGAGGCTTCTGAACATATTCAAGATTCTAAAATTGTCTCTTTACAAAATACTATTTCTAAGTAACTGAAGCAAATAAACTACTAGAAAGAGATTTTTTTAAAAATCTGAAGCCTCTCCCGTGGCAACACTGGCCCAGACCCCTAACTCTGTAGCTGTGCCTCCTCTAGATCCAACTCTGTCCTCTTCTAACCCTGCTCTTCATCTGCTCTCCCCTTCTTCTCTAATGCTAAAACCTTACCAACTGAGCCTGTTAAAACTCTCCCTTTTAAAATTAGGCCTTCTGAGGATCCAGCTAAACCATTAATTTCTTATGTCCCATGGATGAAACCTGAATTTAGAGCTATATGGAGTAAAATATTTTCCCAAGGGAACGGAGGATCCTCATGGACTTGCAGAAGAATTCAGTATTGTGATTCAGACTTATCAGCCTCACTTCCCCTCTTTGTGAATTAGTCTACATGCTTTTGGAGAAGGTGAAGCCCAGCATTGGATGAAAACTGCTAATATGGAAAGCCCTGAACAATCTTTAAAATTCCAAGTAGCTCAACCACCAGCTCTTTTATATGACCAAGTGAATGCCATAGCCAAAAGGCTGCATCTTGCCATCCCAAGGGCTTTCCCTCAACTGATAGATTGGAACAAAATTGGGGTATGCACCCAAAAGCCTGCCAAATCTGTTCATGCTTGCTACAGCAGACTCTCCATTATTTTTAAATTCTGGACTCCTTATGGATGTCCAGAATTTGTCCAGTGGCCTTTAATTCAGTGTTTATAGATGGTTTAAACAGAGATCTCTCTCTGTTAGTCAATAGAACTCCCATGGACTGGGAGACAACTTCTATCCCTAATCTTGTCAATCTAACTCATCAGTTAACCTGCACCCCAAATGATGAATCCAAAAGAAAGGCAACTAAAATTTTAAGTTTCCAAATTCAACAGATGGAATCAATAGATGGAATTCAACAAGTGGAATCTCCTAAGCTCTCCCTATCAAACTCTGTCATTATTGAAAATTAATAATAATAATAATAATAATACAAAAACAAAACAAAACCTGGCCACTAGAGAAAGGACTGCAAAAAAAAAAAAAAACTCTAGACAATTATAGCTTTCCATGATCCAAGGGTCAGACCCGTCCCAGTGATCTGAGGAAACACAAGGACTATTTCTCATTCTACCATTAAATAGGCTGTGGGAAACTACTCTAGATTGGTGACCAACCCTTCACAATATTAATCAACACAGGAGCTACTCTATCAGTGGTCAACTGATACAATACAATTAAACAGTTCCTAAAAACAAAACAAAACAGAAAAACAACAATCCCTTCCTCAGAGTAATACATTTATTCAAATAGTGGGGATCTCAGATAAACCACAATGTGTCCCTATTTCTAAACCTACACTCCTTTGCTTGGGATCTTTGCAAGATAAATACCCACTTCTCCTCAGTAAATCTTCCCCTGTCCACTTATTAGGGTGAGATTGCCTAGAAAAATATCATGCTGCCATTTCTTTCTCTCAAAAGGGAGAAATAACTCTTGAGTTCAAATCTCCTGAACTAAAATCCCTTGAACCAAATCCCCAAGAAAATCCAAACCCTTTTTCTTTCTCATGTACTTTACAAACCAGGAAAGATCAAATTTCAGACTCATTTCCAGTATTAGATTTAGTGTTCCCTAGTCCATGGGCAAATCCTCCATGGACATAGGCGGAATTCATAGTGCCTCCCTTCCCCTTAAAATCCAAATTGATTTCTCAAAACCTCTCCCCAAAATTAATCAATACCCTATAAACAAGGAAGCTTTACCTAAAACCTATAGAAGACTATAAAGCACAGGGATGTATTATTCCCTGAACCAGTCCTTTTAATCCCCCTATTTTACCTGTAAGAAAATCTAATGGTCAAGGATAGAGATTTGTCCAAGATCTCTGAGTAACAAATAATGGCATTATTATTCTTTGCCATCTTGTTGTTCCTAATCCCCATGTATTATTGGCATCCATCCCTACCAGAAACAAATTTTTCATTGTGATCCAGTTATGCAGACCATTATTTCCAATTGACAATGCTAGCCAATATCTTTTTGTTTTCACTTGGGAAAAGGTAAAAGTATACCTTAGACAGTAAGGCCCCCAGGATTTTTACTGAAAGTCATTTTTACTTCTCACAAATTTTATTTTTTTTAAGATTTTATTTATTTATTCATGAGAGACACAGAGAGAAGCAGAGACACAGGCAGAGGAAGAAGCAGGCTCCACGCAGGAAGCCAGATGTGGGACTCAATCCTGACACCACAGTTCATGCCCTGAGCCAAAGGCAGGTGCTAAACCTCTGAGCCACCCAGGGATCCCCTTTATTTTATTTTATTTTATTTTATTTTATTTTAGTTATGATTTTATTTATTTGAGAGAGAGAGTGCGTGCACACAAGCAAGAGAACACAAGCGGGGAGCGGCAGAAGGAGAGAGAGAGAAGGAAGCTGAGCAGGGAGCCTGACACTGGGCTCCATCCCAGAACCCTGGAACCAAGATCTGAACCAAAGGCAGGTGCTTAACTGACTGAGTCACTCAGCCACCCCTAGAGTGTTTTTTTAACGTTTTTTAAAATTTAAATTCAATTTGCCAACATATAGCATAACACCCAGTGCTCATCCCATCAAGTGCCCTTCTCACAAATTTTAAAAGCTGACTTAGACAATATATAATTTTCTGGAGACTCCACCTTACTACAATATGTAGAGGATTTACTTCTCTGCTCACCCTCTATGGCCTCTTCACAAGAAGACAATATTCCTGTTAAAACTCTTACTACTAGGGACACAAGGTCTCAAAGAAAAAGTTGCAATCTGTTCAAACTCAAGTCTGATATTTAGGACATTTCATCTCAAAACCAGGGTAACATCTAGGTCCTGGTAGACTTCATGGCATCTGGAGCTTCTCAAAACCTAAAACCAAATGTCAATTAGAGAGTCAATTATTGTTGCAGTGGGATTTAAAACTTCTCCTTAATGGCCCAGCCCCTGTGTGTCTTATTAAAAACTACTAAACCTGACCCCATTACCCAGGAAAACAAAGAAGGATTGGCTTTTAAAACCTTGAAGGAGGGGGATCCCTGGGTGTCTCAGCGGTTGAGCATCTGCCTTGGGCTCAGGGTGTGATCCTAGAGTCCTGGGATCGAGTCCCTGCATCAGGCCCCCTGCATGGAGCCTGCTTCTCCCTGTGTCTCTGCCCCCCTCTCTCTCTGTGCCTCTCATGAGTAAATAAATAAAATCTTTATAAAAAATAAATCAAATAAAACCTTGAAGGAGGGACACCTGGGTGGTTCTGTGTGGTATGCATCAGCTTTCAGCTCAGGTCATGATCCCAGGGATCCCATGTCCCTGTCCCCAGGAGGGACACCTGGGTGGTTCTGTGTGGTATGCATCAGCCTTCAGCTCAGGACTAGATCCCAGGGATCCCATGTCCCTGTCCCCAGGAGGGACACATGGGTGGTTCTGTGTGGTATGCATCAGCCTTCAGCTCAGGTCATGATCCCAGGATCTAGTCCCACATGTGTGCTCCCTGCTCAGTCGGGAGCCTGCTTCTCCCTCTTCCTCTGCCTGCAGTTCCCCCTACTTGTTCTCTCTCTCTCTTTCTCTCTCCCTGTCCAATAAATAAAATCTTTAAAAAAAATAAAACCTTGAAGGAAATCTTAATAAATCCACTTGTCCTTGGACGTCAAAACCATTAGCTACCCTTTTTCCTTTTTGTATATGAAAAGGAGGGAAATGCCCTCAGAGTACTTACCCCACAACATGGAGGCTACCAGACAGCCAACAATTAGATCCCACGGTCTCCCTCTCCATGCCTTACGGCTGTCACTTCTACCACCTTCCTGGAAAGGCCTTGACATCTTTGTACCTCATGCCATTGAAGCTCTCAAACTCACACCACGCCCAACACCTCTCAGCAAGCCATCTTCTTATGAAATTTTCTTGCTAACCTCCCCTCAGATCATTCTTATTTGTCATATCGATCTCAACCCTGCTACTCTTCTTCCTTATTCCATGGCTAAAATCCCCATGACTGTTTGGCTTTAACAGATCACCTATTAACCCCCATGATAACTTACAAGAAGCCTCCTTGGCAAATGTTGATTTCTCATGGTTTGACTAATAGTTCTTATCTGATAAGTGAAAATGATAAATAGCATGCTGGATGTGCAATATCAACTCCTTTTGAGGTCGTTGAGGCCTTGCCTGTGGCTGCTTCAATCCAACAAGCTGAATTACATGCTCTTATTCAAGCACGTGTTCTAGCTCAAGGTAAAACCACAAACACCTATACAAATAGTCAGTACACTTTTAGAGTAGTCCGTGATTTTGGAATGTTATGAAAACAACAAAGTTTCCTTACTTCCAGCAGAGACAAAATTTAAAAATGGTCCTTGTGTTCAAGATTTATTAGATGCTATACTGGCAGCAGCTCTGGCTACTACTAAAGTCCCTGGCATTTTAAATCTGATTCTCTGAAAGCCAAGGGAAACCACTCACTGATACCTTTGCAAATAATGCTGCTCTTATGGGATCCATAGACCAAACCTCTATCATGGTCCAGAAAACTACTTGACGATGACCTAAGAGAATTAACCAAAGATTTATAATTGGCCCTTAAAAAAGAAAAATAAAATTGGAGATCTAAAAGCTGTTGGTATCATGAAGAATAGAAACTCTTGTTCTATCAGTCCTGCCAGAAAATCTAAAATTTCCATTATTAACTACCATGCATGAGTTAAATCACTGGTCACCTGATAAAATGATAATGTTCATGAATCGACATTGGTGGGAAACATCTGCAAGGCACAAAAAAGTACTTATCTTGCTTGTTCCATCTGTCATAATTTAACCCAAGGAAAACTCATCCGTACTGCCCCCATTTAGTTTACCCAATGAACCATTCAAGGTTTGGCAAATGGATATCATACAATTGCCCCCATCTCATAGATAATGGTTTGTATGTTTTCATGTTGGACTGAAGATTTCCCACGTAGACAGGTAGCTCTTCTGTACCTAAAATGCTATTGGAAAAGATAATTCTCCCTTGGTCTTCATAGTAATTGGGAAATCCATTTTATTGGTCAAATACTTTGACAAGTCTGTGCTGTCTGGCCAGTTCTGCAACATTTTCATTGTGTTTATCATCCTCACATCTTCAGGACTGGTCTAACATACAAATGGAATTACTGACTCAGCTAAATTAGTGCAAACCATCCAAATCCCTTGGCAAAAGCATTATCATTGGTCCTTCTAAATCTTAGATCTACTTCCTTTTGGATGCATAAACTTTAACCTTTTAAAATAATTATAGGGGACACCTGGGTGGCTCAGTTGGTTGAGCATCCAGCTCTTGATTTTGGCTCAGGTCATGATCTCAGGGTTGTAGGATTGACCCTGGTGCCCATCCCCCCACATGTTCTCTCTCTCCCTCTCTCTCAAAATAAATAAATCTAAAATAAAATAATTACAGGATGGCCTATGCACTTAACCCCTCCTTCTTTTAACCCACAATTAACAAAGGACCCAATTGATTTAATTTAATTTTGCAAAGACCCAATTGATTTAATTTAATTTTGCAAAGACCCAATTGAGTCCATAGAAAATAATCACACTGGTAAAACAATCTTTTGACAGTGCACTCCCTGGAGATGAAGACATCAACATCATATCTTATAGCCTGGAGATTTTGTCTATTGGAAAAGACATCTCCAAAAAGACTCTCTTCAACCTTGCTGAAAATGTCCCTACCAGGTGTTATTAACCAACCCCTGTGCAGCCAGACTTGAAGGAATAGATACATGGGATTCATGTGTCACATCTAAAGAAAGCCCCAAATCTGAATGAACCTGTACACCAACTGGTGACCTGAAACTGAAATTTTCTAGGAACTGAAGCAGATAGCATCTGGAGTAGACAGCTTACTCAAGATTTCTGGACCAGGCCTATATCACTTTCCTGTTTGTTTGTTTGTTTGTTTGTTTGTTTGTTTAAGTACTCTATATTTAGTTAAATCAGGTCATTCAGGCCCTTAATTGTCCTTTCTTTAGTTTTTCTACTGTCCTTTACTTGAGGTTTAACACATCCTTTTATCCCCACATTACAAAAACTCTCTGATTCTACCAACATGACTGATTCTTGGATTTGTGCCAGAGCAAATATTACTCATGATGAATCTAAATCGGTGGCCTGGCCACTATCTTTAGAAGAATGACAAAACCAATCTGGTAAAGATGTAGGATTTTCCTTTGGTAACTTTGAAGCCACATATGTCTTTCCTTCTAGAAGACTGATACCAAATACTATGACTTTCCATTAGGTGCCCCTCACTCATAAAGGATTATCTCTCACTCTGGTCTGGACTCTTACCCCAATTTTTTCTTTTTCTTTATGTTTCAAGAACAGTGACAGAAATGGCAAAATTCTAGGATATCTCCCATTAAATATTTGTGACTATAGAATTTTATCTGATCCAAATGAACATGAATTCACTTCCTATTTGGAATCCAGAAGTCTATATATCATCTCCTCCGTCAAATATATCTCTATGGTAAGGAAATGAAAACCATAATAATACCAGAAAATGGGAAGCTAATGTGTCCTTGTTCGATGGTACGTCATTGGGAATTGACCAAAAATCTGATGATGGTGGAAACTTACTTTTTCCCTAGATATCTTCCAGGCCTCCACCAAAACCTTACTTATACTAGATCAGTTCACTTGTTATTTCAAATTTACTTTCTTCCACTGCTATGAGAATTTAAGATGCCCATGTAACCATTCCCATTATGCTAACAAACCAGATTACCACGTGCTCTGTATAAATGATTATATTTTTGATCATGAAATTCCCTCTTTCATTCCAGGAAAAAGAATCTGGGCAAAGGAATCCACCTATGCCTTACTCTTAGAAAACACTGGGTATTTCTTTTTATGTGGAAGAAACATATATTCTACTCTACACTCCCCCTTAATTGGAAAGGAGGTTGTAGGATCACTACCCTTATCCCTAATGCCAAAAATTGGAAAAACTCTTTGTTCTACTACTTATATACCTATTACTCTGGGGGTCTTTCTCTCATTAACTTAAAAGGACATGTCAGAACTGGGAACATTATAATTTTGGGTGGCTGCCTAGCTGTAACCCTATGATAGAGAGAAAAGGTTCGGGGCATGCTTTTACCACATATTGTTTTCCGTAGTTGGGAATAGCAAACCTTAAAGCAATTCAGTCCTTCTATAGTCATGTCTACCATTTCCAATATTTCTGTTCAAGCTTTTGAATATCAACAAACACAAATAGATAGCCTTGCAGAAGTAATCCTACAAAACCACAGAGCCCTGAACCTCCTCACTGCTCCACGGGGGGGGGGGGGAGGGGGGGGAAACACCTGCACCTTACTTGGAGAAGAATGTTGTTTTTATGTCAATAAATCATGGAAAATAACACAAGAACTAAAAATAACAAAAGACAATATCAAGCTTCTAGCAGAAATTGACCAACCTCCCAGAACTTGGGACATTTTCAATCTATTTAACATAGACAATCGGGGAAACTGTTTGAGGTGTATTTCTTTTCTTTTCTTAAAAAAAAGATTTTTTTATTTATTTGAGAGAGAAAATGAGAGAGAGAGAGCACACACGTGCAGGGAGGGGCAGAGGAAGGAGAAGGAGACACCCCACTGAGCAGGGAGCAGGATGGGTTGCCAGATTCCATCATAGGACTCTGGGATCAAGACAGGAGTGTGAAGGCAGACACTTAGACTGAGCCACCCAGGCGCCCTGGGAGTTGTATTTCAAGCAATAGCTATCGTCGGGCCATTGGTCCTCAGTTTGATCTTTCTAATTAAATTTTTCCTGTTTTGCATTAGTAAACAAATGCCTTCTTCCCAAATGTAGGTACAAAATAAAATTATTTTCCTTTCAAAGACTTTTCCTGAAATTCAACTGACCATGGAAACTAAATGGCCCACCTCAGAGGGACATAACAGATTTTTCATTTTCAATCCTCTTGTTCAGTTGAGCCCAAAAGAAATTCCATATCATTTCCCTCCTCCCTGAGACAAGACCCCTGAGGATGGCCTTCCTCAGCTTTAGAGGGGAAAAGACTCCCAAAGATGGTCCGTCCCTCTCACCTTCCTAGGCCACACAAACAATCCACCTATAAAGACCTACAATTGTGACAGAAATTAACAAGCAACACCTGAATGACATAATTGATCAATGGTGCTTTCTATGAAAGATCTTGATCAAAGGGGGGAAATGTAAAAGAATTTCAATCTAAAATGGAACCAGAGGATATAAAATCTAAACTCTCACATATGTGTGATCAGGAAAACAAAATTTGGGGCCTGCGAGACTGATTGCCCATTTCCTGATTGATAGAAAACTGATAATACTGGGATTTTTCTTAAGTTGATAGGGAGCTGGTCAGGAGTTGCTTCATATCAACCTTGGGAAATTTTTGCTTATGGCTTCCAGAGACATGAACAAGAAATGACCCAGGTCTGGTTGATCTTACAAAATAAGCTGAATTGAGCTTTATTTGTATTACTGGACTGGTTTTGTCTGCTCAGGGAATTTTCAAAGCTGGTCTCCGTTTGTTTTTTATTTTAACAGATTCTGAGTTCCCCCTCTTTACATTCTCTGCCCATAAATATGACCTACCTCAAACCCTCAATACACTTGCCTGTAGCTTGCTACAGTTAGCATGTCCCAAATTGCAATTCCTCTGCTACTCCCAAACAAACTAATCTTTTTGACAATTGTGAGCTTGCCTCTTTTTTTTTTTTTTTTTTTTTTTTTTTTTTTTAGGTCGACAGAAGGTAGAGTAGTTTTTCACGATGAGCACTCATGTTGCAGCATAGGAGTGAGGAAACAAGGTACCACCAATGCCTAATTCCTGTCTCCTAAGGCGGCCTTATAAATACAGATTGCTCTATATAGAAAACTTTCCCTCCCATTTCAGGCAAAGATGCACACCCCGAAACACTTCTTCCTCCGACCCCCAGACGCTGTGGGGGCTCCCCAGGGGTGCCGGAAACTACAAAATGCAGAGCATCCATGCCACTGCAAGTCTCTATCAGCTCCTAAATTCCACTTAGCATTTCCATCCCTCCAACTGAAACGGAGAAGGGGAGGGTAATCAACAAAGGGGAAAACCTCCCTCCAGAAGGCAGTCACTTGCAGCCTCGAGGCCTTTTGAAGGGAGAGGGACGTGAAGCGGGATGCAGATAGGTGCACGCACCTGGGCAAAGATTTAGTATCGTTATCGGAAAAGGAGAAGCCTTTGCGTCCCCTCGCGAGCCCGTGGAGATGGGGGGGGGCGGGGAGCCCAGCTCTGCAGGCCCAGCCCAAGCCAGCGCTGGGTCGTGAGAGCACCCGGACTCCCGCCCCCGCTCCGCGGCGTCCCTGCGCTGATGCACTCGTCCCTCCCGGGAACTCGGTCCCTAACCGGGCGGCGGGACTCGGAGCCGCGGGGCTGTCCCGGGGCGGCGGGGCGCGGAGGCTCGGCCGGGGCGCGCGCGGCGGGGGACCCCGCTTGGAGCGCGAGCGCGGCGGCGGCCCCGGAGCCTGGGCTCCACGCGCGGGCAGCGTCAGCGGGAGGCGGGCGGCCCGCCGCGGCCCGGGCCCTGCACCCCGGAGCCCGGCCGGCGGCCAGAGGGGGCGGGGGCGGGGGCGGGGGGCCGTCGGCGTCGCCAAGTGGCAAAGCCCCGTTCTCGGAAATCCAGTTCCGTCTCGCGCGCCGGCAGGGCCTCCTGCCCCGCTGGGGCTCCCGCGGAGGCGCCCGGGGCGGCAGCGGCGGCGGGGCTGCGGCCTCCACCCCTCCCGCCCGCCGGCCGCCTCGGGGGCGCTCCTCCCGGGCCTCGGTCGGCCGCGGCGGCGGCTGGGGCGGCGGAGCGCGCGGCGCGAGCCCGGGAAGCCGAAAGGGCCGTTTGGAGCGGCTGCACCGGCGACCGCGCTGCAGCCGCGGGCCTGAGGCCCCCGCCCCTCCCCGGGCGGCTTCTGCTAAGAACTTACTAAAGAGGCACGGCTCCGGGGCGACCTGTCGCTGAGCGCTGCTTACCCCGAGATCTTTGGGGGTTTTGAATTACTTTACTGATCTGAAGATTCTCTTCTTTGGGGTGTGACCCTGTCTGGACTCGGAGCTAAGGAGGAAGCGCGGGCGGGCAGGGCCCTTTGTACTCGGCTCGCCGGCCTCCCCCGCGCGCCCCCGGCGGCCCCCGGCGGCCCCCCGCCTCGCAGGGAGCCCCGGGCCCGCGCTCCGCGCCGCCGCGCGCCCGGGAGCTGTCTGTGGTGCTGGGGAGAGCGCGGCGCGGGCCCGGGCGGCCCACCCCGCCACGCTCGGGCCCACGAAGACCTTCAAAACTCCGCCGGGAGGAGGGGAGGAAGAAAGTCCCTTCTGGGTCATCGCGTCGCCCCGAGGCAGCTGACCTGTTTTTCCAATGCAAGAGGCCAGTGACACCTCCCTTTCCCTGAAAGCACGCACCCTCCACCCTACACACTCGCCCCTCCTCAGCCCTGGGGGTGTTCGGCCCACCCAGAGTAAGGAGGGAGGGCCGCTGGGCCCTCGCCATGCGCCCCAACTCTAAGGAAATAAGCAGGTAGGCGGTAGAGAGGCGGTAGAGAGGCAGGCTGGGAACCGGCCAAGAAAGTGGCACCAAAGACCTAGTGGGAGGCTCAAGGAGCCTAGAGGCCCTTTCCAGGGTCCGCGGGGGTAAAGCCTGGGAAAGCTCCCCCGGCTCATCCATCTGCCCACACCTCCCTAGCCAACGGCCAAGGCAAGAAGAGCCAGCTCCCCCTCATCAAGGATTCAGAGCTGTAAGGGAACGTCGGGCCCCTTGGAGTCTCCACCCTGCCATTGCCCATTCCCACCATCACTGAAAAGTCGGTCTCCTCCCAAGCACGTTGGCTTCCAGCCGCGCCTGGCTTTCTTAGAAAACCAAGTAGCTCCTTCCAGTATATTTTTGTAACCACGTGGCTTAACGGGAACTAAAGTTTCCCTAGCCCTGGGGAGAGCTTTTCCAAATATTTTTAGAAAGTTAAAAATGTAACAAAACAAACTACTCACAAGCCACCCGTTTAAAGAGGGGAGGTGGGATTCGGCAGACTCCTGGGGAAGGACTGCCTAGGCAGGAGTCAGATGGCAGGCAGAGAGGAGGAGGGAAGTCTTGGTTTGAGGGTAAGTGGGTTTTATTTGCAACAGAGGAAATCCGCTGTCTAATTTGGCATCGCGTGGGCTTTCATTTTAAGGGGTGGAGCAAAAATAAACTGATACAAGGTGGTAGGTATATTTGCTGGAGGCTAGAGACAAGCTGCAATCGGTACTTCACAACTCACTGAAAATTGCTGGTTTGGACTAAGCTGGCTGGCTGCTGGCCAGGGGCTCAACTTTTCACTTCACACGCACTACAGATTTCTGTCAGCTTTCTTGGGGTCCCAGAGCTGATACTGGGGTGGGCAAATCTAAGGGGGTCACTGTGGGTTCGTTTTCCTGGGTTTCTGTAGGAAGCAAAGAGTGCCACCGCAAGTCCCTGTTTTGCCAGTCCCCAACTTAATCGCAGGACCGATCCAAATAAAGTTTAACCGTGGAGTGCCCTTCAAACACCAAGTGAAACTAGGGGAAAAGAAAAGGGGCACAGCTCCTAGGGACAGCTGTCCTCTGGGCCTCCACAACTGATTCCACATCTCCCATGAGAAAAGACCTTTGCCTGTTATCTTTGTTCCTTGCTTTTCAGGAAACCTAGGGTTGCGCTCCTCATCTCTTAGCCAACCCCCATCTTTGTTGGGCCAGCACAGAAGAACAGAGGGACCCCTTTTGAGGAAAAGGATGTGTTTGCATTTGACTTTTAAGTAGTAGTTTGGGGACCTTTGAATAGAAGGGCACCTGCTGAGGTGCCCTTTGCAGTACCTCAGCGGAAAGAAAAGAATGAAAAGAAGAAATTTCAGCACTCGGTTTTCTTCCTGAAACAACACCCACCTCCAACAGCCAATCTGCCAACTTCTATGCAACAGGAAATAACCAAAACACATTTAGAGGGGGAATTGACACTTAGCTGCCCAGTTTAGGGGGTTGAAAAAAAAAACATGCCTTCGAGGAAAAGCAAATTTAGGAGGACTCTGGTGGATCCAGAGTAATGGCTAACAACAGTGGGATATAAGGCTAATTAAGAAAACTTGGTCTCTGTAACAGTGCTTCCCCCTGCATTGTCCACCTCTGGGGTCCAAGTTCAGCCCTGAGAATGAAGGGGCAGCAGGCAGGCTCCTCCGCAGCGTGGCTGGTGAGCTGCTGGCTGGCTATTGGTAGCCGATGGGTGCTGTGGCCTTGTTTGTATTTGTAGGTTTGTTTATGTGTTTTTCCCAACTGGACCTTAGGTCATTCTTCATAGGGAATGTGTGATGAGTGAACTCCAGTAACTTCCCAGGTTTCTCTTGGGCCCAAAGCTGACTGGCCCTGGGACAAGTGCAGACAAAAGCTGTAGTGCCCCCCACCTCCACCCCAGCCTTCAAGAGGGCCTTCTTAGGTCCAGGCAGAGCATTTCTGAACTACTTAAACTTGACTGTAAAACCCAGCAGCAGCTAAGATGGGACACAGTGAGTCTGCTAGAGTCCCCAGGCATTGAGCATTCCCCCACTGGACACCGCATTGCCAGCTTCCAGTCCAACCCAGCTATCCGAGTTTGCCCCGGCTCAGCAGGAAGAAAACGAGAAGGGCCAATCCAAGACCCTTTTGTCAGAATCAAACAAGACCAAGACCACTTTTAAAGCAAATTGAGCTAGATAGAAATCTGCAAACCACTCCCTAATTAGCCAAGGTCTGATCAAGGCGCCCGAGGCAATTTCCTCCTGGATTTCACCTCCTTCTTCCCTTCTTCCTTCCCACCCCTCCCCAATACACATTCCCACAGCACTCCACTTTTTAAAAAATGTTTTTAACTCTACTAAGGTTCAACATGATTGGAAGTTGGAGGATGGGTCTGAATGTGTTTTAGCTGTCTTACCCCTTTGACACTGTACCAGGGCAAGAATGGGACTAGAGACGTGGGACTACCCAGATGGGGATCTGACCCTGGGCCTTCAGGAAATGACCCTGGGGCTGGAGGAGGGGGAAGCAGCCCTAGAACTGAACCCCTGATCGGCTGTTCCCTTGTATAGTCTTAAATGCTGAGCCTAGTCTGGTGGGGGTACACCTGCAGCCCTAGCAGAGGTGCTACCAGTATTTACACACCCATTCACACACACTCCTAACGGCAGGCAGCGGACCTCCTCCACCCTCTGGGCAGGGTCTTTCATTTTGTGGTCCCAACCCATACAAGGACACTGATAAAAAGCTTGGCACGCCTGTCGTGGCCAGACTTAAGATTCCTGCTCCAAGGCATCCCACACTAGGAACTCACTAGGACAGGAGGCTGGGCCAGGGCTGGGGGCTGGATGCCCGCTGGGGAATGCGAAGGCAAGGATCAAAGACGCGATGAGGGTTCGTTAGCCGGCCCTCGTCGAGTCCCCCGGGCGTCCTAATTGCGCTCCCTGCAGCCGCCCGCTAGCAGGCTGTCCCGCCGCGTGGGCGCCGGGCTGCGGGCTGCAGAACAGCTGCGAGGCCCGAGGAGCGTCCACCCGCCCGCTGCCCGGCGCTGGGGACCCTCACTGCCCCGGGGAAGAGCGCTAGGAGGAGGAGGGGCAGACAGACCCAGTTTAGCTGGGGCTGCCAGGCAAGCTGGGAGCGGGGAAAGTTGGCCGCCCATTTAGCCAGCACCAACAGCCTAGAGCAGAGACATTTCCCCCCCTGGCCTTGCGGGCTGCTCTGAAATCATCCACTTAAAAAGAAAGGAATTCACACATCAAATAACGGCTCGGAAGAGGCCAGCATGAAAACTGGAGCTGTTTTTATATAAGTCAACCCAAAGTCTTTACAGATCTTGTAAATTCCTAATATTATGGGAGGGATTTTTTTTTCCCTAAACCAAGTCAGGCATTTCATCATAGGACATTCTGCTTTAGTAAAATCAGCTCCCTTGAATTTCATCGCTTGTTAAAAAAAGATAAACTTTATTTTTTGTAATTTTCAATCACAAAAAAATCTATATTTTTGTCTAAGCATTTATTTTACTGAATCAAAAAGACATGAAAGGAAAAATCATGTTTTACTAACGTATATAAGTGACTCTTTTTTGGACAACATATAATAAATATGATATATCACTTATCACTCAGTCTTTCAAATGTACATTTTTTTTAATATTATGGAGCATGCCACTTTTCCAAAAGAAAAAAGGTCATGAGAAATCAGTGCAAAGTTCTCAGTTACCCTCCTCTTTTCTCTGGGGCAGACGGAATGTCCACAGCAACGCCCGGTGCCTCGGAATTTGAGGCTGTCTGTCCATCTACAATGCTCTCCGCCTCTACGGGCTTCCTCTCCGTGCCCTTCATTCCTCCCTCCTTGCCCCTCCCCCCTCCCTCCCTCCTGCTTGTCCCTAAAGTCATTTCTAAAAAGAACTTGAGGTTTTGTTTTTGTTGATGTTTTCACTTACTGGTCGCACTTTGTGTGGGGTCAGCGTTTTCGCCAGTCACACTGCTGTGGGGAGCTTTCCAGCCCTGTTTCTGGGGGTGGGGAGATAGAGAGCGGAGGGCTGGCTCCTCTTTGGGGGGGCCCCCCCTCCCATTGCCGAGCCGCTTCTTCTCTTACTTCTCTGCTTCCCGGGGGTCACTCCCGAGAGAGGCCCCGCAGCCTGGAGCCGGGAGAGGAGGGGCAGCTGTCCGGTCAGGGAGGGGACTCGGGGAAGGGACTGCAGCGCTGCCAGTGGTTCGTTCTTCACCGGGGGTGCGGGGTGCCTGGGATGGGGTTGGACAAGGGATTGAGGGCCGGCTGGCCCCCGGGCCCCAGGCCGTGGATGAGCACGCGGGGGACCAGGGGCCGCTGCAGCTGGGGATGGGGCGCGGGAGGAGTCCGGTACATGCTGCTGTACATGGCTGCGGCAGCCGCGGCGGCCGTAGTGCTGTCCATGCTGCCCAGCAGGCTTGGGTGGTAGAAATAAGGCGACGGAAACATCCTCTGCAGCGCCGAGTAGTTCCCCGCCTCGGCCAGCAGCTCCAGGCCCACCGCGGTCTGCCGCTTCCACTTGGTCCTGCAAGAAAGCGGGTGTGCACGCACCCCGCGGCTGTGGGCCCGGTCCACGCACCGAGACCCCTGCTCTCGCCCTCTCCTGGCTTCTCTTTCACTTTCCGGGGGACACGAGGACTTGGAGAGCTCTGAGGCCCGGGAATGAACCACATCTCCCAGCCCCCCTCCCCACCCTCTTTCTCACAGAATGACCCAAATTCAAATCAATTTCATAAATTCTACCCTTAACGTCTGAGACGCTCGCAAGTAAAATTCTATGAGCTTTGCTGCCTCTTCCTGACCCTGGGCTCTGCTGTCGCCCCCTTATAATTGGGCCACTTCCCGGAACTTTCCTGAAGGCCACCCGAGACCAGTCTCTCTACAGGCGGTCCTCTCCCCCCTCCGCTAAGGCCTTTCCCCAAGTGGCCCCCACAATCCCGAGTGTCCACTCCCTGCCCCTCCCCCTCTCCTCCTTGCCGAGGGAGAAGAAACCATAAACAAAGGGACACGGAGACTCCTGGGCCTCGGACCCTGTCCCTCTCAGTCCCCAGCACTGTGGAGGCACGTCTCTGTCCTCATCCTGACGGGGCCTTGCGGCGGGTAGGGGGCTGGGGGCAAGGAAGGCACCAAGGTTTCAAAATGGACTTCGTCTGAGGGAGGGCTCTCCCAGGGTGACAGCGCCCGGGGGCCCGGGGCCCGTTCCGGAGGGGAAAACTGCATCTCAAGGTATTTTCTCCTCTGGGAAAGAGTCACCATCAAAACCTGCCATCAGGTTTTCTGCGTCTCCTCCCTTCCCCGCGGCACCCCGCTAGGAAGAAGAGGCGAGCAGGCCTTTGCTCAAACGCCCCATGAAGGAACTCAGGGCTGGTGCGCCGGCCGGACCCGGCAGCTTCAGCCAAATTAATAAACATGTCGCCCATTTTAAATTGGCTACAAATGACACTAATGTTTTCCGACAGAATTAGGGTGGCTGAAACCGTATGTAATGAGACAGAAAATTATGGTAAAGATGACAACTGGATGGGCATTTCCAACCGCACTTATGGACGATTAGAAGACAAATGAGAGAAAAGGAGGGGGAGGGAAAAAAATTGAGACAAGGGTATCTAGTGCCAGGCTTGGAAACACAACACAACTTCGGCCTCTGGTTGCCTGGGTCCGCTCTGTAGTTCAGGGGCCTGCCAAGTGCGCCAGCCCCTTCCCGAATTTCCTTTCAATGTAGGCAGCGGTTCCTGGAAGGCTCTGAGGTGACAAATATAGGGGACAGACCCTCAGCCTGGATGACTGGCTGACTGGCATCCTCAGCCAAGGCAAGGACATTTAAACTGAGGTTACTGGGACAGCTCCTCCTGGATCAGATCAAAATAGCCAGGCTGCCTGGCCAGCTGTAGACATTCGGAACCAGCCGGGGCAGGCCCAAAGGACGCACTGGCACAGGCTCTACGACCCTGGAGTGTCAGCTGCACAGATGTCTCAATTTGAGAAGGTGTGGCTTGATCGATTGGGGGGCAAAGTGGGGGGGTAGGGGGTAAATTCCAGCCACTCTGGTTTGAGAGGGAAAGTAGCATATGCTAAGAACCTTCAGAAGTGCAAAATGTTCCAGACTCCAGCTGCCTATCAGTCCCTCTCACCTTGGGGGTGTGGTTAATCCCTGCTCCAGCCGGAAAGCCCCCAGGGGCCCACTCTGATGCCTTTGAGTCCCTGAAGTCTCGGGGCCAGGACGGAAGAAGATTGGCTCAGTGGTCATGACCTGAAGGCCGGATGCCTTTGCTCCCCCCACACAGAATCTCTTACCTTCGGTTCTGGTACCAAGTCTTGACTTGGGTGTCCGTGAGGTTGAGCGCAGCTGCAAGGTCCATGCGGTCCTGCACACTCAGATACTTCTGCCGCTCAAAGCTACGCTCCAGCTGATTGAGTTGGTGATCGGAGAAAGCTGTCCTGGCTTTGCGAGGCTTTTTGGCTCTCACAGGGGGACTCTCTCGGCTACTTGTAATCTCCCGGTCTCCTTCCTCCTTTGTTCCTATGGTAGAAACCCACAGCCGTAAGGTAGTCTGGAATAGGAAGGGTGGCGTGTCCTCCTGGCACGCACTTCCACGTTCCCGAGCAAGCTGCTGGTCTCAGGGGACTATACTCCGCTACCCTCATCACGCACATACTTGGACCTTAGCCAATATGGAGGAAGAGGACCAATTTTTGGCCTAGGAGTCTGGAACTTCGTGCAGAGCTCCTAAAAGGGTTCTAAAAGGCTGTCCGATCTTTTCATCTTTGGAAGTTAAAAAGAAAAAAAAATATTTTACAATATAGGGTTCTTTTGTTATTGTTTCCTTCACAGGGTTGGGGGGGGGGATCCCGTCCCATTCCTTTACTGTTTTCACTAGGATTTCATTTTTTTTTTTTTCCTGCTTGGTACTTTCCCAAAAATCTTTCTACTCTGGGCTTTTTATTTTTTTGTTTTGTTTTGTTTTTGAGGAAGGGGCACCTTTTTCACTTCACTTTTTCTGTTTACTAAAAGTTACAGGCATTTGTTTTCCCTTTTCAGATGCACTTGGGAAATGCTGAAATCAAGTTCCCTGCAGTTGCTCGCGTCAAGTCTTTTAAAGCTTCAGAAGGAATATGTCACCCAGACACCAAGTAGAGCTCAAAATCACTGAGCCCATCCAGGTGACAGCCCAGAGATTTCCGGATTCTATTTGTCAACTTTGGTTTTTTACTGAAATGCTGGGAAATCGATATGTCAATCCCTCTCTGTTTGTACCCGTTTTTGCTGCGCTCCTTGATCTTCCCTGCAGGAAGAACAATAATCTCTCTAATTGACCCACTGGGGAGGTTGGTGCACAAAAAATCGCCAGACCAGACTGTACATCTGTTTTGGGCACTATTATGCTAATGTTATAATAGTAAAATGAGGAGCCAACATCCTACCTTCCAGATAGTGAGCACACATCTTTCTCAGAGATGGCAAAGGTTAATACTAATAACAGTAATAAACTTCTGAGTAAAGGGAAAAAAAGGAATTCTCCTGGTATGTCAAAACTCTTTTATCGTGCACAGACCAGAACACTTCCTTATGAAATCGTCTGAGGGGAAAATGGAAAAAGGGAGCTGAAGCACAGTTTCGCCTGCTATCTTCCGATTTTCCAAAAATAAATAAATCCAATTCCATAGAGTCGTACTTTCATAAGTGCTATTTCCCAGTTACTCGCAGGGAGACCAAATCTTGCTGAAACACATATTCAGCTGGGGCCGTGCAGTGGACTAAGGAGGGTGTTTTAAAAGCCGAAAGACCGACGGTAAATTTTTACTATCGGGCCTTCCTGTATGAATCACAACCTAATTTTTTAAAAGTTGCTTTGTTAATCAACTCGCCATTTTTTTCCCTCATTAAATCTGATCATTCCTGTGATGGTGTTTGGAATATGCCGTGTGTGTGGTGGGGTGGGAGGGGGGGTGGGGGGACTGAAATAATTTGCATTAAAGAATAAACGCCACGTTGTGAACACACCCCTGGACACCACGCTGGCGGAGCCCGCTTCTCTCCCCCACCTCCCCTCATTCCCACCCCCCCCCACCCCCCAGGTCTCAGCTAGAAAAATCTCCAGCCCTTCCCTTTTATCAACGAAAGTAACTGCCGCCAGGTCCCCTCCGCCTCCGCCGGAATACCTAATAAATTAAAATCAAGTAAAACAAAGAAAGGGGCAGGACGGCGGTGCAGGTGGGGAGGTGGCCGCTGTAACAATAAGCCGGACTTGGGACCAGTCCTCGCCGCGCCCCAGGCCCGCCTGCCCCCCGCTTGCTCTTCCCCCCGGGGCGCGCCCGCGCCCGGGGCTCCCGGCCTAACTGCGCGGCGGAGACTGGCGCGAGCGTGACCGGGGCCAGCGAGAACCAGGCGACGAGCGGGAGGGAGGCGGCCGATGGCGCGGGCGGCCGAAGGCGCGGGCGGCCGACTCACCGTGGCATTTGAGGTCGCTCTGCGCGTCTTCCCGCTTGTCGAGCTTGGTCTTGCCGTCCTCGTGCTCGAGCTTCGGCCTGAAGCTCTCGTGCGCCGCGTTGCTCTCCTGCTTCGGGGCGTGGTGCGGCGAGGACACGCTGGTGCTGTAGGGCGCACACGCCGCCAGGGGTTTGCTGTCGCCCAAGATGTCCTTAATCAAAAAAGAAGAGGTGGAGGTCCTGGGGGCCGAGGCGGCCGAGCCCAGCTGCTGGGCGGGCGGCGGCGGCGGCGGCGGCGGCTGCTGGGGCGGCGGCTGCTGGGGCGGCGGCTGCTGGGCGGCGGCGGCGGCGGCGGCGAAGGCTGCAAACTTTGCGCGGGGGCCGCGGCGGGCGGCGGCGGCTGGCCGTGGAGCAGGTGGTGGTGGTGCGCGGGCCCGTCCGCCACCAGGTGCGGCTCCGGGGGCTCCATGGTGACCGAGATGGGAGAAGAAGGCGCCGTTCCTACTGTATCAATCTCCGAACAGGGGGACGGCGTGGCCTGACTCCTAAAATCCGCGGTCCTGGCCTCGCCGAGCGGGCGGAAATCTCCGTTCATCATGCCGGGGCTGCCCGAACTGGCACTGGACAAGATCGTGTCTATTCCAAAACTCGACCCGCTGGCCCCTTCCATTGTTGTCATTTCTACATGAGGTCCGCGCCGCTCCGCCGCCCAGCAGCCGCCCCGACCGAGCCGAGGAAGCTGTCGATCGTAGAACAAGATAAACGCTCAACAAGGTTGTCGCGGCTTCCAGAAAAAAAAAAAAGGAAAGAAAGAAAAGAAAAGAAAGGAAAGAAAGAAAGAAAGAAAGAAAAGAAAGAAAGAAAGAAAGAAAGAAAGAAAGAAAGAAAGAAAGAAAGAAAGAAAGAAAGAAAGAAAGAAAGAAAGAAAAGAAAAAGAAAGCGAAAAAGAAAAGCGGGGCGGGGAGGGAAGGAAGGATAACCGGGAAGTGGCAATCGGTGGACACTTTGGACACTTTTTTGTTTTCCTTATTCATAAAGTAGGGGTGGGGAGAAGCGGGGTGGGAAAGGGAGAAAGAGGGGGGAAAGTCGCAAAAATTGTTGCGGACGGACGGAGCCTGCGCTCCAGGAACGGCCGCGCACGTGGGGGCGGCGGGGGCGGCGCGGGCGGCCCGGGCGAGGACGCCGGCTGCGGGAGGCGACCCCGCCGCCGCCGCCGCCGCCGCCGCCGCCGCCTGGGTCTGCCCACAGCCTGGCACCGGGCGGCAGCGGCGGCGGCGGACCCGCAGGTGCCGCGCCCGCGGGGCCCGGGCGGTCGCGCGCCCTCGGAGCTCCCGGGCCGCTCCCCGCGGCGGCTGCCGCGCGCCACTCGGGCCGCCCCGGAGCCGAGTTTCTGAACTTTCTCGCAAAGTTGTGGAGCAGGCGGCGGCCGCGGCGGCCGCGGCGGCGCGACGCGGAGAGGAAGAGGAGGAAGAGGAGCAGCGGGCGCAGGCGGAGGCGGCGGCGGAGACGCGGCGCCGAGCGACTCCGGCCGCCGCCGGGCGCGTTCGCTTGTAATCCGGCTGGAGCGGGCGGCGCCGACCCCCTCGCGTGACGTCACGGCCACTGCCGCCGCTCGCCGCCCGCCGCCCGCCGCGCCGCGCGGGGCCCGCGCCCCCGCCACCGAGGCCGCGCGCCGGGCCCCGCGCTCCCATTGGCCGCGCCCGCGCGAGCGAGCGACGCCGACGTGCTGGGAGCCAATGGGCGCGCGAGTCGCGAGCGCGTCAGCGAGCGCGGCCCGGGCCCCGCTGCTCTTTTGAGAACCGGCTCGACCCGCCGCCCGCAGCCCAAAGCCGAACACCTAGTCCTCGGGTGATGCCGGTGTCCACAATCACGCGGGAGGGCAGGCAGAGGGGCGCGGCGAGCAGAGGTAGACTAGGGGGGCCGCCGGGCGGGATTAAAAACGAAACGTCCCCCAAGTAAAGGTGTGTCCGCTTTCTCAAAGCCGTCGGCGGAGGGGGGCAGGCAGGGAGAGGGGATGCGCTGGCGCTGGCTCACCTGTAGACTCCAGCGCGGCCGCCCTCGCAGCAGCCCCAGACGCGCGCTCGCACGGGCCCAGGACGCGGAGAGCGCAGGAAGGGGATCCCTGAAGGAATCCGCGGGAAGGAGTGCAACCCCGGCAGCCGGACCTCGGGGCGGGGGGCGCGGACCCCCAGCTCGGATTTCTCCCCCAAAGGGCCCAGGCGCCGGGGCCCTGAGCGCATCCACCCGGCCCCCTCGGGAAGCGCGGTGGGGGGAAGGGGCCTGCGGCTCAAAGCCGCGGACGCAGTCGGGGCGCCAGTCAGGGCCCGGGCTGGAAGAAATGCCTGGCCGCACTCTTTCTCCCGAGCGGGGTAACCGATGCCCCGAGGCGTTCTCCAGCGGCGAGGGCGGCGGTGGTGCGCGGCGCCGTCGGGCCGGCGCGGGGCTCGGGACCCCCGGTGGCGGGGCCCAGCGCGCACTGCGTGCGCCTCGACACCAGCCAGTCCTCCCTCCCTCCCTCTCCCTCCCTCTCCCTCTCTCTCTCTCTCTCTCTCTCTCCCTCTCCGTGTCTCTCTCTCTCTCCCCCCGTCCCTCTCCCTCTCTCTCTCCCTCTCTCTCTCCCCTCCCCACCCCCCAAATCCGGCCGCACATTTGGAAAGGAAACAGTCACTGTGGATCCACTTGGGACCTGGAGCGTGGCATGACTGTGACGCCTCGTCGGAGGGTATCAACTTACATTATTTTCTCTAGGACGTCTCCAACCTGTCTCTTGCTGAATGTCAGAGTAATGGGAAGTGCCAGTGACAAGACGGCGTATTACTCCTGATTAAGTGCCGTGTCAACCTAATTAGCAGAGTAATTATAAGGTGCTAATGAATGATTCAAAGTTCTTTGAGTTACATTTTACTCCAAATTACCATTTTAAGAACCCTATGAATCTGAGTGGCTGGCATCGCTTCCGTGACTAGGTGCAGAATGATGGTGGAAAATGGCCTTCCAGGTCTCTAAGGGCCGGGCCGACGTCTGGGGTTTAGCTGCAGTTCTGAAGGGCCCTTTCTGGGGAACCGATTGTTCCCCGTTGAGGACGGGGGACCGGGTGGTGTCGGGGGGGGGGGGGCAAGAAGGACCTCCTGGGACAAGAGTCTGCCTTTCTGTCGGAACTGCATCCGTGTGAGCCCTGGGCCCGGGAGGAGGCAGGTGGGAGGCGGGAGAGGCACCTTCCAGCGCTTTCCTAGGGATCGTCGAGGGCTTGACCCAGAAACGGCCCTATTTCAGCCGCGGGTTGAGCGGTTTCCTACCGTTGTGCCGTTTGTCTACGGGGCCGTCTCCGAGGAGAACTGCAAGGGGAGGAGAGACCGAGGCGAGGAGGTGTAGATCCCGGCGGCTCCCGCTTTTCTCATCAGGCGAGGGGAGTTTGGCGGAGGAGCCGGCTTCGGTGCGCCGAGGCGGGGACGCGGGGCGAGCCGCAGGCAAAGGCCCGAGCGGGCCGGAGGGCGCGCGGGGAGCCCCTGGGGAGCGCGCGGGGGCCTGGCTGCTGCCTGGAGAGGGCTTGCCTCGGCCGCCTTCGGAGCGCCAACTGCTCACCGGCCGGACCCTCCTGGGAGCCTGCCAACCGGGCCTCGGCCTGCCAGCCGGCGGGTGTTTCGGAACCACCGGCCCGGGACTAGCCCGGGCATCTGTCTTAGAGAAGGCCGCGGCGTCCCACCCCTAAGGACGGGGAGCCGGCACCCTCGCGCCCCCCTGGCACGGTGGGCTTCTGCAGGAAGGGCGCTGGGGCCGCCCCCACTACAGGTGTATGCCACACAGTATTCCCCCTGCAAATGTCAGTTAGGGTTCCTCTCATTCTGACATCACCTACCACTCCCCAAATGCAGTGCGTTTCCTCCCAAACCCGGGCTTCCACCCGCACTTCCCTCGCTGACCATTCTGGGTGGGAAGTGGGGAAGGGGAGAAAACGAATTTAAGATCCAGGACTCACGGCACCGCACAAATCAGTTATTTTCGACCTTGATAAATAATTCATTGAAGCCTGTTTTTGTTTGGTTCCGACGCCTAAAATGACTCAAGAGCTCAAAAGGCTGATCGCACAGCTTGTGTTGGGCAGTTGAACAGGATTTTTTTGCTTGGAATAATTCACAACATTAGCAGGGGAGATTAAAAAAAATATATATGACCCTATGATAAAATGGAATCTAAAAAGAAAGGGAGAGAGGAAAGTGGAAGTTTTAGGAGAAGAGCAGTGTTCCTTTTATGAAAACTCTAAAGCAAAGAAAACGGAAACCCCGGTAGGCCCCACCTTGTGAATGTCTCAGATCCTGTTTTCTTAAGAAAAGATTAAGATCACACAAGATTTCTTTGGGTGGGATGTTAGGAGATCAGCTTTCGACCACATAATTATGAGGGGAAAATACAACCTTGACTTTTATCAAGGTTCCTCTCTTTGCGTCCGTACTAGAGAGGAAATGCTAGTGGTGGCCTAAATATCCCAAAGAAGGACTCAAACACCAGATCGCAAACTCAGTGAAAAACAAATTCTTCAGAGCTAGGCTTTTGTTTCTTAACTTTTCTCAGTTCTTTTTTCTCCAGACCTCTTTTGCCATTTATTTTTCTTTCCGAGAATGTATACAATCTATACGCCCAAGAAGTCATGTACTTTCTAGCAGAGCAAACATAATTAACTTGTCATTAAAAAATATAAATTCAGAAATAGGACGGGGTGTCGACTGATCACATTTTCAATTCCCATAGAGAGGAAAAGAAATGCATTAACTGGATTTAATCTCAGATTTTACCACTGGTTTTAAGATACAAATAAAGCGACGTAAGTTTGAAAATGATCTTCCACTGTTGGGCCTTCATTTCCTTAAAAAAAAAAAAGACGAATGAAGGAAGAAAATACCTTAATTTTTGGAAGATTTTGGAATTCCTGCGCAGAAAGCAGTTATTTGCCAAATGTGGATAATAGAGAACAAACTTTTCTTTCTGCTTTGAAGGACACATCAGTTCTGATTACCACTTAAGGTACTCCCTCCCCACTACAAATAATGCTTCAAATATTCATGTATTTTAACAAGTTTTGTTCCTTAAGACATATATCCTCCTTGGTTCACTTCAACAAGCGAGATTTGGGATTGTGTTCAAACTGGAGCATCAAGTTGAACTTCGAAGAAATGCACCTATAGATTACGGTGAATTTGGAACTGGTGTTTCTTCCTATCCTATTAATTTTGACGGTTTGTAAGTGTCCGCATGATGACAATGCCAATGACGGGAAGGGACTGCAGAGGCACTTCCCTCCACTGGGCGGCGCCAAGAGCCCCAAGCCGAGAAAGCCGGCTATTGTTTCTTTCTATAAAAGATGCAAGATGCACAAATAAAAGCTCTCCCCCTTCTAAGGCTGACTCCCTGATGATAGCGTGACCTCTCAACGTTTCAAAGCTACGGGAACGTCGGAAGTTTTATTTATTTTTCTTTTCGGTATATAAATATATTTCCAACTGCTTAAGGACTCGATGCATATTTGCTTAGAAACATAATGTCATAAAGAGAAAGACGTGAAAACACTGAAATAGAAAATCAGGGGAGTGGAGATTGGGAGCAGAGAGAGAAAGGTAAAGTGGATGAAAAAGAGTAAGGTAACTGAAAACTGTTTTTAACAGAATAATGAATTAAAATGATTGTTTTTGTAATTATTCATTGTCCCAGAGGAACAAAAGTTTTGAGAGAGAGTTCTGGCATCATAATAAAATTTATGAGAGCTATCAGCTTCGCCGCAGCTTTAAAGATCGGCACTTTAGCAGATATCTACCGAAGCTGGCTCTCCATTGGGTGTTAGATGTGTGTGGTGCCAGAGCCATCAGGAGGAAGGCCAGTGGAGACGTAGAGAAAGAACGCTAGAAGAGGGAGTTTTAATCTCATTTTGCCACTTTCCTGTGCTCTTGAAAGCAAAGGCACTTCACCTTTTTGATGATAACCTTTTTTCTCTATTAAAGGGGAAAACAGTCCTTGCCTAGAACAGGGTGATTGTGATGACCAAATAAGACCTTCTATGCAAAAACTCTTTACAAAATGTGATGCAAGAGATTGGCAAGTGAACAACACAAAGGTGGCGGGTATTTCTAGCTATAGGTAGCAGACAGTAACCATATTTGATTTCCCTTCTTCCTTCCCTCCACTCATTTTGTTCACCCAGTCAATAAACATTCCTGTATGTGCGTTCTACGCCAGGTGCTTGAGTGGGACACTAAGCCACCTCAGAGCTTGAACATGATGGGAATCGTCATAGATGCCATGATGTCTGCTACGGTGGGGATGGAACATCAACCTGGATGCAAAAGAGAGAGTAGGGGGTCCTGCCTGCCTTGGAAGGAGTTGGGGGAACTGAGAGGCTTCCTGAAGGAAATAAAGTGTGTCTTTGGTCAGGAAAAAAAGGGCACATCCCAAGTAAGGGATATATAGGGGGATTTATTTGGTAGCTAAGAGTATTAATGGTGCAAAAAATGTCCACAAATTGTCCAAACTTTTAATCTCTTGACAATGGAGCTGGGCTGCAATTTGTGGGCATATGTTGGCTCTAGAGATCTCTGCTCCGGGAGGAGCGTCTTGGAGGCAACGAAACTAACTGCTCATGCCTACAGACCTCAGCAGCAGAATTTTGCAGCAGGTTTGATTTGATCCCAAGAGATGGTCCAGCTCCCTCAAACTACGACTCTTCCCTCCTCTACTCCCTCTTCCTTTCTTCTTTCTAGTGTTCCAGATGTGGAGGGAGAGAGAAGTCTTCCTTGGAGGCAGGGGTGGAGATAGAGAAGATGAGAAAGTGGAGGCGGCTGGAAGAGGATGGGTATTTCGCTCCTCCTAAACTAAATCATTGTCCCTTGAAGACCAGCTCCTGGGGAAATGAAAGGACCACCGGGTGCCACCTCCACGTCCCACTATAAAAAGAATCCTGAGGCCTCCAAAGCCCAGGAAGGCAGCTGAATCTCGTATCAGCTCCTGAGGTTAAGAGAGAATGGAGGGGGCGGAGGCAGCGGAGAAACGAAAGCCTCAGAGCGCTGGGCGAAGATGCCAATCAGAGAAGGGGAAATTCATTTGCGATGTTAATTAACAAGCGGCTAATTAAAACGGCACTTTGAGCGCTAATCAATCGCCTTATTAAGTTAGAGCCATCACTGGAACAAATTGAAAGCTCCCCGCCCCGGCTCCTGCCTCGGGTGCGGGCGGGGCCGGACTCCCCGACCCGGGGGGGGGGGGGGTGTGGGGCGGCCCCCGACCGCTCCCGCAGCCTGTGAGGTCCGCAGCATCCTCCAGCAACCAGCTTCACCCCTGCGGAACCGCCCGCCCCCGCCCTGCGATTTGATGGACTGGACAGGTGTCTGGGGGGCGACTTCTAGTCCAGACGCACCCGGCACGGAAGAAGGGGTTGCGTCCGAGCACATCTGGATCTGCTACCCGGGAGGCTGCCTCCAGGAAGGAGCTCCCTCAACCGTGCAGGAGGAATTCGAACTACGAGCCGCCAGCGGGGAGAGGGAGCAATTCAGCACGAGAGGGGGCGCCCTCCGGCCGGGCCCAGTCCGCCCCATTGCCCGGGACAGGAGCGACCGCTTTCCTTTGAACGCTCTTCTTAGGCCCCTGCCCAGGTTCAGCCCAGCAACCAGAAACGGACTGGCCTGTCTTCAGGCAGCAAGGCCAGGACGGCCAGCCACCTCGGCCCTGTCCCCTTGGGTTCCAGAAGGATGCGGTGGGGTGCGTAAAGGGAAGAGAAAGCGGGTGCGCTAATCACCGGGGACGCGATTACACCGTTTCCAGCCACTAACGTGCCTCCCAGGCAGGCCCATTCACGTTTCCCCCTGCCTTCGGTCCTCCAAACTGGCTAAGAGAATTAAGATTTTGAATCTCTATTTTGAGGAGCCTTCCGCATTTCCTAATTGTTAAATGCCTACTTTTCACCAAATTCCCAAGGGAGAGGTATTTGGCAACAAGAGGGGGCTGTGAATTTAAATGCTAATTAAGTGGGTCCTTCTCCTGCAACTCCACCTGCCTGGCCGCCCTGGTGAAGACGGAAGACACCCCGGAGCGCACCCCGCGACGTTCCTGGGGTGCAGAGCTGAAGCTCAGTTGAAGAGGGACCCCTGCGGACTCCTGTACGGCTTGCTTTTTACCGCCTACTACAGGGAGGAAAGGAAGGAAAAAAAAAAAAAAGACGCCGTTAGAAGGAGGTCTTTTGCGTGGCGGGTGCTAAGCGGCGTGGCCCAGGGTGTGGTTAATGTGTCTGCGATGACACACGTATGTTCTCAGCTGGCCTGTGGGCTCGCCCTCCCAGAGATGCGTCGGACGGCGTCTGCCAGTGGGTCTGAGCATGCTTGGGGTGTCCCGGGAGAACCGAAGGAACGGCTCCCACGTGCAAAGTTCAAAAGCATTAATATTTTCATCATATTATCATTATTCAATATAATAATATTTGCTCGGTTAGCGGCACTAATTAGGCCACATTAAAACTGTAGTGTCTCCCTAATGGTGCGTAATGTGCCCACACTCACATTTTTCTCTCTGAGGATGGGCGGCTCTTGGCTGGCAGAGGAGACCGGCAAGCAGCGGGCTGGGTTAGGGTGC